>NC_090372.1:88458721-89854570 GCF_036365525.1 Heterodontus francisci
ACACTGCTGGGAATATACTACAGACTCCCAACAGTTAGAGGCAAATAGAAGAACAAATGTGCAGGCAGAAGTGCAATAGCACGACAGCAGGAATAGTAGGGGATTTCAACTACCTTCATATTAACTGGGATAAAATCAGTTATAAAAGGTAGCAAGAATGCAGAATTCTTAAAATGCATTCAGGAGAACTGTTTAGTCAGTATGCAGAAAGCCCAGTAAGAGAAGGGGCAGTTCTAGACTTAGTTTTAGGGAATGAAACTGGGCAGTTGGAAGTGGGGGAACATTTTAATAGTAGTCATCATGGGCAGGAGTTTCCCTGTGAACTTCAGAACCCAGCCGTTGGGCTCAAATGGGGTGGAAAACCTGCACTGTGTGGGAAACAGTCATACATGTGTGATTTTCCCCGAATTGGCCAATTAATGGCCAGAGGGCGGACTCGCCATCCAATTAAGGACTGTGGGTGGGCTCTTGAAGATGGAAGGCCAGTAGAGGCCCTCTAGCTTGGAAGTAGCAGCAGGATGCCATGGCAGGTAAGTGAGGGTTTTCCAAAATGGAGGTGCCCTTTCTCCAACTTAAAAAAGAGATCCAGCAGCCAGGCCACCATTTTACAGGGGGTGGGGGGAGTCCGCTCCATTGGGCAGCCTGTGTTGAGGCCTCTAAGCCTGCCTGGAACACTGGATGCTATCTCCAGGCAGCTGAGCTGTTTCCGATCATCTGCACGGACCTGGAGATCTACTGAAAAATTCCAGTTGGCCTCCAACTATTGGCCTTAAGCAGCGATTAGCAAGCTCAACTGGCTCCCCGCTGCTTGCCTATCCTCATCTCACCTCTGAGAAAATGGCCCGCCCACCTCCGTTTCCAACCCCAGCGGGGCCTAAGAATCCAGACCCATAATTCAGTTAGATTCAGAATAGTTATGAAAAAGAATAAAGATGGACCAAGAGTAAAAATAATTAAATTGGGCAAAGGCCAATTTTACTAAGCTGAGATGTGATTTGAAAAAAGTGGACTGAAAAAAGCCACTTGAAGGTAAATCAGTGTCTGAGCACTGGGAGGTATTCAAGGGGGAGACAGAGAAAGTTCAGAACAAATATGTTCCCACTAAGAAAATAGATGCGATTCCCAAACCTAGTGCCCCTTGGATGCTTAAAAGCGTACAGAGTAGGATAAGGCAAACAGGAAGCATGTGTCAGATGGCAAAGAGTTCAGTACTGCAGAAAGGCTAGAGGAATATAGTAAGTCCAGGAGTGAAATTAAAAAGGAAATTAGGAAAGCAAAGAGAGGACATGAAATAATATTGGTAAGTAAAACCAAAGAAAATGCAAAGGTGCTTTATAAGTACATAAAGAGCAAAAGGATAACTAAGGAAAGAGTCGGGCCTATTAGAGACCATAAGGGTATCTTGTGCATGGAGGCACAAAATGTGGTATAGTTCTTAATAAATACTTGGCTTTTGTTTTCACAAAAGAAAGGGACAAAGCAGGCATTGTAGTTAAGGAGGAGGTGTGTGAAATATAGGATGGGATAAACGTAGTTAGGGAGGAAATATTTAGGTGTTCAGCATCCTTGAAAGTGCATAAATCACCAGGCCAAGAAGAAATGCATCGCAGGGTGCTAAGAGAAGAAATAATGGAGACTCTGACCATCATTTTCCTCTCTGGCTACAGGCATGGTGCCGAAGGACTGCTAACATTGTGCTAACATCCCAAGTGATTTCACAGGAGTGCTATAAAACACTTATAAAGCACTTAAAGCTGCCTGAAGCGCTGCACAAAGAACAGCCAGGCACTGCGCAAATGACTACTGGCAACACCTATGCAGTCATATTCAGCTGGCCTCTGACACAGGAAATATCAGAGGGATGTATGATGGCATTAAGAGAGCTTTTGGACCAACCGTCAAGAAGATTGCCCCCCTCAAATCTAAATCAGGGCACACAATCACTGACCAATGCAAGCAAATGGACCGCTGGGTGGAACACTACCTAGAACTGTACTCCAGGGAAAATGTTGTCACTGAGACCGCCCTCAATACAACCCTGTCTCTGCCAGTCATGGATGAGCTGGACGTACAGCCAACAAAATCGGAACTCAGTGATGCCATTGATTCTCTAGCCAGCGGAAAAGCCCCTGGGAAGGACGGCATTACCCCTGAAATCATCGAGTGCCAAGCCTGCTATACTTTCAGCTCTGCACAAACTGCTTTGCCTGTGCTGGGATGAGGGAGCAGTACCATAGGACATGCGCGATGCCAATATCATCACCCTCTGTAAGAATAAGGGTGACCGCGGTGACTGCAACAACTACCGTGGAATCTCCCTGCTCAGCATAGTGGGGAATGTCTTCGTTCGTGTCGCTTTAAACAGGCTCCAGAATGGTTGAGCGTGTCTATCCTGAGGCACAGTGTGGCTTTCGAGCAGAGAGATCCACCATTGACATGCTGTTCTCCCTTCGCCAGCGACAGGAGAAATGCCGTGAACAACAGATGCCCCTCTACGTTGCTTTCATTGATCTCACCAAAGCCTTTGACCTCGTCAGCAGACGTAGTCTCTTCAGACTACTAGAAAAGATTGGATGCCCACCAAAGCAACTAAGTATCATCACCTCATTCCATGACAGTATGAAAGGCACAATTCAGCATAGCGGCGCCTCATCAGACCCTTTCCAATCCTGAGTGGCGTGAAACAGGACTTTGTTCTCGCACCGACACTGTTTGGGATCTTCTTCTCCCTGCTGTTCTCACATGCATTCAAGTCCTCAGAAGAAGGAATTTTCCCCCACACAAGATCAGGTGGCAGGTTGTTCAACCTTGCCCGTCTAAAAGCGAAGACCAAAGTACAGAAAGTCCTCATCAGGGAACTCCTCTTTGCTGACGATGCTGCATTAACACCTCACACTGAAGAATGTCTGCAGAGACTCATCGACAGGTTTGTGGCTGCCTGCAATGAATTTGGCCTAACCATCAGCCTCAAGAAAACGAACATCATGGGACAGGACGTCAGAAATACCCCATCTATCAATATCGGCGACCACACTCTGGAAGTGGTTCAAGAGTTCACCTACCTAGGCTCAACGATCACCAGTAACCCATCTCTCGATTCAGAATTAAACAAGCGCATGGGAAAGGCTTCCTCTGCTATGACCAGACTGGCCAACACAAAAGTCCTCGAGTCGGCCAACATCCCCAGCATATACACCCTACTAAGCCAGCGGCACCTGAGATGGCTTGGCCATGTGAGCCGCATGGAAGATGGCAGGATCCCCAAGGACACATTGTACAGCGAGCTCGTCACTGGTACCAGACCCACCAGCCGTCCATGGCTCCGCTTTAAAGACGTCTGCAAATGCGACATGAAGTCCTGTGACATTGATCACAAGTCGTGGGAATCAGTTGCCAGCGATCGCCAGAGATGGCGGGCAGCCATAAAGGCGGGGCTAAAGCGTGGCGAGTCGAAGAGACTTAGCATTTGGCGGGAAAAAAGACAGAAGCGCACGGAGAGAGCCAACTGTGTAACAGCCCCGACAACCAATTCTATCTGCAGCACCTGTGGAAGAGTCTGTCACACTATAATTGGCCTTTATAGCCATTCCAGGCGCTGCTGCACAAACCACTGACCACCTCCAGGCGCTTACCCATTGTCTCTCGAGACAAGGAGGCCGAAGAAAGAAGAAGAAGAAGCTATAAAACAAAATTAGATACCAAGCCACATAAGACAATATTAGGACAGATGGCCAAAAGCTTGGTCAAAGAGGTAGGTTTTAAGGAGTGTCTTAAAGGAAGAAATAGAGAGTCAGTGAGGTTTAGGGAGGGAATTCCAGAGCTTAGGGCCCACGCAGTTGAAGGCCTGGCCGCCAATGGTGGAGCAATTAAAATTGGGAATGCTGAAGAGGCCATAATTAGATGAGTGGCGATATCTTGGAGGGTTATAGAGCACAGAAACAGGCCCTTCGGCCCATCGTGTCTGTGCCGGCCATCAAGCACCTAACTATTCTAGTCCCATTGGCTGTGGGTCTGAGGGAAATTAAAGAAATAGAGAGGAGCTAGGCCATGGAGGGATTTGAAAACAAAGATGAGAATTTTAAAATTGAAGTGTTGCTTGACTGGCAGCCAATGTAACTCAGCAAGCACGGGGTGATAGGTGAATGTGTCTTGGTGCGAGTAAGGACAAGGACAGCAGAATTGTGGATGACCTCAAATTTACAGAGGGTAGAGTGTGGGAGACCAGTCAGGAGAACATTGGAATGGTCAAGTCTCGAGGAAACAAAAGTATGCATGAGGGTTTCAGCAACAGGTGAGCTGAGGTAGGGGCGAAGTTTTGTGATGTTACAGAGGTGGAAATAGGCAGTCTTAGTGATGGCATGGACATGTGCTATGAAGCTCATCTTAGGGTCAAATATGACACCAAGATTGTGAACAGTCTGGTTTAGTCTCACACAGTTGCCAAGGCGAGGAATGGAGTCGGAGGCTGGGGAACAGAATCTGGAGTGGGGACCAAAGACAATGGCTTCAGTCTTCCGAGTATTTAATTGGGCAAAATTTCTGTTTGTCCACTACTGGATGTTGGATAAGCCATCTGATAATTTAGCAAGAGTGGAGGAATCGAGAGAGGTGGAGTGAGGTAGAGCTGAGTGTCATCAGTGTACATGTGAAAACTAACACTCTGCTTTCGGGCGATGCCGCCAAGGGGCAGCATGGAGATGAGAAATAGGAGGGGGACAAGAATAGATCCTTGAGGGACACCAGATGTAATGGTGCAGGAACGAGAAGAGAAGCCATTGTAAGTGATACCCCGGCTAGGATTCGATAGATGAGGATAGAGGCAGGGGAGTGCAGTTCCACCCAGTTGGACGACAGTGGAGAGGCATTGGAAGAGGATGGTATGGTTTTACAGCCAATTAAGTACTTTTTATGTGTAGTCACATTTGTAATGCAGGAAATGGGGCAGCCAATTTGTGTACAACAAGCTCCCACAAACAGCAGTGTGATAATGACCAGATAATCTGTTTTTGTGATGTTGACTGACGGATAAATACTGTCCAGGACACCAGGGATAACTCTCCTGCTCTTCTTTGAAATAGTGCCACGGGATCTTTTACATCCAGCTGAGAGGGTAGACAAGGTCTTGGTTTAATGTCTCAGAATGAAAGATGGCACCTTCAACATTGCAGCACTCATTCAGTACTGCTTCTGCTGCTATATTTTATGCTTTTATCCTTGACCAGGAGGAAGTTTCATTGTAATCAGTAGAGGAGCTCAAACCTTGATAACTTAACCCACTGCCTTCATTACATAAGGACAAGTACTTTGCTACTTCTTAAAATTTGTAGCAAGAAGGCATAACCCTAGACATATATTGATTTTGAATTTACAATTAGTAAATGTTTCAAGAGTTTTCAGGGAACCAGAAGCTTCTTGCTTCATAAAAAAGTGATTTTTTTTTTTGTTTGGCTGGAACAGTTTAGTACTGCTGCTGTGGTGAATCAGTCTTTACATCTGAATATCTTAATAGTTTAGCAATCCTGGCTCTTAGAGAACACATGTTCCGTGATTAGATGGCAGGAATTCAGAAATCACAGTTGAAGGGAAGCACCACAAGATAAGGAAAAAATAGTTCTGTTATTTATTTGCTTCGGTTAAGCAAGCAATAGGAGAGCGATTAACGGTATTTATTGAAATTAATCCAGCATTCTTCAGGGTGTTGTGGAAATGGATATTTTGCAGAATAGAAGAATATACCAGAGATATCATTTGCCTAACAGCAGTGTTCCTTTTTACTTATCGCGAAGATAGCTGAGAATTCCCACAAACTTGTTACACTTGTGATAGCTGTTAAAGCATTGCAGTTTTGGCAGGAGTTTGATCCTGGAAAACAAAAACTTGTGAAATAAACATGAAATCGTCCTTCCACTTGGCTGTAGTATCCTGCAGTAGCTTCGGGAGGCCACCTTGAAGTCAGGAGGCAGCTGTGTGTGATTAAATTTTTCTGTATACAGTCAACCCCAGAGGCCTATTGATGTTTTCTTGAATCCTACACTTGTGCAAACTAAAGCAGCTGAGTGGAATCAGAAGGTTGTTGAATATAAATCCCAGGCTGGCCTGTCACTTGAACTTAATTGCTTCACTTAGATTATGTTGCAATTATTCAAATGTAGCTTGAGTAATAGACATTAATTTAGGGGACAGCGAGAACAACTGCTCCCTTAATGTTAATATTAGGCATCTTTTACGGCCAGGTGAGAAGTGGTAGAATGGCCCCCCTCTCTTCTCACCTCCCTGTTGACCGCAGCAGGTGTTTTAAAAAGAATTTGCTTGCCAATTTAGCGAGGGTCTAACTGTTTTAAGTGCTGTGACTGTAAAAGACACATACAGATGTTTTCTTGTAAGGTTTAATGGACAAGGAAATCGTGTTTATGTTCTTAATACCCAATAAATAAAAATAATAAGAAAATGCTCCAACTCCCACACACATGCACTCAAGCGATTCACACGTGCACAGAAGTAGGTTAGTAGGAGGGAAGGTAGGTTGATTTGTTTAAGAGTATCCAAAAGAAAGTCAATCATATATGAATCCTGTAGGTTCACGCATGGGATGGTTTCAGGCTGTGTTCGGTGATTTTTCCTGGATTCTTCACAGAGACGATTTACAGTCTTAACCAACGATCAATGTCTTTTCCTCTGAAGTCAGCAGCTGTTTGATTTACGTTGAAGACGGTGCCTGCGATGTTTGGTCAGATACAAGCAGAGTGCATTCTTGCAGAGTGGCTGGAGAGAGAGAGAGAGCATGAGTTCTCTTCTCCCTGTTACCCCTTCATGCTCTGGTGGATTCTGATGCCCTCTGGAGCAGCAGTCTATTTCTAACACGAAGGGTTGAATTTTACCAGCTCGCCGTCGAGCTCACTTACATGCCTGGGGTGGACCGCTCTTCCCCCCCCCCCCCCCCCGATGATCTGGAGGGGAAAGCGCTCCATCCCCGGCAATGGTGTCTGGCGCCACTGCGCAGGCGCCATTTTTAAAGAGCTTCAAGCCCTTCCAGTGAATTTGTATTTTTAAAGTTATAGCCATTATAAATTTAATTTTAAAAATGTAATAAAAGATTCAAGCCCCTCTCCCACCCCACCAATGACTAAACAATTTATTACTTGCCCCCTCCACCCCAAAAAACTTACTTTGCGATCCTGACCTCCCCCCCTCAAAGTTTATACAGTATGAACTTTACCCCTTCCCACCACCCCCCTAGACCAATCAAACATTCAACCCCACTTCCCCCCCCCACCGCCCTAAAAACATACCTGCTCCCACCTCCGAACCAGTCTTCCACCTCGGATCTCCGAATGGAGATCCAAAGCCATGAGAGTCCCGGCAACCTACCTCAATATCAGAGTGGGACGGCCGGCAGCAGCAGGTAAGTCATTAATTCATTGATTTCCATACATCAACATATTGAAATTTCAGCCCCATCTCCAAGTGGCGGGGGGGTGGGGTGTTACAAGGCCTCAGCGCAGCCAGTAATATGGGGCGGGGCCTTCCCGGCATCGAGGCCCATGGCAGGCCTCTCCCACAGTCATTTCCTGAGCCTGCTCGCCACAACCCCCGACATCAGGGGGCCGGTAAAATTGAGCACAAAGAGTTAGCTTGCTACCACATTACCTATATTCCTAATCTAGCCAGTTACTACATATAGTAACCGCAAGCTGGGAAACCCTCATTCCAGGTCCATTGTCTAAAGTGATAAGTTTAACTGATTGGCCTGCACCCACCTGAATAAACAGATGTCTGAATGTCTGTGAGTAGTTCAGTTAATGGTCCATTCATACTTGTCTAAGCTGATTGTTCTGGTAGTTCACTTCCAGTTAGCTCGTCACCTTTCTGATAGTGTCAAGCAGACCCCCACCTGCCAAGAATGAGGCATATTCATTTTGTCATATGAACATTGATTTTAAACTATTGCTGGAGCAAGGAAATTACTTGTTAAACAGATCAGCCATGGCTCGAAAAAAAATATTTGCATACTAACAGACAGTGCTTGTGGAAACAAAGGGCTATTCCCTGACCCATTCAGCCTGGACTTTGATCATCAGAGATTGAAGGTGAGGGAGCTCACATTCCAGGATGACTGCTAAGATGGCCGAGTACACAAACAGACGTGGTCAAACCAGCTAGTCACAAGACTAACCCACTGGGCAACCTGAGGCTTTCTGAATTGTACAGACAGTTTTGAGAGAGAAAGACTGTTTGCTCCTGGAGTGAGAAGACCTCTCCTGTCTGCTCCCATCTCTTTCTCACAAGCCTCTGGACCCACTGTGGACACATGAACTTCAAGAGGGAAAAGTCTTCTACATTGAACAAGGTTTAAGAAGAATTCTGGGCTCAAACAAAAAGCAATACCTACCTACAATCAAGGAGCGAGCTTGAAGGACAGTATCCAAAACCATCTTCAGATATTGCCTCAAACTTTTCCACTTTATTTCTTCTCTTTTCTGTCTCTATCTGCAAGTGTGAATTGCATATGCATGCTAGCGTGGGCACGTCGTGCATCCGTAGGCGTTAACCGAATTAGAGTTTAAGTTTAATAACATTCAAACTTTTCTTCTTTAAACCCAAGAAAATCTGTTTGGCTGGTTTCTTTGCCTTACAATTGGAAAGCGGTGAACAAGGCTTCACCGAGGGGGAGCTAAAAACACGGTGTGTTTAAAATTAAACCCTATTATGGTAAGACCAGGTGAAGGCTGAGAGGGAACTCTCGACCCCTTTCACACCTGGTCGTAACAATAGCTTTGTAATTTGTAAGGTGAAGTCGTGTAAATATTCAGTCATTTTATTACCTGCTGTTTATGCCACTTAAGAATACTGTTTGTCACTCTTTTTTAAAACTTATCCAGTGGTTTCAATCCATTTAATAAGTAAAGTTATTTTTAATGAAACGTGGTTTCATAGCACATAAAATGCACTGTTAATCTCTAAATTTAGACAATTACCTTTGCATTTTTTGGGGATGATGTTGAGAGAGAGGGGGCGGCGGGGGAGTCTGGGGGTGGGGGGATGATTGGCTCAGTGCCAGAATTTACTAGCTGACAGTCTGCTTATGTGTTTTCAGTGCTGGAAGCGGCTGTGTTCCAATGGTGAAGCAGCTGATGCCAGAGAACCCAGGTCCAGGGAGAGCAATCGGTCTATGTAAAGGCCTGAGCAATGTAGAAGAGAAACCCAGCAGAGTAATAAGAAACCTGAAGCTAGTATAACATGGCAGTTTTGAGCTGAGAACCGAGTCTGCATTGTGTGTCAGCCATTTGTTAATCTAGCATATGAGAGCAGAGTCTAATATCAAGGCAGATCATGCACAGAACAAAAGCAAGAAATGCTGGATTCACTCAGCAGGTCTGGCAGCATCTGTGGAAAGAGAAGCAGAGTTAACGTTTCGGGTCAGTGACCCTTCTTCGGAACTGACAAATATTAGAAAAGTCACAGATTATAAACAAGTGAGGTGGGGGTTGGGCAAGAGATAACAAAGGAGATGGTGCAGATTGGACCAGGCCACATAGCTGACCAAAAGATCACGGAGCAAAGGCAAACAATATGTTAATGGTGTGTTGAAAGACAAAGCATTAGTACAGATTAGGTGTGAATATACTGAATATTGAACAGCAACAAGTGCAAACCTGAAGAAAAACAACCTGAAAAAAACAGTGGGTAAGCAAACTGAACAAACTAAGATGAAATGAAATAAATGCAAAAAAAGATTGTAAAAAATGTAAAAAGGAATGTAAACAACAAAAAAAAAGAAGGAAGAAAAAATAACTAAAAATGAAAGTAAAGTGGGGGGCTGTCATGCTCTGAAATTATTGAACTCAATGTTCAGTCCGGCAGGCTGTAGTGTGCCTAATCGGTAGATGAGATGCTGTTCCTCGAGCTTGCGTTGATGTTCACTGGAACACTGCAGCAATCCCAGGACAGAGATGTGAGCATGAGAGCAGGGGGGAGTGTTGAAATGGCAAGCAACCGGAAGCTCAGGGTCCTGCTTGCGGACTGAGCGGAGATGTTCCGCAAAGCGGTCACCCAGTCTGCGCTTGGTCTCCCCAATGTAGAGGAGACCACACTGTGAGCAGCGAATACAGTATACTACATTGAAAGAAGTACAAGTAAATCGCTGCTTCACCTGAAAGGAGTGTTTGGGGCCTGGGATAGTGAGGAGAGAGGAGGTAAATGGGCAGGTATTACACCTCCTGCGATTGCAAGGGAAGGTGCCCTGGGACGGGGACGAGGTGGTGGGGGTAATGGAGGAGTGGACCAGGGTGTCGCGGAGGGAACGATCCCTTCGGAATGCTGACAGGGGAAGAGAGGGGAAGATGCGACTGGTAGTGGCATCACGCTGGAGGTGGCGAAAATGGCGGAGGATGATCCTTTGGATATGGAGGCTGGTGGGATGAAAAGTGAGGACAAGGGGAACCCTGTCACGGTTCTGGGAGGGAGGGGAAGGGGTGAGGGTCGAGGTGCGGGGAATGGGTCGGACACGGTTGAGGGCCCTGTCAACCACAGTGGGGGGAAATCCTCGGTTGAGGAAAAAGGAGGTCATATCAGAAGCACCGTCATGGAAGGTAGCATCCTCAGAGCAGATGCGTCGGAGACGGAGAAACTGGGAGAATGGAATGGAGTCCTTACAGGAGGTAGGGTGTGAAGAAGTGTAGTCGAGGTAGCTGTGGGAGTCAGTGGGCTTATAATGGATATTGGTAGACAACCTATCCCCAGAGATGGAGACAGAGAAGTAAGGGAAGGGAAGTGTCAGAGATGGACCATGTAAAGGTGAGAGAAGGGTGGAAATTGGAAGCAAAGTTGATAAAGTTTTCGAGTTCGGGGCGGGAGCAGGAAACGGCACCGATACAGTCATCAATGTACCGGAAAAAGAGTTGGGGGAGGGGGCCTGAGTAGGACTGGAACAAAGAATGCTCGACATATCCCACAAAAAGACAGGCATAACTAGGACCCATGCGGGTACCCATAGCGACACCTTTTACTTGAAGGAAATGCATGGAGTTGAAGGAGAAGTTGTTCAATGTGAGAATAAGTTCACCCAGGCGGAGGAGGGTGTTGGTGGATGGGGACTGGTTGGGCCTCTGTTCCAGGAAGAAGCGGAGAGCCCTCAAACCATCCTGGTGGGGGATGGAGGTGTAGAGCGATGGGACGTCCATAGTGAAGAGGAGGCGGTTGGGACAGAACAGGTGGCTTCATTGCCAGAAACACTGCCATTGGTTCCAAATTTTGGAGCTAGCAAAGTTTAAAGTTGTGCAACTTTTCGTATGTCTGAAGCTCAGTGTCCTCCGTACTGCTTCTCCAATCTTTCAGGCAAGTAGGTGCCTTTGGATAGATAAATATGCAATAGTGAGGTTTTCCATTTCTTAGCATCCCAATCCCCCATTCAAAATATCTCCTGCTGACAACGCACTGATGGTACTTGTGGAGCAAATTGCAGCTCTAATTTCTTTCTCTGACCAGCCTACCCTCTTAGCCAGAGTGCATGTGGTGGCGAGCAACCAGCAGGTGAAATAAAATAAGCTGAATGAGTTATTGGAAAGAAATACCACAGGTTTAACAAAATTTGAGAATTCCGGTTGAAAGAGTGCAAACTATAAATGACTGTCGGACTGCATATTACCAGTGAATGTAGGTCAAGCAAATTAAAGTTTTTGGATATCGAAAGTATTATTTTTATTGAAAAACATTTTAAAACATTTTCCGTACAAGTATGAGCACTGACCGCTAAAAGAGGTCGCCAACTTGTGTTGGTTTCTGGTGCAAAATGGGTGGTGCAATTTGGACGTGCACCGAAGCTGTTGGTGATCTGTCCAGGCAAAGTTGGCTCTCGTTTGAATGAAACCACAAGATGCAGTGGGGAAATGGGGAGGGGAAGTGGAGGGAGGCAGGCCTGACCTGACACCACTCCTGCTCCTCTTGGCTCCACAGGACCAATGTCCTTGTGGGGTGGTTTGCTTGTGCTATTGGGGTTAAACTTACTTTGCAGGGGGATGGGAATCAGGAGATAACAGAGAAGAAAAACAAGATGTACAAAGAATTGGAAGAGACAGGTAGCACTGGAGTAAGAACTAATAAGGTGGGGTCAGAGTAAGGAGGAATGCAATAAGACCTAAATTAGGTTTACTGTGCATATATGTGAATGCACAGAGCATGGTAAATAAGGTCAGAGGGCTGCAGGCACAGATAGCCACGTGGAAATATGATGTTGTGGCAATAACGGAGATGTGGCTCAACAAAGGGCATGACTGGGTACTAATTATTCTGAGATACAAGGGGCTAGATTTTAAAGCATCTCCGCCGTCGGGGAGGGTGACGGGGAGGCAATGAAGATTGGTGCAGCACAGGCCCGTCACCGACTCCGATGGCGGTAGGCCCCGTGGCAATCTCAGCCGCCACTTGGCGACAGGACCCCCATTTCAATATGTAAACTAATTTACATACATGATTTAATGAGGGTACCGTTGCCTCGTTAATCGCCGCACCGATCTTCATTCAGGTGGCCGACAATGCCGCGCCTTCGAATCACCGTCGGGGAACGTGATGCGAAACCAGTGGGGAGGGGGGAGAAGATCTTTTCTCTGTGCATTGGCGGGGGGGAGCAGGGTAACAACAATGCGGATTGGTCAGGACGGTGGTGGGAAGGGGTAAAGGGCAAAGTTGCCGGACTTTGGGGGGGAAAGGTCAAGTACTCAAAATTCAAATTCAGTGCGGGGGAAAGGGCAGGAGTGTATGGGAATGCCAATGGGGTGGTGGGAAAATGCATGGAAAGGTCATTTAATTGTGTTTGGGAAAATTTAACTTAGTTGGCCCTTTAAATTTTAAATAAAAGCAAAATACTGCGGATGCTGGAAATCTGCTTTAAATTTTAAATCTCCATTGAGGATTGTAAGTCCTTTAAAAACGGCGCCTGTGCATTGGCGCCGGATACGTTGCCGGCGATGGCTCACCTCCCCCCTCCACGTCATCGTGCGGGGCAGGCGCCACGGTCATGCAAATGAGCTGCTGCGTTTGAAATCGCCGCAGCTCCGTGACGTGGTGGCCGTACGGACGGGCCGCATTTTTTTACGTCCACCACCTACTTCGGCGGCGGACCCTTAAACTGCAGCTCAAGGTGTTCATAAAAGATAGCAATAAGGTCGGTGAGCTGCAGACGCAGATAGCCAGGTAGAAATATGATGTTGTGGCAGTAACGGAGACCTGGCTCAATAAAGGACATGTCTGGGTACTAATTATTTATAGATATAAGGTGTTCAGAAAAGAAAGGAGGAGGGGTGGCAGTATTAATTAAGGAGAATATTACAGTGCTGAAGAGAGAGGATGTCCTCGAGTGATCAAGACTGTTGCCTGTTAGCCAATCCTCTATCCATGCTAATATATTAACCCCAACATCATGAGCTCTTATGTTGTGTAGTAACCTTTTATATGGCACCTTATCGAATGCCTTTTGGAAATCCAAATACACTACTTTAGCTCGTTCCCCTTTATCCACCCTGCTTGTTACATCCTCAAAGAACTCTAATACATTTCTCAAACACGATTTCCCTTTCACAAAACCATCTTGACTCTGCATTATGATTTTCTAAATGTCCTGCTGCTACTTCCTTAATAATGGGTTCTAACATTTTCCCAATGACAGATGTTAGGCTAACTGATCTATCGTTTCCTGCTTGCTGTCTCTCCTCTGCCCACTCCCCCCTCCCCACCACCACTTTCTTGAATAGATGTGTTGCCTTTGTGGTTTTCCAATCTGCAGGGACCTTTCCAGAACCTAGAGAATTTTGGAAGATTACAGCCAATGCATCCACTATCTCTGCAGCCACTTCTTTTAAGACCCTCGGATGCAGGCCATTATGTCCAGGGGACTTGTCAGCCTTTAGTCCCATTAGTTTTCCTCGTACTTTTTCTCTCGTGATAGTGATTGTTTTAAGTTCCTCCCTCCCTTTTGCCTCGATTTTCTGCTATTCTTGGGATGTTTTTGTGTTTTTTACTTTGAAGACAGATACAAAATGCTTGTCCAAAGCTTCTGCCATTTCCTCATTTTCCATTATTAATTCCCTAGTCTCATCCTCTCAGGGACCAATGCTTACTTTAGCTACTCTCTTTTTATATATTTGTAGAAGCTTTTATTATCTGTTTTTATATTTTCTGATAGTTTACTCTGTCATGCTATGAATGAAGATTTTTAATTCATTGGTTGGAAACCTAAATTAAACTTTTAAAAAGTAAGCTGGAAACCTAAATTCAACATTTAAAAAGAAAGTGGCTAAGTTGGCCACCACAGTTTGCATTGAAATACCTCACATTCCAAGGTATCGAGGTGGAAATGCATGTCTGAATAGCCTTCATCCAGAACAATGGCTTGAGCAAATTGAATGCTACCTTGTAGCACCTTCATTCGCAGGACATTCAAAGCCATCTTGGAACATTACCCCACGAAGTTCATCTCCACTAGTGTGGAGATTGCAGTTCTTAGACTTGGATCTCATTGAAGTGCAAAAGAGAATACACTGGGACAATCATGTGACAGTCTCTCCATCTGTGTGAAAACTTAGAGTTTCTTTCGGACACATCAGACAAGCTTTTGCATTAACCAATGCAGGACTCAAGTGGTCTATGTTTATTTATCTATCTATCTATCTGTTTGTCCGTCCACCCATCCGTCTCTGTCTGTCTGTCTGTTTGTCTTTCTGTCTGTCTATCTATTTCCAGATAACACTAAGCCTCAAACACTGCCTGTGGGCTGCACAACATCCAAGTCTATCATTAATGTAGGCAGACACCCTGAGGAGACAACCATATACATTGCTGTCTCCAAGAAAAGCCTGAACTAGGTGGCCACCTCTACCAGTCAGAAACTTCAGGACCACAAGTTCATCCAGAAGACCACTGAATTACCAGACCCCACAGACTATATGTTCTTTTGTTTGTTCTGGACTCTAATCCAACCAATCTATTCTTCACTCTGTAACCTATTTGTGTTGGTGTGTGTGTGTGAAAATTGGAGTGTAGTTTATTATTTTTACTTAGATCGGGCTTTGATTTTAAGTACAATAAACTAATCTTTTTCTTGTTTAAACTCAAGAAATCCTGTCTGGTTATTTTATGATTATAGCACCTAAAAGGGTTAAACACTCACTGAGTTGGTAAGCACATTCACTGTTTAAAAGAAAAAAACCCTGTTGCGGTCAGACAAGGAAAGTGACAAGAGGGGAGCCTTTTGACCCCTCCTCTCTTCATCGTAACAACTCCCATACTGTAATTTCTGTCTTTATTTTTTTAGGCATCCTCTACTGGTTTCTAAATTTTCCTAATTTTCTGGCCTACCACTTATTTTTGCAACATTTGTATGCCTTTTCTTTCATTTTGATACATCCTTAACTTTCTTCATTAGCCACGGATGGTGCATCCTTCTCATAGAGTCTTTCTCAATGGAATATATCTTTGTTGAGAGTTATGAAATATCTCCTTAAGTGCCTTCCAGTGCTTCTCTACTGTTTTATCTTTTATTTTTCCAGTCCACTTATGCAACTAATTCTTCATACCCTTGTAATTGCCTTTATTTAAGTTTAAAACATAGTTTCAGAGCCAAACTTCTCACTCTCAAACTGAATATGAAATTCTGTCATGTTATGATTACTCTTGCCTGGAGGATCCTTTACTGTTAGGTCATTTATCAATGCTATCCGATTACAACATTACCAGGTCTAAAATAGCCTGATCCCACATTAGTTCCAAAACATAATGTTCTCAGAAACTGACCCTAATACACTCCATGATTTTAGATTAGATTAGATTAGAGATACAGCACTGAAACAGGCCCTTCGGCCCACCGAGTCTGTGCCGAACATCAACCACCCATTTATACTAATCCTACACCAATCCCATATTCCTACCAAACATCCCCACCTGTCCCTATATTTCCCTACCACCTACCTATACTAGTGACAATTTATAATGGCCAATTTACCTATCAACTTGCAAGTCTTTTGGCTTGTGGGAGGAAACCGGAGCACCCGGAGAAAACCCACGCAGACACAGGGAGAACTTGCAAACTCCACACAGGCAGTACCCGGAATCGAACCCGGGTCCCTGGAGCTGTGAGGCTGCGGTGCTAACCACTGCGCCACTGTGCCGCCCTAATCTCATTCTCCAAGCTACATTTGCCACTTTGATTAGTTCAACCCATACGAAGATTAAAATCATCCACAATTATTGCAGTACCTTTCTTGGAAGCCCCATTATTTATTGATTTGCATTCTGTCCTGCAGTGTAGCAACTGTTCGGAGGCTTGTAAACTACTCCCACAAGTGACTTCTTTCCTTTGCTATTTGTAATCTCCACCCAACTGATTCTACATCTTGATCTTCCGAGCCAAGATCATTTTCCATTACTGTACTGATCTCATCCTTTATTAACAGAGCTACTCCACCTCCTTCTCCTTTCTCCCTATCCTTCCAAAATGTCAAATATCCTTGAATATTTAATTCCGCAGAGATAAAGAATAAGTTGAAGCCGAAAAAAGTGTTTCTGACAGATGTGAGGTTGATAATACAAGTGAGAACCAGGCTGAATATCGGAACTTCAGAGGGGTAATGGAAAAATAAATGAGAGAGGCAAAGAGGGTATATGAGAAGAGACTGGCAGCTAACATAAAAGGGAATCCAAAAGTCTTCCTGTAGGCAAATAAATAGTAAAAGAGTACTAAAAGGAGGAATAGAATAAATTAGGTACCAAAAAGGGGATTTATGCATGGGCATGGCTGAGTCGCTGAATTAGTACTTTGCATCTATCTTTACCAAGGAAGAAGATGCTGCCAACCTCATCCTGAAAGAGGAAGTAGTTGAGATATTGGAAGGGCTAAAAATTGATAAAGAGGAGGTATTAGAAAGGCTGGCTGTATTTAAAGTTGATAAGTCCCCAGAAACAGATCAGATGCATCTGAGGATACTGAGGGAAGTAAGCGTGGAAATTGCAGAGGCACTAGCCATAATCTTCTAGTCCTCCTTAGATACAGAGGTGGTGCCAGAGGACTAGAGAATTGCAAATGTTACATCCTTGTTCAAAAAAGAATGTAAGGAGAAGCCTAGCAACTACCGGCCAGTCAGTTCAACCTTGGTGGTGGGAAAGCTTTAGGAACAATAATTCTGGGACAAAATTAACAGTCACTTGGACAATTAAGGGAAGCTGGCATGGATTTGTTGAGACCTAATGGTGTTTAACTAATTTGTTTGAGGTTTTGGTGAGGTAACAGAGAGGATTAATGAGGGTAATGCAGTTGATGTGGTGTACATGGACTTCCAAAAGGCTTGTCAGAAAGGTTGAAACCCATGAAATAATAGGAAAAAGAACCAAAGCCGACATGAAAAAACATTTTTATGCAGCGAGTGGCAGGATACAAAGTTAAATGAGTGACAGGAAACAGAGAGTAGTTGTGAATAGTTGCTATTCAGACTGGACGAAGGCATACAGTGGGGTTCCCCAGGGGTCAGTATCAGGACCACTGCTTTTCTTGATCTATATTAACAACCTATACTTGGATGTGCAGGGGACAATTTCAAAATTTGCAGATGACACAAAACTTGGAATCACTGTGAACTGTGGGGAGGATAGTGATAGACTTCAGGAGACCATAGACAGGTGGGTGGAATGGACAGACACACATGGCAGATGAGATTAATAGAGAGAAGTGTGAAGTGATACGTTTTGGTAGGCATAACTAGATGAGACAATATAAAATAAAAGATACAATGCTAAAGGGGGTGCAGGAGCAGAGGGTCTGGGGTTATATGTGCACAAATCATTGAAGGTGGTAGGGCAAGCTGAGAATGTGAGTAATAAGACAAATGGGCTACAGGGTTTTATAAATAAAGGTAAACAGTACAAAAGCTAGAAAGTTATGGTGAACTTTTATATAACACTGGTATGGCCTCAATTGGAATATTGTATCCAATTCTGGGCACCACACTTTAGGAAGGGTGTGAAGGCATTAGAGAGGGTGCAGAAAAGATTTACGAGAAAGGTTCCAGGGATGAGGGACTTCAGTTACATGGATAGATTGGAGAAGCGGGGACTGTTCTCCTTGGAGAAGAAAGGTTGAGAGGAGATTTGATAGTGGTATTCAAAATCATGAGCGGTCTGGACAAAGTAGATAAGGAGAAACTGTTCCCATTTACAGAGGTGTTGAGAACCAGAGAACACCAATTTAAGGGGAAAAAGAACCAAAGGTGACATGAAGAAAAACTTTTTTATGTAGCGAGTGGTTAAGATATGCAATGCTGTGCCTGAAAGTGTGGTGGAGGCAAATTCAATCATGGCTTTCAAAAGGGAATTGGATAATTATCTGAAGAGAAAATATTTGGGGGGCTGCGGGGAAAAGGCTGCTTTTGCTTTAAGGACCGCTGTTTAGTCTGAAGAACTGGAATGAGTGGACAGAGCATGTCTACTGAGTGCTTCACCCACTTGCTCACTAATTTTGCATTGAAATCCTAAAACCTGTTTCAAGCAGATGCCTTGCACACTTTGAAGTCAGTGGCATCCAATTTGGAGGAGATCAGGCATGAGAGATCGAGGCCTGAAATTCATCCCTGCCTCAATTTTTTCACTCAGTCAACAGGTGAAATGAGGTTGAATTTCTCCCTCTGTAACTGATCTGTGAAATGCAGTGAAGAAACCGGTGATGTTTCCAAAAGAACACATTTGTTACCAGGATTTCAATCACCTGATATTCTGTCCTTATCGCATATTAAAAGGTTGTGTAATGTAATGGGACATGCTTAGTTAATAATTATGGCGAATGTGTTTAATGTTGTATACCAAAACCAAACCGGAGTCCTTCTCTGGCTGGATTATATTAGCTAAATGCCTAACAGCTGTCCCTCAAGTATAAGACTAGATAAGGCAACCAGCTGCAAATCCACGCAAGCTGCACATAAATCCACATAATCCAAACTGATTACTTGAGGCATTGCAGTGATGTGTAAATCAGTGCTACTTTGAATCTGAATAAACTGCACCCTGATCCTTTCCTAATTTTAACTACTACAATTGAGATCTTAACAGATGAAGCATTAGATCGCCAATGAATTAACGCTCTGATCAAAGGAAGCAAGGGAATTACTACTCCTGGAAGATTGAGAGCTATAGGGCTGGATTTTACCAAGCTCTCTACGCCAGGCTGTTTGGTGGGAGCGGTGGGGGGGTCAAAACCTGAGGCTGGCAGTGGCCCGCCATGGAGCCCGATGTTGAGAGGGCCCGGCCCAATCCTCCCGATGGCAGCAAGGCTCCGTGGTGGCCCCCACCCACTGCTGGGCAACGGGAGCTCAATTACAACATTCAAATTAATTACATGCATAAATTTAAATAGACTTACCTGCAGTCCTGAGGGCCCGCCGCGTTCTTCAATGTGGAGGCCGGTACTCCCACGTCTTCAATTCCCCGTCCGGGGAAAGGTGATACTGGTGGGGAGGGAGAAGGAGTGAAGATTTTCAGTGCGGGGGGTGGGGACGGGGCCAAATCAATATAATGGGTGAGAGTATGGTGGGAAGGGGTGAACTTCAAACTTTGTGTAGTGTGTGGGGGTGGGGGGGAGGTCAGAGTTGAAAGGTAAGTGTTTTGGGGGTGAGAGAAATAGTTAATGTTATTGGGGGTGGGAAAGTGGCATTACAAATTTATTTAATACATTTTGGGGGTGTTTCTTTAAAAATTAAAATATGCCAGCAGTGCTGGCTGCCCTTCAAAAATTGTGCCAGCGCCTGTACACAGGCAGCTGATGCCATTGGCAGGGTCAGACAGCCAGCCCCCTCCATGTGATTTGGGGGGGGAGGGTGCAGGCTGCCCCAGCTATTTAAATGAGCTGCCATGCATGAGATTACGGAAGGTCTTTGTGTGGGCCACCATTTTTTGAGCTCGCCACCGATATCGGCCGTGGGCTCTTAACCTCCATCCCATAGTCTCTGCATCAGAAGTAAACACTAAAAGCATAGACTACACTCTGTATAGGTGGATGCTCCTTAACTACACTGTACTTTAGAGTTGTGGCTGATAAAAACTCATCTTTGCTTAAACATCATCAAGTAAAACAATCAGTGGTAAAGACACAATAAAACCACTTAACCTGCATTTTATTTTTACTTTTATTTTCTCACCGATTCCCACTTTCCCCTCGTCCTTGAACTGTGGTTCATGGGTAAAAGGCACCCTCTGACACTCAAGTGATCATTATTCCTTTATGAGCCAAACCAATGTGTGTGGACAAGCAGTTCAACAGTGCAGGGGCACCAGAGCTTTAACAGTACAGGCTGAGCCCAACCCTGTCCTTACCCAAGGTACAAACGTTTGCATTTTCAGCAGGGCCAGTAGATACTGCTCAGAAACAGGAACCTCAGATAACTATTTCATTCCGAACCCAGGCACATTGACACCAATTATAATGCTCTGACTGCCAACTGATAATAGCTAACTCGGGATGTTAGTGATTGAACCAAGGACCTTGCTGGTAGGTGTGGCACAGTTACTGAGTTAAAGTAGCCCAGCTGTCAAATTAATCAGGGGTGGGGGATGGGAGGTGGAGAATTACCTCATCCTCTTCCCATTGGAAACTTGCTCCCAGTTAAATTCCACATTTATAAACTTACAGAACTGTTGTGGCAGTCTTTGGGTGGAATCTTACAGACTTAGTTTATGAGGCAGTGTCAGGATCATATCCGGGTCAGCAACCTGACGCTGCGAGTAGCAGGCCTTCCCAGTAAATTTCCTGGGGCACAGCCAATTATGAGGGTGCCTACAGGTTTGACATTCAATTAGGAGCAGCGGGCAGGAGGAACCATCAGAAGCCTGATTGAGGGCTGAGCATTTAAAGGGACACAGGCTGCACACCCAGAATTGTGTGTTTTGGACAGCAAAGCTGCAGAAGCAAAAAAAAAAAGAGGAAGATGGATTCCAGAAGAGGAAGGATCGCCCCACGATTTATGGACACAGCACTTGAGGTGATGCTGGAAGCTGTGAAGGCACGGAGGCAGATGTTGTTTCCAGAAGATGGCAGGAGGCCAGACAGCCTTACCAAAGAAGCATGGCTGGAGGTCGCAGAGGAGATGAGCAGCCAGAGTGTGGTGGGGAGGACATGGATCCAGTGCAGGAAATGTATCAATAACCACTTCAGGTCTGGCAAGGTGAGGGCATGCAAGTGTCAGATGGCAACCATCACTCTCTCATCTCCGTAGCCTTCTCTAACACACAAAATCTTTGAAGCTCTCTCTTTGCTACCACACTTAAGAATGTCTGCCCAGGCTGCACCTTAACTCTACATCTCCACAGATAGCAATAACATTCACCATCAATTTGCTGACCCAGCACTCCCTGTCCCACAGTGAGGCCCCTCAAAAGCAGTGCCTACGTCCTAAACAAAGATGAACCTAACAAGAGCCCTCACTCTATTTATTTCCTCATTGCAGGAGAAGAGAGTATGCAACTCCCAGGAGAGGCACAGAAGCAGTGTGGAGTAGCCTCTTTGTCCATACTGATGCCAATGGAGGCGGATGCATTGGAAATTGACAGGGTGGAATTAGTGCTTGCTGTCGCTGATGGAGAGTTGGGTGTTCTGCAGAGTGTGGGTGAAAACGTTACATTTGACACTGCAGATGGCTCTGACATGTGACTTATGTAGAGCCCTGTTCACTGATGAGAAATATAATGATCAGCAAAATGCAAGGCATTGATCTCTCTGTCACCTACATGCAGCACTGACAATTTTATCTCCTGCAGGAGCATTGCTGGAGGTGCAGCTAGAGACGAGGGAGGAGGCAATGATGTCTTAAGTGGATTAGCAGCACTCTGAGGAAGCACCGTCACATGACTCATGCACATTCTTCACCAGCACAGATATACTCACCTCAGTCAATCCAGCATCACAGGTAGAAAGGGTGGCATAAGGTGAGAAGCACTTCATATGTGAACAAGAGCAGGTGCGGGTGGCAGAGACAGCTGTGGAGAGTCCCCTTCGGAGGAGAGAGGAAGCCCATCCAGCTATGCTTGGCTAGACACAGATGCTGAGCCTCAGGGGTCATACATGTAGTATAAGGGTCTGAAAGGGTTAATCGTGAGAGAGTGTAAAGAATACCTCCTACCATGATGATCTATGAGCTCGTGAGAGAGACTTGAAGCTGGATGCAGTGTGGCTTTGGATAGGTCACTCAGACTAGTGTGAAGATGTATATAGTTATACAGTAATAAATATTAATGTTCTAACTACTCTGGACTACAGGATCTCTCTAAGCTAGACTAACAAAGGTGGCAGCGTACCAAACAAACATACAACAATACACTAAGCAGGTACTTGTGAAGCAGCAACCTGTCAGAATTCCCAGAGCTGAATTCCTAGTGCTAAAGATGGAGGACTCCATCCCGCCATAAGTGTCATTATGTCTCTGGTATATGAGCGCAGGACAACCTCCATTGAAAGAGTGGCCAACCTCATGGAGAGTCAAACACAGAAGGCTAACAATTGGAGGCAGGCACATGACAATATCCTCAATATGATGACGGCTGCCTTGAAAAGCATTCAGCAACCTGCCAACTTGTAGGCTGAACACTACATTCAAATACATTCTAAGTGCTCACCCACACTTGGTTAGCAGGGAGCTGCAGGTCAGCCTGAAAAAGAAGAGGGAGACAGGGATGATGGCATTGAGGGCTCTCCTCAAGGTGCCCCAGGTTACGGTCCCAGTGGTCCCTTTACAGAGCCACAACAACTGACTCCAAACCCCATGACCGAGGCTGCCCCTGCGTGTATGCAGGTGGGGCAGTCTTAGATGGTGCCCTTAGGAGCTCAACAACTCAGAGGATGCCTGCCACGGACATCTAAAGTGTCAGAGCAGGAAACAAGCAGGCTGATTCCAGCTCTGTTGCAGCCACAGGATTGCACCATGTAGAAGTATGAGAAAGAGAAAGTTGAAAAAAGTTTCAGTGGCATAAAGGGATTGACTTGGGTACAGCTTCTAATGTTACTAAGGGATGATAAACTTTTATTTCAAAGAGCCATGTCTTCTTGTTTCCTGGGATGGGTCATGGTCCACCCTCATTTCCAATCCCACATTGACGATGGGTAGGGTAAAGTTTGGGAGTGCCATGAAGGTGTAGGTTGTCAATGCAGGGTGGAGAATGTAATGTATTGCCGATTTCTTGCACCTTTGCAGGAAGGGGCTGGTATGTGTCTTGGCAATGTGAGCGGCAGGGCAATGGCTGACACGAGGGCATTGATGGGTGAACTTCCCACAGCTGAAGCGTGAGTGGATGAGGGCATCATGGGCTTCTCTGACATGCAGATCTATGCCAGGATGGATCAAGGCATATCTGAATGTTCATGCTCCGCCAGACCATTCTCCTCCTCCACCTCCTTCTCTGAGGAAGCCTGTCTGTCGCCAATGTAGGCCTGAGGCCTGTAGCCACTACCTTTTGCAATTTTATATTTTTGTCTTTTACTTCTGGTTTGCTCTTGATTCTAAAAAAAAACCTGTGTTAAAATCTGTATTGAATTTTTAAAGGTTAATTTGTAAAATTAAATGTGATTGTGCTCTGATTATATCAAGTAATTAATCAATTATATAATCAATGGTAATTAGTAGTAATATTAACCATGAACTTATTTTTCCCAAGAACTCCTTTGTTTTGTTTTCATGCTGGTCAAAGCAGGCCATGTTCACAGTTGTTGTTTTGTCTAAACTACTGTTTTTCTCTTAAAAGTAAAGGTTTTTTCCTATTGTTTAAACAGAAATCATTTCTTATGGTATTCAATGACCCTTGAACTACAAGCCAGGACAATGGATAGTCTTGCACATGGGGTGGTCAACTCTGGTGTGGAGTCAGGAGATGGAGTTTAATTGATGGGCAGTAGAACCTAATTGATGGCAGGTGAGAGACAGCATCAAAGGATGTTTAAACAGCCTAGCAGCTTCACAGTGCCTGTGAGAAGAATTCAATAAAGACTCATGGTTGTCAGACTCTAATTTTGAGAGAGTCTGATGGAGGCCTCGGAAAGCTGGAATGGAGTCAAAAATTGGACTTAAAGGGGGCACAGCATCTGACTTTTGGTGCTGCAACTGGAGTGGACTAGTCAACCACTGAAGGCTACGGAGGGAGGGACGGCAACGGAGTGACTGACTGGAGATTCCACCCCCATGCAAGGTTCTCCAGAGACTTGGTGATGTATGTACCAAGGGGGAATGGTACCATTTCAGGGAACTGTCGTGAACAAACTAATTTGGGGCTAAAGCAGCGTGCTATAAGATTGTTGTCTTTCTATACTCTTTTCCTTCCCTTTTTAATAAAGGTATCTTTCTTTCCTATTTTATCAAAAATTATTGTTCAATAATTACTTAATAAAAATTGCTGTTTTTACATATTATTTGGTGTTGAGTCACTCATTCCTGTTATGTCCAGAGTACGGCTCCGAACCTAAGTGAGACTCTGCAAGGGACTCTCATGCCCTACAGATTTATGGCGAGCCAGCCAGGAGCCCGAAGACCAACATGGATTGAGGGTATAGAAAAGTATCTTGGGGATAAGTTACCCCTGAAAGAAGGGTGGGTTTGACTCATTGAGAAGTCAGACAATCCAGTCTTTGAGGTAGAGCTCTGGATGGAGAGATCCGCGTGCAAATCAGGACTGTTGAAAGCAGTCTGGGTTGTTGGCACTATGGGTCTTTGAGCAGAAATACAAGGAAGTTATAGAGTCCATTCAAGATAAGATAGGCCAGAAGAAGTTAAAGATAGTGAAGGCAAAAAACCTTCCAGCTTACAGCACTCAGTGGATCCAAGAGGCTGCTACTCAAAGATAAAGTGGTTGAGTGACTGAAACAACGGGTTCGAGATTTGGAGCTGTGCCACAAGTGGGCGGCGCAGTGGTTAGCACCGCAGCCTCACAGCTCCAGCAACCCGGGTTCGATTCTGGGTACTGCCTGTGCGGAGTTTGCAAGTTCTCCCTGTGACTGCATGGGTTTCCGCTGGGTGCTCCGGTTTCCTCCCACAGCCAAAGACTTGCAGGTTGAATTGGCCATTGTAAATTGCCTCTAGTGTAGGTAGGTGGTAGAGGAATTGAGGGAATGTGGGGATGTGGTCGGAATATGGGATTAATGTAGGATTAGTATAAATGGGTGGTTGATGGTCGGTACAGACTCGGTGGGCTGAAGGGCCTGTTTCAGTGCTGTATCTCTAAATAAAATAAAATAAAAAAACAAGCATACGATCGCTCTGTTACAACAACAGCAGTATGTCTCTAACCTGAATGCTGGCGCAGCCGTGATTAACACTCAGGAAGTTAAAAGTCAGTTGAAACAGCAGAATGAGGAGAATGAGTCTTTAAAAAAAGATTTGCAACTACAGGGAGGATTGGGGAGACAACAGGCAATTGTGTCTGAAATAACCTTGGGAGGCTTTCTCTGGGCCTCCGACGACGACAATGGTGAAAACGTAGATTGGGGAGAGCCAGAGTGGGGATGTGATGTTTGGGTCTGAAGTTCTGTTAATGGATGATAAATACTTGGTAGTTCAAGGTAATATGGTGAACAGGTGTTGGGTGTTAATTAATTAATTGCATTCAAATGTGTATATATAAAGAGCCAGCCAGCTCTGGCTGTATGTTAAGAGTGGAAAAGTAAGCTCTGTGGCAAGCAAACAGTCTCTGTCTAAGCTTCCTGGTCTTAGTGTGTCTTTGCAAACAGGTTTGGGAGTTCTATAACATGTGAGACATATCAGGTTTAGGAAAGAAGGACAACTTAAATGAGAAAACTTTAGTGAAATTTAAAGTGAATAAAAGCAAGCTACTTTGTCTTTTGTTCAAGTTTGTATGAATGTTGCAAGCTTCCACAAATGAATGTCCTTGTGTTCTGTAGAGCTAGCAGTCGTTAACCCTTCATTGTCTGGTTTTAATGTTGAAAGCATGAGTCTGTTACTTGTTTTATTATACACGTGTATATCTTTGTGGGAACCTTGAGTCAAGCTTTGGTCGTGAACTAGTTGAACCTGTGTGTTCCTTGGGCTTGGGACAGGGAATTTAACACAGATTTTTGGTACTTTGAATTCATAACCCATTACAAGAATCAATATTTCTAAGTTGTTTGGAATTAGGAAAGTGACCCTTGGCCTGTAGATCCTGTGCACAGGGTACCGCCGCCTTCTGGGTAAGCCTTCAGCCATTCCCTCTGCTGCATCCAGATGCCTTTCTCTACCTGGCGGTTGGTTCCCACTCGCTGTGGATGCTGAGTTGCAGAACACTTTGGCCCACCCTACTTCAGAGTACACGGAACACGTGCCCATGAAAGGATGCAGCCTTAAAGGTCAATACAGTCGTTTATCTCTCTAACTGGCCTCAATGAAGTGACACCAAATTCCTTTTGCTGCAAACTGTCCAAAGTACTTGCATCAAGGAGTTGCTCCTGTCAGTGCTTGTCTTACACATAACCTCACACAAGTAAACACGCCTTTCTCACCTTGCCACAGTGCCGACACGGCGTGCGACTCTTGCGTCATTGGGAAAGAGCCGTTGCATATATAAAATGGCTTTTTATTTATTTCTTAATTGTCCTAATTGGCTGTGCATTTAACCCATGGGGTTCCCGAGCTCACTGGCAACCTTCCCCTGAGAAATCCGGAGGGAGGTGGAAAGATGTCAGGTTTCTGGCCCGATGTCTTTTTTTTTAGCAATTTTTCCAGCCATCGATCCCGCCTCCAACTGTCTGGTGAAATTCCCCCCATTGTATTAACAGTAAAAACTAACAACAAGCCCAAAATAAAAGTTACTACATTAAAAGATCATGCTCATCATTCTCAGAGGACAAGATTATACTTCATCTATTGCTGTTGATGAAAAAGTTAAAGCAGGTTTTTCTGGTGTGGTGTTCATCTATAATGAAATATGACTTTGTTAAAATTCACTATTTTCACTAAAGTGAGGTGTGTGTATATATATATATATATATATGTAGAAGGAAAATCAGATTTTATTGTCGATTTACAAACTTGTTTTTTTAGGTATTGTTGGTTATGATTTTTAGCATCAAGGACTGGAAGAAAGTCAGGGCAAAGTGTAGATCCCAAAAATAAATGAAATGTCAGAGAAAATTATTAAAAATCAGTTTTAGTTTAAACATCACAACCTCAAGGAGTTAAAATTCCCATGCTGGTTTTCTTGATCGTCTAATGTAATTGACAGAAAAATCTGCAGAAAGCAGATTATGATCGTTTATATTGCTTTTCCAGGGTTTCCAGAATCTTCTGCCACAGTTGGGGTGGATGATTGGGTAAACCCCTGTGGTAATTCAGCCCTCAAGAAAACAGGCCAGGAGACTAACCAGGCACAATTGTGTAATACCAAACTGCTTACTGTTTATAAACACCATTCTTGTGGGCCTCAGTGGCACTTCCAAAAGTAATGTACGTTTCCATGGTTACAAAATACTGTTAGTATTTTAGCAACAAAATGGGGCTGAATTTTGTGCCTGCGGTGGGGGTCCCGACACCAGGCCTGAAAGTCAGGGGCAACCCCACCAGCTCACCATATGTTTTGCTACCTGGTGCAAGAGCTCCCATCCCTTTAAAAAACAGGAGCTTGCCTCCAAGAGAAACTGGACAATCAGAGGCCTGGCAGCTCTTCAGTCTCAGCGGTGCCACCGGGAGTGGTGGACACTGCTAGGCCTCAGTGGCCCAGACCAACCAGCATAGAGGAGGCCCTGGAATGGAGTTTGGTCCCAGTGAGCGCCACAAACCTATCAGGCTGGCCCTGGTGGGACAAGGGGGTTTTGGTTGTGAGAGCACAGGGGAGGGGTGGGGGGCGGGAAACAGCGTTTCTTTCCAAGGGAGCAGCCCCTGCTGATGGGACCCTCCATTAGACTCCCCCCACCTGAGCCCGCAGGGAGGCTGCCAGAGGGAAGAGGCCCTTAATTGGCCACTTAAGGGCCTCAATTGGCCTCTGGGTGCGAAGTCCATTGTCAACCTTACCCACTTCGGTAAAATTCCACCCCACCCCACCCCCCACCACTGCCTTTCGTCACCATTTTATGCCCCCCACCTCCATGTCCTAGCCTATCCCTAGGGGCTATTTGTGAATGGAATGTGTCCTGACATGTGTTGACTGCTAACGTATGTTTAAAGTAACGCATCACTCCATAATATCATGAAACACAGATGTTCCTAAAGACTGATTGATTGAAATATTAAGTAGTTGATATTGGAATTTAATTTTGCAGTATTTATTTTTATGCTATTACTTACATATTGTGACCATTGTATTCAATGTATCCATTTTGTTAGGAGTTAGCAAGGCTCTTTCAGCTGCACCCTGACGCCATAAATGTAATGTGCATTCCTCTCTTGAACTGTTTGTTGGCAAAACAGAATGGGATTTTTAAGGCTTTTTCTCAAATTTGGCAGGAAATCTATTTTACCAGTTCATCATTGTAAAAGATCTCCAGGATTTATTGGTGTAAATCAGTAAAACTTGATTTTAAAGCTCCCTAAATATACTGGGCACATATTAGGCTAGGCAAGTAGCTGGTTGTTAGAAGTTTAAACACTGCTTTCTTGTTTGTCTTTCCAGTACATGAACTGTGCAGGTATAAGTTAAGCATCTTCTGTACAATATAAACTACCACATGAACTGCATGATCTGGTATGAGAAAATAAAGCAGTAACGTTTTTGCTGTTTTTCCCTGTAATGGTATAAGGACTATAAAATATCTGGCCAGGGCATCCACGTACCTTAAAAACTAATGCAGATGAAAGTATTAGTAGTTTAAGATGTGTCACCTTTAGTAAAATTGTTCTACTGGACATTTTGCTGATTTATTTAACTTTTGAAACAATTCAGTGAGAATTGTGTTAATTCCCAACCTTTCCTTTCATTAAGCTAACAATGCCTATTCTGACCTACGTTCCAAGCTAACTATTCGATTATCTCCTTCACTGTTGTAATTCTGCATGAGTTGCTCTCGATTGAGCTTTAAAAAAGACTTGACAAGGAATTTACTGATTTCTCTGAACCAATCCTTAGAGTAGTGGTGCACACGGATGAATCATAACTGCTTCTTCCAGTATTATCCCTCTGTTTTACGATATTTGAATAAGTTCATAAAGAGGAGAATATGATCATTGATTGTTAAAGCCACATTAGCCAGTGCTTTGTAATTGCCTTCACAGGTCAGGTAGCCAGGGCCCATGGGCCGTGTAAAGACCATGGGCCATAGTTTACACCTCTGATGTAATCAGTGAAAAAATATTGAATAGAGCTAAGTTTAGCTAAAAAGAATTTCAATGCTGTCTTCCTTAATTTCACTTTTTGACTTTTTCTTCATGTTTTGGTCTAATTCTAATCATGATTTGTTTTGACATTCTGTGGGGACCACAGTTGGGGCTGAATTTTTGCTTTGGGTGTGGGAATTGGAAGTCGGGACTGTTTTCGGGTCTCAAACCCACGCCCAGGGGGAAATAGATTAAACTTACGACTTTCGCAGGGGCAACCCCTTAATTGGATTGGAGTCAGGTTTGACGGCCAACTGGAGGCCACAGGGCAGGAGCAGAGGCAGGTCCGATGAAGTGCAGGCTCAATTTAACCAGCTGGGTGTTTCTTGAACCTCTATGTTAGTAGAGACTGACCACTCCAGATGGAATCAGTAACACAATATTGTGGATTCTTTATTGAGTACTGAGAGAGCAACTAGTACATCGAGATGTTTACAGGTGTTTCTTCAAGACTGCCAAACGCTCAGAATCATGTGGTGTGTTACATCATGGCTCTTACATGAATAAATTGATCTTCTAGCCACACCTCTTCAAGGTGTACACACACAACATCCCCCTTTTTCTAAAAGGAAATGAAGAGGAACATATTTACACATTTATGCATCTCCTTTAGGCAAATAGAAGTCAACTATATACATATACAGAAAATTATTAGGAGAAAAAAGACAATAAGAATTTGTGAGAACATCAATCGCAAAACCATAAGGGTGGTTTGATAAATCCGCTAGATTTTGAAACAGGGTAGCAGTTCTTGGATACTGGAACAGATGTTTGTGAATTGGATTTCATGGAAGAGGAATGAGTAGACTCAGCCTGAGATATAGTCTTGATGCGGTCAATGCCCATGTGCGACTGGTGAAGCTGCTGGAGGATGCCCACATAATAACGCAGGGATCAGGACTTGTCGTCCCTTGAAAATGACACCATGCATGATGCTCAGTCTGGCCCTGATGACCAAGAATGACCTAATGGACTCAGCGACTTCCTGAATGGAATCCGGCCAGCCTTGCATTATGGTTTTCCAGAGCTCCAGGAAGGTGGGGTCTGCCGTCATCTCCGTTCGCAGCTGGTTACACTTCCACTGTGCGGAGTGGACTAGGTCGATGGACTTTATGTCCTCTAACTCAATGTTGACAAGGTCGTCTTGCCATTTTATTGAAATGTCTTCTGCATTCGCTGGGTTGGAGGGGGTCATACGTTGTCCTGGCTTGTATTTCACTCCACAGTCGTAGCCTTGTATCTTTACCAGTAGTCACTGGAGGCGTGGAGGTGTGCTCATCAGTGACTTCTGCCAAATCATCTCTAAAGGCTTGTGGTCAGTTTCCACCATGAATCATTTGCCAAAAGGTACGTATGGAAGCGAATGATGCCGAAAACAACAGCCAGAGTCACCCTTTCAATATTTGAATAGTTGGCTTGGGCTTGTGACAAGGCTTTGGATGTGAAAGCGACTGGTTGTCGCTTCTAAGTAAGCAGGTACCCAAACCCTTGTGTGAGGCATTCACCTCCAGCATCATGGTCTGTGCGGGTTCATAAAACTGTAGTACTGAAGCACTGTCACCCTGGGAAGTCTTCAGTTGCTTGAAAACTTTTTTATGGTCTTCATGCCAGAGAAAGGGGGTGTCCTCCTTCGGGAGATCTCTTAATGGCGCCGCTTTCTGAGTAAACCCTGGGGAAAGGAAATTGAAGAGACCTAGGCATCACTGAAGGGCCTCTTTGTCCTGGGGCACAACCATCGCATGGACACCATCCAATTTTCCAGGATCTTGTCGGATGCCTTGGTTGGAATAAATGGAGCCAAAAAAGTTAAATAATTAAAACCAGACTTCACTACTTCTGTACTCAAATTCTCTTGCGAGAAAGGCTAACATACCATTAGCCTTCCTAATTGCTTGCTGCACCTACGTGTTAGGTTTCAGTGACTTATTGACAAGGACACCCAGGTCCTTTTGTACATCTACACTTTCTAATCTCTTACTATTTCAGAAATACTCTGCACATCTATTCCTCCTACCAAAGTGGATAACCTCACATATTTCCACATTATATTCCATCTGCCACGTTCTTGCCCACTCACTAAGTCTGTCCAAATCTCCTTTAAGCTGCTTTGCATCTACCTCAACATACATTCCCACCTAGTTTTGTGTCATCTGCGAATTTGGAAATACTATATTTGGTCCCCACATCCAAATCACTGATATATATTGTGAACAGCTGGGGCCCAAGCACTGATCCCTGCTGTACCCCACTAGTCACAGCCTGCCAACATGAGAATGACCTGTTTAATCGTACTCTCTGCTTTCTGCCTGTTAACTAATCCTTAATCCACCTCCTATCCCATGTGCTTTAAGTTTGCTAACCAGTCTCCTGTGAGGGACTTTATCAAAAGCTTTCTGAAAAACCAAGTATAACACGTCCACCGACTCCCCTTTATCAATTCTGTTAGTAACATCCTCAAAAAACTATCAGGTTTGTCAAACATGATTTCTCATTCATAAATCTATGTTGACTCTGCCCAATCAGATCATTATTATCCAAGTGTCCATTTATCACATCTTTTATAATAGATTCTAGCATTTTCTCAACGATTGATGTAAGGCTAACAGGTCTGTATTCCCTGTTTTCTCTCTCCCTCCCTTCTTAAATAGTGGGGTGACATTTACGACCTTCCAATCTGCAGGAACCGCTCCAGAATCTACAGAATTATGAAAGATGATCACCAATGTATCCACTATCTCCAAAGCTACCTCTTTCAACCCTCTTGGATGTAGAATATCAGGTCCTGGGGACTTATCAACATTCAGCCCCATTAATTTCTCCAATACAATCTTCTTACTAATTTCCTTCAATTCCTCATTTCCCCCTAATCTCTTGGATCTCTAATTCTGGGAGATTTCTTGTATCTTCCTCAGTGAGAACAGACACAAGGTAATCATTTAGCTTCTCTGCCATTTCTCTATTCCCCATTATAAATTCTGACTCTGCTTGTAATGGACCCGGATTTGTGTTAGCCAAACATTTCCTTTTTTACGTATCTGTAGAGGCTTTTACAGTCTGTTTTTATATTTTTTGCTAGCTTACATTCATATTCTATTCTCTCTTTCTTTATCAGTTTCTTGGTCCTCCTTTGCCGTATTCTAAAATCCTCCCAATCCTTAGGTTTACGACTATTTCTGGCAACTTTATCGGCCTTTTCTTTTAATCTTATGCATCCTTAACTTCCTTTGTTATCCACGATCGACTGCCTTTTGGGGTTTTTGTGCCTTGAAGGAATGTATAGTTGCTGTAAATTATATAATATTTCTTTAAAGACTATCCATTGCCTATGTACTGTCATACCCTTTTAATGTATTTTCCCAATCCACCTCCGCCAATTTGCTCCTCATACCTTCATAATTTCCTTTGTTCAAATTTAACACCCTGGCTTCACTTTGCACTACCTCACTTTCAAACATCATGTAAAATTCTATCAGATTGTGGTCACTGTTACAACCAGGTGCAAAAGGTCTCTATGGGTCTGTTACTATCTTCACCTGGTCTTATTGTAACAGTTTAATTTTAAACACATTGTGTTTTGAGCTCCCCTTTTGTGAATCCTTGTTCACAGCTTTCCAATTATAAGACAAAGAAACCAATTCACACAGCTTTTCTGAGGTTTAAAGAAGAAAGATGAAATTTTCTTAAAACTTAAACTCTAATACGGTTAATGCCTACATCCGGATATATGACGCGCCCACGCTAGCATGCACACGCGATACACACATGCAAATAGGGACAGAAAAGAGGAGAGGAAAATATAATAGAGAGGGGTTTGTGGCAATATCAGAAGAGTTCCTTGCTTACTGTGCTTCGAGCTCACTTGATTGTAGGTAGTCCTGCTCTTCGTCGGGGCCCAGTCGTCTTCTTAAGCCTTGTTCATGTAGGAGACTTTTCTCTCTTTGAGGGTCACGTGTCATCACAAGATTCAGTTCCATGGGAAAGAGATGGAGGCAGGCAGGACTGGAGATGAGGTTCTGTTCCAACCGAGAGCGCACGGCTTGGAGTTCTCTTCCTTGTTGAAAATTCAAATTCTGTTCTTCCAATTTAAAACTCCCCTAGTTGGCCAGCAGGTGATGTGACCGACTGGTTTGACCAAGTCTCTTCTGTGTATTGGGGCAGGGACTGGTCCCTTTGTTCCAACACTGCTAGTTACTATGCAAATCTCTTTCCAGTCAGGGGCTTGCAATTTTAAGTTTTAATGTTCATGTGGCAAAATGTTGTGTGCCTCAGTCCTGGCAGGTGGGGGGTTTGCTTGACAGTCACTTATCCCTAAAGGTTCTTTTACAATAAAATTATTAATTAGCCCTTTCTCATTACATAATACTAGATCTAAAATGGCCTGTTCTCTTGTTGGTTCCTCAACATACTGCTCTAGAAAACCATCCCTAACACACTACAGAAACTCATCCTCCACAGCATTCTTGCTCATTCGGCTTACCCAGTCTATATGCAGATTGAAGTCCCCTTGATTACTGTATTACCCATGCTACATGCTTCTCTAATCCCCTGATTAATACCATGCCCCACATTACCACTACTGTTTGGTGGCCTATAAACAACTCCTACCAATGTTTGCTGCCCCTTGTTGTTTCTTAGCTCCACCCAAACAGATTCCACACTTTGTCCTTCCGATCTGTGATCCTCCCTTACTAATGTACTGATCCCATCTCTTATTATCAGTGCAACACCACCTCCTTTTCCTTTTTGCCTGCCCTTTCTAAATGTTGAATATCCTTGAATATTCAGTTCGCAGCCTTGGTCACCATGTAGCCACGTTTCCGTTATGGCAATTAGGTCATACCCATTTACCTCTATTTGGGCCTTTTAAATTATCAACCTTGTTGCGAATGCTACATGCATTCAGGTAGAGTGCCCTTAACCTTGTCGTCTTGACATTCTGCATTCTAAGCCTAGTTGATGCTCGCCTTTGTTTCACCTGCTTTCTAATGTTACTTGCTACTTTTCTACCTCTTGTTACCAGCTTTATTTCCTTCCATTTTGAGTTACCCCTCAGTTTCCCAACCTCTGACAAGCTAGTTTAAACCCTCTCCAACAGCACTAGAAAATCTCCCTGCGAGGATATTAGTTGCGGTCCTGTTGAGGTGTAGCCTGTCCATCTTGTACATGTCCCACCTGCCCCAGAACCAGTTCCAATGTCTCAGAAATCTGATGCTGTCCCTCCTACACCAATTCTCCAGCCACCTGTTCAATCGATCAGTTCTCCTATTCTTATGCTCACTCACAAGTGACACTGGGAATCATCCTGAGATTACTGCTTTGGAGGTCCTGCTTTTTAATTTCCTTCCTAACTCCCTAAAATCTGGTTTCAGGACCTCATCCCTCTTCCTACCTATGTCATTGTTACCAATGTGGATCATGACCTCATTGTTCACCCTCCCCCACAAGGATGGCCTGCAGCCGCTCCATGACATCCTTGACCCTGGCACCAGGAAGGCAACACACCATCCTGGAGTCATGTTTACTGCCACAGAAACACCTGTCTGATCCTCAAACTATTGAATCCCCTGTCACTATTACTTTTCCACTCTTCTTCCTCCCCTCCTGTGCAGCTGAGCCAGCCGTGGTGCCATGGACTTTGCTCTGGCAGTATCCCCACCCAGGAACCGTCGTCGTTACCAATATCCAAAATGGAAAATCGATTAGCAAGCAAGATTGACTCAGGACTCCTGCACTGCCTGCCTGGTTCTCTTAGACTGCCTGGCAGTCACCCATTCCCTCTCTGCCTGCATGCTCCTAACTTGCGGTGTGACCACCTCCCTAAACATGCTATCCATGTAGTCCTCTGCCTCGCGGATGCACAACAGTGACTCCAGCCGTCGCTCGAGTTCCGAAACCCAGAGCTCAAGTTACTGCAGCCGGTGACACTATCTGCAGATGTGTTCTTCTAGGACGTGTGGCGTGTCCATGACTTCCCATATACTGCAGGACATACATTCCACTTGCTCGAGCTGACCTGCCATACCGTAACTTTGAAAACTTTTTGTTACAATGAGAAGTAAAATAACTTGCCAGTTACTCACCAATCAACTTCTTCCCCTGTACCAAAGAGAGAGACAGCTTCTGGAGGCTGAAAAAGGTAAAAGAAAGAAAAGAGCCCCTTCCTCATACACCAAACTCCCACTTTGCACTCTGTGCACTCAAATTTGTTTTCTTCTTAATTTACAGTTCCCCCTCCTTTCCGAACTCCCTCAATTACCAAACTGCCTTAACACTCTGTGCCCTCCAGCAGCACCCATTGCTGTAATATCAGAGTCTACAGTTTTGCCAAGCATCTGCGCCCACTTATTAAATTTGGCTCTTTCCAAGATTTTATTGGTACGGAGATTAAAATGTTTATCAAAGGTTTGGAGTACCTCTTTGAATTTATTGGTAGCCTCATTGATCCCGAGTCAGATAATTACGTTGTCTGTAATCACACCTACTGAATATAGGAGGGTATTCACTTGTTCCACTTCAGATTTTTTATGCAGTTGCAAAGCGATTCTAAACCTTCAGAACCTTTTGCTCCATGATATCCAATATTGAATCTGATGAGGCCTCTCTTTATTCTGGAAACTCTCAGACATTCCCAATTTTGGATCCATATTGCTTTCTTAATAATAATAATAATTGAGTTCCGAAGAAGGGTCACTGACCCGGAACGTTAACTCTGTTTCTCTTTCCACAGATGCTGCCAGACCTGCTGAGTGGTTCCAGCATTTCTTGTTTTTATTTCCGATTTCTAGCATCCGCAGTATTTTGCTTTTATTGCTTTCTTAATAGCCTTTTTAGGGTGTTTCCCTTTCTTTAAGAAATTCTGCTTGTTTTTTTCAGGCAAGGTTACTTTAATGGAGGTTCCCAGCTGTTTTTGAGAGTTCCCCACTGTTTGTCAGTTTTTTTTTTAAAGGGGTTTCCTCTTTAATAAATTCACTTTGTTTTCTTTCTCAGGACTGGTTGTCTTAATGGAGGTCCCCAGTTATTTTTTGAGTTCCCTGCTGTTTAATAGGTGCTTTTTTTAGGGTTTTCCCCTTTCTTTAATAAATTCATTTTGTTTTTTTAAGGCTTGGCTACCTTATGGGTTTCTCCCTGCAATTTTTTTAACTTTCTGAGCACAATGCCTTTAGAAAAGTACCGCAGGCTTTTAACACAACCCCGACTGTCGGAATTGTGACTGAACTGATTGTTGGATTCAACGTGCAGGCCACCATGCTTCTGTTCTGTGGTGCAACCTGTATTTTTGTGTTCTGACTCACCACAGCTTCGGAGCTCCTCACAGCCTGTTCTGCAGGTAAGTACTGTACCGGGCCAGTATTTATCTTTAGATTTCTCTGTTCACCTGGTGTTTTACTGTTGTTTTGCTGTTGCCACAATGTTGGATTTGTAGGGTTTGTCTTAATAGCATTGTAGAATGTTCGACAGAAAGTCTTAGAATCTGATAAAGGGTGACTAACAACTATTATTTACAGTTGCTTTATACACTCTCTGCAAGCCACCTAGGCTAGAATCCTTTGTGCTGCTAACCTTCTTCTCAAGCCTATCTCATGTGACTGTTACATCAATGCTCATACAGTGGGAGGGATATCTCTCATTGTCTTCAGTATTAACCCTTTACATCTTTATACTACAGCCTCTGACACCGCATGCTTTGCATGTAGAGTTAAGCGCTGGACTGGCTTTAGGCGAATGTAAAAGCCTGCACCTTGTACATGGTGTCTTGGATTTGGAATCCCTATTAAATGCACCTTTGGTATTTGTAGCACAAAGAGACTGATGACTTTGTTAACCCACGATGTTGGACTCAAATTTAAGGCCATCCTTCAATAAGGCGTCATCTGTGTATGTTTGGGTTTGTCGAAATGATCCATGCAATAGATTTGCTTGCAATCACACATTTAATGGTGGAACCTGCCAGTTCTGTGCCAGTAAAATCACACTTGCGGCCTTTGACACGACCACGACTGACAAAATGGTCTATGGATTTGCTCGGCTGTGGTCTGAAAGACATGAATTGGAGTCAGTGTACCCAAAAATTGAGCTTGAGGCAAATTGGGCTTCTAGATTGAACGAAATCTTTGCAGGATCCTTCTGTTCTTCATCATTAAGACCAGAGATTTTGTTACAAGAGTACTTCTATTTTTTGTAAAATCTGTTTTTGAGGACTTGTAGTTGAATTATGGACATTAATTCAGCTGGAAGCTTGAAGAGATGCTGAATGTTGTGTGTTTTTTTAAAAAAAGAGATCACCAAAAGGTTCCTGGACTTGGCTTGTAAACAAGCCCTTACTGGAAGGCACTTGTTTTCAGATAAAATACCAGCGGGGAGAGTGTTGTTTTGACTTAAAGAAGTTGTTTACAGAGAAGTTACAGGTCAAGATTTATAGGGGTTAGGAGGCTTGATTCTTGTGACATTGTTTTGATTTCGCTTTGGACACTGAGTTGGAGTGTAAACTGCTCGGAAGACAGTTGGTTTTTGCCTGCTAAGGAAACCCAATTCCTCTCTTTCTCTCTCTTGGAACAAAGCCCTGTGTATTCAGTCTGTCAGTCTGCTTTTTCCTCCTGTATTTGAAGAAACCCTGCATATCGAATGTGTGGGAACTGAAACCCCTGTTGCTGCATTTCTGCTGTAAGGCCTGTCTGAAGCCTCTATAGCTGCACTTTTTGGAAAGCCTACCCAAACTGATCTTCAACATTGCCCGGAAAGAATTGTTCTCGGAAGATTCCAGTGACAGCCATCTATACACAATTGGGAAGCCAAACCAAAGCAAAGGACATCTTTCTATATTTTTTTTTCTTCAAGAATAAGTAAGTATACAGCCTAAGTGTTTTTTTGTCTTTTTTTTGTAACAGAGCTCTAAAACCAAAATCCCTTTTATTTTTCCAGTTAACCTATGTATGTATGTGTGTGTGTGAGGAGCTAAGGTAAAAAGGGAACTGTTATACTTCAATCTTTTTAAGCTTTGCTTCATTACTTGTTTTATTATAAACCGATAATTTGGTTGTTTATTAAAGAAACCTGGTTGATGTGTTTTATTCTTGGGTAAATAGAGTATATGATTAACCGTATCGGTAAGTAGGAAAATTTAAATATATGTTGTGACCTGTGGATAAGTGGAACTAGAATAAACAGTGCACTCTTCCCGCCTCGGTCATGACATTATTGAGACAATGTAGTCCTTCATTCCGATAGCTATGTGTATCTTTAGTGCTTGCTTCTGTGGATCATCAGTGTCTTGGTTGTCAAAACAAAGCTTGACTATCTGCTTGAAAAGAAACAAGTCTGAAAGCAAGTCAGATGCTTTCCAATTAATAAAGGGAAAAATGTTGTCATGATTGCAATGACTGTGCCGTTGCACCTACAGAAGAAAAGATAAGCTGTCAAGGCAAATAGTAGAAAGACTTACAGTACTACTTCTGAACAGACTTGGGGTTGTGATGTTGCTCCCGATGTGAGAAACTGACCTCAGAATCTCCACGTCAGTTGAATCAACAGGAGTCTGTAGCCACCCGACTTAGCCCGAAGTGAAAAGAAACTTGCCCAGTTGCTGCTGACTACACTGCTTCGAAGGTAAGAGGGCTAGAAGGGTTGGGGTGTTAGAGATCCAGATTGTTGCTGCCAGATTGTTGGTGAGTAAACTTGAGAGAAAAAAAATGGCTTGCAAGGTGGTCTGATCTTCCAAGAGGAAAGGAAGTGTGCTCTCTTCAGAATCCTAACACTGTTAACAGCTTGTAACATGTCTAGTTCTTCCAAATACCCAGTGATACTAACGTATTGTCTTTGGGTCTTCAGCAATCTCACTGCTGCCAACATGTTACATGTTCCTTGTACCTCTGTGTTAGTAGAGACTGTACACAAGACTGACCACGCCAGATGGGATCAGTAACAAAATATTGTGGGTTCTTTATTGAGTAACGGTAGAGCAGCTAGTGCATCGAGATGCTCACCGTACAGGTGTTTCTTCAAGAGTGCCATACACTAGAATCATGTGTGTTACATCATAGCTCTTACGACTAACATAGTCTTGTGGCTAAACCTCTTACAGGTGTACATACATAGCATCACCTTCCCACGACAGCCATTACTGTGGCTACCGTTAGAATCTGGAGGGAGCAAGCAGAGGGGCCTTGGAGCGGACTGCAGTGTGCAATGATGCCAATGGAAAGCCAGAGGCCTGGCCCCTGAGGCACAGCTGCACCCCCCCCCCCAAAGTTGTTGGATAACAACCTGGAGGTCATGCTTGAGGCCATGAGGGAGAGGGGTGAGGTCCTCTTCCTGGAGGGTGGTAGGAGACCACCCACCCAAACTAAACATGCCTTGGTTGAGATAAGCTACCACTGTCAGTGACAGAAGTGTAATCAGAAGGACATGGATTCGATGGTGTAAAAGGTTCAAAGACCTCTGGCAGGGTGAGTGCAACCCTCAACCCTCAGGACAGGCCACTGTGTATTCACCGTCCGGCAGACACACCCCTGAGGACCTCGGGGCCCCTAAACTCGATCCCCCTACTAATAAAAGCTAACACACCATATGCCTTCTTAACAGCTCTATTAACCTGGGTGGCAACTTTCAGGGATTTATGTACCTGGACACCAAGATCTCTCTGCTCATCTACACTACCAAGAATCTTCCCATTAGCCCAGTATTCTGCAATCCTGTTACTCCTTCCGAAGTGAATCACCTCACACTTTTCCGCATTAAACTCCATTTGCCATCTCTCAGCCCAGCTCTGCAGCCTATCTATGTCCCTCTGTAACCTACAACATCCTTCGGCACTATCCACAACTCCACCGACCTTCGTGTCATCCGCAAATTTACTAACCCACCCTTCTACACCCTCATCCAGGTCATTTATAAAAATGACAAACAGCAGTGGCCCCAAAACAGATCCTTGCGGTACACCACTAGAAACTATACTCCAGGATGAACATTTACCATCAACCAATTTCTGATCCAAAGCACTAATTCACCTTCAATCCAATACTTCTGTATTTTCTGCAATAGCCTACCGTGGGGAACTTTATCAAACGCCTTACTGAAATCCATATAGACCACATCCACGGCTTTACCCTCATCCACCTGTTTGGTCACCTTGTCAAAAAACTCAATAAGGTTTGTGAGGCACGACCTACCCTTCACAAAACCGTGCTGACTATCTCTAATGAACTTATTCTTTTCAAGATGATTATAAATCCTATCTCTTATAACCTTTTCCAACATTTTACCCACAACCGATGTACCTGGCTGTTCTGCATTTTCCGCCTTCACCTCCAATTCATCCTTCTCTCCCACTTCCTGCTCCTCCTCTACCTCCGATGAGCTATCTTATTCTAGGGTCTCACTGTCCACAAGGTCCATGCATTTCTGGAAAGCCATTTTATGGAGAGCACAGCAGACCACCACAATGAACAGGACGATGTTGGAGGGCGCTACCCGACACCACGCACCAGAAACCTGATGTCCTGCACAGTGGTGGTCTTAGGTAGCAGATGGCTTTGGTTATATCGCCATTGTGCCTCTGTCTCGGGCTCCGATAAAGGGGTGAGTTGCCATCTCTTCAAGGGATATCCCTTGTCCCGCAGAATCTGTCAATGGACTTTGGGGGTTGGTGTGAAGATTTGAGGCAGCCTGGACTGCTGGAGGAGGAAAGAGTCATGGCAGCTGCCAGGAAAGGAAGTGGATACATGGAGGAAGCTCTTGTGGTTGCAGACCAGTTGGACGTTGAGGGGGTGGAAGCTCTTTCTGTCGATGAATCTCACTGGCCTGTCACTGGGTGCTTTGATGGCTACTTCAGTGCAATCAGTGATGCCCTGCACCTGGGGGAATCTAGTGATAGCCATTCAACCCACTGCCCTCTGTCCCTGCAAGACCTCGTTTGTCGTGAGATGAATGTATTGTTCAGTTCTTACAAAAAGGGCACAAGTGACCAGCGAGATGCAGTGGTATGCTGCCATTTGTGAGATGCCACCAAGGTCCGGAGCTGATCCTTAGAAGGAGCCAGAGGCGAATGGTTGAAGACCACAGTGCCTTTAACGGCTACTGGCAGGGCATGGTGACCAGTGCTGCGAGGTGCAAGGTTTTCAGCAATGAGGGCACAGATATGTGACCACCTGCCTGTATTGTCAAAGTCTCCTGTGCCACTGGGTCTCGGTCATCTTCAAGTAGTTCCTTCCTTGACAGTAGATCCTATGCAGATGGCTTCTGTGTCCTTTCTGCCCCTCATCCCTCTCCTCTGCTCACCTGATGTCCAGGGCACCACCCTTCCTGTGGAGGGTGTTGCTCCTCATTACCACTGGGCCTAAGATCCAAGAGCCATGCTCCCATTGCCATCTGCTGGCTTCCTTAAACTCAGCTGGTTGCCCAGTTGCCCTTGGCAGTCTTGCCCCCGCTCTTCTGCCCCTGTGATGCGAGGAGGGTGACAACCCCTTACAGTGCCTAATCGCTGACTGTCCACTCTTCCTGCCACCTGCGCAGCACCTAGGGTATCTGTCTTCCAATGGCCAAGTCCCCCTCTCCATTGTTGCAACTTTTAAGGTTTTGGGGTAATTCCCTGGGGGAAAGGACTATGACTGGCTGCCAACTCTGTCCCCGTCTCCTTTTACCTGGCCAGACCCAGGCAATGTGTGCAGCCCAGGTGTCCTCTTTGAAACTCTGTTAACAAGCTCTAAATGAGCACTCCATGTACCGTAATTGGCCTTAATTGGGGATCGGGTGGGATCACGATTCTACCCTCAGCTCTGGTGAATATAGCAGTCACAAAACTAGCACGCCAGCTGGCACCGCATTTTCCAGCCTCATCCACCTCCATTTCCACCCAAAAGTTCAGCCCCTGGTGTCAAATTTAAAGCTACAACCACCTAATTAATCTGAAAATATTATAGCGACAACATGGGCTATACAAAAGGAAGTGCATTCATATGGAAAAATAATTAATTTGTGGGGTTATCAAATTTGCTTCCAGGTTTGTATCCCTCTGCCAAGATTATGGTTTTAATTTATAATAATGAAAAAATCCTACTTATTAGTTTACTCAAAATTTATTTCAGCTTGATATTATGTAGTGAATATGTTTAGTCAACTGCCTTTACCTCGTAATGAATAATTTCACTGCAGTTATTAAGAATAGAGAGGAAGAGAGTGTCTTTGTGGTCAGTTAGACCTGTTTCTAGGTACAACTGAGCAAAAACAATGGGCAGAATTTTATACCGCCCTGGGAGGCAGGCACAGAGGCGGGAGGTGGGGGGGCAAGCAAAATGGCAGGGGCGTGTGCCCAAAGTTGTCCTGGCCCCCTGCCATTTTGTCCAGCGCAGGAAAGGCTGAGGACGGCCTTCCCGCCCGAGGCCAATTGAAGCCCTTAAGTAGCCAGTTTTGAGGGAGGCGGAGGAGTTGGGAGGGGGTCCCTCCTTTTGGGGGCAATCCAGTGCCCCCAGAGGGTCCCTCCAGTGGCGATTGTTGCCCCCTCTCCCCAGAAAGACAAGCCCCCCCCCTACCAAAACCAACCTCACCTGCCCCCCAACCCCATTGGCGAGGCCTGCCTGAATGGCCCTGGCAGTCCTGACCCCACTCACTTGTCCCAGGGTCTCCTTATTCTCCGTTGCTGCAGGGCCCCCTGCATTACTGGCAGTGACTATTGCTCCAAGTGGATTGGCCAGCAGCTCTGGAGGTGGGCACTCATCTCATAAAGGGATGGTGTCCCTGACGGCTGGCAGTTAATTGCCTGCCTGCCATGAAATGGATTCAGGATTTGATAGAGGGCTGAGGCAGGGTCTCCGCCCTGCCTCCAGCACCCCTGTTACAAAAATAAAATTCTGTCAATTGTAGGAAGGGGTCAGTCAATTGCTTTCAGTCGCATAAATCATGTGTCATATGACACCACTCAGTAAATTGCGCTCAGTCTTCCAGACCAGCTCTAGGCCTTAGCTTGAAAGTGCAGACACCTTGGGCTGAATTCTACCCATGGAGGTAGGAAATGGGAGTCGGGACTGTCTTTGGATCCTGAACCTACCTCTGGTGGAAAACTGATTATTAAAGTTAAGATTTTCGTGTGGGTGAGCCATTAATTAGTATGGAGACAAATTTCCTGTCCTATTCAGGGTGTTGGGCCAGCTCTTGAAGTTGCAGGGCCAGTCAGAGGCTTTCCAGCTGCAGAGGAGCACCCGACAGTTGTACAAGCCATGTAACTGAGAGGGTGCCTCAACAAGAAGATGTCCTCTCAGCTACTTTATAAAAACATTAAATAAAAACAGAAAAAAGTAGCCGGACCACCACTGTGAGGTTGGGTGGTGGGAAAAAGGGGAATCCCTCTCCAGGGTGGCCTTTGGCAGCACCCCCACCCAGGCAGGCAGGGAGTGTCTGTTGGCCTGCAAGGAGTGCTGGGACCCCAGTCTGCCACTGGGTTCCCCCTTCTAGGCAATTGATCTGCACCCCACCCTTGCGTCGGGAAACTGGAGGCTGACTGGAAAATTCCAGCTAGCCTCCTTAACTTACCTTTAACAAGGCACTTAATGAGCCTAATTACCTGCCCACCATTTTAGACAATGTCGGGAATGGGGTTGGGAAGCTGGCACCTGGCCAGCCTCGTATTTTTCAGGCCCCATCTGTCTCCCTCTCCAATGTCGGCGGGGCCCAAAAATTCAGCCCCTTAAATGTTAGACCCTTTTGTATAAAAACAGCTTGTGTTTGAGTTTAAGTATACAGTGATTATGGTTGGCGTTTGAGTTTGTGAAAATGTTTGGTCTATTTTTATCCTTCAACCACGAAGGGGTTTCATTTGCTGTCTGTGTTAGAGATAGCAAGTACATTACTAGTGCATTAAAAGCAATTTTGTGATTTACTCTTTAATGGTGTAGGTGAAAGCTCTTCCCCGTATACTTAAACTTGCTCCTAAGTGTAAATATTTCTAATGTTCAGCATTAATATTCTTTTTGCTTGTTAAGTATTTGTCAAGCAGGTTCGGTGGTGGGGAAGGCCATAGAATTGCGAAGGGAGCCTGGCGAGGGGGTGGGGAGCCTCCGCCATGCAGGGATATCACCCAGTAAAACGAGGTGACCTCCTTCCAGACTTGGGGGGGACCCTCCTCCATGGGAAATCTGTGGCCCATGCAAGGCCCCCCCCCCCCCCCCCGGGAAAAACTACACCTCCCTGAAGCACCCTCCTTGAGTGCTGAGCCTGGGTCCAAGGCCTCTTGTAGTACCAGCAGTGGCCACAGCCAGGCTGTTAATTGGCTGGAGATTTGCTCTGGGGTGGGGGGGGGTTCCAGCTGGCCGAGGCAGGATTCCCCACGCCTTTTCAGCCCAGTGCTAGGAGCCCCGCCCTGAGCACAAAATTCTGTGCAAATTTTCTCAGGACTGTCTTCATTCCCAAATCTGGCTAACCTCTATTAAAAGTTTGAATTAAAAAAAGTCAAAAGGGTGTTGGCAGACTTTCTATCTGGACCTAAGAAATATTTTTCATCATTGCAGTGTTTCTCTCTCCATTTGTTTTCTGATATTCAATTCCTTTTCTCAATCTATCTCCATCTGTCAGTATTATCCATCCGGGTATTTATGCTAGCCTGTTGCTGCAGTATCTTCACCATGCCACATTTTCTGTCATTGCCTATGGTCAGTTGGATAAACTACTGAGTGAGGAAAAAGGTAGTTGATTTTAACCCCAGGCGGGCATTGGACAGGCAGTGGGAGTTGTGATTGTGCCGCTTGCCCATTGGTATCTCAAAATTGTATCTGGGTCCCATGTATTTCATATGACCCCAGTTAGCCTATTGAAAGTAATCTCTTGCTTGAAACAGGTGGGCACTTTGACCCCACCCATGTGAAGACACCAAAGAACTACCCAAAGGAGCATACATGGGCCATAAGTGGGGCGCTGCAATTTTCTGGTCACCAATACCATGTTACTCCTGGTGGAGACTGTGAAAATCAGCCTCAAGGAGTTTTAGTAAGGTGGTTAATTTATTTATTTTTTATTTAGAGATACAGCACTGAAACAGGCCCTTCGGCCCACCGAGTCTGTGCCGACCAAGAACCACCCATTTATACTAGCCCTACAGTAATCCCATATTCTCTACCACCTACCTACACTAGGGGCAATTTACAATGGCCAATTTACCTATCAACCTGCAAGTCTTTGGCGGTGGGAGGAAACCGGAGCACCCAGCGAAAACCCTCGCGGTCACAGGGAGAACTTGCAAACTCCGCACAGGCAGTACCCAGAATTGAACCCAGGTCCCTGGAGATGTGAGGCTGCAGTGCTAACCACTGTGCCGCCTTAAACTTAAACCTTAAACTAAACCTTAAATTCACAACTCAACAATGTTATCACTAGTAAATGGAATTTTATTGGAAAGTTTTTATTCCTGCACCTGAGCATGGATTTTTGCCATCAAAAAGCAGGAAATCTCTTGTCATTCTCACATATTTAAGTCAAATATCCAAGTTTGTAGATAACACTAAGTTAGGAGGCACTGTAAATTGTGTTGATGGGAACGGGAGGGACATAGACAGTCTAAATGAGTGGATAAAACTGTGACAGATAAAGTTCAGTGTGGGGAAATGTTTGGATCTGAAAGACAATCAAAATATTTTCTTACTGGTGAGAGACAAGGAGCTGTGAATGAACAAAGTGATTTGGGTGTTCATGTACAAAAATCACCAAAGCTAGACTACTGGAATAATTGGCCTTTATCTCAATGGAATACAAAGGGAAGGAAGTGATATACAGAGCCTTGGTCAAATCCCATCTGGAATACTGTGTTAGGTTTTGGGTGCGAACCTCAGGAAGCAGATGCTAGCCTTGGAAGAGGTACAGGGCAGATTCACCAGAATTATACCAGGGTTTAAAGAGTTAAATTAGGAAGCCAGGTCGTATAAAGTTGACTTGTATTCCCTAGAATTTAGAAGGTTAGGGTGATCTAATTGAGGAATTTAACATGATAAAGGAATCTGATGGGGTACATAGTCTCGTAGGAGAATCTTCAACAGAAGGCATAATCTTAAAATTAGAACTAGGCCATGTATGACAAAAATTGGGAAGTGCTAGTTCATGCATATGGTAGTGGAAATCTGGCACATTTCCGCCCAGTAAGCTGTGGTACTAGGTCTTGAAGTTTTCAAGACTGAGATTGATAATTTTTGTTGGGTAAAGGTATCAAGGGAAATGGAACAAAAGTGGATAAATGTAGTTGAGGTACAGATTAACCAAGATCTAAATGAATAGCAGGACAGGCTTGAGGGTCTGTATGACCTACTCCTGTAGACATAACCAAAGGAACAAGAATTTAGCTTAAATGAAAAAAATTTCAATGAAGAGTAGTGTTCAGAATTTGGCTTATAAATCTTAAATCCATGTCTAACAACAATGACTTTTTCAAATGTATTGATGGTGGTGATGGAGAAGGAATTGATACACTTACTATGATAAAGACTTTGGGGAGAAGAGTCATTTTAAAAAGATGACAGAAAAACTGCTGCTTGCGTTTTGTCTTCAGGTAGAAAATCTTAACATTTTTGCCCCTTTAAAATCCTGTTTCAGCTGTTGTTGAGTTTCGGTGGATATGATGAGACAATTACAAGACAACTTCCTCCTTCTTACGGTATGTTTAATCAATGATGTTTTGTCTGTGATGAGAATAGTTCCTTGAAATGGTTGTCTTTCAATGAGAATAATAAAAATCTACTGAGTGCAAATTTTAAACTCCTCAGTTCCAGGCAACTGTTGTGAAACTTTGCGCGCCATTGGCAGTCACAAGCAAATACCCCCTTGCTGAGTTCATATGGAAGTGTGTTGTGTGGCAAACATCAATTAAAAGACACCCGCTGCTCCAAAAAATAAATGAGAACAGAGGCTAACATTGATTCCTCAGCACCAGTAATGCGCACACCTGCTGAGTGTGTGCAATTCTACCGACTGCAGATTGCATGTTTATTGGCAAGTCTGAAGTCTTGTGAATTTAAAATACTGCCCTCCATGAATCTGACTTTTCTATCAAAAAATAATCAGCTTGCCTTTTCTGCTTTAGAAGAAATAAGTGTCACGATATAATTTTCAGCTTTTCTCCTAAAACAAAATAGTTTGTTTAACCATTTGAGATGACTATGTTGAAAAAATGGACAGGATTGAACATCTAAAGCTGATTTTGGAGTTAATTATTACCTTGTACACTATATGCTGACATAGTTATAGTGTAGCTTTAAGCATATCGTACCGTGTTTCTTGGAAGTGTAATCCCTCAGATATTTTGTCATCCATATTGTCCTTTAATCTGGAGCATACAGTTGGTCTGGGCCACACTCTTCTCATGTAAACTTTGCATTGCGTTTGTTAGCTGAAGCACATGGCTTCCATGTGGTGTTCCATTAAGTAGCCTAGCAAAGAATTAATGAACCTGAGCCAACTAAGTCTGAATGAAAGGCAGCTGTGAGACTGAAACTCACAGCTGTCTGGTTAGAAGTCGAGCATTCAAACCACTTGAGCTGCTAGGTTTCCCTGTTCGTTTTTTTTTTGAAGTAGGTGGGAATCAAAGATTGGTTGTTATATCTGATCCAACATAAACAATAATCTAAGAGATAGGGGTGGGTGGGGTGTTAATTTTGACAGTGCAATAGTGTTAAATGGGTGTTAGTGAATCGGCAGCTCCTTTTACATCTCTCCTGATTTTTACTTCCATTGACTTCACATTTTGTGATATGCGCTACTAATGGATGAAATTCTTTGTTGCCAACACGTAATTTGAAATTGTCCCCAGCATGCACACGTGCGATGTTCTGCCGTGCACTTGGGTGCTCATATGTTTACTTTAAATTTGAAATCTGAAATCTCTTTTTATTTGTTTTTTCTGCTTCTAGTTTCCATCGGGGATGGGGATGGTGGAGGGTGGAGGGTGGGGGTCAGATGAATGAAGTATGGGTCTTAGTTAGACACCCCATGGCAGCCATCACTGAGGCTGCTGGTTGTCCTGAGGGAGAGATCAGCGTTTTGTGCCAAAGTCTTCCAGTGTAGCAGAGGGAAGCGAGATGTCACAGGGGAGTTGAACGTCTGGCACTCGGGGCAGGGCAGCCCTTCACTTGATCAGTGATAACCTGGCTTTAATGCTGGAGGCTATGAGGGAGAGGAGGGAGGTCCTGTTCCCAGAGGTTGGCAGGAGGAGGCAAGAGGAGGCCACCTCATCATACAGCAGGAGCATCTCTCATTTTAGCGTCCTCTCCCTCCACCTCCTCTTCCTCCTCCTGTCACTCACCTCTTGCTCCTCTCCCGATAAGCTGTCTGCTCCAGGGCCTCATTCCTCAAGGTCCACACCTCTCTGGAGGCCATGTAATGCAGTGCACAGCAGACCACCACAATGTCCGAGACCCTTGCAGGAGAGTATTGGAGGGCACCACCTGACCGTTTCTGGCTCCGAAATCGCAGCCTAAGAAGCCCGATAGCCTGCTCAATGGTTGTCCTACTGAGCAGGTGGCTTTGGTTGTATTGCCTCTGTCCCTGTCTGGGGCTCCCACAGATAAGTAGCCATCTCTTCAAGGGATACCTCTTTTTCCCTAGGATCCATTCACGCACTTTAGGGATTGGAGTGAAGATCTGAGGCAGCCAGGACTGGAAGAGGATGAAGGAGTCATGGCAGCTACCAGGAAAGTGAGTGTACACATGGAGGAAGCTCTTAGTCACAGACCAGTTGGACGCTGAGGGACTGGAAGCCCTTTCTGTTGATCGATCTCACTGGCTGGTCACTGGGTGCCTTGATGGCCACATGGGTGAAATTTGTGATGCCCTGCCCTTGGGGGAATTCAGCAATGGAAGAAAAACTCTGTGCCCTCAGCCCCTGCGAGGTTGTGTTTTGGTGAAATGAATGTGCTATCCAGCTCTGGCAAAGAGAACATTAGTGACCAGCTAGGTGCAGTGGTGTGCAGCCACTTTTGAGATGCCAGTAAGTTCTGCAGCTGACTGTTGGAAGGAGCCAGAAGGGAAGATATTCAAGGCCACAGTAATTTTGACAGCTACTGGCAGGGCATGGCAACCAGTGCTGCAAGGTATGAGGTCTTTGGCAGTGAGGGCACATACATCTGTGACCATCAGCCTGGAGATATGCAGTCTACTGTGGCACTGAGTCTCTGTCATCTCCAGGTAGCTCCATGTTCGGCATTGCCCCTATATTGAGGGTTTGGCCTCTGTTGCCTTCCTGCCCCTTTCCTCTCCCGTCACTAGGCCTAAAATCTGATGCCGTTCACTAGGCCCAAAATCTGATGCCGTTAGCACCGTTACTAGCTGCAGCCTTCCTTCTGGGCTGGTGGCCACCCAGTTGTCTTTAGCAGCCTTTTCCCCTTCTCTTCTGCCCTGCAATTCCAGGCTTGGGGGGTGGGGGTGGGGGGGTGGTTGCTGATCTTGTTAAAATCCAGGGTGCTGAATGCCCACTGTCCCTGCCACCTGTGCAACACCAAAGACATCCCCTTACCAAGTCTCCAGTCCCCCTTTGCCCCGAGGATTCTCTTATGGGCTGGGGGTGATGCCCTGGGGCGGCTATGACTGGCTTCCCCTCTGTACATGCTTCCCTTCAGGTGATCTGTTTCTGAAGACATAGGTAACCTGTTCGGTCCTTTAAAAATTTAGAACTTCAAAATCCTACAAGCTGTTAACGAGCTTTTAAACAGTCTAATTGGCTTCATTTGGGAGGAGAGCAGGATTCCTGTCCTGCCTTCTCCCCAACCTGGGGATTATTTCTGTTTTTACGGCCAGGTGAGGGGGGGCTCTCAGGCTCCCCTCTCGCTCATCCTCTTATTTAACCGCAACAGGGTTTATTCCTTTTTAAAAACAGTGGTGGTGCTTACCACCTCAGTGAGTGTTTTGACTTCTTCCTTTACTGTGATTGCAAAAGAACGAATTAGACAGGTTTTCTTGTGTTTAAACAAGAAAGAGGTACGTTTATTATACTTAACACTCTAACCTGATTTAAAAATACTACAAATTCGCTACACATTCACACAAGAATCTCACACACACAAATAGATTACAGATTTGGTGGTCTGATTAAAGTCCAGAATAAATGGAACTTAAATACGGTCTGTAAATCCCATGGTCCTCGGCTGAAGCTATATTCTTGGAGTCATTGCTGGTCAAAGGACACGTTTACTGGTTTGTTTTGCTGAGAGTTTTCCTGAAAGCCTACTTGGTAGCTGATTCTCTCCCCCTGGTTGCTGGCTGTAGCAGTCTGTAGGCTTGGAGGGTCCCCCAGTCGCTGACGGTTCTGTTCTTCATGTTTTCTGGGGAGAAAGAGAGAGACAGGGGAGCAGCCGCCTTCTTTGCTGCTGTCGACTCAGTTACTCCCGGTCTGCTGTCTGTGTTACAAAACTTCTAGTTTCTTCAGAGATGAACAGGGAGTCACATGGTTCGATCAATCCCCTTTATTTTTGATGAGGTCCAAAGTCTAAAAGCCAAAACTCCTCTTTGATGGGGTTTCCGGTGTAACCCACCCCCTGAGGGACGTCTCCACTTATGAATGCCTCAGGATGGCCTTGAATGCCTCACTAACCAGGATCATCTGGCTAATCTACACAATTAGTCAAAGCATTGTTCTGGCTGGACTTCTTGTTAGATTTTTTGTCTCCAGTTCAATCTCCTGGTTTTTCAGATGTAAATGGCAGTAGCTATCTTGGCTGCCAGTTTCTTAAAAAGTTATCTGTAGGGGTTTTTTGTCCATTAAAAGTTTACGGTAAGTTTCCAACCGATGAAATTAACATTTCCCATTTGGCATATAGGGTTTTCCTGACACCGTCACAAAATCAACGCCTTGAAATTGGCATGCCACCTGGCGCCAGTATTTTCAGGGCTCCCCCCACCTCCGTTTCTGACCTCAAGGGACCCCAAAAATTCAGTTCTTAAAATTCAGAAGTAGTGCTGCAAGATTAGTGTGACACCGTCTTGGCAACTGTCAACTTGCTAGTGCTAGGTTACCTCCAGTGTCCTCTTCTCAGGCATCCCATAAGCTTAAACCCAGAGAAAGAAAGCTGCTGATTACAAAGATAGGGTCAGTCCCCATTTAATGGAATCTATATAGCATATCACTCAACTCGGTTTGATGTATTTATTTGCATTTCTTCAATGGTGCCATTTGAACAGTGAGGGAACAAAATACAAAAAATGTTGGAGATTGCTTTTACTTGTATTTGCATTCTGCATATTTCAAAAAACAGTGATTGATAGCCATCAAAATGCTAGTAGTAAGAAGCAATCTGTGACCGTTTTCCATTTTTCACAGTTCAAAATAAGGAAAGCAATGGGATAAGAATAAATGCATTGCACTACTCTGACCATCACTTCTGATACACTAGTACAGGCAAACAACACAACAAAACTGTCCTATCCTTAGCTAAATTTAGTTAGCTTTTAAAAATTCTAACTAGTATGGTCAATTTTGATCCATCTCATTTTCCTGCATTCTGCAACAGCTTAAATAGTCTGTAGATGCAAGAAAATCAGGCCATGTGATTAGATTGTTGGTGTTGAATGTACAGTTATATGCCTGAAATATTTGTTCAGATCTGGATACCATACTCAATTCTAGAAACTTGGGGACAGGAGTAGTCCTTCGAGTCTCTTCCACCATTCATACAAACCATGGCTGATCTCTACCTCAATTCCATTTACCACCTTTGATCCATATCCTTCAATATCCTGATGTAATAAAAATCTGTCATTCTGAATCTTGAACATTTTAGTTGGCCCTGTATTTACTGCCTTACATGGGAGAGAGTTCCAGATTCCCAGTACCTTTTGTGTAAAGAAAAGGTGTTTCCTGATTTCACTCCTAAATGGCCTAGCTCTAATTTTAAGATTATGTCCCATTGCTCTGGATTCTCCCACCAGAGGAAATAGTTTGTCTCTACCCTATCAAATTTCTATCATTTTAAAACACCTTGATTAGGTCACCCCTCACCCTTCTAAATTCAAGGGAATACAAGCCAAGTGTATGGAACCTGTCCTCATAATTTAACCCTTTAAATCATGGTGAATAACAGATTTCTTGAGTTGTTGTGCCCAGAACTGAATGTAGTGCTCCAAATAGGGTCTGACCAAAGCTTTATACAACTGAAGTGTCATTTCCTTCATTTGCACTCCAGGCCCTTTGAGATAAAGGCCAACATTTCATTAGCTTTTGTGATTACTAATTATGCCTGTCCATTAGCTTTTAGTTATTTGTGTAATTGGACACCCAAATGCCTTTCTTTCTCCACAATTTGTGATCTTTTGGCATTAAGGAAATATTATAATTAGTCTTTCTTGGATCCATAATGGATAACCTCTCATGTACTGTAGTGGGGTCAGCAATAGTGTTGAGTACATTTTAAATATTGTAGTTCTCAATTGAAGTATTCAATAAAATATTAAGAACTTGTAGGTTTAACCAGTGATAGCAGATATGTGATAGATAAATATTTATATGATATCCATTGTATAGAACACAACAAATACATTTTATCCTATTGCTGGTTTCAGGTGAAATATGGCAATTATCCATTATCACACTATCCTTTGATACATGATCAGTGTTCCTTGAAACTAATGAAGACTTACTAAAAATATTGAATTGAAATATAATTCAACATCAAAAAATGTGCAACATATTATGAATGTTCACATGTAGAAAATTGAACAATCAAATATGCCTGAAATGTATTTTGCATGGAGTTAATCTATCTGTATATTATCAAAAATCTTGTGTAGGGTGCAGATATTCTGTTCAAAAAACTTTCTTTCGGTTGTTTCAATTTTTGGTTATGGCTTCATGCTGACATTTAACGTTGAAAATCTACATATCAACATTTATAGTACAATTTTGCAATGTCAATTGTTGCCTGTTGCACTGCAGTTTTGGGCTCTGGCCACTATGGAACAAGTTTCTGAAGTGTCTTTCTCAACTTTGTCACCACCTTATTTTTCTCCTTGCAGGTAAGTAATTTTTTTTTTACAGCTTTTAAACTTTTTTGTTATATATTTTTAAAAGGCATTTTTTCCCCTCCACAGCCTGCACATCTCATTTCCCTCTTAACTCCCAACCGACTAATTTGCTTTATTATCTAATTAGGGCCTGCTGTTTCCTATTTACTAGCCTCAGCCTTTCTCACTAAATTCATGGCTCCTCCATGCTGTAGGTTGAAGTTTACTAATGTTCCCCACCATGGCCTGCTGGCTACAGTTTTCTGCAATCTCTACCAAATCTGGTCTCCTCCATCCCCAGCTGTCATGTGCCTGGAGACCTGCTCTTTAGTCTTTGCTGGTGAACCGGAACTTCACTTCCCAAAGCACAACTGCACCAGAATTATGTTCAGTGTATGTGATGGCCAGTCAAAAGTGGGTCCAATATTTCAGAAAGTATACAGCTTTTTCAGACTCGGCTTAATTTGGCATGCTCCAGTGTGACTGGTCTGAACAAATGAATTGGAAAAGCTTTTATGCAAACTGTTTCTATTCAGACACCCTACAGATTATTTGGCCTAGCTTGGGACCAGTGTGGAGCTTGCACCTATTTCTTTGTTCTTTGAAAGTGCCAACAGCTTCATTGAGGAAGAACAAAGGAGGGAGCCCATCAAGTTAGTCACATTTAGAAGATTTTTTTGTTCAAGGAATTTGGACTTGACACCAATTGGTGGTCGCAAATCTCATTTTGTCACACAGGAGAGATCAACACATTGCAGTATTTAGGCAGCAATGTACAGTTCCAAACAGATCATATATTACCTGCCAGGATACTGGGTGGAGTAGCACACTTTGTCTCTGCTCATTCGCTTACCCTCTGTTCTCATTTTGATAATATAGTAAGGCAAACGATGGGCTCCAACCAACATCACATCGCTTACTTAGGCTAAGGTACTCGTTTGGTTGACGTCCATCTCCGTGCCTGTCGTTAAAAAAAACCCTCTCGTTTATACCCCTGTTTTTTTGCCACCTGACCCAATGGATCCAATCATTTTTTCCCACATAGGGTCTCTTGCTCTGCTGTGCTCCTCTGCACATATGATTTTCTCACTCCCCTTATACCTAGGACACATTTTGAGCACAGTATCCTGTTTTTTCTGCCCTTTTGAGCCTTGTGGTTTTAGCTCATCTAGTCTAACAGTCATTTATAGTGACCATCATCCGCTCAATTTAGCAATTCGTCATAAACAATGGCAGCTGTTCACGTAGTTCAGAAGTCTAAATCAATCATCAATCATTAGCACTTCTGTAAAAATCACCAACATGTCTGGACAATGGGTTTTCAGTAGTTTTTGCCCAGACATGTGATTATCACTTTAAGAAGAATCACTTAAGTGAATGCATTTCTAAAATTATATTGGTCATCATATTAGTACACATAATAATACTAGTTAAATGAGTAAAAAAGATTATTTTTAAGCAAATTAATCCATGATAATGTTACACATTTTCCATATCAACAACTAAACTCCATTTATATATCAACTGAGGCAATTGTGTCTCAATGGGGTTATTTTCATCTTCATCACTTGGACAGAGAAATGGTGAAGCGGATCACCACCTGGTTATAAAATTCGCTACCTTCCCTGCGATGTCTCGAAGGATGCATTTCAGCCAAGAAGCAGTGACAGAGTTATCCTGCTTGATCTGAAGCAAAGGTCAAGAAACTGGCGTGACATTGACACCGTAATGAAACATACAGCTGAAGGTGTCAGCCCGAGGGCTGTTCCAAATTGGACCTCAGGCCTCATCTACGTAAAACCAGCGGGCTGCAGATGACAAAACAGCTCAGCCTGGAAAATTCAGCCAGCACAGATGCAGAGCCAACCTGCTGGTAAGTCCTGGAAGGAGGGAGAGATACAGTATTGCTGTGGAGCCAGGAGAACTATGTACCACGGTCAAAGCTGTGCTGCAAGTCATGAAAAAGAAATTTGCCTGGGGTGTAATGGGGCTGGCAATCCATTAACACATTTTACCCAGTAATAGAAGTTAAAATTACCCTTGACCATCTTTAAATCCAACAAGTGGCATCATTTAAAATCTGGGATAGTTTTGTCCTGCATCGATTACTTTTGTGGTAATCACCCATGTTCATCATACAAGGAATAGCTCCGAGAGCATTAAGAGAACATTGACATAGCTGTAAAAAGACTAATTTGGTGTCAGGTTTTGGGATTAGGGAATGCCCCACTACAACTATAATGCAAACAAATCCACAGTGAAAGTAATTCTTCTCTGCATCAAACTATACTGACATTACTACAGACCCAGGTTAAAAAGGCTAATAATTATATTTAATGACTGCCAACTTTGGTGGTCCAATAAGTCATTTACAGCACAGAAGGAAGCCATTCGGCCCATCAAGTCCATGCCGGCTTTCCATGGCACTACTCTGTCAGTCCCACTTCCCCACTCAAACCCTGTCGCCCTGCAAGTCTATTTCCTTCAAGTGGCCATCCAATTTCCCCTTGAAGTCATTGATTATCTCCACTTCCACCATCCTTGTGGGCAGCGAGTTCTAGGTCTTTACCACCTGCTATGTAAAAAAAGTTCTTCATCATATTTCCCCTGCATCTCTTGCCCAAAACCTTCAATCTGTGTCCCTTGTCCTTGTACCATTAGTTAATGGGAACAGTTTTTCCTTGTCTAATTTAGGCCTGTCATAATCTTTTACACTTCCATTAAATCTCCCCTTAATCTCCTTTGTTCCAAGGAGAACAACCCCAGTTTTCCAACCTAACCTTGTAACTAAAATCCCTCATCACTGAAACCATTCTGGTAAATCTTCTCTGCACCCTCTCAAGGACCCTCACATTCTTCCGAAAGTGTGGTGACCAGAACTGGAGGCAATTCTCCAGTTGGGGCCTAATCAGGGCTTCATTAAGGTTCAGCATAACTTCCCTGCTTTTGTACTCAATGCCTCTGTTTATGAAGCCAAGACGATTGTTCTCCTTGAAATAGAGAAGGCTGAGGGGAGATCTGATTGAAATGTACTATATTTTGAGGGGCCTGGATAGAGTGGAGGTGAAGGGTCTATTCACCTTAGTCGAGAGGTCAATGACGAGGGAGCGTAGATTTAAAGCGATTGGCAGAAAAACTAGACGGGAAATGAGGAAAAACCTTTTCATACAGAGGGTGGTGGGGGTCTGAAACTCACTGCCTGAAAGGATAGTTGAGGCAGAAACCCTCAACTCATTCAAAGGGAGTATGAATATGCAGCTCGAGTGCCGTAATCTGCAAGGCTACAGACCAAATACTGGAAGGTGGGATTAGAATAGGTGGCACGGACACGATGGGCCAAGTGGCCTCTTTCTGTGCCTTAAACTTTCTATGATCTATGCTATGATCTTTATGGGCTGGATTTTAAGAGCCAGTCGCCGATCTCAGTGATAAGCTCAAAATATGGCTGCGGCACACGCCAAAGAGCTGCTGCAATCTCCCATGCAGCGGCTCATTTAAATCTCCGTGGCAGCCCATCCCCCCCAATTACCTGGAGGGGGCAGGTTGTCCATCCCCCGGCAATGGCATCAGTTGCCTGTGCGCAGGCGCTGGCACCATTTTTAAAGGGCAGACATGCCCTGCTGGCACATTTACATTTTTAGAGAGGAAACCACCCCCCCACCCCCCGCCCCCCCAAAGTTAAATAAATAAATTCACATTGTCCCTTTCCCACCCCCCCATAACAATTACATTATCTATTTGCCCTATCCCCCCCCAAAACACTACCTTTCACATCTGACTTTTCCCCCCCAAACTGCACAAGGTTTAAGGTTCAACCATTCCCACCGTCCCCTGCACCCATTAGGTTTATTTGACCCTGTCAACCCCGCAACCCCTCCTGCACTGACAAACCTACCTCCTCCCCCCTCCCCACCAGTGTTGCACCGTTTCCCCGGATGGGGATCTGAAAGCATGGGAGTGCCGGTTGCTGCGCTGAAGATCATGGCAGGTCCTCGAGATTGCTGGTAAGCCTATGTTAATTTATTAATTTTATTCATTTGCATATTTAAAGTGTGGTCCCATCGCCCAGTGGCGGGGTGACTGCCACAGAGCCTCACCACTGCCAGGATGATCGGGCTGGGCCCTCACAGTGTCGAGGTCTGTGGCTGGCCTCCTCCAGAGCCATCTTCAGGGCACCCCCCGCCATGGAACCCGATGCCTGGGGGAGAACAAAATCCATCCCTATGATTCTTTGATTCTTCACATCTATTCCAAAAACCAAACTGTATAATCTTATAAGGAATCCACAGTGAAACTCAAAAGGTTTGTGTAGCAAGACTTAAGGAATGCCTTCACTTATCAGCTTTATTGCTTCAAACGTCAGTGATAGTGGATAGTGAATAAAGAAACCCATTGGCAGCAGAGCAGGTCTGTCTATCCTATCGTGTACCTGCAGCATTCTGTTTAAGTAAGAAAATCTTTGAAATGATCTGTAAACGATGGAACATCTGCAATGACAGTTAAGAGTTGGGGAGCTAATCATGGAGAGACAATAACATTTCTATCATGCTTCATCAGGAGTATACTTACTGTCACAATGATAAATCTTGTTTCTAAGTAACAATCATTTATAAAAATAAACTTACAAAAGTCAAGTGAGCTATAATTGCAGATTTGACAAGGTGCTGCCAATTGCAATCTGATTTGCTATCTAAAAAACATGAGCAGTTTAAAGCAAATTATCTCATCAGCTAAATATCTCGTTAGTACGATTTATAATGATCCAGGGTCAAAAATACAGCAAATTATGATTTTCTTCTCCTTGCTTTTAGGGAAATTAGAAGAAACCTCAGCAAAGTCATAATTTATCTTAATGTTTGAAGCTGTGCATATTTGAGCTGACATTATGCCACAGACCAATGGTAGTTAATATCCATCAGTGGCATGCTAGGCACAATATGACACACAATTGCAGGATGGTGATTAATGAAATAAAACAGTGTTTATGGAAATAATCTCTGCACCCCTTGAGACAGCTGAGAACATAGAATGCTATAAGTGAAGGCACTGTAAATCTTCAACATATAATCGCTGCTTTTGCTGCAAGTGCAAGTGATCACCCTCTATAAAAACAAAGGTGACCGCGGTGACTGCAACAACTACCGTGGAATCTCCCTGCTCAGCATAGTGGGGAAAGTCTTTGCTCGAGTCGCTCTGAACAGGCTCCAGAAGCTGGCCGAGCGCGTCTACCCTGAGGCACAGTGTGGCTTTCGTGCAGAGAGATCGACTATTGACATGCTGTTCTCCCTTCGTCAGATACAGGAGAAATGCCGTGAACAACAGATGCCCCTCTACATTGCTTTCATTGATCTCACCAAAGCCTTTGACCTCGTCAGCAGACGTGGTCTCTTCAGACTACTAGAAAAGATCGGATGTCCACCAAAGCTACTAAGTATCATCACCTCATTCCATGACAATATGAAAGGCACAATTCAACATGGTGGCTCCTCATCAGAGCCCTTTCCTATCCTGAGTGGTGTGAAACAGGGCTGTGTTCTCGCACCCACACTTTTTGGGATTTTCTTCTCCCTGCTGCTTTCACATGCGTTCAAATCCTCTGAAGAAGGAATTTTCCTCCACACAAGATCAGGGGGCAGGTTGTTCAACCTTGCCCGTCTAAGAGCGAAGTCCAAAGTACGGAAAGTCCTCATCAGAGAACTCCTCTTTGCTGACGATGCTGCTTTAACATCTCACACTGAAGAATGCCTGCAGAGTCTCATCGACAGGTTTGCGTCTGCCTGCAATGAATTTGGCCTAACCATCAGCCTCAAGAAAACGAACATCATGGGGCAGGATGTCAGAAATGATCCATCCATCAATATTGGCGACCACGCTCTGGAAGTGGTTCAAGAGTTCACCTACCTAGGCTCAACTATCACCTGTAACCTGTCTCTAGATGCAGAAATCAACAAGCGCATGGGTAAGGCTTCCACTGCTATGTCCAGACTGGCCAAGAGAGTGTGGGAAAATGGCGCACTGACACGGAACACAAAAGTCCGAGTGTATCAGGCCTGTGTCCTCAGTACCTTGCTCTACGGCAGCGAGGCCTGGACAACGTATGCCAGCCAAGAGCGACGTCTCAATTCATTCCATCTTCGCTGCCTTCGGAGAATACTTGGCATCAGGTGGCAGGACTATATCTCCAACACAGAAGTCCTTGAAGCGGCCAACACCCCCAGCCTATACACACTACTGAGTCAGCGGCGCTTGAGATGGCTTGGCCATGTGAGCCGCATGGAAGATGGCAGGATCCCCAAAGACACATTGTACAGCGAGCTCGCCACTGGTATCAGACCCACCGGCCGTCCATGTCTCCGTTATAAAGACGTCTGCAAACGCGACATGAAATCGTGTGACATTGATCACAAGTCGTGGGAGTCAGTTGCCAGCATTCGCCAGAGCTGGCGGGCAGCCATAAAGACAGGGCTAAATTGTGGCGAGTCGAAGAGACTTAGTAGTTGGCAGGAAAAAAGACAGAGGCGCAAGGGGAGAGCCAACTGTGCAACAGCCCCAACAAACAAATTTCTCTGCAGCACCTGTGGAAGAGCCTGTCACTCCAGAATTGGCCTTTATAGCCACTCCAGGCGCTGCTTCACAAACCACTGACCACCTCCAGGCGCGTATCCATTGTCTCTCGAGATAAGGAGGCCCAAAAGAAAAGAAAAAGAAAAAGAAAAGAATAGTGTAACATTGTAATCTTGCATTGCTTGAACGTTTAATGTTAACTAAACATTTATGATTAAACAATGAGGATATTCCATTGCTGAACTTCCAACCATTTTTTGATGTCTACCAAATACACGGTCACTTGGGCACCATCAAAGCAAATATTCGGCGATCTTAACATGGAAGTTAATCCTAAGGTTTGAAAAGTGCTACACATTATTCCTTGCTTATATTCTTCAATCAAACATTTTCAGTTATTAATGCATGCTTGTTTCCTTCTAAAAGCTAGATTGAGAAAAACAACTGGCGCTCCAAATCAGAAATTCCAAACAGAGAGAGATTTTCCGGCTCAAGTCTAATTATGCTTGGTTGGTTGCCCCACAATCTGGGCTGAACTTTACAGGCCCTCGGATGTCGGAGGTCATGGCAGGGGGCCTGGAAAATTCTTCCAGGAGAGGCCTGCCATGGCCCCCGATGCCGGGAAGGCTCTGCCGCATTTTACTGGCGGTGGCGAGATCTCGGTGCCGCCTCCCTGCCCCACGGCGGCGGAGCTTTCATTTGCGTATTATAATGAATGCAAATAAATATTAAATAAGTTAACTTATGAGAGTAGAGGTGATGAGAGGTCTGGAGCAGCAGACCAACAGCTCTGAAGCACCATGGTGTTATTAGTAACAGATCTCCAATGAACCTCTCAGCCTTTGGCCAACGGGTTGTTTAATACCTTACTCACAAATGCTTATTCATTTGAAAATAAGCCACTGGAAAAATCTACATTCTCCTGTTTCGCATCAGGATATGCCTTGTCTGAATTGCGCTGGACCACCATATTGACTGAGGTGACATTTTGTCATACTGAGCAGCTGCCTGAAAGCAGCAGGGGCCTAAGAACACTGGATGAGTTAAGAAAGGGAAGAATGACAAGCAAGGTCAGAACATAACTTTTCAGATGGTCACCCAATGCTGCGCAGGGCAATAAGGGATCATTTCATGTGTTAGTTTAATGTTACTTTTTCATTTCCTTTTTTGTGACTTTTTAATTCAAATGATGGCCTGGATTTTGTGGTGGTAGTGACGTGAAACTCTTAGCGTTCACAGTCGTTACCCCACTGAAACTGACAGCAACTTCGGGAATCTGTACATGCGCTAACACAGAAATCTGGAAGTTGTTAATGATTCTACTCCAGACTGCAATCAGTGGGGAAACTATAAATTGATGAGAACTTCCACTCTTATGCTGTCAGTCTCGCTACAAAATCCCTTGATAAAGTTACTGTTGTTGAATGAAGTGTAACTGGGATTTTAACCCCAAACTAATTCCATAATTACTGCTAAACACCCTCACTGGCTCTGAAAAGATAATTTTATATTTGTGCAATGTCAAATTTATCCATTATGATAAAATTCAGCATATTTTAATTTGTTTTAAAGTGTGTTTGTATTGATAATTTAGCTTCTATCTAAATCAAATCATAATCATTTATTTCGCTATGTTAAAATTTGAATTAAAAGTGAAGGATAAAATGCTTTTAACTTTCTGATTTGCAGTCTCTGAGAATAATTCAATGAGATTGGGTGCTTACCTTACTTGCTGGCATCACTACTGCTAGATGCCTGGGGATCCCCTGGACTTGGCAGCAGATTTAAGCTGCCACTGAGAAAGGGAAAGCCCATGCCACAGAGATTGCTGGAACTTTGTGGGCAGCTTTCTTCGCACCAGTGTTTGAATCAATATCCTCCTTTCTTTGAGTTTCTTTTTCATTTCCCAATTTAATCCTTTTCAGTGCAACACTTTTGCTTTGTCAAGTTTCTTTTCATTTTCCTCCTTTATCTTTGTTTTGTTTACCATTGCATTGTATTTATTTTTGTAGTTTTATTGTGTTTAGTGTTGATGGTTTTGAGTTTCTTATGTGTTTTGTCTTTTAGACTTTGCCCTAAAAGCCACAACCATATTTCACAGTGCTCAGGCAATTAATTGCCTGCAGTTGTGGCTTCTGCCCCTCTGAGGCAGGATGTCCTGCCTCTAAGAGCTGCCGGCCAATCAGAGGCCGTCAGCTCTTCAGTCCTAGCAGCACCACCACTGCAGTAGTCCCACCACTGCAGCAGTCCCCAGACCCAGCCAGCAATGGAGGCTGGAGAAGAAGCAAAGTGGGGTCAGAGCTAGCTGGCACCAATTAGCCAGGTCCTGGCGAGGTTGGGGGGTGGGGGGGTATTTTGATCGCAAGAGCAAGGGGAGTGTTGCAGCAGGGACAGTCTGTGCCATGGAAGGGACCCTCCATGGGGCACAGGTTGCCTGATCAGGAGGCCGCCTCCCCCCCCCCACTCCAGACCACAAGGAGGCTGTCCAGTTTAACTGGGTGGCCGCCTCAGGTGGTGAAGTGTCTGTTCGCCACTAATAAAATGCCAGCGGCGGTGGGAAGAGGCTCTTAAGGGGCCATTGACCATTTAAGGGTCTCAATTGGCCTAGGTGGCTAGGCCACCTTCCACTTCTACCGCTGCTGGTAAAATAGCAGCGGGGGGTGGGCAGGTGATGGGCATAGCACCCCTCACCATCCTACCCCATTTTACGCCCGACCCACTCCCCAGCCAGCTCCTGGGTGATTGTGGGGAGGCGTAACATTCTGGCCTATGTTTCACTTCAGGCTGAAAATGACCAAGAGATTTACTATCCTATCATTTATTTCACTAATTATAATGAAATGGTCAAGCTTCATATGTTCTGAGCTGTGGGAATAAACACACAAAATGAAAAGAACTTCTTTCATAATACAGCTGACAATTTCTGAAGAAAATTATTTCAAAACAATACAACAATGACTCCAGGTCTAGTCACTCGGAGGAGATGTGTGACCACAAAGCACCCTGCAGAATGTGACTATAAATGGCGATATTGATGATTTTCACCCACCCATCTAACAGAAACTGGGTAAGTGAACAGTTAAAATCACTCAGGTTAGTTACCCACCCTGGAGCTGCCAAGAGTTTGAATTTTATCCTGCTGAACTGAGGAAGGAATTTGGCCATTCACCCCAATGATTTTGTGCCCTTTCAGTTTAAGAAAAAAAAAATTGTTGGATTTCTGATGTGCATGTCTAGTGGGCAATGCTGGATGTGTGATTTTTCTAAATTACATCTCACTTTATCTTGCTGCCTATGCACACAATTCTATGGTCTTTCTATAAACCATAGATGATTCCATTCCATCAATATACAGGTTATCTGTGACCAATAAACAGGATCATGCGAAACAATGGCCACTTCCCAGGCAGCAGTAATGGCACCTTCATCTTAAAGCATCAATGAAAGAGAAAGAGGAATGCAGAGATGTATCTGCTCTGTGGGGCAGACCATAGTGCAACAATAAAATCAGTAGAAATCTGCCTCAGGGTTCTCAATCTAATCCCTCAGCATGTTGAAGCCAGAAAAGTGGGCTTTATCTAGAATGTAACCCGAAGTATCTATAACCAAACTTTTGGTCTTAGCACTCTCACCACTGAATCAATCACCCGGCCAAGGTTGACAGCATATGATAATGGGGTTAATTTTCATCTTTACCACCCAAGAATATTGCATCACCTGGATGGAGTGCAGAGAGAAATTGAGGTTCAGAGGCTGTCACTCCTGTAACTGAGCTTTCCTCATTTTCTTTTCTGTCTTCTACCTAGATGATGCATGATGCCCAGTGGAGTAACTCCAACAGGAAGCTGACATAATTCCCAAGAAAAAAATCACTCTTACAAGACAAATGACGGGGCTGGGCCAGGGATTTCCTAACATTTGTACTTCAATCAGGTCCTTGTATTTGTATTGACAGCCACTATACTGAGGGGATAGAGCTGTAATGTCTTCAGCATAGGTGCATCTGAGTTCACCAATAAGATCCAATCCGGGCTAGGCTCCAAAATTCCTTGGGTTGGGATTGCCAAGACTTCAATTTAAAAACACTTTTCCATCAAATTGGTCCTCAGGGGGGGTCGAGGAGCAGGTGAATGGATTGGGGTGAGGGGCGGGTGGTGGGGCAGATTGTACAAAGGCTCAAGTTTCCATGGGCATGGAACAGTTGGGTGTGAATAATGTACCTGTACAGGTGATTGAACCCACCTAACCCATGCTAATGATCCTATTGACCTCACAGGGACTGCGACCTGAGGAATTTTGGGATCTATAACTTTAATGTATTTGTATTAGCTGCACAACAGTTTATCTGATGATTAGCTGATCCCTACATCTTATGCAGCCACTGTGAACCTCTTTCTTCTTCTTTGGCCTCCTTGTCTCGGGAGACAATGGATAAGCGTCTGGAGGTGGTCAGTGGTTTGTGGAGCAGCGCCTGGAGTGGCGATAAAGGCCAATACTAGAGTGACAGACTCTTCCACAGGTGCTGCAGATAGAATTGGTTGTCAGGGCTGTTTTGCAGTTGGCTCTCCCCTTGCGCTTCTGTCTTTTTTCCTGCCAACTGCTAAGTCTCTTCGACTCGCCACACTTTAGCCCCGCCTTTATGGCTGCCCGCCAGCTCTGGTGATCGCTGGCAACTGACTCCCACAACTTGTGATCAATGTCACAGGACTTCAAGTCGCGTTTGCAGACATCTTTAAAGCGGAGCCATGGACGGCCGGTGGGTCTAATACCAGTGGCGAGCTCGCTGTACAATGTGTCCTTGGGGATCCTGCCATCTTCCATGCGGCTCACATGGCCAAGCCATCTCAAGCGCCGCTGACTCAGTAGGGTGTATAAGCTGGGGATGTTGCCGCCTCGAGGACCTCTGTGTTGGAGATACGGTCCTGCCACCTGATGCCAAGGATTCTCCGGAGGCAGCGAAGATGGAATGAATTGAGACGTTGCTCTTGGCTGATCCCTACATCGTATGCAGCCATTGTGCACTAGTGGTGTAGATGCAGTACTTCAGCAATTACCATGCACCGCTTTCCTGGCAGGTGGTGCAGTAAGGGTCACACTGTGAAACAATACCATACAACCACAAAAAATGGATGGAGTGTTGAATTCTGGGTGGTTTTCACATTCTGTTTACTTTAAGCAGTGTAATAATAACATAACTTGCATTGTTATTTTCCTTCAATTCTTTCAAATTAGATACAGCGGTGCAGAATTTCTGTGCTAGTTTTCTGGTAGGATATTGACAAAACCCCAAGAGAAATTGTGAAAAATATAGAAAAATGGTTACACAATTTCACCTAACTCCCATCAAAATTTTAACAGACAGGAGGGAGAGCCCTTGGCAATTCAGGGCCAACAGTTCTATAAAAACATCAACTGCAAATGCTGGAAAATCTGAAATGAAAACAGAAAATACTTGACATACTTCGCAGTTCAGTCAGAAATGGAGAGAGAAAAGAAAGGGTATGGTATTTTGTCTGCATAACCTTCAACAGATCATTTTTGACCTGCTGACTGACAGACCTGCAGTTCTATTCCTGTGATTTTCTGTTTTTACAACTATTTGATTTTCTTCATTACCAGTTCTGCTGTTTGTATTTTTGTTTAGTGATTCTGACAGAGCCTTAGTGGATTTCAGCTTCTTACAGTTTGTGCTGCCATTCCATGCACTATTCTTTTTATCTCTCTCCAATTGGCAATTTATACTAGTTGACTTTGGTTTTAATCCTCCATTTGTTACTTCTGCAGTTCTACCAGCTTGTATGCTCTTTTTTGAGAACTATTTTCTCCTGAATTTTATTTTTCTATTCAATGACCACCTCTGCAGTTCCATTAAATGCTTTGATGACTAGATCCATTGATCTTCCATTTCCCTAAAATTTTGCTGAGACCATAGATTACTCTCACTTAATTTGCTTCCACCAGGCAGTGAATCTAAAGGCCACTAATCTTCACTTTCTCTATTTAAAAACTTTACATGTAAATAAAAACTTTCAGACATAAATTGGGGCGGCACAGTGGCGCAGTGGTTAGCACCACAGCCTCGCAGCTCCAGCGACCCGGGTTCAATTCTGGGTACTGCCTGTGCGGACTTTGCAAGTTCTCCCTGTGACCGCGTGGGTTTTCGCCGGGAGCTCTGGTTTCCTCCCACAGCCAAAGACTTGCAGGTTGATAGGTAAATTGGCCATTATAAATTGCCCCTAGCATAGGTAGGTGGTAGGGGAATTGAGAGAAGGTGGGGATGTGGTAGGAATATGAAATTAATGTAGGATTAGTATAAATGGGTGGTTGATGGTCGGCACAGACTTGGTGGGCCGAAGGGCCTGTTTCAGTACTGTATCTCTAAATAAATAAAAAAATAAATAAAATACATAATTCGTAATACTTAAAACACATTCAGGTTTTGGATTGACTAATCTATTCTATTCTGTACTATTTCAATTTAACAAATTGAAACAATTTAATTCAACAGATATGACAGGAAAGGGCTGATTTAAAATGTCCTGAACAAATAAAGATATCAGATTTTACTGTAATAAGAAAGAATTGTGAAGTACTAAGTAAGTCACAGAATATAGAGCTCCTCATTGCAATATGTTACAAGATGGTTAAGCAAACACCTACAATGAGATTTGGCTAAATTTCTGTAAGAATTCAGCTTCTCAATTTTTGAGAGTTCTTTTCAGGTGAGCTCATTCTATACATTGAGAATTGGAAGACATAGGACAAATTCATTTGGCTTATGCAAGGTTCTGTTATATTTCTCCATGTCCAGTGTTAAATGACATAACCCCTTTGACTTCTGCTGTTGGAGGATAAATTCAACTCATGGCCACCCATTTTCCATCTGATAAATGGGCAGGCAGCAGATAAAATCATGTTTAGGCAAGGGGAAGTGGCAATATTCAGGCAGACCTGGAAATCGGCGAACAGTCTGCCTGCCTGAAGCAGAGGTAAGGCTGCTAAGATATGCAAATTGGATACCCATGTGGTTATATGACCCTGAGGTGATGTCTTCGGGACTGGAGTGAGGCTTAGTAGGGTTTGGCATAAGGTATGTGAGACAGAGACTGCAGACTGTTAAACATAAAGGCTTCTTCTTTATTCTGTTTCACTTTCCCTTTGCTATCATGTGTGTTCTACAGTAACCCCTAGAGTACACTATGCAATTGCAATTTCAAGACACTATAACACTACATCCCTCCCCTTCTTAGTAAATAAGAGACATAGCATTTTTCAACGGTTTGTTTCCAAAACAATGAACTTGAACATAAGTAAGTCACTTTATAACATAGACACTTAAGTATGGTGGTCATTTTCTCTCACCATTAGGATATCATCTGACATCAGGTGTGGTCACATTTGACTCATGTTCTTCATCTGAGGTGTCAATTTCGGAGTTGGATTCAATGCTTGCGAGCGGTGTTTTCAGTGCGTTAAAGAATGACGTGTTTCTTATGATGATTTGTGAACCGCGCTTAGCAGTGATCATTGATCCTTTTGTGTTGGTCACAACAAATGGTTGGATGTCATAAGGGGTTGTTTGTTTTCCAATATGATCATCATGTTTCACAAATACTTTATCTCCTGGCTATAAAAGTGAAGCTCTAAATTTCATGTTTCACTGCATTTATCTCCATTCGATCCTTCTGTTCTCGATTGCATTTGCTACATGTTGATCATTAGCTCTGCAGGGTTGCTCAGGTAGACGTGTGCACATAGGATGTGCAAAGGTGAGTGTAGCTGGAGGTTTTCTAGTAGTTGAGTGAGGTGTTGCTCTATAATTAGGAAGAATATGATATCACTCTTGCTTCTATGACTTGTTCTTAGCTGTAGCCGTACGTATCACTTTTTTCAAGGTTTGCATGAACCTCTTGACTTCACCATTAGCTCTTGGCCAATGGGGTGTGATTTTCCTATGAGTGGTTCGCAAATTTGCTGAACTCATCACTGTTGAATGGGCGTCCATTGTCAGTTCTTATCGTTTGAGCGATTCCAAACAAGGTGAAGATCTGGTTCAGCTTTGGGATGACTACTTTTGTTGATGTTGACATAACTAATTCCACAATTGGGAATCTGCTGTAGTCGTCAGTGACAACAAGCAGGTGTTCACCTGTGGGCAAATCTGTGAAGTCAACACTCACTTCAATCTATGGTCCTGGAAGTAGCTCAGGCATCTTGAGATGATCATGAAGATTTTACATTGTCGTTGCTTGACATGGCAAACACTGACTGATATTGTGCACTACCATAAGGTCAATTCCTGGGAACCATACCTTTTCCCGAAGGAGTTATTTGGTTTGGATTATTCCTTGGTTTCCTTCATGTGCAATATCAACAATCTATTCCCTCAATGAGTGTGGAATGACAATACAGTTATTCTGTAATACGAGATCAGATGTGGTTGTAATGGTTAGCTCATTTTGAACATTGTGAAGAGCTCGTGGTGTGAGAGCGATTTTGTTTGTAGATGCTTTCTACAAACATACGAACATATGAATTAGGAGCAGAAGTAGGCCATTCAGCCCCTCAAACCTGCTCTGCCATTCAATAAGATCATGACTGATCTGTTTGTGTTTCGAATTTCACACTCCCATCTACCCCCGACATCCCTTGATTCCCTTGCCTAACAAGAATCTATCTACCTCTGCCTTAAAAATATTCAATATCCCTGCCTCCACCACCTTTCTGAGGCAGAGAGTTCCAAAGTCGCACAATTCTCTGAGAGAAAACATTTCTCCTCATCTCTGGCCTAAAAGGGCATCCCCTAATTTTAAAACAGTGCCCCCTAGTTCTGGACTCTCCTACAAGAGGAAACATCCTTTCCACATCCACCTTGTCAAGACCGTTCAGGATCTTATAAACTTCAATCAAGTCTCCCCTCACTCTTCTAAACTCCAGTGAAAACAAGCCCAGTCTGTCCAACCTTTCCTGAGAAGACAACCCGCTCATTCCAGGTATCAATCTAGTAAACTTCCTCTGAACCACCTCCAATGCATTTACATCTTTCCTTAAATAAGGAGACCAAAACTACACACAGTATTTGAGATGTGGTCTCACCAATGCCCTGCATAACTGAAGCATACCATCCTTACTTTTATTTTCAATTCCTCTCATAATAAAGAATAGCATTTTGTTAGCCTTCTTTATTACTCGCTGCACCTGCATACTAACTTTTTATGACTCATGCACTAGAACACCTAGATCCCCCTGCACCTCGGAATTCTGCATTCGTTTTCCGTTTAAGTAATACCCTGATTTTTTTATTCTTCCTGCCAAAGTGAACAACTTCACATTTTCCCACATTATACTCCATCTGCCAGATTTTTGCCCACTCACTCAGCCTATCTATATCAGTCTGCAACCTCCTTATGTCCTCTTCACAACATACCTTCCTATCTATCTTTGTGTCATCTGCAAATTTAACTACCATGCCATCGCTCCCCTCATCTAAGTCATTGATATAAATTGTAAAAAGATGAGGCCTCAGCACAGGGACTCCACTCGGCACATCCTGCCAATCAGAAAAGGATCCATTTATGCATACTCTCTGTTTTCTGCCAGCCAACCAATCTATTATCCAGGCTAATATGTCACCCCCTACACCATGAGCTCCTACTTTGCGCAATAACCTTTTATGTGACACCTTGTCAAATGACTTCTGGAAATCCAAGTACAGTACGTCAACAGGCTCCCCTTTCTCCACAGCACATGTCACTCCTTCAAAGAACGTCGACAAATTGATTAAACATGATTTCCCTTTCACAAAACCGTACTGACTACTCCCGATTACCTTGAGTTTTTCTAAGTGCCCAGCTGTAACCTCCTTAATGATCGATTCTAGCACCTTCCCCATGACAGGTGTCAAGCTAACTGGCTTATAGTTACCTGTTTTCTGCTTCTTACCCCCACCCCCACCCCCCCCCCCCCCCATCCACCTTCTTGAATATTAGCTATTTTCCAGTCTGATGAAACCTTTCCAGAATCTAGTGAATTTTGAAAAATTAACACTACCGCATCTACTACCACATTAGCCACCTCTTTTAAGACCCTAGGATGTCCATCAGGACCTGTGGACTTGTCAGCCCACAGCTCCATCAGTTTGTTCAGTACCACTTCCCTGGTGATTGTAATTTCACCAAGTTCCTCTCTTCCAGCTCCTGATTTACAGCTATTGCCAGAATGTTTTTGTATCCTCTATAGTGAAGACAGAAGCAAAATATTTGTTCATTGCATCTGCCGTTTGTTTCCTTTATTATCTACCATTAGCTCCCCATAAAGGACCAACACTGACTTTACTTACTCTTTTCCTTTTTAAATACCCATAGAAACTCTTGCTATCCGTTTTTACATTTCTAGCTAGCTTCCTCTATTCTAATTTCTTTTTTCTGATTAACCTTTTAGCCAGTCTCTGCTGTTCTTTATATTCTGACCAATCATCTGAACTGCCAGTAATCTTTGCGCAATTATATGACTTTTCCTTAAGTTTGATGCTTTCCTTTAGTTAACTACTAATGGAGGGTCCTCCCCTTAGAATTTTTCTTTATAGTAGGAATATACTTATTCTGAGTATTTGAAATATCCCCTTAAATGTCTGCCACTGCTTCTCTATTGATCTATCTCCAAGCCTAATAACCCGGTTCACTTCAGCTAGCTCAGCTTTCATGTCCACATAGTTGCCCTTACTTACATTTAAACTACTAGTCTTAGACCCACTCTTCTCTCTTTCAAACTGATGAAAAATTCAGTCATATTATGGTTGCTGCTACCTAGAGGTGCCTTTACTCTGAGGTCATTAATTAATCCTGTCAACGAATGGACATATGTTTCAGATATGAGTACATGTCGTATTACACAATACCAAGTCTAATATAACCTGCTCTCTGGTTGGTGTCGGAACGTGCTGCTCTAAGAAACATCTCAAAAGCATTCTATGAACTCCTCATCCAGGCAACTATTGCCAATCTGATTTTTCTAGTTTATATGTAGATTAAAATCACCCATGATTATTGCCGTCCCATTATCACAAGCACCCAATATTTCTTCTTGTATACTTTGTCCTACATTGTAATTACTGTCGAAGGACCTGTAGAGCACTCCCACCAGTGACTTCTTTCCCCTACTATTCCTCATCTCCACCCAAACCAATTCTACGTCCGGATCGCCTGTACCAGTGCCAACCTTGATTAACGGTGCTACCCCTCCACCTTTACCTAGCTTTCTGTTCTTCTTGAATGTCATATACCCCTCAATATTCAGGACCCAATCCTTGTCATCTTGCAGCCACGTCTCCGTAATGGCTATCAGATCATATTTATTTACTTCAATGTGCGCCATCAGTTTGTCTACTTTGTTATGAATGCTATATGCATTCCAGAGATTATTACCCTTGAGGTTCTGCTCTTCAATTTGGTGACTAGCTTTTCATACTGTCTTAACAGAACCTCTTTCCTAGTCCTACCTATGCCATTGTGTCTACATGGACCACGACAACTGGATCCTCCCCCACCCACTCCAAGTTCCTGTCCGGCACTGAACAGATGTCCTGAACCCTGTCACCGGATAGGCAACACAGCCTTCTGGACTCACATTGTCAGCTGCACAGAACAGTGGCAATTCTCGATCACGTCATTCCAGTTTCGTGATTTCATAGCCGTCATGCATAATCGCAAAGCCTCATCTTGTTTTGTTGCTGCTTTGATGTCAGCTAGTTTTTGTGACTTTGTCACCGCATTTATGCTGACGTAGTTAAAAAGTTGTTCAGCAACCTTTTCCACAGTAGGACCAATTGTTGGCAATGGGTGTCATGAAAGATAATCTGATGGGTTGAGCTTGCCTGGCTGATACTTAACTTGGAACTCGTACTCTTGTAGTTTGCATATCCAATGTTCTATTTGAGTGGGTGGTTTGCTATGTGGATTGTTGAACAAGCTCACTCATGGTCAATGATCGGCATTACTTTAAACTCCATATAGATAGAGATGAAAGTGTAAGATACCCCATGTGATTGAGAGTGCTTCTCTCTCTGTTTGCATATAATGATGTTCGTGATCTGCTTGCCATCGCAACGATTGATGGGTTACCTGTCTTTCTGTTAAAGAACTGCGGCTAATTTAATCTGGTGTACCGCTAGTTTGTGTGATTTAGTCCATTCCCACTTGGTGGTCTCTTTGTCATCGCATATGGAGGCAGGTAGTGTAGTGAGGTCAAGAATGAAATGACTACAGTATGTGACAAGTCCTAGCGGACTCTGGACAATTTGCACGTTTGTCGGAGAGGCAGCATTTGCTCTGGCTTCAACTTTCCATGGAGCTAGTAATACTCCTTTACCACTGAACACATAACCGAAGAATTCAATTCTGCTTTCATTTAACAAGCACTTGTCTTTGTTCAAGGTGAGGTTACATTCTCTGAGACATTGTAGGCATGCATGTTTCCCCTGGCTGGGGAGTCGAGAACCAGGGGACACACATCTCCAAATAAGGGGTAGGCCATTTAGGACTGAGATGGGGAGGAATTTCTTCACTCAGAGGATGGTGAATCTTTGGAATTCTCAGCCCCAGAGGGCTGTGGAGGCTCAGTCATTGAGTATGTTCAAGACTGAGATTGATAGATTTCTACATATTAAAAACATCAAGGGATACAGGGTTAGTGCAGGAAAATGGTGTTGAGGTAGAAGATCAGCCGTGATCTCATTGAATGGTGGACCGGGCTCGAATGGCTGAATGGCCTATTCCTGCTCTTATGTTCTTATGTTTTGTAGGTGTGTCTTGAGTTTCTTTTCGGTGCGGCCATAGATAAGAATGTCATCACTGATATTCACCGTGCCTTCTAGTCCTTGAAGTGCAGATTGAATCAAGTGCTGAAATAGCTCAGCTGCTGAGCTAACTCCAAAGTTGAGCCTCTTGTATTGGAAAAGTCCAATGTGAGTAGAGAATACAGTAAGATATCTCGATTCTTCTGCAAGCTCAATTTGATGGTAGCCTGCATTGAGGTCAAGTTTAGCGAAGTGTTTAGCACTATTCACTTTCTGTATGATATCATTGATTGTTGGTGTCAAATGTCTTTCTCATTTAGTTTAGTTTAGAGATACAGCACTGAAACAGGCCCTTTGGCCCACTGAGTCTGTGCCGACCATCAACCACCCATTTATACTAATCCTACACTAATTCCATATTCCTACCACATCCCCATCTGTCCCTATATTTCCCTACCTATACTAGGGGCAATTGCTAATGGCCAATTTACCTATCAACCTGCAAATCTTTGGCATGTGGGAGGAAACCGGAGCACCAGGAGGAAACCCACACAGACACAGGGAGAACTTGCAAACTCCACACAGGCAGTACCCAGAATTGAATCCGGGTCGCGGGTGCTGTGAGGCTGCGGTGCTAACCACTGCGCCACTGTGCCGCCCCTAAGGCTTGGTTTAGTGATCACATGTCAACACTGATTCTAATCTGGATCTCGTTCTTGGGTTTCTTAACGACTTCTATGGGTGCAACCCAAGGGGTAGGCTCGTCCCCAACTTTCTCAATAATGTCAAGGTCAAATAGGCATTGAAGTTCCTTCACTGTTTCTTTCCTGACATGAAATGGTATTTGTCGCTATTGGTGTGCAACTGGGGGCACATTAGGGTGTATATGCAACTTACATGTAACACCTTTCAGCTTGCTGATACCAGTGAAGCGATCACCATACAGTTCAAGAAAGTTTTTGTTATGTGAATGAATCGTGTATGTGACTGCAACCATATGCAGATCTGTTGTGTGGAAACTGATAAGTGTGTCATATTCTTCAGATATGACATAGAATACAGCACTCGTACTAGTATCTTTAAATGAGACTGGCATTTCAAAGGTTCTGGAGATTTTCAGCAGTTTGTCATTGTAAGGGAAATTTTTTGTATTCCTTGGTTTGCAGAGAATGTGGTAATCCTGAAGTTTGTTGAATATTTTGTCTCCCATGACACTGACAGATGCTCCTGTGTCTATGAGAGCATCTACATCCAAGTAGCCAATGGTCACTGTCACCTGTGTCTGAGAGAGAGGACAAAAGTATGTACAGGGTTATCTGCCTCGACATTAGCTACATTCTCTCGCCTTTTTGCTGTGGTACATATACGTGATACCCTTCTGTTGGTATTGGTTTTAGTAGTTGATTTTGCTGATGCACGACAAACACATGAAAAGTGGTTGGGTTTTCCACAGGCTTTACACTGTTTATCAGTAGTGCAATATAATTCAGGACCCCCTTTCCGGTGTGGGCAAGCACCACCACAATTGAAACATTCTTTGATTAAGTCGCAGTTCTATTTGTGAGATGGCTGTTGTTTTTTTGCAGGTGGTTTCTTGGCACGTGAGTGATGAATAGTGTTCACAGGAGTTGAACTTAGAGTGTGGTAGTTATCATTAGTAGCCTCAACTTCAGTAGCTCTGGACTCTGAGAGCGATAGTGATCTTGCTAACTCCAGCAGCTCTGACAGCTTTCTGTCTTTCTCGAGTGTTTTTCGGCATAGTTGACTGGAGAGACAGCTTTCGAATTTTTGTGTTTTGATTTCCCATTCCTGGCTTCACTGAACGTCAAGATCATGTTTCTGCGCTGGACTACATTGGAAAAGTATAAGACTCTGTTTCCGTCTATAATCTGCTTCAATTTTATTTATGATCTTTGAGCTGTTGGAAAGATCTGGAAAAATCTAGATCTTCTTTCAAACTTGGCTTCAAATTCCTGGACTTCTCTTAACATCAGGAAGTCGCTTTTGCTCTGGACTACACTGGTTGTAATGTAAGACCCAACTTCTGTCTCTGATTTGCTGCTCTTTTGCGATATTTAAAGGAACTTTGATAGTTTTTACTGCCCTTCCCCCATCACTGCTGTGGTTCAGAGACTTCAATCTCCTGCTGAGCCTGTGATTGGCCACTGGTTATACTGGTTTTTCAGCTTCGTCCTGTTCCTGGTCAGAAAATCACTCACCTGCTCTGAGTTCACTCCTAAGCGACATAGAGTCATCTCAAATTGACCACCTGAAGGCATAGCAGCTGGAGGGTTTGGGGAATGGAGGTGGAAAGCAGCAACCTGGAGCTGATTCCTTCGCACACTCAGATGACAAGATCAGACCCACGTTTGTGGAGATCTGGGCCCTGCCGGTTCGTGCCTTCAACGTTAACAACAACAACATCAAGAGCTAACGGTTATGGGAGTAAACCTGACAAAATCTGAGTGGAGTCCCATTTGGTGGTTGGTGTTTTCTTCAATTTAGCGCCTTCTGGCAACTCCTGCAACCGATTAGGCCCTAGACGTGTAGGCTTTCATCTTTCCTCTGGACACCAGCCTATGAGGTCGAGAGGTGGTGTAGAAGCTAGGCTGCTCTTCCTAAAACCATGCCTAGGCTATGCAGCAAACCTTGCAAGGTAACCTTTCGGCTTGGAAGCTGGACAGTGAGGACTATGGTTGGAATTTTATGGCCCCGCAGGAGTTAAGGCTAGAGGTTACAAAAATTATAAAAGGACAAAACTAAAGGCACTGTATCTGAATGCACGTAGCATTTGAAACAAAACAGATGAACTGATAGTGCAAATAGAAATAAATAAGTACTATCTGATCGCCATTACAGAGACATGGCTGCAGGATGACATAGATTGGTACCTGAATATTGAAGGGTAAATGACGTTTAGAAAGGACTGGAAGTTAGGAAAAGGTGGAGGGGTGGCTCTGTTAATTAATAATGGGATTAGCACGATAGAGTGGGATGATCTTAGTTCAGGGAACCAGGATGTAGGATCATTTTGGGTAGAGATGAAAAATGATAAAGGAAAGAATTCACTTGAGGAGTGGTGTACAGGCGCTCTAACAGTAACCACATGGTAGGACGGGGTATAAAGGAAGAAATAATGGCAGCTTGTCAGAAAGGTACAGCGAGAATCATGGGGGATTTAATCTACATGTAGATTGGAAAATTCAGATGGGCACAGGTAGCCTAGATGAGGAGTTTATAGAATGTTTTCGGAATAGTTTCTTAGAACAGCATGTTCTGGATCCAACTAGAGAGCAGGCTATACTAGACCAGGTATTGTGCAACGAGATAGGATTAATTAATGACCTCATAGTGAAGGTGCCCCGAGGCAGCAGTGATAGTAATACGATTGAATTTAACATTCAGTTTGAGGGAGAGAAGAGTGGGTCTAAGACTAGTATTTTAAACTGAAATAAGAGCAATTATGAGGACATGAAAGCAGAGCTAGCTAAATTGAACTGGCAAATTAGGTTAAGGGATAGGTCAATCGAGATGCAGTGGCAGACATTTAAGGGGATCTTTTAGAATATACAGAATAGATACATTCCAATGAGAAAATAAATTCCAAAGGAAGGACCCACTGTCTGTGGTGAACTAAAAATGTTAAAGATAGTATCAAACTTAAAGAAAAAGCATATAATTGTGCAAAGATGTGTGGCAGATCAGAAGATTGGACAAAATATAAAAAAACACCAAAGAACGACTAAAAGATTAATAAGGAGGGAAAAATTAAAGTACGAGAGAAAGCTAGCTAGAAATATAAAAACAGAAAGTAAGAGTTTCTATAGCTATTTAAAAAAGAAAAGTTAATACAGTGAGCGTTGGTCCTAATGAGAGTGAGTCTGGTGAATTAATAATGGAAAATAAGGAGATGGCAGATGAATTGAGCAGGTATTTTGCATTGGTCTTCACTATTGAGGATACAGGTAACATCCCAGAAATAGCTGTAAATCAGGAAATGGAAAGGAGTGATGAACTCAAAAAAAATTACAATCACCAGGAAATTGGTACTGAGCAAATTGTTGGAGCTGTGTGCTGACAAGTCCTTGGGTCCTGATGAACTTCATCCTAGGGTCTTAAAGGAATTGGCTAGTAAGATAGTTTAATTTTCCAAAATTCCCTAGTTTCGGAGAAGGTTCCATTAGATTGGAAAATAGCAAGAAGGGAGGGTGACAGAAAGCAGGAAACTACAGGCCAGTTAGCTTAACACCTGTCATTGGGAAAATGTTAGAAGCTATTATTAAAGATGTTATAGCAGGGCAATTCGAAAAATTCAAGGCAATCAGGCAAAGCCAACATGGTTTTGTGAAAGGGAAATAACGTTTCATCAATTTATTGGAGATGCTTGAAGAAGTAACATGCTGTGGATAAACGGAAGCCGGTGGATGTACCGTAATTGCAATTCCAAAACACTACAATACTATACCCGACTCCAAAATTCAAATGCAAATTGGCCGAACATGCACCGTACACAATTTGCCTGGTTGTACTAGGCATTTAGTGGCTTAACCAATGATTTTTAAAGGCAGTGCTGGAGGCTACTCAAAAAAAACCACCCGGAACTTCTGAGTTTATATTTTTGTGAGCCCAGGATTGCTTCTACTAGACTCATTAAAAAAAATACTCCAACCCACTACCAGCCCATTCAAGGTTCATCCCAAGACTGTCTTTCCCTTAGATTTGACTGATGTCTCAGCTCAGCCTAGGGGCCAGCCGATGTCCCACCCTGCCAACAGGTGAGCTGCAGGTGGATGCCTATTTGTCACCTATAGCTGCCGACAGCGTGTAAATGAGGCCCAAAGCTGAATGTTGCTCAGGCCTCAAGCCGACAAATGGAACGGTTACTCTGCTGACCTCCTGTCCATTTTGGACACAAGTCAAATTTCTCTCCCATGCCTTAATTTCAGCAAGTTTCTAACTCTTGTACCTAATTATCTTCTGTACCTATGACCTAAATATTTTAACTATCCATCTTTTGCTTAGATGGCAATAATTGAAGTTACCAGCTTCAAAATCATAAATACGCAGCAGATGAGGCAACATCTGTAAAAAGAAAAATCATTTTGGGCCAAAAGTTGCTAGAATAGTGTATCTTGTGGTAAGCAACATGGATTTGACATTTTACCTCACTGTTCTGCAGATTTCCGGAATATCCATGCAATAACGGTTCAGCGATGTCATGTTCCATGTGGGACCTAATGAACATTGTACCCAATGGTCTATCTCTGATGCACCTAAAAGAAAAAAGAGAAAGAAACAGAATGAATGGCAGAGAGAAAAAAGGCTGCATTAGAGTCAAATTCGTTAGAGAAAAGGAGGGAAATTAAGGGAGTGGATTTTTAGAGAAAAAAACCCAGAAAGTCAGAAAATTAAGGGCAAGCAGAAGAAAACGTTGTAACCCAGTTGTGTTTGTGAATTGTTGTATGTATCCTTGAGAAGTTAATGGGTGAATGGCAGAGTACAATTGGTGTGCAAAATGTACAAAGATTCTTGATGCATGAAGGAGTCAGTGGCCCCATCTATCATGATTAGGAACAGTGGAACACCTAATGTGAATGCCCATTGTACTGTTTTCATAAGAACATAGGACCAATGTCCATCTAGATTTCCCTCTATCATCATGATACTCGCATAATATACTGATAATGGACTTATTGACTAATCATAACATTTAATCTCCATCAATCAGTTTACAACAGACCCAGAAATGACACAAGAAAAATCCCAGTTGTGGAGAGCTTTGGGCATCCTTAGTCAAGGCATGCTACACTTACCATATGTCTCTAATTACTCATTGACTGTATCTCAAAATTATTTTCTGAAAGAAATAAGTCTAATTTGCATTTCTGAATGTCAAAATAGCATTGGCTTGCAACACTAACAGGAGTGTGGATGGTAAAGCTGTCACAAAAAGATTGCCAAGGCATATAAGAAGTACAAAAAAAACCTCTAGGAACACTTCACTACGTGCTTGAGTGAGACTTCACACCTTCATTGTTCCCTTTCTGGGTGGGCCTGAAAGGTTAAATGTCAAGTCAGAACTATAAATCACATTATAACAGGGTCCTTACAACATCAATTATCAGCCCTAAATGCCAGTGCAAGATTAATTTGCATCAGCGGGATAAATCCAGCAATTTAATGACACACAATTAACTTCAAAGAGGAAGCTTATGGCAAGGCTGCAACTTTTTTGGTTTTGTCAAGTCTAATGGTGGATCTCATCTCGGATCTCATGACCTTTCTCCTTTTGCTGCAAATTGATTTAATTTTTTATTAACTGATAAAAATAATAATAAAAACCGGGTGCTCCGGTTTCCTCCCACATGCCAAAGACTTGCAGGTTGATAGGTAAATTGGCCATTAGCAATTGCCCCTAGTATAGGTAGGTGGTAGTGAAATATAGGGACAGGTGGGGATGTGGTAGGAATATGGAATTAGTGTAGGATTGGTATAAATGGGTGGTTGATGGTCGGCACAGACTCGGTGGGCCAAAGGGCCTGTTTCAGTGCTGTATCTCTATTAAAAAAAAATAGCAAGTGCTGTTAATTTGCCATTACTTTCCCAGCAATTTCTGGCCCATTAACATTTTGCGTGCAGCCCTTCAAATTGGCACTGCCTCACTGGGTGCAGTAGAAGGTACAGGTTACACAATGTTTCATTGGGATTATTGCTGCTTTGGAAGTAATTTTAACTCCCAAGAACAGGTGGGTTCGGGTCAGGTGAGAAGCTAATTTAAAAAAAAAATACAAACTGACTCCAGCTTGCCTTGAACCCACCTACTTCCAGTTTTAATGGAGGTGGGTCGGTGTGGTGCAGAGGGTGGGGGTCGTGCAATGAATCCACTCTTAGGAGGTGTGTCAATCATCATCAACTTTGAAGGAGGTTGCGTGCCTCCATTTTTATAAACTTTTTTTTAACCCTTTTTGACCAGATTTCCCAAGCCCAGCAAGATTAGTGGGCGGCACAGTGGCGCAGTGGTTAGCACCGCAGCCTCACAGCTCCAGCGACCCGGGTTCAATTCCGGGTACTGCCTGTGTGGAGTTTGCAAGTTCTCCCTGTGTCTGCGTGGGTTTTCTCCGGGTGCTCCGGTTTCCTCCCACAGCCAAAAGACTTGCAGGTTGATAGGTAAATTGGCCATTATAAATTACCCCTAGTATAGGTAGGTGGTAGGGGAATATAGGGACAGGTGAGGATGTGGTAGGAATATGGCATTAGTGTAGGATTAGTATAAATGGGTGGTTAATGGTCGGCACAGACTCGGTGGGCCGAAGGCCCTGTTTCAGTGCTGAATCTCTAAATCTAAATCTAAATTATCTGCTTCTAGCTCCACAATTGTAGACGTCCCCTTTGTTGGAACCAGAGCTGATATTCTATATTAAGACAATCTCTCTACTATTATCCAGATTTAAGTGTGTGATTGTCACACAAAGATCTTTTGCTTACACATTTTTCTTCAAGTCAGATTTAATTCTTTAGAACCAACATATTTCCAGTAAACAATTATTCTCAGCAGTATTCTGCATTTGCTAAGAACATTTAAGTTATTTGGACACATGAACAGTCACAGTAATGTGCTCTTTAAAACCTAGTCAACACCCTTTAGGAGCAAGTTTCCAAAAGATGCTGCATGAATGTTCCCTGCCTGCTGTCTTTTCCTTACAATTAAGCAAGTAAAATATTGGTAAATGCAAGTATTAAGAGTATTGTGGTCAGCTATTTCAAATTTATCAGTTTGTAGTGCATTACTGTTCTACTTAATTAATCTGCTGTTTTTGTTGTAGATATTTTCCATTTAATTCACCTTTTAAAAATATTTTATGTTTCCTTGCTGCTAACACTATGATAAAAGAATTTAACTAGAAAGCAAATTCATGTGATATGGTGCAGCAGTGAAAAGAGACCCTTGGTTTACTAAAAGTAAGAGGAAAAATATAAATCAGAAATAAGAACAACAAATACTGCAAATATGCAGCAGGTCAGTAAGGTTTCGGATACATGCTGTTCATCAGTACCTCTTCATAACTGTGTCAGAGAGTATGTTCTAAGGCTCACTATAATACTCTAGATCTCCTCAAAGGAAATCAAAATGGAGGGTGCAAAAGATTTTTTTTCTCTTTCAGGAGTAACTAGGTTTTATAGATAAAAATTAAAACAAGGCTAGAAGCACAGAGCATAATAATTACAATGTTTATCGCTTTTGGGATGGAAATATATTGTAACAAATTGGATAAAGAAACAGGAGAGAAACAAAAGAAGTATAGTCATGATGAGGAATATGAGAGTAGAATTTTTTTATACATGTAAGTTAAAAAGATAATTTTGCATTCAGGAATTTGATAACTAACTGCAGTTGGGGTGAGCTGCAGCTACCAACTGCATTGGCGGTGGATAGCCAGAACAATTTCCAGATATGGAGTAAAAACAAGAAATGCTGGAACCACTCAGCAGGTCTGGCAGCATCTGTGGAAAGAGAAGCAGAGTTAACGTTTCGGGTCAGTGACCCTTCTTCAGAAATATGTAGGACATTTCCTGACAAATAAGCAGTCGTGGACCGCAGCAGCAGGGTGCTTAGGGTTGGGCGAGGTAGCGGCTAGTGCCTCTACATCATTTAAAATCCCCATAAACCTACTTTACAGCATCCTGTGACATGGCAAACAAGGGTTGCCATTCAATAAGTCCTACCACAACAAAATCCTTCAACATTGAATCGGCTGATGGCTGTGAAGGCAAATGAAAGGGCCTTGTGTTCAATTATACAGGCTCGCCTGATCATTGAAACCAGGCAATGCCCTGCCAAGACAGTGTGGGGCCTCCTGTGCAACAGGCCTCTCTCTCTAAAAGACTACACACACAGGCCCTTCTACAGATGGCAAATTTCCTTTAGCCCTTTGGCGATCAGCTAGTGGTAACGGGGCAGCATCGTGATATCTGGGAGCTTCTAGTCACAACCTGACACAAAGGCGGCAGTTACCAATTAACCTCTTAATTGAGGCTGAAGGGTAGTTCAGTGTTTGTAGCTGTGTCTGAGCTGTGTCTGTAATCTTCAGGATTAGTTCTGCTCATCCCTCCAGGAGAAGGGGCTAAAAAAGGTGCCCTAAAAATAACCTGCCTCGCTCCAAACCCAGCTGGAAAACCGTATCCAACGGGATCACCCATCAGCGGGCGAAACTCACAAAATCAATCAAGATAGGGTCTATATCAGGTCATTAATGGATAACTCAGAATGACTTGAGAGACGACCAGTGATAGTAGCCCCCGAGCTCTGATGCCTAGACATTGCCATAACAGCCCTTAGCGAGACCCATAGAGCAGGTGAGAGAAAAATCAAAGAGCATGGCGGTGACTATACTGGAAAGATTAATCATGAGAAGAATACGGAATTTGTGGAGTCGGCTTTGCCATCAAAAAGGGAGGTTATGCTTCAGCTATACAAGGCGTTGGTGAGACCACACCTGGAGTACTGTGTATAGTACTGGTCTCCTTATTTAGGAAGGAGGCAGTACAGAGAAGGTTTATTACACTAATACCTGGAATGGGCGGGCTGTCTAACGAGGAAAGAACGGACAGACTAGGCTTGTATCCGCTGGAATTTAGAAGAGTCGGAGGCAACTTGGTTGAAACATATAAGATCCTGAGGGGTCTTGACAGGGTGGATGACGAAAGCATGTTACCCCTTGTGGGAGAATCGAGAACTCGGGGGGTCACTGTTTAAAAATAAGGGGTCACCCATTTAAGACAGAGATGAGGAGAAATATTTTCTCTGAGGGTCATGAGTCTTTGGAATTCTCTTCCTCAAAAGGCGGTGGAAGCAGAGTCTTTGAATATTTTTAAGGCAGAGGTAGATAGATTCTTGATAAGCAAGGGGGTTGGTGGAAATGTGGAGTAATCAGTTCAGCCATGAACTTATTGAATGGCGGAGCAGGCTTGAAGGGCCGAGTGGCCTACTCCTGCTCCTAATTCGTATGTTCGTAAATGAACTTATGAAGAGACTCCACAGATCCCCTGTTCGGATTATGAGTATCTTATGACACTCATTCAAGGGGATTGGAGTACAGGAATAAAGAAATCTTACTAATATTGTACAGAGCTTTTGTGAGACTGCACCTGGAATACTGTGCGCAGTTTTGGTCTCCACATTTAAGAAAGGATATACTTGCACTGAAAGCAGTGCAGCAAAGATTTATTAACTTGGTCCCTGGGATGAGGGAGTTTTCCTATGATGAGAGGCTGAGTAAAATGGGCCTATATTCTCTGGAGTTTAGAAGAATGAGAGGCGATCTAATTGAGACATACAAGATTCTGAAAGGGCTTGATAGGGTAGAAGCTGAGAGATTGTTCCCACTGGTCAGGGAATCTAGAACATGGGGACACAGTCTCAGGATAAGGGGCCAATCATTCAGAACTGAGATGAGGAGAAATTACTACACTCAAAGGGTTGTGAATGTTTGGAATTCTCTACCCCAGAGGGTTGTGGTTGCTCCATCATTGAATACATTTAAGGCTGGGATGGATAGATTTTTGGTCTTGCATGGAATCAGAGATATGGAGAGTGGGCAGGAAAGTGGAATTGAAGTCCATGATCAGCCATGATCGTATTGAATGGTGGAGCAGGCTCAATGGGCCATATCTACTCTGCTCCTATTTCTTGTGTTCTTCTGTTCAATCTTAAGGTCAAAGGCAATCAGTCTGCCACCCTCATCTACCTACCTTGGATTTCAAGGATGAAGTGAAAGAAACTTTCTATTCCAACCTAGACACAACTCCGGCAGCTGTGCCATCAAAGTCAAAGTATGGAACACAGGAACAGGAGTAGGCCATTCAGCCCATTGAGCCTTCTCCACCATTCAGTTCGATTATGGCTGATCATCTACCTCAACGCCACTTTCCCGCATTATCCCCATATGCCACGATGTCATTAGTATCTCGATATCTATCAATTTCCACATGAACATGCTCAATGGTTAAACTTCCACAGCCCTCTGGGGTAGAGAATTTCAAAGATTCACTACCCTCTGAAGAAGTTCTTCCCCATCTCAGTCTTAAATGGCCTATGCCTTATTCTGAGACTATGTCCCCTGGTTCTAGACTCATCAGCCAGGGGAAACATCCTATCTACATGAATCCTGTCACACCCTGTAAGAATTTTGTGAGTTTCAATGAGATCACCTCTCATTCTTCTAAACTCTAGAGAATACAGGTCTAGTTTCCTCAATCTCTCCTCATAAGAAAGTTCTGTCATCCAACAGCTCAGTCTGGTGAATCTCCATTGCACTCCCTCTATGGCAAGTATATCCTTCCTTAGATGAGAAGACCAAAACTGTACTTAATACTCCAGGCACGGTCTCAGCGAGGCTCTATACAATTTCAGCTAGACATTTTTATTGCTGTACTCAAAACCCCTTGCCATGAAAGCCAACATATCATTTGGCTTCCTAATTGCTTGCTGCACCTGCATGCTAGTTTTTAGTGACTCACAAACAAGAACACCCTGGTCCCTTTGGACATCAACACTTCCCAACCTCTCGCCCTTTAAGAAATATTCTGTCTTTCTGTTTTTTTTACCAAAGTGGTTGACTTCACACTTATTCACATTCTATTCCATCTACCATGTTCTTGCCCATTCACTTAGCCTGTCCAAGACCCTTTGAAGCCTTCTTGCATCCTCCTCACAACTTACATTCCCATCTAGTTTTGTGACATCAGCATATTTGGAAATATTATATTTGGTCCCCACATCCAAATCATTTATATAGATTGTGAACAGCCATGGCCCCAGCACTGATCCTTGTGGTACCCCATTAGTAACAGCCTACCATCCTGAGAATGACCCATTTATTCCTGCTCTCTGTTTTCTGTCTGTTAACCAATTCTTAATCCATATTACCCACAATCCCATGCGCTCTAATTTTATTTACTAACCTCTTGTGTGGGACCTTATCAAACGCCTTCTGAAAATCAAAATACACCACATCCACTGGTTCTCCTCTACCTATGCTACAAGTAACATACTCAAAAAAAACTCCAACAGGTTTGTCAAACTTGATTTCCCTTTCATAAATCTATGTTGACTCTGCCCAATCATATTATTTTCTAAGTGTCTAGTTCTCACAACCTTTATAATAGATTCTAACATTTTCCCTACTACTGACGTCAAACTAACAGGTCTGTAGTTCTTCATTTTCTCTCTCGCTCCCTACTTAAATAGTTGGGTTACATTTGCTACTTTCCAATCTGCGGGAATCTTTCCATAATCTATAGAATTTTGAAAGATAACCATCAATGCATCCACTATCTCTACAGCCACCTCCTTCAACAGTCTGAGATGTAGATCATCTGGTCCAGGGGATTTATCAAGCTTCAATCCAGTTAATTTTTTCGAGTACTACCTCTTTATTAATATGAATTTCTTTCAGTTCTTCATTATCACAAGTCCCTTGCTTCCCCAGTATTTCAGGGAGATTTTCTGTATCTTCGTTCGTGAAGACAGACACAAAGTAATTGTTTAGTTTCCCCGCCATTTCCCTATTCCACATTATAAATTCTCCTGTCTCCACTTGCAATGGACCCACATTTGTCCTAGCTAATCTTTTTCTTTTCACACACCTACAGTCTGCTTTTACAGTCTGTTTTTATGTTTCTCACGAGCTTGCATTCATATTCTCTTTTCCCTTTCTTACTCCGTTTCTTGCTCATTCTTTGCTGGATTCTAAATTGCTTACCACTTTTTCTGGCAACCTTATAAGCCACTTCTTTTTATCTTAATGCAATTTTTACCTTCTTTTGTTCACCACAGTTGATTCATCTTTCTTGTTGGGTTTTTGTGTCTTAGGGGAATGTATATTTGTTGCAGACCATGTAATACTTCTTTAAATACTAGCTATTGCCTGTCTACCGTCAAACCTTTTAGTGTATTTTCCAATCCCCCATAGCCAACTTACCCCTTATGCCTTCATAGTTTCCTTTGTTCAGATTTAAGACCCTAGTTTCAGAATTAACTATATCACTTACAAAATTAATGTAAAATTCTATCTTATTCTGGTCACTATTTCCCAAAGTCTTCTTTTACATCAAAATTATTAGTTAGCCCTTTCTCATTACGTAATACTAAAATAGCCCAATCCCTAGTTGGCTCTTCAACATACTGCTCCAGAAACCCATCTCATAGACACTCCCAAGTCATCTTCCACAGCATTCCTACTGATTAGGTTTACTCAATCTATTTGTCAATTGATGTTGCCCATTATTACTGGATTACCCATATTACCTGCACCTCTAATTTCCTGATTTATACTATGCCCAACATTACAACTACTGTTTGGTGGCCTGTAAACAATTCCTACCAATGTTTGCTGCCCCTTGCTATTTCTGAGCTCCACCTAAATTGATTCTACATCCTGATCCTTCAATCTAAGATCCTCTCTCACTAATGTACTTATCTCATCCCTTATTAAGAGCACTATCCCATCTCCTTTTCCTTTTTGCCTATCCTTCCTAAATGATGAATATCTTTGAATATTCAGTTCCCAGTCATGGTCTCCCTGTAACCATGCCTATATAATGGCAATTAATTCATACCAATTTACCTCTACTTGTGCCTTCAAATCATCTAACTTGTTGCGAATGCTGCATGCATTTAATAGTGTGCCCTTAACTTTGTCTTTTTATCATTATTGCGCATTTTGATCTTATTTGATGCTTGCCTTCGTTTCGTCTGTCACTCACTACTTTCCTGTCACTAGTTTTGCTTCCCTCCAATCTTCCCTTCCTGCCACACTTAGATTATCAATTCCCTTATTGCTACCTTGCTCTCTTGCCTTCTCCTCTCTCTCTAAATTATCACATCTTCCTTCACTTGATCCCTCACCCCCACTATTTAGTTCATGGCTGGAATTTAACGTTGAGGCAGTGGCCCCGCCCACTAGCTGAAAAGTCAGGGGAGAGCCCGCTTCTGCCTGGTCTGGAAGCCACACTGCTATTTTGCACGGCCCAGGCCCTATTTGGCCTTAGGGTCTCCGCCCCTCTAGTGTGGGAAGTCTCGCCTCCAAGAGCTGCTGTATGTTAGAGGGCCTGCAGCTTTTCAGCTCTAGCAACGCCACCGGGAGTGGTGGCTACTGCTGAGACTACATCCAGCAAGTAGAGGAAAGATCGGCATCACCCTTCAAAGAGTTAAGTAGGGGTCAGGCCTCACCGAGGACAATCAGCTAGGACCCGGCAAGGGGGTGGATGGGTTGAGAGCAGGGAAACGGCTGTCGTTTTAGCAGGTGTACCCATGCTGCTGTGGGGGCCTTCCATGGGACACAGGGTGTCTGATCAGGAGGGCTCCCCCCTGCCCCCTAGGCCCACAAAGAGGCCACCAGCTATTACTCAGCAGGGTCCTCAGGTGCTGAAGAGCCTGTCTGCTGCTGGTGTGGCAGGAAGAGGCCCTTAAGTGGCAATTAATTGGCCACTTTATGGCCCCAGTTGGCTTGGGCAGGCAGGCCATTTGCCACCCCCCCACCCCACCCCCCCATAGCTGGTTAAATAGCAATGAGGCCATTAGGTGACGGGCATGGCACCCCACACACCACCTCCCACCCTCCCTCCCTTGGGGGTGGGGGCAGCAGGGGGAGCAGTGATTAATTCCGGCTCAGGTGGGGAAGAATCTTTAGCTCAACAGTATTGGAAAGCATGGAATTGGAAAGGCTAACACCTTACCTTGTGCACTGAACATGGTCTTGAGGTCACTAACACCCTTGTCCGCCAAAAAAAAATGTTTCAAGACATCCTGGCGGCATCCAAGATTGAAGCACTGGCACTTAATAGATTCGGTAATAGTCAGGACCAGGAATCAAACGGATGTGCACATTACATGTACTCTGGTTTCAGCCAATGATTGCAGGTCTCTGCACTGTCAAGTGACACCTCAAGGAATTTCAAGAATAAATCAATCGGCTACTGTAGGAACAGATGGTCACTCCATTAGGCAAAATCCAAGGTAAGTGTCAATCATTGAACACTGTCATTACTAATACATCCCAGAAATGCTCTGACTCACCACTAAAAGACATCAAGATTGGTTTGGTGAGAGTGATGCAGAAATATGCAAACTCATTGATTGTAAATAAACAGCATTCCAAATCTGACAACAGGACCCACACTTCACAGAAATGAAGCTCAGCCATCAGACAGCCACAGCTGAAATTCAAACAAGAACCTGTAATTTGAAGAACAAATTGTGGACGGAGAAGGCAGAGGAAGTTCATTTTCTCGCTGACATGCATGACATGCGTGCCATTTTCAAGGCAACTAGCAAGATCTATAGACCCTCAACAACACAGACCAACACGGGTAAGATCCAAAGATGCCGAGACTCTTTTAAAAATTCATGGACAGTATCAACACCCACTGGAAAGTGCACTTTGTAGAACTACTCAATCAGATCTCCATGGTGGATATGCACCTGCTGGAGAACCTCCCACAACATACAATCAGAAGTGAGCTCAGCGATGATCCAATACTTGACAAAGTGAGAACTGCCGTCAACTAGATGAAAAACAACAAAGCTTCTGGTCCTGACAATATCCGTGTGGAAGTACTGAAACACAGAGGAGAAATACTGATCTCTCAGATACATGCCCTATTTGTGAAGCTCTGGCAGAATAAAGACATTTCAAGTGATCTTGATCACAATCTTCAAGAAAGGAGACAAGTCGAACTGTAGCAGGTACATTGCTGTCAACTGTTGGCAAAGTCTTAGCTAGGTTACTTCTTAATTGCCTATTGCCAATTGCAGAGGAGGTCTTTCCAGAGTCCCAGTGTGCCTTCTGACTCACCAGAGGAACTGTTCTGATGAAAGGTCACTGACCTGAAATGTTAACTCTGCTTCTCTCTCCACAGATGCTGCCAGACCTGCTGAGTATTTCCAGCATTTCTCGTTTTTATTTCAGATTTCCAGTATCTGCAGTATTTTGCTTTTAAGATGATGAACTAACTGTAGTAAAATGTACTTAATTGCCTGTGTCACGTGATAAACTCCAGAATACATTCAAGATGACATCCAAGTGATAAGGAGACAATTACACAAGTGACAATGCACTGTGGAGGTTCTTTCACTTGAAGAAGAGGCCATCATAAATCTCTCATGACTGTGGTGCTCTTGAGTTATGGGCATAATACACTTCGCAGCACAGTGTCCGAAACAGATCTTAACTACACTATAATGCAGTATCCTGCACTGTGTACAGTACTACCCAGATCTGTGAGTAGAAAATTCAATTTTCCAATGTTGGTGTAATCAACCTGAAAATATTTCAAGAGCCATTGCTAAGCTTGTGAATTGAACCACATCTGTAAACCTTGTAAGGTGACGATCTTTTACCTAATGACCCATCTTGCTGCACATGGTATAATCTCTTACAATCCTGACATTAGGCCAGGGGTCACTGCATTTTGCCTCACAAGATAATAAATCAATCTTTTTTGCAGTGATGCAACATTGTAGAAATTGTTTCAATAGGTATCTGCTGGTTTGCCAATGACAATGATATGTGGATGTGCACCAGGTGTTTACATAAAGAGTAGGCAGGAAAAGAAGAGGCAAATTCAAATCTGAAAAAATTGAATGGTACCAACTGAAATGTGTTGGATTTGAGAAAATAGTGATGTGCCGACTTTCATTATTACATCAGGACTCATTCCTCCTTCGACACTCTTAATGCAGAGCCATGCATATCGGAATTTTATGGAGGTGTTGTCCGAGGGGGTGAAATTACTTTTGGACAGTGGCACAAAACAGGCGATAACAAATTGCCAGCCTGTTTTGCAACCCTACCCGATTATCTTTTCCAATTGATACATCTCCCAGGAGCTGAGGTACTGTATCAGTAATGCAAAAGTGGAAAAGTAACGCTGTTATTTATACTCCATTCAAAGGATATCAATAGATGCTAAAGATGCTTTTGAAAATTTGATGACTTAAAATATTTTTTTCCCTTTTACTCCTACTTACACTTGTCAACATTTTAATTATGCTGACATTTATTTTACTCTCAAATAGGAAGGAAAAGAGAATTTTAACTTATTCTGCACAATTACAGAAAATATATAAAATTTGGAGCAATGGCTCTGTTTCATAACCTTGGAGTTTAACTTTCTCTATTTGAGCAGAATGGGCAGCACATTTTTGTTAAATTCCTGTTCATGCTGTTTTAACACACTCATCAGCTTGTTTTATTTGAAATGGATTAACAGCTGTGTTAAAATAGCAGAGAAATTTAAAGCCAATGTGTTAATCAGTGTGCTAAAAACTGCAGAGAGAATTGAAGCCTTGTGTAAAAAGGCTATATATGTTTTGCTGCACACAAACATATGCAAATATTGGAAAAAAATTGTGCACATTTCTAGCAGCTGAAAATCTTGATCTTTCAAAGATAATTATGAGATTTTTTATTAGTTAATAAAAAAATGGTTTCGATAATACCCAGACATAGTATAAGTTCATTCAGCAAAGCAGGGTAATCTATTTTAACCAAAAATAAAATTCTACATGTTGGGCAAATCTATTGACTCAATACTGTTCAATATATTATAATTTGAAGAAGTCATTTTATTGTAATTTAATTGTCCTGTTAATGATTCAAAGCTGTTGGCTGCTTTAGCAGGTTAGCTAGATATGTTTTTTATTTGTTCATGGGATGTGAGTGTCCGAATTGCCGTTGAATCACTGCAGTCCATGTGTTGTAGTTACACCCACAGTGCCATTAGGAAGGGAGTTCCAGGATTTTGACTCCGCGACAATGAAGGAACAGCGATATATTTCCCTGTCAGGATGATAAAGAGAGTGCGGGGCTTGAGGCCCTTACTTACCTGAAGACCAGAGCGGCGGCAGGCTCTCTCTCTCTTTCTGTGCTGATGGGGGCTGAGGGTCGAAACAGGAAAAAAAAGACTTAGTGATATCACAGGAAATCTGTAAGCTGATTGGTTGGGTAAGTAACAGCTGTTAGTGCCTGTAAATAGCTTTAAAAAAAGGAAAGTTTTTTTGAAAAAAACCTCAAAACCTACCATATAAGGTTAGTACTACTAAAATGTGCTTTTTTAAAATTAGTGTAATTTATTAAGGATGAAAGATTGTAGTGGGTAGTGTTTGGAGTAGAACAAAGCCCCTAGCGTAATTAGTATTTTTTAATTAAAAGGGGTAACTAAGTAATCCAAAGGTAAGTCATGGCAGGAGAGCTTGCACCCATGATATGCTCCTCCTGCGCTATGTGGGAAATCAGGGACATTTCCAGTGTCCTTGACGACCATGTGTGCAGGAAGTGTATCCATCAGCAGCTACTGGCTACCCAAATTATAGAGCTGGAGCTGCGGGTGCATTCATTGTGGAGCATTCACGATGCTGAGATCGTTGTGGGTAGCACGTTTAGCGAGGTGGTCACATCGCAGGCAAATGCTGCAAAGGCAGGAAGGGAATGGGTGGCTACCAGGCAGAGTAGAGGAAGTCAGGTAGTGCAGGAGTCCCCTGTGGCCATCCCCCTCTCTAACAGATATACCACTTTGGATATTGTCGGGGGAGATGGCTCAGGAGAAAGCAGCAAGAGCCAAGTTCATGGCACCATGGGTGGCTCTGCTGCACAGGAGGGGAGGAAGAAGAGTGGCAGGGCTATAGCGATAGGGGATTCAATTGTAAGGGGAACAGACAGGTGTTTCTGCGGCCGCAAAAGAGACTCCAGAATGGTATGTTGCCTCCCTGGTGCTAGGGTCAAGGATGTCTTTGAGCGGCTGCAGGGTATTCTGAGGGGGGAGGGCGAGCAGCCAGTTGTCGTGGTACATATCGGTACCAACGACATAGGTAAAAAAAGGCATGAGGTCCTGCAAGTTGAATATAGGGAGTTAGGATGAAAATTAAAAAGTAAGACCTCAAAGGTAGTAATCTCAGGATTACTACCTGTGCTAGCGAGAGCAGAACTAGCAAGATATCGGATGAATACATGGCTGGCGAAATGGTGTAGTGGGGAGGGATTCAGATTCCTGGGATATTGGGACCTGTTCTGGGGAAGGTGGGACCAGTACAAGCTGGATGGGTTGCATCTGGGCAGGACCAGGACCAATTTCCTCGGGTGGGTCTTTATTAGTGCTGTCAGTGGGGGTTTAAACTAGAATGGCAGGGGGATGGGAATCTGAGCTGGGAGACAGAGGAGAGGGAAACAAGGATGGAAATGAAAGACAGAAAGGTAAGAAGCAAAAGTGGAAGGCAGAGAAAACAAGGGCGAGAAACAAATGGGGCCATAGTGCAAAATAAAGCTAAGGTGACTAACAATGTTAAAAAGACAAGTCTAAAGACTTTGTTTCTTAATGTGCGGAGCATTCGCAATAAGATAGATAAATTACAGCGCAAATAGATATAAACCGTTATGATATAGTCGCGATTACGGAGACATGGCTGCAAGGTGACCAAGGATGGGAACTGAACATCCAGGGGTATTCAGTATTTAGAAAGGACAGGCAAAAAGGGAAAGGAGGAGGGGGAGCGTTGTTAGTAAAGGAGGAAATCAATGCAATAGTGAGGAAGGATATTGGCTTGGAAAATCATGATGTGGAATCTATATGGGTGGAGCTAAGAAACACCAAGGGGCAGAAAACGGTGGGGATTGTCTATAGGCCCCCAAACAGTAGTGAAGATGTAAGGGATAGCATTAAACAGGAAATTATAGACGCATGCAGTAAGGGTACAACTGTAATCATGGGTGATTTAAATCTACATATAGATTGGTCAAAACAAATTAGCAATAATACTGTGGAGGAGGATTTTCTGGAGTGTGTATGTGATGGTTTTTTAGACCAATACGTTGAGGAACCAACTGGAGAACAGGCTATCCTAGACTGGGTGTTGTGCAATGAGAAAGGATTAATTAACAATCTTGTTGTGCAGGTTCCTTGGGGAGGAGCAACCATATCATGATAGAATCCTTCATTGAGATGGAGAGTGAAGTAGTTGAATCTGAAACCCGGGTCCTGAATCTAAATAAAGGCAACTGCGAAGGTATGAGGCACGAGTTGGCTGTGGTAGATCGGGGAACTTTACTAAAAGGATTGACGGTGGGTAGGCATTGGATAATATTTAAAGAACGTATGCATGAATTACAACAATTATTCATTCCTGTCTGGTGTAAAAATAAAACCGGAAAGGTGGCTTACAAAATAAATTAGGGATATTATTAGATCCAAAGAGGAGGCATATAAAATTGCCAGAAAAAGCAGCAAGTCTGGGGATTGGGAGCAGTTTAGAATTCCGCAAAGGAGGACAAAGAGGTTGATTATGCGGGGGGAAATAGAGTACGAGAGTAAACTTGCGGGGAACATAAAAGCTGACTGTAAAAGCTTCTATAAATATGTGAAGAGAAAAAGATTAGTGAAGACAAATGTAGGTCCCTTACAGTCAGAAACGGGGGAACTTATAATGAACAAAGAAATGGCAGAACAATTAAACACATACTTTGGTTCTGTCTTCACAAAGGAGGACACAAATAACCTCCCAGAAATGTTAGGGAACCAAGGATCTAATGAGAGGGAGGAACTGAAGGAAATCAGTATTAACAAAAAAAATAGTGCTAGGGAAATTAATGGGTTAAAGGCTAACAAATCCCCAGGGCCTGATAATCTACATCCCAGAGTACTAAAGGAAGTGACCCTGGAAATAGTGGATGCATTGGTGGTCATCGTCCAAAATTCTGTAGACTCTGAAGCAGTTCCTACAGATTGGAGGGTGGCAAATGTAACCCCACTATTTAAAAAAGGAGGGAGAAAAAAAATAGGGAACTACAGAGCAGTTAGCCCTACATCAGTAGTGGGAAAAATGCTAGAGTCTCTTATAAAGGATGTGATAGCAGAACACCTGGAAAACATTAACGGAATTGGGTAAAGTCTTGGGTTTATGAAAGGGAAATCATGCTTAACAAATCTATTGGAGTTTTTTGAGGATGTAACTAGTAGAATAGATCAGGGAGAACCAGTGGATGTGGTGTATTTGGATTTTCAGAAGGCTATTGATAAGGTGCCACATATGAGGTTACTGTGCAAAATTAAAGCACATGGGTTTGGGGGTAATATATTGGCATGGATTGAGAATTGGTTGACAGACAGGAAACAGAGAGTAGGAATAAATGGGTCTTTTTTCCAGGTGGCAGGCAGTGACTAGTGGGGTACCGCAGGGATCAGTGCTTGGGCCCCAGCTATTCACAATATATATTAATAACTTGGGCGAGGGAACCAAATGTAACATTTCCAAGTTTGCAGATGACACAAAACTGGGGGATGGGGGTGGGGGGGGGGGGGGGGAGGGGGAGGGAGTGGAATGTGAGCTGTGAGGAGGATGCAAAGAGGCTCCAATGTGATTTGGACAAGTTGGGTGAATGGGCAAATGCATGGCAGATGCAGTATAACGTGGATAAATGTGAAGTTATCCACTTTGGTTGTAAAAACAGAAAGGCAGATTATTATCTGAATGGTGATGGATTGGGAAAGGGGGAGGTGCAACGAGACCTGGGTGTCCTTGTACACCAGTCACTGAAAGCAAGCATTCAGGTGCAGCAAGCAATTAGGAAGGCAAATGGTATGTTGGCCTTCATTGCAAAAGGATTTGCATACAGGAGCAAGGATGTCTCACTGCAGTTATACAGGACCTTGGTAAGACCACATCTGGAGTATTGTGTGCAGTTTTGGTCTCCTTATCTGAGGAAGGATGTTCTTGCCATGGAGGAAGTGCTAAGATGATTTACTCGGCTGATTCCTGGGATGGCAGGATTGACGTATGAGGAGAGATTGGGTCGACTAGGTCTATATTCACTAGAGTTTAGAAGAATGAGAGGGGATCTCATAGAAACCTATAAAATTCTAGCAGGACTAGACAGGCTAGATGCAGGGAAGATGTTCCCAATGGCTGGGGAGTCCAGAACCAGGGGTCACAGTCTCAGGATACGGGTATGCCATTTAGAACCGAGATGAGAAATTTCTTCACTCAGAGGGTGGTGAACCTGTGGAATTCTCGAACGCAGAAGGCAGTGGAAGCCAAGTCATTAAATATATTCAAGAGGGAGATAGCTATATTTCTTAATGCCACAGAGATCAAGGGAAATGGGGAGAAAGTGGGAACAGGGTACTGAATTAGACAATCAGCCATGATCTTTTTTGAATGGTGGAGCAGGCCCGAAGGGCCGAATGGCCTACACCTGCTCCTGTTTTCTATGTTTCTATGTGTGTGACTTGGTGGGGAACTTGTAGGTTGTGGTGTTCCCATGCATCTGCTGCCCTTGTCCTTCTACATCAGGGGTCGGCAACCCTTTTTATCTGAAGAGATGTTTTTCAGAAATTTGCCTAAAATACAAACTGTTGGGAGCCACAAGATAAGAAAAAATTAAAATTAGAATTTTCTTGTCTTCATGTTTTTCTAATAGACTTTGTAATAAAAGAAATAATGTTTTTTTATTTTAAGTTTGTCACTAATGTCATCTTTAAAACGGGAGTTTTGCTTAAAATCTTCAGAACAAAGACAATTTTCCACCCCATAGATTCTCATGATACTAAAATATCTTATAGCACATTCAGAATAATTTATTGTTTTCAGCAATATTAGAAACATTATTGTCGCAACCATAATACCTGATTCTCAAACCCAAGGACTTATCTTTAACCATTGTGTAGATATACGACCTGACCAGGTTTATTTCAAGCTCAATGCTGTTGATCGTTAAGAAAATCATTGGAAACAATGAAATTTTTCATAATTATTAACCTTTGATTCCCACAATATAAACATTGCTCTTATTTGTTCAACAAGTGAGAACAATTGCCTACAGTTCTATTTCCCATAATATTGTTTATATAATTTAGTGGATTTTCGCTTTAACTAATTGTTAATGCTAAATTTCTCAACAAACTATTAATTGAATAAAGGGATAAACTGTCAACGACTAGAAGCCTGTATTGTTAAGAACATTCCAAATATTGAATTTTTTTTTTTTAAAATGGCAATACCATATATTTTCTACCCCCCCCCCCCCCCCCCCCACCCAAAATGCCACTTTTAAGCCCAACAGCATAAAATCTGAAATAAAAGCAAAATACTGCAGATGCTGGAAACCTGAAATATAAACAAAATGTGCTGGAAATCCTCGTCAGGTCTGGCAGCAGCTGTGGAGAGAGAATCAGACTCTGGGCTGGATTTTGTGGAGGAGGCGGGGCTCTCGGTGCCAGGTCGACAGGTGAGGGGGGTGGGGGGGGACCCTACATTGGCCTTTCCCCCTCTGCCCACCCCTGCCATCCCAACCTCCAACCTTTTTACATCTAAGTTTCACGAGGCGGGATTCCCGTCCCTTTAAAGACGGGGATTCTGCCTCCAAGAGCTGCTGGCCACTCAGAGGGCTGATAGCTCAGCTGTATTGGCAGCATCACTGGGAGCAGTGGCCACTGCCGGTACAGCAGAGGCCTTGGATACAGGCCCAGCACTGGAACCCCAGACCTCGGATAAGTGAGGCAGGGTTGTCGGGGCCAGTATGCACGTATCGGTGAGGGATGGGCTGGGGTGGGGAGGGTGGTCATGCAGTCCAGGGGGATGGGTTCCCAGGGGGATAAAGTGGTTCCCAGCAGGGTTCCTCCATGGGCTACTGATTGCCGATGAAGGAGGGACTGCACCCACCACACCCCCCCCCAGCAAGCCCACAGGGAGGGTATCGCATTTTACAAGGCATCCTCCTCACGTGGCGGAGGCATCCCGAGCCCCTGTTAAGTTCCCAGTGGCAGCGGAAAGATGCCCTTAATTGGCTGTTAATAGGCCGCTTAAGGGACTCATTTGGCCTCTGGGCGGGAAGGTCGCCATCGGCCTATCCACCCCCCACCTCCGCCCCAGGAAAAATCGCTTGGTGACCCCACCTCATGGGGGCCCATAAAATCCAGCCCTCTGTCTTTCTCTCCACAGAGGCTGCCAGACCTGCTGAGTATTTTCAGCACTTTCTGTTTTTATTACAGCATAAAATCTGAACTTTTTATTGTTAAAATAACTCAACAGAAAAAATGTGTTACCTTCTAGTTCTTTCAGTTGACATTCTCTCAACTTTATATTTCTAGATTATTTTCATGAAAATGAGAATGAGCCGATAAAAATTGGGAGCCACAACTGAGACATTAAGCATTAAGGAGCCACATCCAGTGATGCGTGTGGCTCCGGTGCTGTGGGTTGCCAGCTCCTGTTCTAGGTGGTAGAGGTCGCAGGTTTGGAAGGTTGCTAATAATTTAAGTTGACTGCCTCGCTACTTTGCTTTGCATGCAATCATTTCAGCTCACTGATTACAGTAATACAGCTGGTCATATTATAAGTGCGCTTGCTATCTGTCTTATTGTAACAGTCCTTGTGGAGACAAAGTTCCGTCTTCACATTGATTATACCCACCATCGTGCTGGGTGGCACTACCGCCATGCTAAATGAGATAGATTTTGAACAGATCTAGTCACTCAAAACTGGGCATCCATGAGGCTCTGTGGGCCATCAGCAGCAGCAGAATTGTATTCAATCACAATCTATAACCTCAAGGCCCAGCATATCCCCCATTCTACCATTAACATCAAGCTGGGGGACCAAGCCTGGTTCAATGAGGAGTGCAGGAGAGCATGCCAGGAGCAGTACCAGGCATACCTCAAACTGAGGTGCCAACCTGGTGAAGCTACAACACTTGAATGCCAAACAGCGGAAACAGCATGCAATAGACAGGGCTAAGCGATCCCACAAGGAACGGACCAGATCTAAGATCTGCAATCCTGCCACATCCAGTTGTAAATTATGGTGGACAATAAATAACTAACATGAGGAGGAAGATCCACAAATATCCTCATTCTTAACAATGGGGGGAGCCCAGCACATCAGCACAAAAGACAAGGCTGAAGCATTTGCATCCATCTTTAGCCAGAAGTGCTGAGTGGATGATTCATCTCGTCCTCTTCTTGAGGTCCCCAGCATCACAGTTGAAAGTCTTCAGCCAATCTGATTCACTCCACGTGATATCAAGAAACAGCTGAAGGCACTGAATACAGCAAAGGCTATGGGTCCTGACAACATTCCGGCAATAGTACTGAAGGCTTGTGTTGCAGAACTAGCCATGTGCCTAGCCAAGCTATTCCAGTACAGCTACAACACTGACGAATGTGGAAAATTGCCCAGGTATGTCCTATCCATCAGAAGCAGGATAAATCTAACCCAGCCAATTGCCGCCCCATCAGTAACTCTCGATCATCAGTAAAGCAATGGAAGGTGTCGTGGACAGTACTGTCAAGCAGCACTTGCTTGGCAATAACCCACTCACTGATGCTCAGGTTGGGTTCCGCCAGGGCCACTCAGCTCTTTACCTCATTACAGCCTTGATTCAAACATGGACAAAAGAGCTGAACTACAGAGGTGAGTTGAGAGTAACTGCCCTTATCAAGACAGCATTTGACTGAATATGGCACCAAGGAGCCCTAGCAAAACTGGAGTCAATGGGAATCAGGGGGAAATCTCTCTGCTGGTTGGAGTCATATCTAGCATAAAGGAAGATGGTTGTGGTTGTTGGAGGTCCATCATCTCAGTCCCAAGACATCACTGCAGGATTTCCTCAGGGTAGTGTCCTAGGCCCAACCATTTTCAGCTGTTTTATCAATGACTTTCTCCCCATCATAAGGTCAGAAGTGGGGATGTTCGCTGATGATTGCATGATTTTGAGCACCATTTTCAACTCCTCAGATACTGAAGCAGTCCGTGTAGAAATGCAGCAAGACCTGGACAACATCCGGGAATGACCTGATAAGTGGCAAGTAACATTTGTGTCACACAAGTGCCAGGCAATGACCATCTCAAACAAGAGAGAATGTAACCATATCCCCTTGATATTCAATGGCCTTACCATTGCTGAATGCCCCACTATCAACATCCATTGAGCAAAAACGGAACTGGACCAGCCACATAAACACCGTGGCTACAAGAGCAGATCAGAGGCTGGGAATTCTGTGGCAAGTAACTCACTTCTTGTCTCCCCAATGTCTGTCCACCATCTGCAAGGCACAAGTCAGGTGTGTGTTGGAATACTCTCCACTTGCCTGGGTGGGTGCAACTCCAACAACACTCAAGAAGCTTGACACCATCCAGAACAAAGCAGCCCGCTTGATTGGCCCATACACCACCTTCAACATTCACTTCCTTCACCACTGATACACAGTGGCAGCGGTGTGTACCATCTGCTCGATGCACTACAGCAACTCACCAAGGCTCCTTCGACAGCTCCTTCCAAACCTGTGACCTCTATCACCTAGAAAGACAAGGGCAGCACATGCCTAGGAACACCACCACCTGCAGGTTCCATCCAAGCCACACATGATCCTGACTTGAAATTATATTGCTGTTCCTTCACTGCTGCTGGGTCAAAATCCTGGAACTCCCTTCCTAACATCACTGTTGGTGTACCTGCATCCAAGAACTGCAGCAGTTCAAGAAAGCAGCTCACTACCACCTTCTCGAGGGCAATTAGGGATTGGCAAGAAATGCTGGCCCAGCCAGCGAGGCCCACATCCTCGAATTGAAAAAAAAACTTTATTTTAATGTGATTTTAGATAGGTTCATGTGGTTTATAATTGTTTCTGTTTGTCACCTTTACAACATAGCTATCTATTATTTTAATGTTTTAAACTTTGGGTGATTATCAGACATTGCTAGAATTTGGAAAAGAGTAGAAGAGCAAAGGCCAAAGCACTGACTGCTGTTTGTATATTGACTTCTAAAGACACTTTTTTTCTGTGATAAAAGAAACATTAAAGCCTGGAAATAGGTGCCAGTGTTAAGCATATCTCAGTGGGAAGCAAGCAATATCAGTCAGTGGTATAGTCACTTACCATATGTTACCCACCATTTACTAAAATTTACTAAATTATTGTAGGTAGGTTTTGTAGATTAGGTATTAATATGCTCAGTTTATGTGAAAAGGATATTAAGGCATCAGATTAGGCACTTAAGTGTGAGTTGCACATATTACAATACTAACATAGCGATTATCCGATCCAGTCATCTTCCTCAAATGGGACAAGCCTGGCTGGAGAGAATGGAATGAGAAAGAAGGTTTATTGTAGTCATTGAACTTAAATTTTGCTCCAAGTTCTGGCTATTAAAAATAATGACAATGTTAATAGTGGGCTTTATTCTCCTTTGCAGCTAGCACTACTGCTTTGACTCTATCACAACCCTGATCCATTCTTCTGGCTTGGGGGTCATTTGTTATACAGGACAAGTCCTCATCAGCATTCCTGCCACCAAGAGGGAACCAGCTGCACCAAGGTCACAAAATGCTGGTGGTGCTGCTGCGGAATTAAAGGTAGCCTGGCACTTGAGAGATCAATGCCTAAGAAGTTAGGTTAGGGGGACCATTATGTTGTGTGCTGTTGTCATATTTAGTAACATAACAGGGATGTTCTTGGAGAAAGTCTCAGACTCAGGATAAGGTCAACTGAGAACTGTTTATTAATTATATATTGCTATATACACTCTCATCAAGCCTCCTAAGCTAGCATCCTTCGTGCTGTTCTCTCTTCTCTCCAGCCTAACCTCATGCGACTACAACATCATCATGCTTATGGTGAGAGGGGTGCTCTCACTGTCTTCAGCATTAAACCTTTACATCCTTATACTACATCTCCCCGCAAGTCTTTATCCAACATTTTATCAAACATATTTACATACTTGACTTATCTACTACCCTCTCTCCTCGCAAGTCTCTGACTTCACAGATTTAGTTGGTTCGGAAGTTTGACAACTCTCCCCGATTTGGTTGTCGTCTGACTGGGACAATCACTAGTCTTCCTTGTAAGTCTGGATCGCTGACTTGATTGCTGTTTACTACGGATTGTAGCCTTCTGTTCGGATTGGGTTTGTTACTCTTCATTTGGATCTTCCAAATGAAAGACTGGCTGTTGCTTTTGAGGAATAGGAATGAAAATTCTCCTATTTCTTCTTGCATTTCCTTCAGTCTTGCATATAATATTCAATTGCTGGTAGTTCTTGTGTCTGTACTTTCTCTTTCCGGGCCATGTATCCATACTGTTTGACCATTGTTTAGTTCAGGTAAGTTTCTTGCTTGAAATCTTCGGTTATAATTGTGGGTTTGTTGTCTTCTGTTAGAGTTCTTCCTGTCGCTTACTTTTTCATAGTCCCGGACATTCAATCTGGGAATCAAGTTCTTCAGAATTATGGGAAACTGTATTATTATCTTCCTGCCCATCCGTAGTTCTGCTGGTGATAATCCATACATCAGTGGCATAGATCTATAAAATAAGAGTGAAATTATAAGATCTTCATTCTTTTTTAGTAGTAACTTGACAGTTCTTACACCTCTTTCCGCCTTGCCATTCGACTGTAGTTCCCTTGGCAATCTTGTGAGATGTCAAAATCCCATCTTCATCGCAAAGTGAGAAAAATATTCATTCACGAATTGTGGTCCATTGTCTGACGATATTTTGTCAGGGATACCATGCGTTGCTAAGATGTCTAAGAGTTCTGATGATCATTTCTGTCGTCGTAGAATGCAATCTTCTTTATGCTGTCCATCTTGAGAGGTAATCGATGATGATTATTGTGTGACTTCCCGTCGGACATAAATAAATCCATACCTAGTCTTCGCCACCGTTTGGTTGGAAACTGCGTGGTTAACAGGGGTTCACATTGTTCTGGTCTCTGTACTGCGCATATCTGACAATTTTGGGTCATGTATTTGATATCCTTAGATATTCCAGGCCACCATACTGAAGATTATGCCCTCACTCTGCACTTAGTTATACCCAAATGGCCTTGGTGTAAACAGTTTAAAATCTCTGATCTCAGTGGACTAGGAATGACTAGTTTGTTGTTGTATACTAACAAGTCGTCTATAATGGTGAAGTATTTCCGATACTCACAAAACATTTTCATTGTTCTCCCACCTGGATGTTCCTGTGGCCACCAGTGTGTGTAATACTGCCTCACTCAACTACAGTCCTCATCACTGTTTTGGGCTTGGCATATTTCCTGCAACATCTGTGTGCTCGCTGGCCAATTTTGTGCTGTATCTTGGGAATATGATTCTATCTCGCATACAAAATTCACATCCTGCTGTGTTGGATGGTCTACCGTCACTCTAGAAAGCGCGTCAGCTGATAATTGCAACTTCCCTCGGACGTATGCTGTCCCATATGTTTACCGCATCAAACGTAGATGAAATCTTTGTATTCGTGAAGGCATTTTTGCAATCTGCTTCTAGTCTAACAAAGATAACAAAGGTTTATGGTCTGTCTCGGCATTCAACCCAATGATGTAGTCATAAAATTTTTCACATGCCATGTAATGGCTAGCGCCTCTTTTTCTATTACTGCATACTGTGTCTCTGTGTCTGACAAAGCTCTTGATGCATAGAATATCAGTCTATGGGACCATTAGCTTGCTCCAGAAAAAGAATGGCCCCTAACCCAGTTGAGGAGGCATCTGCTGCTATTGCCATAGGTAGTGTAGGGTTGTAGTGTGCCAAGATGTAGGGTGATATAAGCATATCTGTTATTCTCCTGAATGCTTGTTCCTGGTGGGACTTCCAATACCACACTTGTTGTTTTCTGAGGAGTTGTCTCAGTGTATCAGTTATCTGTGCTAAGTGAGATAGAAACATTGCTAGTCAGTTTACCACTCCCAAGAATCTCTCGAGCTGCTGACCGGTGGTAGGAGTAGGAAATTCTATAATGGCCCTTGTCGTCTTTGAATCTACTTTTATGCCTTCTCTGCTCACTATGTATCCCAAGAAACGAATTGAGGTCTTTGAAAATTCGCGCTTCTCGTTCAGAGTAAATCCTGCATCTTGAAGTATCTGTAGAACCTGTCAAACTCTTTGGTCATGTTCCTCTACTGACTGCCCAAGTATCAGGATGTCATCCATGTGACAAATAACTCCTTTGAGCCCTTCTAAGATGTTAGACATAGACCTTTGAAAGATCTCTAGTGTGAAAGTTATTCCAAACAGTAACCTATTGAAACAAAATCTCCCGAAAGGCGTTATAAATGTAGCCAGTAATCTTGAGGTCTCATCTAGGGGTACTTGCCAAAACGCACTATTGGCCTCGAATATTGTAAACATGGTGCTCTGAGAAAGTTTCACTAAGCTGTCATCAACTGTGGACATTGGGTGTATTTCACGTGCTACTGCTTTGTTAAGCTGTGTTAAATCCACGCAAATACGCATAGTTCCATTCTGTTTTGGGACAGGAACCATGGCAGAACACCACTCTGTTGGTTACCTTAGAGGAGAGATAACGTCCATTCTTGTCATCTCTTCCAATTGGCCTTAGAATCATAAAAAGTTTAAGGCACAGAAAGAGGCCACTTGGCCCATCGTGTCTGTGCCGGCTGTAAAATGATCTAATCCCACCTTCCAGCATTTGGTCCGTAGCCCTGCAGATTACGGCACTTGAGGTGCATATCCAGACTCCTTTTGAATGAGTTGAGGGTCTCTGCCTGAACTACCCTTTCAGGCAGTGAGTTCCAGATCATCACCACCCTCTGGGTGAAAATGTTTTTCCTCATCTCCCCTCTAATTTTTCTACCAATCATTTTAAATCTATGCCCCCTCGTCACTGACCTCTCTGCTAAGGTGAATAGACCCTTCTCCTCCACTCTATCCACGCCACCAAGGAGAACAACCCAAACCTATCCAATCTTTCCTCATAGATGCATTTTCCAGCCCTGGGAACATCCTCGTAAATCTCCTCTGTATCCTCTTTAGTGCAATTACATCCTTTCTGTAATGAGGTGACCATAACTGCATACAGTACTCAAGTTGTGGCCTAACCAATGAGTTATACAGTTCCAGCATAACCTCCCTGCTTTTGTATTCTATACCTCGGCTAATAATGGAAAAGATTCCATATGCCTTCTTAACCACCTTATCGACTTGTCCTGCTACCTTCAGGGATCTGTGAACATTCACTCCAAGGTTCCTTACTTCCTCTACACTTCTCAGTATTTTCCCATTAATCATGTATTCCTTTACCTTGTTTGATCTCCCCAAATGCATCACCTCACACTTCTCCAAGTTGAATTCCATTTGCCACTTTTCTGCCCATCTGACCAGACCATCAATATCTTACTGCAGCCTACAGCTATCCTCCTCGCTATCTAACACACGGTCAATCTTTATGTCGTCTGCAAACTTCTTGATTATGCCCCCGTCATTACATCCAAAACGCTAATTTACACCACAAAAAGCAGGAGACCCAGTACTGAGCCCTGCGGAACCCCACTGGAAACAGCTCTCCAGTCGCTAAAATAGCCATCAACAATTGCCCTTTGTTTCCTGCCACTGAGCCAATTTTGTATCCACCTTGCTGCATTTCCTTGGATCCCATGGGATTTTTTTTTAACTGGTCTGCCATGTGGGACCTTGTCAAAAGCGATGCTCTGTGTCCCCCCGCCTCTGGTTCTGCCTCGAGGTGGCCCGTAAAATCCAGTCCCCTGTGTGGAAAGCAATTAAAAAGGCTAAGGGAATGTTGACTAGAATACAAAGGGAAAGAAGTGTACAGAACCTAGGGTCAGACTCCACTTTGAACATTGCACTTTGGGCAGTGCACCTGAGGAAGGACATAATGGCATTGGAGGGGATACAGCACAGATTCACCAGAATGGTAACCAGGGTTAAAGAATTAAATTATGAGGACAGATAGCATAAACTTGGTATATTTCCCCTTGTGTGTAGAATGTTCAAGGGTGATCTAATCGAAGTGTTTAAGATGACGAAAGGATTTGATACGGTAGATAGAAAGAAACTATTTCCTTTGGTGGGGGAATGCTAAACAAGGGGGCACAATTGTAAAATTGGAGCTGGGACATTCATTGGTGAAATCAGGAGGAACCTTTTCATTCAAAGGGGAGTGAAAATTGGGAACTTTCTCCTCTGAAAGGTGGTGAATGTTGGCTAAGTTGGAGTTTTGAAGTCTGAGATCGATATTGTTTTGTTAAGTAAGGGTATCAATGGATACGGATTAAAGATTTTGAAGTATGGATCAGCCATGATCAGATTGAATGATGGAACAACCTCGAAGAGCTGAATGGCCTACTCCGGCCTGGGGTTGACAGAGACAGTGATGGGAAGCAGAGAAATAAGGCAGGTTGCTGCACCCCACTTTCCCTTTGGCATTTGCGTGTTGCAGGCAGAAAAATGGTGTGGCAGGTTATCTGCTCTACGTGATGGGGGGCCAGGGAAGTTGTGTCTTGGACAGAAACCTGGCATTTGGCCTCACTACCTTAAAGTTTCTCTGTTTACTGTTGCCAATGCCATTTCCCTCCACCCCCACCAACCCACCAATTTCAGGAGAGATAGCAGAAGAAAATCCAGATCAACTCCTGTGTTTAGTACAGGATTACGAATACTGTAAAAGCTGCCTTTGTTCTGAGTACAGCCACAGATGGTGGCTATTTATATGTCTCTCTGCTGGATACCAACAATTGTCATTAAAAGGAACAGGTAATGAATACAAATATTAAATGTTAACATTAGGTGTAAACAAACTATGGGTATTTTGAAATTCCTCATTACTGCAATTTTTTCAATAACTTGCTTAAAATTTCCCTCTACATTTTAACCAGTTCAAAGCTGGGCTGCATTATTTGGAGAGTGCTTAACTGGGTTGGAATGTGTTCCATTGCTGAGGTATTGTCCAAGCTACATCCACACAAAATTTGAAAGTTTTGATGAATTGAGCAACAGTTTCATAGGGCTGAATTTTACCGGCGGCGAGTTTCAAAGATGGCGGGGCGACGCATGGGATCCGCAGAGCCACCGCAATATTAAACGCGGTGGCTCATTTACATGGCCGGGGCAGACTGCCACCCCCCGATGACATGGAGGGGGCGGGCAATCCGTCCGTGGCAATGGTGTCCGGCGCCACTGTGCAGGTGCCGGCGCCATTTTTGAAGGGCTTAGAGCCCTAAATGACAATTAAAATTTTTAAAGAAACTGGATTTTAAAAAACAGAATAAAATTATTGCAACCCTCTCCCACGCCCCCAATGGCCTTAAAATTTATTACTTGCCCCTCCCCCCACTGAAAAAAACTTACCTTGCAATCCCAACCTTCCCCTCCCAAAGTTAAACTGTGAACTTTACCCCTTCCCATCACCCCCGAGATCATTCAAAAAGGTTTGGCGCCACTCCCCCACCCTGAAAGCTTACCTCCTCCTCCCTCCCCACCACTGTTCCGCTATACTTCACTGGTCGGGGATTGGATGGCGCGGGAGTGCCGGCCACCAACCGTAATATGGAAGCAGGATGGCCGGCGCGATGAGGTAAGTAATTATTCTTTCATTTGCATTCATTAACATATGGAAATGTTGGTCCTGTCGCCGAGCAGTAGGGGGGGAGGGTGCTGCCACGAGGCCTCACTGCTGCTAGTAATATGGGGTGGGGCCTTCCTGGCGTCGTGGCCTGTGGTGGGCCTCTCCCGGATGCATTTTCCAGGCCCCACGCCACAACCCCCGACGTCAGGGGGTTCGGTAAAATTTAGCCCATAATCCGAAGATCACTGATTTCAGTTTGTGACAGTTTATGTTCTCTTTTCTCAGCTCTCACCCTCCTCTTGGTTAAAGTGTATTGTTAATTGATCTTCTACAACTCCTGTAGTCTTACTGTGATGCACTCTGCAAACAGACTCTCTAGCGCTTTTTCTATGAATGCTCCTGCTTGGTAAAATCACATTCATTATTCTCCTACTGAAATTGAATATTGCTGGAGTGTCATTTGCAAGCTGGCTTCTAATTTATTCAAAACTTGTACAGTTTTAATTGAACGATACAGAATGATGGTTGCTTGAGGACAGGACATGCATTTCAATTCTATTATCTTAATTCACAGAAAAATATAAAAATGAGTCTTCTCCAATTCCTGAAAATTAGCTTTTGCATCTTCACATTGACAACTGGAACCATTCCTTTCTGTTGATGGGATTTAATGGATTTTGATTGGAACAGGTCCAGCTGGGCTCAGGTCATTATTTTGCCTGTACAAATGCATTTTCTCACGGCCTTCCAAATTTCAGACATGCTTCAAACATCCGTATACATAACACTGATAGATTTTATTCACTGGAAAGAATTAAAAGTGAGACAAGCTGTAAAACAGCACAATGGCTGTGAATGTTGGCAGCTCTGAATAGAGCGACATTCTTTACCAATAAAAGGTGTGAAAAACAGGAGCTGCTATAAATTGTTTCACAGTTGAATCACAAAATGAGTTAGAGCTTCAGTTCTATGTCGGATTATTAATCCAGCATTATTTTGTAAATAGGTAATAGCTTCAGTTTACTTTTTTCATGATATAGAGTGCCTATTAACAGTGAATAAATGCTTTTTCCAAACCAAATTATTTAGAAAACTAAAATCTCCCTGGGGCCAAAGATCAATGAGTTTGGGCCAAATCTCAATGTAAGAATGTGGTATTGCAGTCATACAGGATTTATGTCACTCATCCTGCCAAAATCCAAGGGGTCGGGGAGTTCCTTAATTTTAATGATTTGGGCTATCACTTTCATAACTTGAATGAAGTGAGTCATTTCAGATGAATGCATTAGGCAATTTGTGTGGCGATATCCCATGGTGTAATTCCAGAGTCATTGGGCCAGATTTTCAAAGTGGAGGCGGGGAACAGGAACCTGGTCTAGTTTTGGGTCTGAACCCTGCCACCTCTGGAAAGCTGATTCAGATTGCACTTTTGAAGTGGGAAAGCACTTGATTGATATGGAGGTGGGTTTCCTGTCCTCTTGAAGCCAGTGGGATTGAAAATGGCAGTGGGTCAGATCAAGTATGAGGCTCATGTAGACTTCCATGGCAGCCATCATTGAGGCTCGTGGTTATCCTGAAGGAGTGAACTGCCTTCCACAGCACCAGAGGGAAGCAAGATGTCACAGTGGAGCTGTAGGCCTGACGCTAGGGGCAGGGCAGACCCTCACTTCATTGATGCCCATCTGGATCTAATGTTGGAGGCCATGAGGGGGAGGAGGGAGGTCCTCTTCCCAGAGGGTGGCAGGAGGAGGCCATCTCATCATGCAGCGGGGGCACCTCTCTGTTCAGTGTCATTGAGTAGAGAGCCTCAGTGACCTCCCTTATGCAACAGTGAATAACGAACTGTGAAGATGTTGCAAAGATCACCAGCTCCAGCCGGGAGGGAGCCATACATATAAAGGTTCATTGCCACAGTCATGTCCACATCCACTGGCAGTATGGTCCTTGCCCTGCTCTGAGGTTGCAGCTGTGATTGTGGCAGGTTTCAGTGGGGACATCTTTACTGAAGTGCAGAAGTCTTGCATGTTGTTCCTCGCTGAGGTTCAGGTGGAAGAAATGCTTCTGAACACCATGAACACCTGATGGTCACATTATCTGCACCTCTGACTCCAACTTGACAACTCTGAGCTGAAATTCCTTGAGATGCAGACACTTATTGCAGATGTGGTTGTCTGAGATTGCTTGCCCTCCACAAACTCTTATATGCTACAATTGCAGCACCCCACTGGCTCTGCCATCCCTATCTATCTAACTTTGTTTTACGTTTAATTAATTAAAGTTTATGTATTTAATCAACTTAGCTTTTTTTAGTTTTTAAACTAATTATTTGTTCTAGTTTAAGTTATAGGTAGATTAAATTCAGTATTTACTTGCAACTTACCCCCACTGCCCCTCCTTTTCTGGTGACGTCACCTTGTGATTTTTTTTCTTCCTTGCTGCTCACAGACTCACAGCTGCTCAGTGCCCTTTTTAAACAGATGTTGTTCAGCAATCCCGCTCTTTTCAATTGAATGGCCTAACATTGGGTCCTTAAAGGGACAGCTGCAGGCCACTCACAAAGTGGCCCAAAATAATCCTTTATAAAGATTGCTCCTCCTGGCACCACAAAAATCTTTTACCACCTGCCTCCTGGCCAATGTAATCAGTCACACACAAATCACCAAGTGTCCTTCCTGTCTCTAGCAGATCCAGAGAAACATGCACCTGTGTTCAATAGGGTATCTATTATTCTTTCTTTCTCTGCCCCCTACTTCAACAGGGTCTCTTTCCCTATCCTATCTCTTCCCCGCCCACCCCCCCCCGCAGCCTCCAATGTAATGTCAAACTTGTCTCATTTAGAAATGATACTAGGATGATGGCAGGTGAATCTGAGGAAGCAGTCTAGGACTTGGACAATATTTGAAAGTGAGAAGATTTATGGCAGTTGAAATTCAATACAGACAGAGACAAGGTCTTGCACACTGGCAAAAAAATGACAAACTTAATGAATAGTGTTAAACTCGCTAGAGGAGAGGATAAAAATAATCTGAGAATGAGTGATCGTTAATTGTATACAGACCATGACCAACAATTGCTGAGCAGCAATCAATAAAGTAAACAGAATGCTGAGCTACAGTGTCATATCAATCGAGTAGCTGTTCTGGGCTGCCATGCTGCAGCTGGATAGCATTTGTCAGGCTACACTTTGAATACAGTGTTCAGTGCTGGTTGCTGAGGCACAAGCACCCAAACCCTGGAAATGGTGTAGAGGAGGGCTATTAGAAGCTGATCCATAGCCTCAGAGGTTTCAGTTATGAGAAAATATTAGAAAAAGTCCTCAACCTTGAAAGGAGACAAATTAGCGAGGATCTAATAAAGGTAAGGTGTATGGTAGCATAGTGGTTATGTTACTAGACTCGTTAGTCAGAGGCCTGGACTAATGATCTATGACATAATGACATAAGTTCAAATCCCACCATGGCAGCTGGAGAATTTAAATTCAATTAATTAAATAAAAATCTGAAATTATAAAGCTAGTATCAGTAATGGTGACTATGAAACAACCAGATTGTCATAAAAATCCATCTGGTTCACTATTGTCGTTTAGGGAATCAAATCTATATGTGATTTCAGACCCACAGCAATGTGGTTGGCTTGTAACTGCCCTCTAAAACGGCTTAACAAATCACTCAGTTATATTCAAAAGATGGCTCACCACCTTCTCATGAGTAATTAGGGAAGGACAATAAATGCTGGTCTTGCCAGCATTGCCTGCATGCAGTGAATGAATAAAAAAATATTGTCTGGATTCGAAAACTTTAATTCTGAGCATGATTTCAACTCAAGTCACAGCTGCAGAACAAAAGAACATCAGGCAGGTTTCAGTGTGATGCCAGGAAGTACCTCATCACACAATGGTCTTCCAGGTAGGGCAGTGGAATCATTTGCCAGGTCACCTAGTCATTTTAATTCTTCCGGACTGAACATTGAGTTCAACAATTTAAGACAGTAATCTCTGCTCCCAATTTGTTTCCTTTATCTTAGCAGGTTTCGGTTTTACTCTTGTTTTTCTTTCTTTTTTCTTTCAGATGGTAGCTGTTCATCATTCTGCCATTCACATGTCATCTAGACACATCATTTTCTTTCTTTGCTTGTCCCATTACCACTTCCTTTGGCTCTGCACCACCAACTCTTTTGTCATTTAATCTTTCCTGTCTTCCACCTTATCACAGATTTTCCCTTTTGTTCTTCCAGCCACTCCCCTTTCACTTGCTTAAAACCTATTAAATTTCTAACTTTTCCCAGTTCTGATGAAAGGTCATTAACCTGAAACGTTAACTCTGTTTCTCTCTCACAGGTGCTGCCTGACCTGCTGAGTATTTCCAGCATTTTCTGTTTTTATTGTCAGATTTCCAGCATCTGCAATATTTTGCTTTTGTACCTATATTGCTCTGTTGCTAGAAAGGCTTTCTCTCTCTACATAGCTTCTCTAGAAAATCAGCAAGCTGTCTCTGTCCCTCTCCTCATCCAGTTGAGCCATCAAGGAACCCTTTTCTCCAATCTTTTCTGTTTCCCCTACCATTGACTCCTTTGGGAGGTCAGCAGAACCCAATGGAAAACAGCAGGGACTAGTTATGCCACTTTGCTAACAGTTTTTTTGGCCAGCCTTGTAAGGTGTAGAACCTCCACCCATCGCTTACAATCACATTATGGGTTTGGAACCCACGAAGGGAAGTCTCTCCATTGGGAGTTCATGCTTCCCTGACTTAGTTGGAACCAACATATTACTAAAGGATTCTACACTGCGCGCGATGAAGTATACCAGTCCCCAGATGCAAACAGGCTCTACAGAGAAGGTCCAGGCAAGGGTGCGAATGGGAGACCCTGGACTCCTAAAGATAAGTGTAATGCAGTGTATTGGTGACTTCACCTTTAAGAAACCATACCTTTAAGAGATCAACTGATGACATTATCAGACATATATAAGGAGACACCATTTTGAGAAAAACACTTAGCATATGGTTTGCAAAGAGCATGTGCACACACCAGCGAGGAAAAGACCAGGACCTGAGATCATGCAATGTAGGTAAGTAATCATTTAATGAAGACTTAAGAACACAGCACAACACTACAAGATTTAAAAAAAAAATTACATTGTCCCTCTTGCCTAGAAAGCAAAGGGTGGGCATAATGGGGCCTTGGAGAGCGGCAGGGGACTGAGCAATACTCTGGTGGAGGATTTTCTTCTGGCCCCACGAAAATCACATGCCTTGTTGCTGACCCCCTCATTCCAAAAAGATCTCTGTTGGAGGATGCCTGTGAGCATGATAGCAGCGTAATTTTGGTACACTGAATGAGAAGTGTCAGTGACCTCATCAAGGGTGCAAGTGTCTGTCCCTCTCTTTGCCCCATTCGTATGAGGGGTAATTTTACAAGTTCATGATCTCCAGGCGGAGCTGCCCCCAAGAGTTTACATCAAAAATTAATGGGCGGAAAATCACAGGGGGAAGGAGGTACTGATGCTTCTAAAATAGCATCTATACTGTCTTTTTGCTGAAACCTTTCAGTGGGTAGCTGTGAAATTTGTCCACCATGGAGGGTGGTGGCCTGTACCCCAGAAGATTTACAGTAGTTTTGTTTTTCTCATTTCTATGGTGAGTTCTAAGCTTCAAGGGCACCAGTGGGTGTGATCCCTCATATAAAGGATGGCACAGTGGCCTTTGGAATTTCAGGGCAAGAATCTCTGGAAAAATGTACGACAATATAACAGCACAATTATTGCAGACTAAAGCAGAGCATTCACAAAATCAAAGCAATATCTTATTTCTCTCTTCCTGAAAAATTCTTACTTCCTGGAGAAAATTCACATTCTGTTAAAACAGAAGTGCCATCACACTTCAATATCACACCCATATTGGGCAAACTTCTGTGCCACACATAAATTATCTCATGTCAATTCAAATTTCACAGCTTCACAGTTATCCACTGATAGGTTTCAGCAGAAAGACAGTAAAGATGCTATTTTACAAGCGTCAGTGCCTCCTGCCCCCTGTGATTTTCCGCCCATTAATTTTTGATGTAAACTCTTGGGGAAGCTCTGCCTGGAGATCATGAACTTGTAAAATTACCCCTCGTACGAATGGGGCAAAGAAAGGGACAGACAGTGAGAGACACAAAGAGGTAATCCACAGGGGCTCCACCAGGATTCTGCCATAAATCTGTTGGGAGTCTGTCAGAATTCACTGGAAAACACAGGATCCAGATGTACCGGTGTCAGCCTGGTGTTATTGAGATTTTCCGATTTGCCTCACCCCTACCCTTTACATGTCCATAAATGAAGTTCTTACACTTTTTGGAAATTTATGTGTCTAGGGTGCGTGAGGGTACAGATGCATTTATGGGATTTTTAAAATATTTATCTCTAAACAATATTATGGCAAATCTATCAGTAAAACATGAGAGAATATTCCAGTGATTATGGCATTCACAATGGCATGTTTTCATGAGGTGCATCTCACACATCAAAGCTAAGTTCAGCTTATTAGTGTTTTTGTTGTGCTTTATATTTGAAATATGAAAGTTGATGGCAATATGTCGGGTGAAGCATTTGCTGAATATAAAGGGATGTTTTGCCTCTCTGGCATCAAAACAGAAGCCTGAGTGCTCTGCATTTCCATGGCCATAGAAATTGCCACAGAATGTAGCATCCAAAAGCAGCATTCTTCCTCTGCCAGTTTTCCCCATTTTTCTTCCCCAAATTATTTTCAGGTTTGTAACTGTGTTGGATCAATGTCTCATGACCCGAGTCTGAATGGTTGCAGGTGACCTTCGGTGGTGAGATTATGGGGCAGAATTTCCTGTTTCTGATGCCTGGTTATATTCTTGGACCTTGGTGGAATGTGTCATGCAGCCTTTTTTCAAGGGTTTCCTCAGCTTGTCCAATAATGTTATGGTAGTCGAACAAAAGAATCCCAAAAGAACTTCACCTCATAGATATTTGGTACAGAGCTGCACTGGTTTCTCACTTGGTATTGGTTACCCATGACATTTAGCTGGCATTTAACAGCTTTGCTTTCTCCTTGACTAGGTGAACAGCCAGGTGAAACAGGTAGGTGTAAAGCATCAGCTATTACCGGGGACTTAGCCTAAGCTCAATAACATATTTTTGATTTCAATGCACAAGTGTAGCACTGTTTTAATGCAAGATATTTATTTGCTACATATGGAGATTGAGCTGTCCTCAAACTGTTGGGAGGACTTACAGGTGAATATATATTCTGCTACTGTATACTTGGCTGGTGTTGAAGCATAAACTGGTTTTGAGATGTTGCAGAATCCCAGAGGCCCTGATTGTAATGAAGCACAATATGGTAGTGATAATGTTCCTGGAGCAGTGAATACCACCTTTAGAAGCTACAGCTCAGAAATGTAATATGAATTATGAAATTTTAGAAGTCTGTGTTAATATGAATCCATTACAAACCTGTCTACATACATTGCCTGGTTCAGGGGATCACAGCTTGTGACTCACATCATAGCATACTGTTTTTCAACAGAAATTGAATGCTCTTCTCATTTAAAAAGGGTGTTTTTGTGTATGTTCAACCAGGTGCAAGATATTGTCACCGTATGTCTGTGCGTATGTTCAGTAAGGTGAGAGATATTGGTACTGTGTGCCCACGTGTGTTTATTTAATAAGGGGAGAGATTTTGGTCCCACGTGTCTGTATGAGCATTCAATGAAATGAGATGTCACTGCTGTAATAAAAGCAAAATACTGCGGATGCTGGAAATCTGAAACAAAAACAAGAAATGCTGGATTCACTCAGCAGGTCTGGCAGCATCTGTGGAAAGAGAAGCAGAGTTAACGTTTCGGGTCAGTGACCCTTCTTCGGAACTGCTGTGTTCGTTTAACAAAATGTCGCTGCTATGTGTGTCTGTATATTCAATGAGATGAGAAATGTTCCATTATGTTTGTGTGTTCTCAAATAGAGGAAAGATGTCACGGTTAGTTTAGTTTAGTTTAGAGATATAGCACTGAAACAGGCCCTTCGGCCCACCGAGTCTGTGCCGACCATCAACCACCCATTTATACTAATCCTACACCAATTCCATATTCCTACCAAACATCCCCACCTGTCCCTATATTTCCCTACCACCTACCTATACTAGTGACAATTTATAATGGCCAATTTACCTACCAACCTGCAAGTCTTTTGGCTTGTGGGAGGAAACCGGAGCACCCGGAGAAAACCCACGCAGACACAGGGAGAACTTGCAAACTCCACACAGGCAGTACCCAGAATTGAAACCGGGTCGCTGGAGCTGTGAGGCTGCAGTGCTAACCACTGCGCCACTGTGCAGTTTTCCTCCAACGTACCTTCTCAGGAATAAGATTTTTCACCGTGCCTTCCACAGAATCTCCTTACACCGCAGATGCTTGAGTGAGAGAACAAATTGAAAAGTATTGGTAATTGGTGAAAAGTCAGGCTACTACTCCCATCTGCAACCATTGACAGGTTGATATTCCTGCCAAGTTTCTTGTGGCTATTTAATCATACACCTTTGTGCTGAATCATTATCACCAGCTTTAACACAAAGGGGAATTATTTTACTCCCCAGCAGTTGTGATTAGGAGGGGACAAATAGGTCTGGACCACTTTTTTGAGTGATTTTACAGGAATTAGCATGTAAAAGAGTTTCCCCATGGTGTTAAAGCTGACAGTGGTGATTTTTTTTTTAACCAAGGGATGGAAGATGGTAACCTGGGACGTGTCAGGTGAAATTACTGACCGATCTCCTGATCGTTTTACAGTTTTAAAAAAGTGCCAGAATAAGGCAAACTGGGGAATATAATGGTGTAGTGATGTAAGACAAAAATAAAGAATCTGGCCACTTTTTACCTTTTTTCTATCCAAAAACCCACATCCCTCTGTTCCTTACTGAATCGGGAACTGAATGCCAGCTCTCAGCCAGCTTCCGTTTGAGACATTCTGTCCCAGGAGATTATGACTCTAAGCATGGAATAGTCATTCCCTGTACTAAATTTAGTTTGTGGCTAAAATAAAAGCAAAATACTGCAGATGCTGGAAATCTGAAATAAAAACAAGAAATGCTGGAAATACTCAGCAGGTCTGGCAGCATTTGTGGAGAGAGAAGCAGAGTTAACGTTTCAGGTCAGTGACCCTTCATCAGAACAGTTCTGCACACAGTTCTAGGCACCACACCTTAGGAAGGATATATTGACCTTGGAGGGAGTGCAGTGTGGATTTACCAGAATGACAGCTGGACTCCAAGGGTTAAATTATGAGTAGACATTACACAAACTAGGGTTGTATTCCCTGAAATTTAGAAGGTTAATGGGTTATTAGATTGAAGTTTCAAATGGTAAGGGAAACAGATAGGGTAGATAGCAAGAACTATTTCTGCTGGTTGGGGAGTCTTGGTTTAGGGGGCATCATCTATAAATTACAGCCAGACCTTTCGGGGTGAAATTAGGAAACACTGCTACACACAAAGGGCTGAATTTTACTGGCTCCTCGATGCTGCGGGTTGTGGCGCGGGGGCCAGTAAACTTCTGCGGGGAGAGGCCTGCCTTGACCCATGACGTCGAGAAGGGCCCGCCGCATGTTACCGGCGGTGGGGGACCTCGGTATGGCTCTCCCACCACCTGGCAGCGAGCCCTTCATCTCCATATGCAAATTAACGTTAATGAGATGTAACTATACTTAACTGCAGGCGGCGGCCGTCCCATGCCGATTTTGCGGCCACTGTTCGTGCTCCGTGCGCTTTTGGAACTCTGGAACTTTGGGGGGGTTGGGGAAGGGCCATCCACATCTTTATTATTTTTTAATAAAAACTTAAGAATGCTGTACCTTTAAAAATTAAAAGTAATTCTAAGGGCTTAAAGCCCTTTAAAAATGGCGTTCCTCCTGCGCGGTGGTGCCGGACACCATTGCCAGGGTCGCGGAGGCTGCCCCCTCTATGTCATGGGGGGTTGCCGCTCTGCCCCCTCCATTTAAATGAGCCCCTGTGCATAATATCGTGGGGGCTCCTCGGTGGCACTTCCATGTCAGAAGGCCGCCGAGTTGAAAGCGCAGCGCTGTGGAGCGCGGCGCGCTGATGAAACTCAAGCCAAAGGGTGGTAGGAGTTTTGAACTCTCTTCCACAAACAATTGATGCTCAATCAATTCTTAATTTTAAACCTTAGATTGATAAATTTCATTGTTTAAAAAATGGATCATATCTGCTTTTTTATCGAACAAGAATAGATTTAGCTTCCGAAGTCTTCATTGCTCTTTGAAAAACATGTAGTATCACCTTTGTTGACTGTGGTTTCCTCTATCCCTGTCTGTATTTAACAGTTGCATTTAATGCAAGTTTTTTCCATCACATGTCTTAAGACCTGAATCACACTTCAGAGTCACACTTTGACGTGACACCTCACTACATGCAAACTTTTGCATCACACGTACACTTGATTGGCACAACTTCATATTCATTACAAAGTGTCAAAGCATGACTGAACAAAATGAATGTGGGAAAAGTGGCTTGATGAATTTTCAGTGAAAAACTATTAAGAGTGTATGAAAGCTACCAATTATGAATGACCTAGCCCATTCTTGGTGCATTCTGACCTATCCATGCCCGATGCTGTCTTTTCCTGCTGTGTTCAGCTTTCCTGCAGTGTGAGCTAACCATAATTATAACTACAGTCAGAAAAAACAATATAGAAGCTGAACACAACAGAGAAAACTTACTTCAAGTGGAAACAAGACAGAAACATGTTGGAGCAGTAATTCATGACCCAGCTGGACTTCCTTCTGCCCAGGCAAGTACTTCTCGGCCACACCCCGGGCTGAATTTTACTGGCTCCTCGACGCCAGTAAAATGTTGCGGGGAGAGGCCCACCTCGACCCGCGACGTCGAGAAGGGCCCACCGCATATTACCGGCGGTGGGAGGACCTCAGTGTGGCCCCCCCCCACCGTCGCCTGGCGCTGGGCCCTTCATCTGCATATTTAAATCAACAGTAATTATATTCAAATTAACTTACCTGCTGTCCCACGCTGATTCTACGGCCTCCGTTCGGCCTTCTCGTGCCTTTGGAATGTCGCAGAGTTCCGAGGCGAGAAGAATCTGGTGGGGAAGGGGGAGGAATAAAAATTTCAGGGTGGGAGAGGTGGAGGAGTGGGAAAACCAGTTTTTATTGGATGTGGGGATGGTGAGAAGGGATTATAGGCCAAATGTTATAGGTTTAGGGGGTAAAGTTTGGGTAGGGAAAAAGGAATGTGTTGGTCATTTCAGGCATTGAAATGACCATTGGGGGGGTTGGGGAACAGCCATCCACATTTTTTATTGCTTCATAAAAATTGCATACTGCTGCCCATTTAAAAATTTGAAGTAATTCTCAGGCTTAAAGCCCTTTAAAAATGGCGATGCGCCTGTGCCATATTGGGGGGGCTCTGCAGCGGCCCCTGAATGCGGGCACCCACCAAGTCGAAAGGGCGCCGCCGCAAATAAAATTCAGCCCCCATCTTGGATATGGCCTACCTATTTGCCTCCTCATTCCAAGTGCATCCCAGCTATCTGCTTGCTTTCACAACTGCCTGTCAAAGTGATTTCCATTCTGCTGGTCACCTGCTGCTCCAAATAGTTTTGTTCACCTGCAAATGTTTCCCAAGTTCTTTCTGCCCCAAGCTAGGTATTTTGCAGTCAAGCTGCTCACACACATCAGTCCAAGAGAATCCCGGCCGATGTGCATGCCTACCCACCTATCCCAAGTGTTTCTTGTTCACCTGCACTGAAGGTTTCCCAGGCAGACAACAGGAAAAAAGAGGAAGGGGTAAAGAGAAAGAGTGAAATAAGTGAAAAAGAACAAAAGGCAAAGGATGAGAGTGAAAGAACAGGAAAATTAAAGAGGAAATTAAAAGATGGCAAGAAAGAGAGAAGAAAAATGGTAAAGGACAGAGTGATACAGATATCTCAATAAGAAACTATGGCCAGGGTTTTACAAAGCTCCTGACATCAGGCTCTATGGCATGTTGGCAGGGGGGGCTGGAAGATCATTCCGGCAGTGGCCCACCGTGGAATTGGACACAGTGAGGGCCGGGCCCGATCTTCCTGTCAGCGGCGAGGTTCCATGGCGGCCACCCCACCGCTGGGCGACGGGACCTGGATTAAGATATTCAAATTTTCAGAATGCATACATTTAAATAAAATTGACTGCAGTCTGAGCGTTGGGCCATGATCTTCTGGGTGGCAGCCGGCACTCGCGCAGTATCACTTTCTCGTCTGGGGAAATGCAGACACCGCAGTGCTAGGGAAAGGAGGAACTTAAGATTTTTAGTGCAGGGGGTCAGGGAACGGGGTCAAATTTACGTCATTAGTGTAGGGGGTGGTGGGAAGGGGTGACCTGTGCACTTTGTTCAGTTTGGGGGGGAAGATTATGTGTGGAAGTGTAAATCTGAAAGGACACTAATTTTTTTATTTTAAATGTTGTTTTTATCTTAGTAGTGTTTAAGAGTTTAGTTTTTTCTAATAAACAGTTAATTTGTTGATCTAAAGACACCCGGTTCGGTTCGCCTCATTCAGGGGGTTAATAGATGGTTTAATTCGGCTGTGGATTTCTTTAATTTGGAAAGTTTAAAGTGATATGTTCGGCAGCCTGTGGAGCAACGGGACTGAATTAACAGTGTGTTTCTCCCACCGCAATCAGAATCATATATTTTGATTGGAGGCTTTGACTTGAGTTATAACAACAGCATAAGTAGAAATGGTTAGGTCACTTGATGTGATGGCAGTAGCATAACAGGGTGGTGAGTTTAACAGTTTGGTACATAGCAATTTTTGTTGGCAGACTAACTGCTCAGTCTCCACTCTGGTTTGCCAAAGGTGTAGCTAGCCCTGTCAATTCAGTGAATGGCATCGTAATTGATTGTGAAGTTCTGCCCAAGTACTCTACTAGAGTAACAGAATTTGTCCATGTATGTTTTTGATTGTAACCACAGTGGTTGTAATTAGATGAGCAGATTTGAGTTGGACCATAACTTCAGTCTATTTTAAGTTGATTGTCAGGCCAAAATGTTGTGCTGCCCGAGCAAAGCAGCTGGATAGCTGCTGAACACCTGGAGTCTGGGCGAATAACGCAAAATGATCGGCAAAAAACAAGTCACAGATGGTTTTCTGCATCATTTACATTTTGCAAGAAGCTGTCAATAGTTGAATATAGATTCCCCTGCTACATATGGACAGGGAAGAGGCTGGATACTTTGCAATGAGTGGCTCACCTGCTGACCTTCAATGCCCTCCACCATCTGCAAGGCTTGAGTCAGGAGTATAATGGAATGTGCACCACCTACCTGAATGGATGCAGCTGAAACAACACTCACAATGCTCAACACCTTCCAGGAAAGAGCAGTCTGCTTGATTGCCAGTCCTGCTCCTGGACTCAATGTGCATCTCCTCAACCTTGAGCATACTGTGATTACAGTTTCTCCTTTCTACAGGATGCAGTACAGCACATCAACAAGCTTACTTTGATTGCACCTTCCAGTCCCTTGACCTCTATCATTGAGAAGGACAAGATCACTGACAACTTCCTCTACAAGTATAACACCATCCTGACTTGGAGATCTTTCTCTGATTTCAGTGGTTTTGCCATTGATTCAAAATCCTGGCATTCCCTACTTAACAGTATTGTGGGAAAAAACATCACCACAGAGACAACAGCATTTCAAGAAGTTGTTCAAGAATTACCTGCTAGGGTGGCTAGGGATGGGCAGTAAATGTGGTCTTGACACCTTTACCCACAAATATATATATATATTTTAAATCTCTCACTGACCATGCTATAACTGTTGAACACCAAACTTTAATTTCCTAGATCTCTTCCTGGGCTATACTTCCCATTACTTTCAATATCAATTTTTCTTTCACCGGAAATGCTCAATCCCACCTTCTCTTCAAGAGTCATTTTTTAAAAATTAATTCATGGGATGTGGGCATCGCTGGCTATGCCAGCATTTATTGCCAATCCCTAATTGCCCTTGAGAAGGTGGTGGGAGCTGCCTTCTTGAACTGCTAGTCCATGTGGGATAGGTACACCCACAGTGCTGTTAGGAAGGGAGTTCCAGTATTTTGACAGTGACAGTGAAGGAACGGCGATATAGTTCCAGGTCAGGATGGTGTGCGACTTGGTGACCAATATCAAGACCATTTGGGGAAGATTTCACTTTGATGGCAGAAAATGGGTGGTGCACCTCGCCCGATTCTCCTTTCCACTGACTCTCATTGCTGTTTGTGATACTTTCTTGGGCTGTTGCCAATATACCCACAATATTCTTGATTATATTCCCATGAGCCTCTCCTCGTCCTTTGTTTTTTAAAAATTTCTACATCAGTGTAGTTGCTCTAGTAATAGCCCGATGTGGGGAAGCCTGATTAGGTTCTAACAGTGCTGTCGCTCCAGTGTCAGTTGATTGTGGGATATTCTGATTAGGTTCTAACAGTGCTGTCAGTCTCATGAGAGTTGAATATGGGATTTCTGATTGGGGCCAAACAATACTGCTACTCTGGTGTCAGTTGAGTAACCGAGTGAATGATAAAATGTTCAGAACTGCAGAACATTCTGTGAGTTTATTATCAGTGTCCAGTCATTTTCTCTACCTAGTGGTGGAAGCAGCATTATTATAAAATATAAAATAATTCCTTAGAGACAGTATTGGTATGGTTACTGATTGAGCTTATTGCTTTTGAAGACTGCACTGTGAAGTAAAAGTGCTGTCTTTAATGATGGCTTTGAGTTTGGAATTTTCAATGGATGGTAATGCTTTTATAGTTAATGTATTTTAATCTTGTGCATATATATCACGAAAATGTGTATTCTTTGTCAATTAATCGGAAATTACTAGCAAGATAACAGGGTAATACCTCAAATAATTTATTTTAAAGAATTATTTCAAATTACCTATCGGGACCAATGGTCTGATTATCGCATGTTCCATAATGGCTAAAGTTCTGTTTCCATTCTTTCTCAAAATAAGAACATCACGAACAAGGCCCATCCCTAGTTGACCTTGAGAAGGTGGTGGTGAACCATCTTCGTGGTCTGCTGCAGTTCATATGGTGAAAGTGCTTTCACAATGCTGTTAGATATGGAGTTCCAGGAGTTTGAAGGATCCAAGTAGAAAAGAAACCTGATCCGGATGGGATGCATGCTAGACTACAGAAGGAAGTAAGGTTGGAAATTGTGAAGGTTCTGGCCACAATCATCCAATCCTCCTTAGATATGGAGGGGTGCTAGAGGACTGGAGGATTGAAAATGTTGCCGTTCTGTTTAAAAAGGGAACAATGTATAAATCTGACAACTGCAGGCCAGTCAACTTAATGTCAGCATTTGGAAATCTTTTATAGACAATAATCCAGGATAAAATTAATTGGCATTTGGTAATGTATTTGGCTAATAACTGAAAGTCAGCACAGAGTTCTTCAAGGCAAATCATATTTGGCTAACTTGATTGAGCTCTTTAAAGTAACAGAGTTGATCAGGGTCATGTGGGCGATGAGTATACGGACTTTCAAAAGGCCTTTGACACTTATCACACAATAAACCTGTTAGCAATCTTAAAACCCATGGGATTAAAGGGACTGTAGCAGTGTGGATAAGAATTTGGCTTGTAGTGATTTATGACTTTAACCCCTTATAGGGACTAAACCAAATCAGGAGTACATCGCTATGAATCTCCTTTAATCAAGTTCAAACCAGACAAATTCTCAGACACTTATTTGGGTCCAAAGAATTATACTAGCTTTCCCTCAAAGAAAGAAAACCAATAGAGAATATTACCATCCTTCAGATAGCCTATTTTTAAGAATTATGGCTAAGTCATAAATATCCCAGATATTATAAGGGAATGCTCTTCAACACGTATCTCTCCACTTAAAGAGACACAGAGAGGGGGTTCTTGTAGTTGTATACAGAATATTACATGAGACGATTTATTAACTTTTATTTATTTATTGAAGAATTTAACATGCAATAAACTTCTTAAGTGGATAAGTTTGTCACAATATCAAATATTACTGACAGATGTAACACATATTTAGGCATAGAATATAAGAGCAGGGAGGTTATGATGGAGCTGTATAAAACGCTAGTTAGGCCATAGCTGGAGTACTGTGTACAGTTCTGGTCACCACACTACAGGAAGGATGCGACTGCACTGGAGAGGGTGCAGAGGAGATTCACCAGGATATTGCCTTTGGCTGGAGCATTTCAGCTATGAAGAGAGACTGGATAGGCTAGGGTTGTTTTCCTTAGAGCAGAGAAGGCTGAAGGGGGATCTGATTGAGGTATACAAATTTATGAGGTGCATTGATAGGATGGAAAGGAAGAAACTTTTTCCCTTAGTGGAGGGGTCAATAAGCAGGGGCACAGATTTAAGGTAAGGGACAGGAGGTTTAGAGGGGATTTGAGGAAAACATATTTCACCCAGAAGCTGGTTGGAATCTGGAACACACTGCCTGAAGGGGTGGTAGAGGCAGGAACCCCCACAACATTTAAGAAGTATTTAGATGAGCACTTGAAACGCCATAGCATACAAGGCTATGGGCCAAGTGCTGGAAAATGGGATTAGATTAAATATGTGCTTGATGGCCAGCACATACACGATGGGCCGAAGGACCTGTTTCTGTGCTGTATAGCTCTATGACTCTGTATTCTTACTTCTAACATAGAATCCAAAAGTTTAACCTTGCTAATGTTACAACAAAATATCTTCGAATATCCAGAATATCTATCAAAATTTAAAGTAAACATTTTACCTTAAATGTCCCTTAGTTGAGAAGCATTGTTTGAGGATTCAACGTTTCTAATCTTTGCTTTCAAAACTTTTCATTTTTGTACTATTTCTAAGGTGTCATATGGCCTCTTAGCATATAGATGCCACCCTTGTGTGTGTATTTTTCTTGCTTTCAAAATCCATATTTGGTAGTATCATGAACTAACTCTCCACTTAATGTTTTACTGGAAACCCGCTGTTTTTTGAAGTTGTAAGCCTTTATCTGGTCAAAATGTTTATAATTGTGTTTACTTGACCTCTTGGTCCCGTAAGTCCATTTTCATTTATTGTTTTATTATCTATAATTGCAAAACTGGAGTCAATGGAAATCCAGGGGAAAAGCTCTCTGCTGGTTGGAGTCGTACTTAGCTCAAAGGAAGATGGTTGTGGTTGTTGGAAGTCAATCATCTCAGCTCCAGGACTTCACTGCAGGAGTTCCTCAGGGTAGTGTCCTAGGCCCAACCATCTTCAGCTGCTTCATCAATGACCTTCCTTCAATCATAAGGTCAGAAGTGGGGATGTTCACTGATTACACAATGTTCAGCGCCATTCATGACTCCTCAGATACTGAAACTGTCCATGTAGAAATGCAGCAAGATCTGGATAATATCCAGGCTTGAGCTGATAAGTGTCCAAGTAACATTCGCGCCACACAAGTGCCAGGCAGTGACCATCTCCAACAAGAGAGAATCTAACCATCTCCCCTTGACATTCAATGGCATTACCATCGCTGAATTGCCCACTATCGACATCCTGGGGATTACTATTGACCAGAAACTGAACTGGAGTAGCCACATAAGTACTGTGGCTACAAGAGCAGGTCAGAGGCTAGGAATCCTGTGGCAAGTAACTCACCTCCTGACTCCTCAAAGCCTGTCCACCATCTGCAAGGCACAAGTCAGGAGTGTGATGGAAAACTTGCCTAGATGGGTGCAGCTCCAACAACACTCAAGAAGCTCGACACCTTCCAGGACAAAGCAGTGCGCTTGATTGGAACCCCATCTACAAACATTCACTCCCTCCAACACCGACACAGTGGCAGCAAGTGTATACCATCTACAAGATGCACTGCAGCAACGCACCAAGACTCCTTAGACGGCACCTTCCAAACCCGTGACCACTACCACCTAGAAGGACAAGGGCAGCAAATGCATGGGAACACCACCACCTGCAAGTTCCCCTCCAAGACGCACACCATCCTGACTTGGAACTATATTGCCATTCCTTCAGTGTCGCTGGGTCAAAATCCTGGAACTCCCTTCCTAACAGCACTGTGGGTGTATCTATCCCAGATGGACTGCAGCGGTTCAAGAAAGCAGCTCACCAGCACCTTCTCAAGGGCAATTAAGGATTGACAATATATGCTGGCCTAGCCAGCGATGCTAACCTCCCATGAACGAATAAAAAAAAAAATGAAGAGGTCAGCTGCAGCAAGGCATTTGGCATGGGGCGCAGTGGGATTTATACACAACAGCAAGGAGTTTGCAATTGGGAGTGGAGAATCCATGGACAACAGTGAAGACAGGGATAATAGATAACTGAGGCTTTGGTACAAGATTTGAATGACAGAATATTGGAAACATTAGAGTTTGCACAGGGTGAAGCTCGAGAGGTTGGTAAGCAGAGTATTAGGGAAGTCATCATTAAGGCATGAGGAGGGCTAAACTGGATAGCCTGAAAACAGGTGCAGGGATCGCAATGCACAATTAGCTCACACCCGCGTTCAATGTTATGCAGGCAGCACGCCATCTTCGTGCTGTCTGCTCATTGTCATGATTTCTGTGTGCAGCCTGCACTAAACACTCTGTTGACTGGCTGCATGCATCAGTAGGGGGCCCAAAATCAATACTTGCTAACGTTACTCAAAGCTAGCCTGCACATTTTAAAGCTCTCCACCTCTGAAAGGGGAGGTGCATTGTGGCTGCAGCAGGTGCTTGGTGGCCTGTGGTAGCTGAATCTGACCAGGGAAAGACAAAGAATGGCTTCATGTGGGAGAGTGTGGGCACCCAGAATTTCCAACACTGCACTACAGGTCTTGGTGGAGGAGGTATGTCCTGTATCCACAGGGGTCAGGAGACCCTCCAGACACACGGTGAAAAGACAGTGGGAGCAGATAGATGGAGAGGTCAATGCCTGGAGTCTCACCTCGATGACCTGGATGCATTGGCAGAAGAAGTTCAATGACCTCACACGAGTGGTCAAGATTAATAAATACATTTTCAAATGTCACATCCTACCAACTGCCCCTGGAGCCCATGCCACTGTCCAATTCACTGCACTCCCATCACTCACTTCCCAACATTCCATCAATCAAGACTTCACCTCACTCTCACACACATAGCACCGCTGCAAGCTTCATATAAAAATCTCACGGCTTGCACAAACTGCCAGCTATTCATCCATGAGAGCCACATCACCCAAACAAATTGCATGGGACTCATTGGTACACTTCCCTATCTCTTGCAGGAGGAAGTGGTACACAAACAGAGGCAGCAGGAATCAACCGCAGGGGGAGAGGTGCTCCTGCATCCTCTAATCCCCGTGGAGGAGATGGTGTTAGCCATCATCGGAATGGCTGTGGCTGTGGCTGTGGCCAGCAATGGGGCTGAAACCATTGAAGATGATGATATCCTTATACCTATTGCTTCTTCTCACATCTCACTTTCTCCTCATCCCACAATCACTTTTGGCTTTCAAGCTGCAGATGATGTAAGCACCATCCTTTACTATTCCTCCTCCCCTCAACACAACTTTGCCCTTGCGCCTTTTTCCTTTCAGATGTCCAAGAACTGCAACATGGTCACAATGGAGGAACACCAAGAAGAGAGTGATGATGAAGACACATCATCATGATTTCACACTCACCGTCACCAGCTCACATACTGACACTGTGCATATCTTAGATGAAAGATTAAAGGCGGGATCTATACCTGGTATGATACTGGTCACAACTGTGATGCAGCCAGGGCAGGGAGCAAGGATAGCAGATGTGCAGCTCACCAGAAGGTGAGGTCATACACACATTCTGCTGCAGAGAATTCAGACGAGCACTTTATTGAGGCAACCTACAGAAGAAAGCCGATGAATATGCATAATGAAAGACTTGGTGCATTGGACAGACTGCCGCAAAAGCCTGTGGTCAATGTGAAGGTGCGTGGAGGAGTCTGGCACCAATTTGACACAGGGCTTTGTGCAGAGTTTGGAACCCATACTTTCCACCATGGAAGTGGTGGCCAACTCCATTAGCACACCTATGGACCCTCCCATGATGCAGCATCTGATGGCCGATGTCTCGGCTTTCATTGCAAAAGAAGCAGCTTCCACCTAAAGTCTGAGTGTTACAGTGGAAGCTCAGAATGAAGTCATGCAAGGTCAGCTTGCTGTTATGAAAACTCAGACTGCTGCCATCATGGCTCTGGATACCAATGTTGAAAGGGGCTATGGGGTGTCACAGCAGTCCTACAGGAGTGACAATGATTCTATGGAGCAGGTGCCTACTGTCCTCTCAGTGTTTACTGCCATGGCTGAAACGCAACTGGCACAGTGGACTGCCACAGAATGAAGGCATCATGTGTGCTGCCAGGATACCGGGCATTGACCTGCAGGATTGACTTTCTATGGTCACACACCACCTGCAGGTTAAGTGAGTGGAATCCCTTTCAGTTCCAGCATATGGTAGAGTTGCCACAAGGCAATGTGTGTGCTGTCAATGGCACCCTACACCATGGGAAAGCCTGTAATCATCATAAAACCTCATGCTCACTCTGTCTGCTTTTCTCTGTAATGACAGAATGAAAGGTAACTCTATATAAATGACTTGGATCTTGGAATACTGAGTAGAATCTCAAAATTTACTGACGACACCAAATTTAGATAGGCTAGCAGAATGGGCAGAGAGGTGGCACATGGAATTTAATACTGACAAGTGTGAGGTGATGCATTTTGGCAGAAGGAATGGGGAGAGGCAATATATACTTAATGGCGCAGTTCTAAAGAGTGTGTAGGAACAGAGGGACCGGTGGGGGGCGGGGTCCATGTACATCAATCTTTGAAGGTAGCAGTACATATTGAGAGAGCGGTTAGTAAAGATGATAAATTGTGAGATGTTCCAAATATCCCCAGCTCCAGTCCGTAAGGAACCAGACACAAGGTCACCAACAGCCACTGGCATTGCTGTCCTTGTCCTGCTCTGAGATTGTAGTTATGGCTGCAGTTGGCATATTTCAGGGAGGACCTCCTCCGCGAAGCATAGACATCTCACACACTGTTCCTCACTGAGATTCAGGTTGGAGAATTGCTCCCTGAACAACCTGGGCGGCTATGGCCTCCTGCGGAGAGCCGTCCTCCCTTCCTGCTCCTCCCTTTTTCAGCAGCTTGTCCGGCTCTGTGTGGCCTCTTATTCTCCCAGTCATGCTGTATTCCAAGGGGAATGCATACGAGTGCAGCTATGTTTGGGAAGATCTGGTTTATGCAAAATTCTTCAGCACTTGCCACTCCCTGTAGACTTTTGAAACTTGAAACAGCTATGGTGAACACCAAGATGTGTAGAAGTGTAGCAACAACCAAAAGACATCAACCAGAGGCTAACCTGTAAGTAGTTGATGATCCCTTTAAATCGCACTGGTGGGGAGGTGTGGTGGGGGAGGGGGGTGATTTTCTCCTTTTTAATTTGTGTTCTACTATGCAAGCTTAAGAGAGGGCATTAGCTGGGGCATGGACCTCCAAAATGGCAGTGCTGGCATCAAACACTAATTAACCTCATGATCTGTCTACGCTGTATACTTCCGAAAGATGTTGCAGCGCAGACACGATGGGCCAAGTGGCCTCTTTCTGTGCCATAAACTTTCTATGATTCTCTGATTTTATGTTTACTGCACATGCTACACAAATATGACGTCCAGCACACTCTGTGTCACAAATGTTGAGCTCTAAGAGTTCTTGTGGCTAAACTCTATTTTTCTTCAGATTTCAATTTGAAACTCGTTAAAGCATCAAGCTGTTTCTGTTGATGTCCATCTGGTTATAAGCATGAGGGACTGCACTGTAACTCCGACCTTTTTCCTTAATGAACTCAACATGTTTGTATGTTATTGTTATGACCAGGTGAGAGGGGTCTAGGGGCTCCCTCTCAGCCTTTGCCTGGTTTAACCGTAACAGGGTTTAATTTTAAAAACACTATTTTAGCTCCCCCTTAGTGAATCCTCGTTCACTGCTCCAATTGCAAGGCAAAGAAATCAAACAAGTTTCCTTAGATTGAAACAAGAAAGGTAGAAGTTTATCTCACCAAAGCCTTTGACCTCGGCAGCAGACGTGGTCTCTTCAGACTACTAGCAAAGATCAGATGTCCACCAGAGCTACTAAGTATCATCACCTCATTCCATGACAATATGAAAGGCACAATTCAGCATAGCGGTGCCTCATCAGACCTTTTCCTATCCTGAGTGGCGTGAAACAGGGCTGTGTTCTTGCACGTACACTGTTTGGGATCATCTTCTCCCTGCTGCTCTCGCATGTGTTCAAGTCTTCAGAGGAAGGAATTTTCCTCCACATAAAATCAGATGGCAAGTTGTTCAACCTTGCCTGTCTAAGAGCGAAGACCAAAGTACGGAAGGTCCTCATCAGGGAGCTCCTCTTTGCTGACGATGCTACATTAACATCCCACACAGAAGAGTGTTTGCAGAGACTCATCAACAGGATTGCGGCTGCCTGCAATGAATTTGGCCTAACCATCAGCCTCAAGAAAATGAACATCATGGGACAGGACGTCAGAAATGCTCCATCTATCAATATCAGCGACCATGCTCTGGAAGTAGTTCAAGAGGTCGCCTACCTAGGCTCAACTATCACCAGTAACCTGTCTCTCAATGCAGAAACCAACAAGCGCATGGGAAAGGCATTCGCTGCTATGTCCAGACTGGCCAAGAGAGTATGGGAAAATGGCACACTGACAAGGAACACAAAAGTCCGAGTGTATTAAGCCTGTGACCTCAGTACCTTGCTCGACGGCAGCGAGGCCTGGACAACGTACGTCAGCCAAGAGCGACGTCTCAGTTCATTCCATCTTTGCTGCCTCCGGAGAATCCTTGGCATCAGGTGGCAGGACCATATCTCCAACACAGAAGTCCTTGAGGTGGCCAACATCCCCAGCTTATACACACTACTGAGTCAGCGACGCTTGAGATGGCTTGGCCATGTGGCTGCATGGAAGATGGCAGGATCCCCAAGGACACATTGTACAGCGAGCTCGTCACTGGTATCCGACCCACCGGCCATCCATGTCTCCGCTTTAAAGACGTCTGCAAACGCGACATGAAGTCCTGTGACATTGATCACAAGTCGTGGGAGTCAGTTGCCAGTGATCACCAGAGCTGGCGGAGAAGGCTAAAGAGTGGCGAGTTGAAGAGACTTAGCTGTTGGCAGGAAAAAAGACAGATGTGTAAGGGGAGAGCCAACTGTGTAACAGCTCCGACAACCAATTTTATCTGCAGCGCCTGTGGAAGAGTCTGTCACTCTAGAATTGGCCTTTATAGCCAGTCCAGGCGCTGCTTCACAAACCACTGACCACCTCTCGGTGCTTACCCATTGTCTCTCGAGGCAAGGAGGCCAAAGAAGAAGAAGGTAGAAATTTATAAATCTTAAACTCTACTCTGGTTAAGGACTACGGATATGCGACGTGACCACGCTTGCATATATGCGTGGTAAACACACTCACAGATAGAGACAGAAAAAGTAGAAGGAATAAAGGGGAAAAGTTTGAGGCAATATCTGGTAGGTACAGTCATAGAGTGAAACAGCACTGAAACAGGCCCTTCGGTTCACCGTGTCTGTGCCGACCATCAACCACCCATTTGTACTAATCCTCCATTAATCCCATATTCCCTACCACATCCCCACAATTCTCCTACCACCTATCTACACTAGGGGCAATTTACAATGGCCAATTTACCTATCAACCTGCAAGTCTTTGCCTGTGGGAGGAAACCGGAGCATCCAGTGGAAACTCACGTGGTCGCAGGGAGAACTTGCAAACTTCACACAGGCAGTACCCAGAACCGAACACGGGTCGCTGGAGCTGTGAGACCGCAGTACTAACCACTGCGCCACAGTGCCGCCAGTCCTTTGAGTTTCAATGTGGAGTCTTTGGTTGCTGGTAAGTCTTGCAATTCATTGGGGCCCAGTTCATGCCTCAATTTTTTCCGATGTAGGAGTCCTTTTTCTCTTGAGGTTTATGTGTCTTCCATGGATCTGGCGGCTTGGAGAGAAAGCGAGAGAAAGGGAGAGAGGTTTCCTTCTTCCAGGTTGCAGTTCAAACAGCCTTCTGCCTTTTCTCTGTGGCTCAGTTCGAAAAACCCCAGGTTGCCCTGCAGCTTAGTCATGTGACTAGCTGGTTTGACCACTTCTGTTTGTGGATTCTGTCATCTTAGCAGTCATCCTGGAATGTGAGCTTCCTCACTTTCAATGTCTGGGTTTTTTTGGGTTAACTGGACCAGGGAAAAGACCTTTGTCTCTCCAAGCACTGTATGCAAATGTTTTTTCAGCCTAGTGTCTGGTGATTTTTGTAACAAGTCCTTTCTTCACTCCAGCAACAGTTTAAAATCAATGTTCATATGACAAAATGAATATGCCTCATTCTTGGCAAGGGGGGGTCTGCATGACATTGTAAATAAAATTGTAAACATACAGAGAAGCATTTCGGACCATAAGGTATAAGTTGAATAACAATAATTTTTTCTGCAATTTCCTGTTGTGGGGCTGGAATTTTATGTTGGGTGGGAGTCCCTGTTCACAGTCCGAAAAGTCGGTGGCGAGCCTGCCTCCTCCAGGCCTGGGGAGCCATGCTGGGATTTTTCAATCCCCAATCTCTTAATTGGTCTTGGGCGGGACTTCCACCTCCTTGAGGCAGGAAGACCCGCCTAATGGACCTGCGGGATAATCAGCGGGCCAGCAGCTCTTAGTCCCAGCAGCGCCACCCGGAGCGGTGGCCACTGCTTGGAGTACACCTAGCCATCGGAGACACCAGGAAGAGCGGCCCCAGGTAATTTTTGGAGCCTCGCTGGGGACAATCAGCCGGGCCCCAGCAAGGCAAGGTGGGTCAGTTAGGGGGCATAGGGGGTGTGTTGTGCACTGCGGGTGGTTGGGGCTTCGGGGCAGCCCCCTGTGGGACACAGGGTGCCCAATCAGGAGACCACACGCCAGCCCGCAAGAAGGCACCTGGTTTTACCAGGCGGGGTTCTTGAGGCCTTTGCTGTCCAGCAGCCAAGGGTAAAATACCTGTCGCGGCGGGAAGAGGCCCTTAAGTGGCAGTTAATTGGCCACATCAGGGCCTTGATTGGCCTGAGGTGGGTGGGCCATTTCTCGCAGCCGCCTCGCGTAAATTTGCAATGGGGACGGCAGGGGGTTGGGAATGGTCCCCGCCCTGCCTCCCACTTAATTTTAGGCCCCCCTTCCCCCCACCACGAGGCCACTCATTGGTGGGCCGTAAAATTCTGGCATTGGTTTTAGTAATTCTGTTTATTAAGTATTTTTATGTTTTGAAGTTACTGTTATTTTGAACGAGATTGCTGTGTGTCGCAAGTGTTGAATAAGGTCCATCATTTCTGAGACTTTGGTCAGAATTGAGAGTTGCATGAAGGATCATCAAACAGTTTGTTGAGAGCTTATGGAGAAGATGTCATAGTGAATATTTTTGACAAAATGTATTTTCATGTTAAATTTTTTTTCAATTTCAGAATTTAGGAAAAGAGCAACAATTGTTAATAATTAAGTTCTTAGAATTTACACTGAACATAAGCAAATTCACACTATAGTAAGGTGTCATAAGGAGAATGTACTTGTTTGTTTCCACTTCATACAGTCGCTAAATAATCTGTGCATTGACTTGGCTGGCTGTGACTACTGCTGAGAAATGGCACATGTTGCAAACCTTCGAGTGTTTGGTTTAAATTGAATTTTTTTTTAACCATTCCTAACAGGCAGGGAGTTGGTGGCGTAGTGGTAATGTCACTGGACTAGCAATCCAGAAGCCCAGGCTAATGCTCTGTTGACATGGGTTCAAACCCCACCACCATTGAATTTAAATTAAATTAATAAATCTGGAAAATAGCTGGTTTCAGTAATGGTGACTAAGAAACCATTGTCGATTGTCATACAAATGTTGAATGCTCTTGAGGGAAGGAAATTTGCCGTCCTTACATGGTCTGGCCTACATGTGACTCCAGACCCACAGCAATGTGGTTGACTCTGAAATTGCCTAGCAAGCCACTCAGTTGTACTGAACTGCGAGAGAAAAGTCTAAAAGGAACGAAACCGGATGGACCACCCGGCATCGACCTAGGCACTGGAAACGACAATGGTAAACCCAGCCCTGTCGACCCTGCAAAGTCCTCCTGACTAACATCTGGGGGCTTGTGCCAAAATTTGGAGAGTTGTCCCACAGACTAGTCAAGCAACAGCCTGACATAGTCATACTCATGGAATCATACCTTACTGACAATGTCCCAGACACCATCATCACCATCCCTAGGTATGTCCTGCCCACCAACAGGACAAACCCACCAGGGATGGCGGTATACAGTCGGGAGGGAGTTCTCAACATTGACTCTGGCCCCAATGAAGTCTCGTGGCATCAGGTCAAAATTGGGCACGGAAACCTTTTGCTGATTACAACATACTGCCCCTCCCCCTCAGCTGATGAGTCAGTACTCTTCCATGTTGAACACCACTTGGAAGAAGCACTGAGGGTGGCAAGGGCACAGAATGTATTCTGGATGGAGGACTTCAATGTCCATCACCAAGAGTGGCTCGGGAGCACCAGTACTGACTGAGTTGGCTGAGTCCTAAAGAACATAGCTGCTAGACCGGGTCTGCGGCAGCTGGTGAGGGAGCCAACAAGAGGGAAAAACCTACTTGACCTCATCCTCACCATTCTACCTGTCGCAGATGCATCTGTCCATGACAGTATTGGTAGGAGTGACCACTGTACAGTTCTTGTGGAGTCAAAGTCCGGTCTTTACATTGAAGATACCCTCCATTGTACTGCATGGCTCTACCACCATGCTAAATGGGATAGATTTCGAACAGATCTAGCAACTCAAAACTGGGCATCAGTGAGGCGTTGTGGGCCATCAGCAGCAGCAGAATTGTATTCAACCACAATCTGTAACCTCATGGCCGGCATATCCCCCACTCTACCATTACCATCAGGTCGGGAGATAATCCTGGTTCAATGAAGGGTGCAGGAGGACATACCAGGAGCAGCACCAGGCATACCCAAAAATGAGGTGCCAACCTGGTGAAGCTACAAGCCAGGACTATATGCATGCCAAACAATGTAAGCAGCATGTGATAGAGCTAAGTGATCCCACAACCAACGGATCAGATCTGAGCTCTGCAGTCCTGCGACATCCAGTCGTGAATGGTGGTGGACAATTAAACAATGAACTGGGGGAGGTGGCTGCGCAAACATCCCCATCCTCAATGATGGGGGAGCCCAGCACATCAGTGCGAAAGACAAGGCTGAAGCATTTGCAGGGGGAGACGTAATGGTAATGTCACTGGACGAGTAATTCAGAGACCCAGGCTAATGCTCTGGGGACATGGGTTCAAATCCCACCATGGCAGATGGTGAAATTTGAATTCAATTTATAAATCTGGAATTAAAAAGCTAGTCTAATGGTGACCATGAAACCATTGTCGATTGTTGTAAAAACCTATCTGGTTCATTAATGCCCTCGAGGGAAGGAAATCTGCTGTCCTATGTGTGACTCCAGAACCGCAGAAATGTGCTTGACTCTCAACTGCCCTCAGAAATGGCCTAGCAAGCTACTCAGTTGTACCAAACCGCTAAGAAGCCTAGAAAAAGCATGAAGTCAGATGGTCCACCCGGCATCAACCTAGGCACTGGTCTTTACTGTCGCTGGGTCAAAGTCCTGGAACTCCCTTCTAACTGCACTGTTGGTGTACCTAAGGACTTCAGTGATTCAAGAAGGCAGTGCACCACCACCTTCTCGAGGGCAATTAGGGATGGACAATAAATGCTGGCATAGCCAGTGATGCCCATATCCCATGATCGAATAATTTAAAAAATCCTCAGCGAGAAGTGCCGATTGGATGATCCATCACCGCCTCTTCCTGAGGTTCCCAGCATCATAGATGCCTGTCTTCAGCCAATTCAATTCATTCCACATGATTGCAAGAAATGGCTGAAGGCGCTGGATACTGCCAAGGCTATGGGCCCCGACAACATCCTGTCTGTAATACAGAAGACTTGTGCTCCAGAACTGGCCGCATCCCTAGCCAAGCTATTCCAGTACAGCTACAACACTGGCATCTACTCAACAATGTGGATAATTGCCCAGGTATGTCCTGTACAAAAAAAAGTAGGATAAATCCAACCCGGCCAATTATGGCCCCATCAGTCTACTTTCGATCATCAGCAAAGTGATGGAAGGTGTCATCAACAGTGCTATCAAGTGGAACTTACTCAGCAATAACCTGCTCACTGATGCTCAGTTTGGGTTCCGCCAGGGCCACTAACCTCATTACAGTCTTGGACTAAACATGAACAAAGAGCTGAACTCAAGACGTGAGAGTGACTGTTGTTGACACCAAGACAGCATTTGACGGAGTGTGGCTTCAAGGAGCCTAGCAAAACTGGAGACAATGCAAATCAAGGGGAAAACTCCACTGGTTGCAGTCATACCTAGCACAAAGGAGGATGATTGTGGTTGTTGGAGGTCAAACATCTCAGTCCCAGACATCATTGCAGGAGTTCCTCAGGCAAGTGTCCTAGCCATCTTCAGCTGCTTCATCAATGACCTTCCTTCAATCATAAGGTCAGAAGTGGGGATGTTTGCTGATGATTGCACAATGTTCAGCAATATTCATTACTCCTCAGATACTGAAGTAGTCTGTGTAGGAATGCAGCAAGACCTGGACAATATCCAGGCTTGGGCTGGGAAGTGACAAGTAACATTCGCGCCACACCAATGCCAGGCAATGACCATCTCCAACAAGAGAGAATCTAACCATCTCCCCTTGACATTCAATGGCATTACCATTGCAGAATCCCCCACTATCAACATCCTAGGGGCTACCATTGACCAGAAACTGAACTGGAGTAGCAATATAAATACTGTGGCTACAAGAGCAGGTCAGAGGCTAGGAATCTTGCGGCGAGTAACTCACCTCCTGACTCCCCAAAGCCTGTCCACCATCTACAAGGCACAAGTCAGGAGTGTGATGGAATACTCTCCGCTTGCCTGGATGGGTGCAGCTCCAACAGCACTCAAGAAGCTCGACACCTTCCAGGACAAAGCAGCCCGCTTGATTGGCACCCCATCTACAAACATTCACTCCCTCCACCACATGACGTACAGTGGCAGCAGTGTGTATCATCTACAAGATGCACTGCAGTAACTCACCAAAGCTCCTTAGACAGCACCTTCCAAACCCGCGACCTCTACCAACTAGAAGGACAAGGGCAGCAAATGCATGGGAATACCACCACCTGCAAATTCCCCTCCAAGTCACACACCATCCTGACTTGGAACTATATCGTCCTTCCTTCACTGTCGCTGGGTCAAAATCCTGGAACTCCCTCCCTAACAGCACTATTGGTGTACCTACCCCACATGGACTGCAGCGGTTCAAGAAGGCAGCTTACCACCACCACCTCAAGGGCAATTAGGGATGGGCAATAAATGCTGGTCTGGCCAGCGATGCCCACATCCCATAAATGAATAAAAAAAAATTCAATGGCATTACCATTGCTGAATCCCCCACTATCAACATCCTGGGGGTTACCATTGACCAGAAACTGAACTGGAGTAGCCACATAAGTACTGTGGCTACAAGAGCAGGTCAGAGGTTGGGAATTCTGTGGCGAGTAACTCACCACCTGACTCCCCAAAGCCTGTCCACAAGGCACAAGTTGGGAGCGTGATGGAATACTGTCCACTTGCCTGGATGAGTGCAGCTCCAACAACACTCAAGAAGCTTGACACCATCGAGGACAAAGCAGCCCGCTTGATTGCCACCCCCTCCACCACCTTCAACTTCCACTCCCTCCACCACCGATGCACAGTGGCGGCAATGTGTACCATCTACAAGATGCACTGCAGCAACTCACCATGGCTCCTTCGACGACACCTTCCAAACCCACGACCTCTACCATCTAGAAGGACAAGGGCAGCAGATGCTTGGTAACACCACCACCTGCGAGTTCCCCTCCAAGTCACACATCATCCTGATTTGGAACTATATTGCCATTCGTTTACTGTGGCTGGGTCAAAATCCTGGAACTCCCTTCCTAATAGCGCTGTGGGTGTACCTACAGCGGTTCAAGAAGCCAGCTCACCAACACCTTCTCAAGGGCAATTAGGGATGGCCAATAAATGCTGGCCTTGCCACAGATGGTCACATTCTGTGAAAAAAAAAACAAATCTTAAACTAATTAAACGGGACAGCCCAACTGAACTCTAAGGCATTTCATTTGTATTGCCAATGATTTGCATGAGTGCTCTGTTGCATCGCACTAGTTATATTTGAAGGATGCAATGGTGAAGTGGTTCTGTTGTTTGATTAGTGATCCAGAGGCCTGGACCAATATTTTAGAGAACTTGAGCTGAATTTTGTTAGTGCACTGCACATCGCGGCGGCGCGTTTGAACTCAGCGGCCTTCTGACACGGAAGCGCCACCACTGAGCCCCCGCGATCTTTCGTGCGGGGGCTCATTTAAATGGAGGGGCGGAGCGGCCGCCTCCGATGTCGTAGAACCAGGTCAGTTAATTAACATTTGATTTTAATTAATATTTAAATGAAGGTGCCACCGCTTGGCGGGGAGCGAGTGGGGGGGGTGGCTGCTGCACCGAGGCCTCGCCGCCAGCGTTAAAATGCACAGGGCCTTCTTGGTGTTGGGAATCATGGTGGGCTGCTCCCGCAAGTATTTTACGGGCCCCCCGCCATGAGCCCGACGTCAAGGGGCTGGTAAAATTCAGCCCCTTGAATTCAAATCCCACCATCGCAGTTTGGTGATTTGAATTCAGGATTTTCATGTTACTCCGCTTCTGTGGAGATGAGGAGCTGTGTAAACCTGAATGGAATGCTGAGTACTCTGCCTTAGCCAAAGAAGGTGGCAAGCAAATGTTCATCCTTTCAGTATGGGAAGAAGTGGAAAACAAATAAATGTAACAGGGTAGACACTGAAGACAGCCAGAAATGAACAAGTAAATACTTATTCTGCAGACAGACAGCGGATGGAGTGATGAACAGATGACTGTCTATATAAATATAGACTGTAATAGTAAACATGGATGGTACACTATAGACAGGGGAAGTAGTTGGAGCTGTGAATGGGTGACTGTGGAAGGCAAAACAAAATAGCAGGAAAGTTGAACAAATGTATGTGTGTACTGTAGAGAGTTAGATGTGGTAAAGATAAACATTCATTCAGTGACTTGGAAAGTGTTAGGAAACAGATGAATACTTGTAAACCCAGAAAATCTTTGGAGTGGTAAGGGTTGATAGATTAATGTAATACATCAGAGTTACAACACAAAAATCAGGCCATTTGACCCAATCAGTCCATGTTGACATTTACTGTCTGTATGAGCAACAGTTCCACTCATCTTTACCTACCCTGTTCCCATATCTTTCAACCCTGTTTCCTTTAACCATCTATCAAATCTAATATTTAATGTTGACATAGTTTCTGCCTCAACCACTAAACCTGGAAGTCATTCGCACAGCCTCACAACTCTGTGTGAAAAAGTTTCTCCTGCTCTCCAGTCTAAATCTCACACATTTTCCCTTGTACCATTGGCTGCTTGCTCTTGCCTTCTCAACTACTGGAAACAGTCTGCTTCTTCCCTACTCTTTCTCATCCTGTCATAATTTTAAACACTTCTATTATACCAACCATTATTCTGCATTGTTTGTTATATTTCCTCACACCAAGCAACATCCTAGTGAATCTACATTGTATCCTCTCCAAAGCCTCAATATGTTTTCTGTTGTATGGCACTCAATACTGCACACAACCCTCTAAGTGATGTCTTATTAAGCTTTTATATAGGTTCATAATTATCTCTTGGCTTTTATATTCTGTATCTTGAGATAAATCCTCAAATTCTGTTAGCTTTTTTAAAGCCATATCAACTTGAACCGCTGACTTTCATATCTTGTGAACCTATACCCCCAAGTTATTCCAGAGAACAAAGCCTACTCCATTCAGAGTATAATTATTGCTGCTTTCTTTTAGCCAAAATGTATCGTATCACACGTAATGATTAATAATTAAATTCCATCTGTTACTTTTTAGCCCATTCACCATTTTATCAAAACCCTTTGAAGATTCCTTTGGTCTTCCAAACATTTAACTATACCTCTTATTTTGATACTATACCTCTTTTAGATCAGTACAATCCTTCGGAATGTGTGTGACTAACTTGGTACATTATTCAGCACATAATGATGAAGTACTGTGCTGAGCCTTGGTGCTGAGAAGGTCCAGCTCCCTGCTTCTGGGTTTCAGGCATATCTGTAATAAGAAGGAAAGCACATGTGACAACTATTTGAGAATTGCTTGACATGCAGTTACTAAGACTTTTTAATCTTAGTTTCTTCACAAGGAGAAAAAGAAGGGCCTAAATTCCAGGGGTCCTGTTCCACTGGCAGAAATATGCCCTTGTCCTCTGAAAAGTAAAACAGTCTCACTCCCAAATTGTGGGAATGGGGTTATTTCCATGGTTGCAGTGGGCCACTGGTGCCTGGAAGGGCACTTCAGCAACATTTGCCCCAACATGCCCTCTTAACTTGGTTGGGCGACAGGTGAAAGATCTGCCCATTCCCAGGCAGAATTCTTGTGGAACCACCTCTGCTCTTGGACCCAAGCAGGATTTTAGACCCAACATGTACAGAATAAGCATTTATTTTGTACTGTGCATTATTGGCTACAGCACAGTTTTATGGCTTTGCGTATAATACCATCAACATTTTGAGAGTTGACTGCATTGTAATTGTCAGCTGTATTTGTGAACAATGGTACTCTTCAATCTTTTTTTTGTTTGCAATATCATCACTTCCCTTTGTGTTGTAAATGCAGCAGATTACTGCATCAATTCAGGTTAATTACATTAACTCACTCAAGCAGACATGTCTGACACCTGTAACTGACTTGTTATGTGTCAACCTCCAAATATGGCTGCCTGTGTTTATTCACAGCAATCTTCATTTTTCATTATTTTTTAGAGGGATAGCAGGGTCATTTGAGACCTCAGGGAGTGGTTTTCCCTGCCGTTTGCAAGTTGCCGCAGGCCCAGTTAAAGGTCCCCTGCTCAGGGTTGTGAGCCATGGCCAACAGCAGAATCTGTGAATTTTCAGTGGTGATGACAGAAGAGCTAGAACCTCGAGGGACAGTGGCTGCTTACAGGTGGAGGATCCGTCAGGAAGAGGACATATATTTCCTTTAAAGCACACACGAAGAAGGTAACTGGAAAGCACCTCATGTACTTTTTCTCTAGTCATATCGCTCATTTCTCATGGAAGTTAAAAAATGAGAGGTTCTTACAAGCAACTGAAAAGAAAAGTACAGAACATTGAGGCGTGGAGAAATGAGCAGAGAACCTGCCCTTGGGCAGATCACCACGACTACTACTCCTTTAGCTTCTTTGGTAACTTTCGATCCACGGAGGCAAGACCGGAGACGGCAAGGGCGCAAAATTGGATTGCTGTGAAACGTGCCAGCTCTCCAACCCGGTCCTGCCTCCCAGCCATTTTTGAAGAGACATCGGGACCTGTGTGCCAACAGTTCAGCACTTAAATGAGGCACTTAACAGCCAGTTAAAGAGCAGAAAGCTATTCTTGATTGTAGACACAGGGACCACAAAGGGTTGCAATCACGTCCCCAAGTAGGGGACGTGGAAGCGGCTCCACTGAACAGTGGTGCTTTACAGGGGAATGACTCAGGGAGCTGCTCAGGCTGTGGCACACAGTGGCCATTGAGTGCAAAGGTCGCATAGAGGTAGCTCTGCAGATACTGGAGTAGTGGGGGGAGTGACTCTACAGGGACATAGAAGGGGGGTTCAGGCAGCTGTGACATTGTTTCTGGAGGCAAGGGAGACCAAACGTGGAGATGGGGTCAGATACTCAGATTTGGGGAAGAACAGCGATGAGAAGTAGCCACTCCCACATCAAGTGCAGGCCATTGCGATTGAAGCAGGTAGAGGTGTTGAATATGGGGCACGGAGAGAACGAAGGCGATACCCTCCACATAGGGTATAACGACAACAAATTAATTTCCTGAATCTAACAGAGTATCAATGTCAGCGAAGGATGCACCTTTCAAGGCAGATGGTAACAATGTCGTGTGCCCTGGTGGAGGGCCACCTCAATCCTCGCTGGTTGCATTGGCATGCCCTGCCAGTAGCCATCAAAGTAACCGTGGCACTGAACTTCTTTGCCTCTGGGTCCTTCCAAGGGATGGCAGCTGGCCTCACTGGCATCTTACAGGCGGCTGCCCATCACAGCATATGGGAGGTGACAGATGCCCTGTTTGAGAGGGCATCAGATTACTTTGAGTTCACCACTAATGGGGGTAACAGGCACGGAGGGCATTGGGACCTGCCTCCATCGCTGAAGTCCCTCTGGTGCAGGGGCTAGCAACTGCACCCATGTGGCCATCAAGGAACCGGAAGAGCAGCTAGGAACATTCATGAGCAGGAAGCGATTTCACTCTCTCAATGTTCGACTGGTGTGCGACCTCCAAAAGCATTTCCTCCAGAACTATGCACAGTATCCGGGCAGCTGCCATGACTCCTTAATCCTTCGGTAATTGCAGGTTCTGTGCTTGCCACTGGAGAGCCTACATGGATGGCTGCTAGGGGACAAGGGCTATCCATTGAAGAGTTGGCTGCTAACGCCTATACACAACCCTTCAATGGAGACACAGAGTCGCTACAACTGCTGTTATCTCAGCACAAGGGCCACTATTGAGCAGGCCATTGAACTGTTCAAGATATGGTTCTGGTGTCTTGACAGGTTGGGGGAACACTCTCCAGTACGCTCCCTGAAAGGTGTCTTGGATTGTAGTGGTCTGCTGCATGCTTCCCAACATGGTTCTCCAGAGAGGTGTGCACATCAATGAAGGAGAATGGGAGGAGCAGCATGCTTCCTCGGAGGAGGAGGAAGTAGTGGAGCAAGAGTGACCTTGTCTTGCAAGGACTTCCAGAGGACCGGTTGAAGCGTCGAGGCATCGATCAGGATGGAAGGGATGCTCGGGCCGCTGTGATTCAGGCACGTTTCTCCAGAGCACCCCTCATCCTGGAAGTCAAGCAGCTCATGACCTCACCTTTCTATGGGGGAGGATGCGAATCCAACAAGCAAATGATTCACAGAGGTTCCACTGTCCCCCACATTGCCTGGTATGTAAGTATCGAACTGCCGCACTATGTCAACTAACACATTCATTTATATTTTTCCCGCACCTCATAATTCGTGTGTTTTCTTAAACCCCTCTCTCCTGTCTCTTCCACCCTCACCTCCAGCAATAAGTTCAGAGCTCATGGTCTTCTTTGTCATTAAGATTCAAACTATTCGGTCAGCTGCCTCTGCTGCATCCCTCCCTTCCACGAGTCCACCTGGCTAAACTTCCTCTAATGCTCTCCTTCCCCAACCCTGAACTCACATCTTTCTCCAGTTTCTCTCCTATCTCGCCTCATGCCCTCTCTGAGCTCAACTTGTCCATGAGACCCATCTCTGACTCCCTCGACCCTATTCCTTCGAAACTGTTGATCACTTAACCTCCTTCTCCTCATGTTAGCTGATATTGTAAATGGTTCACTGTCTTTTGTCCCTCTCTCCTTTAAATCTGTCGTCAACACCTCGCTCTTCAAAAAAACAACCGTTGACCCCACTGTCCTTGCAAACTCCAGTCCTGTCTCCAATCTCCAATCTCCCTTTCCACTACAAAGTAATTGAACATGTTGTTGCTTCCTAAATCCGATCCCATCTTTCCTGGAACTCCATGTTTAAATCCCTCCAATCAGGTTTCCACCCCGCCACAGCTCTTAACAAAGTGACAAATGACATCCTATGTGGCTATGATAAAGATAAACTTTCCCTCCTCATCCTTCTCGACCTGTCTGCAGCCTTTGACATGGTTGATCACACCATCCTTCTCCAATGCCTCTCCACTGTTGTCCAGCTGGGTGAGCCTGTTCTCACCTGGTTCCATTCTTATCTACCTAATCAAAGACAAAGAATCACTTGCAATGGCTTCTCTTCCTGCTCCTGCCCTGTTACCTCTGGTGTCCCAAGGATTTATCCTTGGCCCCCTTCTATTTCTCATCTAAATGCTGCCCCTCAAGGACATCATCCAAAAGCACAGCATTAATGTTTATGTGCGTGCTGACGACACTCAGCTCTACCTCACCACCACCTCTCTCGACTTCTCCACTGTTGCTAAATTATCAGACTGCTTATCCGACATCCAGTACTGGATGAACAGAAATTTCCTCCAATTATATATTGGGAAGACTGAAGCCATCGTTTTCAGTCCCCGCTCCAAACTCCGTTCCCTAGCTAGCCACTCCATCACTCTCCCTGCCAACAGTCTTAGATTAAGCCAGTCTGTTCGCGACCTTGGTGTCACATTTAACTCGAAATGAGCTCCCAACCTCATACTCGTGCCATCAATTAGATCGCCTATTTCCACCTTCGTAACATCGCTCGACTTCGCCTTTGTCTCAGCTCATCTGCTGCTGAAACCCTCATTCATGCCTTTGTTAGTTCTAGATATGATTATTCCAATACACTCATGGCTGGTCTCCTACATTCTGCTCTTTGGAAACTTAAGGTGATCCAAAACGCTGCTGCCCATGTCTTAACTCGCACCAAGTCCCATTCACCTACCCCCTTGTGCTCACTAACCTACATTGGCTTCCACCCGAGCAATGCCTTGATTTTAATATTTTCATCCTTGTTTTCAAATCCCTCCATGGTCTCATCCCTTCCTATCTCCCTAATCTCCTCCAGACCCACAACCCTCCGAGATATCTGCGCTCCTCTAATTCTGGTCTCTTGAGCATCCCCAATTTTAATTACTCCACCATTGGTGGCTGTGTCTTCCGTTCTCTAGGTCCTAAGCTCTAGAATGTCCTCCCTACAACTCTCCACCTCTCTACCTCACTTTCCTGCTTTAGTTTCTCTTCTTTGGCCTCCTTGTCTCGAGAGACAATGGGTAAGCGCCTAGAGGTGGTCAGTGGTTTGTGAAGCAGCGCCTAGAGTGGCTATAAAGGCCAATTCTAGAGTGACAGACTCTTCCACAGGTGCTGCAGATAAAATTGGTTGTTGGGGCTGTTACACAGTTGGCTCTGTCCTTGCGCTTCTGTCTTTTTTCCTGCCAACAGCTCGGTCTCTTCATCTCGCCACTGTTTAACCCCGCCTTTGTGGCTGTCCGCCAGCTGTGGCGATCACTGGCCAGTGACTCCCATGACTTGTGATCAATGTCACAGGACTTCATGTCGCGTTTGCAGACATCTTTAAAGCGGAGACATGGACGGCCGGTGGGTCTGATACCAGTGACGAGCTCGCTGTACAATGTGTCCTTGGGGATCCTGCCATCTTCCATGCGGCTCACATGGCCAATTTCCTGCTTTAAGACACACCTTTAAACCTACCTCTTTGACCAAGCTTTTGGTCATCTGACCTAATATTTCCTTATGTGGCTCAATGTCATATTTCATTTTATAATGCTCCTGTGAAACACCTTGGGACTTTATATTATGTTAAAGGCACTATATAAATATATGTCGTTGTTTGACCCATCAATCATTAGACGCACACAAGTCTGGGTGCAAGCATTATCATTATTACAATACATTAATTAATTTTAACATATGAAAAGCATAACAAATGTCACCCAAATGAGCCAAACTGTGAGCCTACCAATGTGGAGGTTTCCGATCTCAACCATTCCTAGGGGGTGTTCCCCCTGTGGCTGAGGATGAGGTGGAGACAGGCTGCTCACGTGTGTGAATGAGGCTAAGATGCCTGTGGCAGTAGCCCTTGTGCCACGGTGCCAGTGCGGGCACCTCAACAGGCTACTCCACCTGCGACGATGCGGGGTAGCCACTGCCACAGGGTCTTCCTGCATTGATTTTGCCTCAGTCAGAGGGGCTAAGGGGGTGTCAGATGATGAAGGTGCCTTTGAAAGGTGGTCCTCTCACACCCATCGCTACCTTCCTCAGCCCTTTCATCGGCCACTTGAATGTCAGAGTGGACGACCAGCTGGGGCACAACTGACATCCCTCCAGACATTGTTGCTCCATCAGTGACCGGTCAATGCTACATAAAGTGACATTCTTTGCCTAGCGGTGCACTGCTTCTGCATTTACTCAGCTTGATTCCACTCAGCTTGACGCTGCATATGGCTCTCCAGGAGGTTGAGCACTCTCTCAATGGATGAGCTCGTGTGCTCATATGCCTGAGACATGACGGAGCACATGTCATGGATGGACTTTTCTATTCTCTGCCCATAACTCTGCACAGCCTCAGGGAACTCAGACATTTGCGCACGCATCTCCCACTGCTGCTCTCGGAAGACACGCCTTGTGTGTGATCCCCGAGCCGCTGCATCTCTGTCCAGCTGAGCATAGCTGTGTCTGTCCTCCATCTTTCAAGGGGGACTATCCACAGCTGTCTCTGCCTCCCTCACCTCCTCTGTGTCGCTCAGTCTATGCCACCTGTTCTAAGATTGCTTGAGGTCCCACTGAGGTGAGTGTGTGTGTATGTGCTGGTGGAGGGTGTGCTACAGTGCAGGCTCGCTTTCATCTTCCTCCTCTGGAGACATTGCTGATGCTATCACTCTGGCCTGTGTTGCCTCCCCCCTCCACATCTGGCCCTATGGGAAACATAGAAGGTGGTGAAGCTAAATCACCTATGTGATTATTTGTTTCTGCAAAGCTGAAGCAGGCCCCAAGAGTGACTGCTTTGGCATGAAGGAAACCGGGGAGGAAGGAGCTCCATCCCCATCGGATCTTTTCACCCTGCCTTGGATGGACTTCACTGTCACCATTACCAACTCCATCATGTGCTGCCACCCCAGCCAGGCAAGGGTCGCCTCCTCCATTGTCTTTAGAATGGCCAGATTTGGCACTCCACCACCCGACTGAGACCTTTCTCTGGTGTGATGTACTCTCTTCTCCTGCAAGGTCAAATGGGTCAGAGTTAAGATCAATCTGTACTCCCTCACTACATCCAGCTGCACAAACACATGTGGTGTTACTGGTCTCAGTGTTGCCTCCTGCTTTTGTTAGTGATGTGAGTTTTGCCCAGGGCTTGGTAATGCCCCTGGGCACACATGTTTTGGCTGCTCTGGAGAATGATGCGCCCTCAGACTGCTCAACGTGTGTGTATGCTTGTGATTGCAGACCTGGAGGCCTGTCATTTGGGTGCAGTGCTGCACTCACCTTGCCAGTCCGCAGAAGATCATTAAAGTGTTTGCTGCACTGAATCCAGGTCCTCCTCACGACACGATGTCCACAATTTTTCTGCCACATCCAGGCAAGACAGTTTGGTCTGGCAGGCTGGCCTTCTCCTGCCGCTCACCAGGAATAAAATGTCCCGGCATGCTGACAGCACCTCCAGGAGAGCCTCAAGGAGTGCATCACTGAAGCGGGAGTCCGCCCTGCCATGGATGCCTGTCCTTCTGCATGCACACTTCTCCTCTCCTTCTGCCATCTCGCCCTAAACTGGCACCAAAATAATAGCTGCCGAATCCTTTTTAAATCTCACTGCCTCGCTGTTATCCCGCCTACTTCCCACCTCTGCCATCCTAATTGACCATTCACCATTCCCCCTGACCACTTAAATTTGAGACCCAGAAATAATCCCGACATTGGGGTCTTGAGCTCGGAACAAAAATTCTACCCCACATGTACAATCTGTGTAACCACTTCCCATACCTGTTTTATCATGTGCTATTCATAGCTTTCTCCTCTGCACTACAAAGGCCATTGCCTTGGCCTCACACCACCAGCTATTAGCTGCAGATCCTCATTTTAAAATCAGAGTTTATGCCTTCAATGCTTCCTTTTCACTTCCCTCAGAAATAGTGCACTCCACACCTAGATTGACCCACCTGCATGATATTTATACTGATTAAGTGACTATTTAACTAATTCAAAAGTATTATTGCAGGTGCTTTCTGACTGGGTAAACAAGTGTGTGTTTCTTTTTAGCAAACTCCAATGCGCCTAAGCTTCCAGAAAGCAACTGAAATAAAGTTGTATGTTTTGTAACTGCATTAGAAAGGGAGAAAAATATAATGCTCACTCAATACAATATCAGTGCATCAAGAGAAACATTTATCTCCTTGCATAGAATTTACAGTACAGAAATAGACTATTCGGCCCAACTGAGCTATGCCAGTGTTTAAGCTCCACACAAGCTTCCTCCCACCCTACTTCATTTTAACATTACAGTGTTAACTGCTCAATTTGGACATGATGGAAGTTTCCAGTTTGAAGTGCATTGTATGCAAGTTGCATTGCTGTGATTCACTTCTGTGCTGTAAATGTAGCACATATCGCAAATTGAATGGAGTTAATTGATAGAATTCTCGACCATGGAAAGCTTAATTTTTATTAGCACTTTATATATTTATTATAAGTTCAAGTGTATACTCTTCCTTATTGCTTTGTGGAGGCTGTTACAGATAGCTATTGTCATGTAGGCCCCCACCTGCCAAGAATGAGGCACATATTATTTCACCACATGAACATTAAAACTTAAAATTTCTGCTGGGAAGAAAAGAGGGCCTATCACAAAGAATTGCCAGGCCCCTCACCGGAAAGAACTTTCTTGCATGCTAGCAGACAGTGTTGGAACAAAGGACACAGTCCCTGCTTCCCCAATACACAGAAGACATGGTCAGGCCAGTTTAGTCACATGGCTAACTGGCTGTTTGAATTTGAACTTGCCACAGAGTGTTTGAAAATCAAAAAGCTCTTTTCTCCTGTCTGTTCTCATCTTTTTCTCACGGAACTAAAGACCTATTGAAGATACATGAACCCCAAAGAGAAAAGTCTCGTACAGTGAACAAGGTTTAAGAGGAATACTGGGCCCCAACGAAAAGCAAGACTACTTACAAAAGGACTACAGTGAGCTTGAAGCACAGTAAATAAGAAACTCTTCTGATATTGCCTCAAACCTCTCTTTTTCTTCTTTTTTCTGTCGCTATTTGCATGTGCATATCGTGTATGCATGCTAGCGTGGGGCACGAATTAGAGTTTTAAGTTTTAATAAATTTAACTTTTCTTCTTTAAACCTAAGAAAGCCTGTTTATGCTCATTTCTTTGCCTCATAATTGGAAAGTGGTGAACAAGGATTTACCAAGGGGGAGCTCAAAACACAGTGTGTTTAAAATTAAAATTAAACCCTGTTACAATAAGACCAGGTGAAGACTAAAAGGGACCCCTAGACACTTTTCTCACCTGGTCGTAACACTATCAATATGTAATTGATGGCTGCATATGTTTGTAAAAGCTGAAAATACTCAGCAGGTTAGGCAGCATCTGTGGCGAGAGAAACAGAGTTAGTGTTTTGAGTTGATGATCTTTTGTCAGGGAACATAAGAAATAGCAAGAGCCTCAAGCCTGCTCCACCATTTAATAAGATCATGACCAATCCTCAACCTCAGTTCCACTTTCCCACCCAATCCCCTAAGAGTCCAAAAATCTATCAATCTCAGCCTTTAATATACTCAATGACTCAGCAACTATTACGCCATGAGTAGAACTTGCAATTATTTAGTGGCCACATATCTCATCCCCAGTGGCAGATGGAATATAATGTGGGGAAGTGTAAGGTTATTCACTTTGGTAATAAAATTGTGGCATCCACTAGCTACATCCTGCCAACTTCAAAATGCCCCGTTTATCCCTACTCTCTGCTTCTTGTCCATTAACCAATCTTCTATCCATGTTAATATATTACCCCCAATGAGTCATTATCTTGCGGATTAATATTTTGTGTGGCACCTTATCAAATGCCTTTTCCAAGTATACTACATCTACTGGCTCCCCTTTATCTACCCCACTAGTTACATGATCAAAAAACTCTGATTAAATTTGTCAAAGGCAATTTCCTTTTCATAAAACTATGTTAACTCTGTTGGCCATTGTATGATTTTCTAAGTGTATTGTTGAGATTTCTTTAAGAATAGAGACAACCATTTTCCCGATGACTGATGTCAGGTCAGCTCGCCTATATTTCTCTCTCCCTTTTTTCTTGAATAGTAGTGCTACATTTGCTATCCAATCTACTGGAACTGTTTTAGAATGTTAAGAATTTTGGAAAATCACAACCAGTGCATCCACAATCTCTGCAGTTCCCTCTTTTAGAACCCTAGGATGTAGGCCATCAGGCTATCAACATCCTGGGGGTTACCATTGACCAGAAACTGAACTGGACCAGCCACATAAGTACTGTGGCTACAAGAGCAGGTTAGAGGCTGGGAATTCTGCAGTGAGTAACTCACCTCCTGACTCCCCAATGTCCGTCCACCATCTACAAGGCACAAGTCAGGGTGTGGTGGAATACTATCCACTTTCCTGAATGGGTGCAGAACCAATAACACTCAAGACGCTCGACACCATCCAAGACAAAGCAGCCCACTTGACTGGCACCCCGTCCATCACCTTCAACATTCACTCCCTACATCATCAATGCACTGAGGCAGAAGCATGTATCATCTACAAGATGCACTGCAGCAACTCACCAAGTCTCCTTTGACAGCACTTTCCAAACCCCCGACCTCTACCACCTAGAAGGAAAGTGGCAGCAGATACATAGGAACACCACCACCTGTAAGTTCCCCTCCAAGCCACACATCATCCTGACTTGGAATGATATTGCTGTTCTTTCACTGTTGCTGGGTCAAAATTCTGGAACTCCCTTCCTAACAACACTGTTGGTGCACCTATATCCCAAGGACTGCAGCGACTCAAGAAGGCAGCTCACCACCACCATCTCAAGGGCAATTAGGGATGGGCAATAAATGCTGGCCTAGCTAGTGACACTCGCATCCCATAAATGAATAAAAAAAGGGTCCTGGGGACCTGTCAGCTTTTGGTCCCTTAAGTTTCTCTAATAATTTTTCTCTGCTGCTATTAATTACTTTAAGTTCTTCACTCTTATTAGCTCCTTGGTTACCTTCTATTTCTGGTATGTAATTTGTGTATTCTACTGTGAAAACAGACACAAAATATTTATTCAAATATCTCTGCCGTTTCCTAATCCCCGTGATAATTTCTCCTATCTCTGCCTCTAAGGAACCAATGTTTTCTTCAGCTACTCTCCTTTTTATATACTTGTAAAAGCTCCTACAATCTGTTTTTATATTCCTGGTTAGTTCACTCTCATTTTATATTTTTCCTTTTTATTCACCTAAGTTGGCTTCTAAAATTCTCCAAATCCTCAGGCTTCTGAATAGTCTTCAAAACATTATAAGCCTCTCCTTTTAATCTGATACAACCCTTAATATCCTTTGTAAGCTATGGATGAATCTTTCTTGCTGAGTTTTTGTTTTTTAATGGAATATATTTTTGTTGAAAATGTTGAATCATTTCTTTAAATATTTACCACTGCTTATTTCCCACTTATATCTTTTAGTCCATTTACCCAAATAACCTTAGCCAACTCTCCCTTCATACCTATGGAATTTACTTTGTTTAAGTTTAATATTCTTGTTTTGGACTTGAATATGTCACTTTCAAACTTAATATAGAATTCAATTGTTATGATTACTTATCCCTGGAGGATCTTTTACTATGAATTAGTAATTACTCTGCCTCATTACACAAACCCAGATCTAAAATGGCTTTATCCCTAGTTGGTTTCACAACATATTTTTCTGGGAAACTGTTGCAAAAGCATTCTACAAACTCATCTTCGAGACTACTTTTGCCAATTTGATTTGTCCAGCCTATATGAAGATTAAAGTCCCCCATGATTATTATATTGCCTTTGTTACAAGCTCAAATTATTTCTTGCTTAATCTTCTGTCCAATGGTATAACTACTGTTAGGGGCCTATAAACGTCTCCCACCAGTGTTTTCTGACCCTTGTTATTCCTAATCTTCACTCTTACTGATTCCATTTCCTGCTGTTCTGAGCCAAGGTCCTTTCTTATGACTGTCCTAATGTCATCTTTAATGATCAGGGCTGATCCTCCTCCTTTTTCATTCTGCCTGTTAAGTAACCTGGAATATTTATTTCCAAGCCTTGGTCACCTTGTAACCATGTCTCTGCAGTGGCAATTGGATCAAAACCCATTCATCTCTATCTGTGCTGTGAGATCATCAACCTTGTTACAAATGCTTTGTGCATTCAGATAAAGAGCCTTTAATTTTATTTTTATGACTATTCTTTGCCTGGGCCTTATTCACTAATGCACTATTACCATTAAACTCTCTGTCGCTTCCTGTCCTGCTCTGTTTGTTTTTACCCAAATAATTTCACTGCTCTATTGTCTCAACTTTTCTTTTTAGATTTCTAAATTTCCCTTCACCTGACCTTCTCTCCCTCTTTTAGTGTTAAGTGTGTACCATCCATTAAGTATGCATGTAACCCTTTAGTACATCTGTGGACTGAAAAGTTGTCCATATGTTTTTCTGATTCACTCTGATTCACTCAAATAACCACTATTTATTGACTATACTGATTCATTCAAATATAGACAGATGTGAAAGGATACCAGTCAGGAATGAGTAAACCCCACAAAGCTAAACGATTCGATTGTTCAGATTTTTTTTCTAACGGACCAAACTGGTTGCTGCAACTACTTCAAAATAAAACATCACCACTCAATGTATATTTTCAAACTGCTTTCAGTTGCCATTTTAATACGTTCTCTACTTGAACATAAATCTCTGCAAAACATCTATAACTTAAAATACATGAGAATTAAATAGTTCAAAAGAAATGATTCTAGATTACCAGGGAGATTCTACGAGTCTCCTGGCATAACTCTGGTGAGAGACTGTCAGAACCCCCAAGGAAATGTTGTTTACAGCTGAATACACTAGAGTTATGGTGGGTAGCAGGTAGAACCCATGCTGTATATTAGAAATGCAAGCAAGTAGTTTCCTAGCCTGTGGCTCCTCCTTGCTCTGGGGTCTGAGATTTCAGTGCTGCTGTACTCTCCATTTTCCATTGTGCACCTGGGCCTGACCTAAATGAAGAGGCTCAGCCAAGCACGGGGCTCCCAGAATGCTGCAGTGTTACTTTAAGAATGTCAACTCCCAGAATACAGCTTAAGTTGTCCTCTTCTACTGAATCCAATATTGGGCAGGAAGAACAGCATTTAAAAATAGAAATTTGTGACATACTCTGTGCTGTCAATCTTAAAAGCAAATTTAATTGGGCAAAAAGAAAATGCTTCTGATTATAAATCAAATATAACAATAATTAATTTGTCAGAACAATGGTCGTCATAATTCACCGTGGCTCCAGTACTGTAACCTAAACAGGTAAGCCCTTAATTTTCTCAGCACACAAGGGATTCAATTTGAAAATGTTGTATCCCCCTCCTGTGGTGTTGTAGTGTTTTAAAATTGCAATTGCAATTGCATTGTGCACTCTAGAGGCTTCTGTAGAACAGACACACTAGCAAAGTGAAACTCAGACAGAATAAAAGGAGAAGCCTTTATGTTCAGCTGCTGCAGTCTATGTCTCTCTGTCTTTGTCACATATCTTACACCAACCTTGGCTAAACCTCACTCAAGTCCTGAGGACATCTCAATGGTGATGTGATAAACAGAAAAAGGATGAAGAGAAACGGAAACATTGCTTTCAGGTATGAACATTTTGGAAGCTTTTGCCTACTTTCACAGACAGCATTTTAACTAGGAGACTGTGCTGGGCACACACAGGAAGCTTGTACAGTGTATGCTCACACACTGATCTCCCCAAAATAACCATCCAATCCAAAAGAAAAATATATAATCTCGGATCACTGCTGAGAAGTTTCCTCTGAAAAGGAACGCGATTCCAGATCCCTTATCACTACATTGCTGATCAATATGGCATTGTCTATGCCAACCTACTAAATTTTGTTGTGCATTCAAAGCCATCAACCATACCCCCACGTTGGCAAAAGTAGCTCGGACGTTTCAAAGGCACGATGGCAGGTTTCGCAATCACAAACAACACAAAGAAAAAGGCCTTGTTTCTACACTATGGAGGTGAATAATTAGAAGATATCTTTGAGACATTTACGCATGAGCAAAATGTCTAAAACTCAGCAAAAAATGCAGTGGAGGCCTAATTCACACCCAAGAACAACACCATATACAAAACCATTATCTTCCGACACACTAAGCAAAAAGCAAATGCAACACTTGACCAATATTGCATGTGTTTGAGGCAACAAACAACCAAATGTGACTTCGGGATGCTGAAAATGTTGAACAGGAAATCAAAACGCAAATACTCAAAGACTGTCTCTCCAGTCAACTATGCCGAAAAGCACTCGAGAAGGATAGAAAGCTGTCAGAGCTGCTGGACTTAGCAAGATCATTACTGCTGCCAGAGTCCAGAGTTACTGAAGTTGAGGCTGCTAATGGTAACTACCACACTCCAAGTTCAACACCTCTGAACACTATTCACTGCTCATGTGCCAGGAAACCATCCGCAAAGCAACAACAGCCATCTCACAAACAGAGCTGCGACTTATCCAAAGAATGTATCCATTGTGGCGATGCTTACCCAAACCAGAGTGTCCTGCTGCTGGTAAACAGTGTTAACGCCTGTAGAAAACCCAACCACTTTGCTCGTGTTTGTCATTCATCAGCAAAATCAACTACTAAGAACAAAAACAGCAGAGCAGTGCCATGTACGCGTACCACAGCAAATGGGTGAGACAATGTAGCCAAAGTAGAGGCAGATGATCCTGAACATATTTTTGAGTTCTGTCTCAGATGTGCAAACAGCCACGTGTGACAGTGACCATTGGCTGCACAGACATAGATGCTCTCATAGACACAGGAGCATCTGTCAATGTCATGGGAGACAACAAACTTCAGGATTGCCCCATTCTTTGCAAACCAGGGAATACAAAATTTTTCCCTTACAACAGTAACAAACCACTGAAAATCCTCAGAACCTTCAAACATACGAATTAGGAGCAGGAGTAGGCCACTCAACTCTTCAAGCCTGCTCCGCCATTCAATAAGTTCATGGCTGAACTGATTATTCCACATTTCCACCAGCTCCCGATAACCTTCCACGCCCTTGCTTATCAAGAATCTATCTCTTCTCTCTTAAAAATATTCAAAGACTCTGCTTCCATTGCCTTTTGAGGAAGAGAATTCCAAAGACTATGGACCCTTTGAGAGAAAAAAATTCTCCTCATCTCCGTCTTAAATGGGCGACCCCTTATTTTTAAACAGTGACCCCTAGTTCAAGATTCTCCCACAAGGGGAAACATCCTTTACACATCCACCCTGTCAAGACCCCTCAGGATCTTATAAATTTCAATCAAGTCGCCTCTTACTCTTCTAAATTCCAGGGGATACATGCCTAGCCTGTCCAATCTTTCCTCATAAGACAGCCCACCCATTCCAGGTATTAGTCTAGTAAATCTTATCTGTACTGCCTCCAACGCATTTACATCCTTCCTTAAATAAGGAGACCAGTATTGTACACCATACTCCAGATGTGGTCTCACCAATGCCCTGTATAGCTGAAGCATAACCTCCCTACTTCTGTATTCAATTCTCCCTCGCGATAAACGATAACATTCTATTAGCTTTCCTAATTACGTGCTGTGCCTGGATACTAACCTTTTGCAATTCATGCACTAGGACACTCAGATCCCTCTGCATCTCAGCGCTGTGCAATCTCTCACCATTTAGATAATATGCTTCTTTTTATTCTTCCTGTCAAAGTGGACAATTTCACACTTTCCCACATGATACTCCATTTGCCAGGTCTTAGCCCACTCACTTAACCTATCTAGATCCCTTTGTAGCCCCCTTATGTCCTCTTCACAAGTTACTTTCCTACCTATCTTTGTGTCATCAGCAAATTTAGCAACCATACCTTCGGTCCCTTCATCTAAGTCATTTATATAAATTGTAAAAAGTTGAGGCCCCAGCACAGATCCCTGTGGCACACCACTTGTTACATCTTGCCAACCAGAAAATGACCCATTTATGCCTACTCTGTTTCCTGTTAGCTAACCAATCTTCTATCCATGCCAATATGTTACCCCCTACACCATGAGCTTTTATTTTCTGCAATAATCGTTGATGTGGCACCTTATCAAATGCCTTCTGGAAATCTAAGTACAATACATCCACCGGCTCCCCTTTATCCACAGCACATGTAACTCCCTCAATAAATTGGTTAAACATGATTTCCCTTTCACAAAACCATGTTGACTCTGCCCGATTACCTTGAATTTTTTTAAATGCCCTGCTATAACATCTTTAATAATAGCTTCTAACATTTTCCCTAAGACAGATGTTAAGCTAACTGGCCTGGCCAGTCTCATTCAAAGATACTCGAATGAAAGCTCTATTCTACGTCATATTGAGAGATGTGATACACTTATCGGTTTCCACACAGCAACTGATCTGCACATATTGCAGTCACATACGCGATTCCTTAACATAAGTTCATTCACATAAGTTCATTCTCGATCTGTGTGCTGATCACTTCACTGGTATCGTCAAGCTGAAAGGTGTTACATGTAAGCTGCATGTAGATCCTAATGTGCCCCCAGTTGCGCATCAATGGCACCAAATACCATTTCATGTCAGGAAACAGAAAAGGAACTTCAACGCCTACTTGACCTTGACATTATTGAGAAGGTTGTGGATGAACCTACCCCTTGGGTCTCACCCATACAAATCACCCATACAAAGGTGATGGAAGCAGAGTCTTTGAAAATTTTTAAGGCAGAGGCAGATAGATTCTTGATAAGCAAGGGGGTGGAAGGTTATCGGGGGTAGGTGGAAATGTGGAGTAAACAGTTTAGCCATGAACTTACTGAATGGCGGAGCAGGCTCAAAGGGCAGAGTGGTCTATTCCTGCTCCTAATTTGTATGTTCTTCAAGAAACCCAAGAGTGAGAATCAGATTAGAATCTGTGTTGATATACAATTACCAAATCAAGCCATAGAATGAGAAAGACACTTGACAGCGACAATCGATGACATCATAGAGAAAGTGAATGGTGCTAAACCTGACCTCAATGCAGGCTACCATCAAATGGAGCTTGCGGAAGAATCAAGATATTTTACTGTATTCTCTACTCACATCTGTCTTTTTTGATACAAGAGGCTCAACTTTGGAGTCAGCTCAGCAGCTGAGGTATTTCAGCACTTGATTCAATTTACACTTCAAGGTCTTGAAGGCACGGTGAACATCCGTGATGCCATTCTCATCTATGATCACACTGAAAAGGAACTCGAGACATGAATGCCTGCAACGTCTCAGAGATTGTAACCTCATCTTGAACAAAGGCAAGTGCTTGTTCAATGAAAGTAGGATTGAATTCCTCAGTCATCTGTTCCGTGGTGAAGGAGTATTACCAGATCCATGAAAAGTTGAAGCCGTTGCAAAAACTGCAGATCCTACAAACATGCAAGAAGTCCAGAGTCTGCTAGGGCTTGTCACGTACTGCAGTCATTTCATTCTTGACCTTGCTACACTATTTGTCCCTCTACGTGATCTGACAAAAGAGACCACCAATTGGGAATGGACTAAATCACACAAACAGGCAGTACACCAGATCAAACAACGTTTGTCAGCAAGTTGCACAAGTGCCTATTTCAACCCTGAAACATCCACCCAGCTAGTCATGGATGCAAGCCCAGTTGGTTTAGGTGCAGCTCTTGTACAGAAAGATAAGACTGGTGACCCATCAATTGCTGCAATGGCAAGATTTTTAATGCCTGTAGAGCAACATTATTCGCAAACAGAGATGCACTTTCTATCATATGGAGTATCTTACACTTTCATCTCTACCTATATGGAAGTGAATTTAAAGTAATAACCAATCATAGACCACTAGTGAGCTTGTTCAACATTCCCCATAGCAAATCACCCACTCGAATAGAACATTGGATACTCAAACTATAAGAGTATGAGTTCCACGTTGAGTATCAGCCAGGCAAGCTTAATGCAGCGGACTATCTTTTGTGACATCCGTCGCCGACAGTAAGTCCGACTCATGAGGGAAAACATCCACCTCACTTAAGTGACTTTATTATGGAATGAACTATTTACGTTTAAGTTTATTGTTTACAGTTTTAGAAACAAACAATTAAAACGTGCTATGTCTCTCATTTACGAAGAGGAGGAGGAATGTAGTGTTTTGAAATTGCAATTGCATTGTGTACTGTAGAAGCTGCTGTAGAACACACATGCTAGCAAAGTGAAACTAAGACAGAATAAAAGGAGAAGCCTTTATGTTCAGCTACTGCAGTCTTTGTCTCTCTTCTTTGCCATATATCTTACACCAACCCCGGTTAACCTGACTCAAGCCCTGAGGACATCACACCACCTCCTCCTCACCTCACCACCCCAGTTGTGCTTCATCCCATGGTCTACCCCTGTCCTTTGCTCCAGTCCCACCCCTGCTCCAATGCTCCATTCCCCAGCCTAGATCCTCCATTTCCCACCTCCCCTATTTTCCACTGTCCAGACCCTCAGCTGTACTCTGTTCTCTGTTTATTCTCTTATTGTTCTGCATCTCCGGATTCCTGCTGTGTTCTACTTTCTAACCACCACCGCCCCCAAACCCCACCCCCCCCCCCCCCCCAACAAACCCCATGTACTCTGCCAGCTCTCTTCAGTCTATGGTTCAGGATACTACCATGTTCTCTGCTACAACCTAGCTCTAGTCCCAGACTACCTATTAGCAACACCAGCAGAGATCAACAAGTAAATACTGTTATGACCGAAGCGGGAGGAGTGCACTGTCTTTTCTAGTTCCACTTCTCCACAGGTCACAAAATATATTTGAATATTTACCCAGTTACCAATACAGCCAATCATATACTCTATTTTTTAAATCCCAGAATAAAATACACCAACCAGGTTTCTTTAATAAACAACAAAATTATCAGTTTATTATAAAACAAGACTTAACCAGTAAAGAAGCAAAGCATTAGCACACAGATTGAAATATGAAAGTTCCCTTTTTAAAATTCCCCAACTACACTCGCACACACACTGGAAAAAAATACAGAAGTTCTCTCTGCAGAGGTTTGTTACAAAAAAAGACAAAAAAGAGATTACTTTGGCCAAATACTTGTTAATTCTTGATGAAGAAAAAAAAAGATATGAAAGGAAGTCAGTTGTCCCTTTTCTTCGGTCTAGCGTCCGGGTATACGGAGATGGGTCACTGGGATTGTTTCAGAAGCAGTCTGTTCTGGAGATGTCAAGCATTATTCTAGTAGGCTTTTAAGGAGAAATTTGGCATCAGGGTTTTCCGCCAACACACTTGAATTGCAGGACTTTTTTCCAACTTCTCAGGAGCTATGCAGCACCAGGGATTTTAGCTCTCCCACATTGAATCTTTGCTGGATTTCTTCAAAGAGGTAGAAAGGGAGATGAGCTGGGTGGTTTCTTTATTTCCTTGGCAGGAAAACACCAACTGTCTTCAAAAGGTTCATACCCCAACTGCTGAAAACAATGTTCAAACCCCAAAAAGAGAGTCGACCTCTTGACGACCTCTATAAACCTTGACATGTGGCCTCTCTGTAACCATTTTCTCCAGGTCACCAAGGGTTCTGTTGTTTACTGAGTCCAAAGCACATGATTTCCAGCACAGGTGGCTTTCAAACAACATCTCAAGTGTCCTTTTGGTGAATTTGGTAAAAAAAACATATCCATGGAATCTTTTCAGTTTTAACACAACTCCTCAAAAAAAATATTGAAAAAGGAAGCACTTTCGTAACAATACCAAAAGAATTCCATTACATAGAAAATAATGGAAACCTATGATATTCATCTTATATGTCTTCCTTAATAAACTAGCATGTGTAGTTGTTTTGAATCCCTGAAATGAGAGTCATGAGAAATAGAACATTTTACCAGTTCTAATACCCAGTGTCAGTATCAAATATTTACAGATTAAATAATTATTTACAGGGTAACACATCTGTCACAATAGCCAAGCAATTCTGCCTTTTTCCAATCCCAGACAAGCTCTCTTAGTTTTCCAAACCACTCATCAGTATTGTCTGTGTGAGTAAGATCATCTAACCAGTGTCACGTTACACATTACACATCATTCAAATCTATTGATGGACCAGGCTCAATGGGCTGAATGGCCTACTCCTGCTGCTATTTCCTATGTTCCTTTGGAGACCTATCAAGATTATCTAAACTAATTTGACTTAGCAGCTGTGATTGAGGGAGATTCTCATTCCATTAATCCTGGAATAGATTCAAACCAAGGTTCTGTCGTAAGCTACCATGCTACATAGCCCCTTTACTATAAGTAATTTTGCCAACCTACACATTTGGGGAAAGATTATTTTTAAGTTTGGCATGTGCAGTTTCCCTAGAATTGTAATTTTAGTTGACAACTAGTTGTGATGTAAATAGTACAGAAAATTAGCTGGTTATTGTGGCCTTCCATGTACATTAGGAGATAAACTCCGTTTTTAAAAGTTCCACCTCTGAGTTGACACCAAACTGCCAGCTATGCACGTTTCATTTACCACTGCACCAAGAAAGCACTGACAGAACCGTGTGCTTTTTATGCCAGATTATTACTTGGCTTACATTTGGCAACTTGTGTTCAGTTGAATTCTTCCTGCACTCTCACCAATTTTGTCAGTAACGCTTCCTGTTTCCTGTACACTGCCTCATTCCAGATGACCAGGTAGGCAACTGAACTATTCCCAAACCTCTGTCAATATGATTCTCAGCCTAGCTTCTACATGTTTGGTTGTCTTGTAATTTTATCTATCTTCCTTTGAAGAAGCATTTGGGAGTTCTCTTGCCAGACCATCATGCACAGGACTGCAGTTCTGATGAAAGATCACAGACCTGAAACGTTAACTCTGTTTCTCTCTCCACAGATGCTGCCAGAGCTGCTGAGTATTTCCAGCACTTTCTTTTTTTATTTTTCACAGGACTGGGTTGGGGTAGAGCTGGAAACTTACTTCCCATTAGGTAGCATTTTACTGTCCTGTAGTATTCAGAGTCTCTTTTATTTTTGTATATTTAACTTAGAACCACTGATGGGCGATGGATTGGGAGAGTAGTGCAGCACATTGGAACATGGATACAATGTTCCATAAGACAGTTACAGTGTGAATTTGCAATCATGATTCTCCACATTGTTACGACCAGGTGAGAAAGGTGTCTAGGGGTCTCTTTCAGCCTTCACTTGGTCTTATTGTAACAGGGTTTAATTTTTAAACACGCAGTGTTTTGAGCTCCTCCTTGGTGAATCCTTGTTCACTGTTTTCCAATAATAAGGCACAGAAATGAGCACAACCAGGCTTTCTTAGGTTTAAAGAAGAAAAGTGAAATTTATTAAAACTTAAACCTTAACTCGAATTCAGTTAACACCTACGGATACACGCTGTGCCCCACGCTAGCTTGCATACTTGATATGCACATGCAAATAGAGACAGAAAAGAGCAGAAGAAAAATAAAGTGGAGAGGTTTGAGGTAATATCAGAAGAGTTCCTTGTTACTGTTCTTTGAGCTCACTGTAGTCCTTTTGTAGGTAGTCTTGTTTTTTGTTGGGGCCAGTATTCTTCTTAAATCCTGTTCACTGTAGGAGACATTTCTCTCTTGGGGTTCATGTGTCCTCAATGGGTCTTCAGTTCCGTGAGAAAGAGATGGGAGCAGACAGGATAGAGGTCTTTTCAGTCCAGGAGCAAACAGCTTTCTGAGTTTTAAAACTCTGTGGCAAGTTCAAATTCAAAAATCTCCAACGGCCAGTCCGTCATGTGACAAAACTGGTCTGACCACGCCTTCTGTGTATTGGAGAAGCAGGGACTAGTACCTTTGTTCCAACACTGTCGACTAGTATGCAAAAAAAGGTATTACCTGTAAGGGGCCTGGCAATTCCTTGTGAAAGGCCCTCTTTTCTTCCCAGCAACAATTTTAAGTTTTAATGTTTATGTGGCGAAATAATGTATACCTCATTCTTGGCAGGTGGGGGCCTGCATGACAACATGATGAACTCCTGATTTCAATCTTACTGCTGTGGAAACAGACAATGCAGAGGCCAGCGTTTCTCCACAAAATGGGAAGGCAATCAAACCATTAATCCTGTGAAGCAGCTTCAAGCACCCAGCTATACGTCAACAATAGTGGTGGCTGAAAGTCCTATCTCAACTAAAGATTTTATTCCTTCCCCCTTCTTTCCTAGAGATTAGCACATGAAGTGAAGAAGAGAGACAATCCAAGACATCAAATAAAACTATAAAAACATCAAATTTGCCACCAGGATCTGTGCCATGTCTCTCATGAGAATATAATACACGAGCGCTAGTTGCCATGTTTGGGTGAAGAACAAAATAATGTTTTCCTCCTTAATATTGTCAATGCTTACCTTACTGAGCACAATATATGAACGCACTCAAATTAAATTTACAGGTCAATAACTAAACAATAAGTCAGTCAGCATCGGCAAATGAAACTGTCTGGTGTGAAGGCCTACTACTGAAGCTTCTCACAGTCATTCAATACCGCAAGACTCTTATGCCTGTCAACACCCTAATGAGCAACTGTAAGCTTTGTGTAATTTTAGCTGACAAGACCAGTTGAACACGGACACGCAACAATGGTCTGCCACAGGGAGCAATGATCTTTTTCAACATCGATATGGTAAATATGTCCTGCACCAGAGCCTGGAAGTTCATTTACGCCGATGACATAGCACTGCTCATGCAGGCATTAGCGGAAGCAAGTAGGATGCTTGTCAGCAACCTGGACCTACTGGAATGTTGCTTAAGGTCCTGGTGCCTCTGCCCCAATCTGGAGAAGATAGTTATGCCGGCCTTCCATCTGAACAACAACACCGCTGAGAAAGAGCTCAACATACACTTCTGCAGAAGGCAACTTACCCATGATCCCCATCCAAAACACTTGGGTGTCACCCTGGACAGGACTCTTACCTATTGGCCTTACCTGATCAACATGGGCCAAAAAGTAAAAACCAGGTGAACCTGGTCCAGAACCTTGCTGGAATGTCATGGGGAAGCACAACCAGAAAAACTAGCACCACAACAGTGGTCCTTGTCTACTCTGCTGCAGAATAGTGCTTTGCTTCATGGTGGTGCAACCAGTACACAAATATCCTGGATATGCAGCTAAACACCGCCATGTGGATGGTGTCAGCGATGCTTAAGTCTACTCCATCTAAGTGGTGCTTGTTGTATGTTTGGTTAGTCTGCCACTGTTTGTATATTTGGTTAGTCTAGCTAGGAGAGATTACTGAGTCTTCAGTGATTTTAACATTAACTCATTCATTACATATTAACTATATACAGCTTTACTTGTGTGACTCCTCTCAAGGCATGCTGTTTCTCCCTCCAGTCTCTCTCACATGCGATTGCTTACATCATCATGATGGGAGGTATTCACACTGTCTCAAACATTAACCCTTTCAAACTCTTATGCTACATCTCCCTCCAAGGTTTTATCCATATATATACATATTTATACATTCACTTTTTATATTTTTGCATCCTGCCCCACCTCCCCCCCAAGTCTCTGACATCACAGATTCAATCTGTCAGGAGGCTTCACAACTCTCCCTGATCGTGTTGTTGTCAGACACAGAAGATCAGTAGTCTTTCTCTGAACTCTTGTTTATTCACTTAGATGGCCTTCATTGAGGTTTGTAGTATCCGGTGCTTTCTGAATGTCAGGGGTTGAACATTTGGTTCATCCAAATGTATGACTGATTGATGTCTTTGATGAATAGAAATAAGATTTCTCCAGTTTCTTATAGTACCTTCTGAAGTATGTACTAAATAAGATCTCTGTTAATTCTCATGTTGATTCTAATGTTACTGTGTATCTCTTTCTCTGCCTTGGTCTCATACCCATAACTTTTCTCCTTCCATCAACTTAGGTATTCCTGGTACAATATATCCTACGATAATTATAAGCTTGTTGCTTTTGGTAAGACTTTTCTCTGTCTGATCTGTAGTTTAGGAGTGCTGTTTGAAAATCTTCATTTTTCTTTAACAGTGACTCATCTCTCAGCTTCTCCATTAGATTGTTGATATCTAGGGGAACTTGTAAGATGTACAAATTCACAGATTTCCGCAAAGTTTATAAAGTAGTCGTTTGCAAATTGTGGTCCACTATCAGAAACTATCTAGTCAGGTATACCATGTGTTGCAGAGATCTCCTGGATCACTCGAATGACAGACTCAGTTGTTGTTGTGTACAAACGTTTGACCTCAATCCACCTTGAAAACTTTCTTTCTTTTTTTTGCCGTCCTTATCTCGAGAGACAATGGATATGTGCCTGGAGGTGGTCAGTGGTTTGTGAAGCAGAGCCTGGAGTGGCTATAAAGGCCAATTCTAGAGTGACAGGCTCTTCCACAGGTGCTGCAGAGAAATTTGTTTGTCGGGGCTGTTGCACAGTTGGCTCTCCCCTTGCACCTCTGTCTTTTTTCCTGCCAACTACTAAGTCTCTTCGACTCGCCACATTTTCGCCCCGTCTTTATGGCTGCCCGCCAGCTCTGGCAAACACTGGCAACTGACTCCCACGACTTGTGATCAATGCCACAGGATTTCATGTCGCGTTTGCAGACGTCTTTAAAGCGGAGACATGGACGGCCGGTGGGTCTGATACCAGTGGCGAGCTCGCTGCACAATGTGTCCTTGGGGATCCTGCCATCTTCCATGCGGCTCACATGGCCAAGCCATCTCAATAGTGTGTACAAGCTGGGGATGTTGGCCGCCTCAAGGACGTCTGTGTTGGAGGTACGGTCCTGCCACCTGATGCCAAATATTCTCCGGAGGCAGCGAAGATGGAATGAATTGAGACGTCGCTCTTGGCTGACATACATTGTCCAGGCCTCGCTGCCATAGAGCAAGGTACTGAGTACACAGGCCTGATACACTCGGACCTTTGTGTTCCGTGTCAGTGCGCCATTTTCCCACACTCTCTTGGCCAGTCTGGACATAGCAGTGGAAGCCTTTCCCATGCGCTTGTTGATTTCTGCATCTAGAGACAGGTTACTGGTGATAGTTGAGCCTAGGTAGGTGAACTCTTGAACCACTTCCAGAGCGTGGTCGCCAATATTGATGGATGGAGCATTTCTGACGTCCTGTCCCATGATGTTCGTTTTCTTGAGGCTGATGGCTAGGCCAAATTCATTGCAGGCAGCCACAAACCTGTTGATGAGACTCTGCAGGCACTCTTCAGTGTGAGATGTTAAAGCAGCATCGTCAGCAAAGAGCAGTTCCCTGATGAGGACTTTCCGTACTTTGGACTTCGCTCTTAGACGGACAAGGTTGAACAACCTGCCCCCTGATCTTGTGTGGAGGAAAATTCCTTCTTCAGAGGACTTGAACGCATGTGAAAGCAGCAGGGAGAAGAAAATCCCAAAAAGTGTGGTTGCGAGAACACAGCCCTGTTTCACGCCACTCAGGATAGGAAAGGGCTCTGATGAGGAGCCACCATGTTGAATTGTGCCTTTCATATTGTCATGGAATGAGGTGATGATACTTAGTAGCTTTGGTGGGCATCCAATCTTTTCTAGTAGTCTGAAGAGACCACGTCTGCTGACGAGGTCAAAGGCTTTGGTGAGATCAAGAAAAGCAATGTAGAGGGGCATCTGTTGTTCACGGCATTTCTCCTGTATCTGACGATCTCTCTGCACTAAAGCCACACTGTGCCTCAGGGTAGACGCGCTCGGCCAGCTTCTGGAGCCTGTTCAGAGCAACTCGAGCAAAGACTTTCTCCACTATGCTGAGCAGGGAGATTCCACGGTAGTTGTTGCAGTCATCGCGGTCACCTTTGTTTTTATAGAGGGTGTTGATATTGGCATCGCGCATGTCCTGGGGTACTGCTCCCTCGTCCCAGCACAGGCATAGCAGTTCATGTAGTGCTGAGAGTATAGCAGGATTGGCACTCTTGATTATTTCAGGGGTAATGCTGTCCTTCCCAGGGGCTTTTCCGCTGGCTAGAGAATCAATGGCATCACTGAGTTCCGATTTGGTTGGCTGTATGTCCAGCTGATCCATGACTGGTAGAGGCTGGGCTGCATTGAGGGCAGTCTCAGTGACAGCATTCTCCCTGGAGTACAGTTCTAGGTAGTGCTCAACCCAGCGGTCCATTTGTTTGTGTTGGTCATTATGTCCCCTGGTTTAGATTTGAGGGGGGCGATCTTCTTGATGGTTGGCCCAAGAGCTCTCTTCATGCCATCATACATTCCTCTGATGTTTCCGGTGTCTGAGGCCAGCTGAATATGCCTGCATAGGTGTTGCCAGTAGTCGTTTGCGCAGTGCCTGGCTGTTCTCTGTGCAGTGCTTCTGGCTGCTTTAAGTGCTGCGGATGTTAAATCGCTGGGGGCTTTCTTGTAGTTCAACAGTGCAATGCGCTTAGCGGCTATGACAGGTTCCAGCTCTTCATTATGAGATTGAAACCAGTCTGCATTTCTCTTCGCACTTTTGCCGTAGGTGGTCAAAGCTGACTCATAGATGGCGTCTCTGATGTGGGCCCACTTGGTCTCAGCATCCCCTGTGGGAGTGTTTTGAAGGGCTGTTACAAGTGAATTTAGAAATTTTTGTAACAGCTGTGGGTGAGAAATTCTGCTCGTGTTGATGCGCGGGTGGCCCTTCTGCTTGGAATGATGCAACTTCTTTGGTCTGAGTCTAACCTTGCTGCACACCAGGGAGTGGTCGGCGTCGCAGTCCGCACTGTGGAAGCTGCGTGTGATTTGAACACTGTTTAAGGCGGCTCGCCTTGTGACAATGAGCTCTTGCTGGTGCCAACAACGCGATCTTGGGTGCCTCCATGAAACCTGGTGACAGGGTTTAGTGTGAAAGAACGAGTTGGTGATGCAGAGGTTATGATAGGTACACAACTCAAGCAGTCTCTGCCCATTCTCATTCATCCTTCCAACGCCATAGCGCCCAAGGCAGGAGGGCCATGAGTCATGGTCGGCCCCAACCCTGGCATTAAAGTCCCCCAGCAGGAATAGGTGTTCGGTGTTGGGGATGCTGCTAATGATGTTATGGAGTTCCTCGTAGAACTGATCTTTAGCTTCAGGTGGGGAGCAGAGTGTTGGAGCATAGATGCTGAGTAGGTGTACTGGACCAGAGGTGGTGAGCAGTCGGATGGACAGTATGCGTTCCGAGCCATTTGAGGGTGGCTCTATCATGCTGAGCAAGGAGTTTCTGATGGCGAAGCCCACTCCATGCTGTCTTGGTTCTTCAGGATCCCTGCCCTGCCAGAAGAAGGTGTAGTCTTGCTCTGCTAGAGATCCACTCGCGGGGAGGCGAGTCTCCTGAAGTGCTGCAATATCTACATTGAGTCTACTGAGCTCGTTGTTAATGATGGCGGTCTTCCAAGAATCGTTGATTTGTGTAAGGTCTTCCAACAGGCTAGGACACATAGTTCTGACGTTCCAGCTTGCAAAGCGAAGGGCTGGTACCTTCTTTCCTTTTTTCGTGTTGTTTGGTGCGGTGTATCAGTCCACCTTTCGGGCAATGACCCTGAGCTCCAAGCACCCATTGAAGCAGGTGGACTGTGGCGGGACAGAACCTTATTGACCGGGGGCTGCCCGGTTTGAGGCGGGCGGTAGCTGTCCAGTGAGGTGCAATGACCTCTGCCACCAACAAAGGCAACCCGTGGCGCCCAGTTTCTATGCCAATTTATCTGGACTTATAACCCGTAACTGCTGCCTTCCGTGTTGTTTCAGTCGCTGTGAGGCAATTATGGAGTGACCTCTTCATGGCGCATGCCTGGCCAAATTTACGGAGGTTGAGAGTTGCCCAGTCGTCAAAACCCCCCTCTCGGCCTTTCTGGTGGGGTCCAAAGGAGTGCAGGGCACGATGTTTGGCACCAGTATGGCTGCAGGAACTGCCAGAAACATGCCAAAGGTGACACATGACCGCCTACGGGGTTCCACTCCGGATTATCTGTCAGGGTTTACTCCCTTAGCCTTGGTCTCTCCCGGGACGCCCACAAGGCAGTGGGGTTGTTAGGGCCCCTACACAGGTGTAGGATGGTGCCGGTGAGAGGAGGGGATGCGAGGAGGAGGGTGGAGGGAGGGGGGTGCGACCTTGAAAACTAGTCGATGACAATCAGGTAGAATTTTCCATGAAACATAAATAGATCCATCCCCAGACATTCCCATGGTCTGGTTGGAAATTGGATTGATATAAGAGGTTCCCTCTGGTCTGGTCTGTGCACTGTGCATACCCAGCAATTTGAAATAATTTCTTCTATATTTTCCAATGTTCCCAGCCATCACATGGGTGACTGAGCCCGTGCTTTGCATTTCGTGATATCCATGTGGCCCTAATGTATTTTCTCCAAGATATCAGTCCTGAGTGAAACCGGAATCACCAGCCTCTCGTCATATACCAGCAAATCATCCACCATAGTAAAGTGCCTCCTGTACTCAAAGTAGATTTTCATCACCGTACCACTGGACATTGCTGTGGCCAACCTTGCATGCAATATTGGCATATTCGGATGCATTCCTCATCTTGCATCTGAGCATGACAAATTTCTTGGAGCTTTTTTGAACTTGCTGGCCATTGTGACACAGTGAACTGAGAATATGACTCAATTTCATTTCTGAAGTTAACATCCTATTGTGTAGGATGTTCAACATCTGCAGACGTTTGCAGTTTTCCCTGTACATATACCTTTTCATACGTGTATCTCATTAGTCTCAACTGGAATCTCCGGATTCTCAGAGGCATCCTAGCGAGTTCCTTTTCATCAAGTAAGGAAACTAGGGGTTTGTGGTCTGTCTTTATGACAACCTTTAAGCTGATGATATAATCTGAGAACTTTTCGCAAGCCTGCGAGACTGCAAGAGCTTCTTTCTCAATGACAACGTACCTCGTTTCAGTCTCAGACAATGTTCCAGATGCATAATAAACTGGTCTGCGACATCCATCTGGCTGTTCTTGTAAAAGGACTGCCCTTAACCCTGTAGATGAGGCATCTGCTGCAATTGTGGTCGATAGTCAGGGGTTATAATGAACTAAGATATCAGGCAAACTCAGCATCTCCTTGATCTGTGAAATGCTTGCTCCTGATGTGCATCCCAACACCATGCTTGAGCTTTCCTTAATAGTTGTCGTAAGGGTTCAGTAACTTTTGCTAGATTAGGTAAAAATTTTGTCAACTGATTAACCATTCCAAGGAATCGTTGAAGATCTTGGACAGAAGTAGGAAGTGGGAATTCACTAATGGCTCTCATCTTTTTTGTGGGTCTGTCATTATGCTGTTACTAATGGCAACATGCCCTGAGAAATGAATAGATGTTTTTGGGAATTCACATTTTTCATTATGTGTCAGGCCTCCTTCTTGTAGAGGATTCAAAACTGCTCTAACCCTCCGGTCATGTTCTTCAATGGATTACCGATGGACTAAGATGTCTTCCATATGGCATGCTACTCCTTTAAGGCCCTATAGAATGTTCAGCATAGTTCTTTGGAATATTTACGGTGCTGATGTTATACCAAATGGTAAATGATTAAAACAAAATCTTTCAAATGGAGTAATGAAGGTTGTCAATAAACGTGATTTCTTATCCAACAGAACTTACTAAAAGCCACTATTTGCTTCAAGCTTTGTGAACATGGTACTTTTGAATAACTTTGCCAAGCTTTCGTTGACTGAGGACATCGGATGAACTTCTCTTGCCACAGCCGTATTAGGTTAAGTCTACACAAATGCGAACAGTACTGTTAGATTTAGGAACTGGAACCATTCCCAAACACCACTCTGTAAGTTCAGTGACAGGAAAAATGACTCCCATTCTAGTCATCTCTTCTAGCTGATGTTGGACTTGTTTCATTAGTGGGTGTGGTATCTTTCTCGGGTTTTGCACTTCTGGTGCCTTTTTTCCAAGTCAGCTTTCTTTAGACTATTTTTCAAATTCTTCTGGATTTTGTATGGTAAGAACCGCTGCTATTCACCATATTGTATGTTTGGTTAGTCTGCCACCATTTGTATATTTGATTAGTCTAACTAGGAGAGATTACTGAGGCTTCAGTGATCATTTATTACATTTTAACTATATACAGCTTTACATAAGTCTGTGTGACTCCTCTGAAGTCATGCTGCTTCTCCCTCCAGTCTCTCTCACATGGGATCTCTTACATCATCATGGTGGGAGATATTCCTCACACTGTCTCAAACATTAACCCTTTCAAACCCTTATACCACAGTGCTGTCCCACATCGCCCCTCCTGACATTCGTTGCGATGTCATCATGCTCTGTTGAGATGGAAAATGTCATGAGCAACACTGACCTTCCCATTCACAAAGACTTGAAAAGAGGACCAAAAAAGTACTTAAAATCACACCAGCCATTTTGGGAAACAGCAACTAATAGTTATGCAGATGGTGTCAACCCATTATCCAGATGGATTTAATCGTGGTCCACATGCAATAATCAGAATCAACACCTCATCACTGACTCAGCAGCAGAGAGCCTTGGCTTCAACCTCCCCTGAAGACAATGGACAGGCTCAACTGAATCTGCACAGGGCATGGACAATGCAGCTATCTGCTTCACAAGTGGAAAATGAGGGATGATCCAAAGTGCGATGGTGGCCGTGAGTCCCAGACCATGAAACACATTACTTCAACATGCCCACAAAGATCTGTTGTGGGAGGCACCTCATTTCTTCATTCAGCATCTCAGGAGGCCATCGAATGGATAGTCAAATTAGACATCAAATTATAAGTTTTACCCCTCATATGAGAGTAGTAGTTGTAGTAGTCAGCCTCTGAAAAAAGAGATCGGCATTTTGTGTATATATCCTTTGTCACAACAGGAAAGAAAAATAAACTTGTATTTATTATATCACCTTTCACAACTTCAGGACATCTCAAAGTGCTTTACAGCCAGTAGAATACACACTGTTGTAATACAGGAACACATAGAAACCAATTTGCACACAGCTAGATCCCACAAACAGTAATGTGGGAAATGAGCAGGTGTGAAATCTACACCTGAAATATTAATCTGTCTTTTTCAATTATGGATGGAACTAGCTGTGGAGTTCCAGCATTCTCTGCAAAATTTTCTTCCTTTTCTACAGAGTCACAAAATCACAGAATCAAAGAATTGTTACAGCACAGAAGGAAGACATTTGGCCCATTATTTCTGCACTGGCTCTCCAAGTGAGCAATTCACTTAGTGGCATTCCCCCACCTTCTTCCCATAACCCTACACATTTTTTCTTTTCAGATAACTATCGAATTCCATTTTGAATGCTGCCTTGATTGAACCTGCTCCACAACACTTTCTGGCAGTGCATTCCAGATCCTAACCACTCGTTGTGTGAAAAAGTTTTTCCTCTTTTCACCATGCTTCTTTTGCCAATTACCTTAAATCTGTGCCCTTTCGTTCTTGATACTTTCATGAATGGGAGCAGTTTTTCCCTATCTACTCTATTCAGACCCCTCATAATTTTGAATACCTCTATCAAATCTCCTCTCAGCCTTCTCTTCTCCAAGGAAATCAGTCTCAACTTCTTCAATCTATCTTCGTAAATGAAGTTCTTCATCCCTGGAACCATTCTGCTGAATCTTTTCTGTACTCTCTCCGATGCCTTCACATCTTTCCTAAAGTGCAGCACCCAGAACTGGATGTAATACTCCAGTTGATGCCAAACCAGTGTTTTAAACAAGTTTAACATAACCTCCTTTCTCTTGTACTCTATGCCCCTATTAATACAGCCTAAGATACTGTATGCTTTATTAACTGCTCTCTCAACCTGTCCTGCCACCTTTAATGACTTATGCACATATACACCCAGGTCCCTCTGCTCCAGCACCTCCTTTAGAGTTGTACCCTTTATTTTATATGGTCTTTCCATGTTCCTCCTACCAAAATGAATCACTTCACATTTCTTTTCTAATAGAATACATCTTCAGAAAAGGAACCTCCTTTCTTTTCTTCTTCCTGTCAGTCTCAACTTTCTCTTCCTCTTATTGGAGCAGCTTGCCTACCACACTGTCTACTTTGAGAAAGACAGATAATCTTGGGCACAGACTTCATTACAGCTTCCCCACAAGGCTACTCTGTCAACAACTGAGAGGAAGTATACTTATTGTAACTTGGGACTGTTATGGGTGGAATTTTATTGTGTATGTTTTAAGTGGTTCAAGATACAAATTTCCTATTTTCTTTAGTAGTTCAAAGACCACTTCATACCATTGAGTAAATATTTATGAGTAAAAATCTTTCCTCTGGTGTCTTTCTTCATAAACCTGCTGGATTTTGTGAAGTCTCAGTGTGGACATGTTATACTGTGCATGCATAATATTGAGGCTATTTTTAGCACATTGCAAAGCTGTAATATGCACATTAGAAAGCATTAAGGCCATTTTGGACACCTGCTCAATATTATGCGCTTTTTGTTTATGCATGCTATATACTGCTGAACTGGGATATCATGCAACTAAGTGGTCAAACCTGATGTAATGTAAAGAAATAGGGCCATGGAAAATGAGGGAGCGGAGAATATAAATAAGAACTTACATTCATATTACATAGCAATTACAATATAGAAACTAGCTGTTTGGTCCAACAGGATATCCCTTACATAAGCATATCCTATTCCCATAACCCTGTATTTCTCCTTTCTTCAAGGACCTGTCTTACCTATTTTCAAATATTGACATGGTCGCTGCAATAATCACTAAGTCTGGTAGTGCATTCAACAGCCTCAGAACCCATTGTACAAAAAACGTTCTCTTGCTGTCCATCCTACATCTCTGATATTTAATCTTTCATTTATGTCCCTTTGTTCTAGATTCCTTATTCACTGTAAAACAGCCTGTTTCTTCCTATAATAAAAGCAAAATACTGTGGCTACTGGAAATATGAAATAAAAACAGTAAGTTAACGTTTCAAGTTGGTGACCTTTCATCAGAGTTAACTCTGTTTCTCTCTCTAAAGATGCTGCCAGACCTGTTGTGTATTTCCAGCACTTTCGGTTTCTTTTGACCCTGTTTCATCCCTTCATAATTTTAAACACCTCTATCAACTCACACCAAAATTTCTTCTGTTCTAAGGAAAATAGCCCCAATTTTTCAAACCTTTCTTCATATTTGTAATTCCGCATATCAGGCAGTATCCTAAGGAATCTGCAACATATCATTCCTATTGCTTCAATGTGCTCCCTACAGTGTGGAGCCTAAAATTGCACACATTCCTCCAACTGTACTTTTACTGAGGTGCTACATGGATTCACAATTCATCTTGGCTTTTAAATTCTATACCGCTTGCCAAAAATCTCAGTAATTGACAAACTATTTTATGGCCTTATCTTCTTAATATCCTGTGAATCTGAACTTCTAAATCCCTCTGCTCTTCCACATTACCCAGGCTTCTCCTGTTCAAAGTATAATTACTTTTTTTTCTGAAAATGTACCATATCACACTGACATTAAATTCCATCTGACACTTTTTTGTCCAATCAACCATCTTATTACTGCCTCCTTGCAACTTCATTTGGTTTTCAGAATTATTTACTATGCCTTCTATTTTAGTATTGTTTGCAAATTTGGAAAGCACTCCCCCTAGCCCTATTATTGATATATGCAGCGAACAGAACAGGGACACCACTATCCACTTCCAACCATTCAGAAACTGCCCTTAATTCCTACAGTTTCCTCCCTTTTAGCCACAATATTAATTCTGTACCCCTTAATTTTTTCCAACAGTTTTTCACATTCTCAGGACATCCCAAAGCACTTCAGAGCCAATGGGTTACTTTTAAAAGCATAGTCAGTCTTGTTTTGTAGGCAAATGCAGCAACCAATATGTATACAGCAAAGTCCCACAAACACCTCAGTAAAACGACCAGATCATATTGTGGCTTCTCTTAGTTAGGCTCAAGCACTAGGGTAGATAGTCCTTCATCTGTGCTCAAGCTTACTGGTTAGTGGGTACCAGAAAATTAGGCAGGTTGGAGAGTAAGCCTGTAAAGCAGGGTTGTCCAACATACGACCTGTGGGCCAGGATCCGGCCCGCCAAACATTTCCAGCTGGCCCGCGGATGTAAACTGTTCCCGGGGCCATTACTCATCCTCACCGTGACTGGAGATGAGAAATTTCCCTTTGTCAGACTGGCTTTTAAAATATTGCGCTGTCAGTTTCACAGCTGACAGCTGCTGACATTGGGAACAGCCATTTCCCAACAGACTCAGGGTTTTCCAGCGGGTTCTGACTTTTTTTTTAAAAGCCATCGAAAAACCCCGGGTCTGTTGAGAAATAGTGGTTCCCGATGTCAGCAACTGTCGGCTGTGAAACCGACAGTGATCTTTTTTAAAAGAACTGACCAACCACCTGCTGAACGTTCCACTCCCTGCAACTGTGTCAGAGAGAGTGGGAGAGAAAAAGGGGGCGAGACCAAGGGAAACAGGGGAATAGAGAGAGGGAGGGGAGGGAGACAGAGAGAGAGAGAGGAAGGAGAGAGAGAGGGGGGGGCAGAGAGAGATAGAGGGTGGGACAGAGAGAGCGAGGGGAGCAGAGAGGGGGGACAGAGAGAGGGGGGGGGAAGAGAGACAGATAGAGAGGGGGAGCAGAGAGAGAGGGGGAGAGAGACAGAGAGAGAGGGGGTCAGAGAGGGGGGAACAGTGAGCGGGTAGCAGGGAACACTGGAGACACGGGGGTAGGGGTGGGTGGAGAGGGACAGAGAGGGGGGGAGAAGGAGACAGAGAGAGGGGTGAGAGGGAGACACAGAGAGGAGGGAGAGGAAGACAGACAGACAGAGAGGGGGAGAGAGAGACAGAGAGAAGAGAGGGGGGAGAGAGAGTCAAAGAGTCATTTACTTATGGCACAGAAGGAGGCCATTATGTCCATCGAGCCCATGCCAGCTCTCTGCAGAGCTATGCAGTCAGTTCCACTCCCTGTCTTGATCTCCGTAGCCCCGCAAATCTATTTCTCTCAGGTGACCATCCAACTTCCTCTTGAAGTCATTGATCCACCACCCTTTTGGGCAGTGAGTTCCAGGACATTACCACCCGCTGTGTAAAAAATTGCTTCCTCATATTCCCCGCATCTTTTGCACAAAACTTTCAATCTGTGTCCCCTAGTCCCAGACGGGAGGCGGGTGGGGGGGGGGGGTGGTGGTGGTGGGTGGGGAAAGAGAGAACGAGACACGCACACACACAGAACATGGGAAGAGGTGGGAGAGAGATCAAGGTTTCTCCTGACAGATGGACATCTATCCAGAATACTCTGCATCGCTACATCAAGTGTGTGGGCAGAAATTGATTACTTATGCAAGCAAAAACAATGCCACTGAATCAGTTTTCAATATAGTGACGAGAAAGTAAGTCAATAAATTAGTCTTCTCATTTAAAGCTTCTTCACAAAAAATGCACATTTGTTGTTGTTTTTATTAGTAAGATAAATTTTTTTATGTTGTATCTTTCAAAATTTGCTCACTGGCGCCCCCCCACCCACCCCGGGCTGAGCAAAACTCGGAATGTTACCCTCCACCCGAAAAGGTTGGCCAACCCTGTTGTCAAGGAACTTGTCTGATTTTCCTTCATTTACATAGAAACATAGAAAATAGGAGCAGGAGTAGGCCATTCGGCTCTTTGAGCCTGCTCCGCCATTCATTATGAACATGGCTGATTATCCAACTCAGAAATCTGTTCCCGCTTTCCCCCCATATCCTTTGATCCCTTTCACCCCAAGAGTTATATCTAACTCCCTCTTGAAAACATACAATGTTTTGGCCTCAACTGCTTTCTGTAGTAGCAAATTCCACAGGCTCACCACTCTCTGGGTGAAGAAATTTCTCCTCATCTCAGTCCTGAAAGGTTTACCCCGTATCCTTAGACTATGACCTCTGGTTATGGACTCCCCCACCATTGGCTGCATCCTTCCTGCATTTACCCTGTCAAGTCCTTTTAGAATTTTATAGGTTTCTATGAGATTCCCCCCTCACTCTTCTGAATTCCAGCGAATATAATCCGAACCGACTCAATCTCCCCTCGTACGTCAGTCCCGCCATCCCAGGAATCAGTCTGATAAACCTTCGCTGCACTCTCTCTATAGCAAGAACATCCTTCCTCAGATAAGGAGATCAAAACTGCATATAATATTCCAGGTGTGGCCTCACCAAGGCCCTGTATAAATGCAGCAAGACATCCCTGTTCCTGTACTCGAATCCTCTCGCTATGAAGGCCAACATACCATTTGCCATTTTGACTGCCTGTTGCAGCTGCATTCTTACCTTCAGCGACTGATGTACGAGAACACCCAGGTCTCGTTGCATATTCCCCTCTCTGTTTATAGCCGTTCAGATAATCTGCCTTCCTGTTTTTGCTACCATAGTGGATAACCTCACATTTATCCACATTATACTGCATCTGCCATGCATTTGCCCAATCACTCAACTTGTCCAAATCACCCTGAAGCCTCTCTGCATCCTCCTCACAACTCACCTTCCCACCCAGTTTTGTGTCATCTGCAAATTTGGAGATATTTTAGTTCCCTCATCTAAATCATTAATATATATTGTTAATAGCTGGGGTCCTAGCACCGAACCCTGCGGTATCCCACTAGTCACTGCTTGCCATTCGGAAAAAGCACCGTTTATGCCTACTCTTTGTTTCCTGTCTGCCAACCAATTTTCTATCCATCGCAATACACTACCCCCAATCCCATGCACTTTACTTTTTCACACTAATCTCTTATGTGGGACATTGTTGAAAGCCTTCTGAAAGTCAAAATAAACCACATCCACCAGCTCCCCCTCATCAACTCTACTAGTTACATCCTCAAAGAATTCTAGTAGATTTGTCAAGCGTGATTTCCCTTTCGTAAATCCATGCTGACTCTGTCCGATTCTACCACAGTTCTCCAAGTGCTCTGCTATAAAATCTTTGATAATGGACTCTAGAATTTTCCCCACAACCGACGTCAGGCTGACTGGTCTATAATTCCCTTTTTTTCTCTCTACCTCCCTTTTTAAATAGTGGGGTTACATTAGCTACCCTCCAATCTGTAGGAACTGTACAAGTCTATAGAATCTTGGAAAATGACCAATGCATCCACTATTTCTTGGGCCACTTCCATAAGTAATCTGGGATGTAGATTATCAGGCCCTGGGGATTCATCGGCCTTCAATCCCATCAATTTCCCCCAACACCATTTCTCTACTAATACTGATTTCCTTCAGTTCCTCCCTCTCACTAAATTAATAGAGGAAAGTTAAATAGATTCCTCATCAAGTGTGCTCTTCAGCCCACCAATTTTTCAAAACTCGCTGCACCAAACCATTCAGTGCACCTGAGTGTATTCCCAAGAACGTCTCCCATTTAAAGTAGCAAAGAAGTGAATTTTAGTAATACGAAAAAGTCCACTCTCCAAGCTCCATTCTTGTTCATTTAAGCCCCTGTCATTAGGAAGAGGCAGTTCTTTTTAGTCTCTGTGGTCCCTGAACTAGCTTAACGTATTAACACAATACTCTACCCTGAATAGCACTACAGATGTCACATGAAATTTATGTTATGACAAATAACATTCGAACACAAAGCAAATTGTGTCAGGTTTTCCATTCTTCCAAGTTGCAGTGTCCGGCCAGATACAGTGCTCCATCTAGTGGCCCAGCTGTAACTGACAGAAATCACTTCCAATTGTGTCAGGTGAACTTGATGAACAGACAGGTCCCTGGCCTGAAACCTGGGATTTCAAAGTTCAAGAAAATCGAAATGTCCTTTTAATTTGATATTCTCACTCAATCCTTCATTATTAAACTTAAGCATTACTTGGAAAGTTGTACGGGAGATGAAGAACTATAGGTGCAAAATTACTATTTGTATTATTAATTTAATGTTTATGTATGAAAGTCCTGTGTTCATTTTTGAGTGGAAGCTTCAACCCGTTTATTTTAATACCTCTACTAAAATAGCAGAAAGAAGAATTAAATTATAGAGCTATGGTAGATTACAGAGATAAGGAGGGATGAGGCCAAGGAGGGATTTGAAAACAACGATGAGAATTTTGAAATAGAGGCATTGCTGGATTGAGAATCAATGTAGGTCAGCAGACCATGATGGTCTGAGCTGTGGTTTTCTCCATGGCACTGTCAGTGCAACTTAGTGATTACATTTCAGGACATGCTATTCAACTGTTACTAACACTTATAGAATGCCTTTAATATAATAAATATCGGAAGCTTTACAGCTGAGAAGTAGGTGGAAAGTTAGGGAGGTAGGTTTTAGCGAGGATCCTTAAGTTGGAGGGGTTGTAAAGCAAGGTGGAAGAGCTTGGAGAGAGAGTTCTAAGCTGTTGTGAGATGGCAGAAGGCTGTATCACTGACAGTAGAGCAGGTAGAGAAGGAAACAAACAATATACTGGAAGAGGTAAAGCTAAGTATGAGAAGAGATGCAGGGTTGAAGGAGATTGCAAAGATAGGGAGGACGAAGGCTGTAGATAAGGCTACAGTGGTATGAAGGAATAAAACTGTATGGATTTGTAAACAAGGAGTGGGATATTGAAGCTGATGTACTGAGGAATTGGAGAAATGAAGTTTGGCTATGACAAGACCGATGGCCTTTATTACAAATGGACCTGAGCACACAGATAAGGAAGTCTTGTTACAATTGTGTCGGGCTTTGGTGAGACCACACCTGTAGTACTGTGTGCAGTTTTGCTCTTCATATCTAAAGAAAAATATAGGGCTGGCTTTTACCATAGGTGGATGGGACTTCGCCACTGACGTATAAGTCAGTGGCAAACCCACTTCCGCCTAGCTCGGGGTTCTGACCCACATTTTACGGGTCCCCAGGCTTTAATTGTCCCGAGGCGGGACTTCCACTTGCTTGAGGGAGGAGGTCCCGCCTCAGTGAGCTGCTGGCCAACCAGCGGGCCGGTAGCTCTTAGTCCCAGCAGTGGCAACAGGAGTGGTGGCCACTGCTGGGACTGCAGCCCAGCCGCCGCCATGGAGCCAGGACCTCAGGTAAGTTGGGCATGCCTCGCCAGGGGGGTGGTCGGGCGAGGCAAGGGTAGTCTTTTGGGGGTGTGTGTTGCGTTTTGGGTCCCGGGGGTGGGTTGGGAGGCAGGTGCGACCCTCAATTGAGCACCCTGTTCCCGTCTGCCATGGCACCTCCCCGGCATGAGGAAAGGCCGGCAGCTATCGTTGGGCAGCCTTTCACATCTCCAGCACGCCTGCTTGCCACGGGTAAAATACCTGTGGAGATGGGCGAATCCCCTGAAGTGGCCATTATATGGTCACTTAAGGGCCTTGATTGGCCTGGGGCGGGGGGCGGGCGGTTTCTCCCCCCCCCTCACCCTCCGCCAACCACCTTAGAGTTGGCCGGAGGTGGGAGCCGGGCGGGAGGCATCCCGGAGCTTCCCGCTGAATTTTACACCATCCCCAGTAAGTTGGAGGGTGGAGTGGAGGTGGATGGGGGCGGCGTAAAATTCAGCCCATACTTACCTTGGAGGTGGTACAGCAAATGTTCATTAGACTGGTTCCTGGGATGAGAGGGTTGTTTATGATGAGAGGCAGAATAAATTGGGCCAAATACCCTCTGGAGTTTAAGAAGAGTGAGAGGTGATTTTATTGAAACATACAAGATTCTGAGGGGGTTGGATCGGATAGACAGTGAGAGGTTGTTTCCCCTGGCTGGGGAATATAGAACACAGGGCACAATTTCAGGATAAGGGGTCAGTCATTTAGGAGATGAGGAGAAATTTCTTTACTCAGTGATTGTGAATCTTTGGAATTCTCTGTCCCAGAGGTTGTGGATGCTCCATCTCAGGGAATCAAGGGATATGGGATGCAGGCAGTAAAATGGAGCAGAGGTGGAAGATCAGCCATGATTGTGTTGAATGGCAGAGCAGGCTCGAGGAGCCGAATGGACCACTTATGTTCTTAAGACAATGTGTCAGATAGGATTTGGATGTGGGATTCTGGAGGAGCTGAAGTTTATGCAGAGTGGAGCTTAGAAGGTCCATAAGGAGAGCATTCAAGTCAATCAGTCAACAAATCCAGATAATGTAGAACATTCTTCCGCCTGCCACTGCACCTAATGGCTCAAGAGGTTTAAATAATCAGCATCTTCAGGACCCAACCTGGCAACCTTCCTTTTGGGAGTCAAGAATAAAGCCGCTTGAGCTTCTAGACAAACACTGACAAGATTATTAATAGCTCGGCAAATGCAGCTGAATGTACTGTGTTATAATTGAAAACATTAATTTGCCACAGCTGAGCAAAAATGTCATCTCTCTGAGGAATGAATCCCTGTTCCTCTGTGATTTCGCCTAATGTCACTGAGTACAGGAATGAGAGATTAGCATTCATGTAGAGTGCAGAGTCAAAGGTCTGATATTGCTGTGTGGAACAACCACAAAGCAGCAGAAATGTTGTGCTTGGATATCATGTGGAAGCTCAGTGTTAAAGTTCCAGGAAAAAAACAGTTAAGCAGTAAATACTTTTAGTCTGAGAGCAGCCTGTGGCTGAAGGCTTTCTAAATTACAGTAACATTAATCATCTGTAGGCCAAAAATTCAGATGCAGTGAAGTTAGAAAGAATATGAAATGTAAAAACAAAGATCTGCATATTTTCTTTTAGTTCATCAATAATTTAAAATTTCTGAGGCAGCTCAAAAGATTAATGAGTAATTAACATGTAATTTAAACCAAAGCCTGTGTTCTGTTTTGCAGTTATAGAAACCAGTAAGACATTTTATTAAGCTGTTTTAATCATACATTTATGGATATTGGCAAGAGAGAGCAATTCTTGTATTTCAGTAGAACATTTTCCTTTGCCTCTCTGTGGTGATGGGGTCTGGTCTGAGAGCTGTCTAATATTGAGTTTGCCAATCATTTGGGATGTGTCAGTTTGTGGCTGGGTCACCGAGTAAATGGCCAACTCCTGCTCCTAATTCGTATGTTCGTATGTCCATACAAGGAGGTAAATAACTAAAGGCACAAGCAGTAAATGAAATATGTATCATATCCAGTTTTCCAAAAAGTACTTTGCTTATCCAATTACATTTTTCAGCTTTTATGGCTAATGTAAAAAAAAGACTTGCATTTATATAGCACTTTTCATGACCGCCAGACGTCTCAAAGTTCATTTCGGCCAAATACGTTTTGAAGTGTAGTCACTGTTGTAACGCAGGAAATGCGGCAGCCAATATTCACACAGCAAACTCCCACAAGCCGCAATGTGATAATGACCAGGTGATCTGTTTTTGAATGTTGATTGAGGGATAAACGTTGGCCAGGACACCAGGGATAAGTCCCCTGCTCTTCTTTGAAATAGTGCCATGGGTAAAAAAAATTAAGGAAAGAAAGGAAAAGGATAAAAAGACATGGAGGTAGATTCTGCATCAGCTGTGTGGTGTGCAACACATTATGTGTTTGCCCAAATCATAGGTACCCATTACCATTGTAGCTTCCAGTGTCCTGCTTCATTAGTTATTCAATGCAATGTCCTGCCAGGGAAGTCCTTGCCAGCTGATAGGTTTGGGATTTTCAGTGCTGCTGTGTCTATTTAAAGGGCTGCAAAAATCTGACAACATCCCCCTCACGCCTCATTTTCAGAGCAGTGCCCAGACTGTGCCTTTTGCAGGTGCAGGCACAATATCCACCTACTGGGGAATGGCCCTGAAATCCTGAAGCACTGTAGTGAGGATAATGACCTGTCACAGTTGATATCTGCTCCTTTTCCTCTCTGCTGTACTTCCCAGTTACTACAATGGAAAAAAGAAATCAGCCTTCATAAATTTAAATTTGTGAAACATTAATTTAAAACAGCTATTAGCAGAATTAATATTTGCTCAGAATGGAGGAAAAAACATTAAGGTTCTTCAAAATATAGCTGAAACTAAGAATTAAGCTATTAGAGGAATGAACTTTCATGGATCAAAGAACTTTTCTCATCATCAATCAATTTAAAATTTTCTGTAACAAATGTTAACTTTGTGTATAAGTATATGAAGTTGTAATTTGCATTGAAAGGTGGGTTTCTTGCATCTCCCTACATAACAATAATGACTACACTTCAAAAGCTTTTCATTGGCTTTGAAACACTTTGGGACATACGGATGTCATGAAAGCTGTTATATAAATGCAGGTTCTTTCTTTAAAACTCAGGATAGTCAATATCAGCAATATGTATTAACTAGATTGACGGCATTTCAAAATGTCGGGTAAAATTCAATTTCGGTGGGGGGCAAAATAACGTGCTAGCAGATTGACTGCTCATTATACATCTCACCTGGTTGACTTCAATGGAAGCAAATTTCTGCCTGATAAAACGTCTCCTGGGCAAATTGGGACTTTCTTAATTTTTATTTCACGGTTTTGCACTAGTTAATGTGCTCTTCAGCTGTTATACTACTGTTAAAGAACTTTTATTAATGGGGCATCATCACTTTTTATGTTCCCATGAATGACATTGCATTCTCAGCAAGCAAATATTTCAAAACTGCCTTTACCTACAATATTAATAATAGGCCAAAAGGAACAAAGGAAAGGGAAATATTGTGCCAGATTGTGAAGGCAGAAACAACTGAACATAAGAGTATAATAGTGAAGAAAGATTGTGTTCAAGTTGAGCTGTCCCCAGTTGCAAATAAAGTGTCAAGTATTACCAATGGTGAGTCCTTTGGTTAATGTCTCAGACATGCTTGTTTGTGCTGGCATGCTCTGTATTTACTGTACCGTTCTTGGGTTCAGTCATTACTTTCTTTACAATCTCATGCAATATTGTAATTTCTCAGGTATATATATATATTTAAAAACTACACATAAGCTGCAAGATGTGAAGATTAGATTTTTACCCTTTGCTGCTTTGTATTATGTTTCCGCCGGGTTGCTGGATATATTATGTATATCTGAATTATCTCAGAGCAATACAGATATCACACTTGTATTAAATCATCAACTGGTTTATTTACAACACTTTACGATCACTCAGCTCTTTCAAGATCTCAGCACAGTGTCTTCTCAGAATAGTCTCTGTCTTTTTTGATTTCAGTTTCAAACTCTTCAGATCCACCCAGAGGCTTAAGCAATCAAACACAGTGAACAGAGATAATTGGACAGACTAATACAATCAAACCCAGATCAATCAAACACTACACTTTACATTCACTGTCCAGCTGGTTCAAACTAATATTTTTCAGTCAGATGTTTAAACAAAATATTTGGATTAGCGATCTAGCAGTGGCACAGGATATAACAATCCTAGAAAATTTTTAAAGTAACATGACCAATACACAGGACACTCTAAACAGACTACACATTTCCTTTGTAACATTTAAGATGCCTGCAAATTCAGTTATACTTTTTACCGCATCAGAATTATAAGGGATTATTTTATAGAATCACACTCCTGGGAAAGAACCTTGACAATCAGCAGTACATATCAGGAACCTGGTTACTCATCTGTCATGGCTTTCCATCCACTGATTTTAATGGACTGAAACTTGAAAACTTTCTCAGGGAAGATGTCATAAACTTCTTAAATGATGACAAGCAGAAAACAAAGCAAACTATCCTTCTTATGAAACATATCAATTAATGAGTCTTTAGGACTGCACTGGATCAATTAAATATGTCAGTTCCTTCACAGGATCTTGTTTCAGTTAAGATATTTGGTGTGTAGCAAATATCTTTGGGCATACTATCTCTCTTACATTTCATTAGGCTGATCACCCGAATAAACTACCTCAAACAGTTGAATAATCAAAGAGAAAACTCAACAGCCCTTCCTGCTCTGGCTCAGCTAATGTGTACCTAAGATTCGGAGTTGTTCGAGGAAAATCTTTATCAAGTAGAAGCACTCTTGAGCCATAAGATCACTGGCAGATCAGCATGTTAAAAGAAATAAGCAAACAATTGCTTTGAAGATAAGTCACAAAGGGCCTGAGACTTAAGCAGGTTCCAAAGTTTATTCTTCAATGGCCCCTCTACAATCATTTGGACTTCAACTGCCAAAGGTTATAAGATTAAATTAAATCTCTTTAAATCTGTTTTTCAGACACAGACTAGACTCCATTTTATTGAGCTGCAAGACTTGATGACCCTGAATTTACATGTCAATTTTAGCACACTTTTGGTATAGATTTGTGGTAGCTTTTTTTAAACCACCAAAATAGAGGCGGAAGATATATCTTTGTGCCCCAATTCCATCATGCATTTTTGTCTTTGAATATTATTAAGGCAGAGGTAGATAGATTCTTGATAAGCAAGGGGGTGAAAGGTTATCGGGGGTAGGTGGAAATATGGAGTAATCAGTTCTGCCATGAACTTATCGAATGACGGAACAGGCTCGAGGAGCCGAGTGGCCTGCACCTGCTCCTAATTCATATGTTCGTCTCCTGCAATTTCCTTGTTGAGTGTGGAGTGAGCTCATTATAATATCTGTAAAGGAGAGGCATTGGCACTAGTTTTATACTCACAGTGCACAAGGACTAAGTTAGAATGAGAGATGTAAGGTGTCACTTGCCAGAATCTACTGAGACAGGTGAAAGTGAGAAATTTTTGAGATTGAAGAATGTGGCAAATTTCACTAGTAATTTCTGTAGCGAGGAAAAACTTTTTGGAACAACTTTTATGAGCATCCAACCTTCACAGCCTTGGGGCGTGCTTCTGTAGGGAGAAAGCTTCAAAAACATAGGATTTGTCTTGGAGAGCCACCTATGACTATGTAAATTATCTAATGCACGGCATTCTGCTAGATTCAGTTCTGTAGAGCACCAGTAGGAACAACTCCTGACACACTGACAGAAGTCCAGCGCAATTCACCACATGGCATTTTTGGAGCATCTGTATTTCAAGCGCATCAAATAACATTTTTATTGGAGCTTAATAGCTCTCTGAGAAGCCTAGGACTTGGTTCATCACTATCAACTACAAAGATCCCAACAGGGAAGCAAGGTACAATTCTTAGCATGTATTTGTGACTACAATTCTGGGGTTTATTTTTATACAGATCACAGCAAGATGCCCATTCACAGGGCATGCCAGGACTAGCTGTTTATAATCCCCAGCCCTCCTCTACTGTTCAGTATCAATGGAAGATTACTGAGGACAAAACTTCCCCCAAGTCAAATATTTTAAGAGGTGTGAAAAGAGATGTGATTTGTTATATACAAAGCAATGCACCGGGGTAATTTTGAATGATTATTTTAAAATCTGTTACCAGGATCAGCTGGGATTAGCAGAAAGGAGGAGCATTTGAACCTGAAGAATGCTGAATTTATTTCTATAAATTACTGGTTCTGGGAAGAGATTTTAGCAGTGTTTTTTCTTTTGCTCTCTCATATACAGTGTTGCAATTCTTTTACTGATGTTCACCTCAGAACTCAAAATCAAGCTGAACGAAATCAAAAAAGTCTGGAGATACTCTGCAGGTCAGGCAGCACCCATCAAGAAAATAACAGACAGTAGACATTTCAGGCATAAAAACTTCCGTCAACTGTCTCATGGATTCATAGTGGATGCTGCCAACCTGCTGAATATCTGAAGTATTTTCTCCTTTTATGGCAAGATTTCCAGCCTCTGCAGTATTTTGCATTTTATCAAGCTAAACAAAATTATTGATATATCAGTGAGTATTTTGGAAGGTTGTACAATGATTCAAGTTTGGAGGGAATGCCTGATTAAAAATCCTGACTTTACATCTGTTTATTGAGAGAAAAACTTTTGTGACAGTAATTAGCGATATTTGGTAAAGACGGCAAAATGCATTTTTTTAAACTTTCTTTAATTTCGGGCCGTTCCTATTAAACCCATTTCATAACAGGATGGATTGTAAAGACAAAGAACGACTTTCCCATATTACTTGTAAAGATGTATTTATTTATATAGCTGGTGTGTGAAGGAAACGCATCTATTTATCTACCTGAGTTGGTAAGGAAAACACTATTTTCCAGGAACCAATCAAATTGCGCTTGCTTCAATGTCTCTTGCAAAATCCTTTCCAAGTGCTTTTAGTGGTGATGCGTTCCTCCCCCACTTCCACATCAAGCAGCCCTCTTGCCAACAGCATATCCTCTGACACATCATGAATATCACCACAGGATTAAACTAAAACATGGAGCACAAACATAATAGTTTCAGCATTAAAGCTCTCCTCTAATCTAGGGAATGCGAGTAATAATTAATTTTCCAGTTGGGAAAGACTATTTTTGAGGTCAAACTCACACTGAGAAGGAATGTTTATAGATTGAGAAAAATTAAATTCCTTCATTTAGAAAATCGAAGAAACTATGTTCCATCATACGATATGATTTCTTTGGATTCGTTCGGGAGATGTGGGCATCGCTGGCTAGGCCACCATTTATTGCCCATCCCTAAATGCCCTTGAGAAGGTGGTGGTGAGCTGCCTTCTTGAACTGCTGCAGTCCTTGGGGTGTAGGCACACCCACAGTGCTGTTAGGAAGTGAGTTCCAGGATTTTGACCCAGCGACAGTGAAGGAATGGCGATATAGTTCCAAGTCAGGATGGTGTATGGCTTGGAGGGAAACTTGCAGGTGGTGGTGTTCCCATGCATTTGCCGCCCTTGTCCTTCTAGATGGTAGAGGTTGTGGGTTTGGAAGGTGCTGTCTAAGGAGCCTTGGTGTATTGTTGCAGTGCATCTTGTACATGGTACAAACTGCTGCTACGGTGTATTGAATGTCAAGGAGAGATGGTTAGATTCTGTCTTGTTTGAGATCGTCATTGCTTGGCACTTGTGTTGCGCAAATGTTACTTGCCACTTGTCAGCCAATACCTGGCTGTTGTCTAGGTCTTTCTGCACATGGACAGGGGCTGCTTCAGAATCTGAAGAGTCGCGAATAATGCTGAACATTGTGCAATCATCAGCGAACATCCCCACTTCAGACATTATGATGGAGGGAAGGCCATTGATGGAGTAGCTGAAGATGGTTGGGCTTAGGACACTACCCTGACGAACTCCTGCAGAGATATCCTGGGACTGAGCTGATTGACCTCCAACAACAACAACCATCTTCCTTTGTGCTAGGTATGTCTCCAACCAATGGAGAGTTTCCCCCGATTCCCATTGACTCCAGTTTTACTAGGGCTCAAATGCTGCCTTGTTTCGGACCAAGTCTGCAATGAGGTCAGGAGCTGAGTGGCCCTGGCGGAACCAAAATTGAGCATCAGCGAGTAGGTTATTGCTGAGAAAGTGCCGCTTGATAGCACTGTTGACAACCCCTTCCATCACTTTGCTGATGATCGGGAGTAGATTAATAGGGCGGTAATTGGCTGGGTTGGATTTGTCTTGCTTTTTGTGTGACAGGACATACCTGGGCTATTTTCCACATTGCCGGGTAGATGGCAGTATTGTTGCTGTACTGGAACAGCTTGGCTAGAGGCACAGCTAGTTCTGGAGCACAAGTCTTTGGTACTATTGCCAGAATGTTGTCCGGGCTCATAAACTTTGCCTTCAGCCATTTCTTGATATCACGTGGAGTGAATTGGCTTGGCTGAAGGCTGGCATCTGTGATGTGGGGACTTCAGGAAGAGGCTGAGATGGATCATCCACTCAGCCTTTCTGACTGAAGATGGATGCAAATGCTTCAGCCTTGTCTTTTGCACTGATGTGATGGGCTCCCCTATCATAGAGGATGGGGATGTTTGTGGAGCCTCCTCCTCCAGTTATTGGTTTAATTGTCCACCACCACTCACGACTGGATGTGACAGGACTGCAGAACTTATATCTGATCCGTTGTTTGTGGGATCACTTAGCCCTGTCTATTGCATGCTGCTTCCACTGTTTGGCATGCAAGTAGTCCTGTGTTGCAGCTTCACAAGGTTGACACTTCATTTTTAGGTATGCCTGGTGCTGCTCCTGGCATGGACTCCTGCACTCTTCATTGAACCTGGGTTGGTTCCCCCAGCTTGATGGTAATGGTAGAGTGGGGGATATGCCGGGCCATGAGGTTATAGATTGTGGTTGAGTACAATTCTGCTGCTGCTGATGGTCCACAGCGCCTCATGGATGCCGAGTTTTGAGTGACTAGATCTGTTCAAAATCTGTCTCATTTAGCATGGTGGTACTGCCACACAACATGAGGGTGGGTACCCTCAGTGTGAAGACAGGACAAGGACTGTGCGGTGGTCACTCCTACCAATACTGTCATGGACAATTGCATCTGTGACAGGTAGATTGATGAGGATGAAGTCAAGTAGGTTTTTCCCTCTTGTTGGTTCCCTCACCATCTGCTGCAGAACCAGACTCGCAGCTATGTCCTTTCGGAGTTGGCTAGCTCGGTCAGTAGTGGTGCTACTGAGCCACTCTTGGTGATGGACATTGAAGTCCCCCACCTAGAGTACATTTTGTGCCCTTGCACCCTCAGTACTTCTTCCAATTGTTCAACATGGAGGAGCACTGATTCATCACCCAAGGGGAGGATGGGGGGGGAGGGGGTGCGGGTGATAGGTGGTAATCAGCAGGAGGTTTCCTTGCCCATGTTTGACCTGATGCCATGAGACTTCATTGGGTCCAGAGTTAATGTTGAGCACTCCCAGGGCAACTCCCTCCTGACTGTATCTCATTGTGCCGCCACCTGTGGTGGGTCTGTCCTGCCGGTGGGACAGGACATATCCAGGGGTGGTGATGGTGGTGTCTGGGACATTGTCTGCAAGGTATGATTCCGTGAGTATGACTATGTCAGGCTGTTGCTTGACTAGTCTGTGAGACACCTCTCCCAATTTTGGCACAAGCCCTCAGATGTTGGAAAGGAGGACTTTGCAGGGTTGGCAGGGCTGGTTTGCCATTGTCATTTCCAGTGCCTAGGTCGATGCTGAGTGTTCCGTCCAGTTTCATTCCTTCTTTTAGACTTTGTAGCAGTTTGGTGCAACTGAGTGGCTTGCTAGGCAATTTCGGAGGGCATTTAAGAGCCAACCACATTGCTGTGGGTCTGGAATCACATGGAGGCCAGACCAGGTAAGGACAGCAAATTTCCTTCACTCAAGGACATTAGTGAACCAAATGTGCTTTTACAACAATCAAGAATGGTTTCATGGTCAGTACTAGACTAGCTTTTTAATTCCAAATTTATGATAGACTGACAACAAATCCAAAATTATCTTTTTTCCATTTTTGAATGTACAATGATGCTTTTTTACTAGGGTACAAATTGGGCCTCTGATATAAAACAGAAAATGCTGTAAATACTCAGCATGTCAGGCAGCATCTGTGGAGAGAGAAACAGAGTTAATGTTTCAGGTTGATGACCTTTCATTAGAACTGGGGAAAGTTAGAAATGTAATAGGTATTAAGCAAGTAAGCAAATGGGGGAGGGTGGAAAAAAGAACCAAAGGGAAGTTCTGTGATAGGCTCGAAGACAGGAGAGATTAAATGGCAAAAGAGTTGGTAGTGCAGGGCCAAAGGGAGTGGTAATGGGACAAGCAAAGAAAAAAAAATTATCTAGAGGTGGTGTGAATGGCAGAATGATGAACAACTGCTGCCTGAAAGCAGAAACAAGAGAAAAACCGAAACCTGCAAAGATAAAGGAAACAAAAAGATGTTGCCATGAGTCCCTCCATGGGTCCAAGCCATAACTGCCTTTTTCTGGGATATGTGGAACATTCCTTGTCCCAGTCCTACTCAGGCCCCCTTCCTCACCTCTTTTTCTGGTACATTGATGACTGTATTGGTGCTGTTTCCTGCTCTCACTCTTAACTGGAAAATGTCATCAACTTGCTTTCAATTTCCACCCTTCCCTCACCTTCACATGGTCCATTTCCAACTCTTCCCCTTCCCTTCCTTGACTGCCTCCATTTCTGGACATAGGCTATCAACAAATATGCATTATAAGCCCACAGACTTCCACAGCTACCTTGACTACCTCACACTCTGGAAAACATTAATTCTGTTTCTCTCTCCATAGATGCTGCTGACCTGCTCAGTATTTCCACCATTTTCTGTTTATAGTTCAGATTTCCAGCATCCGTAGTATTTTGCTTTTCTATAAATTGCACCTCACTGTGCTTGTTTAATAGATATAAAACGGACACAAGATGTGCCAATTACAGGGAACACTGTCCCATGCCTGATCAGCGCTGGGGTGCAGGTGCTGCCATATCGGAGTCATACCTAATGCAAAGGAAGATGGTTGTGGTTGTTGGAGGTCAATCATCTGAGCTCCAGGACATCACTGCGGGAGTTCCTCAGGGTAGTGTCCTAGGCCCAACCATCTTCAGCTGCTTCATCAATGACCTTCCTTCAATCATAAGGTCAGAAGTGGGGATATCCGCTGATAATTGCACAATATTCAGCACCATCCGCAACTCCTCAGATACTGAAGCAGTCCGTGTAGAAATGCAGAAAGACCCGAACAATAACCAGGCTTGGGCTGATAAATGGCAAGTAACATTTATGCTATACAAGTGAAAGGCAATGACCATCTCCAACAAGAGAGAATCTAACCATCTCCCCTTGACATTCAATGGCATTATGATCGTTGAATTCCCCACTATCAATATCCGAGGGGCTACCATTGACCAGAAACTGAACTGGAGTAGGCATATAAATGCTGTGGCTGCAGGAGCAGGTCAGAGGCTAGGAATCCTGCAGCGAGCACCTCATCTCCTGACTCCCCAAAGCTGTCCACAAGGCACAAGTCAGGAGTGTGATGGAATACTCTCCACTTGCCTGGATGGGTGCAGCTCCAACAACACTCAAGAAGCTCGACACCATCCAGGACAAAGCTGCCCGCTTGATTGGCACACCTCCACAAACATTCACTCCCTCCACCACCGACGCACAGTGGCAGCAGTGTGTACCATCTACAAGATGCACTGCAGAAACGCACCAAGGCTCCTTAGACAGCACTTTCCAAACCCACGACCTCAACCAACTAGAAGGACAAGGGCAGCAAATCCATGGGAACACCACCACCTGCAAGTTCCCCTCCAAGACACACACCATCCTGACTTGGAACTATATCGCCTTTCCTTCACTGTCGCTGGGTCAAAATCCTGGAACTCCCTTCCTAACAGCACTGTGGGTATACCTACACCCCAAGGACTACAGCAGTTCAAGAAGGCAGCTCACCACTAACTTCTCAAGGGCAATTAGGGATGGGCAATAAATGGTGGCCTGGCCAGCGATGCCCACATCCCATGAATGAATTAAAAAAAAAAATTGGCATCGGTGGGCCTGTCTAACAGATGCATTAGGCCCCTTGCATATGTAAATGAAGGGCTTAATGCCTATTTCAGGATCCATACACGAAAGTGGTAAGTGATGAGTGGAGCATGCTCTGGACCTTCTCCACTCAGAATACTTCTCCACTCAGAATTCTTCAATGCTTGCTGCGGACGAAACAGAAACCAACACTAAAAATCAAATGTTTAAAAAAAACATTCCTGTGTAGCTGGGAGGAACACTCTGGCTCCTCCCAGTGCTACAGCACTCCTGAGGGTCATGACTATAATGTATTCCTATGTTATTGTAGTATAAGGGTCTGAAAGGGTTAATGTTTGAGACAGTGAGAGTAACCCTTCCCACTGTAGTGATGACCTGGTAATAGTCACATGGGCAGTAGACATGGGAAGGAGCTATAAGCACCATGAGAAGTGCTAGCTCGAGATCCTAAAGGAGAGTATCAATAGAATGTAAATATAAATAGAGTTCAGCCATCCAGAGACTGTGTGAAGAACACTATAACTACGCTACCAACAATATACAACATAGTGACAGTGGAATACATTAGTTATTTGCATGCTCACTGTGTGATGATATCATTAAACATGTGATTTGGCTACCTTGGTGTCTGTCTTTCTTTACAAGTTCCTTCCAATATATAACAGATTTTAGTGATGAAATGGAATTAAAGTGCAGAAGTTTTTTTTGCAGCAAATGCAGCAGAGACCATGATGAACAAAATAAGCTCACTCCCAGTGGGCTACCTGCTAGGATGGTGAAGACTTTCAATTAGATTCTGTTGAGTCTCATTGTTTCTGAAAACATGTGGCTGCACTCAGTTGATTGAATTCTGCTGGATCCTAGTGTCCATCTGATTCAGCTAGCAACTACACCGGTTCTGATTCGGCTGACTTAGTTTTTATATCACTGTTACAGATAGCTATAGTAAAGTTTTACTGGGTCACTGTTACGTTTGAAAATGGGAAAAATGACCGCCCACAGGATACATTGGAAGGCTATGAATGTATGATAGAGCTCAAGAACCATTCAATTCACACATTGAAAGAATGGACATGTTCTTCAGAGCTAACAATATATTGGAACTCAAAGGTGAAAATGATGAGGCCCAGACTCAGAATCAGGCAATTCTTGAGTGTGAGAAAGCAATTTTGCTAACCAAGGTTGGCCTGGAAGTGCATGGCAAGCTAACAAGCCTTTTTTTTAATTTTATTTGGAGATACAGCACTGAAACAGGCCCTTCGGCCCACCGAGTCTGTGCCAACCATCAACCACCCATTTATACTAATCCTACACTAATGCCATATTACTACCACATCCCCACCTGTCCTTATATTTTCCTACCACCTACCTATACTCGGGGCAATTTATAATGGCCAATTAACCTACCAACCTGCAAGTCTTTTGGCTGTGGGAGGAAACCGGAGTACCCGGACAAAACCCACGCAGACACAGGGAGAACTTGCAAACTCCACACAGGCAGTACCCAGAATTGAACCCGGATCGCTGGAGCTGTGAGGCTGTGGTGCTAACCACTGCGCCACTGTGCCGCCCTTCTTACTCCCCACAAGGCAAAAGATGTGCCATTCCAAATAATTATCACCAAGCTGGAGGAACATTTTAATCCTAAGAGATCACAAAAAGCTACAAATTTGAAACCGGAAACCAGAGAAGTAGCAAAACCATTGGCCAGTACGTTGTGGCACTGAAGAATTTATCATTGCATTACAACTTTGGTGCCCTTTTAGACCGTGCATTATGAGACAGATTCGTGTGTGGATTGGTGGATGAAAGAATACAGTTGAAGTTCTTCTTCTTTCTTTCTCTTCTTCTTTTTTTCTTCTTTTGGGCCTCCTTATCTCGAGAGACAATGGATACGCGCCTGGAGGTGGTCAGTGGTTTGTGAAGCAGCGCCTGGAGTGGCTATAAAGGCCAATTCTGGAGTAACAGGCTCTTCCACAGGTGCTGCAGAGAAATTTGTTTGTTGGGGCTGTTGGACAGTTGGCTCTCCCCTTGCGCCTCTGTCTTTTTTCCTGCCAACTACTAAGTCTCTTCGACTCGCCACAATTTAGCCCTGTCTTTATGGCTGCCCGCCAGCTCTGGCGAATGCTGGCAACTGACTCCCACGACTTGTGATCAATGTCACACGATTTCATGTCACGTTTGCAGACGTCTTTATAACGGAGACATGGACGGCCGGTGGGTCTGATACCAGTGGCGAGCTCGCTGTACAATGTGTCTTTGGGGATCCTGCCATCTTCCATGCGGCTCACATGGCCAAGCCATCTCAAGCGCCGCTGACTCAGTAGTGTGTATAAGCTGGGGATGTTGGCCGCTTCAAGGACTTCTGTGTTGGAGATATAGTCCTGCCACCTGATGCCAAGTATTCTCCGAAGGCAGCGAAGATGGAATGAATTGAGACGTCGCTCTTGGCTGGCATACGTTGTCCAGGCCTCGCTGCCGTAGAGCAAGGTACTGAGGACACAGGCCTGATACACTCGGACTTTTGTGTTCCGTGTCAGTGCGCCATTTTCCCACACTCTCTTGGCCAGTCTGAACATAGCAGTGGAAGCCTTACCCATACGCTTGTTGATTTCTGCATCTAGAGACAGGTTACTGGTGATAGTTGAGCCTAGGTAGGTGAACTCTTGAACCACTTCCAGAGCGTGGTCGCCAATATTGATGGATGGAGCATTTCTGACATCCTGCCCCATGATGTTCGTTTTCTTGAGGCTGATGGTTAGGCCAAATTCATTGCAGGCAGACGCAAACCTGTCGATGAGACTCTGCAGGCATTCTTCAGTGTGAGATGTTAAAGATGTTAAAGAAGTTGAAGTAAACACATAAAATCTTAGTATGAGCTAATGTGTAAGATTGCTTCTACCATGGCAATGGCATCAAAGAATGCTCGGGAATTTTGTCCTATGCAAATGACTAATATAGTTTCTGTCCTCTGTCAGAAGGTCTATGCCAAGTCTAAAGCAGGGAGACCTGATCAGAAGAGTGCTTTTGATAAAAGTTTAGTGATTGCTGTAACGGCAAACACAAGGCACAAGCATTTCAGTACAGAAATGCCATATACTTTAATTGCCAAAAGATAGGGCATATTGCAACTGCTTGCTGAGTGAAGGCCAAAGCAGGAAAGAGAACTCTTTGTAGTAGTAATGGAAAGCAGCAGCGTAACAAAGGTGGAGTTCACAACTTGAAGTGAATTCAGAGTCATTAAGTGGAGAAGAGCTAAGGTTGTATGACGTTTATGCCACTAGCAATCGCTCAAATGACAGAAACTTTTGTACAAAGGTGTTGATCAATCAACAGTACATCAACATGCACATTGAAATGGCTGCAGATTGCTCAATTATGTATAGAGAAACATATGAGAGCAAACTCAGTGACGTACCTCTAATTGAGAGCACAATTCAGTTGAAAATCTATTCTGGTGAGGTGTTCGAAACGTGTGGACAAATGGCATGCAATGTCCAATACAAGGCTAAGTCCCTCAAGTTTCCCATTGTTGTAGCAAGATATGTCACCCAGCCAACATTAGTGGGCAAAGACTGGCTTTTTAAGCTGGCATTAGACTGGAAACATGTTTTCCAAGTTGAGACGACCAAGAAGCTTGATCAGCTTTTCAATAGTTACAGGAATATTTTCAAGGATAGGTATGAAGGTATAATTGGTGTGAAAGTGCACATCTGAATCAAACCTGATGCAAAACCAGTATATTGCAAGGCTAGGCCGGTTCCTTATGCTCTCCAAAGAAGCTAGAGAGGAAAAGTGTGCTAGTGAAAATTGACCACAGTGATTGGCAAGCCCAATCACAACAGTGCCCAAGTCAGACAAAGTCACAATCAAACAGCCAGTATTGATGAGAAGTATCCACTACCAACCTCTCAAGATTTGTATGTGTAGTTAGTGGGATCCAAGCTATTCACATTGTTGGAGCATATGCACAGCTCAATGTGGGTTGAGAGATTCAACAGTATCTCACAATAAACACACAAATGGGGTTATACTCCTACACAAAGCTGCCCAAAAATCTTCCAAGCTACAATGGGTAAAATTTTGCAAGAAGCGCTGCATTGCTTATGTAATCAGGATGATGTGTTGATCACGATCACAACAGAAGAAGAGAATCTTCAAGTGTTAGATGAAGTATTAAAAAGGCTCAATAATCAGAAAGTGAAGTTGAGAAGGAGCAAGTGTGCTTTTGTGCAATCTGAGGTAGTGTACCTTGGCTTGATAATCAATGAAAAAGGACTATGACCAGTGAAAGAGAAGATAGAGGCAATAGTCAATGCCCCAAAGCCTATATCGTTTCTGGGCATGGTTCAGTACTACTCACGATTTCTGCTTGAGCTTGCAGCAGTGTTAGCTCCAGTACATGAGTTGCAGAAGAAAGCTGTGAAATGAGAATGGTTTAAAGTACAACAAGATGCTTAGGATGCATGTCAGAGAAGCTTGACCAGTGATGCATTACTCATTCATTACGACAAAAATTGTGACGTAAAGCTAGCATGTGGTGCTTCAAACTATGGAGTTGGAGCAGTGATTAGTCATGTCTTGGATGATGGTCAAGAAAAGCCCATAGCAATCGCGTCGTGTACCCTGGCCAAGAGTGAACATAACTAAGCACAGATAGAAAAGAAGCTCTTGGAATCATGTTCAGAATCAAAAAGTTTCACCAGTTTTTGTTGGGTAGAAACTTTACACCAGAAGCCCCGAGTGACTATTCTGGGTTCAAAGTCAGCAATGCCTGACAATGGCATCGTCAAGCGTGCTGGGCTGGACTTCTCTCAATGTATAGGTACATGGATGATAGGAGTATGAAGGGTATGTAGGTAGTTTGATCCTAGAGTAGGTTAAAGGTTCGGCACAACATCGTGGGCCGAAGGGCCTGTACTGTACTGTACTGTGCTGTACTGTTCTATGTTCTATGTTCTATGTATGACTACAGCATTGAATATTGTCATTCAAAGGAAAATGCTATAGCTGAAGAGCTGTCACATTTGCCACATGAATACTCAAAAGTAGGCTGTCAAGTTGCAATCTTCACAATACGAGTTGTGGATGAGGACTTCCCAATTACTGCAACTGAAATCGCAGCAGAAACTCAAAGACCTTGGTCAGAATATTATGGCTTGCAAATGAGTGGGCTGGTGGTGGGGGTGTAAAATTGAATTGAAGGCAAGGGGAGGGCAATTCCGACCCCCTCCCGCCCCCGCTGAAATTTTACATTGGGCGGTGGCAGTGAGAAATGACCCGCCCTCTCCAGGCCAATCAAAGCCCTTAAGTGGCCAATTAACTGGCACTTAAGGGCCTCCTCCTGCCTCCGCGGGTATTTTATCGTCGCCGGACAGCAAAGGCCTCAAGAACCCTGCCTGGTAAATCCAGGTGACTTTCTTGCAGGCTGGGGGGGTTACCCTCCTGATTGGGTTCACTGTGTCCCACGGACCGCTGCCCCTGAAGCCCCAACTGCCCCCAATGCACAATATTCCTCCCACTAACCAACTCCCCTTGCCTCGTCGGGGCCCAGCTGATTTTGCGGGGCCGCCCATCTTGCTGTGGTGGCTGAGTGTAGTCCCAGCCTGCTGGTTGGCCAGCAGCTCCATTAGGAGGGACTTCCTGCCTCAAGGAGGTGGAAGTCTCGTCCAAGTCCAAGTAAGGGCCTGGGAAACAAAAAATCCTGGCCTGGCTCCCCAGGTCCGGCGGAGGCAGACTCGCCACCGAATTTTTGGCCGGCCCAACCAATGTAAAATTCCGGCCCTAGATTTAAAAAGAGTCGACAAACAGGCTTTGAATGATTGGATAAAGTTTGACCAGTGTACAGATGAGGAACTGAAACCATTCCACAATTAAAATAACGTGTTATTGTGTGAACGGGGATGTATTAAGTGGCGTCACAGAGTGGTAGTACCTAGCTCTTTAAGAAGTAAGATTCTGGCAGAACTTCACACTGAACATGAGCATAAAAACTATAACTAGAAGTATTGTTTATTGGCCTGGTCAAGACAATGATCTGAATCATTGGTTAGCAAATGTACCATTTGTCAGAATTGCATGAATTAGTTGCTAAAAACTCCTTTACAACATGGTCATTAGCCAACTTCTACATTTCAAAGAGACCATATAGATCACATGATCCCAGCGAGGGAGGATTCAAAACTTGAGCACAACCTACTTGATAGTGAGCTTTTGCGAGAGTGTGAAGCAGTTCAGATTTCACTGTCTGAAGTACCAGTTTCAGAAAAAGAAACAAGATCTTCTGTAAGTCCTGAACTGAAACCAGACAGTCCAAAACCTGACTCTACACCAAAACCTGTGAGAAGATCAGGAAGACTTTGTAAACCAGTTGTTAGACTTGATTTATAGTATTGTTTAAAGAAAAAGAGTCACTTGTTGTTTTGCCAAGTATTCTCAAAGATTTGTTTGTTTTTGAAGTTGTATAGTTAGTGCACCTGCAAATCATTAATTTTTTTTCAAGGATGTAGCAGTATAATGTATTCCTATGTTATGAGTGTGCCCAGTGTGTGGTGATGTCATTAAACATGGGATCTGGTCATCTTGGTGTCTGTCTTTCTTTACAAGTTCCTCCCAATATATAACAGCTGCTGGCTGTTTTTAACAAAAAGCATCCCAATTTCAGAAGATATAAAAATATTCCAAATGAGTTGTAAGACAAGCTAATACTAATTTATGTTAATTGGAATGAACTATGGACAATAACAGCACAGTCACCTCGGAACAGAAATAACTCAAAATGGCTAATTGATAAACTCAAGGACAAGATAGCACTGTAAAAAGCTACAGAAACAGTAAACTTAAGAGCTTCCAACAACTTCACAGAAGCAAACGGCAGAATAAAGAGTGATAAAAGTTAAATGACAAAACTAGTCCAAGAAGCCAGAAACGTAAATGTGGTAATTTTTCAAATACATACTTGTTGCAGGGAGCCATATCCATCAGCAAGGCACATTGGAAAATCATGGGTAGCTCCAAATTGCATTGATGGCGAGATAACCCCATTCCCTCTGTCAATATGTACTTCAAAATTCGGCTTAATACATTTATTTCAGTACCTAGGATTTTAGCAATGGCTTATTTGAACAGTTGTATTTAACATTAAGCATTTTTGTAATGATGAAGAACTCAGTGTTCCAACGTTTCCTTCTGCTTTTCCAGATGATCTGGGATGGATATGTTGTATGATTGCCTTTAAGAGTGAGGTCCCTTTAAGATCTTAGTATGTTAATGAGCTAAGTACCAGGAGTTAGTCATGTGACTTGAAGCCAGAATCACTCTGCAACTGTAAGACCCATAGTAAGGTTCTGTAAATAGTTTGCTCTGCACTGTACATAATAGTTCAGCTGTAATAAACCTGTTTGAGATCTTCAACGGTACTCCATGCATCTCATTTATGTTGCGTCGGACAATATAAAGAACACATTATATGGTGGCAGCTGTGGTGAGAAGACAAAGTCTAAGTTGAAAACCACAGGTCAAACAGCTTTGAAAACAAACTTCCTTACAGCCAAGAGAGAGCAAGTTCAACAGAAAGACTGGCCCAAAAAGTAAAAAAAAGAAAGAACTTACCTCCTGCTGCAGAGCACAGAATAATAGACTGCAAGTATAATAGGCTGCAGTTGAGTCATTGTGCCAACAGTGGAGGGATACCTTTTTGGAAAATAAAATAAGCATTGAAGTGCTTAAAAAGTTGATTTTTTTCGCAAGACTCCGAAAAAAAAAATGGGCAAGACCAACTTCCCTCCCAGGCTGATCGAGATCGGCGCTAAGTACAGGAGGTGTCTGATTGCAAAAAGCGCAGGAAAACCCCGATCACTGCAGAGTCCCCATTCACGCAGCCGAAGTAAAACAATCATTAAACTACTTGAGCATGAAGAAGAGCTTCCATTCATGCAGCCACAGCTATAAAAAGCCATTAAACTGCTTAAGTGTGAAGAACATAAACAAACTCTAGGAAAAAAGACAATTGAACTGCCTATTGAACAGCTGTGTAAACAGACAAGCTAAAGTGCTGCAAGTGAGATAAACACAGAGCACTGTCAAACACCTGCTCCTCTCAATCCAAATAACAGAGAGTTTCTTGAAGGGGAAACAGTGCAGAGTAATACGTTTTAAGCAAAAGAACAACTGTAAGATGGATACCAGATTTTCCAGCATGAACTGGAAAGCTGTGGATATCCTATTCGAGTTCCAACTTCTCAAACAAAGAATGCAGTTATGCGTCACAGATCAAGTGATTGCAGAACCAGAAAAACAGGCTGTAAAAATACTGATAGCAGTTGGAAATGAGGGCGTACACAGAATCAATACCTGTGGCTTATCGGAAGAGGACCAGAAAGATTACGCAAAGTTATGGAAAGTGCTAAAAGACCAGTTCCATATACAAGTGAATTTTAGAATTCACCACCTGGAATTGATGTCTTGCAGGCAACAGCCACAGGAATCACAATCAACATCCTAGGGGCTACCATTGACTAAAAACTGAACTGGAGTAGCCATGTAAATACTGTGGCTACAAGAGCAGGTCAGAGGCTAGGAATCCTGCAGCGAGTAACTCACCTCCTGGCTCCCCAAAGCCTGTCCTCCATCTACAAGGCACAAGTCAGGAGTTTGATGGAATACTCTCCACTTGCCTGGATGGGTGCAACTCCAACAACACTCAGGAAGCTCGACACCATCCAGGACAAAGCTGCTCGCTTGATTCGCACTCCATCTAGAAACATTCACTCCCTCCACCACCGACACACAGTGGCAGCAGTGTGTACCATCAACAAGATGCACTGCAGCAACGCACCAAGGCTCCTTAGACAGCACCTTCCAAACCCACGACCTCTACCAACTAGAAGGACAAGAGCAGTAAATGCATGGGAACACCACCACCTGCAAGTTCCCCTCCAAGTCACATACCATCCTGACTTGGAACGATATCAACGTTCCTTCACTGTCACTGGGTCAAAATCCTGGAACTCCCTTCCGAACAGCACCGTTGGTGTGCCTACCCCACATGGACTGCAGCGGTTCAAGAAGGCAGCTCACCACCACCTTCTCAAGGGCAATTAGGGATGGGCAATAAATGCTGACCTGGCCAGCGACGCCCACATCCCATGAATGAATTTTTAAAAATCAATAGATCAGTTTGTCAGTAGATACTGTAGTATGGGCAATGAATGTGGTTTCTCAGAAACTGAGATGTCAGAGCGTCTAATGGGGGTTGTGATTGTCTCAACATGCATTGTAACGTTTCAGAACGATCTCTTTAGGAAAAAGAAAGGTGACAGCATTGATGCACTGCTAGAAGATGGCAGGAACTACGAAGCCATTGTAGCTGGACGACAGCATCTGCAAACACTAGGTGAAGCCAACAGTATTGATGTGATAACCAGGTCAAAAAAAACAAGTTGTGTGGTAAGTGCAGTCTGTCCCGCTCACCGCAAAGTTGTCCTGAATTTCAAGATCTGTGCAAGGCATGCAGTGCAAAAGGGCACTGGCCCGCCTATGCAAGAAATCTGGCTCCAGAGACACGGCCAGAAGTCACAGTAGGCCACAAACCAACAGACAGCAGGCACAGCAACAAGGAAACAGCAGAAAGGAAAGCACCAGAAACCTGTGTAAACACGAGCCCATACGCGAAGTCCATAGCCAAGCGGATCTGAGACAAGACTCAGAGAGAAGCAATACTCAGCCAGAAGATGAACAGGCGTTCCACATTGTGAACTTGACACATCATGTTGATGACGTCAAACAACTGGAAACTTTTGCTACCATTAACATCATGTGCTCAAAGAAAGCTGCCAAACATACACTCAGGGTTAAGATTGTCACTGGAGCTAGTGCAAATATCCTACCAGTCCGAATACTCAAAGATATGTACCGGAGTTGTTGGAAATCAATAATACAATGGACAACTGCAAAGTTATCTGCATACAATGGGTCACCCATCCCTTGCGGTGACACAATAGCGATTCAATGCAGCTATGGCAAGTCGGCATGGAAACCACAAATATTTTACCTGGTAGACACGAGTGAACCAGCAGTGGCAGGACCTCAGCGTGTAAGGACCTCAACATTATAACTATTCATGAGGTCACCAAGGTACCAATTACATGAGAAGAAACCAAGGGTACCCACATTGAGTCACAGGTTCTCAGTGGTTCTGGTTTGGAAAGAATCAACCCCTTCTCAAAGACGCCACACCGAGAGAATGAAGATCCAAACTCAGATGGTGAAAGTGCTTTGTCAACAGGCAGTGTTTCTTCATGCTCCAATGTGGCAGTGGGTAGCATTGCCAAGGGGAAATCTCCTTGCAGATTTTGCAGCGTCAAATGGTGCAGTCTGGAAATCCAGCAACAGCACAACTATGCCGTACCTTCAGTTCTGCTCTCTAGAGAACTGCCAGCACCACAAGGAGCCAGAACGGACAGGTACCTCCATGCGGCCAAGTACTCCTCCTCCAACAAGTCCTTGACCTTGAGCCCAAGACCTTCAGATGTGGAAGATGAAGAGAGGCGATGGACACGCAATGTCCTGAGGAGGCAGAGGAGGAATGAGTTGAAGCAATGTCTCTTGGTTCTTCGAGATGAGGTGCCTTAACTTTCCAAGAATGACAAGGCCTCAAAAGTGGTCATCTTGAGAAAAGCAACAGAGTATCTTAGCAGGCTGAAGGCAAGCAACAGAAACTGAATGCAGAGAGGGAGAAACTTCAGATAAAACAGCAACAGCTGAGACGCAGATTCCCCGAGCATATACCTGTAAATGTTATAATCTGTAGCCCATATTTTGTTATCTAATGTTATGTAATTTACTGGTAGCATACAAGACTTATCTTTGGAAAGAAAGGGGATGTTGCCTTTAAGAGTAATGTCTCTTTAAGATCTTAGTATGCTAATGAGCTAAATACCAGGATGTAGTCATGTGAGTCACTCTGCAACTGTAACACCTAGAGAGGAAGGTCCTGTAAACAGTTTGCTCTGCACTGCACATAATAGTTTAGCTGTAATAAACCTTTTAAGATTTTTAGCCAACTGGATTCCATGCATCTCATTTATGTTGCATCAGACAACATAAAGTTCTCATTACAGGATGGGGCCAGGAAAGTTCTTAAGGATGCACTCCGCCTTGTTCATGACTCTGTCCTTTTCTGGAGAGCATGCCTGGCCCTGTTAAATCTTCGATTTGTATTGCAATAGCATTTTGACCTGTGACCTTAAAGGGACACAGCTCACTTCAAATAAGATGAAAGAGTTGGGCAAAAACAGCAAAATCTTTGTGCAGCCAGATGTCTGAGAACCTGAGAATTATAATCTTTTTTGTTCAATTGACAATGAACTGTTTCCACCATCATCAAGAAAATAGTTCACTGCTGCCAGGTTTTGGAAAAATCTTTACCTTTAAAACTCTTGAAGACAATGGAAAGTAAAATTGGGCAGAGTGTAAAAGATCTCATTGTATCAGTTTCCCACTGGGTGGGTTAGGTTGAAATGTTCTATTGTGATCTTAGCTTATAAAATAGCAGATCCTGTGATTCATTATGTTCATCACTACAGGAGATATGCTTGTTTTTAAACAAAAATTACTTAAGGAAGTTATCAGCAAGATGTGTCACGTATCTACTTTGACCAGTTTTATTAGGTGCTTATAGATTCTGGTTTGTCAAACAGTTCTTCCATAGTTGTATCACCTTACTGCTGTCATCTGTCACCTGTCACTTTGTTAATCACAATTCTATAAGTTATTTTTATCCTATAATAATTTGATACTGTTCTATCCTGTTATGTTGACTAGTTCTGGAAATTAGTTCTTGCAGTTCTGGAGTCCAATCAAAGTGTTTTGTCCATTATAGTAATGTACATTAAGTAGTACTACAATGTTTTTTTGTCGATAACGTTGTTGACTTTCATATCATTTTCTATTTTATGATATTTCTGTTGTGAAATGACTTCCATTATCTGCATTTCATATAGGTTAACTGGTAATACATTGTAGCTGGAAGTGTCAGCTTGGTTTGGTTGATAACTCTGTTGTCTCTGAGTCAAAAGGCTGTGGGCTTGAACCCCACATCAAGATTTGGATGAATAATCTAGGTTGAGGAGTGGTGCATTGTTCGAAGTGCAGTCCTTCAGGCAAAACATTAAACTGAGGCCCAGTTTGCTTTGCATAAACACTCAGGTGCGAATTTCATCTCCGTAGCACTGTCGAATGCCGTGCTGTTTTGCTGGGGCGCAATGTGATGTCAGCCACTTCTGGTGTGACCACACGGTATATCCTTTGAGAAGGGCGCCTGCATGGTCATCCCCAATGTGTGCCAAAAGCAGCAACACTCCCAGGCTCATCACAACACCTTCAAAAACAGTCCAGATTTCTTCCAGACATGGTGCAATAGCAAGACTTCTTAAAAATTAACTTAGCTGCAATTTGCGTGCCTCGCACTTTAAATAACACGAGTGCAGCTCAGCACTTGTTGTTTACAGAGTGACACGCAAGTTTGTTGTCTGGACCTGCGGGCTGTGTGATGTCAGAATTGTGCTCCTTCTGAGGCTTCCAGCGCAGGCTGGGAGGCACCCTTCTCAGGTGGGCTCAGGCTCGGTTTGTACTGGAAACAACTGGTGGCACAACCCACCCCAAAAACAGCACTCAGCCTCTGTAGGGCAGTACTAAGGAGATGAAATGTTCTCTTGTAGCAGGAGAACAGGAGTGTTGTTAATCTGAATGAATGAGATCAACTGAAACATATGATCTTTTCCTGATCTGATCTTGTGATCTATTTCATTCAGACTGATGAATATATCGTTGCAGCTCATTGGTATTTGACGCATGCTAATTTTTACTGCAAAGTATTGAATTTTGCTGGGGTTTTTTCTATGCTGGGCAATTGCTATCATGTTTTTGTTGTCGTTGTGTTTGACAGCACTCACCCACTACACAGAAGAGTCCAGTCGGAACATTCAACAACTTCATTTATATAGCATCTTTAATGCATTAAATCGTCCCAACGTGCTTCACAGGAGTGTTATCAAACTAAATTTGACACTGAGATACAAAAGGAGATATCAGGGCAGATGGCCAAAAGCTTTGTAAAAGAGGTAGGTTTAAAGGAGCATCTTAAAGGAGGAAAGAGCGGTAGAGAGGCAGAGATTTTGGGAGGGAATTTCAGAGCTTAGGGTCTACATAGCTGAAGGCTGGAGGTGGAGTGATTAAAATTGGGAATGTACAAAAGGCCAGAATTGAAGGAGTGCAGATATCTTGGTGGGTTATAGGACTGGACAAGCCTATAAGAAATAGGGAGGGGAGAAGCCATTGAATGATATGAAAACAAGGCTGAGAATTTTAAAATTGGTTAATTGTCAGACTGGGAGCCAATATAGGTCAGTGAGCACTGGGGTGATGGGTGAGCTAAACTTGGTGCGAGTTAGGATATGGACAGCAGAATTTTGGAGGAGTTCAAATTTATAGTCAGTGGAAGATGGGAAGCTGCCCAGGAGAGCATTGGAATAGTCAAGTCTAGAGATAACAAAGGCATGAATGAGGGTTTCCACAGCAAATGAACTGAGGCAGAGGAAGAGTCAGGCAGTATTACAGAGGTGGAAATAGGCAGTATGAATGATGGAGCAAATATATGGGCAGAAGCTCATCTCGGGGTCAAATATGACATCAAGATTAGAGAATTGTATTTGTGGCAGGGACTGAAGACAATAGCTTTGGTCTTCCCAATAATTAGTTGGTTGAAATTTCTGCCTCATCCAGAACTGGATGTTGAATAAGAACTTTGACAAATTAGAGTCAGTGGAGAGGTCAAGAGAGATGTTGGTGAGGTGTCGTCAGTGTTCATGTGGAACCTGATGTGTGTTTGAATGATGTTCCTGTGCGGCATCATGTAGATGAGAAATAGCAGAGGGCTAAAGATTAATTCTTGAGGAACCCCAGACGTAACAGAGTAGGAGCAGGAAGTGAAGGTGTTGTAGGTGATTTTCTGCCTCTAACTGGACATATAAGAATGAAACCAGGTGAGTGCAATCCCACCAAAGGCAAATATCATCAGGGAGGGGGCCCTGTACGCTAGGAGAGCCCATTTATGCTGAGCCAGGCATCTCTGGAAGCTGGTACGTCGAGTGAGTTGAGGGAGTAAATGGAAACCAGCAGTGCGATCCCTGCCCAGGAAGCATAGGATGCTGGAGATCTGCACCGAATAGCATTTGCACTCAGACTTCTTTAAATGCTATGAGTAGCCTTGTTAGGTCTTCTCTTTGTTCTGTATCTAAATATGAAAGCATAGTGTCTAATCTCCCTAACAATTCAGTATTAACTAACCAGATAGTAGGTTCAATTTGAAAACTGTCTAGGCTTCCTTCTGCCTCATCCTCACCGTACCTTTCATCCTTCAACGTCCCTATTACTTGATATACCTATTCTTGCTTATCCACCTCCCAGCGGTGATATTGTTTCAACATATTGGGCTGAATTTTAAGAGACCTCTGGTTTCGAGGGTTGTGGCGGAGGGACCTGGAAAGTTCTTCTGGGAGAGGCCCGCTACGACCGCCCAATGCTGAGAAGGGCCCGCTGCATTTTACTGGCGGTGGCGAGGCGGTGCGGCTGTTCGGTGGCGGGGCCTTCATTTACATATTAAAATCAATGGAATTAAATTTAAATCAACTTACCTTGTCCTGGTGGCTATCCCACGCTGATATTACGGCTGCTGGCCAGAAGTCCCGCGCCTTTGGAACTCCATTTGCGCGCACTCATAAAATTCAGCCCATTGATGTGACACAGCCGATTCTTTTTCCTGTGACCTCAGGTGTCAATCAAATAATTCATTTTACCAATCCTTTTGACTACTCTATATGGTTGGTTCACTGAACCATGCTTTCAGGGGTTTACGCTGTAAAGGCAGTAATACTTACACCTCACCCCCTGGTTGAAATGTTCGGGTCTTGGCATGCTCATCTGCCCATTTCTTCATGGTTGTTTGGGAAGCTTTTAGGTGTTCCTGAGCCATTTTTCAGGCTCTCGTGAGTCGCTCCTGGAACACGGATATATAATCTAACACGGAAGATTCGTCTATCTGTTCTAAAAACAATTCTTTGATTCATTTTAGACTACCTCTTACCTCATGTCCATAAACTAATTCAAAAGGACTAAAACTGGTAAACTCAATAGGTGAATCCCTGGTAGCAAATCAAAGAAATTCCAGCCCTTTATCCCGGTTAGGGGAATATTCATGACAGTATGCCCTGATCATCGTTTTGAGGGTCTGATGGTACCATTCTAAAGCCCCTTGTGTCTGTGGGTGGTATGCTGAGGACTTTAACTGTATTATATCCAGATTACTCATAACTTCCTGGAAACGTTTAGACATAAAATTGGAACCTTGATCCACAATCGGTAATCCATATCGAGTGAGGGTTATCTTCTCTGCCACTACCTTAGCAGAAATTGGTTTTCAAGGGAATGGCCTCTGGGAACCGAGTAGCCATATCCATAATAGTGAGTATATATTGATGTCTCATTTTTGTTTTCGGTAAAGGTCTCATGCAGTCTACCAACACCCATACTAAATGGTTCCCCAAAAACTGGAATGGGAAGTAGAGGTGCGGTTTTTCCACAATCTGGCACGTATGGCACGTTTTACACAACTGCACCATCTCCTTGTAAAGAGCCTGGCAGTAAAAATGTCGACTGAAACATGATTGGAACTTCCAGATTCCCACATATCCCACCATAGGAATTTCATGGGCTCTCCTTAATATTTTCTGACGATACCTGGGCGGTGCCACTATCTGTTGAACTACCGTTCATTCTTTGTCCGCAGGTCTGTGAGGAGGTCTCCACTTACTCACCAGCATCTCATTTTTAATATAGCAGTCTTCCAGAACACCCTTTGCTTCTGCTTCCGTTAGAGCCAATTGTGCCACTTTAACTCTGGATCGACTTGCTGAGCCTTGATCAGAGAAGACTTACTGAACATTTTCTTCGGATTATCCAAATCCCCAAAGAAAGTTGGCTATCTGTCTGTGGTGCCAATTTGACCTCCGACAATGGAACTTGTTTAGCCATTGCTCGGGTCAGCACGCATAAAGGAAAAATTCCTGGAACCTTTTCCTGCAACTGCTCTGTCTCTTTCACTTCACTTGGTCTTTCACTGACTACTGGAAAAGCGACTACCTTTGCTTCGGCCAAATCATTCCCCAGGAGCAGGTCAACTCTCTCTACAGGCAAACTATGGACAACTCCTACAGTTACCATTCCACACATTAGGTCACACTCCAGGGGCACCCAATACAAAGGTGCGGGTATATACTCCCTGTCAATACCATTCACTTACACCTTGGCATTCAGTGTGCTCTCTGGTGGAATAGTTATGCCTTTCCCCAGCAAAAGAGTGTGGGTGGCTCCTGTATCCCTAAGTATAACTATAGGTTTACCTGCCTCACTTGAGGGATAAGGAGATACATTTCCTTTTGACAAGAATTCCCTATAACTCAGGTATCTTGTTCACGTCCCCCGCACTCACAGCAATTTTTTTACTTGACCTTACAGCTGCAGTCAGGGCTACAGACTGATCTGTCGTACTCTCAGTCAGGGCGCCTGTCTCTGCATTGGCCTTGTAAACCCCAAAGTCCCATGGGTTTACCCCGCAACTTCCAGCATTTTGCACAAAGGTTTTCCACTTTGTGACAATGGAAACACTTAAGCGTTCGGACCTCACTTCCACCCTCAGCATCTTCCTTTCGGGACTGACGAGGAGATCCTGGCGCGTTCCCAGCTATCCCTTCTGGTCCTCGGCGACTTGCCTTCCTTTCACCCTCCCAACTTCTATCTTTCTCAGGTTTATGGGGTGACGGAAAAAGGGTTTGGGCTTGTAAACAAGCTCGTAATCTGATCTCAGTTGCCTGTCTGGCTGTTGAAACCTTCTGGTTCTCTACTAACAGAAGGAGTGAATTTTTAAATTCTTCCAGGAGAATTATTTCCCTGAGGGTCTCATATGTGGCCTCTACCTTTAGCGCCTGCATACAATGATCACATTTAATTTGCTTTACCCTCTCAAATTCTACATAAGTCTGCCCAGGCTGTTTCCAGAGGTTCTGAACTTTCTCCTTGTAAGCTTCGGGGACTAACTCATAAGCAGCGATAATAGCCTTTTTGTATCATCTCATAATCTGCAGAAGCCTCCTCAGAAAGCATGGCATAAACTTCATGAGCTCTGCCAATCAACCTGCTTTGTATGAGCAGTGTCCAACTTTTTTCCAGCCACCTCATATATTTAGCTATCTTTTCAAAAGAAATGAAAAATGCCTCCACATCCCTGTCCTCAAACTTCGGGAGGGCTTGCACAAATTTAAACAGCTCTCCACTGGGTCCTGGGGTGGGGGTCAGGTCTTTCCTCACCAGAATTTTCATCGAGGTCAAGGCCGCCTTTTTTTTTAGTTCTAGCTTCTTTAATTGGAATTCCCTTTCTCGCTCCCTTTCTCTCTCCTGCCTCTCCCTTTTCCTTTTTTCTTTCCTTTTGCCATTCTAGTTCCAGCTTCTGAAATGCTTTTTCTTTTCCTCCCTTTCTTCCTTTTTTCTTTCTTTTTCTCGCTCCCTTTCTCTGTCCTGAAATTCTAGCTCCAACCTCTTCATGTCTAACTGAATCTGTGGCAGTGTTAGATTGTCTTTTTCTGATTCTACTCGTCCCTCTGGCTCTTTCACTTCAATCTTCAGCTGTTCTGGCCACTAGTCGCTGAATTTCAGGTCTCCTTGCTTATGATCAAATATATACCTTCAAGTGCTCTGCCACACTTTACAGCTCGCCAATGGACAATGCCTTTGAAGAACCATAATCTATACCAGACTGCTGCACAAACGCACTTACATCAAAAGTAGTCATTCCAGTCGTGTAAACTTTACTTTAAAGCACAAGAAACCTGGTGTTTTCCTTTTCCCCTTTTCAGTTATTAGTACCCCACTTACACTTGCACATCCTCGGCTTTGGGTTATCCCGCACAGAACCCCTAAATATATGTTACAACTGAGGTGGGAGGAGTGCACTGTCTTTCTCTAGTTCCACTTCTCCACGGGTCACAACATATATTTAAATGTTTACACAGTTACCAATACGGTCAATTATATACTCTATTTTTATTTCAGAATAAAATCCACCAACCAGGTTTCTTTAATAAACAACAAAATTATTAATTTATTATAAAAGAAGACTTATCCAGTAAAGCTGCAAAGCATTAACACACAGATTGAAATATGACAGTTCCCTTCTAACTTAGCCCAACACACACACCAATTTAAGAAAAAATAAAGAAGATTTCTCTGCAGAGATCTCTTTACAAAAAAGACAAAAACAATGCTAAAACACGAGTCCTCAAAAAATATTTAAAAATGGAAGCACTTTCATAAAGAGGTAGGAGTATGTCTAGGTTTGTTTTTAGTAACTTCAGCCATCGTTAAGCATTACTGACTTTTGCCTGACATCCTCAGTTCATATTGGAAATAGCTTTCCTGACATCATGATCTCAGGACGCCAATAAAATAAATGTTATGTGAATGGGGCTTAAGAGTTAGTCACTGGTGCTGTCAAATGTTCCTGTAGTTTGATCCGTAGCTAGTGCTGACAGCCTCTGGGAAATGCTAGCTTATCTATCAGACACACACATACATACACACATAGTCACAAAACGTAATTTTCTGACTTCATAGCTCTGGTGAGGAACCTGACCTGCTGGCAGTGCATATCAAAAACTCTGCAGTGTGCAAGATTTTCTGAGCACCTGAGATTTACTGAGTGGGTAAGTCATACCTAGCATGTGATGGAATTTTTGATGTGTGCACCCATTGGGTGAGGTCCAGCACTGGAAGTGCAATCTCAAAAGATTACCATAAATTGACAAATCAGTTCTATTCTCTCTCTCTGTCTGGAACAGTACCTTGAACTTTAAATGTTCAAAGATTTTTACTTCTACTCCATGTTCTTTGTATCTAATCTGTAGTACAGGCTCACATACATTCATTTTTCACTTTTATCCACAGAAAAAGTTCTTCTCTGAGATATTTTATTTTTGAAAACTACACAACCTTTTAGTCTGTGGCTTTCACACCAGACTAGTATACCTGATAATGAAAATGATAAATTCTTCTATATATTGCAACTCTAAGTAGCCCAGTATCATGTAAGGTCTTACAATTGTACATTGTGAGGTCCTATGCCATAGCTTGGTGTGCTGTGTGATCTTACAATATAAAGCAATTGGTAATATAATCAGTGGGGAGATGAGGAGAAGAATTTTTAACGCAGTGAGTTGTTATGATCTGGAATGCAGTGCTTGAAAAGATGGTGGAAGCAGATTCAATAGTAGCGTTCAAAAGAGAATTTGATATATACTTGAAAAGAAAAGCTTTGCAGGGCCTTGGAGAAAGAAGAGCAGGGGAGTGGGACTAATTGGATAACTCTTTCAGAAAGGCAGCAAAGGCATGATGAACTGAATGGACTTCTGCTATGCTGTAGATTCTATGAACACATGAAATGAAGGATGGAAAAAGACCATCCAGTCCATGAAACCCACCCCATCCAGACATGGTGCTGTTATTGGCACACTGTCCAATCATGAGATCTCCTCAGAGAGGCAAAGAAACAAAAGAAAAAGACTGAGTTCAATTTTGGAAACACACTGAAATTCCCCTCCCACCCCAAATAAACAATGTGCAGTAACTCACAATCCCTTCTTTTCCCAGTTGCCTTTCAAATTACCTTATATAACTGGAAATGTCATCCTCTCTCAGGGACTTGTCGAGCTCCCTTTTGAAGGACTGAAAGGAATCGATACTAAAGGCCGGCTTGGGTCTGCAAATGAAATCCGACCCAAGCCCGACAGAACCACATCCGACCCCGAGCCCAACCCAGCCCGAGTCCTTCCTACCTTCCGTTTTTCACTTTGTTGCTGATCTGCACAAGCTTAAAATAACTGTAACAAAATCACCTTTCTAGTCCAAAAATTACATTAACATTGGAGTGTGTCCGACCCGACCTGAGCCCGAATGCTGGACCCGAAAGTGCGACCCCACCCGACCCGAACCCGACACGTCATCGGGTCCCGTCGGGTTCAGGTCGGGTAGCCGGCCTTTAATCAATACTCTCACATGTTTTGCATATTTTAATAATCTGTTCCAGAGAATGAAGACAAACTGTGAAAATAAATGTTCCCTGGCGTCTAATCTAACTTTACATGCATGGGCTCTATTTCTCACTTCCCTAACTACCTCAAATAGTGCGCTGCATTTTTCAAACCTCCCATCGTCGGGGGTCAAGGTGGGGAGGGGGGGCCGGAAAATGCCTCCGGGAGAGGGCCGCCACACACCCTGATGTCGGGAGGGCCCAGCCCAATATTGCCAGCAGAGGTGAGCCCTCGTGGCGGCCTCCCCGCCGCTCAGCGACGGGGCCCCCATTAACATACTTAAATAAATTAAAATCATTGCATTAATTATTTTCATGTTCATGCCGTCTGTCCCGGTATGATCTTCATCCCGCTGGCTGGCATTCCTGTGCCTTCAGATCCCCATCCGGGGAACCGAGGCAGAAGACTGGTGGGTAGCGGGGAGGAGATAAGTTTCTCAGTGCAGTTGGGGGGAGCGGAGTCAAAGTAATATCATTCTTGTAGTGGATGGTGAAAGGGGTTATAGTTTAAAGTTTTTGCACTTTGAGGGGGGAGGTCAGGTGGACAAGGTTTTGTGGGGAAGAGGGGCAAGTAATTAATTGTGTGGTTATGGGGGGGGTGGGAGAGGGGCAAAATAAATGTGTTTAATTCTTTTCATTCAATGTGTCCTTAAAAATTTAAATTGAAAGGTAGGGCTCGAAGCCCTTTATAAATGGCGTCAGCGCCTGCGCACAGGCAACTGACATCATTGCTGGGGACGGACAACCTGCCCCCTCCATATGATCGGGTGGGTGGCCCGCTGCGGCTATTTACCTGAGCTGCCACACTTAATATCGCGGTGGCTCTGCGACTTGCCCCTGATTTCGGCGGTGGGATTATAAATTTCAGCTGGGATAAAATAAATTTTTGTATCATTTTAAAAATCTCAATCATAGCTCTTCGAAGCCAGTGTTTCTCTACTGAAAATAGGCTTAATTCCTGAAGCCTACCCTGATAACTCAGAGCTTGAAGACCATTATTTTAGTGACACTTCTCTGCCCCTTTTCCAGTGCCTCAATATTCTCACCATGGGCTGAATTTTACCAGCCCTCCGACCTTGGAGGTTTTGGTGAGTGGGTCCGGAAAATTCTTTTGGGAAAGGCCCGCCACCCCCCCGACGCCCCGAAGGCCCCATCGCATTTTACCGGTGGAGGTGAGGCCTCGGTGCGCTCTCCACACCACTTGGCAGTGGAGCCTTTGTCTGAATATGCAAATGATATTAGAATTAAAGAATAATGACTTACCGGGCAGTGATGGTCGTCCCATGCCGATATTCCGGCCGCTGGCCGGAACTCCCCCGCCTTCAGATCTCCGTTCGGAGAACCGAGGTGTGACACTGGTGGGGAGGGGGGAGGAATGAAATGTTCTGGGTGGGAGTGAGGGGGGGAAGCAAGGAAAACTGTTTCCATTGCCTAAGGGGATGGTGGGAAGGGGTTGAAGGTCAAAGATTATTACGTTTGGGCGTGAAAGGTCCATACTGGTAAAAATGGTTTTTCGGAGGGGGCGATGGAAATAAATATCTTGTGTGATCATTGTGGCGGAGGGCGGGTGGAAGAGGGGCTTTGATGTTTAATTGTTTTCATTTAAATTTAAAGTGCTGTTCTCTTAAAAAATTTAAATTAGCAGTCAGGGCTTGAAGCCCTTTAAAAATGGCGCCGGTGCCTGCGCGTTGGCGCCGAACACCATTGCTGGGGACAGAGAGGTCGCCCCCTCTACATCATCGGGGGCGGACGTTCTGTCCCCTCCATTAAAATGACCCCCACGCGAAATATCACAGAGGCTCAGCGGCGGACAAGTCATGCGTGCACCTCACCTCCTTTCAAGCTCACCGCGAACAGTGGTGAGCTTATGGGGAACAAAACTAATACTATACTCTAAATGTGGACATACCAAGGCCTTGTCAAGCTTTAGTATAGTGCTCTGACATTACATCAGTGACTACAATTCAAAAGTACTTCATTGGCTGTAAAATGCTATGGAATGTCCTGAGGTTGTGAAAGATGCCATATAATTGCAAGTTCTTTCTTTTTTTATTTATACATTGTCTTGTCTTGTCAGGGCACCCTAATACCCTATTTTCCTTCCTAAAGTCACTGTCACACTGCTTATGGACCTTTTTAGAAGGCAGAATGAGTTGAGCAAAATATATTTGTAGGCACTGGCAGATGAAATTGAATGCAGGCAAGAGTAAAATGCTGCACATAAAAATTAGAAATGGACGACATGCATATTTCATGAATAGTGTTGAAATAAATAATGATAAAATTAAACAGACTCAGAAGTCACAGAAGATTCAAAATTCAATGTGTTGAACCAATGAACAACAGCAATCAACAAAGCCCAAAGAGTATAATATAAGTCAGTGAAAGATGTAAACAAATTGTACAATGCTTGAGTCAGGCTGCACTTAGAGTGCTGTGTCCAGTTCTAGTAACTGAGACACAAAGAAGACATTCAAGCACTGGAAGAAATGCAGAGGAACACATCAAATGGCATTTAAATGTTTCTGGTAGCACTAATAAAAACAGAAAATGCTGGAAACACTCAGTAGGTCTGGCAGCATCTGTGGAGAGAGAAACAGAGTTAACATTTCAGGTTGATGACCATTCATCAGAACTGGGAAAAGTTAGAAATTAGGTGCTGTTCCTCAGTCCTTTGATTAGGCACTTTACAGTCTTCTGGGCTCAACATTGAGTTCAACAATATCAGACCATAATCTCTGCCCCCATTTCTTTTCCTTTTCTTTGCACGTTTCAGTCGTAAACTTTTTTCCCTTGTTCTGTTTCTGGACAGCAGCTGTTAATTATTCTGCCATTCACACCTCCTCTGGCACATCTTTTGTCTCTTTACTTGTCCCATTATTACTCCCTTTGGCTCTGTCCCACCAATACTTTTATCATTTAATGTTTCCCATCTTCAGACGGTCCCTTTAGTTTTGTTTCCACTCTCCCCCATTTGACCTACTTAAAACCTATTACATTTCTAACTTTTCCCAGTTCTGATGGTCATCAACCTAAAACATTAAATTCAATACTTATCTTCAATATTTGAATCTTTTGCTTTACTGTCAGCATCATGTAAATGGAATACAATTGTGCCCTGATCCTTATTTTTCACATGTGTTACATGTAACAGTCCTGACAAAAATACTCTTTGATCTGTTTTGTGGCATTTAGTTGAAAAATGCCACATCATTAACTCTTAAAAGGTTTGTTTTATTTCGTAAACTAAGTAATTATAAACAGGTGCAGACTTACTTTGTCACTTCTTAATTTTTACTGATTAGCAAGGCAAATGTATATACATCAGACCAACTCTGAGTGTATGGCAGTGTATAGTAACACAAAGAATGACCCATCAATAAACAAGAAATATAGCATTATCTAACAAAAATCTTTTTTGATCATTTGACTATTTTGCTGAAGGTTCCATGAATTCATAGTACTGATGACTTTTTTCAAGGTATCACTGGTTTGGGATTGTAATCTTTTCTCCTGCATAATGACTTACTGAGCCACTTTGATTTTATACACCACACTTTGCAGAAGCATAATTTTCATTTAAAAATCATTTCTATTTTAGCTTATAATAGCAATGCTCTGTCCATAAAATAATTAAACTTATGAATGATAAAAAGAGATGAGTTAGCCTTCCAGTAACTTTATGTGATGCCATTAAAATGGAAATAAGATAACTGGCCAAGACATCTTATTTGCAGAAGGATCATAAAAAGAGCCCTGCAGTTTAAAAAAGGAACAAAAAGACCCTGATAAAAATCTAACACTGTGACAACTTCTGTAGTTTAGTATTTCAAAATACTACGAGCTGTGAAAAAAGTTGCACCTGCACAAATAAAGGCAATTTAAAATAAAGAGCTAATACTTAACTCACTGCCCCTGTGCCAACGGTACAGTAATCACAATTTTCAGACTTTTCTAAATATCCCGCAGGTGAGGGACCTTCTTAGCATTTGAAACCTCTCTTTAACGAATCTGGAAGATCCAGAGTTTGATCCCGGCAGTGGGGGGCGGGATTTTATCCTAATGGTAAGGTCCTTGACATTTGGAGAAACTGAAGCTGAGATACCTGCGTCACCTTTCTGAATTTAGTGCCAATCAGGCACTTACATGGACAGTGGCGGGCCTTCCACAGGATCAAGAACCCATCGCCGGAAGTCCTGCCCTTGCAGAGATGCCAGCCAATCAGAGGTCAGCAGCTGCAGCACCACTGCGGAGGCACCTACCGGAGGCTGAGGAGCCTCGCTGGAAGCAGGCCTCAGGTATGTTGAGACAGAAGGGGTCTGGTGGGGCAGGGTCATGGGAGAGAGAGGGATCAGCAGCAAGGGCAGGAGGGTGGTCCTCAACAGGCTTTCTCCCTCTTTCCCAATGCCAGGCCCCTTGTTCAGGCACTAAGTGCCTTTTAACGAGGGACCCAACCCCACCCCACCCCCACAACCCGTGCTCCTGGATCCAGGAAGCAGCCCGCACAGTTTTCCATGCTGTGCGACAGGGCCACCTACCACGCGGCTAATTGCAGCTGCAATGGGAAGAGGCTCTTAATTGGAGGTTAATTGCCCAGTTAAGGGCCTCAATTGGTGGCGGGTGGGGTGGAAGGTGTGGGGGAGGGCAAGGCTGTTCACAGGCCTTCCCATTTTGGACTAAATTGTGGCGGAGGCAGGACAGTAGTGGGAACCCCACCCAATTTGATGCTCTCCTCAACTGCAGACCCACCACAGGGGAGAGCATAAAATTCCCCCTCGCAGTCTGTGCTTAGAGAGCTGACCCAGCCAGTGCAATTTGAAAAGTTTGTGAAGAGAAACCCGGCCAAGATGCCCACTCTTTACTGCTGTCCAGTGATACCTGATGGAAGTGCGCACCTGTGGACCTACAGCGGGGGCAGGTTTAGGACTGGTTGTCATGCGCCTACATTGAAATACCGACTGATACTGATTGTCATGTCTTATATTTAAATAATGGCCACCTGGGTACCAGTGACCAGTATTCATGACATTATATACCAGGAAGGAATTACTGTCTTCAGGAAAGGGTGGGGAGAATCAAAATTTCAGTGAGCTAAAGGAAATTTGTTTCTATTTATGTATTTCTGCCTCGATTTGCTGTGAGTTAACAGCATGAAAACAGGGAATATATCTCTATGTTTTGCTGTGATCTACGTGGATTTGCGGCACAGTTTTTTTTAGTGCTCCGCATTACACGAATAACCGACTCTCCATATGTTTCAGTGTTTTAGACATTGTAGGAATGCAGTCAGGTGTAGGTGTACAGTTTTGATGTTGCTGCTAAATATAATCGGCAGTACGGGCAAGAGACTGTTTGCAACATATACTCAGAAAGGTGGGCCCACAGAGTCACTGCTAGGTTAAGAATGTCTGTGCTGTGCTGCATCAGCACGTTTGCACTCTGCAGATTTCAGAGGAACCATCACACGGATGGTGACCATCACCTGACGCAAATGTGAAAAAGAGCGGCTCCCAGACAGGAGCTTGAACTTGGTAAAGGTAAAAGCACTTTGCCTTTGTATCAACTTCACCCCTTAATAATGGAAAGAGGGAAAGGATTACAGCAGCACCAAGGTTATATGTGTGATTAAACCCTGTCATCGAACTGAGATGCAGATTACAGATTCGGTATACAAAGTAATTTAAAACTGTGTTTTTCCTTGGGTGTTACGTATCAGTTATATCCGTACATGAGACAATCTGTGCTAAAATCCATGCAAACTCAAAAGATTGTATCCAGATCTGTGTTGTATTGGCACTACAAGCGTTGCTTTTGCACAAGGAAGCTGTGCACGTGGGAATCAACTTCAGGAAAAAGGACGTTTGACAAATACCTTTTGGTGATATTTTGCACTGTGCCATCCAATACTGTGTGTTTGACCACACCAACCCGCCCCCCACCAACTTCTGCTGCAGGAAGCGTTGAAAGAACCTTCAGCAGCACCCAAAGTTATATAAAAGCAAAATACTGCGGATGCTGGAAATCTGAAACAAAAACAAGAAATGCTGGAATCACTCAGCAGGTCTGGCAGCATCTGTGGAAAGAGAAGCAGAGTTAACGTTTCGGGTCAGCGACCCTTCTTCGGAACTGGAGTCCCAAAGTTATATGTTGGTTAGTCTCCCTAGGAGAGATTACTAAGTCTTCGGTAAGTTTCATAATAACTAGTTTATGACATATTAAAGAACTATATACAGCTTTATAGAAGTATGTCCAACTCCACTGATGCCATGCTGCTGCTTTTTAAAGTCTCTCTCATGTGATCTCTTACATTAACACAGTGGGAGGTGTTACTCACACTGTCTCAGACATTTACCCTTTCAAACTCTTATACTACATCTCTCCACAAGTCTTTGTCCATATATTTTTTGTACATTCATTTTTACTGTTACATCCTACCCCACCTCCCCCCCAAGTCTCTGTCATCACAGATTCAGTCTTTCAGGAGGCTTCACACCTCTCCCTGATCGTGTTGTTGTCAGACACAGAAGATCAGTAGTCTTTCTCTGAACTCTTGTGTCTTGACTTGGATGGCCTTCATTGAGGTTTGTCGTATCCGGTGCTTTCTGAATTTCAGGTTCAATATCTGGTTCATCCAAATGTATGCCTAATTGACATCTTTGATGAATAGAAATAAGATTTCTCCTGTTTCTTCTTATACTATCTTCTGAAGCATGTACTAAATAAGATCTCTGTTGGTTCTCATCTCTCTGGACAATTACTCCTTCTCTGCCTTGGTCTTGTACCCATACCTTTATTCCTTCCATCAACCTGTGTAGGATGCTGGTGCAATATCTCCTGTTATAGTTATAAGCTTGTTATTTTTGATAAAACTTTTCTCTGTCTTGAAATCTCCGATAATCCTGGACTTCAGCCCTGGAAATAATATTTTGGGTAGGATGGGAAGTTGTGTTCTAGGCTTCCTTCCCATCAACAGTTATGATGGTGTTAATCCACATAGCAATGCAGTAGATCTGTAGTTTAGGAGTGCTGTTTGAAAATCTTCATTCTTCTTTAACATTGCTTTGATACTTCTGACTGTTCTCTCAGCTTCTCCATTAGATTTAGGATATCGAGAGGAACTTGTAAGATGTACAAATCCACAGGTTTCCGCAAAGTATATGGAGTAGTCATTTGCTAATTGTGGATCATTATCAGAAACAACCTGGTCAGGTATGCCATGTGTTGCAAAGATCTTCTTTAAAGCGTAAATGACTGTCTCAGTAGTCGTTGTGTACAAACATTTGATTCGATCCACCTGGAAAAATAATTAATAATCAGATAGGATTTCCCATTAACCATGAATAGATCGATCCCCAGACATTCCCACAGTCTTGTTGGAAATTAGGTTGAGATAAGGGGTTCCCTCTGGTCTGGTCTGTGCACTGCACATTCCTGGAAATTAGAAATCATTTCTTCTATATCTCTCAATATCCCCAGCTACCACACAAATGACTGAGCCGGTGCTCTGCGTTTCACCCATGAGGCTCTGGTGTATTTTCTCCAAAATGTCTGCCCAGAATGAGACCAGAAGCATCAGCCTCTCGTCAAATACCAGCAAGTCATCCACAGTAGTAAAGTGCTTTCTGTACTCAAAGAAGATTTTCATCATCTGTACCACTGGGACACTGCTGTGGCCAACCTTGCATGCAGTATTGGTGAATACGGATGCATTCCTCACCTTGCATCTGAGCATGATGAATTTCTTGGAACTTTTTTGAATTTGCCAGCCATTGTGACGCAGTGAACTGAGAATATGACTCAATCTCATTAATGAAGTTAACATCCTGTTGTGTGGGATGGTCAACAGTAGCTCTGGACAATGCATCTGCTTCCACTTTCCTGATAAGATTAAGATCTGAATAAGCTCTTCTACTTAAAACAGAACATTCTTGATTCTGTAGAAGATACAATGTTTCCAATTTCTGATTTCCCTTGTCTTTCAGTTCAGTCCTCCCTGGACTATGTAGCAGCGTTTCTGTTGGTTGCAGGCAATATTTATTTATTTAGAGATACAGCACTAAAACAGGCCCTTCGGCCCACCGAGTCTGTGCCGACCAACAACCACCCATTTATACTAACCGTACAGTAATCCCATATTCCCTACCTACACTAGGGGCAATTTATAATGGCCAATTTACCTATCAACCTGCAAGTCTTTGGCTGTGGGAGAAAACCGGAACACCTGGCGAAAACCCACACCGTCACAGGGAGAACTTGCAAACTCCACACAGGCAGTACCCAGAATCGAACCCAGGTCCCTGGAGCTAGGAGGCTGCGGTGCTAACCACTGCACCACCATGTTGATAACCATGGTTCTTTGTCTGATAAAACTATTACACTTGCTCCAGTGTCTAGTTTAAAGTTGGTGATATATATCTATCTGCAGTCCAGAATACATGATTAGGGTCATAAAAGCAAAATACTGCAGATGCTGGAAATCTGAAATAAAAACAGAAAATGCTGGAAATACTCAGCAGGTCTGGCTGCATCTGTGGAGAGAGGAACAGAGTTAACGTTTCAGGTCTATAACCTCTCATCAGAACTGGAAAAGGTTAGAAATGTAATAGGTTTTAAGCAAATGAAGTGGGGAGGAGGGGGGAAAGAGAAAAAAGGGAAGGTATGTGATAGGGTAGAGGGCAGGAGAGATTAAATGACAAAGATGTCATGGGACAAAGGCAAAGGGAGTGCCAATGGTTTGGTGAAAGACAAAGCCTTAGTCCAGAGAAAGTGTTAATGACAGAATAATGAACAGCTCTGTCCAAAAGTACAAAAGTCAAAAACCAAGTTTAAGGCAGGCACATGGTTAAAAATTAAATAAAATAAGATAAATAATAAAAAGGCCAGTCATGCTCTGAAATTATTGAACTCTATGTTGGGTCCAGAAGGCTGTAGATTGCCAAATCGGAAAATTAGGTGCTTTTCCTTGAGCTTGCCTTGATGTTCACTAGAACACTGCAGCAGACCAAGGACAGAAATGTGGATGTGAGAGCAGGGTGGTGAATTGAAATGGCAAGCAACCGGAAGCTCGGGGTCATGCTTGCGGACTGAGCAGAGGTGTTCTGCAAAGCAGTCACCCAATCTGTGTTTGGGGTCCCCAGTGCAGAGGAGACTGGATTGTGAGTAGTGAATACAGTATACTAAATTGAAAGAAGTATAAGTAAATCGCTGGTTCACCTGGAAGGAGTGTTTGGGGACTTGGATAGTGAGGATAGAGGAGGTAAAATTGCAGGTATTACACCTCCTGCGATTGCATGGGAAGGTGCAGTAGGAAGGGGACGAGGTGTTGAGGGTAATGGAGAAGTGGACCATGGTGATGCAGAGGGAGCAATCCCTTTGGAATGCGGAGAGGGGAGGGGAAGATGTGTTTGGTGGTGGTATCACGTTGGAAGTGGCAGAAATGGTGGAGGATGATGCTTTGGATGTGCAGGCTGGTGCAGTGGAAAGTGAGGACAAGGGGAACCCTGTCACAGTTCAGGGAGGGAGGGGAAGGGGTTAGGGACGAAGTGTGGGAAATGGGTCCGACATGGTTGAGGGCCCTGTCACCCACAGTGGGGGGAATCCTCAGTTGAGGAAAAAAGAAGACATATCAGAAGCGCTGTTGTGGAAGGTTGCATCGTCAAAACAGATGCCTCAGAGATGGAGAAATTTGGAGAATGGAATGGAGGCCTTATAGGAAACAGGGTGTGAGGAAGTATAGTCAAGGTATCTGTGGGAGTCAGTGGGCTTATAATGAATATTAGTGGATAGCCTATCCCCAGAGATGGAGACAGAGAAGTCAAGGAAGAGAAGGAAAGTGTCAGAGATGGATCATGTAAAGGTGAGAGAAGGGTGGAAATTGGAAGCAAAGATGAAGTTTTCCAGTTCGGGGCGGGAGCAGGAAACAGCACCTATACTATGATCAATGTACTGGAAAAAGAGTTGAGGGAAGGGGCCTGAGTAGGACTGGAACAAGAAATGTTTGCCATACCCAACAAAAAGACAGGCATAACTAGGACCCATGCGGGTACACATAGTGTACCCTTTTATTTAAAGGAGTGTAGTTGACGAAAAAGTTGTTCAATGTGAGATAAAGTTCAGCCAGGCAGAGGAGGGTGATGATGGATGGGGACTGGTTAAGCCTTTTCAAGGAAGAAGCGGAGAGCCCTCAGACTGTCCTGGTGGGGGATGTAGGTATAGAGAAATTGGACGTCCATAGTAGAGAGGAGGCGATTAGGGCCAGGAAACTGGAAATTGTTGAAATGACGTAGGGCATCAGAAGAGTCACGGATGTAGGTGGGAAGAGACTGGGCCAGGGGAGAAAGGATAGAGTCAAGACAGCAAGAAATAGGTTCAGTGGGGCAGGAGCAGGCTGAAACGATGGGTCTACCAGGACAGTCCTGTTTGTGGATCTTGGGAAGGAGGTAAAAGCGGGCTGTCCGGGGTTGCGGGACTATGAGGTTGGAAACTGTAGAGGGAAGATCTCCGGAGGAGATGAGGTCAGTGACAGTCCTGGAAACAGTGGCTTGATGTTCGGTGGTGGGGTCATGGCCCATGGGCAGGTAGGAAGAAGTGTCTGAGAGTTGGCGCTCAGCCTCTGCAAGGTAGAAGTCGGTATGCCAGACAACAACAGCACCACCCTCGCCAGCAGGTTTGATCACATGTTGGGGTTAGACCTGAGAGAACGGAGTACAGCAATTTTGGAGGGAGGCAGGTTAGAGTGAGTGAGGGGAGATGAGAAATTGAGATGGCCGATGTTGCGCCAACAGTTCTCAATGAAAAGATCAAGAGCGGATAAGAGGCCAGAGGTGTGGGTCCAGGTAGAGGGAGAATACTGGAGGCAGGTGAATGGGTCCGCTTTTTTAGCGGGAGGACTCCTGGTCAAAGAAGTGAGCCCGGAGGTGAAGGCAACGGAAGAAGAGCTCAACATCATGCCAAGCATGAAATTCATTGAGGTAGGTGTCAGAGGGAAGGAAAGGGGAAGAAAGATCTGGCGGGGCATTGGTATCCACGAGTTGCTGGAGCTTGTGTTCCTTAACACCTGAAATGAAGAGAAAAAGTTTTTTTATTAATGCGTTGGATAAGGCGAAGGATGAAATGAAACTGCACTTAGTGCCTGAACGAGGGACCAGGCATTAGGAAGGGGAGTTGGGCCACTGAAAGCCACCCCCCTGCCCTTGCTGCTAATCCCCCTCCCCCATAACCTCCACCCCGCAAGACCCCTCCCACCCTGACCTACCTGAGGCCTGGTTCCAGCGACGCACCTCGGCCTCCAGTAGGTGCACTTCCAGCAGAAGCCACCACCTCCACGGTGCCGCAGCAGCTACCGGCCTCTGATTAGCAACGCGGGGGTCTCAGCATCGCTTTTTCCAGACATCAAAACCCCTGCCGCCAGGTAAAATTCCCCCTGTTATCTGTTTCTCTCTACACAGATGCTGCCTCACCTGCCGAATATTTCCAGAGTTATTTCCATTTCTATTTCAGATTTCCAGCATACTCAGCATTTTGCTTCTGAGTTACTTCCTGCAAAACAGGATCCGCACAGATCAGACAAGAAGACAGAGGCGGTCACCCTGGTCACTTCTACTGTCGTTCAAATATTTGTGTGCAGTGTGCAAGGGTAAAGGAAATTGTGATGTATTGTGAGCAGGAATACAGATCTATCCACACTCTGGTATGCCTACTTACTGGAGGCAATCACAGTGTAAGCCCTTGATCTCGCAGTGATTGAAACGACTGCAGTTCCCATTAACTGTCAGGAACTAGGTTAGCATAATGTTATCCTGTGCGCTGGATAGTGCTGAAAGGCACCAAACCAAGTTTGTTCATAGTGAAATGACAGAAACATTCTGCGGCTGGTGGAAATCAGAAATAAAAGCCGAAAATGCTGAAGGTATTCAGCAGGCCAGGCACCATCTATGGAGAGAAACAATGTTAATGTTTCAGTTCGATGACCTTTCCTGCATTTATGTCTGTTGCGATTTCATTGCTTTAGCGGCGAACCTGTAGAACCCACCAGGCCAGTCAGATCCGACCTTTTCTCCAGTAAATAACTGTTGCTCCTCAACTGGGAATCCTATAATTGTGATTCCTGATTAAATCTAACATGTGATATAATTGTAGCAAGTCTACTTTGTGAGATCAAGAAAAAAACAAACACGTTTGTAAACATGGCCATGAACACTTATCCTGCTTGACACTTTGACGGTGCAAGAAGCTCGTTAAAATAAACATTTCCCATTTACAAAAGAAAATAATCAGACTGAAAATTGCAGCTTGTGAAAACTGGAGAAATGCTATATTGCTCGCTAATGTATGGGTTTATAGGGGTGTTGTCAGATTGCAGGATTTGTTATAGTAGATTTGTTCACTTCTATGGTGATGAATGGCCTTTCATAATCCCGATAAATGGTTTTCTTTAGTGTGGATAATGTCAGTGCTGCTGTGGGTGTCTACTCACATGACACAGCAAATAATTGGTTGGCTTTGTAAAAAAAAAATATTGGCTATTGATTGAATGTAGTCATTAGTAACTTGTTGGAGAAACTCATTTCAACATATATTTTAAATGTACTATTTTCCTTAACTTGACATTATGACTGAATTTGATTCTGTTGTTTATTATCTAAGAAACAAAAATCTGTATTTGTTTAAAAGAATAACTCTGGAATAATGCTTTTATATTGTTGAAAACAGAGACATGTTGTCGATGTCCCTTCTGCTGTTCGCAATGGGCAAGGTACGGGCCGTACCCAACCAGCCTATGCTAGCAAAACTCAAAACAAAGTGTCCAACGTTACATGTGATTCAGCGATTGGACAACATTTGCTAAACAATCCACAGTGTGCTGAGAATTACGCTGACAACCAATTTAAGATTGTTAGTAGGGCGCGCAATGTGGCGCATTTGCGCATACTGGAAGATACATATATTAATACACCGGGCCCTGTTCTTTGCAAACAGAAAGAATATGTACAAATATTGCGCCTGTTTCAGCTGAACAAAATAAGTGACAGCCATTCGCTGGTTCATTCCTCAGGGCAGTGCCTTGACCAATCAGAGTCAGGCTGCCTGGTTTAAATTTCAACAAAGCTTGGCACTTAACTATCAGTCACTGTAAACTGGTGCATTCTCCATGGCAATGCCTCTACCAATCAGAGTTCACTTGCCAACCAATCAGCACTCCCTCCTCATGCAGAATAAGTTGTTGTTTTCTCTTACATTGGTTATTCTTGCGGATTGTCCTGATGAGTACAATACGAAAACCTTCGACAACACGTCTCTATTTTCAGCAATATTCAAATTCTGTACAACTAAACAACTATTAATAATACTTTTCTTATTCCACCATTTTAAAATGAGAGGGTTATGGGCAAAGTTCCTGTCCACTTACAGTCTGATCCCCTTTCTCTATCAGTGTAATAACAGAATGGTTGGTCCCAATATTAATGCAAAGATGGGTTCTGAGCAGCATGGAGGGAGGAAATTGTGTGCTCAAAACCCAGAAAAAAACCTAGTGGGCTGGAATGTCCAATTTCAGCTTGATTGCTTAATTAGATTTTTCCTTCCGGGTTTTGTGTCTCTAAGTTTTAACAGTGAACATGATATGCACTTGTGTGATGCAGTCTCAACTCAACTATTTAAAAGGCCAATGCAGAAATGAACTTTTGAAGAGCTAAGAGGTTTTGGAAGGAAATGGTGAGAGGGATGTCATGCCCAGCAAAGACAAATCATATTCCTACTTTTAAGATACAAATTTTATTCTAGGTGGACTTCATTAAAGTTAACTTTACCTTGTTAAAAAAGGTGGAAAATTCTGCAAAACATGCCCTCTGAAGGTCAGATGACATGGCCTGTGCATTTGAACATTGCCTCACTGTCTGCTAAGTGCAAAAGGATATATATTCCAGGCTAAGAGGCATCAATTACACCCATCCTGAAATCATCAAGAGACATTCCTGAATTGAATGCATTTTTCTGAAACAAAGTAGGTGTGAAGTAGTCACTCATCCAGACATCAATGGATCACCATGGATTCGACATCCTGGTCCATTGTGTGGTTACAACAGGGGAGAGGGCCATGTGTCCCTAACAGAAGCTAATGTGAGAGATTTTTCCCTTAAAAGGTAGCTCTCTGGAGAGAGAGAGAAAGAGAAAGAGATCATAGCAACATCACAGAAGAGCAGTTCAGTGAGAGGCTGTGGAAAGAGATCCAGCCAAAACAAGGAAGGAGCCCTGCTGATAATTTTACACTTGAATTTGGTGCAACAGAGAACAAAAAGTGACCACCACCTCCAATCTGAAATCGTAACCACCAGAAATCTACAACACCTCAACAAGTCAAGATTACAAACAACCTAGGCCTGCATCTTTAAAACAGACTGTTCTATTTCGAAGATTTTTCATGTTTACAGTAAACCACAGACACCTACCACACCTTGAATATGTACCCTTTGCCTTCTATCTATCTTCTCTTGAGAGTGCATGTGAGAGTGAATGCGTGCGTGAGTGGTATTGTGAACATTTTGGAGAATGAATGTTGTTCAATAAATAGTTAATCTTCTGTTTTAAATCTGCAAAGAAAAACTGTCACTGTCTGTTTATTTGGCAAGAAAAACACTCAGGGCTAACTCATCATTTTAAACAAAGCACGATTGCTGTCAGTTGGGAGGTGAACAGTGGTAACCACCCACACCCCTTACCAGCTGTCCATAACAGCTAATTCACATGAATTCTGAATGAACAAGGCCAGCACCCAGATTTAATAATACTTCCTTTGAATTACTGCTGGATGTAGTCGGGTGCAGAAGAAAGATAAATTTTCCCAGCAATAACAGGAAGAAACTTGCTGCTCTCACGAAGAAAGCGCTGTTGGAAGCAGCTGAGGAGGTGAGCAGCAGGAGTGTTGTGTCCTGGTTTTGGATGCAGTGTAAGAAGCAGTTTAATGCTCTAAACAGGTCAGAAAATGTTGAGTACATTTGCTGATTCAGATATATCCTGTTGTGTACAACACCATCCATCCTCATTCTGTCTTACCAAATGTAATCCAGCACATCACTCCTCACACCCACTTAGGTTTCACCAGCAGCCATCTTTCACTGTCTATACATTTCCTCACCTACCCATTTATCCATCCATTGTTGTCACTCACCCCTGTCCTTATGCAATGTGATGTAGCTGTCTGATAGTCACCCTTACCAAATGCACTACATCCATCTGGTGAACATGTGATCTTCAGTCACTCACAGGTCTGTTCTTTCACACATTGTAGCAGAAGACAGCACAAAAGCAGTGGAGAGGGAGAGGACTGGAGCTGGACTGACACAAAAGTAAAGAAGCAGGCCATGGAGATAGGTGACACATCTGTATCCCTCTCAATTGGAGATGGAGAGACAGGGATCACAGATGCCTGTAACAGAACAACAAATTTCTCTGACACACTTACGCTGACTTCATTGCATCAATGACTGAACTTTGACTATCAAGATTGACACTTTGCCACAGCTAAACCATATTCTTTCTTTTGTTTTCCAGTGCCTTCACGTGCACAGCAACTGTCTGTGGACATGTATGATGACAATCCCTCAGAGGACCTAATTCCTTCAGAGGGTGCACCATCATAGGACCTACAGCCATGCACCACTGCAAATACGCGCACTTTGGGGGGTTCAGCTCGAGACTTAGTTGTGTTTTCACTTGGTGGTTCACAACTTACAAGAGAGCACAAGCAGACTGGGATGGCAGGGACAGTTGTGGAGAGTTCGCATCGGGTGGGGATTGGGGGGATGGGTTGGAAACCAATCCAACCTCTGCTCAGCTGATCACAGATGTTGAACCTCAGGTGCCATCATTGAGAAAGAGAATGATGGAGGTACAATTACTACTTTGTGAGGTACTGACAGATGTACCACACACGTTCTCTATGATAGCAGAGAGGGTGGAGTTGTCTAACTTGATTGCTAGTGGATTGGTGGTGTAGGGATTTGTGAGAATGACTGCAATGGAAAGAGTGGTCGCTTCCATGGAGCTTCAAGCATGGCTCTCAAATGAGACCGTGCAGACCATAACCATCGTCATGCAGAAGATGTCTGTTATCTTATGGGATTAGTGTAGCATTAGTATAAATGGGTGGTTGACGGTCGGCACAGACTCGGTGGGCCGAAGGGCCTGTTTCAGTGCTGTATCTCTAAACTAAACTAAACTAAACTAAACTAATATGCCAAATAACATATCCATGGCCTTACAACACATCACTGATCTGCACCAAGCTTCTCTCCAGCAGAGTGGTAGCTGTGATGTGGCTCTGGCCCAGGAGGGGGATGGTGGCAAAAGGGGACATGGAAATGGGAACTCCATTCAAAGTGCCCCCACTTCTCAACCACCAGCAGCCCCCCTGCCCCCAACTAGTACCCAACATGCTGCCTCGTTGCCTGATGGCCAAGGCTATCCCTGCACAGGTACTAGTGAAGCAGTCTTTTCCAGGGCCCTCAAGGGCTCCAAAAGCCAGCGGTAATTGGCCAAAAGCATCCAACAGTCAGGGCAGAGATCTGTGCAGCCTGCCTCCAACTCTGCTGAAGTGACAGAGGATGCACCACGTATAAGCTGTGAGAAGTGTAAGAGAAAGCAGTTGGATTCACCAAGGGTATGCTCAGTATGTTAATACTCAGCACACTACTATTATTCTAGATACCCCTGTTGGCAAGTACTGAGGGTGTCTCCAGACCTACTATCTAGTCACATGAAGCATATCTTCAACATTCCGATAGCTTTCTCTTTGATATACCTGATGGTCATGTGTTTTTTGTTGTAGTGCTTTTGTGCCCCAGTGGTGAGATTGCTGACAGATGTCATGAGCCAAGTTTGAAGAGTGTATCCCTTGTCTGTGAAGTGTCAGCACTAATTCTATTTCCTGGTACAAAGAAGTTTTGGACTGTTGGACTGCTGCAGTAGAAAAGGATCATGACAGCTCTCAGGAAATCTGGCATACACCTGGATGAACATCATCTTGTAGGTGCCCACAAGCTTGTACATTGATAGAATGAAATCCCTTGCAGTTGAGAAAATCTCCTGGTTGACATTGTGGCCCTCAGATTGCCACGCGTGGGCATTTGATGGCACCCTGCACCTATGGGAAGCCAGCCATAGATGCAAATCCAATGGCCTGCTCACAGGGAAATTTGACACAAGTTCCATGGCAGACAATCCAGCTGTGACCTGTGGTATACATTTCTATGCATATGACCAAGAGACCCTCAAGATGTCTAGAGTGGCACACTGGAAGGAGTCAGAGGCAAAGAACTTGAGCACTCTGGTGACTTTCATAGCAACGGGCAATGCCTCTCCACCCGTTCCAGCTTTAAGGTAGTTGAGACTCTCTCTGTGGACCTCTTCAAGTGCTTAGTGCCTCTTGGTACCTCGGTCTCTCTATTGCCCTAGTCACTGCTGTTCTCCTCTTTGATCTCTCTGCTGTCTCTTCCACTCTGCTGTCCTCCATTTTGTCCTCCTCTCTGCTCTTCTCCACTCTGTTCTCCTCTCTGCTCTTCTCCACTCTGTTTTCCTCTCTGCATTGCCCCACTCTGTTCTCCTCTCTGCTGTTCTGCACTTTGTTCTCCTCACTGCTGTCTTCCTGTCTATTGTTCTCCCCTTTGCCCTCCTCTCTGCTGCTCTCCATTTTGTTCTCCTCTCTGCTGTTTTCATCTCTGCAATGCTGTACTCTGTTCAAGATGTGGGTGGTTGTGCTGCAATGGAACATTCACTTCATCAACAGAAGAAGGAGCTCTTCTTGAAGAAGGCTGCAGATGTCTTTGACAACCTACCTTCACAATCTGAGCCTGTGGAAGCACTGCTTTTCAGATAGGTCACAGAAGCTGGGCCTCCCTGTTGACCTTTTCAAATGAGTTGTGCCTCCTGGGACCTCTGTCCCTCTATTGCCCTCCTCATTGTTGTTCTCCTGTCTGCAGTTCTCCACTCTGCCTTCCCCTCTTTGTTCTCTACTCTGTTCTTACCCCTGTTCTCCATTCTGTTCTTTTCTCTTCCCTCCTCTCTTCTGTTCTCCACTCTTCCTCTCTTCTATCTTCCTCTTTGCTTTTCTCCACTCTGTCCTCCTCTCTGCTGTTCTTCATTCTGTCCTGTTTTTTGCTGTGCTCCACTCAGTTCAAGATGCGATGGTGCTGCAATGGAACATTCACCTCAGAGACAGAAGATGAAGGAGCTTAAATTAAAGGGGCAGAAGAGTCCCAAAGTGTACATTGCATCTTGTACGGAAGACCTCTGACTGGCCAGAGGCCTTTGACAGATAAAGTTCTGGGGATTATGGAGGGAGAGAAGACCACAACTAGGCCCTCGCCCTCCTAATAGTGAAGTTGGAGGCTTGCGGTTGGTACACCAGAGAATATCACTATCCTTTTTCAGATTGTCCCTGGGATTGGTAGTATCAATGAAAGCAAGGAGAGAAACTGGGCAACTTATTGGGCTGTAAATTCCCCACCATTGTTTAACTACTGCAGGTGATGAAAGGTGGCCATCTCTGTTTTAAATCTGCTACCCCTTATCCTAAAACTATGACCTGTCATTCTAGATTGCCTCACAAGAGGAAACATCCTCTCTACGTCTACTTTGTCAATCCCCTTAATCATCTTATATACCTCAATTAAATCTCCTCTCATTCTTCTAAACTCCAGAGAGTAAAGGTCTAAACTGCTCAATCCCTCTTCATAAGATAAACCCCTGAGGGTGGCACAGTGGCGCAGTGGTTAGCACCGCAGCCTCACAGCTGCAGCGACCCGGGTTCAATTCTGGGTACTGCCTGTGCGGAATTTGCAAGTTCTCCCTGTGTTTGCGTGGGTTTCCTCCGGGTGCTCCGGTTTCCTCCCACATGCCAAAGACTTGCAGGTTGATAGGTAAATTGGCCATTAGCAATTGCCCCTAGTGTAGGTAGGTGGTCGGGAAATATAGGGACAGGTGGGGATGTGGTAGGAATATGGGATTAGTGTAGCATTAGTATAAATGGGTGGTTGATGGTCGGCACAGACTTGGTGGGCCGAAGGGCCTGTTTCAGTGCTGTATCTCTAAACTAAACTAGGACAACATTTTTGCTTGTACTGTGTCTTTAGATTTTTTTTAGATTAGATTAGAGATACAGCACTGAAACAGGCCCTTCGGCCCACCGAGTCTGTGCCGAACATCAACCACCCATTTATACTAATCCTACACTAGTCCCATATTACTACCAAACACCCCCACCTGTTCCTATATTTCCCTACCACCTACCTATACTAGTGACAATTTATAATGGCCAATTTACCTATCAACCTGCAAGTCTTTTGGCTTGTGGGAGGAAACCGGAGCACCCGGAGAAAACCCACGCAGACACAGGGAGAACTTGCAAACTCCACACAGGCAGTACCCGGAATCGAACCCGGGTCCTTGGAGCTGCGAGGCTGCGGTGCTAACCACTGCGCCACTGTGCCGCCCAACTGAACTTGTGATGGCTGCCTGTAGTGAGTGCCTCATGGTAGAGATCACATGACGACAGCAAGCCAGGAGGCACATTATTACAGTATTGCATTTCTATCCCAAACATCCCCCTTTTCATACAAAAACCCCCCAAAAAATTTGCATGCATTATCATTGACATGTGAGTTGCCCAAGTTACCCACTATCCACACAACTGTTCTCATGCCTTAGCAGTTTGTTATTCTCTTCAGTCTTTGCACATACATTGCACACATAGTCTTTAAATCGTGCTGGTCTCTTAATGGTGCACATGCGCATTGTCGTTGGCTGCTCATCTGGGTGATTTTCCTTCTCTGCGGAGTGTCATTCCGTGCCACTTGTTGTTGCCGCAGTAATTGTTGTTGTTCCATTTCCGTTGTTGGTGTGCTGTGGACCTCTGGGACTAATGGTTGATCTGTGGTCTGTGCAGATGGTGAGTTCACATCTTCCTGATCAGCTGCCTGCTGTGAAGGAACAGCTTCCCCAGTTGTATGTATGCGCCTACAGTTGCGACAGTAGATCTGGTCGTTCACTTCCACCACGTACGATCGAGGTGACAACTGCCCTATGCAGGCCCCAAGTTGCCACTTGGGCTGACTCTGTTGTGAGCATTGAAGGTTTGTACCCTGACTGGTTCTCCAAAGCTTAATTCTGGAATTGGTTAGGCAGTTTTGACAAAATGAAATTTGGCTTTCTGCCGTTTCTCCTTGATTTTGTTATTCACGCCTGTTACTACTTCTGGCTTCAGTGGCTTTTTTGCTTTTGCAAGAGGAAATACAGTACGGTGTGACATTAGTCTTTGCACTGGACGACTTTCCATGCCTTCATTAGAATTGTCTTGTATACATCTGTGCTGGACTTGCTTGCTTTCTTAAGATTCCTTTGGCAATTTTCACTGCCTACTCAGCCTTTCCATTTGACTGGATATAATGTGAAGATGATGTACGGTGTTAAATTTTCCAATCCTTTATGAAGCGGCTGAATTCTTCACTCGTGAACTGAGGGCCATTGTCACTCATCACAATGTCTGGAATGCCATAACGACCAAACTGTGCTTTCAGGCATTCTGCAATCTCACCGGTAGTTGTTGAGGTCAACTGTCTACCTTCCAATAATCAGAATAGTAGTCTATGGTGACAAGATAATCCGTTCCTGTGAGAGTGAAAGTGTCTACTCCCAGCTTTATCCATGGTCTTTCTGGGATGTCATGTGTCATCAGCAGCTCTTTAGCTTGCTTAGCTTGGTACTGGTTGCATGCACTGCACTGGCTGATGTGGTCCTTAATTTCATTGCTTACGTTTGGCCAGTAGAACACTCCTCTTGCCTTCCTCAGACTTAACTCAATTACTTGGTGGCTTGTGTGGATGCACTTTAGCATGTCTCCTCTCAACTCCTTAGGAATAATGACTCTATTTCCTTTGTACAAGATGCCATCTTGGGCTGTCAATTCATCTCTGTATGCCCAATAAGTTCTTGTGACCACAGGAGTGCCCTTGATGCTTTCAGACCATCCTTTCATCACTACTTCTTGCAACACTTGGAGAGTTGCATCTTGTTGGGTAGTTTGCTTGATTTGAACAAGATCCTTGTCAGTCAGATTCAATGTCTCTGCTGGGTTGATGACTTCCAGAGCAGCTTCATGCTAGATCTGGATGATTTCACACTCTGTCATTGCATCCTCTACTTTCTTCATAGGGACTGCTGCTCTTGACAGCAATGTACAGCTGTTTCCCTTACTTGTATGTCACGTCCAGATGATATCTCTCTAACCAGTGTCATGGAATCATATTTTGTTTTCTCCTTGGATTAAAACAGTGTGCCTTGAAGAGTCTGTTAAAAACATTGTACCGTTAAAACAGAGAGAAGCGTTTGGATTTCTGAGGCACAGTGTGCCAGCTGCACTTGCTACCTAGCTGACAGCAGGAGAGTGGAGATGTCACATGGCATAATGTTTCAAATTGGCTGTGTAAAACCCAGATAAAAACGGTTTTGAGAGACACCAGTAAAGCATGCTACTGAAGAAAAGAGCTGTCTATTTTTCTCAGCAAAAATTCTACAAGGAGCTACAGGCCGAGTTAATTGCCGAAGGAGGAAAAAACCCTTTGAAGAGACCATTTGTATCGCTGAAGTAAACTTTCAACTGAGAGACTTTCAGTTTTAAAATTCAAGTAGACGTATTGCTGTGCTCATCGTTGAAAGAACTGTTTGATGCCTGCTGCAGCCAAAGTGCCTATCTATTGAAGGACTATTTCATCAAGTCCGTGTGGAGACTTTGAATGGCATCCAATTATTTTTTACACGACGATAGGTAGTAACCCACAAAGACTTCATAACCCAGTTATTTATTAACTTATTTATTAACTTATTAACCCAGCTAATTTTTAAAACATCATTAAAAAAAAATCAGTTAACTGTGATTTTTGAGTGTATGTGTGTGAATGGGGGAGTTAGGTTAAAATAAGAAGTTATAAAGTCTTTAGACAAGGGTTTATCTTCATAGTATTTAAGATTTAGTTTTAATAAATAGTTAATTTGTTGTTGTCTAAAGATACCTGGTTTGGTCTGTTTTATTCTGGGGGTTACTAGAGGGTTTAATTTGGCTGTTTTCTGGTTGGGTGGGAAAACATTAATAATATGCTGTGACCTGTGGAGTGATGGGACTGAGTCGGTTAGGATTATATTCGCTGGAGTTCAGAAGAGTGAGGGGGGACCTCATAGAAACCTATAAAATTCTAACAGGACTTGACAGGGTAGATGCAGGAAGGATGTTCCCGATGGTGGGGGAGTCAAGAACCAGGGGACATGGTCTAAGGATACAGGGTAAACCTTCCAGGACTGAGATGAGGAGACATTTCTTCACCCAGAGAGTGGTGAGCCTGTGGAATTCACTACCACAGAAAGCAGTTGAGGCCAAAACATTGTATGTTTTCAAAAAGGAGTTAGATATAACTCTTGGGTCTAAAGGGATCAAAGGGTATGGGGCGAAAACCGGAACAGGCTACTGAGTTGGATGATCAGCCATGATCACAATGAATAGCGGAGCAGACTCGAAGGGCCAAATGGCCTACTCCTGCTTCTATTTTCTATGTTTCTATGACTGAATTGACAGTGCGTTGTTCCCGCCTCAGTCGTAACACCGGAGTAACATTCTTTGCAGGTGCTTTGGAGCAGATAATAGCGGCTTGAGGAAAATGCTTTGAAGGGCTTGTGGTCGGACTCGACTGTCACTTTGTCTCTTCCAAGTAGGTTTAGTTTAGAGATACAGCACTGAAACAGGCGCTTCGGCCCACCGAGTCTGTGCCGACCATCAACCACCCATTAATACTAATCCTACACTAATTCCATATTCCTATCACATCCCCACCTGTCCCTATATTTCCCTACCACCTACCTATACTAAGGGCAATTTATAATGGCCAATTAACCTATCAACCTGCAAGTCTTTGGCATGTGGGGGGAAACCGGAGTACCCGGAGGAAACCCACGCAGACACAGGGAGAACTTGCAAACTCCATACAGGCAGTACCCAGAATAGGTATTGATGAAAATATTCAGAAGCAAAGTCAATGGCCAGGTGCTCTTTCTAGATCTGAGCATAATGTTGTTCTGTTTGTATTAACGCCCTGGATGCAAATGCAACCAGTTGTTCTTGCTGCATTAGGGTCGCTCCAAGTCCTGTCTCGCTGGCGTCACACTGCAGGGTAAGTTCATCATTTACGTCATAGTATTTCAGCACTGGCGTTGCCGTCACTAGTTGCTTGATTTTAGTGAATGCTGCTTCTTATTCAGTGCTCCAATGCCATTGCAGGTCCTTGGCAGTGAGTTGGCATAATGGTTCACACTTTGACAACAAGATGTTACTGAAGAATTTTGCGAAATAGTTGATGAATCCAACAAATCATTGCACTGCTTTTACATCTGTTGGTCGCCGCATCGCTTCTACTACACTCACCTTTTCGGGATCTGGCCGAAGACCTTTTGCTGTCAATACATGACCTATGTACTTGACTTTGGGCATCTTTAATTGCAATCAGTTTCTTGCAGTGAGAACACTGCTTTCCCCATGCTGGACATGCCTTCTTTTCTTTTGTGTGATGTCCTCCACAGTATTTGCATCCTGCCCTTTGTCCGTGATTTTTCTGCCCATTCGGCTGGGAATGTCTATCAGCATAATGCAAGGCCTGGTCTGTTCTGCCATGAATATGCTCTAGCTGCTGATTTACAACTGCAGTGATTCTGCACATGTCAAGCGTTTTCCTGAGAGTAAGTTTGTCCTCTCTTAGTCGACGTGCACTCACTGCAGAATCTCCTATGCCTAATACACTCCTGTCTTTAATTAGATCATTCTTTTAGTTGCGCAAATTCACAGGATTCTGCGAGCTGTGTTAATGCAGTCACATATTGATCAATGGACTCTTTTTCACCTCGGGCCCTAATATTGAACACATACCGTTCATAAGTTACGTTCACTTGGGGTTCAAAGCATGCCTGCAAGGCTTTCAAAATTTCTGCTGTCTGTTTTTTTGTTCTTTGGAGAGATTTAGGGTGCAATACATTTTGTAACAGTCTCTCCCCAACAGTGATAAAAGTGTAGCTACTTGTAACTGCTCTGGTTTGTTAATTAAATCTGTTACAATTTTGTAATTTTGCCATTGCAAGTGGAAAAACTGCCAGTTCTGCTTCATATCACCTTTTCTCTCGACCGGCGCCGGGAGAGGAAAATTTGCAGCCATTGTGTCTCACCCAGTGCTTTCAGCTGTGGCTTGATTCTTTGTTCCTTTTCTGTGCCTTCCTGTGGCTTTTAGCAGCTTTCGTCAGCTCTGAACATTCCTATGTTCCTCTTTTAGTCGCTGTGCTTCTATACAGTTCTTCAACACTCAATCTCAACTTCACTCTGACACGATGTTACGTGATCACAGGACAACAGTCTTGCTTGTACTGTGTCTTTATTGAACTGAACTTGTGATGGCTGCCTGCAGTGAGTGCCTCAAGGTAGAGGTCACATGTCTACAGCAAGGCAGGAGGCACATTAGTACAGTATTGCATTTCTATCCCAAACAATAATGACTAAGAAGTCCTTGAGCTACTCGCACTTAATGTTAGAAGTTAAAGACAGGGGAGAGGGGTCGAAGGAGACAGTTTGCAGTAGAGAAAAGAAGCCAGGGGTTATTTTTTCATTCCAGGATGATCCTGGAATGGTGACCAGCTTTAGCAGAAGAAAGCAAGACTTGGTAGTGTTTTATGTGATCCTGCCAGGTCTGCTGGTAAATGGCTAAACCAATTGTCCAGCATATCTGTTCAAGTCTGTATCCCTTGGACTTCAAGGAGTGGAGATGATGGCTGAATCGGGGGGAATCGCCAGGGTGAGAGAGGTAATTGTTTTATTGAGGACCAGAGCATCAAAGGTGAAGGTGAGGGTCTGGTTGGGCAAATCAATAGCTGCAGAAATGTGGTAGATGGAGGGCAAAAGGCAAGACAGTTGAGATTTTGAAACTGCCGCTCTAGGTAGATTAGGTGATAATTTTTACCAGGGGTAGACACAGAAGGAGGTGGAATTGGGAATGTGGAAGGGGCATGTGAGTGGTGTGATACAAGGAAGTGATCAGAGATGGCCTTATCTGTGATTGATCCAAATGGAGTAGCGAGGCCATGTGAGAGGGCAGAGTCAAAGGGGTGGCCGTGACTATGGGCTAGAGAGCTTACTTGGAGGGAGACATTAAGGGGGGATAAAAAGGCAGAGAATTCAGAGGAGAGAGAGCATGATGAGATGGAGGTTGAAATCATCGAGGTTGTGAAGTCATTAATTGCAGACGCTGTGGGAGGAAAGCAGTGAAGATATCTCAGTGAGAAAAATGTCGTCATACTTTGGAAGGTAGTAGAGAACGAGGATTTTAAATGAGAGGTGTGACCCTACAAAGCTGCTCTGGGTGCCGAATCAGTTAAATGGTATTCATGGTAACAAACACTTTGGAAAACTGACACTTTTGAGTCAAGGTTAAAAAACACACTGAGCAATTTGATACAGCGCAACGATGTCAAGGAATGATGGGCTGAATTTTGAGGCCTGCCCACCCACTGGAAATGAAGCAGTAGCGCCCTGAAGATGGTGTGGAAGAACTCACTGCCCATTCCCAGTGTCACTGGGATTCTCTATTTTGCCAGCATCCTCCAATGAGGGTGCACAACAGATTTAGGTATTTAAGTTGAGGTCCAATAACATCAATAGGACCCCAAAGCTATTTCAGGACTGAAGTATCCATTGTCAGCTGGCAGCTGAGCCGAGGGGTAACCAACAGGTAAGTTTCACTTTATTGATATGGACCTGGGAGGATCAAGAGTACTCCCTTGGATCCACAAAAACAGCCTGGGCTGCTGACACTCTGACATTCCTCCTCCTGAGATCAGATTTGGCCCTCTCCACCCCTCCCACCGGGACCTAAATTTTTCCAGCCATGTTGTCTGGTATTGTGGTAGGCCATAGCCAGCAGGCTGCTCCTGAGTGCTCAGTTTCTGCCTGCAGCTCGCCAGCCTGTTCCAATGAGACCTGGCTTTCAAAATGGATGGGACCTCCTGCTGCAAATATAGGCCGGCCCAAAGTCCATTCGGGAAAATATGTGTTAAAATAACGATTGTTTACTTGTTTTTGGTCATCTGTTAATGTGACCTTTATCTGATTTGCCACAAGTTGTAAAAATAAATTTCCTTAAAAAATCATGATTATTAAGCAGGGGTGGGGGGCGGGCGGTGGTAATGGGCATGAAGAGGGCGGTGCGATGTGCTGTGTGATGCAGTGGGTTAGAAACGTAGAAACATAGAAAATAGGAGCAAGAGTAGGCCATTCGGCCCTTCGAGCCTGCTCCGCCATTCATTATGATCATGGCTGATTATCCAACTCAGTAACCTGTTCCCGCTTTCCATTTCTCATTTCTTGGACCTTGGTTCAATTCCAGCCCAGAGTAATGGGATGAAAGTCTCCTCTGAAAGTAAGGGTGAAAAGGTTTGGGTAATCTCAATGCAGTTCCTCATGGGCATGGGGGCATAACGCATGAATGACAATACTTTGGCAGAAGTTGCTGCTAATTGGCAATCTCACTCAAAGAAGCCACAGGATGACATGTGAAAAATGGAAGAAAAACACTGGTACAGCAGGGAAGGCATTTGACAAGGTCCCACATGGCAGACTGGTCAGTAAAATGAAAGCCCATGGGATACAGTGGAATGTGGCAGGTTGGATCCAAAATTGGCTCAGTGACAGGAAACAAAGGGTTGTAGTCGAATGTTTTTGCGAATGGAAAGTGATTTCCAGTGGCGTTCCACAGGGCTCAGTGTTGGGTCCCTTGCTGTTTGTGGTATATATTAATGATTTGGACTTAAATATGGAAGGCATGATTGGGAAATTTGGTGATGAGACAAAAACTGGCCGTATAGTTGATAGTGAAGAGGATAGCCTTCGAGTCCAGAATGATATCAATGGTTTGGTTGAGTGGGTGGAAAAGCAGCAAATGGAATTCAATCCAGAAAAGTGTGAGGTAATGCATTTGGGGAGGGCAAACAAAGTGAGGGAATACACAATAAACAGGAGGATACTGAGAGGGGTAGAAGAAGTGCATGTCCACAGGTCCCTGAAGGTGGTAGGACAGGTAGATAGAGTGGTGAAGAAGGCATATAGAATGCTTTCCTTTATTGGCCAAGGTGTAGAATACAAAAGCAGGGATGTAATGCTGGAACTGTATAAAACGTTGGTTAGGCCACAGCTGGAGTATTGTGTATAGTTCTGGTCACCACATTACAGAAAGGACATAATTGCTCTGGAGAGAGTACAGAGGAGATTTACAAGAATGTTGTCCGGGCTTGAAAGTTGCAGCGATGAGAAAAGATGGGATAGGCTAGGGTTGTTTTCCTTAGAACAGAGGAGACTGAGGGGTAACTTAATTGAGGTGTGCAAAATTATGAGAGGCCTGGATAGTGTAGATAGGAAGGACCTGTTTCCCCTAGCAGAGAGGTCAATTACCAGGGGACGCAGATGTAAGGTGATTGGTGGAAGGATTAGAAGGGGCATGAGGAAAAACCTTTTCACCCAGAGGGTGGTGGGTGTCTGGAATTCACTGCCTGGAATGGTGGTGGAGACAGAAACCCTCAATTAATTTAAAAGGTACATGGTCCTGCACCTGAAGTGCTGCAACCTGCAAGGCTATGGACCAGGTGCTGGAAGGTGGGATCAGATTGGGCGGCTAGTTTTTTCGGCCAGCATGGACATGATGGGCTGACTGGCCTCCTTCTGTGCCGTCATTGTTCTATGGAATATTTCCTGTGATGTTGGGTTTAAGTTTGGTTGTTGGGGCAGAGATGATACAAAGTGGCTGAATTTGCAGGGCCCCCCAAAGGTGAGAATGAAAGCTGGGGGGTGGAATGCCTCGAAAATACTGGCATCAGGTGGTTTGTCCATTTCAAGGCACTGATCCCTGAGCCAGCAATAATCACCAGGGCAGGGGGAAGGACAGGACAGGAATCCCGTGCTCCTCCCAACTGAGGCCAATTAAAACAGTTAAAAAGCTTGTTCGGAGCTTGTCAAGCGGTGACCTTTAAATTTTCAAAGGGATGGACAGGTAGCCCTTGCCTTCAGAAACTGACCAGCTGAAGGCAAGTGGGTAAAGTGTGAGGAGCCAGTCATGGCTGCCTGAGGGCATCACATAAGAGGGTCAGCAGGGACTGGACACTTGGTAAGAGGGTGCCCTTGGTGCTGCGCACGTGGCAGGGAGAGTGAACACAGTGCCCGGCACCTCCCTGGCATCACGGGAGCAGAAGAGCAGGGAGCAAGGCTTCCAAGGACAATTGGGTGGTCACCTGCCCAGAAGGAAGGCTCCAGCTGGCACTGGGAGCACAAATGTCAGTTTTGGGCCCAGTGGCAATGAGGGACAACACCCTCCACAAGAAGGACAGAACCATGGGCATCAGGAGGGAAAAGGAGAGAAAAGAAGGGCAGGAAGGCAATGAAAGCCAAACTCTCAACACAGGATGAACCGCCAAAGTCGGAGCTACCTGGAGATGACCGAGAACCTGCGCAACAGGAGACTGCGACTCTGCAGGCAGATGTTCACAGACATCTGTGCCCTCGACACCGAAGACCTCATACCTTGCACCACTGGTCGCCATGCCCTGCCAGTGGCCGCCAAAGTCACTGTGGCCTTGGACTTCTCTGCTTCTGGCTCCTTCCAAGGATCAGCTGTACACCACTGCATCCTGCTGGTCACCGATGCCCTCTTTGCCAGTGCACATCCGTTTAACGACAGACATGGCCTCGCAGAGTCAGAGGACATTGAGTTCCGCCTCCATCATTGTATTCCTCCAGGTACAGGGCATCATCGATTGTATCCATGTGGCCATCGGCACGCAGTGACAGGCCAATCGGATCCTTGAACAGGAAACTATTCCATTCCCTCAACATCCAACTGGTCTCCGACCACAACAAGAGCTTCCTCCAAAATGAGAACAGAAAGTGCCAGAAATACTCAGCGGGTCTGGCAGCGTCTGTGTAGAGAGAAACAAAGTTAATGTTTCAGGTCTGTGACCCTTCATCAGTATTTTGCTCATATATAAGAGCTTCCTCCACATTTGTGCTCACTTTCCTGGCAGCTACCATGACCCCTTCATCCTCCTCCAGTTCAGGCTACCTCAGATCTTCACTCCAACCCCAAAGTGCATGGATGGATCCTAGGGGACAAGGGATATCCCTTGACGAGATGGCTGCTAACCCCCAGACAGAGGCACAGAGGTGATACAATCGATGCCACCTGCTCAGTAGGACAACCATTGAGCAGGTCATGGGCTTCTGAAGATACGATTCTGGTGCCTGGACCAGTCGGGTAGCGCCCTGCAATACCCTCCTGCAGTGGTCTCTGTCATTGTGATGGTCTGCTGCACTCTCCATAGCACGACCCTCCAGAGAGGTGTGGGCTTTGATGTCAGTGAGGCTGTGGAAGGGGACAGCTCATTGGGGGAGGAGCAGGAGGTGAGAGAGGAGGAGGAAAAGGAGCCGGAGGGAGATGATGCTGAACAGAGAGATGCCCCAGCTGCACAAAGACATGGCCTCCTCCTGCCACCCTCCAAGAAGAGGATCTCCCTCTTCTCCTTCATGGCATCCAACATTAGATCCAGGTTGGCATTAATGAAACGAGGGGCTGCCACATGGTGCCAGGCCTCTGTTTCCTATGACATCTCGCTTCCCTTGTGCAGTGGAAGGCACACCTGCACATCTCTCCCTCAGGACAATCAACATCCTGAGCGATAGCTGTCATGGGGTGTCTAAATGAGTCCCACATTTTCTCTGACGGACCTCCATCCTTGTCCCCACTAGCTGTAAGTGGACAGTAAACCCATCTCCATATCAATTAAGGGTTTCCCCATGCGAAAATCTGAACTTTAATTCGTGTCCCACCAGAGGTGAGCTTCCGACCCAGAAACAGACCTGGCTCCTGTTTCATGTTTCCCGTTTCCGTGATAAAAATTCAGCTACTTTACGCTGCACATCATGATGCTATACCTGACCTTGCTGCTGGCTGGGCGCCTGAAGTGGAAACTATCCCATTGCCCAAGAATAAATCCTTTACCTCAATTGCCAGCTCAAAAGAGCACCCCTAATGTACCAGTGTTGTTTTTCTTTTCTCCACTCTGAAGATTTGTGTGCCAATTTATGCCAAATTTCAAAATGCTAAATGGTGACAATACACTGAATTGACTTGATATAGGGCATAGATTAAATATTAACAGGCCTCAAGTGAGACGAAAGATGCAAGCTTCAAGTGAAACTAAAGATTAGAAGAGAAAACAATTCTACCAGTGTAGTAGTTATGTGCAACAGATCCCCAGCAAAAAACAATTAATCATCCATTGATTAGCTGCTTCAAAAGAGCACTCAATAAATATCTGCTTGGAAATTAGATTGAAGGCTATAAGAGTGCATAGGGACTGAGATGATAAAATATTCTACAGTGCACAATGATTACCCGTATTACTGAGTTTAGAGAACAGGTGTCATCTGTGGTGAATAACTGTTCAGGGTTGCACTTAGTTAAACATTTTGGAATATTGACTAATTACCTTTTGGAATCAGACAGCATTTATACAGAATCTTTCCTCGGATGAAATAAATGGCGTGGAGCCCATGAAAGGGTAGATTATGTAGCTTTTGTTACAGAAGCAGGTTTGATAGATCAAATGACATTTCTTTTTCCCAGGCTCTATGTTCAGATGACTCTGACTACAAATGGTGAGAGAAGATTTCTGCGGCACTAAATTAGATTTGCTTCAAACGGAAGTGTACTTTACAACTGTAACCCACATCACGAACTAGCTCCAAGGAAAGTATGGAGCTATGTGTCATTAGCTTGGTGTTTGTTTATTTATCATTCTTGTGTTTCAATGCTAAGGCAAAAAGAATGCTTGCGTGATTTCCAAATTACTATTTTTTAAATGCTCTACATTCAGACAAACCAGAATATGCATCTGATACATGAAGATGCAAGTTAACTAAGTAACTGAGGATTTGCTATATTAATATTGTTATATAACTTCTAAGCTTCTTCAGAAATATGATTTCATCACAATTTTGAACCAGATAAGTACAGATAAATGTGGGAGACATATAGTGACAAATTTTCTGTGTAAGTCAGCCTTGTGAGATCTCCTGGTACATGTAGCCTGAAAGAAAATGTTACTACCATTAGGAATTACAAAGCACTGGATTTTGCGGTTGTTACGAGAGTTTCCACTTTTGTGTTAAAACTTGGGAATCTATATTTTTAAAAACTAAAAAGCATTTCATGGACACTGAATCATCTGGAGGTTGCTGAACTTTGGAAGGTTTTTTTAAAGGAAGATGAACAAAAGGGTTGACCAGTAAACAAGTACTGGAAAACATGTGATTTCAAGTAAACACCACAGGGGGTTCTAACCTGAAGGGACAGACATTTACAAGGAAATGACAGACCATGATATATGGCTATCACAGGATTGTTGCTGAACTGTTTTTGGTTTCACTTTGAACTGTTAAAAGCTAGCTTCTTTTTTGGACTAGAGGAGTTGTTGGAGATCAGAACAACATCCAGGCCACTGTTACCTCTCTTTGAGGAATCCCAGCTCTTGAAAAGCCAAAGCCTGTATGAAGTCGTACTGTTGTCTCCTGTATTTTGAAGACACCCGGAATATTTGTAGAAACCTTGCATCTTGAAAAGGACTTTGCATTGAATGTGTGACAATTGACCTTTGCTGCTGCACACCTGCTGTAAGATGTATGTGAAGCCTTCTGCAGTTGAATTTCTTTAAATGCCTACCCAGACAGGCTGTTCATCAACCTCACCTGGAAAGATTCCTAATGGCAGCTAACTATTCGACTTTGGGACATCTCGCCAAAACAAAGGACTTACTTCCATATCTTTGCAGACTAAGTTTTTTTTTTGGTTCTTTCTATTTCTTTGTAACAGCTGTAAACAAAAATCCCTTTTTGTTCCCCGGTTATCCTGTTTTTGGATGTATGTGCATGTGTGTGAGGACTAGGATACAAAATAAGGGGCTTTAATATTTACTTCATTATTGGTTAAGACTTGGTTTATAATAAACAGATAATTTTGTTGTTTAATAAAGAAACCTGGTTAGTGTGCTTTATTCTGGGGACAAATAGAGTATCTAACTGGCTGTTTCAGTAAGTGGGAACATTTATTGATATGACCTGTAGAGAAGTGGGACTGAATTAGCAGTGAACTCCTCCCGCTTCGGTTGTAACATGGTAAAAATAATGGTGAGGCTCAGGGCACTCATCTTTATACTCATGTAAATCAGACAGCAAGCTCCAGCAACCACACATACACAGTTAAATGTGTAATCAGGAAGTTGCAATGTGAGATGCCCTGCTCCTCCAGAAGCTATGCAGTAATGGTATCTCACTGTGAGACCAACCATTAAAATACATGGAATGGCATGAAGTTGCTGTACGTGCATGATATATATACAAACTAAACTCGCCAGAAAAAGTTAGGGATTCTCCATTCCAGTACACGTACTCTATTAATGACGTGCTAAGACATAATTTTGTCAGACAATCTTTCTGGCAATGAAGTTTAGCAAGAGTGAAGTCTTATTCCTTTAGATTCTAATATTTGGAGATTTAAAAAAAATTTTAAAACTTTTTATTCAGTTTCTTTTTTATCTTTCTCAAATCTCTCCCTCTTTATTTTGCTTTCTGTACTAGGTTTGATAATGAATTCAATATTTTAACTGACATTCATTTGCTGCTGACCACAATATCTAGCCCAAATTCATGACAAATCAATCACTTGGAATTGTTATGATATTTGGTAGGAAACATCATTCATAATCAAAGGCATAAGTATTCTTTTTCTAATTACATTCTTATTTATTTATGTTAATTTTGACAGATGCTACCAATGCCATTGGCTGAAACATCCCATGTTATATCGCTTTCCAATTGGTCAATCGTCCTCAACAAGTGTGCATTGACTATTGACTATTGGCAATTGACATTACAATGTCAGTTACCCTGCATAACAGACAAAAGCACTTTGTGCATTTTTCCTCACATGGCATTGAATCTGTGTGATTTTCAATTTTTCTTCTCCACAGTGATTTTTTTTTAACCCCCACCCTTCCGAAAACATGTAGAATCATGCTATGACTGAGATCCAATGTAACAGCAGCCCTTGAAGAACCCACCAGAATGCATTTCATCAAGTGTGATACCGCACTATGTCAGCACGCTATTCAACTGTGGCACCTTGTGAAGTATAACTTCCTGTTCTATATATTGCCCACGAATAAGCAGATGCGACTGAACAGCTTTCAAGAACAAAACAAAGTCTTCTATTTTTCCCTAACTGAGACATATTACGACCACCCCGCACCGCCCCCCCTGCCCCCACTTCACCCCCACCCCCAATAGGGGTTTAACCTGAAACTTTTTGACCTTATGACTCAGTTGCCTACTGAATCACTGGACGCACATCTTCAGTTTTTTTTTTGTGGATGTTTAACCTGCTCTTGTGGACCTATGTCAGCTATAACAAAATTGCTGCTTGATTACTGTGGAATCAGTAACAACATTGATTGATCACAACAGTATAAAAATGTCAAGCAGACTTACTCAGGACCCAGATTTTAGAATTTATTTTCATTCACTGTGAAAATTCTGTCAACTGCTGGTTGGTTTATATTTTCCTCTGCAATTAAAGACTTAGGCCCTGAATTTACACTGAATAATAACACACAAATGTGTTTCTCTGAACTTCCTCTCTTCACTATTTCAGTGAACATATCATCCTAATTATTTTGGCAGCATCTGTGGAAAGAGAAGCAGAGTTAACGTTTCGGGTCAGTGACCCTTCTTCGGAAGAAGGGTCACTGACCCGAAACGTTAACTCTGCTTCTCTTTCCACAGATGCTGCCAGACCTGCTGAGTGAATCCGGCATTTCTTGTTTTTGTTTCAGATTTCCAGCATCCGCAGTATTTTGCTTTTATCCTAATTATTTTAATGGCTCTGCTAACATAGAAAAGGGAGAAATTTCAGGTGAATGCTTTAAGAGTTCATATTACAGTAATCCGCAGCATTATTTTATGGGAATTAGTGTTTTTCAATTGTCATTTTAAAACATTACCTTTTATTTATGTTTCAGTGAGCAATGTATAAGATTTAATTGCAGAACAGAACTCAACTGCTTACATATATTGATGGTTTTACTTATCTCTGGTTTAATAATTTTGGCTTTGCTTGCTGCCAAAATATTTCATGGCATTGTGAAATTAATGCTGCTGAGAATTTACTAATACCTAATAAATCTAACACATCTGATGTCGGGCCAATATATTGGTACAAGCCTTTAACCAAACAAATATTGAATTCTTAAGCATGGAAGCTTAATCAAATTACACAATTTAGGATTGCTCTCTATTTTCAATGTTGGGTAGGGTTTTAACTTCATTTCTTTGATAAAGATCCTCGGTCTAAGGCTATCGTCTAGTGTCCTGACCAAAACTGAATGAGGATAGGGCATTTAAAACTCTGCTCACAACTTTTACAAAATGGGTAAATGTATGAATTAAAATGGGTGATTTCCTTCAAGTATGAATTGAAATGGGTCAATTTCTGCATGCGTGAACTCAGTAGATTTATTTTCACAAGTGCTCAATGCCTTTTTTTAAATAAATGTAGAATTGAAAAAACCGTCTCCTGCTGTCTCATCTACTATGCTTAAAATTACACGTGAGTCACTTCCACGACATTACTGTCCAGTTTAAACTTAGACAAATAATTATCCACTCAGTCAAGATGGCAGACAGGCAGACAGCATCTTTTCAGACTCCAGTCACTCTTTAACTGGCCACTAGAAGGTGCATAAGAGCAGTACTGGTTGGATCACTTTCTGAATTCCAGGCTCCGTGACAATCCTCTTACCTCTGGCTCACTGCTCGGCGTTGCTTCCAGATGTCCAAGTTGAGTTTTGGAGCCGCCTGCATGAAATAATAGGGGTAAAACACACCTCCTGCCACTGCATGACAGAGAACATCCGTGCATCAATGTGTCCTGCTAGCACAGTAGTTTAATCACAAATGGACAAAAAGCTACAGTTCTGTGACAGTGTGTTGTGTGTGGTTAGTGATTTCTGAACAGAGCACAGTTTGCTTAAACTAAGAGGAGTTTTATTGATCCCTGTGTAATTTTCTAACATTTGAGACTAACAGCTCATTACATTAGGTGAACAGAAAATGAAGAGGAAGATACCCTTTTTCTCTAGTTTATACGAAAAGAGCCCATCATGTAAGAAAATAACTGCTTTTATTTCTAATCTGATCAGGAAGGAAACTTCAAGCTTCATAGGACAGGCTAATCTGTGAGAAGGAACCTGTGAGGCTCTCTCAGCACTGATGTCACAGGCACAGCAAGAACATCATAAGGAGGAGTCAGATTTCACAAAGTAGTGTATGAGCAGCGCTCTATGCTAACAGAGTAGACACTAATCACACAAGGATTCTGCATGGGATGTTAGCAGTATGCTAAGTCTGAAGTGTCAAAAGGATGATGCAAATTTAAACTCTGGTGTTTCATGTGGCAGGTTGTGTTTGAGATAGTGGGAAGGTAAAAAAACTGTGGGATTTGAAAAGTATGATTAATGAAGGCCATCATGTATATTGGTAAGTGTTAGCTTGCCTTTTGGATTTAAATGCATTGTGATCTGTTATACAGAATCTAAGTATGTATTAACTAACCATGCAATTATTCTGTGGAAACAGACAAGGCTGAGGGACTATGCTCCTATATGCTTTATCAGAATATTTTTGATGCCTGTATATTAGAAGGAAGCAATGTGTGCTCAAGCTTGTACTGCTTATGTAAAATGCAGTATGTAATAATAATGAATACATTTTAATACTGTGCTAGCAGCAGCCTGTATGGAATTGGGATTTCCAATAATTTCCAAAGGGGAGTGAGTGGGGAGAAAATGTGGTGAACAGACTTGCTAGACCGACCGTTAATGAATACTTCAGAATATTTATAGCTTTAGATTCAGCGCCTGAGAAACATTTACTGCATGGTTTCTTATGGCATGATTGAGCTTTTTTCTCTTTGCAGTATTGCATATACCATTAACCATCTGAGATCTGATAGTGTTCTGCACAATGCCTGGAGTCTTTTCATATTTTTCAGAAAGTTGCAATGATAAATAATATCATTGTGTTTTCTCACTTCTATATTATGAATTGGTTTTTTTGCTTGACTGTAAATAATAAACAAAATATACTGAAAGCCACAAATTACTTGACTATTTCAGGGCTACAGCAATGCTTAAATATATAAAGAGTCTAGGCACCTTTGAAAAAATGCTAATTTGAACAATGTTGACCTTTTAACTGTTTTTGTTGATGTGTTAGCATTTAGAGTCAGAAGAACAAAATTTACAGAAGCTCAATTAAGCTTTGATTCCTTTGCAGACGATTTACATTTCTGGCGGAGTTTTTTTCTTATGCGAATTTTAAATGTAGAAAAGCATCCTTTGAGAACACTATTAAAAGAACATATATGAAAACATTTGGAAAATATTTTCATTGCTCATAACCATGCATGTGAATCGCATTGAATCATACTCATGTGTTACTTGTGCATTGATAAAAATTACTCTCATTCTTCTGCCTTCCCAAATGAAAAATAGGCTTGTTAAACTTTTTGATGAAAAGGCCACTAAAAGAATTTTGAATTTAATTAAATAAACACTATGGAGGTAATTTGAACTTTGAGCGATATGGAATTGGCCACTTATTATACGTAACATCTGATTTTCCATTCTATTGAAGTCAATAAAAATCAAGCCAATAATGGGTGTCCAATTTGATATTGCCCATTTTACACCATTGTCCAAAAATAAAATGACCCCCTATGAATGCTCTATCATAAATTTAGTTTGTATATTGAGTGCAGTTCACGACTAATTAGAATGTTCAAAATCACTGGGTATATGACGGATGAAAGACTTCATCTCAGATTAAGGGTCAGACTCCAAATTTGTCAGCTTCATTAAGGCTTTTTTAAAAAAAAATTCAAGTCATGGGTTTTGGTTAGAAAATGGCATTATTTACATCTCTTATATGCTCCTGATTACATTGTAAATGTTTTCTGCACTCTTTTATGAATACTTACAGCCAATGAATGAGCTGACTGCAAGACTTTGGAGACAAGGAAAGGCCAATTTTATGAAAGTAGCATGTGCGGCTTTATAATGTTATATTGCCCATACCTGCTTGTATGTTAATCTTGCCTTTTCATTCAGCATATCCCCAATGATGAGAATAAATACATTTTTTATTAATTAAAAACCTTTTTCCTCTTTTGATAAGTAAATAAAAGGGATAAACTCCAGATGTGCTGAACCCAGGATCAGCGAAAGTGGTTTTAGGTGATCCGCGTGGCCAGATTTGGAGTGTTTTTTTTAAAAAAGCTGGATAATATCTTAAAAGCTGAAAGGGAGGTCTAGAAACAGACTGAAGTAACATAAATCAATAAAAATGAAATGGATGCATGAGGCTGAGCTTTCACAGCGTATTTGTAATTGCCATTCTTCAACAAGCACAATTGTGGGAGGAACAAGAGTTACATTTGCCTAATCAAAATCAAAACCTGTTTCTAACAACAGTTGTTGGCTGCATTCTTTTTTAATGTTAGGATCCAAGCAAAATTCATTGAAAGAAGCAAAAATTATTGGCACAAAATAATGGGATTGTGGACTGCAAATCCTGTACCTGCTTAGACGAATGTCTGAACAATGATGACCAGGAAAAGACCTCTGATCCATCCAACTTGTCCAACACAATTGTGATACTTTGTATGTCACAACATATACACTCGCCACTCCACTGAAAATCCATGTGATCTCCTGTAAGAGGCAAAAAATAACAGATAAAAACCCAGACAAATTTGGGGGAAAAGATCTAGGAAATTCCTCCCCACGGTGATCAAAATTAGCCCAATGGATCTGGTCCTGAATTCTTTGCAGTAACAGACAATCTCTGCCCCAGCCAGAAATAGGTCCAGCTCTCACTTGAAGGAATTCAATGAATTATCGTCCACCACTGAAACTGGGAGCTTGTTTCAGAAGTCCACTGTTCTCTGGGAAAAGAACCACTTCCTGACAGCTAATCTGGATCTGTCCTTAAACAATTAAAATTGTCACCCCGGTCCTTGGTAACCTGTTCAATTGGAACAAACTGCTAACTCAAACACAATCTATTCCCTTCATCGTCTTATATTCCTTGATCAGGTCACACTCAGGTCAGCTGATCATGATAACTAAGATTCTTTAAAGTGGTAATTAGTCTACTGATCCTCCCCTACATCCTTTCTGAAGCTTCAGTGTCATTCACTATTAAAGGAGACCAAAACTGGACACAGTGAGGCCTGACTAAGGTCTTGAACAAGGACAAATAATACCATATAATCAATTGACCTATAAATGCACCCCAACACCCTAATAGCTCTAGCTATTGTTTCAGGGCATTGTTCATGAAGCTTTTAAAATCTATGCATTAGAATGCCTAGGTATCTTTCTTTCTCCACCTTCTTTAATGCTTAGATCCAACTGGTTGAATGGTGTGCGTAGGTTGAGCATTCGCCCTTCCCACATGTATAACACTGCACTTTTTCCAAATTGAAAATCATTTGCCAGTCATGAGTCCAATCCCTAGCACATCAAGGTTGCCTGAGGCCATCAAGCTTTGTCTACAATCCTAACATTCACATGGGTTTTAGTATCACTTGCAAGTTTGGAGATAGTGCCCCCCAACACCTACAGCTCAATCATTAATTAAAAAACGTAAAGAGCAATGGTCCCAACAGCTATTCCTGTGTAACACCACTGGTGGGTCTCCAAACAGATCCAAATCCATCCATAACTACTTTTTGTCTGCATTCTTCCAGCCAATTCTTAACCCAGCTCATTATGTTACCACTAATACTCGAGGCTTTGATCTTGTACAGAAGTCTCTAGTACAGTGCCTTATCAAAAGCACTCTTAACCAAACAATAGCAGCATATTCTTTTGAGAATCCTTCAGTAAAATATGCATTGAATAAAAATATTATTTGCCTTGGTTAAATTGAGCGTTGGTAGCCTGTGAATGTATTGCTTCGACGTTTTTGGATTACATTTTATCATTTTCAGTCATCCACTTCCCAAACTAGAGAAGCCACTTGCTGAATTTAGTCCTTGTGTGATGATGTCATAAAGATGCTGTTGCTACTGGAAACTACCCAGACTCTGTCGGAGATTGAACTTTTGAAGGGATAATGCCCCTTTCTTGGGGAGATTTTGTGCAGATTTAGTTGCTGGATTTGCCTGTTTACATCACACGGTATAAGCACTGTTATTTTGGCTGTTGGGGAAAGTTTGAACTACAGCGGAAACCATTAACTGCTGTAAAGCGAACTTTTACAATACACTTTTAATTACGATGTTTTTGATACGATAATGAAAAATGGTATTTTTTAAATACAAGGCACAGTTAGAAACAAAATGAACATCATTGTTTCATGACTGTCTTTTGCACAATACCTTGCACAACTACATAACAAAGTGTCTTGCAAGAGGCTTCACCATAGCAACAACACTCTTAGTCATCCAACAGAAATTATGTTTTTTCAGTTGAAATATTACAACCTTGTTAATCATGTTATAAGGTATGTGACCACAATGCTATATAAAACATCTGTCATCTTTACTAATGGAAATAAAAAGTAGTAACTAGAAGCATTCAAATGAGATTTGCAATTTCAGTGCCCAGCTGAAACTACAGGGTCTAATTGTAATCGTGTTAAACAGATGATAGATTTTTTTAATGAAAGACCGGAAGTTATCAGAAAGTTATGTTATGCGATGTTACTTTAGTAGATGTGAAATGCAACTTTGGAAGATTAAAAGGAAGAAAACACACATAGGGCTGAAATTTATCGGCGGCGGACATAAACAATGGCGACCCACACGCACGGGTTTCACTTCGCGGAGACATTGTGATATTAAACACGGCAGCTCATTTAAATGGCAGGGGCGGACTGCGCCCCCGCTCCGATGACATGGAGGGGGCGGGAGGTCCGTCTCTGGCAATGGTGTCAGCTGCCTTTGCGCAGGTGCAGACGCCATTTTTAAAGGGCTTTGAGTCCTAACTTGCAACTTAAATATTTAAAGGAATACTGATTGTAAAAAATCAAATAAAAGGGTCCTGACCCTCTCCCATCACCCCCCCCCAATAAGCATAGAATTAATTACCTGCCCTCTCCCCCCCAAAACACTTACCTTGTGCTCCCAACCTTCCCCCCACCAAAGTTCATCACCTTTAAACTTTACCCCTTTCCACCACCCCCAGACCAATGAAATCACTTTGATGCTGCTCCCCGCCCCCCCCCCCCCCCACCGCACTGAAAAACTTACCTGCTTCCCCCTCCCCACATATGTCCCGTCTCAGATTCCCGGATGGGGATCCGAAGGCGCGGGTGTGCTGGCCACTGGCATCAATATCGCTCTGGGACAGACGGCGGGAGCAGATAAGTAATTAATCCACTTATTTAAATAAATTTATGCATGTAAATTTTGGTCCCGGCGCTGACGGCGGGGTCCGCCACGAGGCCTTGCTGCTGCCGACAATATCTGGCCGGGTCTTCCCGGCATTGAGGCCTGTGGCAGGCCTCTGCCGGAGGTATTTTCCACTCCCCACCACCCCCCACCCCCCCCCCCACCACCACCCCCAATGTCGGCGGGGGGGATGTAAAATTCAGCCCGTCGTGCACAGGCGATAGGCCAAAGAACCTAGAGACTTCACTATGTGAATTACAACAATTTAGATTTATATAGAACATTAACATAGTAAAACATCCTAAGGCGCTTCACAAGAGCGATACCAATAATTTTTTTTTGACATTTTAGATACCAAGCCACAGAAGGAGAGATCAGAACAGATGATGAAAAGCTTGATTAAAAAGCTAGGTTTTAAGGAGCATCTTAAAAGAGTAGAGAGATAGTGAGATCAAAAGGTATAGGGAGAGAACTACGGAGCTTAGGGCCAAGGCTCTATACCCGAGATTTAATGTATGACATCCATATGCTAGGCTGAGCTAGCTGTAGCAATAGAAATTCTGGCAGGTGATCAAAATCTAAAGCTTCTTGGTGGGGCCTAGTACAGTGCACCATGACTAGAGAAGGAATAGAGATGGTGTTTAATGACAAGACTCCCAGTACACTTTGGCTCATTACACAAAAGAAATATAAACTGCCGAACCTGACCTCATGCTGCTTGCTGTTTGTTTTTGAATAGTGCAGTACTTCATGCTATGTTGCATTTCTTTTCATACGTAGCTCCATTAGGCAAAAGGCAAACAATGTGCCACTGACAAATTGTATAGAGGCCAGTGCCATTGATTTTACTCTGGCACTGTAACTACTCAAAATCTGATTACTTTCTTTTAGTTTTACACTAGGTTGGCTCCACAGCTACTCATCACTTTCTCACCTGAGTGCTGTAGAGTTCAGCTGCCCTGAGGTTTTTTTTGTGTGTACATTGTGTCAGTGCTAGTATTTATCAGTGAAAATCAATACAACCCTCCCCTTCCAAAGAGCAGCCATTTGTCAGCAACATTTCATTTACCAGGCATGAGGCTATTAAATGCTCAGCACAGTAGCTCATTGTTTCCTTGTTATTACTATTGAGTGCTGCTGCTAGAGGTAATGTCCTTTTCACTATGTTAATTAAACCGATGGGCCTGTGAACGGTAAAGGAATTCATGCAGGTCGGCTCTTGTCTATTATCAGACTACACATTTGAGGTACTTTTAGCCCGACTCCCTTGTCCATTATCAGGCTACATATTTGTGGTACTTTTAGCCTGACTTCTGAGTATTATAAGATTATGTGAGGTTTGAATCTAGATGCAATGTAAGGGAATATTTGCTGGATTTACTGAAAGTTTGATCAGAATGCTTTGTTTACAAAGTTGTATAAAGTATCAATAAGTCTTACTGCTATCTGCTTTTATGCAAATGATGGCTGTAGTTCAGGATGGAAAATATCTGGCATGGGGTTATTCAGGAGCAACTGAGACTGTGCTATAATGGCTAAAGGTTAAACACAGAAAGCACACAAAACAACAACTTGGATTTATATAGCACCTTATGAAACAAAATTTAACACCGAGGCACATCAGAGGCCGGATTTTTGCCATGAAAACGGGAAACAGGAGTCAGATCTATTTTTGCGTCAGAAATCCACCTCTGGTGGTAAACTGATTAACATTCAGCTTTTCACAGGGGAAAGCCGTTAAATGACATGGAGACAGGTTTCCTGTCCAATTAAGAGCAATGGGGGCAGGAACGGAGGTGTGTCAGATGAAGTGTTGGACTCATTTTGACACCCCACAGTAGCCGTCACTGATGCTGCTAGTTGTCCTGAAGGAGAGATCTGTGATTTGTGCCAAATCTTTCCACTTCACCAGAGGGAAGCGAGATGTCACAGGAACCAGAGGCCTGGCATCCGCGGCAGGGCAGCCACTTGCTTCAGCAGTGCCGACCTGGATCTAATACTGGAGGCCTTAAGAGAGAGAAGGGAAGTCCTCTTCCTGGAGGGTGGCAGGGGGACGCTACCTCATCTGTTCTGTGTTGCATTGTTGGGTTTGTATTATTACCATTGATGGGCATTCCAGAGAAAGTGTTATATTTACTTTATACACTCTCGGTAAGCCACCTAAGCTAGCAACCTTCGTGCTGCTACACCTTCTTCTTATCAAGCCTATCTCATGTGACTGTTACATCATCACTCGTGCAGTAGGAGGGGTCTCTTCCACTTTCTTTAGTATTAACCCTTTACATCCTTATACTGCATCTCCCCCCAAGTCTTTAACCAACATTTTTCCAAACATATATACATATATGACTTCTCTCCTACTCTCTTTCCCCCCCAAGTCTCTGACTTTACAGATTCAGTCTCATCGGAGGTTTGCTAAGTCTCTATGATCTGGTTGTGATCTGTCTGGTATGATCAGTAGTTTTTGTAGGAAATCTGGGTTGCTGACTTGGTTTTTCATTTCTACGGGTTGTAGTATTCCATTTGGTTTGGGTTTGTTCATCTTCATCTGTATCTTGCAGATGGATTATTGGCTGTTGCTTTTGCGGAATAGGAATGATATTCCTCCCACTCCTTCATATGTTCCCTTCATTCATTCATATAACATATGATCGCTAATAGTCCTCATGTTTATGGATTACTGTACCTTCTCATTCCAGGTCACATATCCAAACTTTTTGACCATTGTTTAATTTGGGTAAGCTTCTCAGTCAGAATCTCCTATTGTAATTCCAGGTTTGTTTCTTTCTGTAAAAGTTTTCGCTTTCTCGAACTTCCTTATAGTGTCGAGTCTTCAATCCCGGCATTAATTCTTGAGGCAATACTGAAAGTTGTGTTCTCAACATCCTTTACTTTAGTAATTCTGCTGGTGATAATCCACACAGCAGTGGTGGTTAACGATAAACTAGGAGTGAGATAGGAAGATCTTCATTTTTCTTGAGTAAAGATTTTATGATTCTCACACCTCGCTCTGCCTCGCCATTGGACTGTGGATACTTTAGTGAGCTCATAAGATGTTGAAAGCCCATCTTCATGGCAAACTGAGTAAAACATTCAAATAAAAGCAAAATACCGCGGATGCTGGAAACCTGGAATAAAAACAAGAAATGCTGGAACCACTCAGCAGGTCTGGCAGCATCTGTGGAAAGAGAAGCAGAGTTAACGTTTCGGGTCAGTGACCCTTCATCGGAACTGATATATTGATCTAAGATATCGGATCTCATTGAGGTAGGAATAACAATTCTGTTGTTGTAAACTAATAAGTCATCAATTATGGTAAAGTATTTCCTATAGTCATGGAAGTTCTTCATTTTCCTCCCTCCTGGACCTTCTTGTGACCACCCATGTGTACAATATTGTCTAATGTGGATGCACTCTTCATCATTCTTCTATCGTATTTCTTGCAACGTCTGTGTGCTTGCTGGCCAACTTTGTGCTGTGTGTTACAAGTATGACTACATGTCACCTATGAAATTCGTGTCTTCCTGTGATGGATGATCTACGGTTGCCTTCGATAATGCATCGGCTGATGATTGGAAGGAATTGTTTACCTTTATTTGCTTGACTTCGGCTATCTTTTTAATCAACTGAAGTTGTAATCAGGCATTCCTGCTCAGTAAAGAAAATTCTTGATTACGTAAGAAATGTCTGCCCCTACACTGAAGAGTTGGTTGGAGTTTGCCTGTTACTCACAGTTTTGTCCCGCCTGGACCATGCAACTGTGTATCTGTCACTGCAGGTAATGTCTCTTCATCCAAGGTCCTTGGTCAGACAATACCATGACACTAGCCCTTGTGTCAAGCTTAAAATTCATGAGGTGATCATTCACATAGATGTCTGCTGTCCAGAAATCTTGGTCTGGATTACTAATTTCTCCCAGGAACTCCCCTGATTCTTTCTCTTGTGGATATTGCTGTACTTGATTCACTGCTCTTTGCGTGACGGTCTTCTGCTTTGTACCTTTAAATGGAGAAATTTTGCTCTACCACATCTTCCCATAGTGTTGTGACGGAATACATACCTGCCAAATGGGAACATATTAATTTCATCATATGGAATATTATTTGAACATTTACTGGACATTGAGACAGTGGGAGTGCTCCCTGATTCAATTAGCCAGATGGGTTTTGTCAATAATCAAAATGATCAAAAGATATTGAGAGTCTGTTTGAGAGCCAGCACTGTTCCCCCCCGCCTCCCCCCCCCACCCCCCCCCCCCCCCCCACCCCTACTGAGTGTGTCTAGTAGGCTTTGAAGAATCAACAACCCTCGCAGGTGATGCTGTGTCAAAGAAGGAGCTGGTCACATGACTAACCTGCTGGCCAACCTGGGAATTGATTGAATTGTACATCACAATAAAGTTTGAGACAGACTGCAATTTTGAAGACCAAAGTTCCAGGGACCCAAGGAAGTAACTTAAGCCTCAAGACAGAAGATCCCAGCAGCCTTCTGGTACCAGAGAATCAAGTTTGAAAGTGTGCGCTGGGCTCCAATGAGAACTGCAAGACTTAACTTCAATCAAGGACTTTACATCCAGACCAAAAACCGTAACTGAATTCCATCTAATATTTCAAACCTTCTCCCCTTTAATTCTTTCTCCTCTGTATCTATTTGTGTTTGTGTTTATCGCGTATGCATACTAGCATGGTTGTGTCATGTATTTTTAGTAGTTTTATCTGTTAGAATTTTAAAGTTAATGAACTTACACCTTTTTTGTTTAAACCTGAGAAAACCCATTTGATTGATTTCTTTACAATTACAATTAGAGAGCAATGAGTAAGAATTGAGGTGAAGCTAAAAACACTGTGTTTTTAAAAGTTAAACCCTGTTATGGCCACCCCAGGAAAAAGGTGAGGGGTTGCCTGAGACCCCTTCTACACCTGGTCATAACAGTGTCCAGTTTATCCATACTTAAAACACTCAGCTTTACTTCTTGGGCACTGCTCCCATCTGTGGGTTTACTTAGCTCCACAACATTGGCAAGGTTTAGCTATGTCATACACCTTCTTACCTGTATGTTTTCTCTGTTCCTCAATGTGTTTCCGTGGCTTTGGCTTAACCAGTTGGATGGGTATTGGACTCCTCCTCATCCATGGCTTGTCTTCAGCTCGTAGGATGTCCCTATTCTAGTTGCGAACTTCAGCCTGTCTTACAATTTGAATGGCCTTTTCCAGTGTAAGGTCTTCCTTGGATTGCAACAGGTTTGACAAGGATTCATCTGCTATGCTGATGACTATCCTGTCTCAGATTTGTTCTGCCTTTAATTCGCCCTATTCGCAACCTTCTGCCAATCTTGAAAAGTCATTAATATAGGAGTCCACAGATTTGCCAATCATCTGTGGCCGCTTATTAAATTTAGCTCTTTCCAAGATTTCATTGGTATGGAATTTACAATATTTATTAAAGATTTGGAGTACCTCTTTGTAATTTATCGGTAGCCTCATTATTCCCCTGTCACTCCATTTTGGATACAGGAGGGCGTTCACTTGCTCCACTTCAGATTTAGTTAGGAGTTGAGAAGCAACTCTGAACCTTAACAACCTTTTTCTCCATACTAGCCAATTTTGGACCTGATTGGGATTTGCTTGATTCTGGAAACACAGGCATTCCCAATTTTGGATCCATATTGCTTCCTTCTGTTTACTAGGGTGTCCCCCTTTAATTTTACATTTTTCAGGTTTGGCTTGAGTGTTCACGTTCTGTTCGGGACTTTCCTGCACTCCCCAACATTTCCCATGCTTTCCGACGACTACCGCACTTTTTCTCCTGGGCAAGGTTGAGCAAAGGCGCCTACTGTACTCGCCTCCCTAGTCGCCGATTCGACCAAAATCTTGTTCTGCACCTGATTTTTTTCCCCAGTGCACCGTTTAAATAAATGACCAGTTTCACTGACTCACTGATTCTATATCATCGCCCGGCATGAAGACTCGGACCTAACCGCTGGATGTGCTGGAAGTACTGACTCAGAGTCCCACGCTGCTGTGGTGTGGTCTGAGAGGCTTTTTGTTATTCGTTCATGGGTTGTGGGCATCGCTGCCTAGGCCAGCATTTATTGCCCATCCCTAATTGCTCTTGAGAAGGTGGTGGTGAGCTGCCTTCCTGAATTGTTGCAATCCTTGGGGTAGGTACACCAACAGTGCTGTTAGAAAGGGAGTTCCAGAATTTTGACCCAGTGACAGTGAAGGAACGGTGATATTGTTCCATTTTAGAATGGTGTGGGGCTTGGAGGGGAATTTGCAGTTGGTGGTGTTCCCGTGTATCTACTGCCCTTGTCTTTCTAGGTGGTAGAAGTTGTGGGTTTAGAAGGTGCTCTCAAAGGAGCCTTGGTGCGTTGCTGCAGTGCATCTTGCAGATGGTACAACACTGCAGCCACTGTGCGTTGGTGTTGAAGGGAGTGAATGTTGAAGGTGGTGGATGGGGTGCCAATCAAGTGGGCTGCTTTGTCCTGGATGGTGCCCTGCTTCCTGAGCGTTGTTAGAGTTGCACCCATCCGGGCAAGTGGAGAGTCTTCCATCACACTCCTGACTTGTGCCTTGTAGATGGTAGAAAAGCTTTGGGGAGACAGGAGGTGAGTTACTCGTCACAGAATTCCTAGCCTCTGACCTGCTCTTGTAGCCATAGCATTTATGTGTCTGGTCCAGTTCAGTTTCTGGTCAATGGTAACCCCCCAGGATGCTGATAGTAGGGGATTCAGCGATGGTAATGCCATTGAACATCAAAGGGAGATGGTTAGATTCTCTGTTGTTTGAGATGGTCATTGCCTGACGTGTAGCGTGAATGTTACTTGCCACTTATCAGCCAAACCCTGGATGTTGTCCAGGTCCACTGCATCTGGACGTGGGCTACTTCAGTGTCTGAGGAGTTGAGAATGTTGCTGAACATTGTGCAATCATCAATGAACATCCTCACTTCTGACCTTATGATGGAGGGAAGTTCATTGATGAAGCAGCTGAAGGTGGGCCTCGGACACTGCCCCGAGGAACTCCTGCAGTGATGTACTGGAACTGAGATGCTTGACCTCCAACAACCACAAAAATCTTTTTTGTGCTAGGTATGATTCCTGCAGAGCTCTTCACAGCCTCTTCTGCCAGTAAGTAGTTTTCTTACTGTACCGGGCCAGTATTTATCTTTAAATTTCTCTGTTGTTCCCCTGGTGTTTTTTCTAAAGGCAAGGAGATCTTTCTGGCAGCTGCCAGAAAAGTGAGCGCACATGTGGAAGAAGCTCTTGTTGTGGTTGCAGACCAGTTGTATGTTGAGGCATTGGAAGCCCTTCTGTTGAAGGAGCTCACTGGCCAGTCACTAGGTGCCATTGTGACAGCATTCATTCAATCGATGATGTCCTGTACCTGGGGGAATCCAGCGATGGAGACGGAACTGAATGCCCTTTGTCCTTGCGAGGCCATGTCTGTCATTAAATGAACGTTTTCACCGTTGCCACCATGTTGCATTGTTGAGTTTGTGTTGGTAGTGTTGTTGGGCGTTCTAGAGAAAGTCTTAGACTCTGGTAAAGGGTAACCAACAACTCTTTATTATTTCCAGTTACTATACACACTCTCCGAAAGCCACCTAAGCTAGCATCCTTCGTGCTGCTATACCTTCTTCTTCTCAAGCCTATCTCATGTGACTGTTACATCATCACTCATACAGTGGGACGGGTCTCTCTCACTGTCTTCGTTATTAACCCTTTACATACTTACACTACATTCAGCGTCATCTTCCTCCGCCTCCTCCCTATTCCTCTCACACTGTCTGCTCCTGCTTCTCCCCCAGTGAGCTGGCTCCTTCCAGGGCCTCACCGATCTCAAGGTCCACACCTCTCTGGAGGGCCATGTTATGGAGAATGCAGCAGACCAGCACAGTGACAGAGACTCCTGCAGGAGGGTATTCGAGGGCACCACCCAATTAGTCCAAGTGCTGGAATTGTGTCTTCAGAAGCCTGATGGTCTGCTCAGTGATTGTCCTATTGAGCAGGTGGTATTGATTGCAATAACTCTGTGTCTCTGGCTGGGACTCCCGTCGAGGGCTCAGGAGCCATCTCTTCAAGGGATTTCCCTTGTCCCCTAGGATCCATTCACGCACTTTGTAGGATGGAGTGCAGATCTGAGGCAGCTTGGAGGAGAATGAGGGAGTCATTGCAGCTGCCAGAAAAGTGAGCGCACATGTGGAAGAAGCTCTTGTTGTGGTTGCAGACCAGTTGTATGTTGAGGCATTGGAAGCCCTTCTGTTGAAGGAGCTCACTGGCCAGTCACTAGGTGCCATTGTGACAGCATTCATTCAATCGATGATGTCCTGTACCTGGGGGAATCCAGCGATGGAGACGGAACTGAATGCCCTTTGTCCTTGCGAGGCCATGTCTGTCATTAAATGAATGTGCTGGCCAACTCTGGCAAAGAGGACATCAGTGACCTACCTGCAAGATGCAGTGATGTACAGCTGTTTTTGAGATGACACTAAAGTCCGCAGCCGATCCTTGGAAGGAGACAGAAACAAAGAAGTTCAAGGCCACAGTGACATTGCCGGCCACTGGTAGGGCATGGCAACCAGTGCTATGAGGTGTGCAATCTGCAGTGATGAGGGCATAGATGTTTGTGACCATCTGCCTGTAGAGTTGCATGCTCCTGCAGCACTGGTTCTCAGTCATCTTCATGTAGTTCTGACTTCAGTGGCCAATCCTATTTTGAGGATTTGGCCTCCGTTGCCTTCTTGTCCTTCTGTCTTCTCCCATGGCCTCCTAATGACCGGGGGTTCTGCCTTTCTGTGGAGGGTGTTGCCCCTCATCCCCACTGTGCCCAAAATATGACAGTGGCTGCCCAATTGCTTTTGGGAGCCTTGCCCCCTGCTCTTCTGCCCCTGCATGCCAGTGGGGTGACAACCCGTTCAAAGCTCGGGCACTCAGTGCCCACTCGCCCTGCCACTTATCAAGTGTTCAGTTCCCCTTTGCCCCACTGACCCTCTTATGGGGCCATTGTGATGCCTGGGGCACCCACCCCCCCCCCCCCCCTCCACCCCCACTCTGTACCCGCCTGCCTTCAGCTGGCCTGCTTCTGAAGGCATAAGTAAGCTTTCTGCCATTTTAAAAATTAGAACTTCAGCCCCTGACTTTTTTCCCCCAAAAATATACTTTATTCATAAAAGTCTGTAAAAAAAATACATTACAACACAGTTCAAAACAGCACCAAGTTGACATTCCAAAAAGTGAAAAGGAAATCAGTTTTCTTCAATACAGGAGTGAGTTGCCTCACAACCCTTCCATCCCATTTTACATGCCATGTACGTTTTACAGTAAACCCATATTTGGTGAAGACAGCCCGAGGGGTCCAGCCCCTCAGTTCACTATGGCAGGAGGACCTTACACAGTGGTCTTTCCCCATTTAGCCTTTGCAATGGCTGCCCTAAGCTTTAGTGTGTCCCTCAGCACGTAGTCCTAGACCTTGGAATATGCCAGTCTGCAACACTCGGTCGTGGACATCTCTTTGCGCTAGAAGACCAGAAAGTTTTGGGCAGACCAAAGAGCGTCTTTCACCGAATTGATGGTCCCCCAGCAGCAGTCGATGTTTATCTCGGTGTGCGTCCCTGGGAATAGCCCATAGAGCACAGACTCCCGTATTACAGAGCTGCTTGGGATGAACCTCGACAAAAATCACTGCATCTTTTTCCACACCTGCTTTGCAAAGACACATTCCAGAAGGAGGTGGGCAACTGTCTCTTCCCCACCACAGCCACCTCGAGGGCAGCGTGTGGAGGGGATGAGATTCCGGGCATGCAGGAAAGATCTGACAGGGATCTTCTCACCACTAGCCAAGCTACGCCTTGGTGCTTGTTTGAAAGTTCTGGTGATGAGGCATTCTGCCAAATGACTTTGGCAGTCTGCTCGGGGAACCATTCGACAGGATCCACCATCTCCTTTTCCCGTAGGGTCTTAAGGACATTCCGTGCAGACCACTGCCTGAAGGATTGGTGGTCAAAGGTGTTTTCCCGCAGAAACTTTCCCACAAAGGATAGGTGGTACGGCATGGTCCAACTGGATGGAGCGTTACTTGGCAATGTGACCAGACCCATCCTTTGCAACACCGGGTACAGATAGAACCTCAGCATGTAGTGACATTTGGAGTTTGCATACCGAGGCTCTATGCACAGCTTGTTGCAGCCGCAGATGAAGGAGGTCATCAGGATGAGGCCGACGTTGGGTACATGTTTCCTGCCCTTATCCGGAGGTTTGAACATTGTGTCGCTCTGGATCCAGTCCATTTTGGATCTCCAGATAAAGCGGAAAATGGCTCGGGTGACCGCCACGGCACAGGAATGGGGTATGGGCCAGACCTGCACCACATACAGCAACAACGTGAACACCTCGCACCTGATGACCAGGTTCTTACCCGATGGTGGGGGAGTCCAGAACCACGGGTCATAGTCTAAGGATATGGGGTAAACCTTTCAGGACTGAGATGAGGAGAAATTTCTTCACCCAGAGAGTGGTGAGCCTGTGCAATTCGCTGCCACAGAAAGCAGTTGAGGCCAAAACATTTTATGTTTTCAAGAAGGAGTTAGATATAGCTCTTGGGTCTAAAGGGATCAAAGGGTATGGGGCGAAAGCCAGAACAGGTTACTGAGTTGGATGATCAGCCATGATCATAATGAATGGCGGAGCAGGCTCGAAGGGCCGAATGGCCTACTCTTGCTCCTATTTTCTATGTTTCTATGTTTCTTATCCACAATGGAGAGAGATCGCTGCTCCCACATGCTCAGTTTATGGTGTACCCTGGCTACTCGCTCCTTCCAGGTTTTGACGCACGCCCCAGCCTTTCCGAACCATATCCCCAGCACCTTCAGGTAGTCTGACCTGACGGTGAAGGGAACAAAGGATCGGTCGGCCCAGTTCCCAAAGAACATGGCCTCACACTTGACGTGGTTAGCTTTGGCTCCCGAGGCCAGTTCGAACTGGTTGCAGATGTTCATCAGTCTGCGAACAGACAGCGGATCCGAGCAGAGGATGGCGACGTAGTCCATGTAAAGGGAGGCTTTTACCTGAGTGCCTCCGCTGCCTTGGATTGTCACCCCTCTTATGCCCGCATCCTTCCTAATGGACTCAGCAAAAGGTTTGATACAGCAAACAAACAAGACACGGGAGAGAGGACAGCCCTATCTGACTCCAGATTGGATCGGGAAACTTTCTGATTCCCACCCATTGATTGAGATGATCCAATTGCAGATTCCCTCCCCAAACTCCATTTTGGAAAGCACGTCCATCATGTATGTGTGATATCCTGTCGAAAGCCTTCTCCTGGTCCCAGCTGATGAGGCAGGACTCACCTGTCCCATACATAGGCGATCATATACCTGAGTAGCATGAGACTATCAGAGATCTTCCTGCCGGGTACAGTGCAAGTCTGGTCAGGGTGAATCACCAACTCCAGAGCAGACTTGACCTGACTGGTGATGACTTTGGACAGAATCTTGTAGTCAACATTAAGCGGTGAGATGGGCCTCCAATTTCTGATTTCCGCCCTCTCCTCCTTCCGTTTATAAATGAGGGTGATGAAGACTTTCCTCATGGATTCTGACATGCTGCAGGCTAGAAGCACACTCTTGTATACCTCCTGCAGACCTGGGCTGATCCAGTCTCACAGAGCCGAATACAATTCAACCGGTAAGCCAGCGCTTCCGGGAGTTTTACTCGTCTCGAAGGACCTGACGGCATTTGTCAGCTCATCCAGAGTTGGCGGTTTGTCCAGTCTCTCCCTCATGCTGTCATCCAAGACCTCCGTGATAGATGACAGGAAGGACTGGGAGGCCGTGCTGTCCGTGGGCTTCACGTCGTACAGCCCAGCATAAAAGGATTTGCTGATCTTTAGTATGTCGGACTGCGAAGACATTACCGAGTCATCCTCTTCCTTCAGGCTGCTGATTACAGAGCTCTCTGTGTGTACCTTTTGGAAGAAGTAACGCGAGCACGTCTCATCCTGCTCAATGGAGCGGACTCTGGACCGGAAGATGATCTTGGGGGCCTCCGTAGCAAACAGCGAGGCCTGCTGGCTCTTCATCTCGTGGAGATCCTCCTTGACCTCGACCCCCATCGACTGCAGCTGGAGCAGATTTTGCATTCTTTTCTGCAGTCGGGACATTTCCCTCTGTCTCTCTCTCGGCCTCTGAACACCTTTGAAGATAAAGAAGCTCTTGATGTTCTCCTTGATTGCCTCCCACCAGTGCACCAGAGACTCACAGAGGGGTTTCACGGTTCTCCAACCTTTGTAATCCCTTCTGAGTTCCTCAACGTTCTCTGGGGTTAGTAGTATAGCATTGAGCTTCCATGCCCCCCTGCCAACCCACTGGTCATCCTGTAAGTGACAGTCGGCCAGTAAGAGGCACTGGTCAAAGAAGAACACTGGCTTGACGTCGGTGGATCTGACCGTGAAAGCACAGGACACAAACAGGAAGTCAATCCTGGAACGGGCAGACCCGTCCGGTCTTGACCAGGTGTATCTATGCTGCACTCCGTCTGCAGGGTTGCTGAAGCCGTCGTGCAGCTTGGCATCTTTTACTGTTTCTATTAGGAATCTGGACGTAACGTCCAGTTTGGTGTCGTCCCGGCCGGATCGTACAGCTGCGTTAATGATGCAGTTGAAGTCACCGCCTAGAATGACCGGTCTGGATGTTGCCAGCAGCAGTGGGAGCTGCTGGAGGACAGTCTGTCGCTTACTGCATTGAGCCGGGATGTACACGTTGATCAACTGGAGTGGAACATTGTTGTATATTACATCTGCTACAAGAATGTGGCTGCCTACCACCTCCTTAACTTCAGAGATGATGAGGTTGCCTCCCCGCAGCAGAATACCCAAGCCAGAGGAATGGGAGTCATTACCCCCTGACCAGATCGATGGCCTGTGGGACCACCATCTCAACCATTGCCTGTAGGTGCTGAGGTGTGATATTCCACACTCCTGCAGAAACAGCAGTTTGGCTTTGACCTTGGCGAGGTAGTCCAAGGTTGAAACACATCGCTTTGTGGATTTAATGCTATGCACATTAATCAAAGCAATCTTTATACCCATTTTAAAGTTAGGTGTTGCTTCCCACACCAGTTGTCCTCGCTCCTCCCAGTCCTTGGGTATGTTCCTGCATACCCATAGTGTCCACAAGCTGTTTCACATTCGCTGGGCTCAGAAACGCCTCCTGGTTTCTCATGGGGGGGTTTGTTCCGCTGGGGTGATGACATCGGGGTGGGGGGCGGTTCTTGTAGACAGCAAGGCTTGGGCTGTCCTCTGCTGTTGGTGTCTTTCCCCTCTGTTCCTTCTCGAAGACATCACTGCTCTTGGCTTCCTGGAGCTGGAGTACGCCAGACGCTGCTTTGCTCTCAGTGTCCTGGAGCTGGGGTGCGCTGGGCATGTCGCTGGGTTTTGCGGTTTGGGTTTGGGGTGCGCTGGGCCCATCACAGCTTCCAGTGCCCCAGAACTGGGAGGTTTTATCTTCCAGCTCCTTCGAGTTCTGCCACTTCTTTTGCAGGTGCTGTCGTTCCGGTCCTTCCTTGTGCAATAAGGAGGAGCTGCCGTAGTCTGTCTCAGACGGTAGCCTCCTCTTGCCACTGGTTTGGGTGGTGGCCTGTTCCTTTTTTGGAGATTTTTTCTTTGTGGTTTCCTTTGTACCACTTGCCACTGACCAGTTTGTCCATCTGCTGCCTCCTCCTCCATTGATTCTGTCAGTAGAGGAGGGGTTTCTGGACATGGGGTAGGTGTTGGGTTGCTGGTTGCAGCTGCCTCCCCTGTCTTCTCCTTCTCAGGTAGACTTTCTTCGCTGCGGAGAGGGTTGCTTGTCTCCTTCCCAGCACCAGACGCATTCATCGTTCCTTCTCCCGGCCTTTCCTTGGACCTTGCCGCTTGAGCATAACTGAGGTAGCGTTTGGGGCAGGTTTTGTAGAGGTGGCCTGCCCCACCGCACAGGTTGCAGCACTTACTCTGTTTACAGTCCTTGGTCTGATGGCTTTCCTTCTTGCAGTTCTTGCAGACGACTACTGTGCTACAGTTGGCTGCCACGTGACCAGATTTGCCACGGGTGCAACAAACTCTGGGCTTCCCCGCATAGATAGTGGCCTTGACTTCCCCCGATAGCGAAGCTGGAGGGAGGATGGATGATGGCTCTGTTTGCATCGACCTTCAAGATCACCTTAACCTGCCACTTGCTGGTCCAAAACCCAAATGGGTCCTTGACATCAGTGCTACTGCCATCCACCTTGACATACCTGGCGAGGAAGGTGAGTACATCCACAACAGGAACATGGGGGTTATGGAGGTGGATTGTCACTACCCGGTTGCATTGTGACGGCAGCATAAAGAGCGGCTCCACTGTGAGGATCGACAGCGGCGCCTGGTTTCCCTTCTCCTTGAACACCTTCAGGAACTTGATGCATCCCGCCATGTTCTTGAACGTCATGTCGAAATGTCTGCTGCTGGGGAAGTCCTGCAGGCAGAAGATGTCTGCAGCTTGGAATCCACAGCAATCAATAAGGATTTTCTTAATGAAGAAGGTAGAGTCAACAGGTGCACCTCCTTCCTTATCCTTCACCACCACCTGAATGGTGTTACGCACTCTCTGGCCTGAAGCTCTAGAATTGGTTACAGCCATTTTACTCAAAAACTTACCTGGAACAGGATCAAAGGCCGCTGATCATGGTTTCTCCCCTGCCAGCCCCAGACAAGCTCTAAATGAGCTTTTTAACAAGTTTGATTAGAATCAATTGCAAGGAGAGCTGGATTCCTGTCTTGCCCTCCCCGTCTTGGTATTGCTGGCACCAAGATCGGCACCTTGAAATTGACACACCACCCAGCATCGGTATTTTTGAGGGCCTCCCCTCCCCATTTCCATAACGTGCAAGGTGGATATAAAGGGGAACCTGTTGATTTGGTGTGCTTGGATTTCCAAAAGGGGGTAACGTATTAGCATGGATAGATGATTGGTTAACTAACAGGAAGCAGAGAGTAGGGATAAATGGGTCTTTTTCAGGTTGTCAAACTGTAACTAGTGGAGTGCCACATTGCTGGTGCATCAACTATTTACAATCTATTATCAATGACTTGGATGAAGATCATCTGTGATCTAGTTGAATGGCAGAGCAGGTTCCAGGGGCCAAATGGCCGACTCCTGCTCCTATTTCTTATATTTCCTAGGAAGGGGCCAAATGTATGGTAGCTAAATTTGCCAATGACACCAAGTTAGGTAGGAAAGTAAGTTGTCAAGAGGAGATTAAGAGTCTACAAAGGGATATAGATAGGTTAAGTCAGTGGGCAAAAATTTAGCAGCTGGAGTATAATGTGGGAAAATGTGAACTTTCCCACTTTGGCAGGAAGCATAGAAAAGCAGTATATTATTTAAATGGAGAGAGATTGCAGAACTCTGTGGTATAGAGGCATCTGGGTGTCCTGGTACATTAATCATAAACTGTTAGTATGCAGGTACAGCAAATGATTATAAAGGCAAATGGAATGTTGCCGTTTATTGCAAGGGGAATGGAATATAAAAGTAGGGAAATTTTACTGCGGTTGTACAGGACCTTGGTGAGACCATATCTGGAGTACTGTGTACTGTTTTAGTCTCCTTATTTGAAAAAGGAGATAATTGCATTCGTGACAATTCAGAGAAGGTTCACTCGACTCATTCATGGGATGAAGGTCTTATCTATGAAGAAAGGTTGAACAGGTTAGGCCTTTACCCATTGAAGTTTAGAAGAATGAGAGGTGAACTTACTGAAACATATAAGATCCTGAGGGGACTTGATTCTGGGAAGATGTTTCCTCTTGTAGGGGAGTCTATTACTAGTGGACACAGTTTAAAAATAAGAGGTCTCCCTTTTAAGATGGAGATGAGAAAAAATTATTTCTCTCATAGGGTCATTAGTCTGTGGAATTCTCTTCCTCAGAAAGCAGTGGAGCTGTCATTGAATTACTTCAAGGTTGAATTAGATTTTTGACAGATAAGAGAGTCAAGATTTATGGGGGATAGACAGGAAAGTGGAGTTGAGACCTCAATCAGATCAGCCATAATCTTATTGAATGGTGGAGCAGTCTTGAAGGGCTGAATGGCCTATTCCTGTTCTTATGTTCCCAACAATGGGGGGGGGGGGGGGGGATCCAAAATTCCGCCCAAGGTGTTATTAGGACAGATGACAAGCGGTAGGTTTTATGGAGTGCCTCAGGAGAGAGAGGTAGACAGGCGGAGAAGTTTAGAGAGGGAATTCCAGAGTTTAGAGCCAAGGCAGGTGAAGGCAAAGCCACCAATGATGAAGCAATGAAAATTGGAGATGTGCAAGAAGCCAGAATTGGAGGAGAGATCTCAGAGGGTTGTCGGGCTGGAGGAGGTTGCAGAAATAGGGAGGGGTGAAGCCATGGAGGGTTTTGAAAACAAAAATGAGAATTTTAAAATTGAGGCATTGCTGGACTGGGAGCCAATGTAGGTCAACGAGCACAGGGACAATGGGTGAACAGGACTTAGTGTGAGATAGAATATGGGCAGTTGAGTTTTGGATGAGCTCGTTTATAGAGGGTGTAAGATGGGAAGGCAGCGAGGAAAGGATGTGAGTAGTCAAGTCAGAGGTTTCGAAGGCATGGATAAGGGTTTCAGCAGCAAATGAACTGAGGCAGGGGTAGAGACAGGCAATGTTAGAAAAGTGGAAATAGATGGTCTTGGTGATGGAGCAGGTATTTGGTTGAAAGCTCATCTCAAGGTCAAATACAACACCAAAGTTGCAAACAGTATGGTGGAGCCTCAGACAGTGGACAGGGAGAGAGATAGAATTGGTGCCTAGGGATGGCTAGACAATGGCTTTGGTCTTCTCACTATTTAGTTGGAGAAAATTTATGTTCATCCCGTACTGGATGTTGGATAAGCAGTGTGACAAATCAGATACAATTTAGAGGTCAAAAGAGGTGTCAATGAGGTAGAGCTGGGTATCATTAGTGTACATGTGGAACCTCACAATTTGTTACCAAAGGCATATGTTGATGCAAGGGGGCCAAGGATAGATCCTTGGGGGACTCCAGAGGTAACAGTGCAGGAGCAGGAAGAGACGCCATTGCAGGTGATTCTCCGGCTATGATCGGATAGATAAGAATGGAACCAGGAGATGGCAGTCCCACTCAGCTGGATGATGAAGGAGAGGCGTTAGAGGAGGATGGTGCGGTCAACCGTGTTATGGCTGCAGACAGATCGATAATGAAGAGGAGGGATAGTTTACCACGGTCACAGTCGTATAGAATGTCATTTGTGATTTTGATAACAGCTGTTTCAGTACTGTGGCAGGAGAAGAAAGAGTGATTCAAACATGGATTTACGGGAAAGACAGGCACAGATTTTGGAGACAACAACACATTCAAGGACTGTGGGGAGGAAGGGGAAGTTGAAGATAAGGTGGTAGTTTGCTCAGATGGAGGGGGTCAAGGGTGTTCTTTTTTTGAAGCGGTGGTAAAGACACATTTGAAATGAAGGGGACAGTACCCAAATGTCACCTAACATGGGGACCAGGAAAAGATGGACAGCACTTTGGTGGGAATAGGATCAAGTTTGAGGAGGTGGGTTTCATGGACAAGATGAGCTTGGAGAGGGTATGAAGGGCGACAGGAGAGAAACTAGAGAAAGTTGCAAGTTCAGGCCGGCATTGGGGAGCCTTAGGGGAAATTTGGTCCAGTGGGCTAGGGTGTGGGGCAATGCCTTAATCTATAGCCTGAAAACTGAAGTCAGCACTAACTTCATTTTACATGTAATATGTACACCCTCTGTTTACCAGTTTATTTTCACAGTGGGGCCTATTGCTTGCTTACTGCCTACAGTTGTTTCTGTTTTGTGTCATCAGCAGGCAGTAGTCTCAATTCTATTGGCCACTGACATCACTTTTGGAAAACTGTTTTTCCACAATATCAATTAGTGGGGAATACTGATGTGATCTGCTCACTTTTGGTAATGCAAATCTATTATTTCTTTCCCCAAAATTGAATTAAGTGCTTGTTGAATCATTTGAGTTGTAAATAAGTAACCACAAAATACACTTTTAGGAATAGTGCTTTTATGCAATTCACTGACATACAAAATAAAATCATGTTGCAACTGTTACAAAAGTGGTTTGTACAGAAAAATCATCACAGTGCTTAGGCCACAACTAAATCTGAGTCTTGCCAATGCACTCTCTCTGAAGTGCTGCAGTAGCAATTTGTTGCGTTGGGGCTAAAATACATGTGTGAGTCTGCAAAATTAAATTCTATTTGTTCTAAACTAAATAAAACATCCTGTGGTACTAATAGATTTTATGTTGCAACAAAGAGCGTCAAATCAGGCCCAGCAAATTTTGCATTAATCACTCAGTATGGGAGAAGCCATTAACAGTAAACAATATGAAGTTGCCGTGGTCACATTAACAAATCAATTTTCTACAAATAAATTTAATTCTAAAGAATGATAAGCACCTAGAACATTGTCTTGTCTTTTCTCTTGACTGATGCTGACTGACATGCTCAATAGTAACAGCAATTTCTACTTTTTATAGACTCTGCTTTGGAAGTTTGCCACATCATGTAATTCAAATATAAGTTGCTTAATTGAAAGCACAGAACGAATTCTATTGAAATCTTCCTTTCCAAAATATCTTAAATCAAAAGCAGATTACAGTTTGTTGCCACATTTAATGCAGGTTATATTCAATGGATATGAAACTGCAAAGGATAACATTGTTTTTCTTACATTTTAAGGCAAGTTTTATCTTTTCTCAAAAGACAACTTTTCATGGGTGATCATGCTCTTGAATGGTGGCTGGCAAATGTATAAATAAACCATATGTAAGTTTACCTGAAAAAATAAACCCTACTTAAAAGGCAATCATCGTCTGGGCTATCTGCTGTGACCACAATTTTATTTCTGATTTACTCTAACTAAGTCCAAGCTTGCTTCTGTCCATTAAGAAAAGGCAAGCGATCTGACAAAAATATTAGACGCTCTGTCAAAATATGACTGCTGTATGTGCTGGTGGACACCAGCTTAAAATGTTGGTAGAAAAAAAATAGGACAGTATCTGACATGGAAAACAGAAATTGCTTTCAGTATGACATTAAGTCACTAAATATATCATATACATAAGAGATCAGTTGATTTTATACATCTAAGATTTCAATAGAACTCATTCTGTGCTTTCAATTAAGCAACTTACATTCAAATTATATTGTACGGCAAACTTCCAAGGGTAAGTTTATAAAAAGTAGAAATTGCTGTAATTATATATATATATATATATATATAAAATACACACACATACACACTGTGCAGTCATTTCTCCTGGAATGAACATCAATAAATCTTTCTGAAGTAACTTTTTTAATTTGCAAAGTTGTAGGATACGTATGAATGAATTGTTCCTTCCTGCCAGCATAGCGACTGACTTCTAATCTAGGAGAGAATCCAACCAATGCTGAAGAGGTTTCTGTTTGTATTTCACGGGCAAAGCTTGATTTATGAAATCCATTTACGCCTATCGTGCTTTAATAGAAAGCACCTTTCTTTCAGGTACATTTGCTACACAGATGTGCAGATATTGCCACTCATCTCAGATCTAAATGCTGGTTGAGACTGGTCAAAGATTTAACTCTTTCACTGAGGTTTTGTGTTTGATACATGACATTCGCATGAAAAAGACTGGTGTTGATGAATAGCCTCAACATGAAACTGATCTTTTCTTCTACTGCCTCATGCTTTCTTTCTCGGTCAAAAGGTTTCCATCATGATTCTGACCAATGCTTCCAACATTTTCATCAACCGTGTGGACCAAAGCTGTGGCATTGTTATAGAAACATAGAAAAATAGGAGCAGGAGTAGGCCATTCGACCCTTCGAGCCTGCACTGCCATTCAGTACGATTACGGCTGATCATCCAAACAGTACTCTGTTCCCACTTTCTCCCCGTATCTCTTGATCCCTTTAGCCCTAAGTACTATATCTAACTCTTTCTTGAATATATTTAATGATTTGGCCTCAACTGCTTTCTGTGGTAGAGAATTCCACAGGTTCACCACTCGCTGGGTGAAGAAATCCCTCCTCATCTCAGTCTTAAATGGCTTACCCCTTATCCTTAGACTGTGACCCCTGGTCCTGGACTCCCCAACCATCGGGAACATCCTTCCTGCATCTAGTCTGTCCAGTCCTGTTAGAATTTTGTCGGTTTCTATGAGATCCCCTCTCATTCTTCTAAACTCTAGTGAATGCAAGCCTAATCGACCCAATCTCTCTTCATACATCAGTCCTGCCATCCCAGGAATCAGTCTGGTGAACCTTCGCTGCACTCCCTCCATAGCAAGAACATCCTTCCTCAGATAAGGAGACCAAAACTGTACACAATACTCCAGATGTGGTCTCACCAAGGCCTTGTATAATTGCAGCAAGACATATACAAGTTATGTAGTACAAGAACCTATTTCCTTTTGATCTTGACCAATCCAACACCTAGACAATCATTGATCATATCACTTCCACAGAACAGACCCCCTCCCACAACCCCCCCTCCCCCCACCTGCCCCCCTCCCCCACAGATCTGCCGGTAAGGATGAGGCAATGGGAGTTATCTGCCTGGATTTCAGCAAAATATTTGTCTATTACCACATAATTTCTGACAAGATGCATGCACACAAATGAATGGCAAATATTAGGCTGGATTGATGTGTGGTGACAGGTCGATAGCGAAGTCTTATGGCACATGGGCAGGTGTCACAGTGGATACTGGTTGCCTGTGGAGTACCGCAAGGGTTTGTTTGGAGCTCCTGATTTTTTAAAATCACATTTATGTTGCCAAGGGGCAGCATGTAGATGAGGAAGGTGGGGGCATGGGGGCGGGCAAGGCTAGATCTTTGGAAACCCCTGAGATGATAATGCGGATGGGAAAAGAAGCCATTGCTGAAGATGCTCTGGTTAAATTGGATAGGTAAGAGTAGAACTAAGTGAAGGGAATGCTATGGAGCTGTACAATGAGATATTGGAGGAAGATGGTGTGATTGAATGTACTAGAAACTGCCGCGAGAGACTGCAACAGGGTCAGTCACAGAGAATGATGCTAATGTCTTTTGTTAGTGCTGTGTGAGGGGCAGAAATTGGATTGTTGGAAACGAAATGGCAAGTTGAGAGAGAGATAGGCAGAACTGGGAAAAGGGAGGTTGATGATGGGTTGGTAGTTAGTGAGCAGAGCGAGGGCAGCATTTTTGAAAGGGAGGGGGATAGCTCCTGAGGGAGGGAACCATTAGCTGATGCTGTAGTTAGTGCTAAGAGGGGAAGTTGGGTGGTAAAGTGTTCATTGGGAATGGGCTAATAGTGGAGGAGTTAACTTTTATGAAAAAAATTATTTCGAGAGGCTGGATGGCGATACAGTGGAGACGGGAATAAAAAGAGATTGGATGTTAGGGTTGTACTCAGAGGTAGAATGGGGAATTGGCCTAGTAAGAAAGAAGAAGGAGTGGAAGTAGGAAGTATCTAAGTGGTTGGTCTTGATATTGGTGATGAAAAAAATCATTGCACTTGTTAGAAGTAAGGATGGATGACAGCGGCATTTCTTGTTTTTATTTCAGATTTCCTGCATCTGCAGTATTTTGCTTTTATTTGTTTAATCTTCAGTCCCTTTAACCTATGGTATCAATATTTTCTAGGATATTCCTTGTATTGCACTACATGGGCAGTCAATCAGTATTTTCATCCTTACTGAATGTAAATGTTTTCATAATCTATTTTAGCAACACTATTTGGAAGACTGTCTGCAACAGGTCTCAAAAATCATTCTAAAATATTAACTCAAGTCTCATTGCACAAGATGGCCTGGAGTTTGCAATAGGGCACATCACCAGCAGGACTAGACCCACATCCACCATGGAGGTGTTCCCTGACTTCAGTCATATTTCCAAACCTGAGTTCATTTGTGTCATTTCAGAGCAGATTTAAGGGCAGAGATTTGATATGGCAGGCCTCCGGAGCCCATCACAGCAATAGGAAGAGGTAACCATCGAGTTGCCCGAAAAGAATTGTATCATTTGAGTGAAAGCTTTTTGTTGCTGTTGACAGGGTTTGTCCATAGTTGGGTAGGAGAGCATTTGCATATGCCCCTTGACAATTAGTCCTACGATACCCGCTCCACTGACCGTTGAACACTGGACACTGGGCCCAGCAGGCAGCCTCTGTGTTCTGTGCTCACTCAGGGCAAGTGATGGGAAATACAGCAGAGGTTGTCTTCCCGTTATTTAAGTTTAATTTGTATTTTAAATTTCACCAGGGCAGATTGAGAATTTCAATTCACCTTAAAACATCTGGAAATAAAAAATGACCATGAAGCTGCCGGAATGTTGTAAAAACCCAACTGGTTCACTAATTTCCTTTGGGGAAGGAAACCTGGTGACTTTACACGGTCTGGCCTATATGGGAGTCTAGTTCCATGTCTATGTGGTTGACCTTTAACTGCCCTCTGAAGTGGCCTGGCAAGCCATTCCGTTATATCAAACTTCTACCAGTGGTTTAAGAAGAAGGCCCATCACCGTCTTCTCAGGGCAAATAAATGCTGACCTTGTTGGTGATGCTCACATCCCCAAAAAATTATTTAAAGTATGTTCCGGCCCATGAAAGGGAAGGTGCATTTTAGGCATTTCCAGCAGGACATTGGAGTGGATGCAGGGACATGGTAGAGCATGTCCCCACAAAAGTTCTTGCCTGTGTCCACCCCAGATCTTCCAAAATATCAGTGGAGGTGGAGTGGAAAACCTCGTCCAGGGGGTTGTTAATATGGCTCTCATCTCTGGCCACTAGGTGGCTCTATTCAACTTTACACATATCTGAATTCTTCAGGTAAATAATTATTTGCAATTTTTATATTTTCCTTTCGTCTTAAGTTACTCTACTACTTTTTTGTTTTAGAGTTTGAAGTTTTTTTTTGTGTAACAGTGCTAAAAATATTTTATGATCATACTTCATGTTCTTTGCTGTGCTCTCCTCACATCCTAATGGTTTGATTTGGTAGTAATTATTCGATTGAATTGCTGACCAGACTTAATACTGATAATGTAGGTACCTAATTTCAGGAGGGTTATATTGGAGTATGCTGTCAAGTAATAGTAACTATGACACCAAAGAAAATTGATTATCTTAAAGTCAGTTCTGAAGCACCAGTAAGCCTTGTACATATCGGAGGGTCCAGGAAAAAGTAAAACCTAATTGGTTAAATAGGGATGCTTTGTAGATAAGCTAACCTAAGAATGATACTTCTCCATGTATGAAGGTTTCAGTTGTCAAGAAAATAGATTCAAATATAAAACACGGTTGAGGATAACTAAAGTCAGCATTAAGAATGCTAATATGACATTATAGTAAAGGACTATGGACAATTATAGTAATGATGGCAAGGCTTTTCTCAGATATGTTAGCAATCAGAAAACAATTAAGGGCTCCCTTAAACCTTTGAGGGATTTGGCAGGAGAGGTCTTATACGAAGATAAAGAGGAGGATGATGAGCTGAGTAGATACTATGCATCAGTTTTTCTGAAGACAATGCCACAACTCCAGTATTATAGAAATGGTGCATTTTAATCCTTGTTCCGATCTTCTGGGTGAACTATGTTCTGCAAACTCTGATTTCCCTTTGCTACATATGCTTCCAATTCCAGCATTTTACTGTTTTCTGAATACTTCTAGTATTTAGAAAAATCGACACTGCATTTTGTTCTTTGTTTTTATATTTTTTGTTTAGCCATTTCTGATTTGTTTACAAAGCCTACATTGTAGTACAAAGCCTAGTTGTTCTAGGCTCACCAATCACTCTTTGTCCTTACTGAACTACATTGACTCCTAATTTTCAATGCCTCCAATTTAGAATTCTCATCCTTGTGTTTAAATCCCTTCATTTCATTTCAACTCCTTATCCCTAACCACCTACAGCTCTACAGCTACCCCACAGAACTCTTGGCTTCTCCAACTCCGGCATCCCTAGACCTATCTTACCCCACCATTGGCAGTCGTGTCTTCAGCCTCTAGGCCTCATGCACTGGAATTCTCTCCCTAACCCTTTTTCTCCATCTGCTCTTTTAAGATTGTCCATAAAACCCATCTCCTTGACCAAGCTTTTGATCACCCCTCTTAATATCGCCTGCTTAAATCATAGAGGCAATGGGGGATTTGAAAGTTTTTGTAGAGAAATAGAGCTGGATGTCATAAGCTTATATATAAAAACTGACCCCATGTCTGTGGATAAAGACACCAAGGGGTAGCATGCAGATGATGAGGAGGAGGGAGACCTGGATAGATCCTTGGGGTCTCCAGAAGTAATGTTGTTGGAGAAAGAAGTGAAGCCATTCTGCAGATGCTCTGGCTGCATCTGTATAGGTAAGATTGGAATCAAGTGAGGACAGTCTTACTGAGCTGGAAGGCAGAGGAGAGGCATTGGAGGAAGATGGTGTGGTTAACCATGTCAATGACTGCAGCAAGGTTGAAGAGAACAAGGAGGGATAGTGCAAGGATAGGAGGGACAGTCAAAAGAGCTGTTATTTGTGACTTTGTTAAAGCCTGTTTCAGCTCTGTGGTAGAAACCTAATTGGAGAGATTCAAACATTGAGTTGCAGGAAAAATGGACACAGATGTGGGAGGCGATAATATAGTCAAGGACTAAAGAGGAAAGAGAGGTTGGAGATGGGGTGGTAATTTGCAAGGACAGAGGAGTCAATGCTTTTTCTGAGGAGTGGTGATGATAGTGACTTTGAAAGGGAACTGGGACAATACCTAAGGAGAGTAAACTGTTTACAATGTGAACTAGCATGGGGGCCAGGAAGGGAAATTGGGGGAGGGGGGGTGGGGTGGTGTCAATGGGTAAGTGGGAATGTGGTCAAGTGAGCAAGAGGTGGGAATCATAGACATGAGGAGCTTGGAAAGGGCATGAGAAGCGACAGGAAAGAAACTAAGGAAAAACATAGGATAGGACTAGGACAAGGGGAGTCTGGGTGAATGTTTGGCTTGGTGGGTAAGGGGAAGGAGTATGTGGCAAAGGCAGTTGAACAGATGATCTCAATTTTAGTGATAAAGGAGTCCATGAGTTCCTTGTATTTCTTAGAGCTGAGAGTGGTAGGGATAGGGAGATAGTTTTGAGGATATGGTTGGTAGTGGAGAAAAGAGAATGGTTAACTTTGCTCTCCTGAATGATCCTGTCATTTTCAATAGGATTAGACTATAGGCGAAGATATCTTATCTGGAACGGGTGTGAAGAGATGCTCCATAGACAAAGGAGCTCTGATAAGAGTTGAGGTACATTTGATAATTAAAAAAAACTTTTCATTAGATTTTTATAGCCTTGAAACTATAACCTCTGACTCACTGTGACCAATGCCATGGTAGATCTGCTGATTTAAATTAATGAAAGGAACATTGGCAGGTTCCATTTCAGGCATTTGAGCCTCCCTGCTCCCTTTTCCTCTCTGTGCTTTGCCCAGACAGAAAAGATGAAAATCTAAATTATATCAGGTCGGACACACGTCAGGCAGCATTCTTTGGAGTCATCCCAAAGTCTGTGCCACACTTGGACCTGAACAGCTGAAGCTAGGTATTCATAAAAAAGCAACAAATAATAACTAACAAGGTAGGAACATCAAAAATGAGGAACTGAGCTAGAAAAACTATTACTAGAATTATTAAGGATGCATGAATGCAAATAATTGAGCTTGATTAATCAGGAAAATCATTATAATCACCACCTCGATTTCTCCACTAACCTGGGGACTTACTACTCGAAATAATGTTTAAGATTAAAACATTTGCAAAAAAATGATAAAACATTGAAGGAAGTTTCCAGCTGGTTGCAGTAATTGCTGGCTATACAGTCAGCGAGTGCTTAGCTCACTGGTATTGCTTAAAATTAGAGTTTGGATTAAATTGCCAGTAAGCGGGTGGTGCTGATTGTACAAGCAGCTGTTACAGTTAACCAGCTGGAAACTTCCATCACTCTTTTGCAGACTGAGAGAAACAGAGAACTGCATTTTAAAACATACAGCTGATTAAAGTGAAAAGTTTCATGGTATAACACCACTGTCATTATAAAATAACACATTCTCTGATTTGCCATGAGCAATGCCAAAGAATGTCTGCTGTATACATAAAAGTTTTTAGTGCATCTGGCATGCTTCAGGTATCATAAGATCCAATGTGCAAATGACTGTATCGTACTTAAAAAAAGAGAAATCAATCAAAGCAGTTCCAATCTACTAAAAACATTAGTAATTGACTTCAGGAAGCTCATTTTAAAAAAGTGTTTAAAAAGAAACGCAGTCAGATTTCCAACTGACATGAGGATTTACTAATACCAATAGTCTATAATTAATCTGAGGAAGACTCAGCAATTACACCTCCTTCCCTTAAAGGGATCCACAAGTTACACAACAGAGGAATAATACATTGAGCCTAAAGTTCTGCAGGGGTTCTGCCATAACTGTGGTGGGAGATCAACAGAACTCCCAGGGAAGCAGCTTAAGCAGCCACTTATGTTATTTCCCTTGGGGAAGTACAGCAGGAGACCGGTAGACTTCCTACAAAAATTTACATGTTATCATGCTTCTGTCCTTATTAAACTACCGGCAAAAAATTGAAATTGTTTGTGCCCATTTATTGGGCACTATGAGTGCCCTTAGATGTCCAAAATGGCATCCGTGGTGAGCGCACGCACACTTTTGGACCAATTTGCATCAGATGGCATTTAGTGAGTGCGCGAGTGCATGCTCAGTGAACAGTCACCGGACGTATGGAGAGCAGGCAGATCATGGCGTCAATCACCGTGCATTTCTGATATGGCACCAGCGGCGCCATTTTGAAGCTTAACACTCCACCTAATTCCCTCTATTAACCTTGCACAGATTAACTTACATTCAGCAGTGGAAAGGAGCACCCCCAACCCTGTTGTGACAATGTATACTAAACTATTTACATATTCAACAGTATGTTAACTAGTACTCAAGCAGTTAAAGCAATATCACAACATCCTCCTTTCCTTAAATGGAAATTACATAAATTATAAGCTATGTACATAATGAAACAGGATAATTGTGAACAATATTTACACATGTATTGGCTCACAGTCATTAGTCATCGTCTCTGAAACATACAGGTGGTCTGCTGACTCTTGTAACTGTGAAACTTTGCTTGGATCTGGAACTGTCAGTTCTTTTCTCTTGACTCGTAGGTTTTGACTGGCAATTGTACTTGAGTGTACGTGTCATTTTCCTTAATTTCATTCTTAGGACTTGAATGTGAACATGTTCTTGATTCGAGAGGAGTGTCAGGTATGATGTTGTTGGATAACTCGCTCAGCTGATATTTATTCCCTCTCAATATCGCTCCATTCGGGGTGGTTACCTCCTATGACCGTGGCTCATTACAGATGTTTGACACTTCTGCAGGGAACCATGTCTGCTCTTGCGAATGTATCACTGTGATCTTTTGTCCGATCTGCATAGGAGGTAACTCCACGCCTGCATGTTTGTCACATGTGATTTTCATTTTTTCTTGTCTTGCCAATAACTTGTTTTGGACTGATGATGATCTGATCATATGATGACTCGGAAGAGTTATCCTGACCTGCCATCTGAGCATGATTTCTGCTGGGGATGGTAATCCTGTATCCAGAAGTGTTGCTCATAGGTGCAACATTGTTATTTGGATGTCGTGAAAGGTCTCTTTACATTTCAAAATGAGTGACTTTACTGTCTGCACCATCTTTTCTGCCAGACTGTTTGACCCTTGGATAGTGTGGTGATGGTTTGACATGATTTACGGCCCACTTTGCGCACATGTCCCGAAATAGCTTACCAGCGTACTGTGGACTGTTATCTCACACTATATCCTCCTGGGAACCAAAACGACTAAATATTGAACTCATCGTGTTTGCTACTGATGTGCTTGATGCATCCCTCAGTTGGCAAATGATAGTAAATTTGGAGGAGTAATCGGTGATGAGTAGAAAGTCGTCAACTTTGACGGCAAATAAGTTGGTGGCTATTCTTGACCATGGATGTGATGGAACATCATGAGGATGAAGTGGCTCCCTGTGTTGGCTCGGTTGATGCTCTTGATATGCATCACACATCCTCATTGCTCAGTCTAGATCATTATTGATCCCTGGCCAATAAACTGACTCATGTGCAAGTTGTTTTGACTTTTCAATGCCCGAATGACCTCGATGTAACTGTGTAAGGATATCTTGATGAAGCATTTTTGGAATCAACACTTGTCTACCTTTAAAAAAATGACGCTACTAGATATCTGTAACTCATCACAATATGGCCAAAAGGTTCTGAGGTTCTGTGGGAACGTTGTGCATTGTGTTCGGTCATCCGCTGATGATGGGCTGCCATAATGCCTTTAGGACAGGATCTTTGGAAGTCTTTTCCTTGAGCTCTTTGTGTTTTTCTGTCCAAATTGCACTGGTCAATATTGTATACATCTTCTAGTTCTACATCTATTTCATCTACTTGGACATTTAGTGGTATGCCTTCTCGTTTCCTGGGGTTGGGCAGCCTGCTCAATGTGTCGGACATAACCATGAGGTTTCCAGATTTATTTCGACCCTCACGATCATACCCCTGTGCCTTAATTAGTTGCCTTTATAGTTGAGGTGGCGAGTTGGTGGGTAGCTTTTGCCAAATCATTGCCAACAGCTTGTGATCAGTCTCAACAGAAAGGCGTTTGCCAAATAGGTATCTATGAAATCTGGTGATACCGAATACTAATACAAATGTTTCTCATTCTGTGTTTGAATTAGTTTGCCTGAGTGGGTGACAAAGTTTTGGAACTGAATACACTTGGTCTACCTTCCTGTAATAGACATGTTCCAAGACCCTTCTGTGAAGCATCCATTCGAGTGTACTTTCTTTCCTTGGGTCATAATATTGCAGTAAGTGACTGTTTTAGCGAATCAAATGCGTGCTGATGATGTTCATGCCACAAGAAGGGCATATCGTTCTTGAGAAGTTCACGTAGTGATGATGCTTTCTCAGAGAAATTTGAGATAGATGATGCTAAAAAGTTAAACAAACCCAACCATCTCTGTAAATATTCCTTGGCTTGAGGAGTAGGCATTGATTGTATAATCTCAACTTTACTGGGATCCAGTCATATTCCAATATCAGAGTAGATTGAGCTGAAAAAGTTGCTGTGGCTCACATTAAAAGGATAGTTTTTGATATTAAACATGAGACCTTCTTTCTGGCTGTTTCCATTAAGATGTGAAGATTCTTGTCATGCTCTTCCTTGGTACTCTCCATGACCGCTATGTCATCTGCATTGCAAACACAACAAGGAACCCTCTCAGTAATGTAATCCATATGCTGTTGGAACAGGTCTTGACTCACTGATAAACCAAATGGTAACCATATAAAGCAATACCTCCTAAATGGTGTTCTGAACGTTGTTAGTTCCTGTGAATCTTCAGAAAGGTGGACTGATCAGTATCCATATTTCTTGTCCAACTTCAAGAAAAACTTAATAAGAGCAAAATACTGCAGATGCTGGAACTCTGAAATGAGAACAGAAAGGTCTGTGACCTTTCATCAGAAATGTTAACATTGTTTTTCTCTACACAGAGGCTGCCAGACCTGCTGAGTATTTCAAGCACTTTCTGTTCTCATTTCGACAAAACTTGGCTCCTGCAATGCTTGGATTTAGCTCTTCCAAAGTAGGAATTTTGTGAGGACGTGTTTTGAGTGATCAGTTCAATCTTTTGGGATCTAAACATACTCTGATGGCACCATCTTTCTTAATTACAGTGGTTATAGCACTATATTAATCAGTGTGTTGCTGAACATGACAAATAATCCTTTGTCATTCTATTGTGTCAAGCTCAACCTTTAACTTGTCCTTTATGTACACTGCTCTTCCGTGGTGGATCTCTGGAGGGAACAGCATCGTCTTTCAGATGAAGAACATCTATAAAACTGCCCACAGTGTCAAATCCATCAGGGTACTTCTGTCGCAAATCCTGAATGGACTCAATGGGGTCACATTTGCCTTGACTATCCAGCCTTGACACTTTACTGATCTTGTGAAACATCATGATCTGGAATTCACTTCACGCTGGTAGTCCTGCTACCACTGGACCATTGGTGTCAACAACATAGAAGACTTGTGGTGACCATGCAGAATTTCCATATCTGCACTCCAACATCAGTGTTCCTACACAGCATTCCACATTCCCTGACCACATTCCACAGCATGCTACCCGCCACTACCTCAGCAGAACCCAAGCCCAACATGAGATTGAGAAGGCCATCCTACAGCTAAAAAACAATAAACCTGCCAGCGTGGACGGAATTCCAGCTGAAATTCTAAAATACAGCAGAGAGGCACTCTTGACACAAATACATGGTCTCATCTCCCTCATTTGGAAGGAGGAGAGCATGTCAGCGGATCTCCAAGACGCCGTAATTGTGACCATTGTCACAAAAGGTGACAAGACCGACTGCAGTAACTACAGAGGAATATCCCTGCTGACCACCACAGGGAAAGTCATTGCAAGAGGCCTTCTCAACCGCCTCCTACCCATGGCTGATGAGCTCCGACTGGAATGACAATGTGGATTCCATCCATCAAGAGGCATAGTGGACATGATCTTCAAAGCAAGACAACTCCAATAAAAATGTAAGGAGCTGCAGCAACCTTTATACATGATCTTCTTTGACCTCACAAAGGCCTTTAACTCTATTAACCGGGAGGGATTATGGAATATCCTCCTCAAATTTGGCTGCCCAGACAAATTTGTCAACATCCTCCGCCTGCTGCATGATGGCATGTAATCCTTGCCAACAGATCTGTCACTGACCCAATCTGAGTCAAACTGGGGTCAAACAAGGCTGTGTCATCATACCAATGCTCTTTTCCATCTTCCTCACCGCAACACTCCACCTCATGTCCTTATAGCTCCAGGTGGGAGTAGATCTACTTTATAGGATGAGCAGGAAACTATTTAACCTACGTCGTGTCCAGTCCAGAACCAAGGCTGCTCCAACCTCTGTCATCGAGTTGCAGTATGCTGACGACGCTTGCGTATGCGCACACTCAGAGGCCGAGCTTCACAACCTCATCGATGCATTCATGGAGGTGTATGAAAGAATGGGCCTTAAGCTGAACATCCAGAAGACAAAGGTCCTCTACCAGCCTGCTCCTGCAGCGCAACACTGTGCACCACCCCCTCCACCTGACTATCCATGGAGAACTACTGGACAATGTGGATCACTTCCAATACCTTGGGAGCCTCCTCTCAGCAAGCACAGACATCGACGATGAAACTCAGCATTGCCTCAAGTGTGCCAGCACAGCATTCGGTCGTCTCAGGAAAAGAGTGTTTGACAACAAAGACCTTAAGCCTGGCACCAAGCTTATGACGTACAAGGCCGCAGTGTTACCTGCCATCCTGTATATGTTAGAAACATGGACACTGTACAGCAGACATCTCAAAGCCCTGGAGAGATATCACCAGTGGTGCCTCTGCAAGATCCTGCAAATTCAGTGGCAGGACAAACGCTCCAAGATCAGTGTCCTCTCTCAGGCCAACATCCCCAGAATCGAGACACTGGTCACGGCTAGTCAGTTACATTGGGTGGGCCACATCGTCCGCATGCCTGACACAAGACTCCCAAAACAGGCTTTCTACTCCGAGCTCCGTCGCAGCAAGTGGCTACAAGGAGGGCAGAGGAAACGCTACAAGGATGTCCTTAAAGCCTCCCTGAAAAAATGTGACATCTCCACTGATTCATGGGAATCTCTTGCCCGAGACTGCCCAAAATAGAGAAGAAGCATCCGTGAAGGTGCCAGCCAGTTCGAACAACGTCGACATGCCCAGGCACCGACCAAATGCAAACAGCGGAAGGAGCATTCGGAAATTCGAGCATCCCATTCACTCACCTCACCAAAAAGCACCTGCCCCACCTGTGGAAGAGTGTGCAGATCCAGAATTGGACTATTCAGGACCCACAACCCTGGAGTGGAAGAAAGACATCTTCATTCCTGAGGCATACCTAAGAAGAACGTAGTCCTGCTTCCCCATTGGGGCTGAATTTTACCGGTCTGCTGCTGAGAACGGTGGTGGACGTAAACTAGGGCAGTCCGCCCGCATGGATCGCTTGTCGCAGAGCCGCTGCAATAGTAAACTGGATGGCTCATTTAAATGTCCGGGGCAGACTGCCCCCCACCCCCGGAGGACATGGAGGGAGTGGGCGCTCTGTCCCTGGCAATGGCGTCAGGCACCATTGCACAAGTGCTGATGCCTTTTTTAAAGGGCTTCGAGCCCTGACATTTCATTAAAATTTTTAAAGAAATAATGAGTTAGAATTTATTCAAAATAATTAAATAAATGTTTCTAGCCCCTCTTCCAGCCCCCTCAATGACCAAACACTTCATTCCTTGCCCTCTCCCCCCGCAAAATACTTAGCTTGTGCACCTGACCTTCCCCTCCCAAAGTTCACAAACTTTACTCTTTACCCCTTCCCACCATCCCCTGCACCAATCAAATCACTCTGCTGCTGCTCTCCTCCGCCTCCCGCACAGAGAAACCTACCTTCTCCCTTTCCCCACCAGTGTTACGCCTTGGATCTCCGGATGGAAATCTGATGGCGTGTGAGTGCCAGCCACCGGCATTAATATCGGAGCGGAATGGATGGTAGGAGTGGGTAAGTACTTAATTCATTTCTTCTTCTCTTTGGCCTCCTTGTCTTGAGAGACAATGGGTAAGCGCTTGGAGGTGGTCAGTGGTTTGTGAAGCTGCGCCTGGAGTGGCTATAAAGGCCAATTCTAGAGTGGCAGACTCTTCCACAGGTGCTGCAGATAAAATTGGTTGACAGGGCTGTTACGCAGTTGGCTCTCTCCTTGCGCTTCTGACGTTTTTCCTGCCAACTGCTAAGTCTATTCGAGTCGCCACACTTTAGCCCCGCCTTTATGGTGGCCCACCAGCTCTGGCAAATGCTGGCAACTGACTCCCACGACTTGTGATCAATGTCACAGGACTTCATGTCGCGTTTGCAGACATCTTTAAAGCGGAGACAAGGATGGCCAGTGGGTCTGATACCGGTGACGAGCTCGCTGTACAATGTGTCCTTGGGGATCCTGCCATCTTCCATGCGGCTCACATGGCCAAGCCATCTCAGGCGCCGCTGGCTTAGTAGGGTGTATATGCTGGGGATGTTGGCTGCCTCGAGGACTTCAGTGTTGGAGATACGGTCCTGCCACCTGATGCCAAGGATTCTCCGGAGGCAGCGAAGATGGAATGAATTGAGACGTCGCTCTTGGCTGACGTACGTTGTCCAGGCCTCGCTGCTGTAGAGCAAGGTACTGAGGACACAGGCTTGATATACTTGGACTTTTGTGTTCTGTGTCAGTGCGCCATTTTCCCACACTCTCTTGGCCAGTCTGGACATAGCAGTGGAAGCCTTTCCCATGTGCTTGTTGATTTCTGCATCGAGAGACAGGTTACTGGTGATAGTTGAGCCTAGGTAGGTGAACTCTTGAACCACTTCCAGAGTGTGGTCGCTGATATTTATGGATGGGGCATTTGTGACGTCCTTTCCCATGATGTTTGTTTTCTTGAGGCTGATGGTTAGGCCAAATTCGGTGCAGGCAGCCGCAAACCTTTCGATGAGTCTCTGCAGACACTCTTCGGTGAGGACTTTCCGTAATTTGGTCTTCGCTCTTAGACAGGCAAGGTTGAACAACCTGCCACCTGATCTTGTGTGGAGGAAAATTCCTTCTTCTGAAGACTTGAACGCATGTGAGAGCAGCAGGGAGAAGAAGATCCCAAACTGTGTAGGTGTGAGAACACAGCCCTGTTTCACGCCACTCAGGATAGGAAAGGGGTCTGATGAGGCACCGCTATGCTGAAATGTGCCTTTCATATTGTCATGGAATGAGGTGATGATACTTAGTAGCTTTGGTGGGCATCCAATCTTTTCTAGTAGTCTGAAGAGACCACGTCTGCTGCCAAGGTCAAAGGCTTTGGTGAGATCAATGAAAGCAACGTAGAGGGGCATCTGTTGTTCGCGGCATTTCTCCTGTAGCTGTCGAAGGGAGAACAGCATGTCAATGGTGGATCTCTCTGCTCGAAAGCCACACTGTGCCTCAGGGTAGACACGCTCAGCCAGCTTCTGCAGCCTGTTTAAAGCGACTCGAGCGAAGACTTTCCCCACTCTGCTGAGCAGGGAGATTCCACGGTAGTTGTTGCAGTCACCGCGGTCACCCTTGTTCTTTTAGAGGGTGATGATATTGGCATCGTACATGTCCTGTGGTACTGCTCCCTCGTCCCAGCACAGGTTCAGTTCGTACAATGCTGAAAGTATCGCAGGCTTGGCACTCTTGATGATTGCAGGGGTAATGCCGTCCTTCCCAGGGGCTTTTCCGCTGGCTGGAGAATCAATGGCATCACTGAGTTCCGATTTTGTTGACTGTACGTCCAGCTCATCCATGACTGGCAGAGACTGGGCTACATTGAGGGCCGTCTCAGTGACAACATTTTCCCTGGAGTACAGTTCTAGGTAGTGTTCCACCCAGCGGTCCATTTGCTTGCGTTGGTCAGTGATTGTGTCCCCTGATTTAGATTTGAAGGGGGCAATCCTCATGAAGGTTGGCCCAAAAGCCCTCTTAATGTCATCATACATTCCTCTGATATTTCCGGTGTCAGAGGCCAGCTGAATATGACTGCATAGGTGTTGCCAGTAGTCATTTGCGCAGCACCTGGCTGTTCTTTGTGCAGTGCTTCTGGCTGCTTTAAGTGCTACGGATGTTAACTCGCTGGGGGCTTTCTTGTAGTTCAGCAGTGCAATGCGCTTAGCGGCGATGACAGGTTCCAGCTCTTCAATGTAACATTGAAACCAGTCTGCATTCCACTTCACACGTTTGCCATCGGTGGTCATTGCTGAGTTGTAGATGGCGTCTCTGATGTGGGCCCACTTGGTCTCTGCATCCCCTTTGGGAGTGTTTTGAAGGGCTTTTTCGAGTGAATTTAGAAACTTACGTAACAGCTGTGGATGAGAATTTCTGCTAGTGTTGATGCGCGGGCGGCCCTTCTGCTTGGAGTGATGCAGCTTCTTTGGTTTGAGGCTAACCTTGCTGCACACCAGGGAGTGGTCGGTGTCGCAGTCCGCACTGTGGAAGCTGCGTGTGATTTGAACGCTGTTTAGAGAGGCTCGCCTAGTGACGATGAGGTCCAGCTGGTGCCAACGGCGTGATCTTGGGTGCCTCCAAGAAACCTGGTGACAGGGTTTAGTGTGAAAGAATGAGTTGGTGTTGCAGAGGTTATGATAGGTACACAACTCAAGCAGTCTCTGACCATTCTCATTCATCCTACCAGTGCCATAGCGCCCAAGGCAGGAGGGCCATGAGTCATGGTCGGCCCCAACCCTGGCATTAAAGTCCCCCAGCAGGAACAGGTGTTCGGTGTTGGGGATGCTACTAATGATCTTATGGAGTTCCTCGTAGAACTGGTCTTTAGCTTCAGGTGGGGAGCAGAGTGTTGGAGCATAGATGCTGAGTAGGTGTACTGGACCCGAGGCGGTGAACAGTCGGATGGACAATATGCGTTCCGAGCCATTTGAGGGTGGCTCTATCATGCTGAGCAAAGAGTTTCTGACGGCAAAGCCCACTCCATGCTGTCTTGGTTCTTCAGGATACCTACCCTGCCAGAAGAAGGTGTAGTCTTGCTCTCTTAGAGATCCGCTCGCAGGGAGGCGTGTCTCCTGAAGTGCTGCAATGTCTACATTGAGTCTACTGAGCTCGTTGTTAATGATGGCGGTCTTCCGAGAATTGTTGATTTGTGTCAGGTCTTCCGACAGGCCAGGACACATAGTTCTGACGTTCCAGCTTGCAAAATGAAGGGCTGGTACCTTCTTTCCTTTTTTGGTCGTGCCTTTTGGTGCGGTGTTGCAGTCCACTTGTCGGGCAATGACCCTGAGCTCTAAGCACCCATTGAAGCAGGTGGACTGTGGTGGGACAGAACCTTACTGACCGGGGGCTGCCCGGTTTGAGGCGGGCGGTAGCTGTCCAGTGAGATGCGATGACCTCTCCCACCGACAAAGGCAACCCCTGGCGCCCAATTTCCACGCCAATTAAGCTGGATTTATAACCCGTAACTGCTGCCTTCCGTGTTGATTTGGTCGCTGTGAGGCGACTATGGAGTGACCTCTCCATGGTGCATGCCTGGGCAGATGTATGGAGGTTGTGAGTTGCCCAAGCGTCAAAACCCCCCTCTCGGCCTTCCTTGTGCAGTCCAAAGGTATGCAGAGCACGACGTTTGGCACCGGTATGGCTGCAGGAACTGCCGGAAACATGCCAAAGGTGACACATGACCGCCTTTGGGGTTCCGCTCCGGATTTTCTGTTAAGGTTTATTCCCTTAGCCTTAGTCTCTCCTGAGACGCCCACAAGGCAGTGGCGTTGTTAGGGCCCCTACACAGGGGTAGGTGGATGCCGGTGGGAGGAGGTGGGGGGGGAGGGGGTCTGAGGAGGAGGGGTGCGGTGGGAAGGGGTGGAGGGAAGGGGGTGCGAGGGGGAGCTAAATATTTAGATTTGCCCCCTGTCGCCGAGCGGCAATGGGGCCGCCACGAAACCTTGTTGCCATGGCAATATCAGGCCGGGCCTTCCTGATGTCAAGGCCCACAGCAGGCCTCTGCCGGAGGAATTTTCCGGCCCTCCCCCGCCATGACTCCCGACATCTGGGGGGTTGTAAAATCCAGCCCTTGATGTCAACAACATCGAAGTCTTGAGGTGACCATGCAGAATTTCCACATCTGCACTCCAACATCAATGCTCCCACAAAGCATATTGGTGAACCATTATATGCAGTGAGCCTAGCTCTTGTGGCTGTAACATAGACTTTCACGTCGCTAGGTACATGTCTTTCAGTATCCACAGTGGTAAAATGTTGGCGCTTGCCCCAGTCTCTATCTTTCATTGTAGCTTGCCATTCTTGTCCAAACATATGATTTTGACTGTAGTGGAAGGCTTCTAGTTGTGTGAGTGTATTCATGTGCTGTGTGACAGTCACCATGTATGCCTTCTTTCTGTCCAGGTCTTTAGCTACTTCATGGACATGCCTGTGCTTAAACTGGTAATCGGACCAAGATGAGGAGAAATTTGTTTACTCAGAGGTTTGTGAATCTTTGGAATTCTCTATCACAGACGGCTGTGGAAGCTCAGTCATTGAGTATGTTTAAAGCAGAGATTGACAGATTTCTAAATACCAATGACATAAAGGGATATGGGGATAATGTGCGAAAAAGGCATTGAAGTGGGTGATCAGCCATGATCGTATTGAATGGTGGAGCAGGCTCGATGGGCTGAATTGCCTACTCCTGCTCCTATGTTCCTTTGGTGAGCTCTTTTTTATTCTTGCCACTAAGTGGTGTCTGTTTCTTATTGAGTTGTGGCTTCAGATTGCTTCTTCACTACCAGATTTTCAACACAGTATTGTCCACTGTCCCTTTAGACCACCCACCTTGCCCTGTCAAGGTGCCTTGGCTACCTCATCTATGGCTGTTGCTGCTCCAAGTGCTTGTATATATTGCCTGGTTGCAGTTGGAGCTTCGTATTTTCTGTCATCCTTGAGGAGACTGTCGGTGTGGTATCCTTTTTTCTTATCAAGCAGATCTTTTTGGAATACCTCTATTGGAGTTAATGCAATTACCAGCTCCATTATCCTTTCAGAGAGTTCTGTGTCTGCGAAATCACAATCTTTCCCTTTCTCCAGGCATCTACTAACAAGCTGTTCAATAGTTTCTTTGGCCTGTTGTTTATAAGCCATTAGTTCCAGTCGATGGGTCCCTCACTTGGTCTTCTAGTGTTGTCCAGAGTTTAGATGGGTCTTTCTGGTCTGCTTCTGACAGTCCCGAAGTGTTGTTGTGATGGAGACCTTCATTGCCAATCACAATCTTTATCTTTAAGCACTTGCTTGTTGAGTTCTGTGACAGCAATATCTACAAAGCATAGCTCCAAATGCTGCCTATAGAGTAGGAATTCGTGAAGGTTATCTGGAATTTTCCAGTTCATCACTGGGTATTTTGTGGTCAGGGTGTTAAAACTTCTGGCTTACAAGAATTCTTCTGCCAGAGCTTTCCCCTTTAATTATTTTCTTTTTAACAGATTTCCTTGAAGGAAAAAACATTGCAGGTCTGCTGTGTGCCTGCAGCGCTGGACCTCTGCCACATCCTGAGCTCTGTGGCTGCAGTGCGGCCTTTTAGCCTCTGCTCGGGGAGTCTCTGCCCATGAAGCACTTTTGGTGGGAATACCACAACACGCATTGACAGTGTAGTATCAGAGTCTTGTCTCAAACTGACTCTCTTTCCTTTTTTGAGCCTGATTTGCCCAAATACTGCTTTTCCTGCAGGCTACCTTTCGAACACTCTCCCAGAGTACCAATTTTTGAGGGCAGTCATTAAATTTGACACTATGTTGTGCCACCGCCACTTCCTCCAGCGATCTGCAGTGTTGTCCCAGGCTTTTATGGCTTTGCATGGGAGAAGCTGTTGTCCTTCATGTCACGCTTGTGATACCTGCCCTGTGTCAATCCCCATTACTAACACGCTGAGTTACTCTGCATTGCTTTTACCCTGTTGCGTTTTGCTGCTACCATATTGTTATTGAGTTCTCAACACATACTAGTATGTTAACTAGTATTCAAGGAGTTAAAGCAATATCACAATAACCCCCACCAACCCCACCACCAGCACTATTTAAAGGGATCATCAATTGCTTTGGACGCAGTCAACAAAAGAACCCTCGATGACCTGGGGAAAAATGGTTCCAGAGAAGCCACATGTCAAGGTTTATGGAGGTCAGGAGGTCGACTCTCTGGGGTTTGGACATTGTTTTCAGGGCAGTTGGCATATGAACTTTTTGAAGACAGTTGCTGTTTTCCTGCCAAGGAAATAAAGAAACCACCCAGCTCAATTCCTTTTCTACCTCTTTGAAGAAACCCTGCAAAGGTCCAGTGTGGGAGAGCTAAAATCCCTGGTGCTGCATAGCTCCTGAGAAGTTAAAAAAAATCCTGTGATTCAAGTGTGTGTTGGCAGAAAACCCTGATGCCACATTTCTCTTGGAAAGCGTACTAGAATAATTCTCGACATTTCCAGAACGGACTGCTTCTGAAATGATCCCAGTAACCCATATCTGTATACCCAGCCACCAGACCAAAAAAGGGACAACTGACGTCCCTCCATATCTTCTCATTTTTCCGTCAAGAATTAGCAAGTATTTGACCAAAGTAGTCTTTTTTTTTGTCTTTTTTTTGTAACAGACCACTGCAGAGAGAATTTCTGTATTTTTCCAGTGTGTATTTGAGTGTGATTGGGGAATTTAAAAAGGGAACTTTCATATTTCAATCTGTGTGTTAATGCTCTGTTTCGCTACGGGTCAAGTCTTGTTTTATAATAAACTGATAATTTTATTGTTTATTAAAGAAACCTGGCTGGTGTATTTTATTCTGGGTTAAAAAAAAATAGAGTATATGATTGGCTGTACCGGTAACTGGGTAAACATTTAAATATATGTTGTGACCTGTGGAGAAGTGGAACTAGAAAAGACAGTGCACTCCTCCCGTCTCGGTCGTAACATCACTTACAGATCCACCGAATATCCTCGAAATGTTGCGCTGTATCATTATCTGAGCTGGTGGCTGTATGTATGAAATCAAGTGATGGTGCATCTTCATCATCACTGTCTTATTATTGTTCCTTTACTGCCTGACCAGGTTGCACTTCTTGAATATCTGAAAGGAGAAAGGCACAGGGTAAGATTGTGGTGCAGGGATAGGGGAAAGTAAACAGTATATGCTTACACCATCTGCAGCTTATAAAGCAGAAGAGATTGAGTTTGAGAGGGAAGTGGGATGCGAAAAGGAGGATTAGCTATGAGGATGCCGTCATCTTCGATGGTTTCAGCCCCACCATTAGCCACGGCCTCATCAGTGGCCTTCCCAATACTGGCGAGCACTGGCGGGCTTTTCCGGCATGTTCTCTTTTTTAAAAAAGCCCTCCAAAAAGCCCATACTTGTCTGAATTGGAAGCACTGTTTCTGCTGAAGCACCAGTCAGCTATGAAAGTGACAGCCGTGATTTTTTTTAAAAACAGACCAATCACAAAATTGCTCTACTGAGAGTTCCCGCTCTCTGCAACTGTCAGAGAGAGACAGAGAGAGAGAGAGAGAGAGGGGGTCACAGAGAGTGAGAGATGGATAGAGAGAGAGAGGGACAGAGAGAGAGGGGGACAGCCAGAGAGAGAGAGACACAGACAGAGAGAGAGAGGGGGACAGAGAGCGAGAGAGGGACAGAAAGAGCGGGAAAGAGAGAGAGAGGGAGAGGGATAGAGAACGACAGAGCGGGACAGAGAGGGGGACAAAGAGAGAAAAAGAGACAGACAGACAGTGAGAGAGAGGGACAGAGAGAGAGGGTGACAGGGAGAGAGAGAGAGTGGGGGACAGGGAAACAAAGAAAGAGAGAGAGAGAGGGACAGGGGAGAAAGAGGGGGGACAGGAAGGGAGAGGGAGAGGGGGCAGGGAGGGAGAGAGAGGGGGACAGGGAGAGAGAGAAGGGGATGGGGGGAGGGAGAGAGACAGAGAGAGAGGGGTTGGAGAGAAAGGGGGCAGAAAGGGAGAGAGGGCAGAGAGAGAGAGGGGCAGAGACAAAGAGAGTGTGGGACAGAGAAAGAGTGGGGGCAGAGAGAGGCAGAGAGAAAGGAGAGGGAAAGAGGTAGAGAGGGGGCAGAGAGAGAGGGCAGAGAGAGGGTGAGATGACACGTGGGGGGGGGGGAGGTGTAGCACAGAGAGAGAGGAGGGAGAGAGAGTGATCAAGATCACTCCTGACAGATGGACATCTATCTGGAATATTCCACATTGCTACAACAGGTGTGTGGGCAAACATTGTCTACCTGTGCAAGCAAAAAAATGCCAGGTATCTCACTAAATCAGTGTCCAACATAGTGAAGAGAAAGTAAGTTAATAAATTAGACTTCTCATTTAAAGCTTCTTGACAAAAATGTACATTTGTTGTTGTTTTGATTAACAGTAAGATAACTTTTTAATGCCTTTATCTTTCTAAAATTGACTCACTGGCCCCCTATGTAAGGCATCAGCCCTGCTTCAAGCCTTTAACCTAGTAGCTATGTAGCAGCTACCTAGAAGCTAAGTACGTCAAAGATCAGTAACTGTAATGTGCATCATTTACTATCCCATTTGAGGGCAGATAACCTGAGTGGTCAATGTCATTTGAAAGTTGTCTGTATCATATAATTACATTATGTTAAAAGTGCACCTTTGCTAACAGGTGATAGATTTGACTTGGACATAAATTTGTTTGTCTGCTGTGCAATCTTACAGATGGTGACTAAACATTTTGTAACTGAATAATACGTGCACTAACAACTGCTCAACTTTTTGCAGAAAAGCATTTTGTTAATAATTATCTTGTCAGAGCTGAATCGGAATTGACAGTGATAGACTGAGATACAGACATAAGTGAACTTAAGAGAGTCGCTTTATTGGAGGAATTGAAGGGCGTTCTTTATTTGTAATTGTGTTTATCTAATTTTGTCACTAGCTTTGGTGAGCAAATGACGTTTTGTCCATGAGAGATTCTGTTGTTTCTGTATTTTAGAATTCAGGACCTTCTTTCACACCTGTCAAGATGAATAAACTAGTCTTAGCTCCCTACCATTAATCTCTCTATCCCTTCCTGTCCCACTCTGTTTTTCTGTTTTACATGACTCTTCTGAAGTACTATCTGCTTCACCCTATAAAATTCTCCTGATTTGGAGATCATGGCCGTTTTGTTGGCTGCCCTGCCTTCAGACACATATTACAAGCAAGTGGAGAAGTTGCACATCACGAGTTAAACTGTCTTGTGACAACAGCAGTGTGAGAAATGGTTCATCTTCCGATTGCTGATTTTTCTACTGCCTCATCTCAATAACAACAATAACAATCCTCTCTTTGAGTTTCGTGGTTTATTGAATGAATTTGCACTCCTGACACAGTGGAATCCACAGAGGTCATCCAATAAGGTCCATCTACCATCCCTTGACATGATATAGCTAGCTCTATTCTGTCAACAAAAGTAAGTCGCATTGGCATTGCATACTATTTCGCTTGCTAGCTAGTGAATACAGTTGTGCTACTATCCATTGATGTTTGTATGCTTAGCTACTTTATTTATAGGGAGAAATGTGTTTTGTTAGCATTAGATTGACTATACACTTTATATGCAGTTTAATTGCCCCCATGCTCGTGGCTGATTTAATAATTTTGTCAAATGCCCGTGGTGCCCATCCCTGACCTTGACCACTTGTGTAAGGTCATTGAACTTCTGGTGGCATTACATCAAGGTCCATAGGGTTACATTCTTGGCATTGACCACCATAGCTATCCGTTTCCATTGTCTTCTGAGCATGTAGTGCTGGAGTGCCTCCTGGCGTCCTGGGGATATAGAACATCTCTGCTTATTCTAACCTCCTCCACCAAGGCCTTCATGTGCAATGTCTGAAACCTTGGAGCTGGTTCTCTCCCATGTTGTGCCATTATTGAATGTTTCACAGGTCAAATTCACTTCCTGCACAACTCCCAGCACCTGCTATAGCCACTTTGTACCTCCCCTTTAAGAGAATCAGGCTAGCTTTAAGTAGCGCTAACTAGCTTTAGGTACTGCTGGCCACTCATGATATTGGCCCCCTGCAAAAGTATCCAACCATCAACAGCATGGTTAGCGCTGTCTTGAGTCCGAAATCATATAAAACAGCAGGCAGCATGAAGTTGGTGTGGTACCTGTATTACATTGAATGAGAGTGGGCTAATTGCACATCGCAATTTCCATAGCTGTTGTCAGGTGATATCCTCTAACCTATTGTGAGCAGGGTGACAGAAGATCTACTAATATACATCAATATAATATATAAATATAATTATATAATGTATATGTGGCTAGGATACATCTAGCACTCTCCTGAGTTTGTTGCAAATGCAAAGCAATATTTTTGAAAGCAAGCCTTCATTGGTCTGAAACCTGAAATGTACATACTGTTTTAACTGTCGTTTGTGCTTATAAATAGCTAGTTATCTTGATTTACCTTTTTCTCGCTAGGTATAGGCCATGTTGGAATCTAAAAGTGCTTCAGTATTTACATCTATTTTATCAATTAAAATTTAAAAAAATCCTTTACTCACCTTACAATGTCATGTTCAAAAATATAATTTCCTTAAACTCTTGGGAGCCAAAAATCTGCAGTCCTTCCGGTGCAGTCCCTCCCAAAGTTGATTACAAGCCTGCTGGAGTGACTGGAAGGTTGACGGATTTTGGCTAGCATTCTTCTGAGGCAGGCGGCACTGAAACATGTTTTTCGTCTGTGCCTGCCAGTCCTATGTAAATAGAAGGACTTTCATTGATTTTTGGCCACGCTTTAACTATAACTGGAACGTAATGTTCTCACACCAAAAACAATCAGCTATTCTTGCAAAAATACATTTCTGGCCTATCTTCCAAGCCATCATTGCTGCTCCATTGATCCAACCCACACTGCATAGGCGGGTCGAGGCTATGAAACAATTTAAGCACAAACACAAGAATTTTAAAATTAAGGTATTGGTGGATCAGGAGCATTTATATAATTTATAATTTATATAATTTATTTTATTTTTATTTATTTATTTGATTAATTTAGTTTACATAAACTAAGATGTTTCTGCAATTGTTCACATACCTGATTGTGTCTCTGGAGAATACTTAGTATTAAAATGAAGGTATTGCGGACATAAGACTGTTCCAGCTCATAAAAAAAAGGGTAAATTTTCCCTCTTTCAAGTTTGGAATGTGTCATTAAGATTAATTAATTAAAATGAAAATAGAAGTTTCCTGAGCTTAAACATAAAGTTCACTTTTACCATGGTTCTCCTGGAATTGATGTAGCGTTAAAGCGACACCCCTGCCCCGCCCTCAAAAAAAATCACATCCCAGACTTACCTGTAGGCCTCAGAAATTACTGAAATTTGTTAGGCCCTAGCAGATGAGCAACCTGACTGATGCCCACACCTTGCCTGAATTATGATGAGGAGGCCCAAAGTTGAATTTAGTTTGATCCTCGAGTGCCATAGCTGTGAGCCACCAGAAATGTGTCCAGTTTGGGTCACTAGCAAATTTAGGCCCATTATTTATTTGTAAGTGTACTGGGTCCTGTTCTAGGCACTTAAACACAGGGAAGGTATTAATTGCTCTTGAGATGATACCGATGTGAGCAACAAACATAATTTCAGGTGTCAAGAATTCAAGTTGTAAAGAAAGTTGAAGGAAATTGAGCAAGTTTTTTTGGAAAAATTACTTAATGGTCATTTAATTGAAGTTTTCAAGGTTATAAAAAGAACTGAAGAAACAAATCTAGACAAAATCGTTCACTCTGGTGAAGGATTCAATCATCAGGAAACACATGTTTAAGTTGGGAATTGAACAATAAGAAGGAAAGTTACTTGTAATTTTTTTCACCCTGTTACAAAAGTGCTTCCATTTTTTTGTTAAATTTTTTGAGGATTTGTTTTTAAATGGTGGAAATGGAATTGATATTGGAAGGCTGAAGATTTCATAGATGCTAGACTTTTGTTGTTGACAGTTAACTGAAAGGGCACTGAGATGTTGTGTTTGAAAACAACTTTTACTGGATGTCACACGCCTTATGATAAATAAACAGCAGAAACCTTATTGACCTGGGAAAGTTGTTTGCAAAGAAGTGACATGTTAACATTTATGAGGGTCGAGAAGGTCTGACTGGTTGTTTGTGGTTTCGCTTCTGAGATATTGTTTTGATTCAGTTGGGTGTGGACAATGTTTGAAAAGCAGTTGAAGATCAACCTGCCAAGAGAGGAACGCCGGCTCATCTTTCCTGTACCTCACCAAGAGACCCTGAGAAGTCCAGTGTGTCAGCTCCTCTTTCCTCCTGTATTTGGAAAAAACCCTGCAAAACCAGAGTGTGATAGCAGAAGCCCCTGATGTCGCATTTCTCCTGGAAAGCCTGCCAGACTATTTCTTGACATCTTCAGAATGAACTGCTTCTGAAAAGATCCCAGTGACCAGTCACCGTATACCTGGATGCCAGACCAAAAGGAACAACAGACATCCTTCCATATCTTCTCTTTTTTTCTTCAAGAATTAGCAAGTATTTGGCTAAAGTATTCTTTTTTGTCTTCTTTTTGTAACAGAGCTCTGCAAAGAGAATTTCTTTATTTCTTTCAGTGTTTGTGAGCTTGTGTGTGGGGTATTTTAAAAGAGAACTTTTATATTTCAATCTGTGTGCTAATGCTTTGCTTCGTTACTGGATAAGCCTTGTTTTATAATAAACTGAAACCTGGTTGGTGTATTTTATTCTGGGATAAAGAGTAGAGTATATGATTGACCGCATTGAAAACTGGGTAAATGTTTAAATATATGTTGTCACCTGTGGAGAAGTGGAACTAGAACAGACAGTGCACTCTTCTCACCTAAGTCATAACAACCCATAGTACAAAGGAGAGAATTATCACCAGAGGTCATTTAAGTTGATGATACAAGTGAGCCAGGGAAATTGGATATATTTCCAGAGAGCCACAGGATTGTGGGATATGGTGAGTAGATAGGTAGGTAATGATCTAGTTTGGGATAAATATATATTTTTTGTTTCTAAAAAAACTCCTTATGTACTTGTATTGACATGGTAACTTCTTGAAGTGGGATAGAACTTTACCGATTAATTTTCTTATTATCTTCTAGTTAATAAGCAGTCCTCTATTCCACTTTAAAGTGTGTGTTTGTATGCACACACTGAGTAGGGGAAGTGTATGTATTGTTGTTAATTAGATATGTAGTTATTTTTAAATCAAATGTTTGTATTTAGTTCGGTACAGGCTCAGGATTAAGGAACAGTGAACTCTGAACTTAATAGGGACTCCCCAATGCCGGAGTGGAAAGAGGCAGGATCAGCAGGAAGTTTAACTTTATTGAGGCCCCCGAAATTTTTTGTTCCAGCAGCCCACTGGCAAAATGAACTTAGAAATAATAAACTGCCATTCATGTGGAAGTTATATAATATCTTAATAATACTTACAATTCCATAACACGTCACATAAAAGTGTCTCAATGAATTCTGAAGTGCAGCGACTCTGGTTATGTAGTCAGATGTGATCTAATTTAAGTCGATTCACACCTGAATGTCCTTTCATTACCATTCATCTGCATAAAATCATTTCTATAACGTTCAGCATGGGTAAAATAAAAATATTGTAAAGTAACACGTGTCCAGCAGTGAGTTTAAAGCAGTAATTCAACCTCACTGATTCTTTGACAGTCATAAAGCTTTGTGTTTTTCTGTTGCAGTTTACAATCATCTGAGTTGCTCAATTATATTGCTGCTTTAACCTTACTGCCAGCCATCTGTTATCCTTCAGGCAGTCGTGTGAGCATTACCATTTTAGCAATGAATCTGAACTAACATTTTCGCATTGTGTAGCTGTTAGTAACCCTTTCACTGGAGTAAAGCTTTAGCACAGTTGGAATGATGCATACTTCTTTTCTATTTGAATCCAAAAACAAAAAAATTTGTGGGGTTTCTTTTTGTTACTTGTCCAATAAATAAAGGAGTGGCACCACTGGCAATGCTTTTGATTATACATGTGCAAGTGTCTATTATGGAACCATCACTGTACTTTAATTACAATTTAATATTATGTGAAGATAATTGTCGCAATTTGCTGATTTTTGTGCTGATAGTCATTCAAGTTCTTTGTCATCAGTTACTTCAATAAGCAGACCTTACGTTCCCCATAATCTGGAGTGCTCCTTTTCCATCAGATATCCAGTTAAATGAAAATCCTTAATCCATGCACCAGCTATTGAAATGTGATGTGCTGTATATAAATTCTCTATTCTGTGCAGAAGCTGGAGTGAAAAACATTCATTGAGACAAACTATTATCTAGTTTATCAGCCTACCATGCTGTCAATCAGGTTATTACCCTGAGTGAACAGCTACTGTTCAATGTGGGAGCAGAAGGCTCCCATGCATCTGTGTCAGCTAAGTGCCCTGCTGAGTGAATGGAATGGAATACTTGGACACTTAGATGCCATAAGGAGCTACACTGGCCTGCACCATTTGAGATTGTACAAAATGATCCACCTGCTGTATAAATAATTAACAATTTAAATCACTATTCTTGAGTTTAATGTCAGGCTAATGGCTTATTATAGAAAACCAATACTGAATTTAGCAACACAGATATATTACAATTTATAAAATCCAGCTCAATCAACTGAGAAAAAAACGATCAACTCTAGACTTTAAAAATTATGAACAGCAGTTTTGTAACAGATTGGGATGTCCTAAAATGGCAGGTATTGCCTTCAAATCAATACCCCACAATTTAGGTACTCTCATGTACCTTTTAATGACTTGTTTAGGGCGTGACATTGGTGATGTGCTTGAGGTTTCTTGATTGCTAGCTGTCGGGAATCGGACAAAGGGGAGTGAAAGAAAATATTGAAAAGGGAGGGAAAATGGGGTCACAAATGGCAGGCGATAACACAGAAGGGGACAATTCCTATAGAAAGTAAAACAAGAAATGCTGGAATCACTCAGCAGGTCTGGCAGCATCTGTGGAAAGAGAAGCAGAGTTAACGTTTCGGGTCAGTGACCCTTCTTCGGAACGTTAACTCTGCTTCTCTTTCCACAGATGCTGCCAGACCTGCTGAGTGATTCCAGCATTTCTTGTTTTTGTTTCAGATTTCCAGCATCTGCAGTATTTTGCTTTTATCCTATAGAAAGTATCTGTCCTGCTATTGTTTTATCTTGTTTTTGTTACTAGAGTGGGTGCAAGGATATGCTGCAAGCCTACTAATTTACCTGCATTCACTGAAAAGATTATAATCCCCTGTACTCTCACTTACGATCATGATGTCATGGTTGTATTGACTCTGAAGGTAAATCCTGCCAATTCTATTGCTTATGTCAGTCAACAGCAAGACAAAGTAAAAGGATAGAGTTGGGCTTTTGTTGTATTAATAGTGGTACTGAAAGCTCACTACTAAATCTATATACAGCATAATATATACCCAAAGCAGTGTTTACTTTAGCACACATTACCAGGTATGAAGTGTAGGGCTGGATTTTATCTTGCATATGGAGACGGGAACGGAGGCGGGGTGTGCACACAAAATGGCATGAGGTGGCATCGGACAGTATGCCCGATGTTGTCCTGCCTCCATGCCTTTTGTCCGCGATGGGGAAGTTGGAAGACAGTCCTCGTCCAAGGCCAATTGAGCCATTTAAGGGGGCGACTTAAAGGCAGCTTCCCACCTCCGCTCCTATTTCACTAATGTAAGAGGTGCCCGCCACCGTGTGGAGGCACTGCCACGTGTAATCTGGCAGCCTCCAAGCCGACTCGGGATGGGTCTCACCTCTGGCGGCAATCCATGGTCCAAGAGGGCCTCCAAGCAGTGATGGCTGCCGCTACAGTGGCAATACTACCCCTGCCCTCAACCACCACACCACCCCCCCACCCACTAGCCCCTCACCGGGACCTGCCAGACAGGTCCTGGTGACCCCGATCCCACTTACTTGCATACCGGGGTCTCATCCATCTTCACCACTGCAGGCCTCCTGCAATACCAGCATTGGCCACAGCTCACAGTGGCATTGCTGGTACTGCTGAGCTGTTGGCTTTCCGATTGACTAGCAGCTCTGGAGGCGGGAGCTTGTCCCTTATAAGGATGGCGTCCCCGATGGCAGACAGTTAATTGGTTGCCCACCATGGAATTCCACCTTCCAGCCTGCCATCATGATCCCCATCGCCTGGATAAAATTCTGGTCAAAGATTTCATTATAGGAGGATTGCAAGGAAAATTTGATAAAGATATTTATTGATTTCAAATTTTGCTTTGTTGCCTTTTTAAATAATTTTCTTAATATGAGTAATGCTGTTTCATTTTCAGGAGAGGACTGGTTCCCACTCTATTCCTTGAGCCAGGTTAAAGAAAGAAAAAAAAAGTCATGCATCTATGTATCACCTTTCACGACCACCAGACGTCCCAAAGTGTTTTACAGCCAATGAAGTACTTTTGGAGTGTAGTCACTGCAGTAATGTAAGAAATGCAGCAGCAAATTTGCACACAACAAGCTCCCAAAAACAACATTGTGATAATGATGGGCTAATCTGTTTTTTTTGTGATGTTGATTGAGGGATAAATATTGGCTTGGACATCAGGGATAATTCCCTGCTGTTCTTCAAAATAGTTCCATGGCATATTATACATCCATCTGAGAGAGCAGATAGGGCTTCGATTAACATCACCTCTAACAGTGCAGCGTCAGCATTGATTTTTGCAGTTAAGCTCTGGTGTGGGACTTGAACCCACATTGACTCAGAGGTAAGAGTGCTGCAAACTGAGCTACACCCGGCACGAAACCTGGTTGTATAAGCCTTGGTTGGTCCTTTATACCTGAGCTGAGTTGCATATTTGCTTAATAGTAGCCCACTCAGGACCTAAGCTCATTACCTAGGCTGACATTTCAGTGCAATAATGAGGGTGCGCTACATTGTCATGGATGCTGCTTTTCAGATGAAACTGAGGCTGTAAATTTGGTTGTGTAGCGTCTGTATTTTCGCTGTGATGAGGACCATTTTGGGTTCTGGTGTGGGCCGTCCTGGATGCCATTTTAGGTAGGTCATTAGCACGAGCGCTACGACCATGTGCCGGAAGTATGCAGAGTAGGTAGATGTCAGTTGGCATGCAATGCTGATTTGACTCCAGAGCTGGGCCTCGATGCTCCAACTAATATCTACTGTTAACCTCACACAGCTGAACATGCATTCAGCAGCAGGATGAACCCTCCGCCAGTTCTATTTAAAGGAATCATCAACTACTTTCAGGTTAGTTGCTGATTGACTTCTACTGGTGGTTGCTGAGCTTGTTGAAGTGTTTGGTGGTTTGCACTGTTACTTAGAGTAGTGGTGCAGCCTACAGGGAGTGATATTGGACACGGTGAAGACCTTGGTTCTCACTTCCAGGGTTCTGCTCAAACCACTTGCTCCCAGTCACTAAGCTCAATCATCTATGAAGCTGCAGAAGATTCATTTGGTAAAGGCAAAACCTGCAACAAGGGCTGGTTTGAGACCTACTCAGCTGAGATGATATCTGTCATTGATGCAAGAAATAAAGCCTACATGATGCACAACATAAACCCAACAACTAAGACAATGCATGACCTGGAAGTAGCCAAGACAGCCATGCAAAGAAGAGGGAGATACTACGCAAACAAACACTGGATCAGCTTATGTCAAGATATCCAAACTACATGTGATAAAGGAAATCTACGAGTTATGTAAGAAGGAATCAAGAGGGCGCTTGGTCCTGCCATCACCAAAGTTGCTCCCCTGAAGTCGGCAGATGGTGAAGTACTCACCGACAGAAGTAAACAGATGTCCTGCTAGGCTGAACACGACTGGGAGCTGTTCTCCTGTGAGTCGGACATCTCCCAGTTGGTGCTTGATGCTCTCCCGCATCTTCCTGCTATGGATGAGTTAGATGAAGAACCCTCATCACTGGAGCTCGAGAAGGTCATAGACCACCTAGCGAACAGAAGGGCACTGGGCAAGGACGGAATCCCAGCCAAACTGCTCAAACATGGAAAGTCCATCTATTGCCAGACCTTTATGACCTTCTCTGCTGGAAAGTAGGCTCTGTTCCACAGGAGATGCGTGATGCCAAAATCATCACACTGTAGAAAAACAAAAGGCAATAGAGGAGACTGCAACAACTACAGGGGCATCTCACCCCTTAGCATCACAGGGAAGGCCTTTGCTAGGGTCATACTTAAAAGACTCCAGTTACTTGCAGACCGAGTGTACCCGGAAGCACAGTGCCGATTCCATGCCGGCCAATCTACTGCGGATATGATCTTCTCCATACACCAGCTACAACAGAAGTGTAGGGAACAGAGTATACCCCTTTACCTTACTTTTGTAGATCTCACTAAGGTATTCAACAGCGTCAGCAGAGCAAATCTCTATAAGATTTTGGGGAAAATTGGCTGTCTACCAAAGCTCTTCAATCTCATCTGCTCCTTCCATGACAACATGCACTGCACTGTACAGTTTGATGGCTCCAGTTCCGACAGTTTCGGAGTGAAGAATAGGGTGAAACAGGGTTGTGTCCTAGCTCCCACTCTGTTTGGCATCTTCTTCTCCATGTTCCTTACCTTCACCTTCCCTGCAGATATGGAAGGTCTGACGGCAAGCTCTACAATCTATCAAGGCTGAAAGTGAAGACAAAAACACATCACGTCCTGATCAGAGAACTCCTCTACGCTGATAATGCTGCGCTAGTCACTCACGGAACTCAGTTATAAAGTCTCATGGATTGTCTCTCCCGTGATTGTAACTTGTTCTCCTTGACTATAAGCGCCAAGAAAATTGTTGTCATGGAACAAGGTGTTGCATCTCTGCCCCTGATCACACTAAATAACAACCCACTGGAAATGGTTACCAAATTTTACTACCTTGGGTTCACAGTGACAGACAATCTGTTCCTTGAGGCAGAGCTCGATAAACGCATAGAGAAAGCAGCCACAACCTTTGGCCGACTTGTGAAACACACATGGAATAACACCAAGCTGATCCTTAGGACCAAGCTGATGGTTTTATTAAGCCTGTGCTCTCAGCACTTTGCTGAATGGCTGTGAAACGAGGGTGACTTACAGCTACCAGGAAAAGAAGCTCAATAATTTCCATCTTCGCTGAATGCACACATTATGGGTATATCCTGGCAGGACAAAATCACAAATGTGGCAGTCCTCTCAAAGGCAGAGCTCCCAAATGTGCTGGCACCAATCAAACAGAGGCAGCTTTGGTGGATTGGACATGTCCACAGGATGGAAGATGGTCACGTACCCAAGGACATTCTGTATGGTGAGGTGGCTGGGGCCAGGTGATCAGTGGGGAGCCTGAAGCTCAGCTTCGAGGATGCTTGCAAGTGTGACATGAAGACCTTAAATGTCGACTATTGCACTTGGGTTTCACCAGCTGGCAAAAGAGGGAAATGGCGACACATCCTGTGGCCTGGTGTGCACTACCACGACGACCAGTTGCAACAGCATCTTGGCAACAGGTGCCAATGTCAAAAACAACAACTCGCAGCATCACTGGCAGCTTCACCTACAGCACTTGTGGCAGAAGCTACCTCTCAAGGATTAGCTTTCACAGCCATCAGCAAAGGTGCAACAAGAGAAGATACCCCACCTAAATAGATTGTTGCTGTGTGTCCATCACCTTTCATAGATGGAAAGATGCCAACCAACCACTTGCTCCCAGTCATGGTGCTGTAGTTTCCATCCCCAAGGTCTGCAGCATGAGAGAGAGAATGAGCAAAGGCAATACAGAGGGGGAGAAGGGCTCTCAGCAGGGGGCCATATCCACCCAGGGTCTTGAGGGTGCAATTTTCCTGCCTCAACCTAAGTGAAGAACAGTGTGTGCGATGCTGCCTTGCACTAAGGAGGTACTCACTGAAATGTGTAACCTGTTGCCGGCAGACCTGTAGTCTTAGAGCAGGGCATGGACGCTGCTGCCAGTGGCTGTAAAGGTGACTGTGCCCATGAGTGTCTCCATGTCACACTCCTTCCAGGCTGGAGCAGGCAACATGGAATCATAGAAATTTACGGTATGGAAGGAGACCATTTGGCCCATCGTGTCCATGCCGACCAACAATTAGCCATCCAGCCTAATCCCACTTTCTAGGTCTTGGTCAATAGCCTTGCAGGTTACGGCACTTCAAGTGCATGTCCGAGCGCTTTTTAAATGTTATGAGGGTTTCTGCAACATCTCGCAGTTCGCTGTCCACTGCTGCTTGAGAGAGGTCACAGATGCCCTCTATGCAAAGACAGAGGAATACATTGCATTCTGTGTTTCCAGAGAGAAGCAGACAGAACATGCACATGGCTTCACCAGGATAGCAGGCTTCCCCATGGCGCAGTGTGCCATTGACTGCACCCATGTTGCTTTGCGGGCGTCGCATGTAAATTCAAAGATTTACTACAACTGCAAAGGGTTCCATTCCCTCAATGTTCAGCTGGTGTGCAACCATAATCAGAGCATCATGTACATCAATACCTAATATGCTGGCAGCTGTCATGATGCCTTCATTCTGCAGCAATCTGCTGTACTATCAACATTTGAGCCACCAAATGAGAAACCAGAGGGTGGCTACTGGGCGACAAGGACTATCCACTGACCAGCTGGTTCATGACTCTGGCGCATGAGTCAAGCACACGTGGGCAGCATGTGTATAAAGACCACCATGCTGCCGCACAAAATGTCATTGAGCAGACCATTGGGGTGCTTAGCAATGCTTCCGTTGCCAGGACCTCTCTGGAAGGGCCCTGCAATATTTTACAGGGTGTCTGCCATAAATCGTCATGGTCCGCTGCAATTCTGCAGAATCTTGCCATTATTGGGAGCGCAGACCTTGCCATCCACTATATGGTGAGTTACTGAGGAACAGGAGGAAGAGGAAGAGGAGTAGGAAGAGGAGGAGGAGGAGGAAAAAGAGGAGGAAGTGGAAGGGACGATGCAACCAACAAACCCCCTTTTGGGCAGGCCTGACCTTGATTGGACCATCTGACTTTGGTACCAGTCCCAATTCTGCTTTCAACAAGAACCCTACACCTTGTACCTTTCTCTGTCAGACCATTACAGTGTCTTCTTGGCCCCAATGCTGAAAGAAATGCCACCAGAAAAGAAAAATTCCAAACCAACTCAATTAAATCATCCAATATTCCATATAAAAGCCAATTAATCATCCTTGCGCATTCCCTTATTGCCTGTCCTCCATATGCCTTTGCCTGTCATAGTGTTACTACGCAGTGCTACCCCGATGGCTGCAACGTGGCGGGTGGGAGGCTGATGAATTTCAGTGGGAGAGAGTGCAGATGGTCTTGCACGATGGCGTCACCTAGCTCTGGCCCTAGAAGGCCTGGCTTTGAACTGTGCCAGCTCGGCATGGGTGGCAGCAGTCTGGGCTGACTGACTGATAGGCAATGTGAAGGGCACTGAGGAGGGGCAGTGCTGGGAAGATGAATGCTGTCATTCTCAGAGAGGACAGCAGGTCGTGCTGCATGGCACCACTGCCACACCCTTGGGTAGCGCCTAGACAACCCTATTAATGTGTTAAAGGACAGATTGTTGGACTGCTGTGAGGCCCTCCAAGCCACTTTGAATACTGGCATCTTCAGCCATGATGGCAGCAGTCTGAGCTTGCATGGCAGCAAGCTGAACTTGCATGACTTTAGTTTGAGCAGCACTCAGATGTTGGGTGGCTTTGCTTGTGCAACAATAGAAGCTGAGACATCAGCCATCAGACGCTGCATCATGGTTGTGTCCACAAGTGTAACAATGGAGTTGGCTATTGTTATGACCTCAGTGAGACCGTTAAGGTGAAAATACGAGATTTAAACCCCCAGACCAATTTAAAGAATTACACAAGATTTCTCATTTTAAGACTTTCGTTGTACCAACTAAACTAAAAGAAATCCCCAATTAACTGAATAGTACTTTATAAGTGGCTGATACCCCAAATTACAACGAAAGGTAATTTCTTTACTTCTTTAAAATACTTGAAAACTTCACACCACACTCATACGTTACACAGTCCTTTTTGATGACAAAATCCTTCACAGTTAAAAGTCCCAAACTCCTCCTAGTTACAATGGGTTGGATCTCCCAGACTATTCTAAAAATCAGTGCTATCTTCACTAACTTCTCCTAGCACTTGTGACCTGGACGCACATGAATAAGACATTTCCTGTTAATCCTGCTGTCTTCTACTTCTTCACAAGCTTCGACTGTGAAAACAGGTTCAAGCCTTTTACTGTATTAGGCTTCCAAGAATAGGTGTCTCCTATCTCCTTGGAGGCTGCAACCACTGTTTTCTTCTCTTATAACCTTCTCTGAGGCTGCAATTGTTGGTTTCTTCTCTTACAGCCTTTTTGCATTCCGAAAGTCTGTTAAGTTTATCTGGACTCAGAAATCAATAACTCATTGGATTGTTTCAAAACTGCAGAGTCCAGAAGTCTGGTTTCACAAAGCCTTTGGGCCTTTCCATTGTTCCCAGGTGCAAACAGCTGCCTTGTACATTTACATCTTCTGAATTACTGACTTCTTATTTCATGACCTGAAGGTCTGGGAGGGCGAAACCTATTGTTCTTCAGGTGCTAGTCCTGCAGTCTCTGTTTTTCAGAAGAAAGACTTTGATCTATGTTCTCTGTTTCCTGGTAACCTTTCGCAGAGTGGAGGTGAGGCCACCTGATCTTCCTGACCTTCCAGACTCCATCTTGAGCTTTCAAAAATCACAATTTTTTGAAACATAATCATGTTACAAAGTCCAGTATTCATAACAGCCACCATTACCACGCTGGAAAGGATGGGCTCCAAGCTCTGCATAAAAACCCTGTGCAAGGTTGGTGCTGAACTCCTCCATGCTCCTTGATGGTGACCGCAGGCTTTCTGGCAGGCCAGCCAATGCACAGGAATATTTGTGTGCATAGCCTTTCTGTACACCATTCCATCAAAGTCCTCATCTGTGTACTCTGAAGCAGAACCGATGTGGCACCTTTCCCTCCGGCAAGTTGGCACCTGTGCTACCCTTTCCCCTTGCCCTGGCTGCAGGCTACTCTTGTGCAGTTTCTCACCTTGTGCATATCCCACCTCTAAGCTATCCTTTAAGGTAAATGTAGTGTCAGTGTCTGAGCTGTGGCTGTGCTTGTGACTGCGAGTGGCGGTATTTTTTCATCATCAGCCTGTTATTCCTCTTCCAGTTTTTGTGCTTCCTCCACTACCTGGTCAGTTATTGGGTATTTGAAGTATAATCACTGAGATATCTTCACTGCTTTCCTCCCTCAGCCTCTGCACCGAACAACTTCTCATCCTCGGTGATTTCAATTGCCATCTCAATTCATCATGTTCTCTCTTCTCTGAGCTCGCTGCTCTCTTATCCTCCCTGAATCTCACCCTGCATGTAAACTTCCCAGCCCATATTCACAGCCACCCCCTTGACCTTGCCATCTCACGTAGTCTTGCTGGTCCCATCATATCAATTACAGATAAGGCCATCTCTGATCACTTCCTTGTATCACTCACTACCCACATCCCCCTTCTACACCACAACCATGCCTCATTCTGTATCCATCTGTTATGACCAGGTGAGAAAGATGTAGGGGTCTGTTACGCTCTTCACCTGGTCCTATTGTAACAGGGTATTATTTTTAAACACACTGTGTTTTGAGCTCCCCCTTTTTTGAATCCTAGTTCGCAGCTTTCCAATTATAAGGCAAAGAAATGAGCATAAACAGGCTTTCTTAGGTTTACAGAAGAAAAGTGACATTTATTAAAACTTAAATTTAAACTCTACTACGGTTAACGCCTACAGATATACAATGCTCCCACGCTAGCATGCACATGCGATACACACATGCAAATAGGGACAGAAAAGAGGAGAGGAAAATATAGTAGAGAGAGGTTTGAGGTAATATCAGAAGAGTTTCTTGTATACTGTGCTTCGAGCTCACTTGATTGTAGGTAGTCTTGCTGTTCGTCGGGGCCCAGTGTTCTTCTTAAACCTAGTTCACATAGGAGACTTTTCTCTCTTTGAGGTTCACGTGTTTTCACAAGATTCAGTTCTGTGGGAAAGAGATGGAGGTAGGCAGGGCTGGAGGTGTTCTCAGTCTAGGGGAAGAGTGCTTTCTGAGTACAAGTCCTCTGTTGGAAGTTCAAAGTTCAAAAACTCCAACAGTCAGTCAGTCAGTCATTTGAACAGAATTGGTCTGACCACTTTTCTGTGCATTGGGAAGCAACAACTGTGTCCCCATTGTTCCAACACTGTTACTATTCAAATGTCTTTCCAGTCAGGGGCTGGCAATTTTAAGGTTTAATGTTCATGTGGCGAAATAATGTGTGCCTCATTCTTGGCAGGTGGGGGATTTGCCTGATACCTTCACACCCGGGAATAAAATGCGATTTGAAGAAAAGCAACGCATTTCATTACAGAGTTTGAGAGAAATATAAGATACAGAAAGAAAAAACATGCATTTCTCTCATTCATTTCCATTCATTCACCAATCTTAAAGCTTATTAAAATGGTCTGTTCTGGGTGCCAGGGCTGCTCTATTTTTCTTTTTTCTCTCAGGAGAGTTAGTAGGGGGCGGTACTATCTTGAACTCTGAGTCATGCAAAACTTTATACTTCAGGAGATGGGTGGTTCCCTTTTCCTCTGACTGTGGGGGAGGAGTCTTTGTTACTCTCCCCTTTGTTCTCTGGGACACTCCTACCTGCAGGTATTTGTGCAGACTTAACTGCATTCTCCTGTGACACTTCGACTAGGTGAGACATCATCCTCACGGTTTCTCTGCCCCCTATAGGTCTCTCTTTGTCTCTGCAGATTCCTGTAAATGCTGTTGGCAACTCTGGTGGGGTGCTTCTAGAATCTACATTTACATAGGAGGATCTGAAGTCTAATTTTTCACATTTTCTGGTGTTGGTTGACTGGACGATGGGGGTTTTTATCAGGGATTCTTTCCGGACTTCCTTTAACCTGCCCTCTGGGTCACTTTTTCCTCTTCTCTTTCTAAACTTTTGCCAGCCATGTGCCTGCCTGTCCGCCTTTTGTTCTCGGCGAGGGTTCCTTATAGTAGAGAGTGGTTTGAAGCAATATTAGAAGAGTTTCTTGTTTACTGTGCTTTGAGCTCACTTGATTGTAGGTAGTCTTGCTGTTTGTCGGGGCTCAGTGTTCTTCTTCAACCTTGTTCACATAGGAGACTCTTCTCTCTTTGAGGTTCACGTGTTTTCACAAGATTCAGTTCCGTGGGAAGAGATGGCGGCAGGAAGGACTGGAGGTGTTCTCAGTCCAGGAGAAGAGTGCTTTCTAAGTTCAAATCCTCCGTTGGAAGTTCAAAATTCAAAATCTCCAACAGTCAGTCTGTCATGTGACCAGAACTGGTCTGACCACTTTTCTATGCATTGGGGAAGCAATGACTGTGTCCCCATTGTTCCAACATTGTTCCAAAATGTCTTTCCAGTCAGGGGCTGGCAATTTTAAGTTTTAATGTTCATGTGGTGAAATAGTGTGTGCCTAATTCTTGGCAGGTGGGGGGTTTGCCTGACACCATCCCTCAAAAAAGCTATTCCCTTATTCACTTACAACTGCATTTTCAAAATCTCAACTATCTAACCTTTGGCCCTCTATTCGCCGCAACACTTCTGCAGCTACTGATTTGCTCAACCGCACTTTCACTTCCACCTTTGATGCCTTAGCCCCCAATAAAAAGATCCGTCTCTCTCACCCTGGCCATCTCCTCTGGTACAGCACTCATCTCCGCTGCCTTATGTCCAAGGGATGTAGACTTAAACGGATATGCCAGACAACTGGTCTAGCCATCCACCGCAAGATCTGGCTGAACCAGGGTCCTGCTGTCATCTGCTAAAACTGCTCACTGTTCCAGGATCATCCTGGAATGCAAAGATAAACGCTGGCTTCTGTTCTCTACTGCAAACTGTCTTCTTAAACCCCTCTCCCTGTCCCCTCCACCCTCACCTCCAACAATAAGTGTGTGGAGCTCATGGATTTCTTTGCCACCAAGATCAAAATCAGCCAATCAGCTGCCTCTGCCGCGCCCCTCCTTTCCATTTGCCCACCTGGCTAAACTTCCTACAATGCTACCCCCTGCCCTAGCCCTGAACTCACATCTTTCTCTAGATTCTCTCTTATCTCCCATCATTCCCTCTCTGAGTGCATCTTGTCCATGAGGCCCACCTCCTGTCCCCTCGATCCTATTCTCACTAAACTGCTGGTCACCCAACCTCCCCTTCTCGACCCCATGTTAGCCGGTAAATGGTTCTCTCTCTTCAGGTGCTGTCTGTTACATTGTTGGGTTTGCATTTGTAGCATTGTAGGGTATTCTAGAGAAAGTCTTAGACTCTGGTAAAGATTAACTAACAACACTTTATTATTATAATAAAAGCAAAATACTGTGGATGCTGGAAATCTGAAATAAAAACAAGAAATGCTGGAAATACTCAGCAGGTGTGGCAGCATCTGTGGAGAGAGAAGCAGAGTTAATGTTTCAGGTCAGTGACCCTTCTTCAGAACTGGCAAATATTAGAAATATGAAAGGTTATAAGCAAGTAAAGCGGGGTGGGGCAAGAGGGCAACACTTTATTATTTATAATTACAGTGTACACTCACTGTAAGCCACCTAAACTAGCATCCTTCGTGCGACTATACCTTCTTCTTCTCAATCCTATCTCGTGACTGTTCCATTATTGCAGGAGTGATCTTTCTCACTGTTTTCGGTATTAACCCTTTACATCATTATACAACATCTCCCCCCAAGTCTTTAGCCAACATTTTTCCAAACATGTGTGCATTTATGACTTCTCTACTACTCTCTCTCCCCCAAGTCTCTGACTTTACAGAATCTATCTCATCAGAGGTTTGATCTGGTTGTAATCTGTTTGGGCCAATCATTAGTCTTCGTTGGAAGTCTGGGTTGCTGACGTGGTTTTTCATTTCTATGGGTTATGTCATGCTAGGCCTCCACCTGCCAAGAATGAGGCAGATTAATTTTGTCATGAACATTGATTTTAAACTGTTACTGGAGTGAAGAAAGGACTTGTTAAACAGATAAGCCATGGTTGGAAAATACATTTGCATATTAACACAGTGATTGGAAGGACAAAAGACCATTCACTGACACATTTTCGACCCACAATGGACTTTGATCACCAGGTATTGTGTGTAAGGGCAGCATTCCAGAGGCTGCTAAGGTGATACAATCCAAGATGTGGTCAGACCAGTTAGTCACATGACTTACCTGCTTGGCAACCTGGGTTTTTCAGAATTGTACAAACCGTTTGAACTCAGAAAGACTGTTTGCTCCTGGATTGAGAAGATCTCTCCCGTCTGCTCCCATCTCTTTCTCACAAGCCTCTGAATCCACTGAAGATACATGAATCCCAAGACAGAAAAGTCTCCTACAGCGAACAAGGTTTAAGAAGATTACTGGGCCCCAACGAAAAGCAAGATCTGCCTACAATCAAGGACTCTACAGTGAGCTCAAAGAACTGTAACAAAAACTCTTCAGATATTGCCTCAAACTTTTCCACTTTATTTTTCCTCTGCTCTTTTCTGTCTCTATTTGCATATGTGTATCGCATATGCATGCTAGCGTGGGTGCGTCATGTATCCGTAGGCATTAACCAAATTAGAGTTTAAGTTTAATAACTTTCATCTTTTCTTCTTTAAATTCAAGAAAGCCTGTTTGTGCTGGTTTCTTTGCCTTATAATTGGAAAACAGTGAACAAGGATTCACCAAGGGGGGAGTTAAAAACACAGTGTGTTTAAAATTAAACTCTGTTATGGTAAGACCAAGTCAAGGCTGAAAGGGAACCCTGGACCTCTTTCTCACCTGGTCGTAATAGTTGCAATATTCCATTTGGCTTGGGTTTGTTCCTCTTCTTCTGGATCTTGCAGATGGATTACTGGCTGTTGCTTTTGTGCTGTAGGGATGATATTCCTCCGATTCCTTCATATGTTCCCTTCATTCGCTCGTATAACAAACGATTGCTGATAGTCTTCATGTTTATGGATTACTGTAACTTCTCATTCCAGGTCACGTATCCAAATTATTTAACCATTGTTTAATTAGGGTAAGTTTCTCACTTGAAATCTCCTATTGTAATTCCTGGCTTGTTTCCTTCTGCAGGAATTTTCTCTTTCTCAAACTTTCTCATAGTCTTGAGTCTTCAATCCTGCCATTAATTGTTGAGGCAATACTGGAAGCTATGTTCTTAACTTCCTTCCCATTAGTATTTTTGTAGGTGATAATCCACAAAGCAGTGGCGTTGAACGATAAACTAGGATTGAGATAGGAAGATCTTCATTTTTCTTGAGTAAAGATTTTATGGTTCTCACAGCTTGTTCTGCCTCGCCATTGGACTGTGGATACCTCGGTGTAAAGGTCTGCTACCCGACCTGAACCCGACGGGACCCGAAGACGTGTCGGGTTCGGGTTGGGTCAGGTCGCTCTGCTGGGTCCAGTTATCGGGCTCGGGTCGAGTCGGGCCGGGTCTGGGTCGTTCTGGGTCCAGGTTGGACACACAAAGTAAGTATTGCATTTTGCTCTGCTGGGAAGTGTGAAAAGTAAAAAACCGACCTGAGCTGGGAGTCCGGGATGTCAAGGAGGGATACTGAATCTGCGCAGTGAACGAGGGAGCATCTCTATGATATCATCACGCTCATGCTGCAGCTTCCTGCAGATTCGGAATCGAAAGATAGGTAAAGGGATCATTCCGGTGGTCAGGTCGGCTCGGGCTCGGCCTTGGGCTCAGGTTGGGCATGGGAAAAAATGGAGGGACTCGGGCCAGGTCAGGCTAGGGTCCGATGTGGTTCTGTTAGGTTCTGGTCAGGTATTTTTTCCCTGACCTGAGCAGGTCTTTACCTCGGTGATCTCATAAGATGCTGAAAGCCCATCTGCATGGCAAACTGCGTAAAACATTCATTTGCAAACTGTAGTCCTTTGTCTGATAATATTTAATCCGGAATCCTATGTGTCGCAAAGATATCCGTAAGGATTCTGATAACTAGCTCAGTGTTCGTAGAATGTAATCATCTGACTTCTATCCAACCAGAAAAGTAGTTGATAATGATGATATATGAATTCCCACCAAACATGAATAAATCCATGCCCACCCTTTGCCAAGGTCTAGTTGGAAACTGGACAGTGTTCGTGCTGTTCTGGTCTCTATATCATGCATGTCTGACAGTTGTTGATCATGGTCTCAAAATCGTTAGATATCCAAGGCCATCATACTGAAGATTATGCCCTCGCTCTGCACTTGGTTATACCCTATAGGCCTTGTTGTAATCAATCTCAGATATTGGATGTCATTGAAGTAGGAATAACAATTTTGTCATTGTAAACTAATAAGTCATCAATTATGGTAAAGTATTTCCTATACTCATGGAATGTATTCGTTATTCTCCCTTCTGGAGTTTCTTGTAGCCACCCATGTGTACAATATTGTCTAAGGCGAATTCCCTCTTCATCATTCTTCTGTGCTTGTCGTATTTCTTGCAACTTCTGTGTACTTGCCTAGTCAATTTTGTGCTGTGTGTTGTGAGTATGACTCTGTCACATACAAAATTCACGTCTTCCTGATATGGAGGATCTATGGTATTTCTTTTTCGTCTAATAAGGAATCCAACGGCTTGTGGTCTGTCTCGATTGCCACAAGTAATCCAATGATGTACTTTGAAAATTTTTCACAAATGTCCATTTTTCACATGACCACCGAGGTCAGACTGACCAGCCTATAATTATTTGGCCTATCCATCGCACCCTTTTTAAACAATGGGACAACGTTTGCAGATCTCCAATCGTCTGATACCTCTCCTGTATCTAGTGAGGATTTAAAGATGATCCTCAGCACATCCGCTATTTCCTCCCTGTCTTCCTTTAACAATCTGGGATGCAGTCCATTCAGCTCTGGTGACTTGTCCAGTTTCAAGGATGTCAGACCCTCTAGTACTTCCTCTCTCATTATGCTTATCGTATCGAATATTTCACACTCCTCTTTAACTACAATGTCTACATCAACCCTCTCCTTTGTGAAGACAGAGACAAAAAACTCATTAAGAACCCTGACCACATCTTCTGCATCCACGCATAAGTTTCCTTGTACATCTCTGATAGGCCCTACCCTTTCCTTAGTTATCCTCTTGCTCTTAATGTACTGATAAAACATCTTTGGGTTTTCCTTGATTTTACCTGCCGATAATTTTTCATGTCCTCTCTTTGCTTTTCTAATTTCCATTCTTACTTCACCCCTGCACTTTCTATACTCCGCTAGGCTTTCTAAAGTATTAAGATTTTTGTGATTGTCATAAGCTTTCTTTATCTGTTTTAACTTACCCTGTAAGCTTCCAAATAACCAGTGGGCTCGAGATTTGGCAGTACCACCCTTTATCTTTGTGGGCACATGCCTATACTGTGCCTGTAGTATCTCACTTTTAAATGCCTCCCACTGGTTTGCACTGATTTTCCTTCAAGTAGCTGTATCCAGTCCACTTTTGCCAGGTCACCTCTCAGTTTCTTAAAATTTGCCTTCCCCCCAATTTAGAACTTTTACTCCTGTTTTATCTTTGTCCTTTTCCATGATTATGCAAAATCCTACTGTATTCTGGTCACTCTGTCCAAAATGGTCACCCCCTGTTACTTCATCCACATGTACAGCTTCATTACTGAAGACTAAATCTAGAATTGCACCCCTCTCATTGGGCTTGTTACGTGCTGGCTAAAAAGAGTTCTCTAAAACGCAGTTCAAGAACTTTGTCCCCTCTGTGCCCTTCATGCTGTTTTATTCCCAGTTGTTATTGGGGTAGTTGAAATCCCCAAATATTATTGCCCTATAGTTTTTGCACTCAGAAATTTGTCTACAATTCTTCTACCTCCCTCTCACTATTTGGGAGTCTATAGTACACTCCGAGTAGTGTGGCTGCCCCTTTTTTTATTTCTGAGCTCCACCCATATGGGTTCATTTGATGATTCATTTGGCATATCATCCCTCCTCAAAACCGTTATTGATTCCTTAAGTAATAATGCTGCAGCCCCTCCATTTCTTTCTCACTCTCTATCCTGCCTGAAGACTCTATATCCAGTCTTACAACCAGGTGAGAAAGAGGTCTATGGTTCCCTTTCAGCCTTCACCTGGTCTTACTGTAACAGGATTTAATTTTAAGCACACCGTGCTTTTAGCTTCCACCTTGGTGTATCCTTGTTCACTGCTTTAAAATTTTAAGGCAAAGAAACCAGCACAAACAGGTTTTCTTAGGTTTAAAGAAGAAAAGTGAAATTTTATTAAACTTAAACTTCACCTCTAATTCACGGATACATGACGTGCCCACACTAGCATGCATATGTGATACACACATGCGGAGAGGGACAGAAAAAGCAGAAGAAAAGTGGAAAAGTTTGAGGCAATATCTGAAGAACTTTTGTTACGGGTCTTCCGGCTCACTGTAGAGTCCTTGCTTGTAGGTAGATCTTGCTTTTCGTTGGGGCCCAGTATTCTTCTTAAATCTGGTTCACTGTAGCAGACTTTTCTCTCTTGGGGTTCATGTGTCTTCAATGGGTTTTGGAGTTCCATGAGAAGGAGGTGGGAGCAGACAGACGGGCAGGAGGTCTTCTTCAGTGCAGGAGCATACAGCTTTCTGCCAGTTCAAACACTGTCTGTACAATTTCAAACTCTCAGTTCAAACTCTGCAATAGCCAGTTAGTCACATGACTAACTGGTCAGACCTCATCAGTTTGTGGATTGAATTGGATCAGGAAATAGCTCCTTTGTCTACAAACACTGTTTGGTAATATGCAAAAATGTCTTTCCAGCCAGGGGCCTGGCAATTCCTTCTAACAGGCCTTCTCTTCTTCCCAGCAACAATTTGAAACTTAATATCCATGTGACAAAATTAATATGCCTCATTCTTGGCAGGTGGGGGCCTGCATGACACCAAGGATGTTGAGTTGCCATTCTTGCCGCTCTTTAAGCCAAATTTCCTTTACAGCAACGATATCATGTTGCCATGTGTCTATTTGTGCCCTCAGCTCATCGGCTTTATTTACTATACTCCTTGCATTTAAATAAATACCCTTTAACACTGCCAAATTCCTGTGCTGAACACTTCGTAACCTTTGCTTCTTCTGTCTTTCAGAGTCACTCACTAATTTTCTGCCTCTTGTTCCCTGCCCTGAAATTGTCCTATCTAAGACTGCGCTCAGGTTCCCATCCCCCTGCCAATCTAGTTTAAACCATCCCCAACAGCACTAGCAAACCTTCCTGCGAGGATATTTGTCCCAGTCCTGTTCAGGTGAAGACCGTCCGGCTGTACAGGTCCCACCTTCCCCAGAACTGGTCCCAATGCCCCAGAAATCTGAAGCCCTCCCTCCTGCACCATCTCTCCAGCCACATATTCATCTTGTGCATTTTCCTATTTCTATACTCATTAGTACGTGGCCTTGGGAGTAATCCAGAGATTACTACCTTTGAGGTCCTGCTTGCTAATCTCGTTCCTAACTTTCTAAACTCAGCCTGCAGGACCTCATCCCTCTTTCTTCCTATATCGTTGGTACCAATGTGGACCACGACCTCTGGCTGTGCACCCTCGCCCTCCAGAATGCCCTGTAGCCGCTCGGTGATGTCCATGACCCTTGCACTAGGGAGGCAACATACCATCCTGGAATCACGTCTGCAACCACAGAAACGTCTATTTGTTCCCCTAACTATAGAATCCCCAATCACTATTGCTGTCTTGTCCTTTCTCCATCGTCCCTGCACAGCTGAGCCACCCATGGTGCTCTGGTCATGACTCTCGCTGCACTCTCCAGAGGAATCCTCTCTCCTTTCAGTACTCAGAACTGAATACCGGTTCGAAAGTGGGATGCGCTCTGGGGACTCCTGCACTACCTGCCTTGACCTTCTTGTCTGTCTGGCAGCCATCCAGTCCCTCTCTGCCTTTGCTCTCTTAAGCTCTGGGGTGACTACCTCCTGAAACATGCTCTCCATGTAGTTCTCTGCCTCACGGATGCGCCACAGTGACTCCTGCCCCTGCTCGAGTTCTGAAACCCGGAGTTCAAGCTTCTGCAGCCAGTGTCACAGCAACACAGATGTGTTTGTCAAGGACACGTGGTGCATCCACGACTTGCCACATGCCACAGGAGGCACCTTCCACTTCAGACTGCTTATTCTCCATTTAGTACTGGATGAGCAGAAATTTCCGCCAATTAAATATTAGGAAAACTAAAGGCATTGTTTTTGATCCCCGCTCCAAAATATACTCCCTAGCTACACACTCCATCCCTCTCCCTGGCAACAGTCTGAGAGTAAGCCAGTCTGTTCACATTTGACCCCTAGATGAGCTTCTGACCTCATATTCATGCCATCACCAAGACCGCCTAGTTCCACCTCCGTAACATTGCCCGACTTCTCCCCTGTCTCAACTCATCTGCTGCTGAAACCCTTATTCATGCCTTTGTTATCTCTAAACTTGACTATTTCAATGCATTCCTGGCTGGTCTCCCACCTAATATCAACTGGGATAGTCTTAGTACAAAAGGCTTAAATGGGGAGGAATTCTTAAAATGCATACAGGAGAGCTTTTTGAGCCAGTATATAGAAAGTCCTACAAGAGAAGGGGCAGTACTGGACCTAATCCTAGGGAATGAAGCTGGACTAGTGGTAGAAGCAACAGTGGGGGAACATTTCGGGGATAGTGACCATAACTCTGTAAGATCTAAGATAGTTATGGAAAAGGACAAAGACAGGCCAGAAATAAAGGTACTGAATTGGGGGAAGGCCGATTTCAATTTGATAAAACAGAATCTGGCCAAAGTGGACTGGGAGCAGCTACTTGTAGGAAAGTCTACATCAGGCCAGTGGGAGGAAATAGTGAGAGTTCAGAGCCAACATGTACCCATTAAGGTGAAGGGTAGGACTAAAAAGTTCAGGGAACCCTGGATGTCAATGGAAATAGAGTATTGGATCAGGAGAAATAAGGAGGCTTATGGCAGATTCAGAGCACTGAAAACAGCAGAGGCATGAGAGGAATATAGACAGTGTAAGGGGGGGGTACTTAAAAAAGTAATCGGGAGAGCGAAGAGGGGACATGAAAAAACATTGGCGGTCAATATAAAGGAAATCCTAAGGCGTTTTATAAGTGTATTAAGGGCAAGAGGATAACCAGGGAAGGAGTAGGGCTCATTACGGACTAAGTGGCAATCTGTGTGTGGAGCCAGAGGACATAGGTGAGGTTTTAAATGATTACTTTTCATCTGTTTTCACTGTGGAGAATGATGATGTAGGTGTAGAGATCAGGGAGGGGGATTGCGATATACTTGAACATATTAAAATTGAAAGGGAGGAAGTATTAGATGCTTTAGTGGGCTTAAAAGTGGATAAGTCCCCAGGCCCAGATGAGATGTATCCCAGGCTGTTGTGTGAGGCAAGGGAGGTGATAGCAGGGGCTCTGACACTAATTTTCAAATCCTCTCTGGCCACGGGAGCGGTGCCAGAGGACTGGAGGACAGTGAATGTGGTACCATTATTCAAGAAGGGTAGCAGGGATAGACCAGGTAATTACAGGCTGGTGAGTCTAACATCAGTGGTTGGGAAACTATTGGAAACAATTCTGAGGGACAGGATTAATCTCCACTTGGAGAGGCAGGGAATAATCAGGGATAGTCAGCACGGCTTTGTCAGGGGGAGATCATGTCTAACTAACTTGATTGAATTTTTCGAGGAGGTGACGATGTGTAGATGAGGGTAAAGCAGTTGATGTAGTCTAAATAGACTTCAGTAAGGCTTTTGATAAGGTGCCACATGGGAGATTGGTTAAGAAGGTAAGAGCCCATGGGATCCAGGGCAATTTGGCAAATTGGATCCAAAGTTGGCAGGAAACAGAGGGTAATGGTCGAGGGTTTTTTTTGCGATTGGAAGCCTGTAACCAGTGGTGTACAACAGGGATTGGTGCTGGGACCCTTGCTGTTTGTAGTGTACATTAATGATTTAGACATGAATTTAGGAGGTATGATCAGTAAGTTCGCAGATGACACGAAAATTGGTGGTGTCGTAAATAGTGAGGAGGAAAGCCTTAGATTACAGGACGATGTAGATGGGCTGGTAAGATGGACGGACAGTGGCAAATGGAATTTAATCCTGAGAAGTGTGAGGTGATGCATTTTGGGAGGACTAACAAGGCAAGGGAATATACAGTGGATGGTAGGACCCTAGGAAGTACAGAGGGACCTTGGTCTACTTGTCCATAGATCACTGAAGGCAGCAGCACAGGTAGATAAGGTGGTTAGGAAGGCATATGGGATACTTGCCTTTATTAACCGAGGCATAGAATATAAGAGCAGGGAGGTTTTGATGGAGCTGTATAAAACGCTAGTTAGACCACAGCTGGAGTACTGTGTACAGTTCTGGGCACCACTCTGTAGGAAGGAAGTGATTGCACTGGAGAGGGTGCAAAGGAGATTCACCAGAATGTTGCCTAGGCTGGAGCATTTCAGCTAAGAAGAGAAACTGAAAAGGCTGGGGTTGTTTTCCTTAGAACAGAGAAGGCTGAGGGGGGACCTGATTGAGGTATACAAAATTATGAGGGACATTGATAGGTCAGATAGGAAGAGACTTTTTTCCCTTAGCGGAGGGGTCAATAACCAGGGGACATAGATTTAAGGTAAGGGGCAGGAGATTTAGAGGGGATTTGAGGAAAACATTTTTCACCCAGAGGGTGGTTGGAATCTGGCATACACTGCCTGAAGTGGTGGTAGAGGCAGGAACCCTCACAACATTTAAGAAGTATTTAGATGAGCACTTGAAATGCCATAGCATACAAGGCTACGGGCCAAATGCTGGAAAATGGGATTAGAATAAGTTAGGTGCTTGATGGCCGGTACAGACACGATGGGCTGAAGGGCCTGTTTCTGTACTGTATGACTCTATTCTACCCTCCATAAACTTGAGGTCATCTAAAACTCTGCTGCCGTGTCTTAACTTGCATTAAGTCCCATTCCCCTATCACCCCAGTGCTCGCTGACCTACATCGGCTCCTGGTCAAGCAACATTTCCTTGTTTTCAAATCTCTCCATGGCCTCGCCCCTCCCTATCTCTGTAATCTCCTCCAGCTCTACAACCCTGAAGATATCTGCACTCCTCTAATTCTGGCCTCTTGAGCATCCCTGATTTTAATCACTCCACTATTGGTGGCCATGCCTTTAGTTGCCTAGGCCACAAGCTCTGGAATACCCTCCCTATACCTCTCCGTCTCTCCACCTCACTTTCCACTTTTAAAACACTCCTTAATACCTACCTCTTTGACTAAGCTTTTGGTCAACTGACCTAATTATCTCCTTTTGTGGCTTGGTGTTATACTTTGTTTTATAATACCTCTGTAAAGTGCCTTAGAACGTTTTATTACGTTAAAGGTGCTATATAAATATAAGTTGTTGTTGAATTGGAGAAAGGTACAAAGGTAGGGTTGCGGGGAGTGGGCAGCGGGGACAAAATTAAGAGGTGTGTGTGTACACCATCTGTAGCTTGCAAATCAGAAGAAATTGTGGACTGGGGGAGATGGGATGCAAGAAAGGGGATTATGTATATGGATACCATCATTTTTGATGCTTTCAGCCGTGCCGCAGGCTATGGCTGCAGCTACTCCAATGATGTTCAGGAGCCTCTCTTCCGCCGGCTAGGTGCTGCTGCCTCTTGTGCGGCTGCCTCTTGTTGTGTTCTACCTTGTCCTGCAAGAGAGAGAAAAGTGTGTCAGTGAGTATGGTGCAGTGTGTTAGGGTGATATGGTTGTCATGGTGAAAAACTGGCAGTGTGTGCAAGATGTGAGATGTGGCTTTGAGGCTTGCACAATGCTAAGTGTTTGGTGGTGAGGTGAAGCATTGAATGTTAGGTATGAGTCATGATTCAAAAAGATCATTGGCAAGTGAGTGAAGGGGTGTGGTTAATTGAACAGTGCGTGAGGCTGGTGCAGTTGGTATGATATAATATTTAAAAATGCATTCGCTGACTATGGCCATCTGTGTGAGGTTGTTAAATTTTTTGCAGTGTTGCATCCAGGTCCTCAGGTCGACACTGCTGGCATTGATCATGATGGCTATCTGGTCCCACTGCCTTTGACGTGTCTGCCTGGAGGGCCTTTGGGTTCCCTGTGGATAGACGACCTCTCTCCTCCTGTCCAACTTTTTCTCCGAGGCCTCCAGTGCTGTCGGAAAACCTTGGAACATGCTTCTTAACATGTTGTGCCATTCATTTGCCTTTCCCAGGTCAAACTCACTGTTAGAATGACATCCAGCACCTGCTCCAGCCAAAATGCATCCCCCCCACCCTCACATTAAGAGATGCAGGTTGGCTTTATATCGAGCAGACTTGCTTGAACCTGTGCTAGCCGCTCATGATTTTGCATTCTCTGCTCGGGTGTGCAGCCACTCAACAGCATGCTTAGCACTGGCTACACACTGCAATCATATAAATGAGCAGGCAGCACAAAGTCTGCATGCTGCCTATATCATAAGCAATGGACACATTAGTTGTGCTTTACCATCCCTGTGCCCGTTTTCGGGGGCTATCCAATTTTGTCCCCAATGTGTTCCCATTACGCTGTTTGAAGAAGAACATATAAGATCTCCCAGTGTCCCAGCCAACGATTATCGCTCAGCCAAAAAAAAACATATTATAATTGTTTCCGTTTGTGCAATGACTGCTTTCAATAAATGTTATAAGGTGAAGTACTACTTTAACTTATCTTTCATGTGTAAAGGAAAATGGGGGATTTTGATTTTGTGTAATAATGTCAAAGGAGTGATAGTGAGTTAGTAGCCATTTAAGTTTGTTGGCTCTAATATTATGCAGGCTGTCATCAAGGTCAATTTGTTCACAACCATCTTTAGCCAGAAATGTCAAGTGGATGATCCACCTTGGCTCCCTCTTGAGGTCCCCACCATTACAGTTACCAGTCTGCAGCTAATTCAATTTACTTCACATGACATTAAGAAATGGCTAAGCGTACTGGATTCAGCAAAGGTTATGGACCCCAACAACATTATGGCTGTAGTGCTGAAGACTTATGCTCCAGAATTAGCCGCACCTCTAGCTGAGTTGTTTCAGTATAGCTACAACACTTGCATCTACCCAATAAAGTGGAAAATTGGCCTGGTATATCCTGTTCACTAAAAGCAAGACGAAGCCAATCAGACCAATTACCACTCCATCAACCTACTCTCATTCATGGTGGAAGTGATGGAGGGTGTCATGGACAGTGCTATCAAGTGGCACTTTCTCAGCTGCTCGTTGATGCTCAGTTTGGGTTCCGCCGGGCTGCTCGGCTCCAGACCTCATGGACAAAAGAGCTGACTTCCAGAGGTGATGTGAGAGTGACTGCCCTTGACATCAAGGCAGAATTTGACTGAATGTGGAACCAGGGTCCTTGTAAAATTGAAGTCAATGGGAATCAGGGAGACTCCACTGGTTGGAGTCATATCTAGAATAAAGGAAGATGGTTGCAATTGTTGGAGGCAAATCATCTCAGCCTCACAAGATCACTGAAGGAGTTCCTCAGGGCAGTGTCCTTTGTCCAGTCACCTTCAGCTGCTTCATCAATGACCTTCCTTCCAACAAAAGGTCGGAATTTGGGATGTTTGCTGATGATTGTACAGTATTCAATTCCATTCACAGTTCCTCTAATAATGAAGACGTTGGAGCCCCCATGCAACAAGACCTGGGAAACATTCAGGCTTGGGCTGATAAGTGGCCAGTAACACTCACACCACACAAGTGCCAGGCAATGACCACCAAAAGAGAGTCTAACAATCTCCAACATTCAATGGCATTACCATCATCGAATCCCCCACCATCAACATCTTTGGGGTCACCACTTACCTAATACTTAACTGGACCAGCCACATAAATACTCTAATTACAATAAATTACTCTAAGGACAGAGGCTAGGTATTCTCTGGCAAGTGACTTACCTCCTGCCTTCCCATAGCCAGTCCACCACCTGCAAGGCGCAGGTTAGGAGTGTAATAGAATACTCTCCACTTGGCTGGATGAGTGCAACTCCAACAACACTCAAGGAATTCAACACTATCCAGCACAAAGCAGCCTGCTTGAGTGGCAACCTATCCACCACCTTAATCATCCAGCTCCTCCACCACTAGTGCACCATGGTTGCAGTGTGTACCATCTACAAGGTGCATAGCTGCAACTTGCTAAGGCTACTTCAACAGTGCCTTCCAGACCCACAACCTTTGCCACCTGAAAGGACAAGGGCAGCAGGCATATTGAGCTCCAAGTTCCTCTCCAAGTCACACACCATCCTCACTAATGTTCCCACCAGGCTGCATGGGTGCATGGCTGCACAACAATCAGGAATGTGCCACACAGGGAACAAAGAGGCCCATACCAGCAATGTTCTCTTTAAGATGCACGCATGTGCAGCCGCGCATCAATCTTAAAGGCAAAGTGCAGCAAACCAGCTACCCACAGCAAGCAGAAGTTATAGGTAGCATTAATCCTGACTTGGAAATGTATCACTGGTTCATCACTGTCACTGGAACCATCCTACCTAATAGCACTGTGGGTGTACCTTCACCACATGGACTGCTACGGTTCAAGAAAGCATCTCACCACTACCTTCTCAAGGGCAATTCGGGATGAGCAATAAATGCTGGCCTAGTCAGAGACACCCCAATGAATGAATACATTTTTTTTAAAAATCAGCAGTGAAAATTGAAGTACAGCAGTTGCTGACCACAGGATAACAGAGGATATATATATAATGAGGAGCATTGTGAATGTGACTTGTATTCTACCAGTCTGCTGATTTGAACATTTAGAAGTGGTTATGTTGCAACTGAGTTATTATCAGTACTGTGGGTGGCATATAGATTGTATCACATACCATCTATTCTGTATTCCTTTTATGCAACATGATAGGTGAGTAATGTTAAAATGATAAAGGTTTAGATATCACTTTTCTATTTAATTAGAAATACAATAAATAATATACAATCAGAAACTTGATTTTCTTATTATGCAATTCTAAATCTGAATATCAAGCTATCACAAGCAATGCACTTAAAGCACACTTCTAAAGAATATACAGGTGATAATATTTCAAAACAAAGACTTAATTGAATGATGCTCAGCAGTCACACTGATAAATGGCTATCATTTAAAAACAAATCCCCCAAATAAGTTGATGTTGCCTTTTCACTATTAATATTCTGGTTTGCTTTGCTTGACTTATAGATAGTTAAATCCTTGTAACCATAAAGCTTTAAGCTGAATGGGTGAAGTGGCATTTGAAACAAATGGCTGTAAATTGGGTTGTGAGGCCCAGAGGGGACAAAATCCCTCTATTGAAAAATTTCTTAATTTATAAAGACCTGAAGATGTATGTCAACTTATAGAGTTGCATTAGTTACGTGGGCAACCATCATCCAGTTTCTTTACACAGAGTAATTTCCTTCAGCTGCTGGATTATTGTTGTCTGCAGAATTCTACACTGCATTTAACAAAGATTTCTCTGAGATGCTGGTTTGGCCATTCTTTTGTTTATTGGCTGTTTCAAGATTTTGAGCTATAATTTGGATAAATTTTGTTCACTCTGCATTTTTAAATCAGGAAACTGAGTGCTACATTATTCGAGCTAGCACTCAGAGATGCCCCAAGATCAGACATCAGGACAGGGAGTAGCTCAAGGCTAGAAAACAGGGTCTGCAACGTTCCCTGACAGGGAAAGAGGCCTTAGACAGGCATTACAGAGGCCCGAAATTGAGGACGTGGACTTGGAACAGTCCTAGCAGCATGGTTATTTTTGGTTTGTTCCTTGAGGCAGTTTTGCTATTACTCTGTTCCATCATAAAGCCTGTCTGATTAGTCAAAGGTTGGTGGTGGCTTTTGGGGTAGAGTAATTGAGGGGTGGTGTGCACTTGAAGCCAAATTGAGGGCCTGAGGTTATTGCAGCTTTCCACTCTGTCATTATTCCACATTATTAACTTTGTTGTGTTTCACTTAAACTGAAAAGCAACTATCCTTCCCACACCTAGCAGAAATGCCACCAACACCTTAACAGTGTAGTTTTTCTTTCTCTTTCTCTTCCCTCACTACTCAGCAAGGTGCTTGTCCTTCCAACCAACTGTCACCTTAACCCTTCACCCCCTGCCCACTTCATCCTGACCTCTAACAACAAATGCAAGGAACTCATGCACATGTTGCCATTCCAGATCTGAACCCACCTGCCCTACAGCTTCCTGGTGGAATTTCTCCAGTTAGATTTCTAGCCCTTCCATAATAGCAAAACAGCATTCACCAAAATCATGAATGGCATTATCTGTGACTGTGACGAAGGTGCATTATCCCCCTTTGTCCTCCTCGACCTCCCTTCAAAGCCTTTGACACATTTGATCACAGAATTCTCTGTTGACCGCAACATGGCACTGCCTTTGCTTGGTTCCACTCTTTCTATCTAATAGCAACCCAGCATCTCTAGCAATGACTTCTCATCCTACCTCCACACCATCACCTTCAGGATCCCTTAAGATCACACTTATCCCCTTTCCCTTCCACATCTTCTGTCCTGCAATTTCTTCTGTACTTCTACCTTGGCTGTGAGCACAAAATACAATCTTCTGAACAAAATGAAAATGAGACAAGTCACTATAATACCTGTCATAGCTCAACAGAGAGGGAATTTGAATACAACAGACTTACGTACAGATAAAAAGTAGACTGTTACATTAGGCTAGGGGTTGAGTTTATAGACTGAAGACCAAAAATGCTAAACTTCCAAAAAGATTAAACCTTTTCTCAGAACATTTATCCTACTTCACCAAACATTTTTGCAATTGTAACTTACTATTACCAAAGAGGTTCTGGTTATATAATGGTCCTGAAAATTCATGGATCATGATCCTTGCAGCTTTCCTGGGATTGTGCCCTCAAGCAGAGGTTGCCATGTCAGTGGGAGGGGCAGGTGGATGTAAGCACCAAATGTGGGTGCATCTCAGGTGACCACATACCCCCATACTTGAAAACCTGGTGCCTAGCTGCCTATGAGAAAGGGGTTTGCACAGACCACATGCAGTTTTCCATTGATGCCCCTTGTATAAGGCGGACACTCTTGTTTTTAAAAAACTATTCAGGGCATTCTTTGAGGGTTTATACTGTTTTTTGGTTTGAACTCTCATCTCTGCAGTGGAGCTCATTATTACCCATTTGGAGGCTGATATGCCTCATCTTACTTGGCATACCAGCCCAAGCACTAGACCAAATCCTGAATGAGCCTGGGGAGAGGGATCTGAAGGACAGTCCATGCATCAGTCTCTGCCCCGTTATGACATTTGCCTTGAACAAGAGAACAGTGGTTCAGCGCCTTACAAAGCATGCTAGAAAATGCCCAGAAACATCAAAAACCTGACACAGCTAATCTCTTCCATTCTCTGATAGGTTCTGCGGATCTCCTGCCAGAGATCTGGAGAGAGCTTAGCAGAATCCCCATGGATATTTGGGACCAATACATCTAAATTCAGGACTTTTATCCATAACTCCTGTCTTTACTTGAATAATGTTGGAGTTCTTCGCAGATTTCCTTCCTTTAGGTTCAGTATTCTTCTACTTTTCTTGTACTTACGTTTTCCTTTCCATATTCACAGTGACACTTAAACAAAAGAGATTCAACAACCCTAATTAATCAAAACATATTACAAAATAAACAACAATGACAAAGACAACTTACCATACTGGAACTTCCACCCAGCATGGTTTGCATGTCTCTCTCACTTTCTCTCCTCTTCACCCCAACAATTTCTTTGCTCCCCTGCACCTGTCAAAACTAGCACCTGACCAGCCATTCTCCTTCTTCCTTTCCCCTCCCTCTCTCTCCTTCCCCCTCTCCCTCTGCTTCTCCTTTTCTCTCTCATGCCCCCTCTCTTTTCTCCCTCCATTTATACCACTATCTTTGACAGTTCCAAGGGCCCAGCACTCCTGACATCAGTGTTGCCATATTTTCAGTTGCTTGTTGTCAGCGGTCACTAAATACCCTAAACTACATTAATTTTATTGATCTAAAATCAATCATATGACATTTTGTGTGACACCACTTTTATCTAATACCCCTCCAATTAAGCAGTTTCTGAATTACCCATTCTGGTTTTGTGTTATTTCTAGTTTTTTGTCGCATTTCTCTTCTCACTTCTTTATTTTATCTGTGGTTCCCATACTTAACTTTCCCCTTTCTTTCCTCATTTCCACAGCTTCTGTAATATTTATCCTTTCCCCCAAGTGCAAGTATCACTGTCTTTCTACAGTTTCTGTAATGTTTACTCTCTATTTCTGAGTGTCTGTTTTATGTCTGCATCAACAGTTTCTATAATTTCTCTCTGTGGTTTCTTTGCTCATCTCTGATTTCTTTTATTCTGTATGCTGTGCTCAGTCCATGACTTTTCTCATCCACCAGCCTTTGACTGTTTCTGTTGTGCTCCCTCTCTTTCAGATTCTCTACCATGGTTCCACCACATGAATGCAATTAAACTGAAGGAAAAACAGAGAACCTTCTTGCCATTTCGAATGTCCGCATCACATTTCTTTTCTCATTTGCCAAATGCACATATTTTCAGTCCACTATTCTTGTTCCTCTACCAGTTCCATATTGCTGACTGAAATAAAGTTAGAAATGTGTTCATCATCAATGGTATTTTGCACATATCAGGATCCTAATTGTTTTTTAAAAACTTTTTCCAGCCACATCCCACCCTGACATCTTTTATTGAGCTAGAAGTCATCAAAAACATTCTTGTCTCTTCTTTCCCTCACAGCAAAGGATACCAGTACAGCTATGTCTGCAAAAAGTTTCTTTTCCTATAATGTTTTTCCTGTTCCTCTCTTTCACCCTCTCTCTCCTTAACTTCTCTTGAGCTCTCTGTCATCCTTATGGATGTCTTTCACCTCTATTTTTCTCACTTTCCACCTTTTTTTCATTCTTCTGTTTTTTGCTTGCTGTCCTTTTTACTTTTCTCTATTTACTCTTAATTCTTTTCATTTTCCCATCGTCTGTCTGGCAAGTGGGCCATTGAACAATGACTCCAGTGAGTGGGAGCAAGCATTGTATGATCACTCCCAAAATTTGTAGTGATTTTGCAATGGAGACTGATACTTGTGTGTTGCACTTTGATTCCTTACATTGGAGTTGCTACACTAAGACACCAGGGATACAAAATTTGACAACCTCCAAAAAGGGGTGCGGTGATCATGATACACAATTAACCTGTGCCTGTCACTTCCAGTGTGGCAGCATGCAAAATTGATGCTGCCTGCTAATTTGAATGATTGTAGCATGCAATCAGCACGATATGCCCTGTTGAGTTACTGCACACTTGAGCAGGGGCACAAAATCTTGAGAGGCTAGCACTACTTAAAGCTAGCCAACCTACTTAAATCCAGCCTGTACCTCTTAAAGGGGAGGTGCATTTCACTGGAGCATGTGCTGGAAGTTACTCTACAACTGAATGTGACCTAGGAAAGACAGAAGAGTGTTACAACATGTCAAAGAGCCGCCTCCAAGATTTTCCAACGCAATGCTGGAAGCCTTAGTGCAGGAGGTCAACAGGAGGAGAGAGGTTCTCTTCTGTCGGGATGCAGGAGGCCCTCCAGACAGATAATGAGAAGCCATGCTGCAGCAACTAGGGTAACAGTGCATAGCAGCATTAGGACAGGCAAAGGTACATGGAAGACAGGCACTAAGCGAATGCACAAGGGTGATTAGTTGACATTTGTATGAAATATGGAATGGCTTGATTTATAAATTTGGTTTGTAATGTTTATTTTGTGGTGGCTTTTACTTTTGCAGTGTGGTCAAGCAGACATTGTCATAGTTAGTAACAGAGGGAAGGGAAGGTGTGGGACTGTTGGTGAATGGGGAATTGGGGTTGCATTTACTGGTATCACAGTGGGATGAGTAGATCATGGACAGACTGGCCAGAAAGGGACTGTGTTGTTTGCCTCCTCCCTTCCTCATGCTCTTCCTCCTTTTCTTCCTCAGCTGTTCACTGTATAGCTGATAACAAGGGCTGTGCCTTTATGTTAGCGAGATTGTGCATTATGTAGTAGACCACCATGAATCATGACACCCAACCTGCAGGGACTGCAGGGCTCCTCCAGAGCAGTCAAGGCAGCAGAAGCATTATTTAAGCACCCCAATAGTCTACTTGATCACATTTCATGTGGCTGCATGATTTTCATTATATGCATAGGTTGCACACCGGAGTCATGAGCCACGTCGTCAAAGGATAGCCCTTGTCACCCAGTAGCCACCTGCCGGATTGGCATGGTGGCTTAAATGCAGATGGCATGGGGACTGTAGGTAGGTGAACCCACACCTCCGCTCTTATACCCTTAACTCTAAAGTCTGACTAAACCCATCCAGGTGGGGAGAATGGTCAAGGCTCACAACTCGATATTCTTTTATCAGTTTATTGTATCACCGTTAACTTACAAACATCAGTACCCTGCTCCCTTCAAGTTAAATCAATGCTCACAAAAGCTGTCCTTAATTTGCGAACTGCACTCACCCTGTTGAACACTGTTAGGAGTACATTCCCATCTGTGCGGATGATCAAGTCCACCTGCGGTTCCCTTGCAAGTCATTGCTCTTGCCCCTGAACACATGTTTCTTATAGCACAACAATCACATCCATGACAATGATTGTCTCAAACCCTTCCCGCTTTTGATTGTAACCTCTTAAATCTTGCAACAATTTCACATCTTGGGTTTACTAATAGTCCATTAACATATGAAGGTATTTCGATGGGGAAGATTCTGCCTGATCAGCATCATCAGATTAGTGAATGAGTTTCGCTCTAATCATACAGATTTTTGGGATTAGCATTTCCAAGGCACATGGGTGTCCACCCAGACATACTGGAACACACAGCTCATTAGCTTGTAAGTGTTATTTACAGTTTTGTTACAAGAGTTTACTGGTCGAGATAAGTCAGTTAAATCTGGATAGACGCATACCATTGTGTGGTCTGATTGCATCAGCTATCTCTTGACTAGTATATTCATGAAGTCACTCCATTGTCTGTTTCTTTCCAATTCCCTGCTTGTTTTTTTTTCAAGAGTTGTGTTACAAAGTCTCGTAGAATCCTGAGATGTGAAATTTGACCATTTTCTCCAACTGGATGGGGCTGGTCAGACTTTAGAGTTCAGAGTATAAGAGGGGAGGTGCGGGTTCACCTACCTACAGTATAGCCGCAGAACGAAGGCATCATTGATTGCTGCAAGGATACCAGGCATTAAGCTGAAAGAAACACACTGTATGTTTTCACACCAGTTGGACATTGAGGAAATGGAATCCTTTTCAGTTATGGTACATCTCAGAGTTGACAAGCAGCGCCTGAAAAGCAATATGTATGCAGTCAGCGGCTCCCGGCACCATGGGGAAGCCTGCAAACCTCACAAAGCCATGTGCTCACTTGACCTGTTTCTCTCTGGCAGGAGAGAATGAAATGTATTCAGCTGTCTTAGAATAAAGAGCCTTAGTGACCTCCCTCATGCAACAGTGGACAGCAAACTGGGAGATGTTGCACATATCACCTACTTCATCCTGGAAGGAGCCAGACACTCATTCTCCCTGTCATGTTGCAGGCGAAGGGATTGCAAATTACTTGTGGGAAATTATTGTTTACCATCAGTGACTGAGATTAACTGTTGTACAGTAACAACATCTCTATTGGCAAAACTGTTCGTAAATCCACTGCTGTGGATTTTGGTGAAGCCCTTTCCTACAGCTAGATGTTCTAAGTTCTGTACACCTTAGGCTGAATCTGATTTTTACATCATGCATTGTTACTAATGATGACATAATGATGACAATTGAATGTGACGTGCTATAAAAATCAATTATGCTTGGCAGCACAATTTGAAATAACAAAACGTTGTATTCACATTACAAAACATGGCTCAGATATAAATTCGTATCAGAAAATCACCGTTAAAATCTAACTCTATGCTTGTTAATAAATCACCTTTACAGAACCAGACGAGCCAAGTGGAATGCCTGTGTGAAACAACATTTCATTTTTGGATCTGTTTTTCTTGAAGTCAAAAATCTTGCATTGTTGAGATGCATTTTTTACTGGTTGATGTGTTATTTATTGGTTCTTTGAATACTATTCCTTCAAACCTTTGAAAAAAGAATAAGATTTTTTTTTCAAATGACAGAACTGGCAGCATGAGATTGAATTCACCCAATTTCACACATTGTAGTATAACCCGTGATAGTTTGCCTTTTATTTCACCCATGAGGAACGTCTGCTTAAGCTGTGCTTAACTGTGAGCCGTACGGCCATCTTTATTTGTGAAATGAAAGCTGAATTATAAGGGAAACCTGGCAGGTGATTTTCTATTTACTTACAAGATGGTGTGACCCATTTGACAGAGAATGTTAGGCCTGCAATAAGCATACTGCATTCAGTAAAGCAAATGAGATGTCGTAGGGAACGTGCTGACTTTCTGTGTTGCAGCTGCTCCTGAGTCAGTATTTTCTGGCTTTCTATATATCAATGATATATTGAGACTATGATTTGTTACAAAGCACACGTATTCTGGCAATATCCCAGTAACTGTGTGAATATGTCAGAACCTGAATCTAAATGTTTTTGTTTCATCTTTGAGATGTTCACAATGGTGTGGCTCAGTTATGTTACACAGGTGAACCATCATAGGATCCTCTGTGTTAGAATTATAACGCGTTAAAAATTTCCATCCTTTCCTCGGCGATTATGGGCAGGATTTTTAAAGCCCGCTGTGGCTGGGAGCAGGTGCACATGCGATTTGAAGATGGCATTCATGGAAGCCGACACTAGCTTCCGCCACCTCAGGAATGTGACTCCACTTTTAAAGGGATGTCTGGAGTGAGGGAATGGCAACCTCGCACACCTCCAATTAAGTACCTGTTGAGCTTGTCATGGAGCTCATTAACAGGTTTGCCAGCAACAGTTTTCAATTTTTAAAGGAAGGAAATGAGGAGAACGCCACGCCTGGAACATGGCAAGGAGCTCATGTAATCGAATTCCTGAGTCATGACAGAGCACATGTGCTGCATAGACTCCTCCAATGTCTGCCCATGGCTCCTCAAGGCCTCAGGAAACTCTGACAAACAGGAAATTATCTGCCTTTGGTTCTCCAGGAAGGCCTTCCTTGTCTGTGAAATCCGTGGCCCAGCATCTTCACCCAGCAAAACATTGCCGTGTCTGTCCTCCATCCTCTGAGGAGAACTGCCCACTGGTGACTCTACCTCACCTTCCTCCTCCTGCTCTTGTGTACTGTGAAGGTCACCCAGTGATGCCTTTTCTATGCTAATCTGTGGCCTAACCGAGGTGAATGTCTTGTGCTGGTAAAGGTGCCGATGTGTGATGTGACAGTGCAGGTTCTGTGGACTCTACCCCCCGCCGAGGATGGCAGCACTGATTCGGTAGGTCCACTTTGGTGCCTTTCTCTAATTTGCGTGGTGGGAGACACAAGAGAGTGGTAATGAGAATTGGTCCTACTCAGCCAAAGCCCCAGCACAACCAGCCCCTCAGATGACAGCAGTCTAATATCCATAGCACACATTGGGCAGGAGTCTCCTCCGTGCCCTTCACCTCAAGAAAGAGCTACCCAATGACCCTGTTGCTCATGGCCTCTTGTCTCTCTACCCCCCACCAAATGCTTTGACGGCACTCTGGTGATGTCCAGCACTCCCTCCTCCACTGCTGTCAAAGTGTGGAGCTGGGCCATTTCTCCTCCCATTCTGCCCATCTCCTGTGTATTATGGGCTCGCTTCTCCTGTAGGATGAGAGGAGAATGATTCATCAGTGTGCTGCCCTCCCTCATCTCTTCCAGCACAACATTCACATGGGCTGATGTTTCCCTCAGCTATTTTCCTATCTGAATGTTGCCCCATATGTGAGTGTGGCTGCGTCTCAGTGTTACGACCATTCACTTACTCTGACAATGTGAGGGAGAACTATGGGCAATCTGTGAGGTCAGGTCACTTGCATTCTGATACATAGAGAGTTGGTGCCAATGAAACGGGTGCCACTGGCCTCTCACCTAAACAAACCACAAGAGGTCATTGAATCTTTTTCTACACTGGAAGCAGGTCCTTCTCATGGGTCCCTGGCTGTTGACCTCTGTGGGCATCCAAGCCCTCTTAGTCTCACTGGGTGGATTTCTCCTTCCTGAGGCTGGGAAGAACAGCTTTATTCTCTGTGACATTGCATCAATGAGTGCCCACAGGGGGACATCAGAGAAATGGGCTGCCGCCAGGTAAAGGCCTGCTACCTGACCCGAACCCGACAGGACCCCACGACATGTGTCGGATGTGGGTTGGGTCGGGTCGCTCTTCCAGGTCCGGCTTTCGGGCTCGGGTCGGGCCGGGTCCGGGTCGGACACACAAAGTAAGTATTGCTGGTAAGTGTTAAAAGTAAAAAACCTACCTGAGCTGGGAGTCCGGGATTTCAAGGAGGGAAACTCTGAGAGTGCGCAGTGAGCGAATGAGCATCTCTATGAAGTCATCACGCTCATGCTGCAGCTTCCTGCAGATTTGGAGTTGCAAGATAGGTAGAGGGAACATTCTGGTGGTCGTGTCGGACTCGGGTTGGGTCGGGGTTGGGCTCGGATCGGGTCGGGCGCGGGAAAAAATGGAGGGACCCCGGCCGGGTTGGGCTCAGGTCTGATGTGTTTCTGTTGGGTTCGGGTCAGGTTTTTTTTCCCTGACCTGAGCAGGCCTTTACCGCCAGGGGGTGCATGTCCATGCCCACAGAAGCCCTCTGATTTCCCTGGTGCTGCATCACTGAAGGCAATGGTAAGCCCAGAAAATACTGCTGCTTGCCTGTTAAAATTGCCCTCAGTGACGTGTTCCCGCCTCCCGGACGCTTGGTGCCAGACTCACCCCCAGGCCAAATAATGACTATGCATTTAAAAATAGCACCATGTTAGCCAGAAATGTTCCGGACATCAGGTTCCTAACCCCGTAACGAAAATTCAGCCCTACATTTCCATTTTGCTTCCTGTAATTTCTAATGTAGTTTTTTATTTTTTGTTGTCAGCAAAATTAAGGGTGCAACAGAGATGGGTGACTTAATATGATTGGCAATACAGGCACCTATAATGGGGTTCCAGCACAGGACCGCAGATCTGAAGCACTCTGTACTTTGGAGCTGTTGACTTAACAGTGCTGTGCTGGGATCATATTATAGGCTCCTATATTGCCAATCATATAGCATTACTTATGGCATTCTAAAGTATCTGACCAACCCAAAATCTATGGCAATGCATTACCATAATTTGACAGCACCCCCAGTGCTTAGCACATGATATGCTGGGAGTGCGTCAATATCTAGGATCACCTGTGCCATCCATGCATAAATAAATGGCTGCTGGCATTTGGAATTTGGAAGTATCTTCTTGAGGGACAGGAAAGGAGGCCATGCCAATCAACATCAGAATTTGCACATCATGATAAAGTAGGTTGGATGGCTCTGGTATGAAGTTAGGACCACTCAAAGAACTTTTTTTAATACTGTTACTCAGCAACTAAAGCACTCCAACCAGATTATGGAGCTTGGACTTGATTAAAATGCAAACTGGCCCTTAGTGAGCCTTGTGCATAGTTTTGCACAGTTTGGAGCCCAGCAGTGCTTTGATCTCGCAAGAATGCAAAGGATGAAGAGCAGTCCTTAGGCCTCTGCATCCAAAGTATGGGGAGCCAGTAGTGCAGTTGAGTGGACATCAGCTATTGCATTAATGGTCCATAGTGTCTTCATCATATTAGCAAAAAGTGCTTTTTATTAATAATTTTAAATCTAAGCTACAATGAAAAATGTATTGGCAGAACACCTGTTTTAGATATACACACAGGTGTTCAACTTGACCAGTTTTGGCAGAGCTTTACAGCAGGCTGTTCTTGGCTATCCAGGATGCTATGCATTGACCCCCAATCCCCACAGTAAAATTTAAGCTAATATTTAAGGCATACTGAAGGCTTCAGATATTGCCACAAAGCACAACAGTTTATACAGAACAACTTGTGTTTATAGACAGCTCCAAATAGTACTGCATTACAGCATAACTACTAATAGGAGAAGACAGCAGATTTCTTAATAAAATAGTCAGGTGTACATTGCATATTATGGTAACTCAGTTCAGTTCATACGAATTGAATGACCATAATTTGCTGCACACAGGCCTGAATACAGTGAGCCTAATTTTGAGCTTGCTGTGTGCACAAACATGCCACATCTAGCAAGTGTACTTAATGTATAATATGATAGATTATATTTTCTGATCATCACCGGGTGATGCTGACTCATGAAAACCTGTCGGAAACTCAATCACCAGGGGTCTTCCCATAATGCACTAAGCAATTATTTCTGGGGTGGGGATGGCATGAAGCAGCAGACAAAGTGGGCTGAAGTTTATAGACCCCCCAACATCGGGGCTCGTGGCGGGGGAGTCCAGAAAATGCCTCCAGAAGAGGGCTGCCGTGCACCCCGATGTCAGGAGGGTCGGGCCCAATATTACCAGTGGAGGCGAGGCCTCACGGCGGCCCCCCCGCCACTCGGCAACCGAACGCCATTAACATATTTAAATAAATTAAAATTACTAAATTAATCAAACCTATGCTGCCGCCTTCTGTCCCGCTGCGGTCTTCCTGCTGCTGGCTGGCACTCGCGCGCCTTCGGATCCCCGTCCGGTGAAAGGCGGAACACTTGTGGGGAGGGGGGAGGAGTTAAGTTTCTTAGTGCAGGAGTGGGGGGAACAGAGTCAAAGTAACTTTATTGGTGTAGGGGATGGTGGGAAGGGTTTGTGGTGAAAGTTTATGCACTTCATTGGGGGGGAGGAAGGTCAGGTGGACAAGGTAAGTGTTTTTGGGGGGGAGAGGGAAAGTAATTAATTTTATGGTTATGGGGAGGGGTTGGAGAAGGGCAAAGTAAATGTATTTTTTTAATTCACTGCATCTTTAAATATTTAAATTTAACGGTAGGGCTCAAAGTCCTTTAAAGATGGCGTCAGCGCCTGTGCACAGGCAGCTGAAGCCATAGCTGGCGACAGACAGCCCACCCCCTCCACATGATTTGGGCGAGGGAGCCGCCTGCCCCAGCTATTTAAATGAGCCGCTGTGCTTAGGATCGCGGCAGCTCTGCGACGTGCGGCCCACACAGGCAGGCTACTATTGTTTTTGCAGCAGCAGACTTGTAAAATTCAGCCCAGTTTGTGATAAAAACAGGCGTTTTCACAATACTGGGATGAATTATAAATGTATGCAAATAACTACACATGAAATTTTCTGTGATTCATGCTGGCAATGGGCTGTGTACTATTGTCATCAAGATACAGAGAGGCTTGGTCTGTGCTACCAGAGATCAATCTTTAAGTTGAATTTACAATCTCAGTGAAGATTGCTGTTTCGGGTTATTTTGGCAACTTGTTTTTCCAAAGTTTTCTTTGAAGGATTTGGACAAACACTTTACACTGAGCTATTTTTAATTGCTGGAATTATCACTTTAATATGGGTCGTCCAATTAACAAAAATAATGGAATTGCTATTGGGAGAGATAGAAGAGCAGGAGGAAAGAAGGAATGTCTAGTCAAGTGCTATTACACTGCCGTCACCATGAAGCCATGTTGATAGACAACAGCATATTTAAATGAAGAAATTTATCTTTCTAGGCCTCAGCTCACTCAAAAAGCAGTGACATAGTTGTACTGCCTGTTGTCTAAGCAACCTCCACTATTTTTTTTTCTTTTTTTTCTTCTATATTTTTTATGTCGAGGGGGCCTTTATTCCTCAGGCCCCCTTTATATACACACTTATATTTTTAAAATAACTTTATTAAAACCAGATAAATAAACAAAAAACTCAAATTAAAATGCCATTCTCGGCGTTGACAATGCACTCCAGTCCCTGCGGTGCCCACCGGTCGCGGAAGGCAACCTCCACTATGGGGACAGCACTGCCGGCACTGTCATTGTAACCACAGCCTTGAACTGTTGTACCTCTGGCTCATTGCAAGTTGCCACAGGGAACATCAGTAACATCAGACAATCTGCAGTTCATATTTGTAACCAACAAGTGACTGATGCAATATTTAATAGGATAAGCAATTTCACCACTTTCTGCATGGACAGCCTATATCAGAATGGTCGGGCAGTACACTTTCGTCAACATGGCTGGGTTTCCCAAAACCTATTGTATCATTGACAGCACTCATATGGCTCTTTTAGCTTCTGCTCACAATTCCTGTGTTTTCTTGAACAATAAGGACTTGTGTTCTATTAAAATGTGTCTGTTGATTAGCAACACAAGAGTTAGGAGTGAATACCAACTTCCCAGGAAGCCAAAATTATGCCTCCATTTTAATGCAATCCACAGTGTCAGAATTATCCAAGCCGTAAAGATGAGAAAGATTGGCTCCTAGTAGACCAAAGCTACCCTCTTGAGACCTGGCTCATGACTCTTTTCAGCCAACCACAAACAGCAGCAAAGTGCAAATTGAATGAAGCCCATGCAGTCATTAAGTTCATCACTAAGCACACATTAAGCATCTTGAAGCTACACTTCAAATGCCAGAACAGGGAGAAACCTATAATAAAGCCCTACTAAAATTCCCAGGCTGATTATTGTGTGTTGTGTTTTGTACAACTCTGCCATCTAATAAGTCAGTGGAGCAGTAGAAGATAAAGACATCAATCCCCAGCTATGCTTCGATTGGAGCCTCCCATAACCAGGCGCATGTATCAGGATATCGACCAAAACTGTGCCCAATGTCATTATGTTTCTTATCAAAACTGTGTTTAGTTGATGAAAGGCCTCAGAATTAATACAATAAGAGTCAGAGGAAAAATGATCAACTACAGATTTGAGAAGAAACTAAATGGGCGTGAGCATAATTTTGGTGAAAGTTTATATGCTGATAACTTGTTTAGATGTTCCTAGCACCAAACCCTGTTACATGCTTTGAAGAGATCAAAGACAATGACAATGAATTACCAATGTTCTCAAGTGTGTGACATATACAAGAACATTACCGGCAGGATAGCTACACTGAAAATCATATCAATTATTATGGGTTAGTTTTCAAAATGATGAATGAGTTCAGTAAAGAGCAGCTTACATTGCTTTAGAAACTATGCTTATAAGGGCAATGGATGGAAGGGTAAGTGAAATTACCTTTCTTATCGATAAGATGAACATACATATATTTCCAAGGAGAAGGAAATAAGAAACTGGAAAGACAGCATTGGACAGAATTAAGTTTGGAGGCACCCCTATTGAGGACGATAGAAAGGATATCATCGGGATCAACAATCTTACTTAAGGTCAGGTCCAAGGTATCAGCCTTAGCTCAGCAGTAGCATTGTTGCCTCTGAGTCAAGGGGTTGTGGACTCAAACCCTATTCCAAAGACTTAAGCATATAATCTAGGCTAACACTTCTGTGCAGCACTTAGGATGTGTTGCCCTTTCAGAGGTGCTATCTTCCAGAAAAGTAATTAAACCAAAGCCCCATCTGCCCTCTCAGGTGGATATAAAATATCCCATAGTATTATTTGAAGAAGAGCAGGGGAGTTCTCCTGGTATCCTACAAACATACGAATTAGGACCAGAAGTAGGCCATTTGCCTCATCTAGCCTGCTCCACTGTTCAATAAGATCATGGCTGACCTGTGTGTCTCGAATTCCATTCTCCCATCTACCACTGATAACCTTTGATTTCCTTGCCTAACAAGAATCTATCTACCCCCGCCTTAAAATTATTCAATGTCCCTGCCTCCACGACCTTCTGAGACAAAGAGTTCCAAAGTCGCACAACCCTTGAGAGAAAAATTTCTCTTCATCTCTGTCCTAAAAGGGCGACACTTCATTTTAAAACAGTGCCCCCTAGTTCTGGACTCCCCCACAAAAGGAAACATCCTTTCCACATTCACTTTGTCAAGACTGTTCAGGATCTTATATACTTCAATCAAGTCTCCCCTCACTCTTCTAAACTCCAGTGAAAACAAGCCCAGTCTGTCCAACCTTTCCTCATAAGACAACCTGCTCGTTCCAGGTATCAATCTGGTAAACCTCCTCTGAACCACTTCCAAAGCATTTACATCCTTCCTTAAATAAGGACACCAAAACTGCACACAGTATGCGAGATGTGGTCTCACCAATGCCCTGTATAACTGAAGCGTAACATCCTTACTTTTATTTTCTGTTCCTCTCGTAATAAAGGATGGTATTCCATTAGCGTTCTTTATTACTTGCTGTACCTGTTGTGCCCCTTTAAGCCCAACAAACAGCAGAACTGACCAGCAACCGAAGACTCCACATTGAACTTAAAGAACTGTAACTATCAGATACACTGGGAGACCTTCCTGACTCACTCCCACCTCCGCTGCCACTTTACACAGAGTGGCGGTGGCGAGAAACGGCCCACCCACCCCGGGCCAATCAAGGTCCTTAAATGGCTACTTAATGGCCACTTAAGGGCCTTCACCCGCCTCCACACAGATTTTACGTGTGGCAAGTGGGCATCCTGGAGCCAGGAAAAGCCACCTAACGAACGCAGGGGGCTTCTGAGCGTCCCAGGGTGACCCTCATGATCAGGCACCCTGTGCATAATGGAGGGCCGCCCCCGCTACCCCGACCACCCCCAAGACCCAACACGCCTCCCTTCCCCCCAATCGATGAATCTTGCCTCTTCGGGGCCCAATTGATTACCCCCGGTGAGGAAGCCAAAACTTACCTTCCCTCCTGGCTGCGAGACATCTTGTCTTCCTGCTGGGCTGCAGTCCCAGCAGTGGCCACTGCTCCCGGTGGCATTGTCGGGACTTAGAGCTGCCAGCCTGCTGATTAGCTAGCAGCTGTATTAGGCGGGACTTCATTCCTCAAGCAGGTGGAAGTCCTGCACACCAATTGAAGCCCGGGACCCTCAAAATATGGGTCGGATCCCCAGGTGAGGTGGAAGCAGGTTCGCCACCGACCTTTCAGTCAGTGGCCGGCTCCCGTCCGCCTACTGTAAAATTCCGGCCATTCCCTCAAACTTTTCCCCTTTATTCCTTCTACTTTTTCAGTCTGTATCTGCGTGTGTGTTTATTGCATATGCATGCTAGCGTGGTCGCGTCGCATATTCGTAGTGGTTAACCGGGTTAGAGTTTAAGATGAATAAACTTCTACCTTTCTTGTTTAAATTTAAGAAAACCTGTCTGAATTGATTTCTTTGCCTTACAATTGGAAAGTGGTGAACAAGGATTCACTAAGGGGGAGCTAAAAGCACAGTGTTTTAAAAATTAAACCCTGTTACAGTTAAACTAGGCAAAGGCTGAGAGGGAACCCCTAGACCCCTCTCACCTGGTCGTTACACTTGACTTAATCAGAGTACAATCTCACTTAGTTTCAAATCAATGTCTACAAAGTAACCTTTAAAAATTCACTGCAGGTTTTAATACAGGTTTTTTTTTTCAAAAGTCAAAAGCAAAGCAAAAGCAAGGCAGAAGTAAAATGCGAAAACATAAAAAAGTGCAAAAAGTTGTGGCTGCAGGCCTCAGGCCTACAATTCAGCCCTTTGTGTTTGTGCCAGCTCTCTGCAATAGTAACTCAGCTGGTCCCGCTGCATTGTCCTTTTGCTGTAGCCCTGCTCATGATTTTGACCACCTCTATCAAATCTCCTCTCAATCTTCCGTTACATAAGAAGAACAGCCCCAGCTTCTCTAATCTATCCAAGAAATTGAAGTTCCTCATCCCTGGAACTATTCCTGTAAATTGTTTTTGCACTCTCTCAAATGCCTTCACATCCTTCCTAAAGTGTGCTGCCCAGATTTTTTTTTAGTTCATTAATGGGATGAGTGTCGCTGGCTTGGCCAGCATTTATTGTCCAACCCGAATTGCCCTTGAACTGATGGCCATTTCAGAGGGCATTTAAGAGTCAACTACAGTGCTATGGGTCTGGAGTCAAATGTTGGTCAGACCAGGTAAGGATGGCAGACTTCCTTCCCTAAAGGACATTAGTGAACCAGATGGGTTTTTACAACAATGGTTTCATGGTCACCATTAGACTAGATTTTAATTCCAGATTTATTAATTGAATTCAAATTTCACATCTGCCGTGGTGGGATTCAAATTCATGTCTCCAGAGCATTAACCTGGGGCTCTGGGTTACTAGTCTAGTGACATTACCACTATGTCACTGGACACAACACTCCAGTTGAGGCCGAACCAATGTTATAGAAAGGTTACCATAACTTCTTGCTTCTGTACTCTATACCTCTATTTATAAAGCCCAGGATCCCATATGCCTTATTAACCACTTTCTTAACCTCCCCTACCACCTTCAACAATTTGTGCACCAATGTCCCCAGTTCCCTCTGCTCTTGCACTACTTTTAGAATTGTATACTTTATTTTATAATGTCTCTTCTCATGCTTGCTACTAAAATGCATCACTTCACATTTCTCTGCATTAAATTTCATCTGTCACTTGTCCACCCATATCACCAGCCTGTCTGTGTCCTCTTGAAATCTGTCACTATCTTCCTCACAGTTCACAATGCTTCCAAGTTTTGTGCTATCTGCAAATGTTGAAATTGTGCACTGCACACCCAAGTCTAGGTCATTAATATAGATCAAGAAAAGCAGTGGTCTTAGTACCAACCCTTGGGGAACCCAGTATATGCCTTCCTCTGGTCTGAAAAACAACCATTCACCATTACTCTGTTTCCTGTCACTCAGCCAACTTTGTATCTGTTGGATCCCATCAGTTACAACGAGAGACGAAGTCCGACCGTAACTTTTAGAAACTTTATTGCAGTATATGGCTGTTACATTGCAAGGATACAAAAGGAACAAAAAGCAAAACACAAGAACATGCAAAAGAACAAAACAAAAGAACAAAACAAAAGAACATGTACTCACTACAGCAAGCCTTTCTTATAGTTATTCAAACAAAACTAGTAATGCCCCCCCCACCTTGTTTCTGAGTGGTTTGCAGACTTCTATTATCAGTGCATGATTGGTTCATTCGTCCCAGCATTTTATTCTTGCATCTTATTTCAGTAGTTTCACATCCCCCCTCCTTGAACTGTTAGGCTGATTATTAAACAATAGGCTACTATTAAGCTATCTGCATCTGTCCTGTTAGCTTCTGCTTGTTATTTTTTATAAATTGGCTCCACAACTCCACAGTTAGTTTGTTAGCTGATTAGTTTACTTTTGATCTGTCCCCACAGTCCCCCCTTTGATTCTTCAAACTTCTTTAAGAATCATTCCATCAATCCCACCTAGGTGCCTTTAATGGTCTCTACTTGTCTAGAAACAGCCTTCAACACCCGGAGGGGTTGCGCTTAATACGTTGCCCACTTGTGCCACAAGAGGGGACGATGGGAGCTCTGTAAGGGCATAAGCTTGGCAGGAGCTTCAGTTACTTGTTTACAACAGTACTTAATAAGCAAAACCGTAAAATACAAAACTATGATTGTAACAAAAAAGATCAAACCCTGTACCATTGAGGTCCCTATTGAGCCCAACCACCCGGTCGCCCAACCCCATAAGGTGGGAGTTGGGGGTTGTTTGAGTTTCTCTTTCAACGTGCATTTCCCTGGACACTCGATTAGTTCCCCAAAGTGGAAAGGTTTGGTTAGTCAAAAGTAAGTAGATACTTAAAATGCATGCAAAGAGGATAATAAAAATTCTGAACATATTGGCAAATGGTAATTGTCCTGATACAGGTCGTTGTTTAGTCACGGGTCGCTCGCTTGATGTGTGAGGTGTGTATCCAGGCTTTCTTCCCTTCCATCTTAACTGCTGCCTGGGTGGTCAGTAGCACCTGGAAAGGTCCCTCCCACTTGGCGCCCAATGGTTCTTTATGTATTTTCTTCACGTGGATCCAGACTCCCAGGACGATGTCGTGCCCTCCTTCTGGTGGGTCACCCCAAGCTGCCGATACCTGCGAGGAAGCAGAACTGATAGCATTTGTTAGATTCTGGCAATATTCTAGTAGAGCGTCACTCATCAGGTGACAATCAGCTTTTCACAAATCAATTGTTCCCGGTAAAGACATGGGTCTCCCTGTTATTATTTCAAATGGACTCAGGCCCGTAGTTCTGTTCGCAGTCGCCCTAATGCTGCACAGACCTATTGGCAACGCCTGGGGCCATGGTATTCCTTGCTGGTGATACTTAGATAGTCGTCATTTTAGGATCTGGTTCATTCGCTCCACTTGGCCCGAGGACTGTGGGTGGTGAGGACAGTGTAAATACCACATAATGTTCAGTAGCTGACAGACTTCCTGACAACTGCGCCTGTAAAATGAGTCCCTTGGTCAGAATCAATGCTGACCGGTACTCCCCATCTGGGGTGTAGTCCTTACACAAGACCTTAGCAGTGTGATTGGCTGTGGCTCTTCTGGCTGGGACGGCCTCTACTCATCTGGAAAATCTGTCGACAATGAGGAGAATGCCGGTGTATCCCTGGCAAGGTGGGAGAGTGATATAGTCGACTTGTAAGCACTGGAATGGGCCGGCTGGAGCAGGAGCTCTTAGTTGAGGCATTATCGTGGTGGGCTCTGGATTGTTTTTCTGACAGACCACAAAGCGGTCAGTCACCAACTGGGTGTGTTTTTTGAATCCCCGACCCCACCAGCTTTTCTGGAACTGAGCCGTCATCTGTTGCGGGGCCAGGTGCCCCCAGGAGTGAATCTGTTGGGCTAAAAAGGGCATCAGTGCCTGTGGCCGCGACTGGTCTCTCGGTGTCCCTATGCCTCCAGATGCCGTCTTCACATAGCTTCATCCCTGCTTCTATCCAGGTCCATTTTTCGTCTTTGGGGCACTCGCTCTGCATCACTTGTAGGTCTTGTGCCAAACTGGGTACATTCAGTTTACATATTTGCATCCGTGCGTCCGGGGAGTCACCCTGCAAGGCGGCTCCCTTGGCTGCCTGGTCGGCTAGGGCATTCCCCTGCACCTCTATGGTATTATCCTCCGTATGGGCTTTACATTTCAGAATGGACACCTCTTGTGGTAATGGCATGGCCTCTATTAAGTCTCGGATCTCTTTCCTGTTTCGGATAAGTGTACCAGCATTGGTGAGAAATCCTCTTTTGCGCCACAGCTGACCAAAGTTATGAGCAACTCCAAAGGCCTATCGTGAGTCCGTATAAATATTAGCCGTCTTTCCCTCTGCTCTCCGACATGCCTCTGACAGGGCGTGTAATTCGGCCTGTTGGGCTGACGTCCCCGAGGGCAGACATCCCGTCGCCACAACTTCGTGTAGGGTTGTAACTGCCCATCCTGCTTTCCGGGTACCGTTGTCAACAAAGGCTGAGCTGTCTGTAAAAAGGATTAAATCCGGATTGTGCAATGCCTCCTCCGCCGCTAAGGTTACTTCCTCTGTCTCTGTCATAGCCTCCACGCAGTCATGCTCTTCCCCCTCTTGCTGCCCAGGCAACGGGAGCATAGTTGCTGGGTTTACCGGGCTGGCTCGGACTATATGGAAGTTGGGGGTCTCTAGGACCGTTGTCCATCGGGTCCATCATAGTATGGTCAGACAAAGTCAACATGGTTTTACATAAGGGAAATCATGTTTGACAAATTTATTCAAGTTTTTTGAGAATGTTAATAGTGGGGTAGGTAAAGGGGAGCTAGTAGATGTAGTTTACTTTAATTTCCAAAAGGCATTCAATAAGGTCCCACACAAAAGGTTAATACGCAAAATAAGGGCTCATGAAGTTGTGGGTAGTATATTGGCATGGATGGCAGATTGGTTAACAGACAGGAAGCAGAGGGTAGAGATAAGCAGGGCATTTTCAATTTGGCAGGCTGCAACTTGTGGAGTGCCACAAGGATCAAGGCTGGGGCCTCAGCTATTCACGATCTATATTAATGACTTAGATGAAGAGACCGAGAATAATGTATCTAAGTTTGTTGACAATCCAAAGCTAGGTGCAAAATTAAGCTGTGAGGATGACACAGGCAGGTTAAGTGAGTGGGCAACCAAGTGGCAGATGCAGTATGCTGTGGGCAATGTGAGGTTATTCACTTTGGTACCAAGCATAGAAAAGCAGAATTTTTTTAAAAAGCATGAAACTTTTAAATGTTCATATTCAGAGGGACTTGTGTGTACTTGTACAAGGAATGCAAAAAGGTTAGCACACAGGTGCAGCAAGCAATTAGGAAGGCAACCAGCAGGTTGGCCTTTATTGTAAGGGGATTGGAGTACAAGAATAAGGAAGTCTTTCCACAAATTTGTAGGGCTTTTGCGCGACCACATCTGAAGTATTGTGGGCAGTTTCTGTTCTCCTTATCTAAGGAAGGATACCTTCCTTGGAGGCGGTACAGCAAGTGGTCACTAGATTGGTTCCTGGGATGAGTGGGTTGTCCTATGATGAGAGCCTGAGTAAATTGGGCCTATATTCTTTGAGTTTAGAAGAATGAGAGATGAAATCATTGAAACTTATAAGATCCTGAAGGGGCTCGACAGGGTAGGCACTGCGAGAAATAAAAACAAGAAATACTGGAAATACTCAGCAGGTCTGGCAGCATCTGTGGAGAGAGAAGCAGAGTTAACGTTTCAGGTCAGTGACCCTTGAAGAAGAAGGGTCACTGACCTGAAATGTTAACTCTGCTTCTCTCTCCACAGATGCTGCCAGACCTGCTGAGTATTTCTAGCATTTCTTGTTTTTATTTCGGATTTCCAGAATCTGCAGTATTTTGCTTTTATTTTAGACACTGAGGGGTAGTTTCCCCTGACTGGAGAATCTAGAATATGAGGGCATAGTCTCAGGATAAGGGGTTGGCCATTTAGGACTGAGACGAGGAGAAATTTCTTCACCCAGAGGGTTTTGAATCTTTGGAATTCTCTACCTCAGAAACTTGCAGATGCTCAGTCATCGAGTATATTCAAAACTGCGAAAGATGAACTTTTATTCTCTCAAAGGGAATCAAATGATTTGGGGAGCAGGCTGGAAAGTGGAGTTGAGGCAGAAGATTGAATGTGATCATACTGAATGGCAGAGAATGCATGAGGTCTACTTCTGCTTCCATTTTCTTTCTTCTTATGTACTACTTTTATGTGGTGCTACCCCTGTGTCTTCAGCAGGCTGCTTGTTCCCCCTGCTCTGACTGCTGAAATGCTCATGGCCAATGTCCTCTGGGTTTTGGAGCCCACGAGGACTGCCAAAGACTGCCCCATCTACACCTGCACAGGGGCAGACACGGCCACTGGGACACGAGACAAGTCAGCATTTGGGGCTCTGACTAAGGTGGGGGAGGGCTAGGGCAGAGGAGCGGGAACACCTTGAGTAGAGTCTCCACTTCTATGTGCCTTTTCTCCATCTTCCCACTGATGGCCCACCTGCACTTCTCTGCTAGCCAAGAGCTAGAAAACACTTTGCTGCACTTCAGTGAGGTGCTGAATAGCCAAGGCGAGGCTTTCCTCCATTCTAGTTAAAGTGGCAGACCATTGGAGAGGGTCAACATGCACTTGGTTGCCTGCTGCGTCAGATGCTCCATGCAGGTGGCTACTCTTTCCCTGAGGTGGACATCAGGCCTGAGACATCTTGGAATTCATGGTAGCAATAGTGGGCTGTGTCTCTGGAAATGCAGACTGAGCCTCACACATTTTTTGATGCTGCTCCAGAATTGTCCTTTTCATTGATGATCCCCAAGGCTCAGCAGCTTCGTCCAGCTAAACAGAGCTTGGAGTGTTCTGCACCTTCTGATGGGTCTGTCCACTCAAGCACCTGTCTTCAACACCAGCTCCTGGTTACTTGTAATATGTGTTTCACCATGTGATAACCCAACTAGCTGCCTTGGAAGCATCACCAAGTTGTGTGTATCTGAACTGGTGGATGTAAGCAAGAGCCATGTGATGGTGTTTAGTTAGAAAGCACAATCTCCTCTGAGGACACCTCAGCCTCCTTCTGCACCAGTTTCTCCATGATTCTTGATGAACCTGTGGGAGATGAATTTGAAATGACTAGGGGAAAGGAGTCAAAGTCATCATTTTGAACATAAACATATTTCAGTTACAGGTGACATCAAGTGTGAGTGTTGCATTCATGTGTCTTGTGTGATAACTAATTCTGTCACCTGGTATCAGGGAGACCTCCATCTTTCCATCTCCAATGGTCATGTGCTCCACCACTCTGCCTCCTCCTCTGCAGTGGCCAGGGTGGTGATAACTGGAAGGCGACTCCAGGTTCTCTGCCTCGCCCTGGAGTTCTTCACTGGCTTCTTGTGCAAGGATAGAAATAAGAGAGTTATGAGCATGACAAATGGAATGTTTTGAGAGGATGGCATGGCAACATTTGTGGAAGGTCACTGTGATTGATGGTGTAAGATTGCAATAAGACGAGGGTCTATGCCAATTTTGTCTGTTCAGATGGAGATGTGAAGAGGTACCTTGAGAGAGAGGAATGAGTGGAATGGAACTGGTGCAGAAGGAGACTGAGCTGTCCTCAGAGGCGATTGTGCATTTTGACTAAACACCGTCACAAGGCTCTTGCGCACATCCACAGTTCAGATAGACACAACTTGGTGATGCTGCCAAGGCAGCTAGTTGGGTTATCACATGGTGAAGTTGTGTTGGTCTGAGAGTGCTTTGCAGGAGAAGGCTGGGGAAGTCAGAAGGAGGAGGGTGGCACTTGAGTGTGGCATGCTGCTCACCATTCCTGCCCTGATGAGGTCATTGGACCTCTTGTGGCATTGTGTCTGTAAACGCAGGAGCATGCTCCTGCTGCTCACTTCTTCCATGACTTCCAACCACACCTGCTTGCTTTCAGAGGCTGTCTTCTTCCTCCTGTCTGCCAGGAATACTATTTCACTGTGGCTCTTACAGCCACAGCATTACCTCCAGCAATGCCTCCCGGAGGCAGCATTCCCGTGTTGAGACTCTATCAATAATGTTCTTGTCTCTATCCTGATCAATTTTGATCTCTGGCTGGTGTCCCTTTAAATATTGAAGGGTCAAGATCACGCCCACCCACTCCTATTGATTGGAAAACCTAGAAGTGTGATGCTAATGTCATGGCTGAGATAAAAAGCCACAGCAAAGTTCACTCCACTCTCTTTCGGGCTCTTGATCAACGGCCAGCCTACCGTCCTGTGAGCAGGTCCAAAGATTATAATTCTGCCCCATGTCTCAGTAATTCTGACTATACCTGGTTCCTTGCAATGTATTATTGCCTCCATTACTCCTGTTTTGTTCAGAACACTTTATGCATTTCTGTATAGACAGTTTAACTCATTTTTAATAGAAGTCTTCTCACTATTTTAACCATCTTTTTACAATGATGTTCTTTTCCAAAGTTATTGTTGGAGAGGAAAGGTGAGCCAGAGAAGTCAGCTTTATTTTAGGAGAACTAACAATTTACCATACAGATACAAAAGGGATAGAATAGAGGATTCACAGAAATTATAAGAGATAGTTTTGACAAATGACCTGAAGGAACATATGCTGGAGGAGCAGGAAAACAATTGTTATTTGCTGCACATTCCCAGAGCAAGAAAGAGAAACTGTGCTCCTGGCTCTTGGCACAAGTAATTCTCAGCTGAAGTACTCCTGACCAAGAAAGTCAAAAAGACAAAACAATTGCAAAACATGCCTTTTCTGTTTACTTGGATCAAAAGCAACTCGATGGAAAACTGTCGTGTTGAGTCTCCAGGCCACAAAAGATTTACTCAATGTGCTCAGATAAAAATGCATTTAGCCTGTCCCTCGTTGGCCTTCACTGCTCTGAGAAACAATCCTGGAAAAGTAAAATCAAAAGGTGACTCATCTTGGCCTGTTGTCTCACACCTTCTACCACCTACATATTGAATAACCTTACCAGAATCAGCAATGTAGGGATACAACCAGATATAAGGGTATTGGAAGATACAGCAGATCTGCTGGCATTCCACATAATTTCATTGACTAAAAACTTCACATTCCTAACAGGGAACTTAACATTTGATATATTGTTAGATAAACAATTGTAATATTGCAGAATTAAAACATTCCAATGTTATTTCCATAGGGAAGTGATTGACTCGGAAGGTGAGAACTCTGCCCTTTGACATTTTGTTTTAAATGTAGCTCAGACTGGTGGATCGAAGTCTGTTTTTGCCAGCTGGAAGGATTCTCAGTGAAATGAGATTGGGCAGCCTCAACACAATTGCTAGTAGACATAAGTACGCAGCACCAAACTGACTATAATTCAGCTCTAATGAACATTTAATTGGCAGCTTTAATCAGAGAGGCCACAAGAATATGCAGTGTGGGAAATGGAAATGTGATACTGGTACAGCGGGAGTGCTGAGGTTAAGGCCGGTTGCTAGGCAGAAGAGTCTTAGCTTTACTTCACTCCAAATTTTCCTATTCTTGACCTCAGAGTTCTTGATGCCGGCACTTTGTGCCCCAAATAGAACAGGTGGTCCTTCAGCGACATGAATATTTCTACAAAATGTAATTGCCTTCTCTTCCCTCTGCCCCACAAAAATGTGCTTCCAATCAGTACTCAACGAGCTACGTATCTGGACATGCTGCAAACATGTTTGCATACGAATGTATGTTCCGACGGAAAGAAGTTTTGTGATTCTTAACACAGTTATGCTGTCGTAACAAGCATTATGTTCTATTTATACGAAACAGAATCACTAGGAGGGGAAAAAAAACCAAAGTGAAGTCAGCTGGCCAAATTGTTGTCTCACATCTGAGCCATGTGTTGTGGTATAAAAAATTCCCATCACATTTCAATTTTAATATCTATTGGAAAGCGACCAGCAGTTTTTACAGTTCAGTGCATACATCCCAGAAATGAATGTTGTTAACTCTCAGTTTTTTTTTATAAACCATTCCTTTTATTCAGTTGGTTTTCAATTAATATTAAAACAACAATAATTTGGAAAATAATTGAAACCACTGTGTTATTCAGATCTGTAACCATTTTATATTCTTGGCAGCTGCCAGAGGGTAGTACTGTGCCTTGTGGCAAGAAGCAAACAAATTTACGGGTTTGCAGTGTATTTAAACACACTGCTGCTCATCAGTATGTATTGTGATTTCCTGCTCATTTGCATACTTTTCCCACAGAATGTAAAAACTCATTTCAATTGGATCATCAGAGACTTGGAATCGCTCCTACTTTCAGGTTTGAGCTCACCCCAGGGTAGTGAGCAGCCTGTGTCGCTTTATCAGCAGAGATCAGCTTGTCTGTCACTATACCTCGAATGAATTACACTCCTCTGAGCACAACCATCCAAAATATTTTATTTTCCTCTGGTCTATGGATTAATCAGCAATGGACGTCTGTCTGTGCTATTCTTCATTCTCTGCTGCTGTTGATAACTGCAGTGAGATTGTCGTGGTGCGCTTTTTGAAGTGGGTGGCTGAAACAGTTTCTTCAGCTTTTTTTTCCAGTTTTGGCTGCTGTCTTTAGTCTGACAGGGAATGCAAAAACAACACAACACACAAGCATGCTAAAATAAATGTTGACTTATTTCTCTTCTCTACAGGCGGCACATGCCAAAGCAACGCGCTTCCTGCCTTAATGCGGCCTCCAGTCCCAGCTATGCAGCCAGCCTTGGATGTTAAACCATTTCTTCCATTCCCACTGGACACTGCTGCTGCGGTCAGCCTTTTCCCTAATTTTAGTGCGGTGAGTTCTTTGTATTTATTCTCTGTTGTTGATCAGAGCTAACTTTGAGAGTGGGGCCATGAAAATATTCCAGTGCCTGCTTTAATATTTCGGAAAGAGAAAGGGATGGTACCAGTGTATGATAGTCCTTTAAAGTATGTCCATTGTAAAGAAGTTTATGTTCTCAGAATGTTTACAATTTTACTTGGTGACAATGCTGCATCTGAGGTTGCTTCAGTGTAAGCTGTATTTGGTATAGCTGTTGCTGCTGCAGAACCTGTTTTCAGTTGTTCTCTAGAGTTTGGATATAGCTTATAAAGCATTGTCAATTCCTTGATGAAATATGACATTTTTTGCTGTGTGGCATTTTGATTTTTACTGTAAAATGTTCTCTAATGAGTAAGTTACATTGAAATCTCAACATGTGTTATGTACATACCATTTGTACACAAAACAATAATGTATTGTGCTTTGACCTAATGAGTGCAAAATATCTTTTTGCAGCTTGTAAAACATCCGCATGCTTTCTAACATCTTGCAGCTGTAAGACTAACTTTTTAAAGCTGTTTATTACAAAATATTCCAAGACAGAACTAAAACAAGGAATAGAATTCTCAATATATCTACATACTGTTTGTCAATTCTGTTAATAGTCCATCCCCACCACTTTTTGAATGCAGCATCAATATGCATGTCAGACCTGGATTTTGCGGTAGAATGAATGATGAGGCTATCAGCGCACACTGTGAGTAGAGAGGCAGAAAGGTTTAGGGAGGGAATTCCAGACCTTAGGGTGTTGGCACTGAAGGCACAGCCACCAAGGGTGGAGTGATTTGAATTGGGGATGCGCAAGAGGCCAGAATTGGAGGACCACAAGTATCTTGAATGGTTGTAGGACTAGAGGAGGTTGTAGAGATACGGAGGAGCGAAGCCATGGAGAAATTTGAAAACAAGGATGACAATTTTAAAATCATTGCTTAACTGGGAGCCACCAATGTAAGCTAGTGAGCACAGGGTTAAAGGACAAATAGAACTTAGTGTGAGTTAGGATACAGGCAGCAGAGTTTTGGATGAGCTTAAGTTTATGGAGAGTGGAAAATAGGAGGCTGGCCAGAAGTGTATTAGAATAGTCAATTCTAGAGGTAACAAAGGCATTGATGAGGGTTTCAGCAGCAGATGAGCTGAGGCAGGAATAAAGCTGGGCGAAGTTACGGTGGTGGAAATAGGTGATCTTAGTGATGGCACGGATATGTGGTGAGAAGCTCATCTTGGGGTCAAATATGACATCAAGGTTGTGAACAGTTTGGTTCAGTCTCAGACAGTTGGGGGGAGAGGGATGGAGTTGATGGCTAGGGAACAAAGTTGTCGCAGGATCGAAAACAATAGCATTAATCTTCCCAATATTTAGTTGGAGGAAATTCCTGCTCATCCAGCGGTAGGTGTCGGATAAACAGTCTGGCAATTTAGAGACAGTGGAGGGGTTGAGGGAGGAGGCGGTGAGGTAGAGTTGGGTGTCTTCAGTGTACATGTGGAAAATGACTTTGTGCGTTTAGATGATGTCGCCAACAGACAGTATGTAGATGGCTAATAGGAGGGGTCAAGGATAGATCCTTAGGGGACATCAAAGGTAATGGTGTGGGACTGGGAAGAGAAGCCTTTGCAGGTGATTCTCTGGCTATGATTGAATAGATTAGAATAGAACCAGGCAAGTGCAATCCCACCCAGCTGGGCAATGGAGCAGAGGCATTGGAGGAGGATGGTGTGGTCAACCATGACAAAGACTGTAGGTCGGTTGAGAAAGATGAGGAGAGGTAGTTTACCTTTGTCACTGTCACATGGGTGACCAGGACCGGTGCGAGTTAGGCTATGGGCACCAGACTTCTGGATGAGTTTAAATCATTTGTGACTTTGATAAGAATCATAGCAGGGACAAAAACCTAATTGGAAACTCTGCTCCAATAGTATATTTAACCTCAACCTAAAGTGCATTTACACTACAATTTCAGCATCAGGGCAAAGTGATTTCTACTTCATATCAACACTAAAGTTGCAGTGTAAATTGCACTTTCCCCATCCCCACAATATCACTGTGCCACTTTATTACCCATATGAGCCAAATGTGTGGCTTGTTTAAGCAAGACTGACAATTTGCATTGAACTATGGCTCTGACTTTCACCCACTGAGAACTAAGTTGATGCTTATTTCATATATGGTCCTCTCCAAAGTCTTGAACGTGTTGTCATCTCCCAAATCCATTCCCATCTTTCCTGGAACTCCATATTTGAATCCTTCCAATCAGGTTTCCACTTCTGCCACAGTACCGAAATGGCTCTTATCAAAGTCACAAATGACATCCTAAGTGACTGTAACAAAGGTAAACTTTCCCTCCTCATCCTTCTCAACTTGTCTGAAGCCTTTGACATGGTTGACCACACCATCCTCCTCCAATACCTCTCCACTGTCGTCCAGCTGGGTGGGACTGCATTCACCTGGTTCCATTCTTATCTATCTAATTGTAGTCAGTGTATGACTTGCAATGGCTTCTCTTCCCACTCCTGTAGTGTTATCTCTGGTGTCCCCCAAGGATCTGTCCTTGGCCCCTCCTATTTCTCACCTATATGCTACTCTTTGGTGACATCATCCAAAAGCACAACATTAGTTTTCACATATATGCTAACGACACTCACCACCACCTCTCTCGACTCCTCCACTGTTGTTAAATTATCAGACTGCTTATCCATCATCTAGTAATGGATGGGCAGAAACATCTTCCAAATAAATATTGGGAATACTGAAGCCATTGTCTTCAGTCCCCACTCCAAACTCCATTCCATAGCTACCGACTCCATCCCTCTCCCTGGCCCCTGTCTGAGGCTGAAACAGACTGACCGCAATCCTGGTGTCATATTTAACCCTGAGATGAGCTTCCAACCACATATCTGCACCATCACTAAGACCACCTACTTCCACCTCTGTAACATTGCCTGACTTCGCCCGCCTCAGTTCATCTGCTACTGAAACCCTCATTGGATTTGTTACCTCTAGACTTGACTGTTCCGACGCATTCCTAGCTGGCCTACCACATGTTACCCTCTGTACACTTGAGGTCCTTCAAAACTCTACTCCTTATTGCACCTCATCTATCACCCCTGTGCTCGCTGATCTACATTAGATCCCAGTCGAGCACTGCCTCGATATTAAAATTCTCATCCTTGTTTTCAAATCCCTCCATGGCCTCATCCCTCCCTATCTTTGTGATCACCTGCAGCCCCACAACTCTCTGAGATATCTGCACTCATCTAATCCTGGCCTCTTGAACATTCCCGATTGTAATTGCTCTACCATTGATGGCCATGCCTCCGGCTGCATTGGCCCAAAGCTCTGGGATGCCCTCCCTAAAGCTCTCCGATGCTCTTCCTATCTTTCTTCATTTAAGATGCTCCTTAAAACCTACCACTTTGACCAAGCGTTTTGCCATCTGCACTAATATCGCCATATTTTGCTTTATAACACACCTGCGAAGTGCCTTGGGACATTTAATTATGTTTACCGTACTGTTTATATATAAGTTGTTGTTGTAGCCAGCAGAGAGGGGAGATTCCAACCTTGGGTCACAGAGGTGAATAAATGGTTTTCAGACTCACTATCTAATTTTAAATTCTTATTCTTGTAATATTTTTGGACCAGATTTAACAAAAAAAGGATGCTGCCTGAAACATTCAGTCCTCACTCTGTGTGTCAGGAATATTGGGAAAAGCAAAGAAGCATATCTTCTGACTGAGTGAATGGGAGGTTTCATTAGCATTATTCTATGGATGTGCAATTTGGCATTGCTTGTGAAGAATTTTAACCCTCGAGAACAGTTTTCTTTCAAAAAACTTAAATCTCAAATGTGGCCACAGACCACTTTTGGTTTTAGCAGAGGTGGGTTGAGGGGAGTAGGCGACCAACCCATTCTCAGGAGGTGGAGCCATTACTAAAATCTTTGAGCAGGTTGAGTATCTCTATTTTAACTGGATTTAATTTTTTAACATATTGAGGCTGGGACTTCTGCGCCTCCGGAATCCCAGCAGGTAAAAGGAGGCGAGAAGCACTGGATCCATGAAGTAAGTGCCTTTCTGGTACTCCTTATGGGCTAGTGGGAGCAGGAGTATTTCCTCCAGGCTCAACAAGCTTACCTGCTTCGAGCTCCACAATTGCCAACTCACCCCAATTTTTTTCTACATCCACACTGTCCCACCCTCCCCATAATCTCTGCCCCACCAACCATGATCTCTTCCTCTCCTCAACCATGATCTGCCTCCCCAACTATCATCTGACCCTCCTGACCACGCTTTCGGATGAGACATTAAACCGAGGCCCTGTCTATGCTCTCAGGTGGATGGAAAAGATCATATGGCACTATTTTGAATAAGAACAGGGGTGCTATATCTGTGTCCTGGCCAATATTTACCCCTCAATCAACATCACAAAAACAGGTTATTTGGTCATGATCGCATTGCTACTTGTGGGAGCTTGCTGTTCATAAATCGGCTGTCGCGTTTCCTACTTTACAACAGTGACTACGCTTCAAAAGTACTTCATTGGCTCTAAAGCACTTTGGGGTGTCAGGTGGTCATGAAAGGCACTGTATAAATGCAAGTCTTTCTTCTCCTTTTGATCCCTGAACTGTGCCGAGTGAGTTGAAATCAATGGCCTCTGTATCTCTGGGTTAGGGAGGGGAAAATCAAGCAGGGTTACTTCCCTTAATTATTATTCATGATTCACGATTCATGAAGCTGCTGATGTGGAGACATTAGGGGTAATTTTGATTTTGGATGACAGTGGAAAACAGGTAATGTCAATCCAGCACACATTAAATGTCTCTCCTGACATCATTTGAAGTGAAAATCAGAAGAGATGTATAGTGGGTGGCTGAATTAAAATTGCCCATTTTATATTAATAGCCAAATCAAAATTGCACCCAGTCAAATGAGCATTAGTCTTGGCTACAATGCCTGATCAAGTTCTCCATTGGCGCGCAGATAAATTTGGTGATTTGGCATTCTGGTTCAGAGTTGTATATGATGGGTACACATACTGGGAATTCTAGTATGGAGGTCTGTGTGCTCAGTTCATGAAGTGCACAATTTTCTATCCAGTTAGTTTCATGGACAAGAGGTTACACAAACCGTGAATCAGGTGCACCAACCTCTGCTTCTCAGTTTCCAATATGCACTCCCATTGTTTGAGGCTCTATTCCAGGCCAAATAAATTATAATGCCAACCCTTGACTATACATCTCGCATATGATAAACAGTCATTTGAGCAAAATAGCAGTGAATGGCTGGCAGTTAGAAACTGCACTGTAGCATGATTTATGGCTTTCGAGTAAGGAAGGGGAAAAAGCTGCAAAGAATAAATGTAGAGGGTTTCCACCCGTCCAGTTTTTGGACCTGACACTCCAGCTTTCCAGTGAGCTGTCTCAAAACTTCACGAATGTAAAGCAGACACCAGGGCCTGAATTTTCATTCCGGGTTCAGGAACCCGATGCCTGGATCATTTCCAGGTCCCACGCCCAATCCGCGGCAGCGTCGCTAGCGCAATGCTAGCTTTAAATGCAAAAGGCCTGATTGGTCAGGAGGCGAGAGTGGCGCTAATTAGCGACGCCAGGACTGGCATGGAGACGGGACTCAGCAAAGGCAGGCGGCAGCCATGGCTTGGCTTTCTGCTCACTAAAGAAATGGAGCAGAAGGGGACCTCCAAGAAAAGAGGTGGCATGGGCAGGCATCCACAGGCAACCCCATGATTCCCAGATGCCTCCCCTGAGGCATTAACAGAGGCTGTCAGTGACCAGATAGATATCTTTTTCCTACCATCTAGGAGAAGAAACGTGCCAAAGGAGACAAAAAAGGCATGGAAGAAGATGGCAGGTGAGGTTAGCGACAGGGGAGTGACCCGAAGGACTTGGGTCCAATGCCGCAAGAGATTCAATGGCCTCATATACAATGGACGGTAGGACTCTAGGAATTCAGAGTCAGAGGGACCTTGGTGTACTTGTCTGAAGGCAGCAGCACAGGTAGATAAGGTGGTTAGGAAGGCATATGGGATACTTGCTTTTATTAGCCGAACATAGAATATAAGAGCAGGGAGGTTATGATGGAACTGTATAAAACGCTACTTAGGCCACAGCTGGAGTACTGTGTACAATTCTGGTTGCCATACTATAGAAAGGATGTGATTACACTGGAGAGGGTGCAGAGGAGATTCACCAGGATGTTGCTTGGGCTGGAGCATTTCAGCTATGAAGAGAGACTGGATAGGCTAGGGTTGTTTTTCTTAGAACAAAGAAGGCTGAGGGGACACCTGATTGAGGTATACAAAATTGTAAGGGGCATAGATAGGGTTGATAGGAAGAAACGTTTTCCCTTAGTGGAGGTGTCAATAACCGAGGGGCATAGATTTAAGGTAAGGGGCAGGAGGTTTAGAGGGGATTTGAGGGAAAACATTTTCACCCAAAGGGTGGTTGGAATCTGGAACACAATGCCTGAAGAGGTGGTAGAGGCAGGAACCCTCACAACATTTAGGAAGTATTTAGGTGGGTACTTGAAATGCCATAGCACACAAAGCTATGGGCCAAGTGCTGGAAAATGGGATTAAAATAGATAGGTGCTTGACAGCCAGCACAGACACAATGGGCCGAAGGGCCTGTTTCTGTGCTGTACAACTCTATGACTCTCTATGACTCATTAGGTTTGGAAAGGTGAGTGGCAAGCGGTACCTGGGTGATAGATGACTTGCTCTGTATGCAGCAGAATGCAAGTGGACTGGACTCATAGAATGACCTCAAATTGTCTGATCAAATGGCCAGTTCTATCACTGAGACAACAGCCAACGTCACATATGGGGCAATATTCAGAAGGGGTCATCACTGATGAGGGCACAGTTAATGTGACTGTCCTGCTGGAATAGATGAAAGAGGGCATCCTACTCATGAATCTTTCCTCATCCTGCAGGAATCAAGAGCCCACAAGACCCAGAAAATGACCAGAACGTGTGATGGTGTGCCTGAGCTGCAGCCACATGACAATGGAAGAGGTGGCACTGGATATTGCCAGGGTGCCAATGCACTAGTCTGTGTACAATGGTGAACTGGGAGACTGAGATCAACAGGGTCATTTGATAGCTCTGTCTTGGGGTGAAGGGCATCAAGGAGACTCCTGCCCGATGTGAGCTTTAGCTCTTCGACCAATGTCTTCTATGGGGTTGCAGGTGCTGGGGGCACAAGATGAGAAGTCCAAGTTCTCATAACCACCGTCTTGTGTCTCCCGCAGAGCTAGCAGCTGAGGGAGAGCACAGTAGTGAAGGACAAACGTCACCGCCCTCCTTGGCAGTGGATAGAGCTACCAGAGCTAGTACCATCACATCATTCCTCAGCACTCTCCACCAGTGCAGAATACTCACGCACCTTCCATCAGTACAGACACACTCATGCCGGTTGGGCCAGAAACTAGCTTAGAACGGGAAGCACTGGGTGAACCTCACATCAAGGGCAAGATTTTAAGAGGCCGCCATAGCTCTCGATGGCGAGCTCAAAAAATGGCAGCCCGTGCATGTGGGCCGCACGTCTTAGAGCCACTGCATTCTCCTGCACGGTGGCTCATTTAAATGGCTGGGGTGGTCAGCCCCCGCGCCCCTAATCATGCGGAGGGGGCGGGCTGTCCGACCCCAGCAATGGCCTCAGCTGCCTGTGCGCTGGCTCTGCTGCCATTTTTTAAAGTCCTGCCGGCATATTTAAAATTTTATAGATACACTCCCACCCCAAAATTTATCAAATAAATTTCTAACACCCTTTCCCACCCCTGCAATAACAATTACATTAACTATTTGCCCTTTCCCCACCAAAACACTTAACTTTTAAATCTGACCTAACCCCCACCCCACAGACTGCACAAAGTTTAAAGTTTACCCTGTCCCACCATCCCCTACACTCATTGCATTTATTTGACCCTGTTCCCACCCTTCCCCCCACACCCCCCCCCCACCCCGCAGTGGAAATCGTAACTCCTCCCCGCTCCCCACCAGTGTCCCACCGGCTTTCCCCAGATGGGGAATTGAAGGCATGAGACTGCCGGCTGCCGCACTCAGGATCATGGTGGGCCCAGAAGATTCAAGCTAAGCTCATTTAAATATATTCATCTCATTAATTTAAATATTGAAATTGAGGTCTCGTCGCTCCGTGGTGGGGAGGCCACCACGGAGCCTCGCCGCCGTTGGGAGGATCGGGCCAGGCCCTCCCAGCGTCAAGCTCTGTGGCAGGCCTCTGCCGCAACCATCCTCCGGCATTCCCCTGCCACAGAGCCTGACATTGTGGGTTGGTAAAATGCAGCCCCAAGTGTGAGCAGGAAGAAGAGTGTGAGGCAGCGTCTGCTGTGGGCAGTCCCCCTCAGAGTACGGAGGAAAGAAACAGCAGTGCTCTGCTGGGCAAAGATGTTTTGTCTCGGGTGTCATAAACAAGGAAGGTCTTCCTCGACAATCAGAGGCTGTTAAGTTCCCATTTGTCAAAGATCCTTGAGGCCTTGAGGAGCCATGGGCAGGCAATGGAGGAGGCAATGTGCTTTGTCATGGCCCAGGGAATCAGTTGCAGATTGGGCAACCTCTTGGAGAGCCATATGCAGCACCACTCTGAGTGGGTGCATGAGCAGCACATTGATTTGCACAGAAAGAGTGAGACACTCTGTAGTGTGGACTGTTCAGTGTCGCTGATGGTGCTGAGATGCTCAAAGTGGATGCCTGCTGCATCACAGTCGGTGGCCTCATCCAAGGGTGCCTTGAAAGGGCTGATGCAGTCAAAGTGGCAGATGAAGGGGGCCACCCCTCAAGGAGCACCAGTGTCACCTTTCAGCCCCTCAGGAACCATCTGTGTCACAAGGCCCTGTAATAGACGAAGCCCCTGCAAAGTCGCAGGTGCAGCAACCTCTGGAGAAGCCTCCACAGGCACTTCTATGATGAGGACAGAAGCTACGGACATCTCAACTGGAGGCAGAGACTAAGCAGCAGGCTGCCTCCACCTCATCCTCTACCACAGGGGGCGCACCCTGTAGAAGTGGTAGGGAAAGAAAGGCACTATGTCATTAATTTCACTTAATGGATCACCTGGGTTCTGTTTTCCACATTTGTCTACTCTTTTGTTTGCATTTCAATATCAATAGTTAGTGTTCAAACTGATATGTGTGTTATTGATGCTCCATGTCAATAAGGGGATGGAGTCTCAGTGGGGGTGAATGAGGGTGCCATGGGACCCTGGGATTGCTGTATTTCCTTGCTTTGTGATTTTGGAGAATGTTGGCATTGGAAACCTCATGGTCATGGCTGGCAATGGATCTTCACAGATGTGGGTACTTGTGGAGTGATTGCTCTCTATGCTGGCAGGTGAGATTTGGGATCTTCTGTCATAAGGGTTCAGAGGCAATCAGGTGAAAAGCTGCTGAATCAGCATGGCCCCTGTGGTGATGACAGCCTGCCGTTCACCTTAAGGTCTGGGATGGCATCGGCGGCGTCCTCCAATGCCCGGACGCCAGCCACCCTTGGAGCGATCCCTTCTTCCTCCTCCCAGTCCTCTTCCAAATGGAGTGTCGTTCCAGGTCTTCCTCTTCATTCAGCTCCAGGCCTCTTTGCAGTGTCATGTTGTGCAGGGTGCAGCAGACGACCACAATATGAGACACTCTGGCTGACTCATACTGGAGGGCACCACCCAACCTTCAAGATGTTAATAGTCTGTTCAATGCAGGTCCATGTTAGTCGATGACTCTGCTGTGGTGCCTTTCTCCATCTGCGTCTGGGTAGTGGAAGTGCTCTGTTCTGGTCACCGCATTATAGAAAGGATGTGGAAGCTATGGAAAGGGTGCAGAGGAGATTTACTAGGATGTTGCCTGGTATGGAGGGAAGGTCTTACGAGGAAAGGCTGAGGGACTTGAGGTTGTTTTCGTTGGAGAGAAGGAGGAGGAGAGGTGACTTAATAGAGACATATAAGATAATCAGAGGGTTAGATAGGGTGGATAGTGAGCGTCTTTTTCCTCGGATGGTGATGGCAAACACGAGGGGACATAGCTTCAAGTTGAGGGGTGATAGATATAGGACAGATGTGAGAGGTAGTTTCTTTACTCAGAGAGTAGTAAGGGAGTGGAATGCCCTGCCTGCAGCAGTAGTAGATTCGCCAACTTTAAGGGCATTTAAGTGGACATTGGATAGACACATGGATGAAAATGGAATAGTGTAGGTCAGATGGTTTCACAGCTCGGCGCAACATCGAGGGCCGAAGGGCCTGTACTGCGCTGTAATATTCTAATTCTAATTCATGACCCAGGGAACCAATCGCAGAGTTCCTTCATTGAAAGTTTGGGCAACCTTTTGGAGAGCCAAATGCAGCACCACTCTGAGTGTCAGGAACCTTCTCTTTAGGGGCTAACCCTTATCTCCCAGCAGCCACGCATGGAGTCTAGATGTGGGCCTGAAGAGGTGTGGCACCTGGGACTGTTGGAGGATAAAGAAGTACTGACAGCTGCCCGGGAACCAAGTGCAAACCTGCACGATTCACCTCCTGTGGTCACAGATCAGCTGGACATTCAATGGCTGGCAGCCTTTTCTGTTCAGGGATCAGGTTGTCTGGTGTGTCAATGCCTTGATAGCTACATGGGTGTAATCAATGACCCCTTGGACCTATCGATGGCAGCAAACCTCCATGCCCTTGTTGACTACGCTGGCCCATCTGTGTCAAAATGTATGTAATCCCCCACCCTCTGGAATATGGCATCCATGGCCTACCTGATGGTGTGATGAGCTGCCGACTGCGAGATGCCACCTCGGTCCACAGCTGCTCCTTGGAATTGGTTGCATAAAAATTCAGGGCAATAGTGACCTTGATGGCTGTAGGTAAGGGACTGCCACGGGGGCCATGAGGTCTCAGGTCATTGCGGATCAGAGCACAAATGTCCGAGACCATCTACCTGGATAGGCACAGCCTCCGACTGCGCTGGTGCTCTGTCATTTGCAGGTAGCTGACTCTTGGGCGGTACAACTGATGTCTTGGGCAGCACCTTCTTCCCCTTGCAGTCCACCCCTCCAACTGCTTCCCCCCTCCCCAGTTGTCTCCTCCAGCCTCCTGCTGTCCAGGAGGTTGCATCTGCTATAGCTCATCCTGGCTGCTCTGTCCAACGTAAGAGTAGTCTGTTCCCATCTGAGCTCACGCAGCTGCCACTCATTTGTTCACCAGGCCTTCTCCTGCTGACCCCAGCTGTCTAAGTGATCCAAGTCTTGATGGTTGGTGTGTGCCACTGTTCGAGCAGCTGAGCTTTATTCTGCCCTTCTAAAATATGTTAAACAGCCCTTCCAATAACCCTCATAGCTTCTCACAGAGTTCACAACTTCAAAACCCTACCATGTTCCAGACATGGTGTTTTTCTTGTGCCCATCTATTGAATATTGCAAACTGCTCCTCAACAAGCTCAACAGCCAACTTATTGGATGCGTGCAGGTTTCCTGATCCCCCCCTCCCCACCCCCTCCCCGGCATCCACACAAAATTGCTTTGAATTCCAAAGACAGTGGGACCCAGTGCCGCTCTCCGGGAATGCGATTTTCAAATTGCTCCTGCACCTGCTCCCACCCTCACTGGCATTTGAAAATCCAACCCCAGAAATCTGTATAAAAAAAAAGAAAGTACTCAGTTTTTTTTTTCAGATACTGATGTGTTTTCTGATTTGGAGGCTTTGATAACTGAGATTTTCAATGAATTTGCATTAGCAGTAAAGAAACAAATTGGGGCAGGGGTGTAATTTTGTGTGTATGCCTTGTACAGTGCAACCTTGGCCGGCACATTGAGGGACATTGCAGGCAGGCACTTGCGGTTTTCCAATTTGTGCTGATGATGGCCAAGGTTCAGTGGTGTACATGGAATGCAATCTTGTAAGAAGTCAAATACCCAGTTCCTCAAGTTCAACTTCAAGCAAATATAATTTGTGCTAATTTATTATTATTATTGTTGAAGCAGATCATTTGAGATTGTGTACTGTGGCTTTAAAAACATAGCTGACCTCTCAATACAAGATTTGTTCTGTTTTAATCCAGTGAGATCATTGAGTAACCAACCATTATCCTGTGGAATCATGGAGGAATCATTTCATTAATAATAAGCCAAAATATGAGGAAATCATAGTGAGACCGACCTCTGCAACTTGATGCCATGACCAAGGCAGGTGAAGTTCAAAGTGGAAAAACTGTACAGGGCTCTTGTGAAACCCTATCTGGAGTACTGCATTTAGTACTGTACCTCAGAAAGGATATGTAGGCCTTGGAGGGGTGTAATGCAGATTCACCGGAATGATAATGGGACTAAAAAGTGTTAAATTATGAGGATAGATTGCATTGATGAGGCTTGTATTCTGCTGAATATAGAAAATTAAAGGGTGATCTAATAGAGGTTTTTAAGATTATGAAAGGAGTTGATAGGGTAAATAGAGAAAAAACTATTTCCTCTGGTGGGGGAGTCCAAAACAAGGGGGCATAGCCTTAAAATTAGAGCTAGCCTGTTCATGGATGATGTCAGAAAGCATTTTTTCATACAAAAGGTAGTAGAAATCTGTAACTCTCTCTCCCAAAAAGCTTTTCAGGCTCAGTCAACTGAAATTCTCAAAACTAAGATTGATAGATTTTTGTTAGGCAAGCATATTAAGGGTTACAGAACCAAGGCAGGTAGATGGATAGAGATCAGCCATAACCTAATTGAATGGCAGAACGGGCTTGAAGGGCTGAATGGCCTTGTCCTGTTCCTATGTCGCTATGTTTCTGTCTTCCTCATCCTGTATGCCTTTCCTCAGTATTTCTAAAAGGTTATGATTTCATAATTTTTTTAATGGATTTATGAAAGGGAAATCATGCTTGACAAAGCTAGTGGAATTTTTTGAGGATGTAACTAGTAGAATAGATAAGGGAGAACCAGTAGATGTGGTGTATTTGGGATTTCAGAAGGCTTTCCGATAAGGTCCCACATAAGAGATTAGTGCGCAAGATTAAAGTACATGGAATTGGAGGTAAGGTAAGGACATGGATAGGGAACTGGTTGGCAGACAGGAAACAAAGAGTAGGAATAAACGGGTCTTTTTCCGAGTGGTAGGCAGTGACTAGCAGGGTACCGCATGGATCAGTGCTAGGACCCCAGCTATTCACAATATATATCAATGATAAAGATGAGAGAATTAAATGTAATATATCCAAGTTTGTAGACGACACAAAGCTGGGTGGGAGTGTGAGCTGTGAGGAGGTTGCAGAGAAGCTCCAGTGTGATTTGGACAGGTTGAGTGAGTGGGCAAGTACATGGCAGATGCAGTATAATGTGGATAAATGTGAGGTTACCCACTTTGGTGGCAAAAACAGAAAGGCAGATTATTATCTGATCGGTGATAGATTGGGAAAGGGGGTGGTGCAGCGAGACCTGGGTGTCTTGTGCACCAGTCACTGAAAGTAAGCATGCAGGTGCAACAGGCAGTTAAGAAGGCAAATGGTATGTTGGCCTTCATAGCGAGAGGATTCGGGTACAGGAGCAAGGATGTCTTGCTGCAATTATACAAGGCCTTGGTGAGACCACATCTAGAGTATTGTGTGCAATTTTGGCCTCCTTATCTGAGGAAGGATGTTCTTGCTATGGAGGGAGTGCAGCAAAGGTTTACCAGACTGATTCCTGGGATGGCAGGACTGATGTATGAAGAGAGATTGGGTCCATTAGGCTTGTATTCGCTAGAGTTTAGAAGAATGAGAGGGGATCTCATAGAAACCTACAAAATTCTAACAGGACTGGACAGACTAGAGGCAGGAAGGATGTTCCCGATGGTGGGGGAGTCCAGGACCAGGGGTCACAGTCTAAGGATAGGGGTAAGCCATTTAGGACTGAGATGAGGAGGGATTTCTTCACCCAGAGAGTGGTGAATCTTTGGAATTCTCTACCACGGAAAGCAGTTGAGGCCAAATCATTAAATATATTCAAGAAAGAGTTAGATATAGTTCTTAGGGCTAAAGGGATCAAGGGATATGAGGAGAAAGTGGGAACAGGGTAGAGTTTGGATGATCAACCATGATCGTATTGAATGGTGGTGCAGGCTCGAAGGGCCAAATGGCCTATTCCTGCTCCTATTTTTCTATGTTTCTATGTTTCATACTCTTACTAACTTGTGCACATTTTCTCATCTGTATCTAATTGCTCTTGTCTTGCCCTGTTCCAAAGGTGACCTCTCCACCTTGCTTGCAGCCAGATCACCGACATAGTCACAGCTTCTATTTTCAGCTACTGCTACGCCATGACTACATTCCTATTTATGTTAAACAATACCTTTTGGTTTAATTATGTTACAAAGTACTGAAAAGTGGGAACATCAACTGAGGTACTGTAGATGTTCAAGCTAATTCTTTATTTAATATATTAGATACATAACACTCTTACAGACAATGATACATAGGCAGGTGAACGAGGGCAACTTGGTAATGTGACCTTAAAGGCTTTGTTTAGAGAAAAGAGATGTGTACTATTATCATTCAGCAAAAAAGCATTAATTGTATTATGAACTAAACCATATGGTTGAAAGGAACACAAAGGAGCAGTAATGGTAGAAATGCCCCACTAATGTTCATGTATCGTATATCAGTAATGTAACCATCAGATATCTGAATGGAAATTGCTAAAATGTAACGGCCTGGATTTTGTGGTCAGCAGTGGAAAAAACGGCGCGAAGTCATGGGGATCCACTAGGCGTCCAGTAACAGTGATGTCATCAAGCAGGGTAAGTAGCCAATTGCATTGAAGAATTCTCACAGGCAACAAACCAAGAAGTTAAAATCCCTGATTATCCTTCACTTTTTAAGACCATTTTACAGAGAAAGAAATAAGGATTGGAACATACACATGTGATTAAGATTGAAGCTAAAATATTATAAACAAACTTTAAAAGAAAATTATTTAAAAATTATGTTTATCATATTTATCATAATGGAGAAATTTCACATTCAACAACAATAAAACTAGCTTTTCAAGGTCAGAGAGGCTTTTCAGCAGTAATTATGAACCTAGAACACCATTAAAAACCCCGTTACACATCATTCAACAAGGTATAACATTTTCAAGAGTTTTTAGAGTGATGCTAATTGTGTAAAAGGGCAAGTTCTCATAAGTTCAATGATTTCTAAAATTGAAGTCTTCTGGGCCTTCAATAGCATACCCCAGGGAGAAGTAGAACCCATTGACAGCAACTTCTGGATTTTCACATTTAATTGCATATGTGTGAACTCCAAAAGTTGTTGTCAGGTTCAGAGGAATAATGATAGAGGTTTACCATCATTATTATCACAAATTTCGGGACATAGAACTATATGTAAGAATGGCATAACACTGAAGGTCTTATTGGATAATTGGAGGCTCAGTAATCTGTCCTAACCTTTAGGTATAAAGTTAAAAATGTTCTAAGATGCTTCAGTTAAATATGTAGCCCAGTCTTTCATCGTACAGCAAGACTTGCTTGAAGCATCATTATCAGAATCAAAGGAGAAGTAATTCCTTTAGTCAAAGAGGGAAATTCATTGACATTTGAAAGAGAGGAGATAAAATTGTGAGCTAGTATGTATGCTTAATGTATGTTTTAGGTGTAATTTAAATGGTAGTGTAAACTGAAACTATTACTGCTTTTCTATGTTCCTAAGATTGTGCCTGGGAGTAAATGGATCTAATGCAGGAGTTCTCAACCTTTTTGCTTCAGAGGCCCCTTCCTGTGTTATAGACTTTCCATGGACTCCCTGCAACAGAAGTATTTCTTTTTTCTGTCTCAAAGTTAGTTATACATTTAAGATGTATACTGATTATTTTTGTTTTATTTACTTAAGATGAAACTGAGCAACAATTCTGTCATATCGTGGAGCTATAGAATTAAACATTTATCCATTCTGATATTTATGCATTTATAATGATTTTTCCTGTTCTTTGTAATTTGTCATGCTCCTGCCTTTTTTGCTGAGGGTGGTAGAGTGTTGATGAGGTTTGTATGTAGACTGTCACTGAAACTAGTAAATTGTGGCTGAAGTTGGTAGAGATCTGCTGAAGATGGTAGCGTGTTACTGCAGTTGGTAAGTTGGCGCTGAGGTGGCTAGAGTTATCATGAAGTTGAGACTGTCTCTGAGGTTGGTAGAGTTATGCTTTGAGTTAGTAGGCTGTTGCTGAACATGGTACAATTATTGTGAAGTTAGTAAACTGTCATTGAGGTTAGTAAGCTGTCATTCAGGTTAGTAAGCTGTCACTAAGGTTGGTGAAGTGTCACTAAATTTGGTAAAGAGTCACTGGAGCTGAGAGATTGCTGGTGAACTGTACTATCTCTTGCTTCTCCTCTTGTCCATTACTAACAAGCTGAGCTGAGCAAGCCACAAAGTCTGGGCACTCTCTCCTTCACAACACGGTGGATCAATGATCATGAGCTTCAGAGGCAAACAGTGGTTTCCACAGCAGACCAGATGGCATTCAGCAATGTTCCTATAGCAGCTGTAGGAGTTTATTATTTTTGGTGGACTTCAGATGCCTGGGGGGCTACAACCCCTTGGTTGAGAACCACTGGTCTAATAGACATTAGAACCATAGAAAAAGAACCATATGGCACAGAAGGAGGCCTTTGATCCCATCGTGTCTGCACCAGCCAAAAAAAAACTAGCTGCCCAATCTAATCCCACCTTATAGAACCACAGAAAAAGTGGAGAAAACACCAAGCTGTCCTCATAAGAAACTGCAGCAGTTGCAAAACTCATTCATGTGGATGCCTAGGATTGGAGTTACCGTCAATGTCAAAGCCATCACTTATGTTGCTGTGATATAACGTATTTGCATTTGAGAATATAGAGCTGGAGACTTGCAATGTAAAATTCTGTTCAAATGGGAGCTTTACATAATGAACAATTTAAGTTCTCAGGGTCAGCTTGTTGCGAACAGAAAAAAAATGTTTACTGCACCTGCTGACATGCTGGCATTCAACATGATATTATCATGGCATGACTGAATGCAACTTTTACATTTGTAGAGATTCAAATTGAGGGCCTAAAAAAAGGATCTTGAGTATCAGACACATTTATAAGTTGTGGTGTTTTAAGGACTTTCTCTGAACTGGGTTTAGGACTAGATTACTTCAATTACCAGTTCCGGAATACTTGAATGGTTTGTCCCATTCCATTAGCCATATGGGTAAATTCCACGATTCTCTTCTCTCTGTAGAAAGATCTGCTGGTATGTAAGGTGGGTCAGAGAACCAGGGTATAGATTGTAGATCTGCTTGTGCTTCCTTCAAAAGCGACTTCCCTGTTGCGATCAAAGAATTCATCTAGTGGTGCAAAATAATGATAAGTTTACAAATATCAGTAATATATAGTCAAGCCTATAAGCAAAGTTCAAAATGACAAGCCTTGTAAAAGCAGCTAGCCCATCAGCATCTGCAAAGAGTAAAACAAGCTACCAATTTGTTATAAATAGCAGAAAGGTAGATTACTACTTTATGTAGATACTGTTAGCACAGATGATTTGCATCTGAAATGTTAACAAATCTTTCCACTTTTCAGATGCAGATGGACTGACTGTATGTTCTGTCACTGGTTGCAATGCAATTAAACAAGACTTGTCATATTGTGGACATTTTATAAGATCAGGTACAGTAATCTCTGCACCTGCAGCACTGAAGATAAGAACCTACCCCTACATGACACTGATAGGCCTGTTCTGTTTCCAGCTTTTATAGAGTTTTTAAATCCTTTGTTGCATTTCCTTTGCTTGATGGGGTAACATTTTTCACTGCAGTTACATACTTCCCACTGAGGCATGTTTTTGGTTTTGTCCGCATGGTTTTATAAAATTGCAGACCTCTTTCATTAATTATTGAATATGTATTCTTAGCTGGTAATAAGCCACATGAAAAAGACAGCAAAAATTACACTCACAAATTACTTAACACAGGCTTCGAAATTTTAAAAATATCACAATGGTTACCTTTGCAGGCATGAATTTAAACATACATTTCTGGATACATTGTAGGTAATTTTGACTTTATGCCATAATGTAAGTTATCGAATTGACCACTTGTTTTACGTATGTCACGAATTTTACTTCCATTGACTTCAATGGAAATAAAAATTACCCATTTTATACTGTCATGCAAAGTCAAAATTACTACACTTGGCTGAGCCACCACTTGCAGGTTTGAACTCATTAAGTGGATGATTAGCAGTTTAACAAGCAACTAGTTAGCATTAATGTAGCTGTGTTTTGATTTGTTCCTCAGTTGTGTATTAGCTAAAAAAAAAAATGAGGTGAAATTGATCTTAGTCTTTAGTGCAAACCAGCAATGATGAAACAGCAACTTATTTCACATTGCCCAATTTCCCTTTCTAATGACTTCAATAGCTAGAATTGAAAAATCCAGGCTATTGTTTACGCTCACACATGAAGCATGGCTCTCAGGGTGAGTTACTGGAGCGCTGCTGTCAATAACGTGAAACTGTAACATTGGACTCATTCATTGTTTTTTTGAATCAGTGACTTTGCTACATGTGAATGATGGGGGTGGTGGGTAGTGAGAGGAATATTGCGGGAGAAAATCAAGAATACTCCAAAGGTCTGTGTTGTTAATTATCTACAATGTGAGTTTAAATCTTGGCTGTGCTTGCAGAGCTGAATAAAAGCTCACCACTTCTCAAGACTGAGGGATTTTGAGAACATATTGCCAGCCCAACCCTAACAGATGGGGAATGACATATAGCATGCAGAAAGAGAGGCACAGTTTTAAATGGATCTGACATCAAGAATAGATTAATCATTTTAAGAACAATTAGAAACACTGGGGTAGAAATGTATTTTTAAGCTCCTGGGAATGCATATTGTTCAAATTGAGGGATGGAAAATGATAGGTTGGCAGCGTGCAATTTTATATTTGCTTCCTGTCGGTGTAGAATAGTGGATTTTTACCTTACTGTTGTTCACTTCTTTACTGTTTTGATTCCTATTCAAAGGGGAAGAAGTGCGACTTGCACCCAAAACAGGCACAAAGTCAGCAGAGTGCCCGCTCTGTGTGCCAGCCTGAGGCCCAAGCCAAATTAGGCTTTGGGCCTTATTTAAATGCCACCAGCTAGCTGTGGATACCGAAGGGGTAGGATGCACCATTGCAGCTCACTGTGCTGTATGGAGTTGTCAAACCATTTGAGACGATATATGGACTGTCGAGCCTCTATATTTGTAAATTTCACAATCTCTATCCATGTTTAAATAATTTTGTTGTCTAATTTTATGAATTTGTTACTTTTAGCATACGAGACTTATCGTTGGAAAGAAGGGGGATGTTGTGTGATTGCCTTTAAGAGTAATGTACATTTAAGGTCTTAGTATGCTAATGAGCTACGTGCCAGGATGCAGTCACGTGACTACTTGCCAGATTCAGTCTGCTACTGTAACACCAAAAGGCAAGTCATGTAAATGGTTAACTGTGCACTGTATATTCTTGTTAGCTGTTAATAAACCTGTTTGAGATCTTCAGCAAACTGAACTCCATGCATCTCATTTATGTTGCAACAGACAACATAAAAAGCTTCTCTTTGCACTGGAAATTGGCTGGCGCTTATGCTGAATTGGTTGGCAGGTTCGATCTGGGGGTTGGGTGGGTGGGAGGGAGGCAATCCTGGGGAGGACATCCAGTATTTCTTCAATATTTCCTGGTTATGCAGACTTACTTGGTTTTTATGCTATTCCATTGAGGAGGAAATTGGAAATTTATTCATGGATGTAAGAGTAATAATAGTAATAATCGTTATTTAGGGTGGCGTGTTTCTCATTTCTTTAACTTTGCAATGTTCCAGATTTGGGCCTTTGACAAAAATCCTGCGGGATAATTATGTTTTCAGGTGCTGCACAACTCACGCTCTGCACATTTGCACCTGAATTATGCACATAGCCTTGAGCTTGTTTTGCTGCTGGGGGGGTGGTGGGGGTAGGGGGTGGGCGTTGGGCTACTCACCCGTCACAGGCATCAATGGGTGAGCAGCTCTCCCCTTGATTTTCAATTGCTGGCCACTTATTTACAGGTGTAAATAAGGTGGTCATGAGATGTCTTTCTCCTCCAAAGTAACTCAATTATTCATTGTGAGCAAAAAGAATACTATAAAGTTCATTTGTAAACTCTATGGTGCGTGTAGCACCTTCGTGCCCTCCTTGCCGCTCGGGCATCACATCTGCGTCTGTGTCTCCATATACCATTTATTGCTGGTGATGCTGCTCCTCATCACTGCTAGTTGCCACCTCAGAATAGCTGAGTCTCATGCTCTGGGATGGCCTCACTTGCTACCAGCTGCATGGAACGGCTGCCTGGACCGTCTTGCTGTGCCCCATTGACCTCTACAGGTGCACTTTTCCCCCCCAGTTGCCCCAGTGCCTACACCTAAAACACAGTGTGAGCTCTGCTCAGGCAATGGCCACTGTGTGCCAGATCATGAGCTTCTTGCTGCATTTTCCACCATTTATAAAGCTTCTGGAGTTACTCCCACTTCTCTGAATGGCTCCCTGTCTTGGACCTGTTGCTGAACCAATGTGCTTCCCATACATTGTCTTGAAAATCTCATACAGCTCTGTAACAAGCTCTCGAGTCGCTCATTAACTGCCTCAATTAATGATCCGCCACTTTCAGATGGGTTGCTGCCACCCCCGAAAAGACAGCTCCTCCAAAATCGCTGGGAGGTGGGAATGTGTCGGGAAACTGTTATGCCGTGATTTTCCTGCGGCATGCCCACCTCCAAACTCACCTTGTCTTGGGATGAAAATTCAGCCCATGGTTTGTCCTTTCACCTCTAGTCATAAAATTTGAACTCGGGAACTGTGTAAAAATAGTGTAGATGCTGGAGGCCTCTGAAAAGGCCCCAAAATTTAGCTGTGAGCAGATAATAAGGTTGATTCTAATACTGTATGCTATCCACCATTTTCCAATATGCTCCCAATTACAATTCTCCAAAATTATATTTTCAGTGTCAATGACTAATAATCCATATCTTGTTTCGCACTGTGACATTTCAGTACACTACACACTAACACTGTTAATAAGGCACCAGGTCATTTAAAAATGAACAAGAGAAGAATTACCTGAATCTTTGCAGTCTCATTAATAATCTCGTATTTCGTTGTACTCGCAAGTGGCTGATAAAGCTACAGTGAAATTAAATGAAGCAGCTACAGGAATGAATGCATACTAAGCAAAGAGTCATCCTGACCCCGTAAGTAAAAACTAATATTTCCTCAAAGAAAACAATAAAAAAACTATTAGTTTTGTCAAAAATGTAGGGCAAGTGATTCATTTCAGGCAGCACTACAGAGGCCCAGCACTGTTTTGCTGAGGTGGGTTGTGCCGTCAACCGCCTCCTGCACAGCCCATATGACACTCCATCAGGAAAAGCACACCCACGCAGACATCCCCAGCGCACACTGGAAGGTTGTGAATTGACGCTATGCAGATGTCACACTTCCAACCAACTGATGCGACACCAGGATATCAAATTTGAACCATGTAGGTCTAGGCATGAATTTGTACATCACAGACCAAAGATCAAGTATTCAACTGCAAGATGGGCCCTGAATTAGTGCTATTTCAGGGCCAGTCAACAAGTCGCAGGTGAGTGCTTTTGATTTACTTCAGTTTAGCCTGAGTTTGTGGAAGCACTGTACTGGGTATTTAGAGTTGCTTTTTGGCAGTTGGCAGTTAGTCAGGGAGGGCAGGTGAAAACCTGACCCAAATATGGGGGACAGTTTTTGCAATGCCTCTTGGTTCTCAACATGAACGTGACATGGAGGGGACAATACAGACAGGGGAAGCTGTACAAGGTGGGAGGATGAGAAGGGCTGTACATCGAAGGTACTACCCACCAAGGGTTTTTCGAGAGCACGTCTCGCACCTACACCTGACCCCAGGAGCAGTGCCTGAGCAGCTCTGGTTGAACAAGAAGGTGGTCACTGAATTGTGCCACATCTTCAAACCAAACTGGAGCCTCACAGCAGTGGGACGATGGCCCTGTCAGTGGCTGTAAAGGTCACAGTCGCCCTTAACCCTTGTGATTCCTGCTCCTTCCAGTCGGGAATTGCAGACACTGCAGACATTTCCCAGTATGCTATCCATCGCAGCGTCCGGGGAGTGATGGAGACTATCTACTCCAGATGAGATGATGTCATCATCCTCTCACTAAGGAGTGTCAAATAGAATGAAAGGGCATGTGGCTTCGCCAGGATAATATGATTCTCAAGTTGAGAGTCTCCAAGTTGTGTTGGGCTTTTGTGTCCTCTGGAACCTTGCCATTATAAGGGTGCAGCCATTACCTCCAGAGATCCAGAGGTCACCTGAGGAGGAGCAGGAGGAAGAGCAGGAGGAGGAAGAGGAGTAATAGTAGGAGGAGGAACAGGAGCAGGCAGGGAGGAGACATCCTAGACCCCCTTGAAACCAGATGGGCTGTGAGAGAGCACATTATGAGGTTCTGCTTCTACTGAAACAAAATTACGCTAGACCAACATGGATCCACTGTCGTCCACCATCACATCCATCAGACTCCCCATCACAACATTCCCTTGGCCACCATCTAGCAATAAAATTCACCAACACAACACATCCAATTATATAAACAAAACTGAACTATTCACCCTTGTAAATACCCTTAGTGCCTGTCTTTTGGGCGCCTTTTCATGGTCTAGTGCTCCCATGTAGTTCTACTCCGATGGCTGCAGCATGGCTGGTGGAAGCTGCTGACTTTCAATGGGAGAGCCTGCAGATGGCCTTGAAGGATGGCTTCGAGCAGCTCTGATTCCTGAGCCCGGCTTTGGACTGCATCACTTTAGTATGGGTGGTAACAGCCTCGGTTGGTTGGCAGAAAGGCAACAACAAAGGCACAGTGACATTGGTAGGAGCACAAATGCTGTGTCATGCAGGCCCCCAGCTGCCAAGAATGAGGTACATTAATTTTGCAACATGGACAATAAATTTCAAATTGTTGCTGGGAAAAAGAGAAGGCCTGTGACAACGGGTTGCCAGGCCCCTGGCTAGAAGGAAATTTTTGCATATTAACAGACAGTGTTTGGGAACAAAGGAGCTATTCCCTGCTCCAATACAATTCACAAACAAACGTGGTCAGACCGGTTGGTCACATGACTAACCTGCTTGGCAGTCTGGGTTTTTTTCCTGAGTTGTGCAGTTTTGAACTGAGAGTCGGCAGAAAGCTGTTTGCTCCTGGATTGAAAAGACCTTTCCTGGCTGGCTTGCCACAGCTTCTCCTATCTGCTCCTATCTCTTTCTCAAGGAACTCCAAAAACCGATTGTAGACACATGAACTCCAAGAAAGAAAAGTCTCCTACAGTGAACAAGGTTTAAGAAGAATACTGGGCCCCAACAAAAAGCAGGATCTACCTACAAAAGGACTCGACAGTGAGCTCGAAGAACCGTAACAAATCTTCAGATATTGCCTCAAACCTTTCCACTTTAATTTTTCTTCTGCTCTTTTCTGTCTCTATTTGCATGTGTGTATCGTGTATGCATACTAGCATGGGCGCGTTGTGTATCCATAGGCATCAACCGGATTAGAGCTTCAGTTTAAGTTTAATAAAATTTTACCTTTCTTCTTTAAACCTGTTTGTGCTCGTTTCTTTACCTTATAATTGGAAAGCAGTGAAAAAGGATTCACCAAGGGGGAGCTAAAAACAGTGTGTTTAAAAATAAAACCCTGTTACAGTAAGACCAGGTGAAGACTGAAAGGGAAGCCTAGACCTCTTTCTCACCTGGTCGTAACAGCTGTCATCCTGAAAGTGGCTAACAGGTTTCTGCTCCATGATGCCACTGACACTCTCATGGGGTGGCATCTGATCAATCCTCGTAATCTGTTGGAGCACAAATTGCTGGACTGCAGCGCGAGCTTGAATACCCCATCGAGCACTAAGATTCACACCCACAAAGGCAGCAGTCTGTGTCTGGCTGGCAGCAGTCAGGGATCTCATGACCTCCGTCTGAGTTTCCACTGCAGAACTGGGAGCCACCTACCTGTGCTACAGTGGAAGCAGAGACAGCGGCTACCAGATCTCCATCACAGCTGGGTCTGCTAGTGGTATCATGGAGTTGGCCATTCCTTCTACACTGGGAAGCATGGGCTCCAAGCTCTGTGCAATGCCCTCTGCCATGCTGGTGCCAGACTCCTCCCCCATCAGTGACAGGATGCTCTGTGGTAGGCCTGCCAAAACATCAAGCATCTTGGTGTGCATCATCATCAGTGTTTTCCTCTGTGTCGCCCCAATGAAGTCCACATCTGTGTTCCCTGTCGCAGAGCTAATCTGTGACCTCGGCCTCTGGGGAGCTGGCACATGACCTAGCCTTTCTTTGCTACTGACCTGGTTGCAGCACTCTAGTATCTGTGTTGGGCAGGAGGGCGCCTCCTTGTTGAGGTGCCCTTGCAGACCCCAACTGCCTCAGCAGACCCCACCTCTCCCAGTGGGGCTGTTGAGGCTCCAGAGCTGTCGGCCCTCTGACTGGGCCTGTAGCCTCAAGAGCCCGTGTGTTATCTATAATATGACGGTGTGCAGAGATGTCCAATTAGGAGCCTCCTCCCAGAAGGTTGTGTTGCTGGAAAGTGCAGGCTCAGCACACCGATTTGATCCCAGTGTTGGGGTCCCGAAGCCCGTGGGATAATCCAGCCCACCATGTACAGATCCCAACTCTATACTACCCTGTAAGGTATGCGCAGTGTTAGTATCTGAGTTGGAGGCTGGGCATGTCAGATCAAGTGGCGGTGCCTCTCATCAGAGTCCTGGGTTTACTCTACCTCTTCCTCCTGGCTAAATTGAAATTGTCCAGGTGGCCATTCTTGGAAGCATTAAAACAGAGGGGGAGAGCTGGGGTGAGGGAGGGATTGGCAAGGAAAGTGGGTGGTCCATGACCACACCATCTGCAGCCTTCACTTCATGCCACACCTCAGGAGGTGAAGAATAGCTTACAAGGGGCGTAAGGCAGTCACTTACCTTGATGCTGGATGGCCTTGGCGGCACCAGATGCCAGGGGTTCAGTTGCTGCTGGCCCCATGTTTCAAAGCATCATGTCCCCAAGAGGGCTCAGAGGATGCTGTTGTGTTGGCCCCCTCTCCCCCCGCTGGTTCGCTGGGCCACCCTGGAGTTGCGCCACCTTTTCCTACAAAAAAGAGGGCAGAATGTTAATAATTGTGTTTGCACTGTGTTCGAATGATGTGCTTGCCAAAGCTGAATAGCTGGAGGTATGTGGAGGCAGTCAGAGGTGGGTGTGAGGTTGGCAGCATTGGAATGTGTGTGAGGGTAAGGTGGAGTATCTGAATGTTAGGCGTGAGTCCTGTGCGCAAGTAAGTGCTGGATGAGGGTGTATGCACTGCTTGAGAGGTTGGTGGTGCGGTGGGTAGGATATGTCTTTTGAAGATGCATTCACTAACCTTCACCACCTGCATGAAGTCATTATACTTCTTATGGCACTGCTGCCATATCCTCTGGGCCATATTCTGGGTATTCACCTTCCTGGCCATGTGTTTGTGCTCCTACTCCATTCAGAGGCTGCTATGTGAGGACTCCTGGTCCTCTGCGAGAACATGGCCGCCCTCCTGGACTCCAATTGGGTAATTAGTGTCTCCAAGGTGGTATCAGAACATCTGGGATCCCTCTCCCTTGCACATTGCACCATTTCTGCAGTTCTTCACTCTCCCAAAATCAATTACTGATGACCTTTTGTTTCAAGGTGCAGCTTCCCTTTAGGAGCAACAGGCTGCCTTGAAGAACTGGAGACTTGCTGCACCACATGCACACTCGCACATTGTTCGGTTTCTTACTGTGAGGCCAACCATGCAGCAGCACAGCCGACGCTTGGCCCTGCACTACCATCATGCAGATGAGGATGCAATACAAAATGCCTGCCTACCTCAAAGGGAACCAGCACAGTCAGGCAATGGATCACGACCCCTGCACTCAAAAACCAGGCGAGATGAATCTTTAGCCCATAATGTGCAATTCAGTAATTCACTCTGTTCAAACCTGAGAGGATCCCACTGTTCATTACCTCAAAGAGGTTTCTTTTTCAGTGATGGTTAAAAACATAAGAACATAAAAATAGGAGCTGGAATAGATCATTTGGCCCTTTGAGCCTGCACCACCATTTAGCAAGATCATGGCTGATCAATTACCTCAACTCCACCTTCCTGCACCATCCCTATAATCTCTTAATTCCCTTAGTACACAAAAATCTATCGATCTCTGTCTTGAATACACTCAACGACTGAGCATCTACAGCGATCTGGGGTAGAGAATTCACAACCCTTTGAGTGAAGAAATTTCTCCTCCTTTCAGTCCTAAATGGCTGACCACTTATTCTGAGACTGTGACCCCGAGTTCTAGATTTCCCACCCAGGTGAAACATTTCGCAGCATCCACTCTGTCAAGCATTTAAAAATTTTATATGTTTCAATTAGATCACCTCTAATTCTTCTAAACTCCAGGGAATATAGGTCTTTTCTAATCGATTTCTCCTGATAGGACAATCCCCTTGTGCCAGGAACCAGTCTAGTGAACCTTTGTTGCACACCCTTTAGGACAACTATGTCCTTCTTTAGATAAGGAGACTAAAACTGCACACTACTCCAGGTGTGATCTCGCCAATGGCCTGTATAATTGTAGTCAGACTGCGTTACTCTTATACTCCAATCTCTTTGTAATGTTACGATCAGGTGAGAAAGGTGTCTAAGGGTCCCTTTTCATCTTCACCTGGTCTTATTGTAACAGGGTTTGATTTTTAAACACACTGTGTTTTGAGCTCCCCGTTGGTGAAGCCTTGTTCACCACTTTCCAACTACAAGGCAAAGAAATTCGCATAAACGGGCTTTCTTAGGTTTACTGAAGAAAAGTGATATTTATTAAATCTTAAACTTAAACTCTAATACGGTAACCACCTACGGATACACACCGTGCATCACGCTAACATGCATACACAATACACACATTCAAATAGGGACAGAAAAGAACAGAAGAAAAATAAAGTAAAAAAGTTTGAGGCAATCTTTGAAGAGCGGTTTTTTACTGTGCTTCGAGCTTGCTGTAGTCCATGATTGTAGGTAGTCTTGCTTTTCGTTGGTGCCCAGTATTCTTCTTAAACTTTGTTCACTGCAGGAGACTGTTCTGTCTTGGGGTTCATGTGTCTTCAATAGGTCTTCAGTTCTGTGAGAAAGAGATGGGAGCAGACAGGAGAGAGGTGTTCTCAGTCCAGGAGAAAAGAGCTTTCTGAGTTTCAAACACTCTGTGGCAAGTTCAAATCCAAACAGCCAGTTAGTCATGTGACTAAACTGGTCTGACCAGATTTTCTGTGTATTGGAGAAACAGGACTGGGTCCTTTGTTCTAACACTGTCCGCCAGTATGCAAAAAGGTCTTTCCAGTGAGGGGTCTGTTAAATTCTTGTGATCGGCTCTCTTTTCTTCCCAGAAACATTTTTAAGTTTTTAATGTTCATATGGCAAAATAATGTGTACCTCATTCTTGGCAGGTGGGGGCCTGCATGACACCTCCACATCCAGGGGAACAAAATGCGATTTGAAAAAAAAAAAGGCGCATTTCTTTACAAGGCTCGAGAGAAATATAAGATACAGAAAGAAAAACCCTGCATTTCTCTCATTCGTTTCCACTCATTCAACAATCTTAAAACTTATTAAAATGGTATTTTCAGTATGCTTTAATTTCTCTTTTTTTTCAGGAGAGTTAGTAGTGGGCAGGTTTATCCTGAACTCTCTGAGTCATGCAAAGACTTTTGGCTTCAGGAGATGAGTGGTTCCCTTTTCCTCTGACTGTGGGGAGAATTCTTTGTTAATCTCCCCTTTCTTCTCTGGGACATTCCTACCTGCAGGTATCTGCAGACTTGACTGCCATCTCCTGTGGCACTTCGACTAGGTGAGGCATCACCTAGGTTTATGTGCCCCCTAGAGGTCTCTCTTTGTCTCTGCAGGTTCCAGTAAATGCTGTTATCTACCCTGGTGGGGTGCTTCTAGAGTCTGCATTTACACAGGAGGATGTGGGGTCTAACTTTTCTGATTTTTTGGGGTTGGCTGACCAGACAGTAGGGGTTTTCATCCCGGATTCCTCCCGGACTTCCTTTAACTTGCCCTCTGGGTCACCTTTTTCCCTTCTCTTTCTAAACTTTTGCCAGCCGTGTGCCTGCCTGTCCCCTTTTGTTCTCACCAAGGGTCCCTTACAGTTCAGCAGCCCTCAGCTGGAGGGTCATCTTAACACCAGTACAGGACTTAGGGGTGCAGTTTTCACTGTAGGTTAGGGTTTCCCCTCAACCTGGCACATGTGACAACTCCTGCAGTACTCCACCACATCTTTGTAGAGTTTTGGCCAGTCATACCGCTGTCTTATGCGGGCTTTGGTCTTTTGTATACTGGCATGTACAGCTACTGTAGCCTCGTGGGCCCTTCTTAATATTTCTCCCCGGTACCTCTGTGGCAGCACTAACTGGTGAACTACTGTCCACTCCTTGCCCTTAGGTTTGTGAGGAGAACTCCATTTCCTCATCAGTACCTCATTCTTTAAATAGTAGCAGTCAGGGACTCCCTCTGCTTCACTTTCAGACTGGGCAGCCTGTGCTAACTCTCGCAGCACTAGGTCAGCTCGCTGAGTCTCACCTCGGGAAAATCCATTTAATTCATTCCCTGGGTCTCCTAAGATTCCAAAGAAATTCTCGGTCAGGCAGACCTCATGGTCATTTGCCTGCAGTGCCAATGCAGTCTCCTCTGGGGGAGGTGGTTTGATCATAGCCTGATCCATTACACATTCAGGGACTCTGCAGGGGTCTGTCTCCTGCCAATGCCCTGGCTCTCTGACCCCCTGAGGTCTTTCTTTCACTACAGGAGGGGCTACCACCTTCACCCATGCCAAATCATTACCTAGAAGCAAGTCAACCCTGTCCACAGGCAAACTAGTGACAATCCCTACGGTCACCGGTCCCGAAACTAGGTCGCACTCCAGGTTCACCCGGTTTACAGGTACAGGCATACACTGCCCTCCAATAGCATTCACCACCATTTTGGTATTGACTGTACTCTCTGCGGGAAAGATCAGGCCTTTTCCCAGTAAAAGGGATCTGGTGGCCCCTGTGTCCCTGAGAATCACTGTGGGCTTGCTTGCCTCACTCAAGTGGTATGAGGTTACTTTCCCTTCAAACACAAAACCCTGATAACCTTCAGGAATCCTATTAACTTTTCCTGCACTGGCTGTAGTAAGCTTCCTGGGTTGCACTCTTACTGCAGTTAAAACCACAGTTGCATGACAGTAACAAAAGTTAACATACCATTTGCCTTCCTAATTGCTTGCTGTCCCTGCCTGCTAGCTTTCTGTGATTCATATACAAGGACACTGAGGTCTCTCTGAATGTAAACATTTGCCAGTCTCTGACTTCAAAAAATATTCTCCTTTTTAATTTTTCCTATAACAGTGTGTTACGACCGGGTGAAGAAGGGGTCTCAGACTCCCCTCTTGCCCCTTTCCTGGTTTGGCCGTAACAGGATTTATCTTTTAAAAACACAGTGATTTAACTTACCACCTCAGTGAGTCCTTTGCTCACTGCACTCTAATTGTAATTGCAAATGAACCAATCAGAAAGGTTTTCTTAAGTTTAAACAAGAAAGATGTAAGTTTATTAGCCTTACACTTTAACCTGGTTAAAATTACTAAAATATGCGATGCAACCATGCTAGCATGCACACGAGATAAATATACACGCAAATAGATTTGTGTGTAACAGCAGCTTTTGGGAAGGCTGTTGATTTCAAAGCTTTCCAGACACACTTGGTGGGGGTGGGGTGGGGGTGGGTGCATTGGGGTGGTAGGGGGTGGAGTTCTGCCTCTTACACAGACAAAGAATGTTGATTATCACTATTGCCCAGACCAATCTTGTTAATTGAATCAGTGAGCACTCCCATTGTCTCTCTATTCAAAATGTTTCTCAGAATGCAAATGTGCAACCATGTTTTCAGCTGTGTTCTCTTGTTTTTTGAAACAACTTATGTGCAATGTGCAGTAAAAAAGTTCAAGTCATGTCCCATGATAAAATTAATATGTTTCCATTTGACAGGTGTGATTTCTGTCACAAGTGCATAACTTCAAACTTCAGTGCAGAGCATTAGAGAGGATGAGAGTTTCCTGGATCATACATTCCAGGAGGTGGTCACACCATGGACGGTGAGATTTCAGGATAGGGGATAGGTGGTCGTCTGGAGGAGTAGGAAGAGGCAGGAAATGCAGGAGTCTTCAGGGTGTGTAATACGGTGTTCAGCATTGGAGACGGCTGGTAGTGACGACACCTTAAAGGAGTGCATTCCAGATCATGGCATCAATGGGGCTGCACAGGAGGAACAGCAAAGAGTAGAAATGCAGTTGTTATAGGAGATTCCATAGTAAGGGGATAACTTTGCACTTAACTACATTGGGCTGAATTTTATAGGCCCCCGAGAGACAGGAACAAAAGTGGGGGGGGGGGCATAAAATTACATGGGAAGGCAAAGGGTGGAGGGCTGTTGCCTTCCTGATGCCTTTTAATTCAGTCCGAAGCCACTTCAGGGCCTCTTCCCACCTCCATGCGTAGATACGCCACCAAGTAAAACCTGGTGGCCTCCTAACTGGTTCAGAGAGGCCCCTCCTTTTGGGGCAATCCCGGCCTCCAGAGGGCTCTCCCAGCGGCAATCGCCACCCCTCCCCTGGGAAGACCTCCCCCAAGCTCACTAACATCACCCCCACACTGTCGCCGGTGTTGCGTGTTACAATGAGTAAAAGTAGCATGTGGACTCACAGCAAGCAGCCATTAATGAACTAACTTTATTTACACCTCCCCAAAAGGAGCAGAGGATAGCTGAGAGGACAGTGTACCAAAATGTTCAGCTATTATAATATACTACACTCCCTCCCCCCTTAAAAATGGTACATGTACATCATTTCCCAGAATACAATAACAATACCTGAAATTTAACAGATTGGGTTGCATACTTGTTACTGTAATCACAACTAAAGCATGTATGACCAATAGTTCCAGAGTAACTTACATGTAAAAAAATATGTTTTTCTTAACACTAGTATTTCTTTAACAAAAATATAATTTGACAAGAAATAGTGAAAAGAACAACTTATTTATTCTTCCTTCCTACATACTTCCAATTAACCTAACTGACTTCTTTCTCTTTCTGTCTGGGTACCTTCTTCCATTTCCATAAGCTTGACTCTACTCTCTCAACATCTCAGTTGGTGTCAACCCTGACCTTTGACATTGACTATTAATTCCATTTAATGGTTGGTACTGTGAAAGTGATTGATTAATCTTAATCAAAGTCCCTGATTCACTTTTCTCTATCAGTGGATTCTGAGATACCGGGAAACTTTCAGTTTCTTTGCGACTTGCACTTTCTTTCTGGATTTCACTTGGGACTGTAGGAATTTGGATTATAGGAGGTTTCTCATGCTCTCCCTTTGTCGGATTTCCTCTTTCAAGCAAATGATCTACATGACACTGAAGGAGTCTCTTTCCAATCTCTTTCCAATATGCGAATGCACCTAGTTGTTTTGCAACAACCCCAAACATATAATTCTCCTTATCACCACGGTAGTTTTTCTCCATGACCTTCTGATCAGCACGGAACTCTCTAAGTTTTATGTCTCATGTATCATGACTTATCTTCACTGTGTCTTGCTTTTCTCTTACTTTGCTATTGACATCAGGCTTAAGAAAAATAAACCTTATCCTAGGAGTGTGTTTAAGCACTAACTCATAAGGTGATCCCACTCATCTGTCCTGGGGTCCTCATCAATATTCTGCTCTCTTTGTACTGCAGGGCCACCTGCAGTACTGGCTTTGGCCACTGCTTTGAGTGGCGCTGCCGATACTGCAGAGCTGCTGGCCCTCCAATTGGCTGGCAGTTTTTGGAGGTGGGAGCACATCCCTTAAAAGGACGGCACCCCAACTGCAGGCAGTTTATTGTCTGGCCGCCGTGGAATTGCGATGTGGGTTTGACGGAGAACCAAGGTGAGGTCTTCCCCCACCTCTGGCCTGCTGGCAGGATCCCCATCGCCAGAATAAAATACAACCCATTGTGTTACATCTACCAGTTTCTTGCCCACTCACCCAACCTGCTATATCTCTCTGCAGCCTTTTTGCATTCCCCTCACTGCATACTTTCCCACCTAATTTTGTACCATCAACAAACTTAGATACATTACACTCAATCCTCTCATCTAAGTCATTAATATAGAATTACTATAAATTGTAAATAGCTGAGAACTAAGTACTGATTCTTGCAGTATCCTGCTGGTTACAGCCTGCCAACCCTAAAATATCCTGTTTATTCTTACTCTCTATTTTCTGTCCATTAACCAATGCTCAATCCATGCTAATATATTACCCTCAGATCCCATGAGTCCTAATTTTGTGCAATAACCTCTTGTGTGGCACCTTATTGAATACTTCAGTCTTTGCCATGCTTCATTTACATTTGTTTTATTTATATTATTACTTATCTTTTATGAAATATTCTGATAAGATTTGAAACAACTGATTCTGATTTAACTGTTGATTGAATTTGGCACTGATGTAAAGTTTAACAATAATTTTTAGTCACCATGGTATAATTACTGAATGTGATTGGACTCCTGCCATGCACATTAATCCTTTCTACATTCATTTTGCCTCAATTTCTTCAAAAGTTAATTAAAAAGCTTATCTTCAAAGACAGTGGAAGCCATCAGTTATCACTTTTGTTCTGTTAATTCAGCAGCACCTAAACCAAAGAAATGCAATTGCATTCCAGAGAATGACTGAAGTTCTTTTCGTTTATTACCCGCTCCTTCTACAAATTCACTTTTCAACATTGCTGTTGTGTGAAACCTATTCGAAGCAATGTCAGCAAAAATGAGCTGGCATCTGAGATTTTGATGGAAAGGTGGCTTTGTGAGAACAAATCTGGAGAAATCAGTGTTAATTCCAGGGTGTGTTTTGGTTTTTGATTTTATTTTGTGTGTAAGAACAAGAATTTTGAATAACCATGAGCCAATCATCCTCACGTTCTCCTCACCAATATTTATCTCTCAACCAGCATCAAATAAACAACGTCTCATTGCAGTTTGTGGGACCTTGCTGCTGTATTTCCTACATTACAACAGCAACTACACTTCAGTCATACTTCATTATAAGCGCATTGGGATGTCCTGAGATAGTTAAAGGCGCTGCATAAATGCAAGTCTTTCTTTTTCCTTTTACCTGACTTGGTCCCTTTAAAAAAGTGAGTACTTTGATACTGTTTCTTTGTTATTTTCTTTTCTAATTAGAAGCAGCATGATGTTTGAGGTCTGCAGTGGCTTTAACAGTTACCAAGCTGTAGGGTCTTCTGGCTGCTGTGAAAAATATTATCCAAAAGGCCTCTATTCCTAAAAGGTATGCAATAGAAATAGGATAAAGCAGATCAATGTGCCATTTTTTTTTGCTCTGTGCACAAGGAATTATTTCCCATTGCACCTGTAGGGGAATAAAGCACATACTTGCATTTGGCCTCCATCTGCTTACTGTCCTTCTCTGATCCTCTGATCTGAGGGGGGCTGAGCACAAATCTAATGGGACACTAACTGTGGTGAACTTCCATTAGGACTCTGCAAAGCAAAGCCCCAGGACAATGAGGCAGCAAATGTTATGATGCCAAGCTTTGCACCTGATGTAGGTGTGAGTGTGCCATGGTTGGGAAAAAAAAGATTGAGAGGTGACCGTGAGTGCTGATGGGGAATCAGCTATCTTTCCTCACCTTTCTCCTCTGTTTTGTGCCCAATTAGTAAATATTTCTTGGGTTGAGTTTTATCACCCCGTTGCGGGTCCCGATGGCAGCAACGGAAGTGGATGCCAACTTTGCATGTCATTTGTGTGGTTGGCCAACTGCAATCATGCAGCGGCCAGGCAATTAACACAACCAAGGTGCAGGGTGCATCCTATTGCAGGATAGAGGCCGGGCTACAAGGCATTGATGGCGGCATCAGCTGATGAAAATGCAGGTGCTGGAGCCATCTTTAAAACACTGCCAGACTGTTGTACTGCTGCCTTTCACTGATGCAATAAATCTGGAGTGCTGTTGGACCCCTCTACTGCTGCTGTTACTCCTGGACCCCCCCCCCCCCACTACTGCTGCTGTTACTCCTGGACTCCCCCACCCCCCCCCCCCCCCCCTCTACTGCTGCTGTTACTCTTGGAACCCCCACCCCCCACCCCCACTCCACCTACTGCTGCTGTTACTCCTGGACCATCCTCTACTGCTGCTGTTACTCCTGGACCTCCCTACACCCCTGCATCAGGACTGCGATCCAAATGGATGGAGCGGGAGCCAACTGGGATCATGTCCAAGGCAAGACCCATGATTCAGCGATGTCTCCTTTCAGATTCTCCTCCAGTCTACAAGGGAAAGACGGGAGCTCAAATAAGGGACGGCAGGAAGAGACCCTCCTACCTAACCAAGCAAGCTTGGATGGAGATCACAGAGGAGGGCAGCGGCCGTGGGGTCACCCACCACTCCACCCCCCACCGCCCCCGAAACTTGGTCCAGTGTCACAAGAGGGTCAATGACCTACTACGCTCCACCGAGGTGAGTCTTCCATACCCATTTCCTCTTTGGGGCTTGCATGTGGCTATGCAGGAGGGTGTGCAACATGGAGAGGGAGTGACCACCAAGGTGGTTGCAAGGGGGTGAGGCACCAGCACATCCTGGAAGATGCATTGCTACGTCATGGCGACAGGCCATCTTCTTTCACAGCTCACCCCCATTATGTCCCCTGAGAGCGGATATGAGGTGGAGCAATTTGGGAGCCCCCATCAGGGGATGAGGTGCTGCCACTAGCGTAAGTGTCTTGTACTTCGTGCGAGGTCTAGCTGTGTCTCTCTTTCCGCTTGCAGGAGAAACGGGCCCATAACACCAGGGAGACATTGAGGACTGGCGGTGGGATCCCTGATGTGGGTCCTTTGACATTGGCAGATGAGGAGGTTCTGGAGCTAGTGGGGACCCAGGGCGGTCGTGCAATTGCGGACAGTGAGACTGGGTGTGTCTGCACAAGAGAGTGAGGAAACAATTGTGTTCATGTGTCCTCCACTGCACTTCTGGAGATCCACATCACACATGGTTGGCATAATGAGATCTGAACAAGCTAACCGACAAATGTTTGTGTTCTGTCCCGCAGGTCATGGCCCTTTGGAGGCAAGCTCAGATGCTGGGACACGGGGCTTGCTGTTGACCTCTGAGGAGGAGGAGGAACAGTCAGAAGATGCATTGTCACATCATTCCCCTGCACTCTCTACCAGCACAGATACTTTCACATCAGTGGGATGCGCTTAGGCTTAGATTCAGGGTCACCAGCTGGTGAGAGCACTGCACACGCCTGAGCAGCTGACAGAGCCCATGACTGCCGAGCCTCTGGAGTTGGCAGCACAGAACATGCTGGAGTTGCAGAGAGAAGTAAGGGAACATCTGGTGGAGCTACAGAGGCAATGCGTAGCCATGAGCAGACGATGGAGGAGTCCATCCATGCCAAGAGTGCTACCATGTCTCAGGTTGAGAGCACATGGCTTCCTCCATCGAGAGGTTGCCGACCCTCATAGAGAGCCAGATCCCGCAGATGTGCAATGATCTGCACATCATTGCCTTGACCATGAGCTCAACACAGCAGTGGCAAGGTGAGAGAGGGACAAGGTGCCTGGAATCTCCAGCAGGTCCTCGTCCCTCTCAGGTTAGCAGAGAGGTATAAGTCAGCCTTGACAGGGAGAAGGAGAGTCTGAACCCCACATCTGGGGGCTCCCCTCAGGTTGCTCTGAATGTGGACAGCAGCTCCTCAGCCTCTCCACCAGTAAGCCCAGCTCCAGTAGCTGCGACTACTGAGGAGCCTCCTACACCAGTGCAGGATCCCTCAGCCAGCTGGGGCCCTCCAGGGTTCAGGCAGCCAGAGGATGCCTGCCAATGTTATCCCAGGCCAAGGGACAGCACAACCAGCAGCCTTCTTCCACCTTAGCTGCCAGCGCATGGTGCATAAGTCGGTGATGGCGTCCCTGAGAGCCGTTATCTTCACTAACACTGCTGCTCAGACATTTGTAGATAGTAGATGCGAGTCTGATACACTGTCTGGCGTAGATAAGCCCTTCCTGCTGTGGCCGGCTGCTGCTGCTTTCCTACTGGAAATTTCCTGTTCATGGGTGTGCTTACCTGAATCATGGCCCTCCCTCCCTCTGACCCACTGCTGCATGGCATGGAGGTCCACAAAAACTGGGTGTATACACCCTTGCTCCCAAGATTGCACCCATCATTCCTCCCGAGAATGCGTCCACCCCTGCAGAGAGCGCAGCACCACAGACTGACAATAGCATTTGCTTCCCCCTCTTCCCCTATTGACTCTTCACCATGGCTGCCTTCCTGTGGCAGCATTGAGGTCTTGTCTCAGTGCTGCCACCTTTAAACTGGTGGGGATCTGAAGGCACGTGATCCCTGTGTGCTGTTGACTAAATTTGACCGCCCCCCCCCCACCCCGCCCCCCATAAAACCGGCTTCAATTCAATGCAAATGCATTCTGACTAGCTGTTCACCAATTAAAATTGCAGTCCCACCGCTTTGTGGCAGCAATGCCACCTTGCAGCTTTCACACCGCTGACAAAACCCGCAACCAATGTCATGATGTCAGGTTTCTGGGCGAGTGTGTCCACCCTGATATTTTGGTACCCCACACTTCCACTCCCGCTTCTGCTGGCCAGATAAAATTCTGCCCCATGTGTGCACAACATAAGAAAATTTGCATTGACACAGAGAAAAAATGGTGCTATTTCCATTGCATTTTTTGAAGTTGAAGTACATGCATAGGAATCCATGGATAAATAGGTTAGAGAAAATGGAGCTTAAATAAGATGGTTCCTTCTTTTAGACAAAAAGTTAATTTGAAGCCTTGACTGCCTGTACACATGGGCATAAAAGATTTTATAGGACTATTCAAAGAAGGGCACTGAGTACTATTGTCCCGAGAAACAGTCATCCCACAACATCATCACCAAGGCAGATTACATGGCCATTTAGCTAATTTGCTGTTTGTGGGACTTTGTGCAAATCAGTTACTGTATATGCCTAGCTAACAGGGCAGCACAGTAGCACAGTGTTAGCACTGCAGCCTCACAGCTCCAGTGACCCAGGTTCAGTTCTGGGTACTGCCTGTGTGGAGTTTGCAAGTTCTCCCTGTGACCACGTGGGTTTCCGCCGGGTGCTCTAGTTTCCTTCCACAGCCAAAGCCTTGCAGGTTGATAGGTAAATTGCCCCTAGTGTAGGTAGGTGGTAGGGGATATGAGATTAATGTAGGATTAGTATAAATGGGTGGTTGTTGGTCAGCACAGATGTGGTGGGCCAAAGGGCCTGTTTCAGTGCTGTATCTCTAAATAAAAAAAAACAATGACTCTGCTTCAAAAAGTAATTCAGTGCTTTTTTTAACTAGTAATTCTCAGAATATTGCTGACCAGGCTGACAGATTATTGCTCATCTGTATTTGCGTTTGATAAAGTAGTTATTGGTCTTCTTCAGTTTATGGTAATAAAGGTACATGCAGCTGCAGGATTTTGCAAGGATGATAAAGAACACTTTGAAGTGCCTTGGGATGGCGCTGAGGACCTGAAAGCTGCTACATAAATTTTAAGTTATTTCTTTCATATAGGTTTTGAGAAGGCTAAAAAATATTTAAAAACTACTTTGAAATAGTGAAAGCATTTTTGCCCTGTTTCTTTTAAGTATCACATCTTTTTAAATTTTAAGAACTTTAATGGCTGCTGGATCACATCAGAGATCCTACCCACACAACCATCAGCTACCTGGCCAATAGGAAACATAATGACATTTTTACTTGAATTGATCTTCATGCTTCATGTTTATTGCATTCCATACATATATGATCTGGTCCTGTTGACGGGACTGCATAATCAGCCTCACGTTAATGGCTGCACAGGCAATATCTGCTATTTGAGTTTCATATTTTTAGTTTGCTTTGTGCTGAAATAAAAAATTTAAATTATTTACACATATGTTACGCCACCTGTGCTATTGTAAAGGCTTCTTTCAGCTCATGTGTGACATCTAGGCTATGATGTGGATTTGTGGCAAAAAAGGTTGTAGTGAGGGAGCATTTCAGTCTATACCTATCAGTAGACATCCTGAAGAAGAGTCAGTTTGACAGTGGGGAGATCTCTTGAAGTAAACTAATCAGTTGGTGATGGTACATGGCATTGAACTGGGGCATCTTGAACATTAAGGTGGGTGGCTCATCGCAGGTTATCTCACTTAGGTCCTTCCACTATATTGAAAGTGGATATCCATTGTACAGCTGATGAGAAAACTTTGAAATTTGAGATAACAGTTGGTGGAAGATTTTACCTGAGTCTGTGTCCGAGATCATGTTTTCATCTATCTGAGCTTACAATGCACTATGATATAGAAGAGAGCAGAGAAGAGAGCCCTGTCCCTCCAGCTGGTGAAACTGATATTTGATGGGCTATGGTGTGTGACCATGCTATAGCCAGGAGGATGTTGGAAATGCATTAGATCAGCCACTACTTTCTTTCTTCTTTCTTTTGGGCCTCCTTATCTCGAGAGACAATGGATACGCGCCTGGAGGTGGTCAGTGGTTATGGAGTGACCTCTCCATGGCGCATGCCTGGGCAAATTTATGGAGGTTGAGAGTTGCCCAGTCGTCAAAACCCCCCTCTCGGCCTTTCTGGTGGGGTCCAAAGGAGTGCAGGACACGACGTTTGGCACCAGTATGGCTGCAGGAACTGCCGGAAACATGCCAAAGGTGACACATGACCGCCTACGGGGTTCCGCTCCGGATTTTCTGTTAGGGTTTACTCCCTTAGCCTTGGTCTCTCCCGAGACGCCCACAAGGCAGTGGGGTTGTTGGGGCCCCTACACAGGTGTACTGGGGTCCAGATAACCCTGCCAACCCAGAACTAACTTGTAGGGTGATTCAAGCTGAACAAACAGCATCAAGATTAGCAGTGCTCTGTTCTGGAAACTGCAAAGTTTTAGCTCATTAAACTCTAGCAGTGCCTCTCTGCACATTTGAAGGCATCTAAGCCTTGACACTTGCCAAACTGTGCCTAAGGTTGGACTTAAAACTACTTTTACTGTATCTTATCACAGAACTCTCAAGTTAAACAGTTGTTCAAGCTATTAGTAGACCTTGCAGGATAACAATTATTATTATAAAATGCATTTTACTAAAACACCTTCTGAATTTTAAAATGATTCAGCATTTGTACAGGCAAAATGCAATCTAATTAATTATAGCATTGAATCACAAATGCAGAATAAAAATGGCCTATAAACAAGCTTCCATATAAAATGTGAAATGAAACAAGTTACATGATTAGCATTTTTTGGACTGATGTGCCACTATTGCAGCCTACAAGATACAAGCATCCAAGCACATAAACAGGAGGATGTAATCCTCCCGTCTTTCTGAAAATTCTTATCTATAATGGAAGCTTTGATGAGAATGTGGATATGGGCAAGGGATTTTTGAGATGCTGAATCTTTGGTGCTCAATAAAACTGCAGAGACTTTGGGATAATTTTGAGTTTGGGCAATAGCGTATAACAGATGACCTTGAATTGGCCGCACTTTATACACACGTCCCGATTTTAATTTCAGTTGACTGTGTTCCTTGCATTACAATAATGACTACATTTCAAAAGCACTTCACTATAGAACATTCTGATGTTGTGCCAGGTCCTATATAAATACAAGCCTTTTATAGGAATTGCTGGACAATAAAACCAACATACATCCTGGTTCATTTTCTACCAACCTGGTAGTCGCATGATAATGGAGTTGTTGACTAATCTTTGCATTCAGTCTCTATCGATTGGCCTGCTACAGACCCAAACATGAGGCAAAGAAAACTCACAGTGGTAGAAAGCGTTAAAGCCATAGGTTCAAAGTCACCTGCTCCTCCCAAGCATGCTACAATTACCATGTCATGTCTCAAGTTACTCATACTGTATCCCAAAATGTTCATTTTGAAATAAATCTATCTAATTTTCATTTGTATGAATCAATATGAACTGCTTCCACTATCTCCTTATGGAGCTTGTTTCATAGATTTATCTCTCACTTATTGAAATAAGAGGACAGATCTTCCTGGAGTGGGGCATGTTATGGCACGCGGCATTAGTTGGGCATTTTCCTCTACCCTTCATCTTGAAAATTTTTGCGCATAATTTACTGGAAGTATGAGCTGATAATGGTATGGGAAGGTCAACAGGGCATCAGAGACCTTGGTGAACAGGGGGACAACTGAGAAAGTGGGGGAATTAGAGTGGGTGAATTAGAGTCAAATGAGCTAAAGTAAGAGAAATAGAGGGAAAGAAAGATTGGATTATGGCAGAAAGAAAAGAGACAGAAAGGAAAAGTAAGAATTTAAAAAAATGTTTTACATTTTTAATGTCTCTAACAACAATTCACTGCCTGAGGGAATGAGACTTGGTCCCTTTCTGGACTACAGTGATTGATTGGCACGGTATTAGCAATTATCACATTGTTAAAAGGTTATTTACTCTATTAATTACAAGATTTGACTTACTGTGACAAGTTTAATGAGAAATTAATACAGCGCTCTTAAAAATAACAGAGGCTATGGGTGAAATGTCATTAGTTTAGAGAGGGAATTCCAGAACTTAGGGCTTAGGCAGCTGAAGGCATGGCTAACAATGGTGGATTAAAATCAGGCATGTACAAAAGGACAGAATTAGAGGAGCACAAAGACCTCAGAGTGTCGCAGGACTGGAGGAGGTTACAGAGATAAGGAGGGGCAAGGTCATGGACAGATTTGAAAATAAGGGTGATCTAGGTGTTGCCAGACAAGGAGCCAACATAGGCCAGCAAGCACAGGAGTGTGACCACCCTCCCCCACAATGTACCTTGCTGTTGGCAGCTCTGGACATGTTTTCAGGCTTTTATCTTGCACCTGAGTTTGTGCCCTGCAACTCACCTCATGAATTGAAATGAGGCACGAGCCTCAAAATCACAGAGTATCTTCACCACCGGAATGGGTGGTTGATCAATGCTTAGCCAGTCGGCCATCCAAAAGTCAAAATCTACCCCAGTTGACTGTGAGACTTCCTGCAAAATCAAATTTAAAATATTTTCAATAATGTTTCGTGACATTGTATATTTGTACAATTTCACACAGACGAGGCACATCATTTGTAATTAAAGAAACCATTTGAGTCTGCATCAGCTATGTAAAAACTTTTCAAATAGTCATTTACACAGTTCCATTTTGAAATTTGCTCAGGTTAGGGCAGGTTTAAAGAATCAGCTAATAGATGCATAATATCATCAGCTAACGTGTAATATTGAAGGATCCAAGATACCTCAGCCAAAAAAGAATAACAATTTGCTATGAAGAAAGTTTCATGAATGTGCTACTTCAACCTCCTGCCAATTTTTGTCATGCACAAATTTAATTCTGACCTCTTTCCCCACTCAAGTAAATATTACATCTCCTGTCTTTACAGAGCATTATGCAATTAAATAACTAAATATTTCAGCACTTCCATTCTGCAAAAGAAGAAACCTATTGGGATTAACTTTGAAAGAGACTATTTTGTTCTCTTAAATCTGTTATCGCTTGTATTCTGCCATGGAGCTGCCAGGCCTATAAATAAAAAGCACTGCATGAAATTTTACAACATAATGAATATTTGCCATGAAATTACTTGTAGCTAACAAGTGCATATATAAAGATGTACATAACCTTTGAATTTAGTGTCTTTAACTGGTTATATCCAGGAAATTATAATTATAATGAGTGCCAGATTTAGGGCGGTTAAAACATTAATGGAGATTTGGTATTTGCAAAATACTAACAGTTAATAATACTTCTTAGCATTTACAGAAGTTTCTTTTTTAAATCCTCAACTGCAACTTGCACATAACTTTTAACTTGAATATAATGTATGCTTAATTCTGAAGTCGTTGTCGACGTTGGCTGTCCCTCGATTCGAGGATTACGTCTACTCAAGGTCACGCATTTCTGCCATGGGTCTTCATGTGACTGAATAGGCCGATTCCCGACACGCAGATCTTTGGGCACATGGGGCAGGATGGCCCACGAGGTAGTGGGATCCGGGGTGCAGGATTTGCTTCCTTTTCTTTCCTTCTCTATTGCCGGTCTGCCTCATCATTAAGGCGTTTGGACTCAAAGCATGATGTAGCTTGATGGACAAGTTGTCGCCATTTTCAACGATTGGTAGCAAGCTCCTCCCAGTCATCAATGGCAATGCTGCTGCGCTTCAGAGTGTCTTTGAAGCATTTTCTTTGTTCTCACCTGGAATGCTGGCCATTTGAGAGTTGAGGAAACAGGACCTGGTGGGGGAGATTGTTTGCGGGCACCCTGACACAGTGTCCAGTCCATCCAAGTTGGTTTTGCAAGAGTTTTGCCTGAATGCTTGTGGAGTTGGCTTCAAGAAGGGCACTAGTGCTTGTTTAACAGTTCTCCCATTGAATCCGGAGGATGTGGCAGCAGCATTGCTGATGGAATTTCTCTAGCGCTCTTATGTGTTGCTGATACATAGTCCAGGCCTCAGTGCAGTACAGGAGTGTGGTAACAATAACTGCTCTGTACACTAGGACTTTTGTTGACTTGCAGAGATCTTTGCTGACAAACTCTTGCTTCCATAGTCTGCAGAAGGCTGAGCTGGCACAGCTGATCCAGTGTTGGATCTCGTCGTCAATGGTGGCCTTTTGAGAGAGGTGGCTGCTAAGGTATGAGAGAAAAGTGCTCAACATATTCCAAAGTGTCTCCTTCAACATATATGTGAGGTGGAATATTTGGCTGACCAGGTGTGGGTTGATATATGAGTTTTGTTTTGGCAAAATTCAAGGACAAGCTGAGTCTCTTGAACGCAAAATTGAATAGATCGAAAGTAGCATGCAAATCTGGTGCAGAGTGGGCAACATCATTTCGGTCATCCGCAAACTGGAGATCATTTATGCCTATGGTGGTTAGTTTAGTTTTGGCATGGAGGCGACTGAGGTTAAAGAGTTTTCCATCCAGCAATATTTAATACTCACACCAGAGGGAAGTTGATCTTTAGACCAGTTCTATGAGGAACTCCATAATATCATTAGTAGCATCCCCAACACCGAACAACTATTCCTGCTGGGGGACTTTAATGCCAGGGTTGGGGCCGACCATGACTCATGGCCTTCCTGCCTTGGGCGCTATGGCATTGGAAGGATGAATGAGAATGGACAGAGACTGCTTGAGTTATGTACCTATCATAACCTCTGCATCACCAAATCATTCTTTCACACTAAACCTTGTCACCAGGTTTCTTGGAGGCACCCAAGATCACGTCGTTGGCACCAGCTGGACCTCATCGTCACAAGGCGAGCCTCTTTAAACAGTGTTCAAATCACACGCAGCTTCCACAGTGCGGACTGCGACACCGACCACTCCCTGGTGTGCAGCAAGGTTAGCCTCAAACCAAAGAAGCTGCATCACTCCAAGCAGAAGGGCCACCCGCGCATCAACACTAGCAGAATTTCTCATCCACAGCTGTTACGCAAGTTTCTAAATTCACTTGAAAAAGCCCTCCAAAACATTCCCACAGGGGATGCAGGGACCAAGTGGCCCCACATCAGAGACACCATCTATGACTCAGCAATGACCACCTATGGCAATTGTGTGAAGCGGAATGCTGACTGGTTTCAATCTCACATTGAAGAGCTGGAACCTGTCATAACCGTTAAGCGCATTGCACTGCTGAACTACAAGAAAGCCCCCAGCAAGTTAACATCCATAGCACTTAAAGCTGCCAGAAGCGCTGCACAAAGAACAGCCAGGCGCTGCGCAAATGACTACTGGCAACACCTATGCAGTCATATTCAGTTGGCCTCTGACACAGGAAATATCAGAGGGATGTATGATGGCATTAAGAGAGCTTTTGGGCCAACCGTCAAGAAGATTGCCCCCCTCAAATCTAAATCAGGGGACACAATCACTGACCAACGCAAACAAATGGACCGCTGGGTGGAACACTACCTAGAACTGTACACCAGGGAAAATGTTGTCACTGAGACCGCCCTCAATACAACCCTGTCTCTGCCAGTCATGGATGAGCTGGACATACAGCCAACAAAATCGGAACTCAGTGATGCCATTGATTCTCTAGCCAGCGGAAAAGCCCCTGGGAAGGACGGCATTACCCCTGAAATCATCAAGAGTGCCAAGCCTGCGATACTTTCAGCTCTGCATGAACTGCTTTGCCTGTGCTGGGATGAGGGAGCAGTACCTCAGGACATGCGCGATGCCAATATCATCACCCTCTATAAAAACAAAGGTGACCGCGGTGACTGCAACAACTACCGTGGAATCTCCCTGCTCAGCATAGTGGGGAAAGTCTTCGCTCGTGTCGCTTTAAACAAGCTCCAGAAGCTGGCTGAGCGTGTCTACCCTGAGGCACAGTGTGGCTTTCGAGCAGAGAGATCCACCATTGACATGCTGTTCTCCCTTCGCCAGCTACAGGAGAAATGCCGTGAACAACAGATGCCCCTCTACGTTGCTTTCATTGATCTCACCAAAGCTTTTGACCTCGTCAGCAGAAGTGGTCTCTTCAGACTACTAGAAAAGATTGGATGCCCACCAAAGCTACTAAGTATCATCACCTCATTCCATGACAATATGAAAGGCACAATTCAGCATAGCGGCATTTCATCAGACCCCTTTCCAATCCTGAGTGGCATGAAACAGGGCTGTGTTCTCGCACCTACACTGTTTGGGATCTTCTTCTCCCTGCTGCTCTCACATGCATTCAAGTTCTCAGAAGGAATTTTCCTCCACACAAGATCAGGTGGCAGGTTGTTCAACCTTGCCCATCTAAAAGCGAAGACCAAAGTACAGAAAGTCCTCATCAAGGAACTCCTCTTTGCTGACGATGCTGCATTAACATTTCACACTGAAGAGTGTCTGCAGAGACTCATCAACAGGATTGCGGCTGCCTGCAATGAATTTGGCCTAACCATCAGCCTCAAGAAAACGAACATCATGGGACAGGACATCAGAAATTCCCCATCTATCAATATCGGTGACCACACTCTGGAAGTGGTTCAAGAGTTCACCTACCTAGGCTCAACTATCACCAGTAACCTGTCTCTCAATTCAGAATTAAACAAGTGCATGGGAAAGGCTTCCTCTGCTATGTCCAGACTGGCCAAGAGAGTGTGGGAAAATGGCGCATTGACACAGAACACAAGAGTCCAAGTGTATCAAGCCTGTTTCCTCAGTACCTTGCTCCATGGCAGCGAGGCCTGGACAACGTACGTCAGCCAAGAGCGACGTCTCAATTCATTCCATCTTCGCTGCCTCCGGAAAATCCTTGGCATCAGGTGGCAGGACCGTATCTCCAACACAGAAGTCCTCGAGGTGGCCAACATCCCCAGCATATGCACCCTACTAAGCCAGCGGTGCCTGAGATGGCTTGGCCATGTGAGCCGCATGGAAGATGGCAGGATCCTCAAGGACACATTGTGCAGCGAGCTCGTCACTGGTACCAGACCCACCGGCCGTCCATAGCTCCGCTTTAAAGACGTCTGCAAACGCGACATGAAGTCCTGTGACATTGATCACAAGTCGTGGGAGTCAGTTGCCAGTGATCGCCAGAACTGGCGGGCAACCATAAAGGCGGGGCTAAAGAGTGGCGAGTCAAAGAGACTTAGCAGTTGGCAGGAAAAAAGACAGAAGTGCAAGGAGAGAGCCAACTGTGTAACAGTCCCGACAACCAATTTTATCTGCAGCACCTGTGGAAGAGTCTGTCACTCTAGAATTGGTCTTGATAGCCACTCCAGGCGCTGCTGCACAAACCACTGACCTCCAGGCGCTTACCCATTGTCTCTCGAGATAAGGAGGCCAAAGAAGAAGAAGAAGAGCGAAGTTGTCTTTAATAAAAACATAAAATGCTGGAAATACTCAGCAGATCTGGTAGCATCTGTGGAGAGAGAAACAGAATTAATATTTCAGGTCTTCGACCTGACGAAAGGTCACAAACCTGAAACGTTGGGCTGGATTTTGTTCTCATCCTGACGGCTGGTTTCATGGTGTGGGGGGTGCTGGAGAATCAGGGCATAATCGCCCACCGCTGAACTTTTATTTGATTTAGATTTGATTTAGAGATACAGCACTGAAACAGGCCCTTCGGCCCACCGAGTCTGTGCCGACCATTAACCACACATTGATACTAATCCTACATTAATCCCATATTCCTACCACATCCCCACCTGTCCTTCTATTCCCCTACCACCTACCTATACTAGGGGCAATTTATAATGGCCAATTTACCTATCAACCTGCAAGTCTTTTGGCTGTGGGAGGAAACCGGAGCACCCGGAGGAAACCCACGCAGACACAGGGAGAACTTGCAAACTCCACACAGGCAGTACCCAGAATTGAACCCGGGTCGCTGGAGCTGTGAGGCTGCGGTGCTAACCACTGCGCCACTGTGCCGCCAGGATTGACGCCAGGATTCCCAGTTCTGATTCCCACTGACGACCAAATAAGGGCCTCTTTCCACTGCTGGGATTTTAACAGCTGTGGGTGTTGGGGACGGAGCCTCCATCATGCAGGGAGGACACCTTGGAAAACAAGGCACCCTCCCTGTGTGCTTGGCAGTGGGGGAGAGGTCCCTCCTTTGTGGGCAATTCGTGGCCCATGGAGGACCCCCAGCAGGAACAACTGTACCCCTCGAGACACCCCTCCTCCTGGACTGAGCACCCATCCGCCCCCACCTCTCCCAACCCCCTCACCAGGGCCTTTCAGACTGGCCCTGGCGGCCCCGCCTCACCTACTTCCTCTCCGTGATTCCAGCACTGAGCCTGGGTCCAAGGCCTCTGCAGTACAGGCAGTGACCACAGCATCTGGTGGCGCTGCTGATAGTGCTGAGCTGCCAGCCCTGTGATTGGCTGGCAGTTCTTGGAGGCGGTCTCCCCATCCCGATAAAGTCTATAAAGGGATGGAGATCACACCTCCTTAAACTTTGACCCCCAAGACTGGAGGATCGCTCTGGAGGTTTGCTAAATGCAGAGGTGGGGTTCCCCACAACTTCTCGGCCTGTGCCGGGAGTGCCACCTCCTGCACAAAATTCAGCTCGTTAACTCTGTTTCTCTTTCACAGATGCTGCCAGACCCACTGAGTATTTTCAGCATTTTCTGTTTTTATTTTAGATTTCCAGTATCCGCAATATTTTGCTTTTATTTTAGTCGCAGTTTTTGTTCCAGGAGGTCACGTATTTCAGCATCGTTTTTATCGAACCAGTCTAGGTGACTAAGATGCTCAAACCCAATGCTCTGGACACAGGAGTCTAATACAGCTGACTTTATTTATTCCCACTGTTCTGGAATTGAGTTGGATGTGTAAAGATTTTCCAGGTTGGTTATGAGCTGCACTAGGTATTCCTCTCTTTGGTCAAGCTACTTTAGGGTTGAGACATTGATCTACTTTCTCTTGGACTTTTGGGTCTTATGATGTCTTGGTGCTCGGTGGATTTTCATCACCAATCAAACAAATCAATGATCTGTCCAGCAGGTATCAGTTCCCCGCATGGATCGAGCGATACAGACAGCACTCAGATCTTTGATTTGAACAATGACATAATCTAGGAGGTGTCAGTGCTTTGATCTAAGATGGCTCCATGCGCTTTTGTATTTGTCCTTCTGGTAGAAGAGGGTGTTTGTTATAATGAGGCCATGCTGAGCACACTTTATCAGCAGGAGGACACTATTTGCAATGGCTTTTCCCACCCTGTCTTTTCCAATGGTTCCTCTCCAGACATCGAAGTCATGGCCAACACTGGCATTAAAGTCCCACAGAAGGAAGATCTTCCCTTCTTTTAGGATGGCAGTGAGGACTTCATCATGGTCAAAACCTTTGCTTAACATCTGCCATTGGAGTCAAAGGTTGGACATAAGCGCTGATGACGGTTGCATATTGATTATGGCTAAACTGTAGGTGAACTGTCTGGAGCCTTTCATTTATGCAGTTGGGGAGTTCTGGCAGTGCATCCAAGATTCGATTCCGAATGGCAAAACCAACTCCATGGACGCGAGGGTCGCTGTCAGCCTTTCCTTTCCAGTAGAAGGTGTATTGCTCTGCTTACGTTCAGGCACCTCTCCCCAGGAAGGCGGTTCTCACTGAGGACAGCGATGTCAATTTGGAGTTGCTCTTGATAGCTCACGTGGTACGGTCGCAATTCTTCTTTCCGGACAGTCACAGTTGAGATTATCCATGAGTGTTCAAACATTCCAAGTTGCAAAATTTAAAGTTTGCTTTCTTTGAGGGTGTGGTTCCCCAGCCAGGAGAAAATGGGACAGCCTATTTGTTGGGCACCTTTTCTAGACCCCTCCCCATTTGGGGTGATCAGAGGGTATCCTGAAGAGGACTGCTCAGTCACGGGTGCTGCTGCCCAAAAACACCTCTGTCCCAACACAGGTTTCCAACAACCTTCATGCATCGCCTGTGTGCAGATTCTTGACTAGGGTCTCCCAGGTTCACAGCCCTGTCCCCATCGCTAATTCTCCTTCGCCACAGGACTTGTCAAATGGACCCTGTATGTAACTTTGTTTAATGTGGGGACCTTGTGGCACCGTCCTTGTCCACACAATCTTGACAGGTTGGTGGTCTGATTTTGGTGACGTGTCGAACTACAATGATCGGGACCACCTTGCTGCTGCAGCCTTCTTCCACCTTCGCAGCTGGTGAGACGTACAGTCTTCCTTCGCCTGTTTGGCCGTTGAGGACTTTTTGGACCGCACTTTGTCTGGCACCTCCCCCAACCTTGTCACCATGGGTGGCCCTACCAGGAGCAAGGAGCTGCCGATGGCATCGCTCAAGCCTCTCCACCACATCAAGGTGGCAATCCACAGAGGGAATTCTGAAGTACAGATACATAGAAAAGAAAGAAAGGACATGCACTTAAATAACACCCTTCATGGCCTCAGGATGTCCCACAGCGCTTTACAACCCATGAAATATCTTGAAACGTAGTCACCATTGCAGTATACATAGGAAACGTGACAGCTTATTTATGCACAGCTAGGTCCTAGAGATAATGACCATATTGTTTGTTTTTTAGTGAGGGATAGATACTGGCCAGGATACAAGGCCACATGAGATCTTTTCCGTCCATCTGAGAAGATACTTCAACTGGTCTGGATGGGGAACCTTACAACGTACTTCAGAAGAGGTTGCAAAAATGATAGTACAATGCTGCATGCTTTACAATATTGACATAGTGCTCACCATTGACTTGTATTGGAAGCAGCTGCAGTACATGGAAGACTGTGAGGGCAATGAACGGCAAATCAGTCACTACCACGCAGCAAAATATTTATATGAGCTCCTCATTGCTGCATTCTTTCAATGAAATCAGAAAAAGGGTAATATTTTCGATTGAACATATCCACAATTACAGAGGACTGTTACTTGTTTAATCTGTGTATTTGTTTGCAGAGAACTATGCGATTGTTTTCCAATTCTTCACAACAAAGGATGACAAATTGCAAGCTATAATGACAGTGAATTTTTTTTGAGTGTTTTATTGCACATGGTCTAAATGTTTAATGTGATCCTCAGGTAGGTTTCCCTTTGTGTGTTGTGGATTTCTTTGTGTGTGTTGCTTCCTCCCTTGCCTTGCTGGTGTTCCCTAGTTCTGGGATTAGCTATGATGGGTGGCTTCTCAGCTAACTGTTAAAACACAAAGAATATAATGGCTTTCTACCTTTATTTGTGGTGAATGATGAAAGTGCCAGTGATACCTTTTGTTGTGGGCTCAGTGCTTTCAGTACTGGTACCTTCTATCACTTGTACTAGGCTAGGTGAGGCATGGAATTTCCACTGATCATTGTGTTAATCAGATGCTATGCTTGTGCTGCTACAGGAGGGTCTCGGCTTATGAACCCCATTAACCTATCTGACTGCAGAAGCGTGAACCTGTGTTGGATGTTTCTACTGTACATATGGTGTACACACCTGCAATCCCCATTGCAGTTGCCACTGATATTGCCACTTATTCAGTTTGCAGACTGCAGTACAGTAAACCATAGCTTCATCACAACACATGATGCAATTCTCCACGAGTCTGACTACTTCCCACAGTCATGTACAAGATACCAAGTTATTGCTCAAGATCCTCTTGCAGCTTTACCAGTATCAGTCTTCACAGAACTAAAGATGGGTATTCAACATAGGGAGGAAGGGGGGAGGCAGAGCATCTGCCCTGCTTCAACTAGTCTCTTCTGAATCACTGCTACCTGCTGTGCTTCTCACCTCTCTCTCTTCACTATTACTATATATTTAGTAATGTGTGTAGCTATACTGTTACTTGGTACAAAGTGGACGTGGATAGTATTGCTGTGGGGATTGTGGCCCCTGATTTCCATGAAAGAATGTGTTTATGGGATTTATATCTTAATGCATTTGTTTTGATCTGCACTAGCACATGCCTGCAAAATCCCATTTGATAAATTAGAACATGGCAAATCAATACTCCACAGAACACAATGGTTCAATGCAGCTGGGAATATGCAAATGAACACCTGGCAAATATACCTAGCCATAGGTGAATAATGCAGCTTGCAATGTTAGATTGTTACTCTAAATTTTTTAAAATTTGCTTGAAGATTGAAGAGACGTCTCATAGAGCTTTCTTTTACATTGAAACAAATCTGTTCAGTTTATTCACCTTCCTCAAGAGATGATGCACTTAATTTTATTTCCTAACTGGGATCATTAACCACAAATAAAACCTTCAGCAATGTGAACTTGTGTGAATTTTTTCCCTGACACCTTTTCCTTTTAGAGGCCATGTGCAATTAGCACTATCATGAGTTTTATCTCAGTTGTTCAGGGTCCAAAACAGAGAAACTGGACATGGTGGGCTGGATTTTAAAAGCCTGCCGCTGATCTCGGTGACAAGCTCAAAAAATGATGAGCCACATGCCAAAGAGCCGCTGTGATCTTAAGTGCGGCAGCTCATTTAAATAGCCGGGGCAGCTCGCCACCCCCCCAATCATGTGGAGGGGGCGGGCCGTCCATCTCTGGCAATGGCGCAGCTGCCTGTGCACAGGCACTGGCGCCATTTTTAAAGGGCAGCCAACCCTTTCTGCAGATTTAAATTTTTAAAGAATGATACCCCAAAATCAAATAAATAAATTTCTTATGCCTCTTTCCCACGCACCACCCCCCCATAGCAATTACAATAACTGTTTACCCTTCCCCCCCAAAAAACACTTTTACATCTGACCTTCCCCCCACAAACTGTGCAAAGTTTAAAGTTCACGCTTACCCACCATCCCCTACACCCGTTATGTTTATTTGACCCTGTCTCCCCCCAGCCCCGCACTGACAAACTTACCTCCTCCCCTCTCCCCACCAGTATGGTGCGCATTTCCCCAGACAGGGATCTGAAGGCGCGGGAGTGCGGCGGGCCCTCAAGTTTGGAGGTAAGTGTATTTAAATTTATTAATTTTATTGATTTGCATATTTAAATTCTGAACCCGTCACCCAGTGGCGGGGGGGGGGGGGGGGGGCGGCCAGGGGCGCATGGTGCCTCTCCGCCGCTGGGAGGATCGGGCCAGGCCCTGCCAGGGTCGAAGTCCGTGGCGGACATCACCCAGAGCCATCTTCAGGCCCCACCCGCCACGGATCACGATGTTGTGGGCTTGTTAAAATCCAGTCCAGCGTGTGGAAGGAAAAGACCTGATGCACTGATTACTAAGGAGGGGCGCAGTGGAATTTGTGAGCTGCGAGTTGAAGGATTTTGCTAAATTTATTTTTGTTGAATGACTCAGTAGCACTTAATGAAATTTCAGAGCTAGAAAGATGTCAAATAACACAAAAAAGGCAGTGAGTTCCAGATCCCCACCACCATCCTGCTCGTTGGGGTGGTGTAAAATTCCGGCCAAAGTGGATGACCTCACACTTCCGCACATTGAACTCCATTTGCCACAGTTTTGCCCACTCACTTAATCTGCCTATGTCATTTTGTAACTTCCTGCTCCCATCTTAAGAAATTACTTTAAAATCCCTTTTAGTGTGATCTGAAAATTTGGATATCCAACTCTCTTATTTTTTCATCCAACTATGAATCTGTATTGTGATAAGATGAGGCCCCAGTACCGATCCATGGGGAACACCAGTTGTCACTTCCTACCAATCCGAAAATGTTTCATTAATCCCTACTCTCTGTCTCCTAACTCCCAACTAATTACCAGTCCTTGTAACGAGACTACCTTCAATACCATGCACTTTTATTTTGCTAATAATCTGGAAGTCATATAGATAACATACATAGACACTCCTCTATCCAACGTGCTGGTGACCTCCTTGAAGAAATTCATCTGGATTAGTCACAAATGTCTTACCCACCACAAATCCATGCTATCTCTATTTTATCAACTCATATTGTTCAAGTGCTCAGTCATTTTGGGGGGGAAATTCAGTCATGTGGCGCCGCTTCTAGTGCCGCTACGCAGACTTACATTAATATCCCAGGGACGGGCAACATCATGGGCCACAGCCTCTGTAGCTCGCACAGTGTTCTTCATTGGTATTATTGAAGAACGGCGCAGAGGCCATGCAGGTAGTGCTGCCTGTCCCTACGGACTCAACATAGTCTAGCTGTGCTACGCAATCACATTTCTCTCCCTTTTTCTCTGATGTTAAACAGCGAGTTCAAAAGTTATCTTGTTTCTCCCCTGCTCTCTACTTAAATAATGAAGTGAAACTTGCAATTTTCCATGCCAAAGGCACAATTCCTGAATCTGGAGAGATTTGGGAAATTATGACTAATGCATCTGCAATTTTCTCACCTTTTTTTTTAATACTCTGGGATGGAAAGTTTCAGATCCTGGAGATTTGTTTATCTTAAGTCCTATTATCCTCTCCATTACTATTTTTTACTTATGTTAAAGTCACTAATTTTATTCCTTTGATTTATTTTTAGATTTGCTTATACTGCTGGTATGTTAGAATCATAGAATTATCGAAATGTACAGCACGGAAGGAGGCCATTCGGCCCATCTTGTCCACTCCGGCCAACAAGTACTGATCCAGCCAAATCCCACTTTCCAGCTCTCGGTCCGTAACCTTGTAGGTTTCAGTACTTCAAGTGCATATCCAAGTACTTTTTAAATGTTACGAGAGTTTCTGCCTCTACCACCCTTTCAGGCAGTGACTTCCAGATCCCACCACCATCTGGTGAAAAAGGTTTCCCTTGATTCCCCTCTAAACCTCCTACCTGTTACCCTAAATCTATGCCCCTGATTATAGACAACTCAATCAAGGGGAATAGGGCCTTCCTATCCAATCCATCTAGAGCCCTCATAATCCTATACACTTCAATTACACTTCAATTAAGTCTCCCCTTAGCCCCTCTCTTTCAAAGAAAACTACCCTAGCCTATCCAATCTTTCCGCATAACAGAAATTCTCCAATCCAGACAACATCCTCTTAAATTTCCTCTGCGCCCTCTTGAGTACAATCACATCTTTCCTATAATGCGGTGACCAGAATTGCATGCAGTACTGCAGCTGTGGCCTAACTAGTGTTTTTTACAGTTCCAGCATAACCTCCCAGCTCTTATATTCTATGCCTTGGCTAATCAAGGCAAGTATCCCGTATGCCTTCCCAACCACCTTATCTACCTGTCCAGCCATCTTCAGGGATTTGTGGACATGTACTCCAAGGTCCCTCTGTTCCTTTACACTTCTCAGTATCCTACTATTCATTGTGTATTCCTTTGCCTTGTTAGCCTTCCCCAATTGCATTCCCTCACACTTCTCTGGATTGAACTTCATTGTCATTGTTCTGCCCACCAGACTAGTCTGTTGATATCTTCCTGCAGTCTACAGCTTTCCTCTTCATTATCATCCACATGACCAAATTATGTATCGTTTGCAAACTTCTTAATTATACCCCCTATATTCAAGTCCAAATCAATGATATATTTGACAATAAGCAAGGGACCTAGTACAGATCCCTGCAGAATCCCACTGGAAACAGCCTTCCAGTCATGAAAACACCCATCGACCATTAACTTTTGCTTTCTACCTCTGAGACAATTTTGGATCCAACTTGTCACTTAAGCTTCTGCCACAAGTGGCACATATGAAGCTGACAAGTGACTCTGTGAGTTGTTGTTTTCAGCATTTGTGCCTGTGGCTAAGTTGCTGTCGCCACTGGGCCTTATGGTAGTGCACACCAGTCCACAGTATGTGTTGACATTTCCATCTTTCACCATCTAGTGACTCCCAGGTGCAATGGTCAACATTTAGGGTCTTCATGTCATGCTTGCAAGCATCCTTGAAGCAGAACTTTGGGCGCTCCACTGGTCGTTTGGCCCCGGCTACCTCACCATACAGAATGTCCTTGGGTATGTGGCCATCTTCCATCCTGCAGATGTGTCCAATCCACTGAAGTCAGCTCTGTTCGATTAGTGCCAACAAGCTTGGGAGATTTGTCTTTGAGAGGACTGCCACATTTGTGATTTTGTCTTGCCAGGATATACCCATAATGCATCACAGACAGCGAAGATGGAAATTATTGAGCTTCTTTTCCTGGTAGCTGTAAGTCATCCATGTTTCACAGCCAAACAGCAAGGTGCTGAGAACACAGGCCTTATAAACCGTCAGCTTGGTCGTAATGGTCAGCTTGGTGTTATCACATGCAAGTTTTGCATGTCAGCCAAAGGTGGTAGCTGCTTTCCCTCTGCATGTACCGAGCTCTACATCAAGGGACAGATTGTCTGTCATCGTGGACCCAAGTAGCAGAATTTGCTAACCACTTCCTGTGGGCTGTTATCAAGTGCAACACCTTGTCCCATGACCAAGGTTTTCGTGACATTTATAGTCACGGAAAACAAGTTACAGGTGTGGGAGAGCCAATCCATGAGTCTTTGTAGCTGAGTTGCCATGTGAGCGATTAGCACAGTATCATCTGATCAGGACGCAAAATGTTTTTGTCTTCGTTTTCAGCCTTAATAATTTGTAGAGCTTGTCGTCTGACCTAGTGTGCAAGTAGAATCCTTCCATATCTTCAGGGAAGGTGAAGGTCAGGAGCATGGAGAATAAGATGTCAAACAGAGTGGGGGCTAGTACACAATCCTGTTTCACTCCATTCTTCACTCCGAAACTGTCAGAAGTGGAGCCATCAAACATTTCATCAGGGCCTGGGGATTTATTCACTTTCAAAGGTGTTAAACTCCTTAATATTTTCTCTCTCACGAAGTTAATTTCATCTAATATTTCACACTCTTCCTCCCTGAGTGCAATTTCTCTATTGCCCCTCTGTTTTGTGAAAACAGACGCAAAGTATTCATTAAGAACTATATCGACATCCTCTGCCTTCACACACAAATTACCGTTATGGTCCCCAATAGGCCCTATTCTTTCTTTAGTTATCTTCTTGCTCTTTATGTATTTATTAAAACCTTGCATTTTCCTTGATTTTATTTACCAATATTTTTTCATGCCCTCTCTTTGCTTTCCTAATTTCCTTTTTAATTTGACCTCTACACTTTTTATACTCCTCTAGATTTTCTGCAGTATTGAGCCCTCGGTATCTGTCATCGGTATCTTCCCTTTTCCTCTTTATTTTTTTTTATTCATTCATGGGATGTGGGCGTCATCCCTATCCCCATCCTCAATTGCCCTTGAGAAGGTGGTAGCGAGCTCCCTTCTTGAACCGCTGCAGTCTATGTGAGGTAGGTACACCCACAGAGCTGTTAGGAAGGGAGTTCCAGGATTTTGACCCTTGACATCCTTTAAGCCCCTTGACATCCAGGGGGCTGTGGATTTGTTAGTCCCACCATTTTTATTTAAGGGAACATACTTGCTCTGAAACCTTACCATCTGTTCCTTGAATGCCTCCCACTGATCTGGCACTGAATTATTTTCAAGTAGCTGTTTCCAGTCCACTTTATCTAAATCACATCTCAGTTTAATAAAATTTGCTTTTCCCCAATTGAAACCTTTATTCTTGATATATCTTTGTCCTTTTCCATAATTATCCTAAATCCAACTTAAATATGATCACTTCCACCAAAGTGCTCCCAAACTGATACCCCTTTCACCTGCCCAGCTTTATTCCCTAAAACTAAACCCAGAACTGCCCCCCGTCTCTTGTTGAGCTTGCTACATACCTGCTAACAAAATTCTCCTGAATGTATTTTAAGAATTCAACTCCCTCTGAGGTTTTCACATTCATTCTATTCCAGTTAATATTAGGGTAGTTCAAATTCCCCACTATTATTGCCCTACTGTTTTTGCACTTCTCAGAGATTTGCCTACATATTTGCTCTTCTATATCCCTCTGATTGTTTGTAGTGTGATTGCTCCTTTTTTGTTCTTCAGTTTAACCCATATAGCCACATTTGATCATCCTTCTACCATATCATTCCTCCTCACAGCTATAATTGTTTCTTTAATCAATATTGCGACCCCTCCCCTTTTTATCCCCCTCTCTATCTCATCTGAAAACCCTGCAACCAAGAATGTTGAGTGCTATTCTTGCCCTTTTTTCAGCCATGTCTCAGTAATAGCTATGATATCATACTCCCAAGTGTCAATTTGTGCTTTCAGATTATCTGCCTTATTCCTTAGACTTCTTGCATTGAACTATATACCATTTAACACTGCCAAACACCCTTGTTGTCTATTTTCTAGCCTTTGGTTCCTCTGCTTTCTTTTCATGCAGGCCCCCACCTGCCAAGAATGAGGCACACATATTTCTCCACATGGACATTAAATTTTTTAATTATTGCTGGGAAGAAAAGAAGGTCTATTACAAGGGGTTGCCAAGCCCCCGGCTGGAAAGACTTTTTGTTCATACTGGCAGACAGTGTTGGAACAAAGGAACCAGTCCCTGCCCCAACACATAGAAGAGATCTGGTCAAACCAGTCAGGCATGTGACCACTTGCTGGTCAACTAGAGGAGTTTTAAATTGGAAAAACAGAATTTGAACTCAGAAAGCTGTTTGCTCCTGGACTGAAAAGACCTCGCTCTCGTAGCTGGCTTGCCACCACCTCTCTCCTGTCTGTTCTCATATCTCTCACTAGCTTCGGAAACCATTGAAGACATTTGAACCCCAAGAGAGAAAAGTCTCTTACAGTGAACAAGGATTAAGAAGAATACTGAGCCCCAAAGAAAAGCAAGATTTACCTACAAGCAAGGACTACAGCGAGCTCGAATCACTGTAACAAAAAACCCCTCTTCCGAGATTTCATCAAACCTCTCTACTTTATTTTTCTTCTGTTCTTTTCTGCTTCTACTTGCATGTGCGTTTCGTGTATGCATGCTAGCGTGGGACGTAGCGTGTATCCGTAGGCATTAATCGAATTAGAGTTTAAGTTTTAATAAATTTCACTTTTCTTCTTTAAACCTAAAAAAGCCTGTTTGCGCTCATTTCTTTGCCTTTTATTGGAAAGTGGTGAACAAGGATTCACCAAGGGGGAGCTCAAAACACAGTGTGTTTAAAAATCAAACCTCTGTTACAATAAGACCAGGTGAAGGCTGTGAAAGACCCCGAGACACCTATCTCACATGGTCGTAACACTTCTAAATACTCTTACTAATTTTCTGCCATCCATTTCCAACTTTTCTTCTCTCCCTTCTGAATCTACTCTCAGGTTCCCATCCCCCTACCAAGCTAGTTTAAACCCTCTCCAACAGCACTCACAAAACTCCCTGTGAGGATATTAGTCCTTGTCCTGTTGAGGTGCAACCCTTCCAGCTTGTACAGGTCCCATCTCCCCAGAAGTGGTCTTAATGCCTCAGGATTCTAAAATCCTCCCTATTGCACCATCTCTCCAGCCACATATTCATCAGCAGCATCTCTGTTTTCACTAACAAGTGGCATCAGGAGTAATCCAGAGACTACTACCTTTGAGGTGCTGCTTTTCAGTGTCTTTCCTAAACTCTGCCTTTAAGACCTCATCCCTCTTTCTGCCTATATCATTGGTGCCATTATGGACCACAGCCTCTGGCAGTTCACCCAACCCCCTCAGCATGTCCTGCAGCCGCTTAGTGATATTCTTGACCCTGGCACCAGGGAGGCAAGATACCATTCTGAAGATTCATCTGTGGCTGTTGTATGATTGCCTTTAAGAGTAATGTCCCTTTAAGATCTTAATATGCTAATCAGCCAAGTACCAGGATACAGTCATGTGACTCAGAGCCAGAGTAACTCTGCAATCTGAGTAACACCCAGAGTAAGGATCTGTAAATAGTTTGTTCTGTACTATATATAATAGTTAGCTGTAATAAACCTGTTTGAGATCTTCAACCAACTGTACTCCATACATCTCATTTATGTTGCATCAGACGACATAAAATAACTCATTACTTGGTGGCATCTGTGGTGAAAAGACAAAGTCTGAGGTTGAAGATCACTGTTAAAACAGTTCTGAAAATGAACTTTCCTACAGCCAGTGTAGAGGAGGTTCAAGACAAATACTGGCACAGCAGTGAAAAAAGAACTTCCTCAAGCTGTAGAAGAAGTAGCACAGAATGACAGGCTGCAAGGATGTCGGGTGAGTCGAAGGATATTGCACAGTGGCGCAGTGGTTAGCACCGCAGCCTCACAGCTCCAGCGACCCGGGTTCAATTCTGGGGACTGCCTGTGTGGAGTTTGCAAGTTCTCCCTGTGTCTGCGTGGGTTTTTGCCGGGTACTCCGGTTTCCTCCCACCACCAAAAGACTTGCAGGTTAATAGGTAAATTGGCCATTATAAATTGCCCCTAGTATAGGTAGGTGGTAGGGGAATAGAGGGACAGGTGGGGATGTGTTAGGAATATGGGATTAGTGTAGGATTAGTATAAATGGGTGGTTGATGGTCGGCACAGACTCGGTGGGCCGAAGGGCCTGTTTCTGTGCTGTATCGCCAAATAAAAAATAAAAAATAAATTAAAATGCTTTGAAGTGCTTCAAAAGATTGCCTTTTTTCTAAGAGCTGCATGTAAAAAAAAATGGGGAAGACCCAACTCCTCTCCCAGGCTGACCTTGGTCGGCACCATTACAGGAGGCGTCTGCTAGAAAAAACGCGGGAAACCAAAATCACTGCAGAGCCTTCATCCACGCAGCCAAAACTCTTTAAAAAATCCCATTGAACTGCCTATTTAACAGCTGTGTAAACAGAACAGGTTTAGTCATCTTGAGAAAAACAACGGAGTATGTTAGCAGGCTGAAGGCAGAGCAACAGAACTGAATGTAGAGAGGGAGAAATTTCAGAAAGAATAGCGACAGATGAGACGCAAATTCTCTGAGCAAGAGTTGACAAATCAGCAAAACGATATATGGACTTGTGAGCTTCTATACTAGTAAATTTCACAATATCCATACCCGTGTAAATAATTTTGGTGTTATCTAATTTTATGTGTTTTTACATTTAGCATACAAGAATTATTTTAGAAAGAAAAGGGGTGTTGTATGAGTGCCTTTTAGAGTGATGTCCCTTTAAAAACTCAGTATGCTAATGAACCAAGTACCAGGATGTAGTTATGTGACTCAAAGTCACTATGCAACTGTAACACCCTTCTGTAAATAGTTTGCTCTGTACTGTATATATTAGTTAGCTGTAATAAACTGGTTTGAGATCTTCAACCAACTGGACTCCACGCATCTCATTTATGTTGCATCAGACAACATAAAAGAACTCATTACAGTGTCCAGAAGAATTTTTGTCTGTTCCCCTCACTGTTGAATACCCTACCACCATTACTCTTCCACTTTTCTTCCTCCTCGCCCTGTGCAGCTGAGCCACCCATGGTACCATGGACTTGGCTTTGCCTGCACTTCCCTGAGGAACCATCACTCTTTGCAGTATTCAGAACCGAATACTGGTTGGAGAGTGAGATGCACTCACAGATCCCTGCCCTGTCTGCCTGCTTCTCCTTGTCCTTCTGGGTGGTTACCCATTCCCTCTCTGCCTGTACATTTTTAAGCTGTGGGGTGACCAGAAACATGATAACCACGACGCCCACAGACTCATGGATGCCCCATAGTGACTCTGGCCGCTGTTCAAGCTCCGAAATCTGGAGCTCAAACTGCTCCAGCTGGCAACACTTCCTGTACATGTGGTCGCCAGGCCACGAGAAGTATCTAGAATTTCCCATGTGAAACAGGATGTACAATCCACTGGGTTGAGGTTCCCTGTCATGCCTTTACTTTCCAGACCAAAAGCTGGAAACATTTAGCAGCTCCTCACCAATCGGCTCCTTCCATGGTTGGGTTGTTACTATAACTGTTTTGCAGATGGTGCTTTTGTTGTCGGATATTTCGCTGGAGGCTCTCTCTCCCGCTTTAATGCCTCAGTTGTTGTGCTCAGTCTCAATCCAGTTCCACCACCACTGCTGCTGATGCTGAGTCTTCCTGTAATATGGATAAATGCCTCCCTGCTCATCTAATTAATACCTCTAGACTACAGCTCTCATGTCTCGCTGTAGCCTGCTCCCTCACTCGGACCGCTCCTTGTTTTGTAAAAGACTAGAATAGCACTGCCTCCCTCACTGCACTGAATTTCCTCAGCTGCCACTAGCAGGCAGCTTGTTTACCATTGACTAACACTATGAAAGAAGCTACAAGTTAAGGTTAAAGTTTAGTTAAATGCTAAATGCAAAGCTTGATGATTTTAGTAAGAGAGCAACCTTTAAAATTCCCTCTCTCACCAAAATCCCAGAGTTAAGTATTCTGTCAAAGCAGTATTCTGTCGAGCTGGACTCAGTGCTCTTCCTTCACTGTGAAAATGGATACTAAGTGGGTAGAGTTTCTGCTAGGTTGCGCTATTATTTCTGGCCAATATTTATGCTCAATCATCACAAAACACAGATTAACTGGTCATTATCACTTTGCTGTTTGTGAAACCTTACTGTGCACAAATTAGCTGCCGGGGCGGCACAGTGGCGCAGTGGTTAGCACTGCAGCCTCACAGCTCCAGGGACCCGGGTTCGATTCTGGGTACTGCCTGTGCGGAGTTTGCAAGTTCTCCCTGTAACCGCATGGGTTTTCGCCGGGTGCTCCGGTTTCCTCCTACAGCCATAGACTTGCAGGTTGATCGGTAAATTGGCCATTGTACATTGCCCCTAGGAATATGGGATTACTGTAGAGTTAGTATAAATGGGTAGTTGTTGGTTGGCACAGACTCGGTGGGCCGAAGGGCCTGTTTCAGTGCAGCATCTCTAAATAAAATAAAAATTAGAACACTGACTACACTTCAAAAGTACTTCATTGCTGTAAAGAACTTTGGGACATCCTGCTGCTGTGAAGGGTGCTCTATAAATGCAAGTCTTTTCTTTTATTTCCAGCGCAATGCGCCAAGAATCAGTAAGCCAACACAAAAGAATTTCAACCACAAATTATGTCAGTACAGATTGAGCTTCTATGATCTTTTGCATTTGTTGAAAAAACATTGCGCTAGAAGCCAGCCCCACCCACAAAACTGCTCATGCCTCCAGATCAAATAATTCACCAATACAAGTTTTCTCTTATTGCGTCCGTGAGCCTTTGTGCAAGCTCTGAAATTCAGCTGGTTCTTTTAGGTGCAAGGATATTAATAGGCATGTTTTAAAAGCTTTTCAGTATAATTTTTCTTTAAATTTAAGAACAAACTGACACTGTACCACAATATAACTAGCAAATGATTCTGCACAGTTTTGTAAAGTAATTTTCAGTTATTTAAAATGAGAACAGAAAGTGCTGAAAATACTCAGCAGGTCTGGCAGCATTTGTGTGGAGAGAGAAGCAGAGTTAATGTTTCAGGTCTGCGACCCTTGATCAGAACTGGCAAAAGTTAGAAATGTAACAGTCTTTGAGCAAGTGAAAGGGGGAAGGGGGAGAAAAGGACAAGTAGGAAGGACTGTGAAAGCACCGAGGGGGAAGAGATTAAATGAAAGGTGTCATGCAACAGAATGCAACTGGAGTGCTAAATAGTTGTAGCGAAAGACAAAGCACGAGTCCAGAGAGAGTGCGAATGGCAGAATAAGGTCTGTACAAAAGCAAAAACATGAAAAATAAGTTAGAGACGAGCACATGATTAAAAATAAATAACAAAAGAAAATATATATATGTAATAAATTAACAAAAAATAATGGGGCTCATGGTCTGAAATTATTGAACTCAATATTGAGTCCAGAGTGCCTAATCAGAAGATGTGGTGCTGTTCCTCAAGCTTGCGTTGATGTTCACTGGAACACTGCAGCAGGCCGAGGACAGAAATTTGGGCATTGGAACAAGGTGGAGAATTAAAATGTCAAGAAACTGGAAGATTGGGATCATGCTTGCAGGAGGTGTTCTGCAAAGCGGTCCTATCACAGTCCTTCCTTCTTGTTCTTCTTCCTCTCTCCCCTCTTTCACTTGCTCAAAGACTGTTACATTTCTAACTTTTGCCAGTTTTGATGAAGAGTCACAGACATGAAATGTTAACTTTGTTTCTTGCTACACAGATGCTGCTAGACCTGCTGAGTATTTCTGGTGCTTTCTGTTCTCATTTCAGAGCTCCAGCATCCGCAGTATTTTGCTTTTATTTCAGTTATTTAAAATCTGGTTCCTCACAGGTGGTGCACCAGATACTCTGGTTTAAGATGTGTGTTTTTTTTGTGATAAACCCATTTTCAGCTGTATTAAGCAAATTGAACCAAGTTGCCATCCTTAAATATATCAATGATTTTATTTTTAAAGCAAAACCTTTTTTTTAAAGTTATATTTGAAAACACTGCCCAATTGCACTGGTTCATGGCAGATTTTACATTTGGTGATATGCAAATGTGTTTGAGCGGAAACTTTGGGGAGAAACTACTTCTCAAAACTATCTAGTACAATTTTAGGCGCTGTTTGTGCCCAGATTGCTGATCGCACCCAAATTGGAAATTCTACCCAAGTATTCGTATAAGTTTGCCAGTTCTTTATTGTCCAGTATAGGCTTACCTGCATTTTTTTAAAAGGGTCCACAGTCCCCTTTGTCAATCTCTTATTTTCTTAATATATTTATATGATCCTGTGCTGTTAGCTTTGATATCCCTTGCAGTTCTTTTCATATTCATTTTTGTACCTCTTATTACATTCTTTGTAACCCTCTGTTGCTTTTGCAGCTCCCAGCAGATTCCAATTTTCTTTGCAATTATGTAAGCCTTTTTTTTAACTTGACTGTCTCTTGTCACATTTGTTGACCATGGTTGCTTAGTTGCAAAATATTCCCTTACAGTCAGATTGTTAACTAATTCTGGTGCATTACTCGTCACTGAATCTATATGGCGTGTTCCCTTGTTGATACTAAAATATATTGGGCTGAATCTTATTGAAAAAATCATGACATGTTTACAACAAAAACAACTTGTATTTATATAGCATCTTTAATGTAGTGAAATATTTCAAGGCACTTCACAGAACTGTGATCAAACAAAATTTAACACAGAGCCACATAAGGCGATATTAGGACCAATAACCAAAACCTTAGTAGATTTGGTAGACCAGAAGATGTAGGTTTTAAGAAGTGTCCTAAAGGAGGAAAGAAAGCAAAAGGAGCAGAGAGGTATAGAGAGGGAATTCCACAGCTTAGGGCCTTGGCTGCCAATGATGGAGTCACTAAAATCAGGGATCCTCAAGAGGCCAAAATTGAAGGAGTGCAGCTATCTTGTAGGACTAGAAGAGATTACAGAGATCAGGAGGGGTGAAGCCATGGAGGGATTTGAAAACAAGAATGAGAATTTTAAAATTGAGGCATTGTAGGTCAGTGAGTGATGGGTGAATAGGACTTGGTGCGAGTTAAGACGCCACACAAGTGCCAGGCAATGACCATCTCAAACAAGAGAGAATCTAACCATCTCCCCTTGACATTCAATGGCATTACCATCACTGAATCCCCCACTACCGACATCCTGGGAGTTACCATTGACCAGAAGCTGAACTGGAGTAGGCATATAAATACCGTGGCTACAAGAGCAGGTCAGAGGCTCGGAATCCTGCGGTGACTAACTCATTGTCCACTATCTACAAGGCATAAGTTAGGAGTGTGATGGAATACTCTCCACTTGCCTGGATGGGGATAGTTCCAACAACACTCAAGAAGCTCGACACCATCCACGACAAAGCAACCCGCTTGATTGGCTCCCCATCCACAAACATTCACTCCCTCCACCACTGACGCATAGTGGCAGCTGTGTGTAACATCCACAAGATGCACTGCAGCAACACACCAAGGCTCCTTAGACAGCACCTTCCAAACCCACGACCTCTACCACTTGGAAGTACAAGGGCAGCAGATGCAAGGGAACACCATCACCTGCAAGTTCCCCTCCAACCCACGCATCATCTTGACTTGGAACTATATCGCTGTTCCTTCACTGTCGCTGGGTCAAAATCCTGGAACTCCCTTCCTAACAGCACTGTGGGTGTACCTAACCAACATGGACTGCAGCGGTTCAAGAAGGAGGCTCACCACCACCTTCCCAAGGGCAATTAGGGATGGTCAATAAATGCTGGCCTGGCCAGCAATGCCAGCATCCCATGATTGAATTTAAAAAAAAGACACAGGCAGCAAAGTTTTGAAAGACCTCATGTTTACGGTGGTGTAAGATGGGAAGTGGTAAGGTAGCCAGGAGTGTGTTGGAATAGTCAAGTCTAGAGGCAACAAAAGCATGGATGAGAGTTTCAGCAGCAAATGAACTGGGTGGGGGGACAAAACTGGGAGATGTTTTGAAGGTGGATATAGGCAGTCATATTGTTTGCGTGGACATGTGGTTAGAAGCTGATCTCAGGTCAAATATGATACCAAAATTGCGAATAGACTGGTTCAGCCTCAGACAGTTGCCAGTGAGAGAGATGGAGTCAGTGGCTACTGTTATATATTGGGAGGAACTAGTAAAGAAAGAGAGACAGACACCAAGATGGCCAGATCACATGTTTAATGATGTCACTATGCACTGGGCATACTCATAAAGCCACTGCTTTCCATTATTACTAGAAAGAGTTCTCTTTCCTGCTTTGGTCTTCGCTCAGCAAGCAGTTGCAATATGGCCTATCTTTTGACAATTAAAGTTTTTGTTTTTTCTATACTGAAATTCCTGTGCTGTATGGTTGCTATTACAGCGATAAGAAGTCACTAAACATTTATGAACAGCATTCTTCTGATCAGTTCTCACCGCTTTAGCCTTGGCAAAAGCCTTCCGACAATGGACAGAAGCTGTACTGGTCACTTGCATAGGATGAGTTCTATGGCATCATAATTTGATGCCATCTCCATGGTAGAAGCAATCTTACACACTAGCTCAAACATACGATTTTATGTGCTTAGTAACTTCAACTGGATTCTTTCATCCACCAATCCACACATGAATCTGTCTCATAATGCACGGTCTAATAACATACCAAAATTGCTACATAATAATAAATTTTTCAGTGTCACACTGTACTCGCCAACAGTTTTGCTATTCTCTGGTTTCTGGTTTCAAATTTGTAGTTTTCTGCCATTTCTAGTGGCTTCGGGTTAAAATGTACCTCCAACTTGGTGATAATTATTTTGAATGGCACATCTTTTGCCCTGGGAGCAAGAAGAGCTGTTAGCTTGCCATGCACTTCCAGGTCAATCTCCATTAGCGAAATTGCTTTCTTGCACTCATTCTGATTCTAAGTCTGGGCCTCTTCATCTTCACCTTCGAGCTCTAATAAATTATTAGCTCTGAAGAACATGTCCATTCTTTCAATATATGAATTGAATGATTCTTGAGCTCTTTCCTAGCCTTCCAATGTATCCCATGGGCATAGCCATCTGCCCCATTTTCAAATGCAACAGTGACCCATTAAAAACTTTACTATGGCCGTCTGTAACTGTGATACAGAAGCTAAGCCAGCCTAATCAGAACAAAGCCACACCAGTGTAGTTGAATAAGATGGACACTGGGACCCAGCAGAATCCATTCAACTGAGTGCAGCCACTTATTTTCAGAAACAATGAGGCTCAACAGAACCTACTTGAAATCTTCACCATCCCAGCAGATAGGCCACTGGGAACGAGCTTATTTTGTTCATCATGCTCTCTACTGCCAAGAATATTTTGCACTTTAATCCCATTTTGTTGCCAAAACCTGTTATATACTTGTAAAGAAAGACGGACACCAAGATGCCAGATCACATATTTAATGATGTCATCACACACTGGCCATGCTCACAACATAGGAATACGATACAGCTACAGAACGGAGTTAGTGGTGGGGACTGAAGATAATGGCTTTGATCTTCTCAGTATTTCTTTGGAGGAAATTTCTGCTCAAACAGTATTAGATGTGGGACAATTGACAGACAGTGGAGCGGTCGAGAGAGGTGGTGGTGAGCTAGAGCTGGGTGTTATCAGTGTACTTGTGGAAGCTGACACGTACCATTTTTACTGCACAAATCAGGCAGACGTTTTAGGGGATTAAGAGACCTGCCATGAATGGTGAACCGAGACTTTTCTGGTCAATTTATGCTGCTTCACACAAACTGCATCTCATCCTTATCTTCCCCGTTATTTTTAAGAATTTGTTGCATTTACACGTTAATTTCCCATTATCCTCAGCACAGAAAGTTAGAGCTGAAATTTAACAGCATTTATACCTTTTTAATGACATGATAATTGTTAATGCAATGCCTCAACCTCTTGCCTCGAAATGAAACAACTGAAACTGTCTCATTCTTCCACATAGTAAATTGTGATTAGAGATTTTAAATATGCCAAACTTTTAATTCCTACAGCCTGGAATATTTAGCTCTCAACCATGCCCAACTTGTAGCCAAGTCTCTGTCATGGTTACTACATCATATCCTTTCTGCCTTGGGGCACCACTGTGTTGCTTGTTTCCCCAGTATATAATTACCATGTTCACTGATGTTGGGGCAGTGTTACAAATTGGTGGAAATTATGGAGACAGCTTGGTCACATGCAGCTACCACATTTATGTGGGGTAAAACAAGAAATGCTGGAATCACTCGGCAGGTCTGGCAGCATCTGTGGAAAGAGAAGCAGAGTTAACGTTTCGGGTCAGTGACCCTTCATCGGAACTGACAAATATTAGAAAAGTCACAGGTTATAAGCAAGTGAGGTGGGGGTGTGGCAAGAGATAACAAAGGAGAAGGTGTAGATTGGACCAGGCCACATAGCTGACCAAAAGGTCACGGAGCAAAGGCAAACAATATGTTAATAGTGTGTTGAAAGACAAAGCATTAGTACAGATTAGGTGTAAATACACTGAATATTGAACAGCAGCAAGTGAAAACCTGAAAAAAAAACAGTGGGTAAGCAAACTGAACAAACTAAGATGAAATGAAATAAATGCAAAAAAAGATTGTAAAAAATGTAAAAAAGAATGTTAAAAAAAGGAAGAAAAAATAACCAAAAATGAAAGTAAAATGGGGGGCTGTCATGCTCTGAAATTATTGAACTCAATGTTCAGTCCGGCAGGCTATTGTGTGCCTAATCGGTAAATGAGATGCTGTTCCTCGAGCTTGCGTTGATGTTCACTGGAACACTGCAGCAATCCCAGGACAGAGATGTGAGCATGAGAGCAGGGGGGAGTGTTGAAATGGCAAGCAACCAGAAGCTCACTCCCCGCTGCTCTCATGCTCACATCTCTGTGCTGGGATTGCACAGCTATGGTCAGCTATGTGGCCTGGTCCAATCTAGACCTCCTTTGTTATCTCTTGCCCCACCCCCACCTCACTTGCTTATTACCTGTGACTTTTCTAATATTTGTCAGTTCCGATGAAGGGTCACTGACCCGAAACATTAACTCTGCTTCTCTTTCCACAGATGCTGCCAGACCTGCTGAGTGATTCCAGCATTTCTTGTTTTTATTTCAGATTTCCAGCATCTGCAGTATTTTGCTTTTACATTTATGTGGGGGATGGGGTGTACTTATCTGGACTAGCGATTTCCAATTAATATGATTTGGTGGTCATTTATTGGAACTGTATTGGGGCAGTAAACCAGCATTGGAGCCAAATCCTGAATTCAAATCATATTCCACCATGGGAACCATATTCCAGAATTAGAACCATTGGAATTATATAGTGGCATTTATCTGTAGTGGAAAGGAGTGAAGAGAAAAGTAAAAAAAAGTCATAATGACTACAAATATATGCTGAACAGTTATCTAAAGTGACATTATGAGGCATGATTTTACAAAGACATCAGACAGTCACCATCCAGGCACATAGTACAATGATTCATCAGGATGGACCAGCAATCTACTAATCTATAACATAGGCTGTGTGTCAGTGGTTCTGCCTCAGTGTAATGAAAGCCAAGAGAAAAGTACGGCATGTCCTGATCAGAGAACTTCTGTGTGCTGATGATGTTGCACTAGTTGCCCAGACAGAAGACCAGTTCCAAAGGCTCATGGATTGTCTGTCCTTTGCCTGTGTTATGCTTGCCCTCACCATTAGTGTCAAGGAAACTGTAGTTATGGGATAGGGTGTTGTGTCTCCGCCTGATCAGACTGAACAACACACCATTGGAAGCAGTCATCAAATTTGGCTACCTTGGAGCTATGAACATACAACATACGAATTAGGAGCAGGTGTGGGCCACTTGGCCCCTCGAGACTGCTCCGCCATTCACTAAGATCACGGCTGATCTGATTGTAAGCTCAACTCCACATTCCTGCCTATCCCCGATGACCTTTCACCCCCTTGCTTCTCAAGAATCTATCTATCTCTGCCTTAAAAATATTTAAATACTCTGCTTCCACTATCTTTTGAGGAACAGAGTTCCAAGGACTCACAAATCTCTGAGAGAAAAAATTTCTCCTCATCTCTGTCTTAAATAGACGACCTTTATTTTGAATAGTGAGCTCAAGTTCTAGATTCTCCCACAAGAGGAAACCTCTTTTGGACATCCAGCCTGTCAAGACCCCTCAGGATCTTATATGTTTAAATCAAGTTGCCTCTTACTCTCCCAAACTCCAGCAGATACAAGCCTAATCTATCGAGCCTTTCCTCATAAGACAACCCACCCATTCCAGGTATTAGTCTAGTAAACCTTCTCTGAACTGCTTTCAACACATCTACATCCTTCCTTAAATAAAGAGACCAATACTGTACACAGTACTCCAGATGTGGTCTCACCAATTCCCTGTATAACTGAAGCATAACCTCCCTACTTTTGTATTCAATTTCCCTTGCTGTTACGACCAGATGAGAAAGAGGTCTAGGGTTCCCTCTCATCCTTCACCTGGTCTTACTCTAACAGGGTTTTATTTTAACCACACTGAGTTTTTATCTCCCCCTTGGTGAATCCTTGTTCACCACTTTCCAATTATCAGGCCAAGAAATCAGCACAAACAGACTTTCTTAGGTTTAAAGAAAAAATGTTGAACTTTATTAAACTTAAACCCTAATTCGTTTAATGCCTATGGATACACCCCGCTCCCCCACGCTAGCATGCATACGTGATACACACATGCAAATAGAGACAGAAAAGAGCAGAAGAAAAATAAAGTGGAAAGGTTTGAGGCAATATCTGAGGAGTTGTTGTTACGGTTCTTCGAGCCCACATTACAGTACTTGATTGTAGGTAGATCTTGCTTTTTGTTAGGGCCCAGTATTCTTCTTAAACATCGTTTGCTGTAGGAGACTTTTCTCTCTTGCGGTTCATGTGGCTTCAGAAGCTTGTGAGAAAGAGATGGGAGCAGACAGGAGAGAGATCTTCTCAGTCCAGGAGCAAACAACTTTCTGCCCAAACTGTTGTACAAATTCAAAAAACTCAGGTTGCCCAGCAGGTTAGTCATGTGACTAGCTGATTTGACCATGTACGTTTGTGTATTTGGCCATCTTAGCAGTCAACCTCGAATGTGAGCTCCCCCACCTTCAACGTCTGGTTATCAAAAGTCCATTGTGGGTTGATTGTCAGGGAATGGCTGCTTTGTCCTTCCAAACACCGTCTGCCAATATACAAATGTCCTTTCCAGCCATGGCTGCTCAGACTTTTTTTTAATCTGTTCATGGGATGTGGGCATCGCTGGCTAGGCCTGCATTTATTGCCTCACCCTAATTGCCCTTGAACCGAGCTTGCTAGGCGATTTCAGACATTATTTAAGTTTCAACCACATTGCTGTGGGTCTGGAGTCACATGTCGGCCAGATCAGGTAAGGATGGCGGATTTCCTTACCTAAAGAATATTACAACAATTGATAATTGTTCCATGGTCACCATTAGACTAGCTTTTTTAAAATTCCGGATTTATTAATTGAATTCAAATTTCACCATCTGCTGTGGTGGAATTTGAACCCTTGTCCTCAGAGCACTAGCCTGGGCCTCTGGATTACTAGTCCAGTGACATTACCACTCCGCCACTGCCTCCCCATATATGTCTTGTAGATGGTGGACAGGCTTTGCGGAGTCAGGAGATGAGTTATTCGCCACAGGATTCCTAGCCTCTGACCTGCTGTTGTCGCCCCGGTATTTATATAGCTACTCCAGTTCAGTTTCTGGTCAATTCTGGTAATTCCCAGGATGTTGACAGTGGAGGATTCAGCAATCGTAATGCTATTGAATGTCAAGGGGAGATGATTAGATGCTCTCTTGTTGGAGATGGTCATTGCCTGGCACCTGTGCGGTGCGTATGTTACTTGCCACTTATCAGCCCAAGCCTGGATATTGTCCAGGTCTTGCTGCATTTCTGCCCTGACTGCTTCAGGATCTGAGGAAACGTGAATGGTGCTGAACATTGTGCAATCATCAGCCAACATTCCCACTCTGACCTTATGATTGAAGGAAGGTCATTGATGATGCAGCTGAAGATGGTTTGGCCTCGGCCACTACCCTGAGGAACTCCTGCCGTGATGTCCTAGAGCTGAGAGGATTGACCTTCAACAATCACAACCATCTTCCTTTGCACTAGGTACAACTCCAACCAACAGAGAGTTTTCCCCCTGATTCCCATTGACTTCAGTTTTGCTAGGGTTCCTTGATGCCGTACTCTGTCAAATACTGCCTTGATGTCAAGGGCGTCACTCTCACCTCACCTCTTGAGTGCTGTAATGAGGTCAGGAGCTGAGTGGCCCTGGCAGAACCCAAACTGAGCGTCACTGAGCAGGGTATTGCTAAGCAAGTGCCGCTTGAATGTACTATTCAAGGTTGCTGTCAAAAGAGACATGAATGCCCTCAACATCAATCATGACAAGAGGGAAACTCAAGCTGACGATTGATGCAAATGGCGACACAGACTGTAGGCAGGAATTCTCCACGACAACATGTGGTTTCAGAAGCTCCGAAGCAGACGCCAGCCCGCAAAAAAGGCATCAGCAGAGATCATCCCAAACCACCAGCAAGGGACAACTTCTTGTGTGGTGGTTATGGACTGCTTTGCCTTTCCAGAATCGGCTTGTTCAGCCATCGAAAGGCATGCAGCAGATGATCTCATCTGACATCATCAAAACTCTGAGGCTGCATTCCCATCATCTCTTGCAGATGGAGGGATGCCAATCATAGCATAGCCTACAGGAATAGATTCTTATCCTAGTCATCTAGGTACACAGCAGGCAGATGCTTAGCATTTCTTCACAGGAAAGAAGTGGAAGGTGAATTGCCTCAGGTGGCTAATCAGCAGCCAGTAACAGGGCAACATAGATAAATGTCTGGGAGAAAACAAATGGCCAGCTTTATTGGTGAAGAATTATGCTCAGAGTGGATAGACTGTGGGGTGAAAAATTTTATCAAATGATTGGTCTAACGGGAATTGAGCATCTAAATGCAGTAACTGGTAATACCTATTAGTATGAATGTTGTTGAAATGATCTGTTCGCTTGACATTGACTATTAGCAGCAATGTCACAGAGCTTTCTGCAGTGACCATTAAGATTTATTACGTAGACTCTTGAAAGCTTTTCACAGTGTTGGTTTTAATAGCTTCACTTTAACTTACTGTGACTTTGTTAAATGTACGTTAAAGTCCTGAGGACACCATTGTTAACAGATCATATTATAACTGTTGATGAGAGCTATACTCATGGAATACAAGGAATCTTGGGACTTATTGTTATAAAGGAATGTAAAAAGCTACTTTTCCAACAATATGGTATTGTCTACTTAAATATATTTGCCTAAGATTAGAAATACAGAAACTTGACAACATGTATTGACAGTATTGAGGAGAATCTGTGATTCAGGGATTGCTCTGGGCATTGAGAGTACATGAAGGTTCCTAAATGACATTGGACTATGATCCTTGCTCTTGCAGAGATGATTGTATTTGATTGTGCAATTACTGATCCTGGATTTTCTTTGTTAAGAAAATGCATGAACAGTTATCTGTAGTGGATTATTTTCCATTATTCTTAACGGTTAAAGCTGCCATTTTCCACCTTATTGTTCTTACACTGATTTACCTTAACTAATCAATCTCTTAAACACTGCTGCGAGCAATTTCTGCACATCTCTGGTGGGGTGGGAGTGTTCTCAACAACAAGGACACACTGCTGATTCTGGTCAATTTTCTGGGGTCATAGAAATTTGTGTAGTTTGAATTGGCTCCCCTGCTTCCATCCTGGGAGCTCAACCTAGCAGGGGTGGCAAAGGCAGTCTTTGGAGGCCTCTGCCACATAACTTGCAGTCTCTGTGCTGCCTGTTAAAAACTTTAGAAAAATAATGGATTTTTAAGCATGTTTCCTGAGCAAATGAAATCAAGTGTCCTGTGGCCAGTCACAAAGGATTTTTGACTCTTTAAATTTTAGGTGTTCACTCCACTGCTCATAACAACAATGGGAGCTTGCATCGCTGAGGTGCAAATGACAGAGAATATGGGCAGATGAACTGAATGTCTCCCATCACGTTTGGCAGGAAATCCTGGAAGTAGCTGAGAAGGATAGGGGCCTGTTAGAGCGACTTTTGAAGGAGATCTCACCTGTGCCTGCTCAGGTTACACCTGGGAGCCAGTGTAGTTCAAGTAGAGTATCATGGCCCACAAATTTATGTCTGTTTCTGGAATACTAAACTTTTCTGTGAAAAGGCTAAGCGTTTCCTTTTCTTCATCAGGAATACATTATCAACATAAATTGTGTGTGTCAGCAGTGGCTCAGTTGGTAGCATTCTCACCTCTGAGTCCAAAATTGTGCTTTCAAGCTCCACTCCAGGATTTGAGCATAACAATCAGGCTGACACTCTGGTGCAGTACTGAGGGAGTGCTCTGCTGTCTTTCGAATGAGACTTTAAACCCAGGCCCTGTCTGTTTTCTCCAGTGGGTGCAAAATATCCCATGGCAGTATTTTGAAGAAGAGCAGGGGAGTTATCCCTGTTGTCCTGGCCAGTCAGCATCACAAAAACAGATTATCTGGTCATTATCACATTGCTCTTTATGGGAGCTTGCTGTGTGCAAGTTGGCTGCTGTGTTTCTTACATTACAACAGTGACAACACTTCACAGAAGTATTTCATTGGCTGCAAAGTGCTTTGGGATGTCTGGTAGTCATGAAAGGCACTATATAAATGCAAGTCTTTCTTTTTTGTTGCTTCTACACAAACATTCTAGGCAGTCTACAGGATTTAACATTGAGGTGATTCAACATTGGCTTTTGCACAGTCTGTTGACTACCAGAGAGAAGACACACTTTCAACATTTAATGATAGTTTTTGCAGGGGTAAAGCAGTACTGAAAATTACATCTTTAATATTCCAATCTGTATTCCTACAAAGTAAGGCTCCACAAAGTGAGTGGAGCCTTGCAAAATTCATCTTTTTACTTACAAGTCATTTTCTCCTGTTAAAATGTTTCTATTAAATGCTGTACTTTAGTGGTCGTGAATCTATAAGCTTTTTTGTGCTGTGTAAGTAAAAACAAAATGTATAGACATGGGATAGTCAATCATCACAGACTTTGTGCAAACTAGTGATTGTCATTCTGCTCAGGGAGGACTATGGACTAAGTAAATGAAAGCAATTAAGGATATCATGATTCAAACTGAGAGAACTAGAGGTATCAGCTGTGAACTGTTTACATCCCAAAAATGCGAACCTGATAATGAGCACTTTTGTCTATACTGCATTAAGAGCAAGCAGACAGAAAACTCTGTGGTTCGTTACAACCTAGTGAATGGGACTACAAGCAGGATCCATAAATATGACCATCATATAATTCTATTCCCTAACATTAACTGCAAAAGACTAGAAGCTTGAAAAATTTGATGCTAAACAAGCAGAAACATTCAAGGCTACATCAAAGCAAGACATACTAATTATGATAGGAAATATCAATGCCAAGATTGGAAACCATTGCTTGCAATCAAGTACAATGGATAAACATGGAATAGCACAAATAACCAAAAGGCGAAAGAGATTGATAGAGTTATGCATCAGCAACAGCAAACACCCTGTTTAGATATCACAATATAAACAAATACAATTGGATATCCCAGATGGATGCACAAAAAATCAAATACATTTCTTACTAATCAAATGAAGATGGAAGAGCAACATAAAAATGTCAACCATTATTGGCCAAGTTCCAACTGAAATTAAATAAAAATTTGGAAAATCTATTCTGAAAATACTAATGTGGTTAAGATTAACGAAGAACATGAGATCACAACAAGCAACAGATTTAATACTCTGTTTTAGAAACTTGATAAGGTGGGAATCAAATATATTATGGAGCAGGGCCATTAAAGAATGCAGCAAAGAAAGACGAAAAAGGCAATTTGGATCATAGAAAACCTGTCAGGCTACAATGAACATGAACATGAGAAAAGAACAAAGCGAAGAAACACAGCTGCAGATAAATACAAAGAAGTAATAGTTTAGTTCAGAATTTGATAAGAAAAGGCAAAGAAAAACTGACGAAACAATGAAAGCCGGAATGAAAGTAGAGGACAATATAAAAGGATGCAGGGTCGAATTTAGAGACAAATGCAACACGATAAAGGCTGAATTGGGTAAAATCTTAAAACAACATGAATTTATATAAAAGTAAAATACTGCAGATGTTGAAAATCTGAAACAAAAACAGAAAATGTTGGAAATACTCAGCAGGTCTGGCAGCATCTGTAGAGATAAAAACAGAGTTAGTGTTTCAGGTCAATGACTTTTCATCAGAACTGTCAAAAGTTAGAAATGGACCACTTTTTGAACAAGTGAAAGAGAGAGGGGGAAGAGCAACATAAGGTAAAGTCTGTGTTAGGGTGGAGGGCAGGAGAGATTAAATGACAAAAGGTTTAATGGTACAAAGGCAAAGGGAGTGGTCATGTTGTTGTTTTCCCCCCCCCATCCCTTTCACTTTTTCAAAACCTATTACATTCTTAACTTTTCTCAGTTCTGATGAAAGGTCACAGACTTGAAACGTTAACTCTGTTTTTACTCTACACAGATGCTGCCTGACCTTCTGAGTATTTACATCATTTTCTGTTTTGATGCATTTATATAACACCTTAACTGTAAAAAAATTCTGAGGAAATCCATCAAGAGTAAGAGGGGTGACTAAAACCTGGTCAGAAGGGTGAGTATTATGGGGGATCTTAAAGGGAGAGAGGGTGGTAGAAGAATTTAGGGATGGAATTCCAAAGTTATGCTGAACCTTCATAAAGTTCTGGTTAGACCATAACTAGAGTACAGTGTCCAGTTCTGGTCACCTCACTTTAAGAAGGATGTGATGGCCCTTGAAAGGGTGCAGAGAAGATTTACCAAAATGGTTCCAGGGATAAGGGATTTTATTTACAAGGTTAGGTTGGAGAAGCTGGGGTTGTTCTTCTTGGAGCAAAGGAGATTGAGGGAAGTTTTAATAGAGGTGTACAAGGTTATGACAGGTTTAGAGAAGATAGACAAAAAAAAAGCTGTTCCTATTAGCTGATGGCACAAGGACCAATGGACACAGATTTAAGGCGTTGGGCAAGAGATGCAACGGGAGTGTGAAGAAGAACTTTTTATGCAGCGAGTGGTAATGACCTGGAACTCGCTGCTTACGAGGGTTGCGGAAGCAGAGACGATGAACGGTTTTGAAGGGAAATTGGATGGGCACTTGAGAGAAATATTTTGCAGCACTACAGAGATAGAGCGGGGGAATGTGATTTATTGCATTGCTCTACAGAGAGCTGGCATGGACTTGATGGGTCAAATGGCCTCCTCTTGTGCTGCTATGACTCTATGGGCTGGATTTTATGGTCCTGTAGAAGGTGGGATTTTTGGCAGGGGTTGCCGGAGAATCCACACTGAGCAGTCTGCCATGGAACCTGACACCATCATACTAGTCCCACATTTTGTCTGAGGCGGTGAAGTGCCGTGGCGGCATTTCTGCCCTGACCCAACAACATGATCATTTAAATCTGTTACATACTGTTTTCCGTACATTTGAATGTCATTCACCGCGATCCTACCAGGTGTTCACAATTTTGTGCTTGACATGTGTCACTCGTGTGCCTTCAGTTTTGTATCTTTAAAAAACTGGCACCATCAACGCAAGAGTCCTCGGTGCCTCGAGAGGGTAAGAAACTTTACAGGTATTATCTAGTTGAAGTGGGTTTTGCAGATATCTGTGCGAAACTGCCAGAGAAGACTACGGATGTCCAGAGAGGTCATCACAGACCTCTGTGCACTGCTTAACCACAATTTGCGACCAATGGCTTCTGGTGGTCACTCTATACCTGTGGCCCTAAACATGTATGCCTCTGGATCATTCCAGGAATCCACCAGGGACAGGTGTGGGGTCTCTCAATCTGCAGCGCACCGCTGCATCAAGGATGTGAGCAATGATCTTTTCAAGAGGGCTGGCGACTATGTATGCTGCAAGACAGACCCTGAAAGTCAGAACAAGAGGGCCATTGGATTTGGGGTCATTGTGGGATTCCCATAGGTCCAGGGTGTGATCGACTGCATGCATGTGGCCATCAAGGCTCCCCAGACCAACCAGTCGTCTTTATAAACAGGAAGCAATTTCATTCAATTAATCTCTAGCTCCCTTCCAATCTTTGGGAACTGCTTTATCTAAGAAATTCTGGAAGATCAAAGCCAATGCATCCACTATATCCGCAGCTACCGCTTTTCAAACCCTAGGATGCAGGTTGTCAGATACAGGGGATTTGTCGCCACTTAGTCCCATTAATTTCTCCAATACTATTCCGTTACTTATACTGTTTTCTTTAAGTTGCTTATTCTTGCTAGACCCATTGCTCCCCATTATTTCTGGAATGTTTTTGTGTTTACTACCGTGAAGACAAATACCAAGTATTTGTTTAATGTCTCTGACATTTCCTTATTCCCCCTTATAATTTCACCTGTCTTTGCCTCTAATGGGCCTATAATTACTTTCACTAATCTCCTCCTATTTACATACCTATAGAAATTATTATGACCAGGTGAGAAATGTGTCTCGGGGGTCTTTTGTTGTCTTTACCTGGTCTTATTGTAACAGTGTTTTATTTTTAAACACACTGTGTTTTGAGCTCCCCTTTTGCGAATTCTTGTTCACAGCTTTCCAATTATAAGGCAAAGTAATGAGCACAAACAGGCTTTCTTTGGTTTAAAGAAGAAAGATGAAATGTAATTAAATCTTAAAACTTAAACTCTAATACGGTTCACACCTACGGATATTTGATGTGCCCACGTTAGCATGCACACGCGATATACACATGCAAATAGGGATAGAAAAGAGAAAAGATAAGGTGGAACAGTTTGAGGCAATATCTTGTTACGGTGCTTCGAGGTCACTAGTCCTTTTTTAAGTAGTCTTGCTTTTCGTTGGGGCCCAGTAATCTTCTTAAAACCTTGTTCATGTAGGAACCTGTTCTGTCTTTGAGTTTACACGTGTTTTCACAAGATTCAGTTCCGTGGGAAGGAGATGGAAGCAGGCAGACAGGAAAGGCTGTAATTCTTGCTTCATGAGCACACGATTTGTCTCAGTTTCAATTACTTTGTTGGGAGTTCAAATTCAAAAAGCTCCCCAGGTTGCCCAGCAGGTTAGCCATGTGACTAGTTCCTTATATGGAACAGTCTCTCCTGCGAGGTTTGTGGATTGTACATTAGCAGTCTCTGGAATGCTAGCTCCCCTCACCTTCAACACCTGGTAATCAAAAGTTTATTGTTGGTTGAATGAGTCAGGGCATGGCTCTTTGTCCCTTGTGCCAACACTGTCAGTTACCATAGAAATGTCTTTCCGGTCAGGGGCTTACAATTTTAAGTTTTAATGTTCATGTGGCAAAATCATGTGTACCTTAATCTTGGCAGGTGGGGTGTTTGCTTGACAAAATGTTTACAATCTGTTTTTATGTCTCTTGTTTGTCTACTCTCATATTCTCTTTTCTCTTTCCTTATCAATTTCTTGTTCCTCCTTTGCTGAATTCTAAAATCCTTCCAATGCTCAGGCTTACTACTCTTTTTTGGCAACATTATAAGTCTCTTCCTTTGATCTGATACTTTAACTCCTCTTATTAGCTACGGTTGGGCTACTTTTTCTGTTGGATTTTTTTGCCTTAAAGGAATGTATATTTGTAGCAAATTATGTATCAATTCAATAAATGTTAGCCATTGTTTGTCTACCATCATATCTTTAAATGTAGTTTCCCTATCTACCTTAGCCAACTTGCCCCTCATCCCTACATAGTTTGCTTTGTTTAGATTTAATACCCTAGTTTCAGACTTAACTAAATCACTTTTAAATACAATATAAAATTCTATTATATTACTATCACTCTTCCCTGGAGGCCCCTTTACTACAAGGTTATTAATTAACCTTTTCTCATTGCACAATACTAGATCCAAAATAGCCTGTTCCCTAGTTGGTTCCTTGACATACTGATCTAGAAAACTATCTTGTATACATTCCATGAACTCGTCCTCCACACCATTTCTGCGAAGTTGGTTTGCCCAGTATATATGAAGATTAAAGTTCCCTATTATTACTGTATTAGCCTTGCTACATGTGCCTCTAATTTCCTGATTTATACTCTGCCCTACACTACAACTACTGTTAGGGGACCTATAAACAACTTCCATCAACATTTTCTGCCCCTTGGTGTTTCCTAGCTCCACCCAAACTGATTCTACTTCTTGACTTTCTGAGCTAAGATCCTTTCTTTTGACTGTCTTTATTGCATTCTTTATTGTCAGGGCTACCCCTCCTCCTTTTCCATTTTGCCTATTTCTTCTAAAAGTTAAATATCCTGGAATATTTAATTCCCAACCTAGGCCACTCTGCAACTTGTAATGACCATTAGATCAAACCCATTAATTTCATCTAATTTGTTGCAGATGTTTCATGCATTCAGTTATAGTGCCTTTAGCTTTGACTTTTTTCTAACTTTCCCTGACGTCATCTTAGCCACTAATACCCTATTATGATTTTACTCTCTCTGTCCCTTCCTGATCCACTCTGCTTATTACTTCCCAAAATGGTATTCTTTCTGAGAGCCTTGACGTTTCCCTTGATGTTTTTGAATTTACCCTTTCCTGAATCCTTCCACCAGGTATCTGAGGTAAAAAAATGAAAAGAAAAAGAAACTGAATAATCAGAGATAATAGAGAAATTGGGAAAGTCAGCAAAGGTAATTTTATCCTAACCTGCCAGGTGGGAAACTGATATAATTGGATCGGCCACCTATTTTATAACCTGTGTGTATTCTTTTGAAGTCGCATTCAGCAAATATTATCTCCAAATTATCAAAGACAAAATAAATTTTAATTTGGAAAGGCATAAGATCATCAAGGAGAGCTGGCATGGATTTGTTAAAGACAAATCGTGTCTGACTAACTTGACTGAATTCTTTGATGAGTTAACAGAGAAGGTTGATCAAGGTAATGCAGCAGATGCTGTATATGTGGACTATCAGAAGGTATCTAACAAAGTGCCATATGGGAGGCTGATTAAGAAGCTGGAATGAAAGGGAAGGTGATGGTATAGATATAAAGTTGGCTCAATGACAGTAAGTGTGGTGGTGGATGGATATTTTTCATACTGGGAGGTGGTTTGCAGTAGTGTTCTGCAAGGGTTAGTTTTAGGTCCAATTCAATTTTTCAATTTTTATAAATTACCTAGACTCAGATGCAGGGAGCAGCATTATAAAGTTTGCAGATGATACGGAACTTGACAAAGTATTAGATCATAATAAGGTTAGTTATAGGCTTCAGGATGACATAGATAGGATGGCGAATGGGGCAGAAGCATAGCAGATGGAGTTCAATGCAGGGAAGTGTGAAGTGATCCGTTTTGGGAGGACTAATATGGAAAGACACTGTACTCTAATTTTGAACAGTGTAAACGAGCAGAGAGACCTTGGTAACCATATAAACAAATCCTTAAAGGTGTCAGGGAAAATCGATATAGTGGTTAATAAAGCATATGAGCTACTTGGGGTTATAAATAGAGAAATAGAATGTAAGAGTAAAGAGCTGATGCTGGAACTTTATAAATCACTGGTTAGGCCTCAACTGGAGTATTGCAGACAAATCTGGGCACCACACATCAGGAAAGATGTAAAGGCATTAAAAAGGATACAGAAGAGTTTTACCAGGATTTACTCAGGATGAAAGATTTCAGTTATGAGGAGAGGTTGGAGAAGGTAGGATTGTTCTCCTTGGAACAGAGAAGGTTAAGAAGTGACCTAATAAAGGTTTTCAAGATGATGGGAAGTTTTGATAGAGTAAGTAGGGAATAAAAACTATTCCTTCTGGCGCGTGGATCAATAACTGGTGATCATGGATTCAAAATCATTGAAAAAAAGATCTAGAGCGGAGATGAGGAGAATATTTTTTCACTCAAAGAACTATTGGGATCTGGAACACTACTTGAAAAGGTGGTGGAAGCGGATTCCTTAAATAATTTAAAAGGGATTTGGACAGGTACTTGAGGCTGAGAATCTTAGAGGGTTACAGACAAAATGCAGGGATGTGGGACTAAGCACGATTGCTCTTTCAAAAAGCCATCACAGGCACAATGGAGCAAATGGCCTCCTTCTGTACTGTCAGTTTCTAAGATTCTATGATTCTAAATTTGTACCAATGCCCAAGAAGGGAACTAAGGGAGGATTCATGAATTACAGAACCAAAGCATTCATCTTACATCTCAGCAATGCACAGTTAGAAGTTAGCAGAAAGAAAATTGCATTCATAGTAAAAAAGAAATTTCTTGTCAGCAAGTCAGCTTCACAACAGGAGATGAAAATCATACCAATTCAACCTGAGACTGATCTTAGAGAAAGCATGGGACCCAACCACACATTGCATCTGTTTTATAAAAAAAATATTTATTTAAACCTTGTTCAGTCTTTCAGCCAGGCGTCTCACTAGGGTCAGATGAGTTATCACTTATAAATACTTGTTGAGTCTGTGACACAGGATTTCAAATAGCAAATGGCTGATAACTTTCGCCAGTGAGAATGGCAGCTGAAAGGTTGAACAAGATTTTGAAGGATAGTATATCTTGCAGAACAACGTGATTGCTGGAAACTATGATCTGATCAATAGCTCTCTACAGATCTGAAGTTTGGATATTGAAAAAAGCCTTTGAGAAAGTGAAAATACAGAAAGATCCTTAAAATCCCATGGCAAAGTAATAAATAGATGCCTGTAATGTGAAGAACTGCAAGATGAGGGACCAAGGACCAAAAGGCAAACCAAAGAAAAGGTGATTGGACAATTTCAGGAATTGGACAAGAATAGTAATCAGACTAGAAGTAGCATAGCACTTGAGTGATGATAAGCATGGCAGTACCGTTCAAAGAAGAAAGTAACAGAAATCAAAGTTGGGATAATCTCATAATCAAAATCAACAAATTAGCAGACCCTATTTTTTTGCCCCATATTTTTGATGTTAGAAATTTTGGTCAATCAAGTTGACCAGCGGTAAAATTGGGTGTAATGATGCTTCTGTTTGTTCAGTGCATATTGCAATAGCCTTTCATTTACTAATGTTCCATACCATAAAAAATCTTAAGACGCACATATTTATTCTTTCTCTTCTCATTTCCCATCTATGGCGCCAAACTGCAGAAGTGAGAACGAAAACCAATCATGCATTTACAACTCAAGAAACAGCCAGTCCTCACAATGGGCTGGATTTAAACAAGCCCTTGACATCGTGATCCATGGTGGTGTGCGGGGCCTGATGATGGCTCTGGATGAGGCCCGCCACAGGCTTCGATGCCAGCGGGGCCCGGCCCGATCCTCCCGACGGCAGCAAGGCTCCGTGGCGGCCCCCTTGCTGCTGGGCAATGGGACGACAATTTAAATATGCAAATCAATTAAATGAATAAATTTAAGTACACTTACCTCCAATCTTAAGGGCCCGCTGCAATCTTCAGTGTGGCAGCTGGCATTCCCGCGCTTTAAATCCCCGTCCGGGGAACCCGAGTGCCACACTGGTGGGGAGGGGAGAGGAGGTAAGTTTGTCAGTGTGGGGGAGTTGGGGGAGACAAGGTGAAATAAATGTAATGGGTGTAGGGGATGGTGGGAAGGGCTGAACCTTAAACTTTGTGTAGTTTGTGCAGGGTGGGGAGGGAAGGTCAGATGTAAAAAGTAAGTGTTTTGGGGGGAAAGGGCAAATAGTTACTGGAATTGTCATTGGGGGGTGGGAAAGAGGCCTAAGAAATTTATTTATTTAATTTTGGGATATCTTCAAAAATTTAAATATGCCGGAAGGGCTGGCGACCCTTTAAAAATGGTGCCAGTGCCTGCGCACAGGCAGCTGATGCCATTGCCGGGGGCAGACAGCTTGCCCCCTCCATGTGATTGGGGAGGGTGGGCTGCCCCGACTACTTAAATGAGCCGCCGCGCTTAAGATTGAGACGGCCCACGTGAGAGGGCCGCCATTTTTTGAGCTCACTGCCATGATTGGCGGCGGGTTCTTAAAATCCAGACCAATATCATCAGACATTCTGAGCTGGATTTGTGGGCGGGCCTGAAAATGGCTGCGGAAGAGGCCTGCCATGGACCTTGATGCTGGGAGGGCCTGGCCCAATCCTCCCGGTGGCAGCGAGGCTCTATGGTGGCCCCCCTCCCCCACCCACCGCTCAGCAACGGAACCCGGATTTGAATATTTAAATTGCCGCTTACCATGCATTAATTTGCATACCGCTGTGATTCAGCCAACAAATCACAATCTTCATCCGGATGTGTGGCACTCACGTGCCTTCAATTTCACGTGCGAGAAAGGCCAGCAGCACCGAGGTGTCAGTCCTCGGAGCCTGTGAAGTTGGGTGGGTGGCGGCAATGAAAGGGGTCTGAACTCTGCATTCATGAAGGGAGGTGGGTGGGTAGCTGTAATGAAGGGAGGTGGGTGGGTAGCTGTAATGAAGGGGGTCTCAACTCTCTATTCATGAAGGGAGGAACTCCGTAGCCTTCTTCTGTAAAGAAGGGTCTACTCTGCACCTGTTAACGTTTGGCGGGAGGGGGCTGACCTTGCATTCGGCCAATGATGTTTGGGGGGGGGAAAACAATGGCAGTCCGTGACTGTTTTATGTGGGGTGGGGGCCACAAATGGTAACAGGTTTAAAGGTCATTTTGCCGGTGATCCAGTCCAGGCAATGACAATAATATGACTGTGGTCATGCACTTATTTTAAGCTAAGATGGTCAATTTCATGCCATACCATATAGGTGATGCCAGAATTCAGCTGAAGCACCAATTGACATCACTCGCTGCCCTGATAGGTGCCATTGACCTACTGAAGGAACCGAGTTTATTTATTTTTTTAAATTTAGAGGTACAGCACTGAAACAGGCCCTTCGGCCCACCGAGTCTGTGCCGACCATCAACCACCCATTTATAGTGACCCTACAGTAATCGCATATCATCTACCTACACGAGGGGCAATTTACAATGGCCAATTTACCTATCACCTGTAAGTCTTTGGCTGTGGGAGGAAACAAGAGCACCCGGTGAAAACCCACGCGGTCACAGAAAGAACTTGCAAACACCACACAGGCAGTACCCAGAATTGGACCCGAGTCCCTGGAGCTGTGAGGCTGTGGTGCTAACCACTGCACCACTGGAGGGCTTGATGCAGGAGATGCACAGGAGAAGAAATGTCCCCTTCCCTTATACGGCCCTCCAGACAGGTAATGACAAGGCAGTCAGAGCAGATGGCCATGGTGACCTGGATGCAGTGCTGAAAGAAGTTTAATGACCTCACACGAGGTCATTCCTACCAGATCCCGCACCTGTTCCTATATTTCCCTACCACCTACCTATACTAGGGGCAATTTATAATGGCCAATTTACCTATCAACTTGCAAGTCTTTGGCATGTGGGAGGAAACCGGAGCACCCGGAGGAAACCCACGCAGACACAGGGAGAACTTGCAAACTCCACACAGGCAGTACCCAGAATTGAACCCTGGTCGCTGGAGCTGTGAGGCTGCGGTGCTAACCACTGCGCCACTGTGCCGCCCTGTGCCTGAGTTCTCCCTGTCTTTCTTGATCCATGTGCTGTGAAGAGCCATATCCACCAGAGGTACAACCAAGAGGCAGGCGCAGCCCACGTGGAAGCTCATAGATGCAAGCAAGATACACCAAGGTCCATTCGAGCCCAGAGAAGACAGCAGGTCGACAGGCCCCACATGACATACCTGCAGATGTCACAGCACCAGTGTCAGAGTCAACTGCAGATGTCCAGAGAGGCGGTGACACAGCTCTGTGCACTGCTGAAAGATGACTTGCAGCCGATGGGCTTTGCTAGACACCCTATGCTTGTGGCCCTCAAAGTGACCGCGGCTCTTAACTTCTACACCTCTGCATCATTCCAGGGATCCACTGACTACCTGTGTGGGGTTTCACAGTCAGCAGTGCACAGCCGCATCAGGGAGGTCACCGATGCCTTGTATGGGAGGGCCGGTGACTATGTTCACTTCAGGTCAGATCCGGAGAGTCAGCGCCAGAGGACCCTCGGATTTGGGGCCATCGCGGGATTCCCACAGGTGCAAGGGATCATCAGCTGCACGCATGTGGCCATCAAGGCTCCAGCTGGAAAACCAGCTGCATTCCTGAATAGAAAGGGCTTCTACTCACTCAACATGCAGTTAGTATATGACCACAGGAAGCGCTTCATGCAAGTGTGGGCCTGCTTTCCAGGCAGCTGCCATGACTCATTCATCCTGCGCCATTCTCAGGTGCCAATGCTGTCCACAGCACCAGCTCAGATCCAGGAGTGAATTCTTGGGAACAAGAATTCTTGCAGACATAACTCCTGGCGCTCGTGCAAAACTCCACCAGCAATGCAGAAGAGAGATACAATGCCAGCCACAGCTCGACATGAGCTACCATCAAGCAAGCCATCGGCATGCTCAAGATGTGCTTCTGCTGCCTGGATCGATCAGGTGGGGCCCTACAGTACTCACCAGGAAGAGATGCGCGTATCATTGCTGTATGCTGTGCTCTGCACAACTTTGCAATACAGAGGGGGGAGGCCTTGTGGGATAATGAGAGACGAGAGCAGGAGACATCCTCAGACGATGAGGACACAAAGGACTTGCAGCAGCATATGCCCATGGGAGGACGGAGAGCATCGATGCAGCACAGACATGGTGAGCAGCGAGCAAGGGATGCACGACAACGCCTATTGCTGAGCGCTTCCACAATCCCTGAAGTGCACTATTTGCTCCCCATGTCACAAATCACCGTGCTTCATCTGGTACGCCGTCTTCTGCATCTTTGACATCTGTGTCTTCACCATTACTGGCAGCAGATGACTGAGCCATTGCCCATGTGACTGCATCCATGTGCCACATTACGCATACTGGCATGGCAATGATGTTGTTCCATACTTTGGCATTTTTCTCAGGTCAATGATGTAATGGGAGGACACATAATCGGCACATACTGGCATGCGTCATTCACACAGTCAAAAGGAGACACATGTTAGAAAAGCATATTTAGTGAGAAGAAATTAATACATAGCTGTGTCACCTGTGAAAATCCATATGTGCCATGGTGTCTTTTTGAAACATTTGCATGTGTCCCTTTGCGGTGCTACTTCTGCGCTAGCTGCTTGACTGGAGGCAGGCTGCTGATCAGGACGCCCTTTGGCTTTGGATGACTTGGGTGGTCGTCCTCTGGATTCACAAGGCTTTGAGGGCCCTGGCAGCCTGAGGGCCTCCTGCACCAGTGCAGGACTGTCCTCAGACCTTGTGGCTGCTGGAGCTGGACTCACCAGTGGATGGGCTGAGGAACCGATGCCCACATTAGAATCACCCTAAGGGTGGACCCCAGATATGGACTGCTGGCTCGCCTCTTCCCTCTCAAGGCTCATAGGAACCTCGCTGCTCTCCTGAGAAGGACCAGTAGCAGAGACACTCTCCAGGCCCCGGGTCCCTCTCTCACCTAGCCACTGCTGCATCCTGCTCATGGCCGAGGCGAGAGTTTGTAGGTCTGTGCACATCTGTGGGATGTAGCTGTCCATGAGGGTCACCAACCTCTCCATGGAGGAAGCCATGCGCTCATATGCCTGGATCATGGCAGGTGTCATGGCCTGGATTGACTCCCGCACTGTCTGCTCAAGGCTGCGCATGGCCTGTGGCATCTCCGCCAGATGTTGCCTTACTTCTCTCTGCAACTCCAGCATGCCCTGTGCTGTTGACATCAGAGGATCATCATCAACCTGGGGCTCAACATGGGCCTGGCTACACACAGTCCCCTGACTGTCAGAGGCATTGCCTTTCTCAGCCTCAGCCAGTGGTTCGGGCGTGTGTTTGGTGCTCTCACCAGCTTGTGACTCAGACTCTAATGCCAAAGGATTCCCACCAAGGTGAGTGTATCTGCGCTGGTGGAAGGTGCGGCAGTGTCATGGGACGCTGCGTCCTCTGAGGATGTCTCACCCTCAGTGGACGTCTCCAAGGCCTTCAATGAGCACTCTGAGTGTTGCCCTGCAAGATGCAATGTGAAGAGCACCGTTTTAGGTTTAATGGTGTACATGTCACAAATATGACCACATTGTGTCCAAAAATGAAATGTTTTGAGTAATCATTGTGTTTGCTGAAGAGCTGTATGTTCACCCGACACCCCAAGCTCCACATCCGTAACGGCACGTCCTCCCTGGCTGCCAGCTAGCTCGAGGGCCTCCTCTTCAGCCTGTGTCAGTAGTCTGATGTGTGGCACCCCTCCACCAGTCCTGGAGGACTTCCGCACATTGTGGTCCCTCTTCGCCTGAAAGAGCAAGGATACAGATATTGAACATTGCCAAACAACAACATGACGCATGTCACAACAGGGGCGTGAAAACAAAAGGTGGAGGAAGTAAAAGGCGGCACAGTGGTGCAGTGGTTAGTGGAGCCTCACAGCTCCAGCGACCCAGGTTAAGTTCTGGGTACTGCCTATGCGGAGTTTGCAAATTCTGCCTGTGACTGCGTGAGTTTCCGCCGGGTGCTCTGATTTCCTCCCACAGCCAAAGGCTTTCAGGTTGATAGGTAAATTGTCCATTGTAAATTGCCCCTAGCGTAGGTAGATGGTGGGGATGTGGTAGGGAATATGGGATTAATGTAGGATTAGTATAAATGGGTGGTTGTTGGTCGGCACAGACTTGGTGGGCTGAAGGCTCTGTTTCAGTGCTTATTTCTCCAAATTAATAAAATAAATAAGTTCAGTATGTAATAGGACTCAGCCTGTCATGTAGGTGTCATGCTCTGAGGTGCAAGTGAGGATGAGTTTTTTCACACATACTGCCACTCATGTGGCATCAATCCTCCCTGCCCGACCTCCCTGTTTTTAACATAACAGTGGCACCCATGTGCCACTCTGTGTGGAGACACCAGGTCAAACGGAGATGTAGAACTAAGTGCCACTTACCTTTGCAGAGCATGTGAGATTGTTCATCCTCTTGTGGCACTGGACCCAGTCTCGGCAGATGACCCCACGGCAACTTACCTCCTCTTCAATCTCCGTCCAGGCTTGCTTGGTCAGGTGGGAGGGCCTCTTCTTACCATTGCTGGGGAAAAGAACCGCCCGCCTTGCCCGTGCAGCATGGAGGAGACTGAGCAGGGAGGCATCACTGGGGGGGCCACCCTTCCTCACACCTCTGCCATCTCTGGTGCCTTGCAGGGATAGTTGTTTGGCAGCTGGGGCTCTTCACATTTCACTGCTGGCTGGTCTGCTCCAGCAGCAAATGTTTAATCATGAATGAAGATGTATGCAGGGCTGGCTGCCATTTAAATATGGTACCTGCACTTGGTGACTTGTCAGCTGATGCTGTTCATGGCATCATACAGCCCACCCCCGTCACATCATTGGGGAGTGCGGCCCAACCCGGGCATGCTAATGAGCCGCCGCGCGTGAGATTGGTTTGTGCTCATAAAATACAGACTTGGTACAAAATATAAATGAAGAAAAATTGGGTTGGAATTTATGCTCTATAATATAAGTAACAAAAGGCATTAGCTGATGGGTTAGTACCATCATTAAAAAAGCAGACAAAGGAGTTTAATATAAATTCAGTTCACTACATAATTGATTTCATGTTAGAACTGAGAACATTTTGTTTTAATCAAGACTGCTATAATAAACTGATGGTTATAGAATTTCCTCTTCACACGAATGCTGAATTGGCAGTGCAGATCTAGAGTCAAGGCATGATTAGACTCTAGGGTGAAATAGGGGTGGCATCACGTTTCTGCGATTTGACACTACATGGATTGCAAATCCAGCATGCTGTCAAACATGCTTTGCAAATGCTCAGGAGATCAATTGGACCTTGACCATTTTTTAAAACTACACAACCTCAGTTTAAATGTAAAAGAGCAAGGAATTTTGCCTCCACAACTGAAGTATTTACATTTCAAAATGCCGGGAAAGAGCTCTGTGCATGTATAGATCTGGGCATGTGCAGAACTCTCTCCCCAGAATCATGCTTAGAGTTCTAGCCAAGCAGGAAATGTGAAATTTAAACATGTTCTGCTTGCTGGAACCTGATCTGTTGTTACTCATCTGAGATGGTGGCTACAGTGTGAATGTCCCTTTACAATGCCAGCAGGTCCACGGATACCCCTACCTCTTTGGGCTAAATTTTTAGTTCACATACTGAAACGCTGAAAATAATAGCCTGGATTTCGTGGTCTGCAGCGAACATGAACAGTGCAGAGTCTGACCTAGAAAGTGTAAGTTAAGAGTATTTAATCCAATGCCAAATGAGGTGCAAAAGGCAAAATAAAGAGAAGGAAAGAAAGATGGGATTGGCAGAGAGAAAGATAAAAAAAATAGAAAAAAAGTTTAAAAAAATTAAATTTTTTTATTTTTTTTAAACCTCCAACAATAATTAAAATCTGAAGGAATGAAACTCCACATCTGGAAAAGTTCATTTTCAGTGCCAGAGAGATTGTTTGGCAGTAATTAAGACCTATCACACAGTTAAAAATTTACTTAGATGAGGGACGAACAAGCTGTATCTTTTACTGGCGAGTTTAGTGGCTGTATATCCTGTAAGCGCCGTAATCTCACGCCCTTCCATGTGTTTCAATGCTGAGACTCTTGACAAGATACTGTTACAATGAAACTTCTGGAGGAGGAAAGCAACCTCCTGATTTCTGCCTTTAATTGTTCATGTGCATTCGTTAGACCTTTCTGTCCAATATCCATTACAGCAGAGCCCAATCCTATCCACACACACACACATATACATTCTTCAGCAGGGATTACAGCTTGGTTTAGGAGCAGAAGCCTTTCTTAATTGTACAGCCTTGGTTGAGATTAGTTAATTTTGCAAGCACTTGTAAAAGGACTTTGACCTGTCTGGTCTCTATGGGGGAGGTTCATCACCTCCTGGATAAACTTACTAAGCCATTAGTGGTGACCTCTTGCATTATTTTAAAGCTAAGTAATGAGGGTGTACAGATTCGACAGTTTCTGCTTAAAACCAGTGCTCTAAAATACATATAATATTACACGATTGTGGATCTCATCATGGTCACACTGGGTTTCCTATTGTTTTTTTCTGTTAGTTTATGTTCAAGTTCACACTTCATTAAACTGTTCATATAGTATTTTTAAATGTCAGCATGAATATCAAGTACCTCAACAAAATTATCATGTTATGATTTAAGATTTTTTTGTCTGATTTAAATTAGTTGAAGAACTTGGTGAATTGTCTTTATCCCCATTGTTAATATTGAACTATGTCTTTAAAATTTTGTTTCAAGGTATTTCCATACTTGGTGTTCAAGACCGTTGGTCTAGTTTTGTTATGCCCTTATTTGTATTTAAGTTGTCACAGTAATAAGAAGTATGCATGCTGGTTATCAGAGATTGATAGACAGCCAAGTAATTTGGCTTCTAATCTATAGTAATGTTTGCTGAAATGCATGTAATCATTTAACCACATGAAAAACAGAACAAATATGTGCTTAATTGAATAAACACCCACTGAGGTGGAATTCCTAAATGTTTCTACCAGGTACATATTTGCACATTAAGTCGTTCTTATAGTTGATACACATTTTCACAAGAACCATAAAGACATATATGTGCCAGTGTGAATCATTTTGCAATGATATTTGTGGCCTCTGAAAATGATTTTATAATTGTTATGTGGTTTGAGGCTGAACTAGGAGAAGGTATTTTGGCCTCATAGGTATGCTGGGTACTGTGTCGTTTCAGAATGAGATCTTTGGGCAGTTTGGGACTAGAAAATGAAGCAATGTCAGATTAGTTGACTAATTAGATGAGGTTTATAAACAGAATAATTTTGTGTAAAATTAAATGGGCATTTAAAAGAAATATTTTAAATGACAACTGGTGTTGACCTTTTATAGAAATGGATCTAGTGCTGTTTTATGATTGGCCAACAAGAATTGCATTTCTGTGGGATTGTATTGGTCCTATTTTGCTCCTCCCCCTTCATTTAATGACGAATACCACTGCCAGGGAGAATGCTTCTACTGGAGTCTGTCTGTTACCTGGCAAAAATTTTGCGTAGGGTAGTTTGATGAGCTCTCAACATTTAGGAACTTGAGCCTCTTATGGTCAGCTATACAATTTATTTTTTTAGCTGCAGGAACATAGTGAACTAATGGCATCAGAACTGGATCATTTGGCAGTGTGACAGTCAACCCTGTTTCAAATAAGTTTAAATATAGAAAATGGATAGTCTGTCAATTTACAGAGTCCTACAATGCTTCTTACATTAATTATTTATTCAATCTTTTGAAATTATAGTGATTTTCCTGTAAATGTCTATGCCTTTGTACAAATACTCAGTAGAATTCAAATTGACTTCAAAAAATTTTAGTTCATTAATATTGCTTAGATCATTGCTATTGCTCAAAAAAGTCCCTGATTGTTTTTAGTAGCACTAGGCAATAAAACTGCTTATATACAAAAAGATAGATTTGAATTTATAAAGTGCCTTTCACGACCACGGGACTTCCCAATGTGCTTTACAGCCAATGAAGTATTTCTGAAGTGTAGTCACTGTTGTAATGCAACAATGTTGTAATATTGTTATACAGTAAGCATAACATGGGGTAGATTTTCAACTTGCCAACCAGGCATTAAACTGACGTTACGTATCGGCTGGCTGTTATAGAAACTGCCTGATTTTCATCAATGGAAACAGGGCTATTTCTCAATGATCTATAAATGAAAAATTCACAGGACCACTATGTGGCTTTCAGCCACCATTACAGAACCACAGTCTGCCTGAAGACATTCAGTCCACCAGCCCCACTCTGTTAACAGCTAGGTTCTTAGTATTTGTGCATGCGTGTACATACAATATACACATACACACGCACACACACCCATATCCATGTGCATGCTATTCAACCTTCTGTCTCTCAGTTACATCTCTCAGCAGCTACCGCTTTCTGCAGTCTCAATCTTTCTCAGGAACACTTTCTTTCCAGACTGTCCCTCCCATCAGAAAATTCCTTTTGACACCCTTCAGAGCTGCCAGAAATAAAAAAACAAAATACAATTGTGCATATTCGATTGAGCTGACATTGAGGGGGGATTTGTAACCCCCAAAATTTTGCGTTGGGTGGGATGTAAAATGTTAAAAATCCAAATCCCGACCCAAACCCACCTCCAATCCGTTCACTTTAGGTTTTAACAGAGACGGGATAGGGGCGGGCAACCAACCCAATCCCGGGAGGCAAGTTGGCTATTGAAGTATTACAATGAAGCTGTGTGCTTCATCCACTGACCTGCTGTATCCCATTTACCTGTTTCATCAACTCCCTCCCACCCCTGCCAATCGGACACAACTGCCTTTGACTCTTCCAATCTACCCTGATCCTTCTGATCTCCCTTACAAGGCCCCTGATCTCCTCCACCACAACCCTTCCGATCTCTCCCCTGAGGCATTTCCCATCTCCCTGCCCCTGAGGACATTCTGATTTTTCCCCCAACCCCCACTGCAATTTCCGAGTTCCTCCACAACCCTGACAATTTCCACCCCCACATACCCTTCCAATCTCCTCCAGGTAGCCTGGGATCTCCCCTTCTGAGGTCTCCCAGCTCCCCTCCACTCCCCTCTGATATCCTCCGTGACCGACCCTTCTGATCTCCCCTGCAAGTCTCCAATCCCTCCCTCCCTGTCCGCTCCTTCTACAGCCTGGCGTTGAAGGCCTAGCCGCCGATAGCTAGCCAGCCAGCCTCTCCATCAGGCTGGCTTCAGCCACGAGCCAGAGAAAGATCCTGCTGGTAAATTCATTTCATTGCATTGTCACCAAATTCCAGTTTTTAATCCATAAACCAAAAAGGTTACAGAAATATTTTGCAACATTCTTGAAAATTAAAGAAAGGAAGCAATAAAATATAATATGACATGAAAAGAGAATGAAATCTAGGCCGGAATTTTATGTCCCCCCGAAGAGCGGGCTGGTGGCGGGGTGGGGGCGGGGGTGGGGACGCAGTGTAAAATAGAGTGGGAGCTCGGGGGTCCCTTCCTGACCCGCTTCCACCTCCGCTGCCATTTTACGCGGGGCGGCGGCAGGAAACAGCCCGCCCACCCCAGGCCAATCAGGACCCTTGTGGCCAGTTAACAGCCACTTACGGGCCTCCACCTGCCGCCACGGTGATTTTACCGTTGGTAGGCAGGCAGCCCAGGCCCAGGAAAAGCCGCCTGTAGAAATTAGGTGGCCTTCTGCCAGGCTTAGGTGTGGGGGGGGCCTCCTGACCAGGCACTCTGTGCCAGACGGAGGGCCGCCCCCGATGCCCCAACCACCCCCAACATTCAACACGCACCCCGATCCCCCTTGCCTCGCCGGAGCCCAACCGATCACCCCGAGCGAGGCCTCAAAACTTACCTCTTTTCCGTCCTCTCCGTCATCTTGATCTCAAAGCTGGGTTGCGGTCCCAGCAACGGCCACCGCTCCCGGTGGCATTGCTGGGACTAAGAGCTGCCAGCCCATTAATTGGCCAGCAGCTCCATTAGGTGGACTTCCTGCCTCAATGAGGTGGAAGTCCTGCCTAAGACCAATTAAGGGCCTGGGGACCGTAAAATTAGGACTGAATCCCCAGAACCAGCAGAGGCGGGATCACCACCGACTTTTCGGTCAGTGTACAGCTCTCATCTGACTAGCACAAAATTCCAGCCCTAATTTTAAATATGTGTGAAATTGCTTAATCATTTTGTAAACTCTGGATAGATGCACGGGATAAGCACAATTACAGTTGTAATTGTCTAAAATGGCATTGCAAAACAGGTGGGTTACTAACCATGCCACATCTCTGAAATCTTTTAAACAATTACCAGCTGTTTTTTCTAAGATTATGTTCAGTTGCTGAGCCTGACAGTCACTCTACTTTGAAACCCTGTGACTCTTAATTCATGTTGTAATTATTTCTCTCATTATCTGCCAGTTATCATTTGAAAAAGAAAAAGATGATGCAGTGGCAAGAATGGATTTGAAAGGTTTACCACATTCGTGACTGAGCATTGGCTTGTCTCATGCCAGAATTTTCAGTGATCTGGTGAAACCTCTAATGTTCACACACCTTCAAACTCATTGGCCTGGATTTTGCAGTAGTAATGATGGCAAAACTATCCATTAAACATGGAATTCCTTAAGTTGCTCTCAGTGATTCTATGCTTCTGCAGAGGGTGTGCTGTTCAGATCCCCCTAGAATGCAATCAATTAGAAATCATTGAACTGACGAGAACTTTAGACTCGCTGTAAAAACCCTATAGTTACACCTTGTTGAATGAGGCAAAACCTGGCTTTTAAATGCTCATTATGATATCTTAGCTTCCAACTTACTCCATTATGTATGCCCCAATCATTTATTTCGCTATTTGTAAAACTTAAAATTAAAAGTGAAGGGATTCAGTAGTTTTACTTCCTGGTTTGCTGTCTATGAGAATACTTCAATGTGATTGGTTGCTTACCCAACTTGATGACATCACTGCTGCTGCATGCCTGGAGATCTTCCTGAGTTGGTGCCAGATTCAAACTCGGAAAGGGGAAATCCATGCCACAGAGATCACTAGATTTTTGTGGGCATCTTTCTTCAAGGTCAGCGACGAACTGTGTTGTTGTGTCACTGGCCGCAAAATCCTCTCTAATTTTGGAACTAAACTCAAAAATGACTTGAAAGGCTCATCATTCTTAACGTTCACTCCATTTTCTTATTGTGAGACTAAAATCTGGAAAACCATGGAACTCAATGTTAAATGATAAACAAGAGGATTGTCAAGGACAGGCCATTAATATCATTTAGAGCAATAGCACTTATACCTAGTATGCAGTACAGCTGTATTAAACCTGGATTATAAATGTAATTTTTTGCATCATTAACTTGCCTGATTAGTCTTTGATGGAGAAGCATGATCTTATAATTGGCAGCAAGAGAGAAAATTCTTTCTAAGATTTTTGAATTGATCACCAGAGCAGCTCGTGCTACTTTATTCAAAAGCATTTCTTTTTAGACCCTTGTGCATTTGGCTCTATGGTGGACAGCCTGAGCTCTTTGGCAGAGGTATGACTATTTTGTTCTTGTAAAACAGTTGCAAGCAGCAGCCATTTCTTCAATGCATGGAAGCTGTTCCACTAACTGGTTCTCTGCTTCACTTTTGATGAGTGTAATTATGGGGTATTTGCATAGTAATTGAGTGCCATTAGGAATACATGCTGCTTTGTGGTGTATAATACGCTTGTCCTTGGTGCTTTCAGTGCCCTTCACAGACCCGTGTGCATTGTCTGTAGGTTACAGGGATGACAGTTGTTGCCAAAAGATGTCATTATGATTTCCACATCACAAAGCAGTGAGAGATGGTTGATTACATGATAAAATAATAGGCATATTGAACAAACTGTCTGTGCAACAATCTATCATACCTTTCTGATCAAAAAGATACCAGCATTTAAGCCCGACCAGAAATCTTCCTTTTTTTTATCAAACCATTTTGTACCTCTACAGGATAATAGGGCTGATTTTCTAAGGCTCTGCCTTACTGGGGTCTTACTGGCTGTGGGCAATTTGGAAATCAGGCCTCCGACCTTCATATTCGATTCATAGAGTGTCTGATTTTTTGACAAGGTATTTTAATTTGACAAAAAATGATTGTTACTGCCAAGTCCTCGTATGTTAATTAAATAAATTGTGTCTCAAGCTGAATTTCATGAGTTTGGACAAGAATCTGCCCCAAGTGTACAGCTTACCCTTTAAGTGGGCACATGACAAGGAAATAGGCCTAGCTTGCTTTGGAGTGTATCTTAAAGCTAGCTTGATGTTGTTACTTAATTGAATATTGAAGGTTCTTTGTGCACTTACTGGGCTGAATTTTCCCAGTGCCAGAGAGGTGGGCTAGGAGGCGGGACTGGGAGCACAGTTGTAAATAGCGTGTTGGGTTGGCCACTCGATGCATTTCTGCCTCCGAGCACTGTTGCTGGAGGTGGGGTCAACGGGGCATGGTGGATAGCCATTTAGGCCCATTAAGGGGCTGCCAGGATCTTCTTGATGCAGATGGGCTCCCCCTGCTGAGGTCAGAGCCCAGCAGGCAACTGGAGGCAGCATCCCAGTGGCAGGCCAGGGGACACGCAATGCCTCCTCTCACTCACCCCAGCACAGACCTGCTTGGATATGGTGGCCAAAGCCGCACCATAAGCCATCCTGTGGAGGGGTTTCCCCTCGCAGTGGTGACCCAACAGCTGTGGCTATGCACTGCTTTTTAATTTTTCCCATTGATGCAGAGAGCATTTCAATGTTGAGGTACAGTTACAGTCTCCTGCCTGCCTCAGCATTGCCTCTGTCTCCCAGTGGGACTGCCAACCAGACATCACAGTGGGCCCTCATTGGGATTCCTGATTCCATGGTCTGCCCACTGTTCCAAATGGGATGGGATGTCCTGGAAGTGGCTTCTTAGTTGGCTGCCTCCGGGAAGATCGTGACTAACATCCTGTCAAGGCCTCTTCCGGGGGAAAATTCAGCCCAACATTTCTTTGCTCGTGCACCAAACATTTTGCATCGTTGGCCTATTGTTCAAACCTTAAATTTGATAAGGCTTTGCTGGAGCTTTGGCAATTACTGTTACTGTTAATTAAGTCAGAATCATAGGAATCTCTTTGAGTATTTTCATAGTGCTGCGTGAATTGGATAAGGAGGACCAATTCATGAGGGCACATCATTTTCAGATACTAAGGCACCTCAGGGGGTTTATCTGCATCCTTCATTACCCAATGATCTGGATTGACAGATTACACCATTCCTATCTGGGAATGTCAAAGGATAGCTTTTTTCGACACCTCTGCATCATATGAGAGATAATGGATGGGATCTTATAAGTGTCGTGGCATTCCTGACGCAAATCCCATTTCCCCTGCAATTTTGTATGCAAATTAGCCATGCGGCGACGGGCATGGGGAACACGTGGGATCCCGCCATCACTGCTTGCTGCAGATATAAAACATTCTGTGCTTGCAGCCTCAAGGATCAGCAGCCTTCCTCTCATGTAAGTATCTTCAGAGTAACTTAAATCAAAATGTTTTTGCCTCCTTTATTTTGTGAAAGGCACCACCAACTTCACATAATTTATTTTACCTGCAGCCAAAGTGAATCAAATGGCAGTCAGCAGGCAGCGTCCCGCCCCACGGTTCAGTGATGACTCCCTACAGGTTCTCCTCCAGGCTGACAGGGAAACGTGGGAGGTCCTCTTCCCTGCAGATGATGGAGTGCAAAGACCCCCTCGTTTCACCAAGGCAGCCTGGGTGGAGGTAGCAGAGGAGGTTTTGAATCGTTGGGTAACTCATAGAACGTGGGTGCACTGCCGCAAGCACATCAAGCACTTGCTCAGATCGGCGAGGGTAAGTGGTCCTGGCAAAGCAGCGCCATTGTTTTCTTCCATGGCTCCATGTCTTTAAGGCAGCGGGTACGCAAGGAATGCAGTGAAATGTGTGAGCAGCCTTGGTGCCAATCACTAAATGATGAAGATTGTTATTGTTTATGTGATTGGATGTGTCATGTGAAAACCAATGCAGAATGAGTGATGTTGATGCATGTATGCAATGCATCATTTGCCATGTCATTAAATCTGCACTGTCTGTTGCAGGGGAAACAAAGCCACAACCAGTGTGAGCCTGCGAAGACGGATGGAGGGGTCCCTGACATCAGGCTGCTGACCATGTCTGAGGAGGAGGCCTCTGAGATCGCAAGAGAGGAGGGTGGCAGGGCGAGCGGAGATGGCGAGGCAGGAGCCACAAGGCGTAAGGATGAAGTGTAATCTCTGCTCTTGCAGCCATATATGGAAACTGAAGGAAATTGTGTGAACTTATGTGAAGCACTTGCTTAAAGTGCATCTGTGCAGGTGCCCACACTTGATTAGCAATACATCGCGTGGCCCAAGAATCCTCCTCTGGGGAGGAAGAAGAAGCCAATGCCCCAGAGGGTGCACTGTCACCTGCCTCTTCTTCCACGTCCACCAGTGCAGATACATCCACACGGTCCGTGGAGGGTTTAAGATTAGAATCTGGGTCACAAGCTGGTGTGCACGACACAGACACGTCCCAGCAGCTGAGGGAGCATGTGCCAGCTGGGTCCCCTGACAATCGAGGGGCTGCTGGGCACCAGGCCCCTGCTCAGCCCATGCTCATGATGATCCTCTGTTTGTTGCTACGAGAAGTCTGTTGGATGTGCAGCAAAGCCATGTGGAAAATATGTCAGAAATGCCTGAGGTCATGCGTGGCTTAGCGCGTGCCATGGAGGAGTCCATGCAAGCCATGACGTTTGCCATGTCTCAGGCATTTGAGTGTATGGCTTCCTCAGTCTGGTGAGCTCCGTGGCGAGTCTGGTTGAACACTTGAGTCATATGCAATCTGACCTGCACTCCACCACTGTTGCCAGTGGCTCCATGCAGCAGAGTCTAAGCGAAAGGGGGATGAGGAACCCGGATCTCCCTCCAGGTGCTCCTTCCCTTCAGGGAGAAAGGCAGGTACCATCGTGCACACAGAGGGAGGAGAAGGGCGTGCCAGCTGTCCCGGGTCTTTCCTCTTAGGACACGCCCAGGGGAAATGGTATCTCATCCTCCTCCCTGACATTGACCCCCTTTCCTCCAGCTGGCGAGCACACGGGGATACTCAAGCACCATTGCTGCAGACCTGCCGTAAGGTCAAACCATCAAGGCCCCGTTCCTCTAGAGGACGCCCGCCACAGTCATCCACAGCAAAGAGGCATTGAGCAGACTGCTCCACCTCAGTTGCTAATGTTGGGGTAGCAGCTAGATGTACTGGGAGAAATAGGAAATTGAAAGAGGTTTGAGCATGAAGTTGGGACGGGTGCTGTAAAAATTGTGACAATTGAAAAGATTTATTAATACATTTTTATTTCATGCAAAACTTGATCCACTCTTGGCAATGTTTTGCTTAGTTACGGATGGATACAAAAATATTTTTGGAGGCCTATGGCAGGAGTGCATCTCAGCAAATGTCCAATGTCCATATCTCATTGGAATTTGAGCCTTCAATCTTCAATGATGGCTGCTTTCCTATTGATGATTAATAACTTTTTCCAATACTGCCATGCTTTACTTTTGTTTTCTACGGTCAAAACTTAACGCTGCTTGCAGTGGTGTGTAGTCACATTTATTGGAGACGATAGATGATTTCAAATGCCAATCACATGAAAGTGCAGCCATGCTTCATTAAGATTGCAGAGATTAATACGACCTCATGCAAAAGGGAATTTCTGTGGGGAATTTTTATGTTTCTTCTCCCAATGTTCCTTGATGGTGTGACTTACTGTTGGCTGAAACGTGCATAAATGAGCCTCTCCCTGATGTCTCTTGCATATCACTCCATGGCCCTCATATCGATGATGGCATCATTGTCATCTTCATCCTCTTCACAGTCATCCTCATCAGAGGAGGACTGGTGCTCCTCCTGTTCCTCCGCCTGCAGAATGTTACCGCGTCTAATTGCAAAGTTGTGCAAGGCACAGCAGACGACAGTTTTTCGTGACACCCTCTGTAGTGCATAGTGAAGAACCCCTCCAGACCATTCAAGACAACAGAATCTCATTTTCAGCATGTCAATGGTGTGTTCATTGATGGCTCTGGTGAATGCGTGTGCAGCATTGTACCTCTCTTCAGCAGCACTTTGGGTGTCATCAACTGGTGCATTGGTGTCATCAACCATGTACAAAGGGGGTAACTCTTGTCACCCCATGATCCATCCGTCCACTGGTTCCTTGAAAACTGCTGGCAGCTGGGAGTTCCTCAAAATGTAGGAGTTGTGACAGCTCTCTGGGAAATGTGCACAAACATGCATGATTCTTCTCCTGTGGTCACAAAACAGTTGTACATTTAAAGAGTGGAAGCCTTTGCGATTGACAAAGACGGCAGGCTGTTCACAGGGAGCTCTAATGGCCACAGGAGTACTGTCGATCAGCCTTTGCACTCTAGGGAATCCAGCGATTGCGGCGTAGGCCGCAGACCTTGCTGTCTGGATGTCCTCATCTACAGGTAAATAGAAGAAATTGTTGGCATGTCAAAAAAGGGCATTGATCACCTCTTTGATGCACGTGTAGGTCACAGACTGTGAGATGCCACATATGTCGTCCATGGATCCCTGGTAGGAGCTGCTGGAAGAAAAATTATTATTTTTTTAATTCATTCCTGGAATGTGGGCATCGCTGGCCTGGCCAGGTCAGCACTTATTGCCCATCCCTAATTGCCCTTGAGAAGGTGGTGGTGAGCTGCCTTCTTGAACTGCTGCAGTCCATTTGCGGTAGGTATACCCACAGTGCTGTTAGGAAGGGAGTTCCAGGATTTTGAACCAGCGACACTGAAGGCACGGCGATATAGTTCCAAGTCAGGATGGTGCGTGACTTGGAGGGGAACTTGCAGGTGGTGGTGTTCCCATGCATTTGCTGCCCTTGTCCTTCTAGTTGGCAGAGGTCGCGGGTTTGGAAGGTGCTGTCTAAGGATCCTTGGTGCATTGCTGCAGTGCATCTTGTAGATGGTACACACTGCTGCCACTGTACGTCGGTGGTGGAGGGAGTGAATGTTTGTGAATGGGGTGCCAATCAAGCGGGCTGCATTGTCCTGGATGGTGTCGAGCTTCTTGAGTGTTATTGGAGCTGCACTCAGATTAATTAATCCTATGGTTTTAGATTTGAAAAACATTGCTGTGCATTTTGGTCGCAGTTGAAATTATGCTTTGAAATCGTTCCTATTTAATGGGGTGGAGTAGAATGCAAGTATTACTTTCATCCATACATTCGTTCAATATCTGCTTGGTAGTGGGTCTTGAGCTCCTTCTGTTTCAATTTGAAGGCACGTGGAGAGTATTCCATCACACTCCTGTCTTGTGCCTTGTAGATGGTGGACAGGCTTTGGGGAGTCAGGAGATGAGTTACTCGCCACAGGATTCCTAGCCTCTGACCTGCTCTTGTAGCCACAGTATTCATATGACTACTCCAGTTCAGTTTCTGGTCAATGGTAGTCCCTAGGATGTTGATAGTGGGGGATTCAGCAATGGTAATGCTGTTGAATGTCAAGGGGAGATGGTTAGATTCTGTCTTGTTGGAGATGGTCATTGCCTGGCACTTGTGTGGCGCGAATGTTACCCGAGTATTCAGTGCAACAGTCACATTGAGGGCTTTCTACCAAAGTCAAGTGGCTGCAGGTCATGCTGCGGAATGCTACAAATTTCTGTGACCATTTCACATAACATCGTAGATGTCTCGGGCATTGCCTCGCTGACGTTTGCAGATAATTTATCTTTGGCCTGAGATAGATAGGCTGAAGGGTTGTCTCTGGAAACAATATCTTTCAAATGGTGTTCTGAAGGTGGTGACTTCCTGAAATTGCTTAGCTAGGTGTACCGACCAATATCCATGTTTAGCATCCAACTTGGAGAAGAATTTTGCTCCTGTGAACTTGGGATTAAATTCCTCTAGTGTCGAATCTTGTGGGGGCATCTCTTTAGGGAGAGGTTTAGATGCCTCGGATCTAGACATACCCTGATTGCTCCATCCTCCTTTACTACGCACGTAATTGAGCTGCACCAGTCTGTGTGATGGACACGATGGATGATGCCATTGCGTTCCATGTCATCCAAATTACGCTTAAGCTTTTCCTGCATTTTATGGGAGGGTCAATTAATGGCAACAGGCTCAGGAATCAATAGATCAATTCATCAGTAGATGCCGTAGTAAGGGCGACAAATACGGTTTTTCAGAAACTGAGCTGTTGGAGTGAATAATGGAGCTGGTGATTGCCTCAACACCTATTGAAATGTTTCAAAAAGACCTCTTGGGTAAAAAGAAAGCTCACAGCATTAATGCATTGCTAGAATATGGCAGGAAATATGAAGCTATTTTAACTGGACAACAGCATCTCGAAGCATTTGATGCAGCCGATCATACTTGCATGGTAACCAGTTCACAAAAAGCAAGCAAGCTTGTGTGGTAAATGTGATTTGTCCCATTCACCATGAAGTTGTCCTGCATTTCAAGATCGTGCAAAGTGTTTGGTGCAAAAGGACACTGGGCCTGCCTATACAAGAAATCTCATTCCAAAGACACAGCCAGAAGTCACAATAGGACACAAACAAATAGAAGACAGGCGCAGCAATAGGGCAACAGCAGCAAGGAGAGCGCCAGAGACCTGCATAAATGCAAGCTGATACACGAAGGCCTCAGTGAAATAAACCTGAGACAAGACTCAGAGTGGAGTGATTCTCAGCCACAAGTCAATCAGGCAATTCACATTGTGAACCTGACACATTGTGTTGATGAAGTCAAACAACTGGAATCTTTTGCTACTATTAATATCATGTGCCCAAACCCTGGGAATTATAGACCAGTCAGTCTTACGTCGGTAGTGGGCAGATTATTGGAGAGGATTCTGAGAGACAGGATTTATGATTATTTGGAAAAGCATGGTTTGATTAGAATCAGTCAGCATGGCTTTGTGAGGGGCAGGTCATGCCTCACAAACCTTATTGAATTCTTTGAAGATGTGACAAAACACATTGATGAAGGAAGAGCAGTGGATGTGGTGTATATGGATTTTAGCAAGGCGTTTGATAAAGTTCCCCATGGTAGGCTCATTCAGAAAGTGTGGAGGAACAGAGGGATCTTGGGGTCCATGTCTATAGATCGCTCAAAGTTGCCACCCAAGTTGATAGGGTTGTTAAGAATGCGTATGGTTTGTTGGCTTTCATTAACAGGGGGATTGAGTTTAAAAGCCGCGAGGTTCTGCTGCAGCTCTATAGGGCCCTGGCTCGACCACACTTGGAATATTGTGTTCAGTTCTGGTCGCCTCATTATAGGAAGGATGTGGAAGCTTTAGAGAGGGTGCAGAGGAGATTTACCAGGATGCTGCCTGGACTGGAGGGCATGCCTTACGAAGAAAGATTGAGGGAGCTAGGGCTTTTCTCATTGGAGCGAAGAAGGATGAGAGGTGACTTGATAGAGGGGTACAAGATGATGAGAGGCATAGATAGAGTGGATAGCCAGAGACTTTTTCCCAGGGTGGAAAGGGCTATCACCAGGGGGCGTAATTTTATGGTGATTGGAGGAAGGTTTCGGGGAGATGTCAGAGGTAGGTTCTTTACACAGACAGTGGTGGGTGCGTGGAATGCGCTGCCAGCGGTGGTAGTAGAAGCAGCTACATTAGGGACATGTAAGCGACTCTTGGAAAGGTACATGGATGATAGTAGAATGAAGGGTAGGTAGTTAGTTTGATCTTAGAGTAGGTTAAAGGTTCGGCACAACATCGTGGGCCGAGGGGCCTCTACTGTGCTGTACTGTTCTATGTTCTATGTTCTATGAAAGCTAGTGGTAGGCCAGACGATTGGGAATTTTTTAGGAACCAGCAGCCGATGACTAAAACACTAATAAAGAGGGAGAAAATTGATTATGAGAGTAAATTGGCAATAAATATAAAAACAAACAGTAAGAGCTTCTATGGGTATATTAAAAGGAAGAGAGTAGCTAAAGTAAGTGTGGGACCCTTAGAGGATGAGACTGGGGAATTAATAACAGGGAACAGGGAAATGGCAAATAATTTAAACCAATATTTTACATCGGTCTTCACAGTGGAGGATGCTATAAACATCCCAACAATAATAGATGAGCAAGGTGTAAATGGGAAGGAGGAACTTGTAACAATCTCTATCATGAGGGAAAAGGTGCTTGACGAACTGATGGGACTAAAGGCAGACAAATCGCCAGGACCTGATGGCCTGCATCCAAGAGTTTTAAAAGAAGTGGCTGCAGAGATATTGGAAGCATTGGTTGTAATATGCCAAAACCACTGAATTCCGGTAGGGTACCAGCGGATTGGAAAACCGCTAATGTGACGCCCCTATTCAAGAAAGGAGGGAAACAGAAAGGAGGAAACTATAGACCAGTTAGCTTAACATCTGTCATTGGGAAAATCCTAAAGTCCATTATTAAGGAAGAAATAGCAGGACATTTAGAAAAACATTATGCAATCAGACAGAGTCAACATGGTTTTATGAAAGGGAAATCATATTTGACAAATTTGTTAGAGTTCATTGAGGATATAACAAGCAGAGTGAATAAAGGGGAACTGGTAGATGTAGTGTATTTGCATTTTCAGCAGGCTTTTGATAAGGTGCCACATAAAAGGTTATTGCACAAAATAAGAGCTCAGGGTATTGGGGGTAACGTGTTGGCATGGATTGAGGATTGACTAACACATAAATGGCAGAGAGTCAGGATTAATGGGTCTTTTTCAGGTTGGAAAGCCGCAACTAGTGGGGTGCCACAAAGATCGGTCCTAGTACCTCAACTATTTACTATCTATATTAATGACTTGGAGGAAGGGACGGAGTGTAGTATCCAAATTTGCTGACGATACAAAAATAGGTGGGAAGGCATGTTGTGATGAGGACACAAAGAATCTGCAAAGGGATATTGATAGGTTAAGTGAGTGGGCAAAAACTTGGCAGGGTGAGTTCAATGTGGGAAAGTGTGAGGTCATCCACTTTGGTGGGAAGAATAAAAAGGCAGATTATTATTTAGATGGAGAAAGACTACAAAATACTGCAGTACAGAGGGATCTGGGTGTTCTTGTGCATGAAACACAAAAAGTTAGCATGCAGGTGCTGCAAGTAATTAGGAAGGCAAATGGAATTTTGGCCTTTATTGCTAGAGGGTTAGAGCTTAAAAATAGGGAAGTCTTGTTGGTGAGGCCACACCTGGAGTACTGCGTACAGTTTTGGTCCTGTATTTAAGGAAGGATATACTAGCATTGGAGGCAGTTCAGAAAAGGTTCACTAGGCTGATTCCTGGGATGAAGGGGTTGTCTTATCACCCCATCCTTCCCTCCATGACTACCCTCCCCTGCTCCTCCATGTTGCCCCAGTCATATCTTCACCACTATCCCCTGAGGTGATTATCCTTGCTGATGCCAAGCCTGGAGGCAAACATCTATTCAAATGCTGGCATTAGTTTAGCGGATGGGTTAAATAGTGAAGAGGACACTCCTGAGATTCAACTGCACAAATCCGACTGTTACACGCCACGTTGAAACATTTCTGAACCGGGTGGCACGGGAATGTCGCTTGCTGTTCACTTAAACTGGCAGTTATGACTAAATTGTAACAACGCGTTGGGTAATGAGTAGTCATACCATTTAAATGAATGCAAAGTTGCAATCTGCCACCTCACTGGGAGATCCCCGGAACGCCGCAAACTCACTGCGAACTTAATTCCTCTAAAATATCCCACTATTGGAAATCTGTAAAAACACCTTACACATAATTATATTACCCCTGCATGCCACCAAATCTGCTGCAGCAGACAGCATAAAATTCCCCCAAATGATTGAGCTATGTCATCTGCTGCAGGCCAATCTACAAAAAACAAAACATATGCAAAAGATGGAACAGAAAAAGGCCATCTGGCCCATTGAATCTGTCCAATTTAGCTTTGTTGGAACACAGTAACATGACCCCCAATTCTCCCCATGCACCGAAAAACATATGATCTCCAGTGAGAGACAAAAAGCAATTAAAGAAAACCTAGATCAAATCAGGGAAAAAAAGAATTTTGGAGGTATCCTCTCTGACACTTGAATTTGATCAAAATTAAGTTCTCGAAGATAACAGTGACCACGAAGTCTGTCACCCGCTATCTCACCTACCTTTTGTACAGTTATACCAGTCTCCTCCAGGAATTTGTCCAGATCCCTTTTGAAAATTTGCAGTGAATCTGCATCCACTGCATGAACTGGCAACATATTCCAATGATCAGTGGTCTTTTGTGAAAAGAAAAGCCTCCTGATATCTAACAAATTCTATACTTACATAACTGATACGCATGCCCCCTCATTCTCCCTAGCTTATCTAATTCAAATAATCTGTTCACATGTATGCAGTCTCATCCCTTCATCATTTTAAAGACGTCAATCAAGTCTTCTCAAAGTTTACACTTTCCTAGATTAAAAACACCCAACTGTCTGAGCCTATTGTGATAACTATAGTTTTTTAAACTAGGTGTTAATCTATAACCGTACCTCTCAACCTTTTCTAGGATTGCTATATCTCCTACAATCTGAAAGGACTAAAATTGGATTCTAGGTGGAATCACAGTCTTATATAATGACACTATGGTGCACTATATTTTATATTGGATCATTCTTACCAGAAATCCAAGTACTGTATTTGCTTTTGCCATAGCCTCTTAGCATTGGTTATGGACCTTGAGAGGCTCATGCACTATAACACCTAGATGTCTTTCTCTCTATATAATTTGGCTTGGTATATACATACTTGGTATTAGCACTATCAACATGCATAATACTGGTAACTAATCTCCACACAGAGCCTCTACCATTAATGATAATCCTCATATCACATAAGCTTGAAGATAAAACAATCAGGAGATGAGCCGATAGGTCAGATCAAGCTAAGGAATAGGGGTAACATAAATGGTCAGGGAACAGGAACAATTATTAAAAACAAATTAAATTGCTGAAACAACAACGTGCACAACATCTGAAACAAATCGAGGATCTCGAGGCAACAATTCATAATGAGAAGCCAGGTGTAGAAGGAATAATTGAAACATGGCTACATTAAGAACTCCCTTATAAGAAAACTTGCTGTAAGCTGTTACCTGATGACATGAATTCATGACTGTTGCTGTGTGTTTGTAGGAGAACTGAATTGAAATTCAAAGTCCAATATGTGGCACTTCAATGGTAATTTATTATTCAAATGACTATGAAGATTGACATGTAAAGAGTGTTGATTTAGATGACATTGTATCATCCATGTTTCTGTAAAGGTTAAATAAAGGCGCATCACTGGTAACTAGGTGCTGAATGAGTTGGTACGTTTGTTTTGTATAGCTGTCTGCTGCTGTCAGGACCTATTTTCCTGATGTATTCAGTGGATTTGGCAGCTGCCTTCAAGTTGGCTTCTGCTGCGTTCAGTAGAAAATTAGCTTTTTTTTACTGAAATCAAAGTAGAATCAACATAAAATATAACCCTTTTCACAGTGACGACTCAGTAAGTGTTCACAGAGGTCACCCTTTAGAACGAAATTGGTATTTTCAAGTAACTACTTATTTTCGATTGAAGCTTGTTGCCCTCTGAGGTGCTGCACAATTGTGCAGAAGAAAAATTGATTTTCCAGTGAAAGACAATGAAGGGCATCTCCTATATCACTGCAGAGGGCCAGAAACAGTTTTTCATAACCCATTGAATAGATGTCTCCTGTTTTGTTTGTTGATTAAAATATAGTCAGACACAGCTAATCTGAAAGCTGCAAATCTGCATGGATCAGTAAACTGACTGGGGGTGATAGCTTTGAAAAGAGGACTTCGTCTTTTGCTGATGAGAGGATTTCCTATTGGCACAGAATACAGGCAAAGACTTTGGGCAGCTTGAGTATTTTATTTTCTTGATTATGGAACAGGTATACCCACCTTCAATGTTAACTTTTTATCAATAAAATTCCTTTACAATTTAAATATTAATAGTCATCCACAAACCAAAACCTGTACAATCAGCTATGGGAATCTGACTGATCTAACTGATGGAACAGTAAGACATCTCTCTGTTTAAAAATGGTGCTTTGAATAGCAGAGGGAGCTGGTTTTGAAGTTTGTGATTGGGAGCAAGAGTTGTTATTTAAATAACATATACTGCTGGTGTAGCAAAGTGCTCTTCTATCTTTTGTTGCCCTGTTCCACTACCCAGCCTTGTGCTATTTATATGGTAACTCTCCCTCCTGGTTTCATTCCCAGTTCCTGCTGCTGATTTGGAGCAATGTTACTGTATTTAAAAGGCAGTTCTTCTTCCCAACTTAAGTGGCTGATCATGTTATTTCCTGTATTTCGGTACACCATATATAAAATTCTGAACGATGAGTTGCTAATCCAAATAAATCACTACTTCAAAATGTATTCAGTCCCCAACAGTTCAGAGTAGAGACATCCCAATGTATCATTTTTTCAAACTGAAGATTAGTGCTGCTGGACCCAAAGTACTCGACAGCCCACATTATAGAATCATATGTAGGATGCCACACTTCAAAGGCATTAGATTTCAAACCATCATAATTCAGAAAAGTCTATATGGCAAAAAATGATAGCTGGCTGCAGTAACAACTAACTGATCGAAATGAAAATCTATTCCATTCACCAACCAGGTAAAAAGTTACCAGCCAACAACCAGCAACCACCACAAAATAAACCAATTAAATCATTCAAAAATAAAGTCCTAGATTGCCCATCGCTGTCCTTAACCCTTTATTTTTTGCGCCATCACTGCCCTTAACCCTTTGCACCTCTCCATCATATGTGCAAACCACAAGTCGAAGTCCCCCTATTGCCTTCGAGCCTTAATCTCCTGCCCCAAAACTCTAGTTTCTGTCTTAACTACAGATGTTGCACTTGCTGACATTCAGGTTGATCCCCACGATCCTGCGACATACCTTTGGCCGGCTACACATCAGTTGTCATCTTCCTGTACTCTGGGCTTTCACAAGCGTAGACTTTGAGTATATCTTTAAACAAATGTGCATGAGAGCCAAGCAGAGATATTGTGAAACGTACGAGAGAGGCAGAGCAGAGGATTGACTTGCAAAATAGGTTCTAGAGAAGGGTGAGATAAAAAGTCGGGAGCAAGCAGCGAGATAGAATAAAATTATCAGTCATCACAAAGCTAAGTAAGATGAGAGAGACAATTTGGCCCATCTGGCTCATCCTTCCATAGAAAACTATATCCTCAATGCAGTGTCTATATCTGCTTCTTGAAGGACTCCAGAGTTTTGTTCTCCATCAGCAATGCAGGTATTAATGACTTGCTGCGTGAAAAAGTACTTATTGATATCAGTCGTGAACTGGCCTTTCACAATTTTGTACCTGTCTCCTTATCTTGCAGTTGCAGTTTAACTTAAAATAATGTTCAACATTCACCTATTACTTAATATCTCACATACTTCTATAAGAACCCCTCTCTGCACTTTCTGTTAAGATTGAAGAGTCTCAGTTTTTCGAACCTTTCCTCATAGCTCAGTCCTCAGGCACCTGACCAGCAGTCTGACTGGAGAACAACATGACAGCCTTAGACGTATACCCTAGTGAAATAGCAATATAGCTTAGCATTGACTTCATAGTGTTAATTGATGCCATTCAATGATTGAACGTGGTCAGTGTTGAGTTTACTATTAAGCCAGAATGTAATTGTTCTTAAATGGGTTTCACTCAGCAAAACTGCTGAAATTGAATTACACACTGGAATAAACTTGCTTGATATTACTAGCCTTTACAGTGGCACAATTTGATATGAGATTTTTAAAATTTAACCTCTCCCTATCTAGTCCATCACCATTTATTAAGTAAATATGTCCACCATTATTTCTTCCAATCTGTAAAACCTTGCACTTACCTGTATGAAATTTCATCAGTCCACTTGCAAATATTTGTCTTTATCTTCCTGTACATCCCTAATCAGACTGAACTACCCCTTACCCAGCTTAGTGTCATCTGCAAATTTGACCAATTTACTTTGCATTTCTGAATCCAAATCACTTAATGTAGATCAGAAACATTAGTGGTTCCAGCATTAATCTCTGGGGCATTCGTTTTAGTACCAACATCACTCCCCCAACTAACAACCCTGCTTCATCTCTTTCAGCCACTTCCATGTTCACCTCCAAGCTTTAGCTAAAATAGCCACTGCCTTAAACATGTGTAACAGCTTTTCATGCAAATATTTATTGAAATGTTTCTGTATGTCTTGGTATACTTGGCATACAGATGGATTTCTGGTGCCCACTGGTAATGCTACTTGCTCCAGAATGTCAAGCATGTTTGTAAAGCAGAGTCTGCTTCTTCTGAAGTTATGTTGGCTATTGTTACACAATTATCCCTCAACCTTATCCCTGCACAGCAAGATTATGAGAGAAAGTGAGTGAGAAAGTGAAACAGAAAGACAGCAAAAGAGACACAGAAAAAAAAGACAAATTAAGATAAGAAACAGAAAAGTAGTTACAGAAAGAAAGACTGACATGATAATTATTTTTTAAGTCCAGTAACTGTTATATAGGCAAAAGTGCCAACCAATCTGCATCAACAATGTTCCACAAATGAGGTGACCAGTTATTTTTTAGTAGTGTTGGCTGAGGAGTTATGGGAACATTTTCTGTTCTGTGTCATGTAAGATTTTTACAATACATTTGAACCATTGAAACAGACAGAATAAATTTTGATCTGATTTTTCCTTCAAAGAAGTATCAGCCTAGATTATTTGCTCAAAGAAGAGGAAAACAATATTTTTGGCCTCCAGCAATGCCATGGGAGATCTGAATAAAAATAATCTCTCCTCCCCTAGAAACATTAAATTTAGCTCCTCAATCTATAATCCTTATATTGGTGATAACGGAAGTACTATTATTGCACAACAGTATTTTCATAGTTTCCACATTATGCCAGAATGCAATTCTTCTTAAATGGGTTTCACCCAGCAAAACTACTGCAATATTTTGATTGAATTGAATAAATGAAATTGAATTGCACACTGAAATAAACCTGCTTGATATTACTGGCCCTTACAGTGGCACAATTTGATATGAGATTGAGCTTATTGTGCAGGATGCTTTCGAACATATATATAACTTTGATGAATTGAGCACACAAATTGTCTGTCAGTAACAAGAGACATTGCCCCATATGTGCTTATGAAAACCAATTTCCTGAAGTTTAGTGCCTGAAACATCAACTCATTTTCTCAATATTCTTCCTCTTTTCTTCCCCTCTGCCTCATTATTTAACCTTGTTATCTTGTTTACAATGGTGGAATGGGATCTGTAATTGAGCTACTAATACATGCACTTATATAGCTTCTTCATCTTGTTGAAATCTTTCAAAGGACTTCAGATAATGAATTACTTTGAAATGTGGTAGCGTATATTACATAGACAAAAATATGGCAGCCATTCTGCTCCAGCAATGTCTCACAAAGAGCAGTGAGATGAATCAACAATTTTTGGTGGCATTAGTTGAGGGAGGAATATTGACCACAACGCCAGGTAGAGCCATGATCTTCTTCAAATAATTCTATGGATCCTTAACAGTTCTGACCCTGATATAGGATTCAAATTTACAACTTTCTTACCTAGAGCTGAGAGTGTTGCCAACTGAGCCAAGCTTATGTACGAATGTGTCTCACGTGGTGTATGAAAACCTGTCCTGGACAATTATTCCTCCCTTCGTGTAGATGTTATGGCAGATGTAATATAACTTGATCCTTTTGGTGTGTGATCTATTGTAAGACTCACAGGGCTACAAGTAATATCCAAAGAAAACATGGGTTTTATTATACTTTAACTGGAACATATATATATGCAGCTATTGCAGGAGCCATACCAAAGCACATCTTGGTCTGTCAGGCTCCACCCACAACTACCTGGTCATGTGTGACACGACATCATTTCCTCCAGTGTTAGGTTCCTTCTTAAGGTTATCCCACAACAGCAGACACTGTTGAAGGCTGCCCACTGCAGGAAGCCGAATGCTGTATTGGCATTGCCAGTTTGCTACTGATGCCAAAGTTCCTACTGGCAGCAAGTCAGCTGCACAAACAAGGTAGTGCGTGTGTTACTAGAGCATTGTGCACTCCTGAAAGATATAGTTTTGGCTGGAACATATGTGAAATCTCCGCCTCCAACAGAAACATAAATCCAAAATAGCTTGACATTGAAGGCATAAGGGGCAATCATCTTTGCCACCTTGTATAGGCCAGTGTATCTTGTTCTTTGATCACTGTTTTGTATAGAGCTCCCAAGCCAATTGAGTGGGTACCACCAGCAGCTGCATAATGGTGATCAATAGCTTTCATGTAACTGTCCATGAAACTAGCTGCTGTCGAAACTGCCCCATGGCAGTTCTGCAATATGCATCTCCTGTAAGTGTTAAAGTCAGTGAAGACTAGGGTATGAACTCTTAAGTCTCCTAGAACAGGAATCAAATACAGGTTTCGTGGGAAATGGTTTGCAGATTTTTATACTGGAACAATTTGTTGTTTGTAACATGACAATTTCTAAATAATTGTGACTGTCATGGAGCAAAGCAGTATGTTGGTGATATCAATATCAATATTCTGCTTATCTCATGCACACCTTTAGATTTCAAATGTGTGTAATTAGAAAATAAAGGGCGTGAAATTTGGATCACTGCTGAAGGCTACTGAAACCAAACACCTACTTGGGGAAACAAGTTGCATCCCCAGCCCCTTCTGGTGCAACTTGTTCAGTGCACCAGCTTCAGAAGGGTTCCCACATGGATGCCTCCTGCGAGCCCGGAAGCAACAGAACTGGCAGGATCATGAGGCCACATAGCCATACTGGCTGATGTGCTGCACATTTTCCCAATTTGGACCATGCTGGCCTATTTAATGAATTCACATGTCACTCAACCGAGATCAAGCATTCAACTGCAAGATGGATTCTGCACATGTGCTATTTATAGGACCAGTCAACAAGTGGTTGGTGAGGTGCTTTTGACTTACTTCAGCTTAGGCTGCATTTGTAAAAGTACTGTGCTGGGTTGTGTGTTTGAAGTTGGTTTCGAGAGCTGCTGCTAAAGTCAGTGAGGACAAAGGAATACCTGACCCAGCTATGGGAGCTGTGCCTCTTGGTCTGCAACATGACCAGGAAATGGAACTGAGGAAGCAGTGAGGTGAAGCTCTGCAAAGAAGGTGGAGGAGGAGGGTTCTACACAGAAGGCCCTACCCACCAAGGATTTTTTGAGAGCACTTCTTGTACCTACACCTAACCCAGCAGCAGTGCCTGAGGTGACACAGGTTCCATAAGAAGGTGGCCACTGAATCTGCAGCCTCACAGCAAGGTGAGGATGGCCCTATCAGTGGCTGTCAAGGTCACTATCGAGCTTAAATTTTACGCCTTTGGGTCCTTCTGGGTGGGAGTGGGAGGTATTGGCACCATTTCCCAGCATGCCCTTCTTTGCAGCATCCAGGAGGTCATGGAGGCCATCTACTCAACATGAGGTGAGATCATCGTCTTTTCACTAAGGAGGGACAAGAAAGATGAGAGGACACGTGGCTTCGCCAGGATAGCGGGATTCCTGATGGTGCGAATCTCAACCTCCACGTCTAAATAAGAATGCAGTCAAATTTTTAGCTCAGAATATCTAACTTGCATATGAATTTTCACATCCATCTAAACATAACTTTGGAAGGACATGAGCTTTAGATGGTTATAATTTTCAACTGGCATTGCTGCTGCACAAAGATTTAATGTATTCTGTTGTGTACTTTTTTTATTACAGGTTGTAACCTGGTTACTTAGATTGGATTAATGTCTGTGATAAAAAAAAAGAGCTCACAGATGAATTTAAAAGAGTCTGTTGAGTTTGCAATCCTGACATTGAATATTTCTGCCATTACCTCAGCCCCATCATCACCCCTATCTAAGTTTTTCTTGCCTATATACTTGATTTCTTCAATGCCTTCCTCGCTGGCATTCCAAGCTCCATTTCAAAACTGTAACCTGACAACAACAATTGTATATTTATTTAGTGCCTTTGGTGCAATAAAACGCCCTAAGGTGCTTCATGGGAGCTTTAAAAAGCAAAATTAGAAACCTAGTCACATAAGGTAATAATTAGGGCAGATGGCCAAAGGCATGGTCAAAGAAGTTCATTTTAGTAAGCATTTTAAAGGAAGAATGAGAGGTAAAGAGTTGAATTCAAAACACTTTTTTTTTGTTTAATTAAATCACCATGGCCTCACCCTTCTCCAGCTTTGAAACCTACTCTCTGCCTCATCCCATGGTCTGCAAGCTTCCATTATTGTCACCTGTGCGCCTTCCCATTCCTTTGCTCCATCATAGGTGACGTAGCCCCGATCCATATCTGTCCTCCCTGGAACTCTCTCCCTAATCAACAGATGGCCTAATCCTTCTTGGAGAATTCTACGGTACAATATGACATAAATATAAATATATGTAGGGATGTTGTAACACAGGACTGGAAGACCAATGTGTTCAGATTTTCTTTTTGATTTGGAATCTGTGCATTTATAGAGCAGAGTCTGGATTTTCTAATGGACTTTATTTTAATGTCAGCATTAATGTGCTTAAAGAAATAGGTTAACAGCATCGATATGATACTGATCAGAAAATGTAGGTTTAGGTATCATTTGTGTCATTAGCAATGGTTGCTTGATATGATCATAAGATCATAAGAAATAGGAGCAGGAGTAGGCCATTTGGCCCCTTGAGTCTACTCCACCATTCAATAAGATCATGGCTGATCTGATTGTGGCCTTACCTCCACTTTCCTGCCTGACACCCCACCACCCCACCATAACCCTTGACTCCCTTGTAGATCAAAAATCTGTAACTCAGCCTTGAATATATTCAGTGACCCAGCCCCCATTGTTCTCTGGGGAAGAGAATATCAAAGATTAACAACCCTCAGAGAAGAAATTCCTCCTCATCTCTGTCATAAAAGGGAGACCCCTTATTTTGAAACTGTTACCCCTAGTTTTAGATAGCTCCATGAGGGGAAACATTCTGTCTGCATCTAACCTGCTAAGCCCACTCAGAATCTTATATGTTTCAATAAGATCATCTCTCATCCTTCTAAACTCCAATGAGTATTGGCCCAACCTGTTCAACCTTTCCTCATAAGACAACCCCTTCATCCCAGGAATCAGACTAGTGAACCTTCTCTGAGCTGCTTCCAATGAAATATATCCCTCCTTAAGTAAAGAGACCAAAACTGTACACAGTACTCTAGGTGTGATCTCACCAATGTCCTGTACAGTTGCAGCAAGACTTCCCTACTTTTATTCTCCATCCCCCTTGCAACAAATGCCAACATTCCATTTGCCTTCCTTATTACTTGAAATGCATTTCAATCATCAATCCAGACATACTATGGATTTCATCTGCAGTAAACAACATATATTTATATAGTGCCTGTTACATAATAAAAATGCCCCAAAGTGCTTCACAGGTGCATTATAAAACAAAATATGACATTAAGCCACATGAGGAGATATTAGGTTGGATGATCAGAAACTTGGTCAAACAGGTAGGTTTTAAGGAGTGTCTTAAAGGAGGAAAGCGAAGTACAGAGGCAGAGAGGTGTGGGGAGGGAATTCCAGAGCTTGGGCCGTAGGCAGTTGAAGGCACGCCACCAATAGTGGAAAAATTAAAATAGGGAATGCTCAAGAGGCCAGAATTAAATGAGCCCAGATATCTCAGAGGGTTGTAGGGCTGGAGGAAATTACAGAGATAGGGAGGGGCGAGGACAAGGAGGGATGTGAAAATATGTATGAGAATTTTAATATCAAGTCGTTGCTTGACTGGAAGCCAATGTAGGTCAATCAGCACAGGAATGGGTAGGTGAACGGGACTTGGTTCTAATTAGGACACGGGCAGCAGAGCTTTGGAGGACCTCAAGTTTACAGAGGGTAGAATGTGGGAGACTAGCCAGGAGCGCATTGGAATAGAGGTCTCAAAGGCATGAATGAAGATTTCAGCAGCTGATGAGCTGAGACAGGGGTGAAGTAGGGTGAGGTTATGGAGGTGTAAATAGACGGTCTTAGTGATGGCACGAGTATATGGTCAGAAGCTCATCTCGGAGTCAAATATGACACCAAGATGGTAAACAAACTGGTTCAGTCTCAGAATGTTGCCAGGGAGAGGGATGGTGTTAGTTGTCTTTAGCAAGGCTTTTGATAATGTCCCACATAGTAGTCTGGTGACGAAAATAAAAGTCTATGGGATCCAAGGCAAAGTGGTAAGTTGGATCCAAAATTGGCTCAGAGGCAGGAAGCAAAGGTAATGGTCGATGGGCGTTTTTGTGACTGGAAGGTTGTTTCCAGTGGTGTTCCGCAGGGCTCAGTACTAAGCCCCTTGCTTTTTGTGGGATATATCAATGATTTGGCCTTGAATGTAAGGGGTATGATTGAGAAGTTTGTACACAACACAAAAATTGGTTGTGTGGTTGATAATAAAGAAGCTGTAGACTGCAGAAAGATATCAATGGACTGGTCAGGTGGGCAGAATAGCGGCAAATGGAGTTCAATCCACAGAAGAGCGAGTTAATGCATTTGGGGAAGGCTAACAAGGCAAGGGGATAGACTATAAATGGTAGAATATTATGCAATGTAGAGCATCAGAGAGACATTGGAGTGCATGTTCATAGATTCCTGAATGTGGCTGGACTGGTGGATGAGGTGGTTAAGAAGGCAGATGGGATACTTGCCTTTACTAGCTGTAAGACTCTTAAAAAGGGGGTCCCACTTCCCTCTAAGGTCCTTACTCCGTACTGAGTATCAATTGCACGAAACAGACTTTGGATACAATTTCCACATTATGTGAAACACCTTTATTAACTCACCAAGCAATAGCATATACTTACAACACCAGTTGCTTAGTAGACCCGCGTACTGGAGCTCATTCCTGGGTGATTAGGTCCACTGAATGTCTTCTCCCGCACGACTTCCTGTGACTGACCAAATCTCCATCCCCGCTACAGTAACAATGTCCTTGTGAGCTGTGACTTATACCCCTTTCTGACGCTGGTCCCTCGACATATAAGGTAATGTTCTGAATTGGGTCATCTGATTGGGTGTTAGTGCCTTATCAATCCCATCCTGGCTGTGCAAGACCACCTGCATGTGGTCATATCCTGCTCTCAGCAGGGGGAGTTCTTAGGTGCATACCACCCGTGGATGTGATATCTGCATCTTGATAAGGCAAGAAGGAAAACATTCATACATATATCAACAGGCCATTGTCCCTGAGTATGGTTGTAGACAGGCTGTCTGATATTTTAACAGCCTAGGCTAACATCAATGGCATGTCCTGATTCATCTGTCTGTGTGTATGTGGGGGTCCTAGTTCACTTACATTGTCTTTTATTTTTTAAAAGTTCAATATGAACCCCAGCGGTGATGTTTTAGGTCAGAATTCTTCTTCCTTTGTCCCGATGTCCTTTGCCTCCATGTCTTCACCACCGGATGAGCTCCACACTCTGGTACACACCACAACTGGTTACATTTTACTTATGAACAGAAATAGAAGAGATATTAACAAATGCCTCACAGCATAACAAAAATAGAGGAGATATCCAAATGCCTTACAAGCCGAGGCATAGAATATAAGAGCTGGGAGGTTAAGCTGAACTGTATAAAGCAGTGGTTAGGCCATTCGAGCACTGCATACAGTTCTGATCACTGCACTATAGGAAAGCTGTGATTGCACTAGAGAGGGCACAGAGGAGATTTACAAGGATGTTGCCTGCACTGGAGAATTTTAGTTATGAGGCAAAATTTGATAGGCTTGTTTTCTTTGGCACAGAAGAGGCTGATGGGAGACCTGATTGAAGAGTATACAATTATGAGTGGTCTAAATAGAATGGATAGGAAGACCTTATTCCCCTTGGTTGAAAGGTCTATAACCAGAGAGCATAGATTTAGGGTAAGAGGTAGGAGGTTTAGAAGGGATTCAAAAGGAATTTTTTTCACCAAGAGGGTGTTGGGGCTTGGAACTCAGTGCCTGAAAGGGTGGGGTTGTGGTACAACTTTAAGAGCTGTGATCATGTTCAAATGCAGAGCAGTGTAAGAGCTGTGATGCAACACACCAAGTGACTTCTGGTCTGAAGAAAGTATCTGCACAGTGAAGACCTGTGTGTACATGCAGAACCATCTTTGAATAAAGAATCAATATTACTGTGTTACTGATCCATCTTGAGTGGTCAATGCCTTGTGTGTTGTAGTCACTAACATTACAAAGGAGGAGGTGTTGGAGGTTTTGAAGCGCATTAAGGTAATAAATCCCCAGGGCCTGACCAGGTGTATCCTAGGATGCTATGGGAAGCAAGGGAAGAGATTGCTGGGGCCTTGGCAGAGATTTTTGTATCATCGTTAGCCACGGGTAAAGTATCGGAAGACTGGAGGATAACTAATGTTGTGCCTTTATTTAAGAAGGGCAGCAGGGATAAGCCAGGGAACTACAGGCCGGTGAGCCTTACATCAGTGGTGGGAAAGTTAGTGGAAGGAATTCTGAGAGACAGGATTATATGCATCTAGAAAGGCATGGTCTGATTAGGGATAGTCAACATGGCTTTGTGTGTGGGAAATCATGTCTCACGAATTTGATTGAGTTTTTCGAGGAGGTGACCAAGAGGATTGACGAGGGCAGGGTGATGGATGCTGTCTACACGGACTTTAGCAAGGCCTTTGACAAGGTCCCACATGATAGTCTGGTCCAGAAGGTTCAAACACATGGGATCCAGGGTGAGCTAGCAAATTGGATACAAAATTGGCTTGGTGATAGAAGGCAGAGGGTGGTAGTGGAGGGTTGTTTTTCAGATTGGAGGCCGGTGACCAGTGGTGTGCCGCAGGGATCGGTGCTGGGACCTCTGTTGTTTGTCATATATATTAATGACTTGGATGTGAATATAAGGGGCATGATTAGTAAGTGTGCAGATGACACCAAAATTGGCGGTATAGTGGACAGTGAAGAAGGTTGTCGAAGGTGACAACAGAATATAGATCAACTGGGAAAGTGGGCAAGCGATTGGCAAATGGAATTTAACGCAGGCAAGTGTGAAGTGATGCATTTTGGGAAGTTAAACCAGGGCAGGACATATACACATATACAGTGAATGGCAGGGCCCTGGGGAGTGTTGTTGAGCAGAGAGACCTTGGGTTGCAAGTACATAGTTCCCTGAAAGTGGCAACACAGGTAGACAAGGTGGTGAAGAAAGCGTATGGCATGCTTGCCTTCATTGGCTGAGGCATTGAGTAGAGGAGTTGGGATGTCATGTTACAGTTGTACATAATGTTGGTTAGGCCGCATTTGGAGTACTGTGTGCAGTTCTGGTCGCCGCACTACAGGAAAGATGTGATTAAGCTAAAGAGGGTGCAGAAAAGATTCACAAGGATGTTGCCTGGTTTGGAGGGCTTGAGTTATAAAGAGAGATTGGATAGGCTGGGTCTGTTTTCCCTGGAGCAAAGGAGGCTGACAGGGGACATGATAGAGGTATATAAAATTATGAGAGGCATAGATAGGGTAGATAGCCAGAGTTTGTTTCCCATGGTAGGGGTGACTAAAACTAGAGAGCATAGATTTAAGGTGAGAGGGAGGAGGTTTAAAGGGGATCAAAGGGTACATTTTTCACACAAAGAATAGTGGGTATCTGGAATGAGCTGCCAGAGGAGGTGGTGGAGGCAGGAACAGTAGCGACATTTAAGAGGCATCTGGACAGGTACATGAATGAGCAAGGCATAGAGGGATATGGAATTAATGCAGGCAGGTGGGATTAGTATAGATAGGCATTATGGTCGGCATGGACACGGTGGGCCGAAGGGCCTGTTTCTATGCTGTACGACTCTACGACTCTATAACACTGTGGTTAAGAAAACACAACAGGTGGTTGAGGCAGAAACCCTCATAACATTTAAAAAGAACTTGGATGTGCACTCGAAGTGCCGTAAGCTACAAGGCTGCGGACCAAGAGCTGGAAAGTGGGAGTGGGCTGGATGGTTACTTGTCAGCCGTCGCAGACACAATGGGCCAAATGGCTTTCTTCCATGCTGAAAATTTCTATGATTCTATAATTCGGTGATTCTATGGAATAGAATTTGGAGCAGGGACTGAAAACAATGGCCGAAATTTCATGAGGAGGTGGTGGCCCCGCCCACCAGCTGGAAAGCTGGGGTTGAGCTAGCCTCTGCCGGTCCTGAAAGCCACAATGCTATTTTGCATGGCTCAGGCAATTAATTGAGGCCCTGGCTTCTGCCCCTGAGGCAGGATGTCCCGCATCCAAGAACTGCCGGTCAATCAGAGGGCCAGCAGCTCTTCAGTCCCGGCAGCACCACTGGGAGTGGTCGACACAGCTGGGACTGCACCCAGCGAGAAGAGGCAATATGCACGCTGGCCTCGAAAGCAGGTTAGTGGGTTCAGGATTCGCTGGGGCCAATCAGCCAGGCCCCAGTGAGGAGGGGCGGTTGTTCCAGTGGGGGCTGTCCATGCCACTGGGGCTGGGCCCTCCGTGGGGCACAGGATGCCCAATCAGGAGAGTACCCCAGACTGCATGGAAGCTGTCAGGTATTACTGGGCAATCTCCCCAGGTGGCGAAGTGCCTATCTGCCACTGGTAAAATACCATCGGTGGTGGAAAAAGGACATTAATTGGCTATTAATTGGCAACTTAAGGGCCTCAATTGGCCTAGTGACAGGCGGGCTGCTCTAAGATACCAGTGGGGGTGGGTATGTGACGGGCATGGCATCCCCTGTCATCCCAACCAATTTTACACCTGCCTCCCCTGCCCTCCACCCCTTCCCCACCGCCTCCCAGCCCATTCCAGAGTGGGGGAGGGACGGGGTGTAAAATTCCAGCCAATGGCTTCAGTCTTCCCAATATTTAATTGGAGGAAATTTCTGCTCATCCAGTATTGGATGTCAGAAAAGCATTCTGATAATTTAGCTACAGCAGAGGAGTCAAGAAAGGTGGTGGTGAGGCAGAGCTGGGTGTCGGCAGCGTACCTGTGAAAACTAACACTCTTGACTTTTTTTATTTGTTTGTGAGATGTGGGTGTCCCTGGCTAGGCCAGCATTTATTGCCCATCCCTAATTGCACTTGACAACTGAATGGCTTGCTCGGCCATTTCAGAGGGCATTTAAGAGTCAACCACATTGCTGTGGGTCAGGAGTCACATGTAGGCCAGACCAGGTAAGGATGGTAAATTACCTTCTCTAAAGGACATTAGTGAACCAGATGGGTTTTTACAACAATCACCATTAGATGAGCATTTTAATTCCAGATTTATTAATTGAATTCAAATTTCACCATTTGCCGTGGTGGGATTCAGACCTGCGTCCCCAGAGCATTAGACTGGGCTCTGGATTACTAGTTTACTAGTCCAGTGACATTACCACTACACCACTGCCTTCCCCCGACAACCCCCCCCACCCCCCCCACTCTAACACTGTGCTTTCAGATGATGTCGCCAAGGGGCAGCATGTAGATGAGAAATAGGAGGGGGACCACAGATAGAAGTGGAGATAACAGTGTGGGAATGGAAAGAGAAGCCATTGCAAGTCATACTCTGGCTGTGATTAGAGAGATAAAAATAGAACCAGGTCAGAGCAGTCCCACCCAGTTGGACGATGGTAAACAGGCATTGGAGGAGGATGGTGTGGTCAACCATGTCAGAGGCTACAGACAGGTGAAGAAGAATGAGGAGGGATAGTTTACCTTTGTCACAGTCATGTAGAATGTCATTTGTGACTTTGATAAGCGCTGTTTTAGTATTATGGCAGGGGCAGAAAGCTGTTTGGAGGGATTCAAACATGGAGTTCCAGGATAGATGGGCACGGATTTGGGAGACAACCATACATTCAAGAACTTTGGAGAGGAAAGTTGGATTCGAGATAGGGCAGTAGTGTGCAAGGATGGCGGGGTCAAGGGTTGTTTTTTGAGGAGAGGGGTGATGACGTCAGAATTAAAGGAGAGAGGGACAATGCCTGAAGAGAGAATTGTTTACAATATCAGCTAACATGGGGACCAGGAGGGGAAGTTGGGTGGTCAGCAGTTTAGTGGGAATAAGGTCAAGGGAGCAGGAAGTGGGTCTCATGAACAAGATGAACTCAGAGAGAGCACGAGGGGAGATAGAAGAGAAACCAAAGAACGATACAAGTTCAGGGCGAGGGCAGCAAGGAACTTTAGGGGAAGTTTGACCTGGTTGGCTCGTGGAAGGGAGGGATGCGGCAATGGCAGCTGATCGGATGGTCTTGATCTTAGTGGCAAAGATGTCCATGAGCTCCTAACAATTATTATTGGAGGTGAGGGTGGAAGAGACAGTGGACTGGGGTTTAAGAAGATAGTTTGCAGTAGAGAAAAGAAGCCAGGGGTTATCTTTGCATCCCAGGATGATCCTGGAATACTGAGCAATTTTTGCAAATGAGACGAGGACCTGATATTACTTTATGCAGTCCAGCCAGATCTGGCAGTGGATGGCGAAACCAGTTGTCTGCCATATCCTTTCAAGTCTGTGTCCCTGGGACTTAAGGGAGGGCCGATGAGGGCCATACCTGGGAACGGCCAAGGTGGAAGAAACTAATGGTATTATCAGGAACTAAGGCATCAAAGGCGAGGAGAGGGTGCAGCTGAGCAAATCAGTAGTTGCAGAAATCTTGTGGCGAACGAAGGGTCACAGGCTAGATAGTTGGAAATTTGAAGGAGAATTATCAGTAAATGAGGGATAGTTTTTCCCAGGGTGGATACAGAAAGAGGCATGGTTGGTGTGTGGTAGAGGGATGTGGATAGAAAGTGATAAGAGGAAGTGATCAGAGGTGGCCTTATCTGTGATTGACATAATGAGATGAGCAAGACCACATGAGACAGTTCAAGGGGGTGGTCATGAATATGTGTTTGGGTGTTTACATGGAGGGAGAGATTTAAGGAGGATAAGAGGGCATAAGAACATATGAATTAGGAGCAAGAGTAGGCCACTCAGCCCCTCGAGCCTGCTCCACCATTCAATAAGATCATGGCTGATCTGATTGTAATCTCAACTCCACATTCCCATCTGCGCCTGATAACCTTTCAACCCCTTGCTTATCAAGAATCTATCTACCCTGCCTTAAAAATATTTAAAACTCTGCTTCCACTGCCTTTTGAGGAACAGAGTTCCAAAGACTCATGGCCCTCTGAGAGAAAAAAATTCTCCTCATCTCTGTCTTAAATGGGCAACCCCTTATTTTTAAACAGTGACCCCTAGTTCTAGAGTCTCCAACAAGGGGAAACATCCTTTCCACGTCCACCCTGTCAGGACCCCTCAGGATCTTATATGTTTCAATCAAGTTGCCTCTTACTCTTCTAAACTTCATCGGATACAAGCCTAGCCTGTCCAACCTTTCCTTGTAAGACAATCTGCCCATTCCAGGTATTAGTTTCGTAAACCTCTCTGAACTGCTTTCAATGCATTTACATTCTTCCTTAAATAAGGAGACCAATACTGTACACAGTACTCCTGATGTGCTTTCACCAATGCCCTGTAGAACTGAAGCATAACCTTCCTACTTTTATATTCAAATTCCCTTGCAATAAACAATAACATTCTATTAGCTTTCCTAATTACTTGCTGAACCTGCATATTAACCTTTTGTGTTTCATGCACTAGGACACCCGATCTCTCTGCATCTCAGAGCTCTGCAATCTCTCACCATTTAGATACTATGCTTCTTCTTTATTCTTCCTGCCAAAATGGACAATTCCACATTTTTCCACATTATACTCCATTTGCCAGATCTTTACCCACTCACTTAACTTATCTATATCCCTTTGTAGCCTCCTTATGTCCTCTATCTGGATGCAGATCAGAAAGGAAAATTGGGTGCAGAGGATCCATGCCTTTAATGAAATTGGTCTAATTTTTCTTCCATCTAAATTACTGGAAGGAAAATTAAGAGGGTATGATCCTCCCTGCCACACATTCCTCTTTGATTTATATCCAGCTGATGCTTGACACCTAGGTGCTCAAGGTGAATATCTACCCTTTTGTATTTTTACAAAGAGCTACTTTGAAAATAGTATAGAAGATTAGGAATGATCGAATTGAGTTTAAGATGATTAATGGATTTGGTGAGGTGCATAGAAAGAAACTATTTCCTCCAGTGGAGGAGTCTGAAACAAGGGGGCATAATCTTAAAATTAGAGTGAGCCCAGACAGGGACAATGCCAGGAAACCCTTCATCACACTAAAGGGTAGTGGAAATCTGGAATTCTCTTTTTGAAAGAGTTTACGAGGCTATGTCAATTGAAAATATCAAAACTGAGATTAATAGATTTTTGTTAGGTAAGGGTATCAAAAGTTACAGAACCAAGGTGGTTAAATGGAGTTAAGATGCAGATCAACCAAGATCTAATTGAATGACCAAATGCGTTTGAGGAGCTGAATGGTCTATTCCTGTTCCTGTGTTCCTAATCCAGGACAGATTACAGAGTGCAACACCTTTCATCATTTGTCAATATAAAGGGAGTTTGGAAATCATATTAAGATAATATGAAAGGAGATGTATATTTCAATTAAAATTGCTATAAATATAAAATAAATATACACCAATTATGTTTGATAATAAATAAATAATGCTTGCTCCGGAACTGTCAGTAAATTTGCCTTGACAACATTGTTATTAAATAAAGATATCATTGCTATTGGAAATTTGAAATAAAAAGAAAATGTTGAAAATGGACAGTGGGTTGATCAGCATCAGTATTAGGAAAAATAATAGCAGGGAATACTGACACATCCCCAGTAGCTGATGGTTTCTGCCCCAGGGTTTAAAAGGAAGTAGATGAGGAAATCCTTTTGAAACTTATTAATGAATCTGCTTCCACCACCATTTCAGGCAGTGCATTACAGATCACAACAACCTGCTGCATAATTTTTATTTGTCATATTGCCCCTGTTGCTTTTGCCATTTACCTTAAATCTGTGCCCTGTGATTATTGACCCTGTTGCCACTGGAAACACTTTTCCCTTATTTGCTCTATCAAAACCGTTCATGATTTTGAACACGTCTGTCAGATCTCCTCTTAACCTTCTCTTCTCTGAGGAGAACAACCCCAGCTTCTCCAGTCTCTCCACATAACCTAAGTCCCTCATGCCTGGTATCATTCTAGTAAATCTCTCCTGGGCTCTCTCTGAGGCCTTGGCATCCTTACTAAAGCTTGGTGCCCAGAATTGAACACAATACTCCAGCTGATGTCTAACCAGTGTTTTATAAAAATTTAGGCTGGGATTTTATCTGGCGACAGGGGTCTCAACGTCCAGACAAAGCGACGCTGAGAACCCCGCGTTGCCTCTTCTGTGGGAGGCCTGCTGAATCTAGTCCCCATTGGGCACTTAAGCAAGGGGTCTGCTACAGGATCAAGAACCCCGGAGGCGGAAGTCCTGCCCTCTGAAAGCTGCCAGCTGGTCAGTGATCGGAATCTCTTTCACTGCTGCCAGTGGAGAACCTACCTGAGGCCCAGGAACGGTGCTGGATCCAGACCACAGGTCAGGGTGGGAGGGGTCTCATGGAGTGTGGGTTGCAGGGGAGGAGTGGGTGTAGGGGGTTGGTAGCAAGGGCAGTAGGCTGGCTCTCGCAGGCTCCCTCCTTCCTGATGCTGGGACCCTCGTTCTGGCACTAACTGCCTATTATCAAGGGACCACCCCCTCACCACCCCCCCCACCAATGGAGCCGGAAAGCACCCAGCACGGTTTTTCGTGCCATGCTTCCTGTGTGGTGACAGGGCCACCCGCCACATGGCTAATTGCCCAGTTAAGGACCTCAATTGGTGGCAGGGTGGGAAGGCCTGTGAATGGCCTTCCCACTGTAGACTGATTTTTGGTGAAGCGGGAAGGTGACGGGACCTCCCCCTGCCACCATCCATTCCGATTTTATCCTCTCCCTGCCTCCAAACCCACCATGGGGGAGAGCATAAAATTCCCTCCATAGCGTAACTCCCTTGCCTTTGTACTGTATGACATTTTTAATAAAATTAAGGGTTCCATATGCTTTTTTAACAACCAACTGCACTTGTCCTGCCACCTTCAAAGATTTGTGTACATAGAACCCCAGATCTCTCTGATTTGCAACTCCTTTCAAATTATGGCATTTAGTTTTCTTGTTGCTCCTCATGCATCAATTCAGACTTCTCTGAGTTAAATTTTATCTGCCGTGTGTCTGCCCATTTCACCAATCTGTTTATATCCTCCTGAAGTATCTATTACTATCATCCTAATTGTTTCCTGCATTTCCAAGTATTGTATCATCTGCAAACTTTGTGTTTACCCAAGTCCGGGTGATGAATATATATCAAAAAGAGCAGTGATCCTAAAACCAACCTCTGGGGAACATCACTGTATACTTCCTTCCCTTCTGAAAAACAACCTTTCACCACGACTCTCGCCTCCTCTCTCTAAGACAATTTTGTAACCACGGTGCCATTGTTTTTTTTAATCCCATTTGGAGCAATATGCGTAGTTCTGGGCACTGCCCTTTAGAAAGGATATGTTGGCCTTGGAAGAAGTACAGTACAGATTTATCAGAATGTTATCAGAACTCCAAGGGCTAAATTATGCGATAAGATTACAAAAACTAGGCTTGCATTCCCTGGAATATGGAGGGTTAAAGGGTGATTTGATTGAGGTTTTTATAATTTTTAAACAAATTAATAGGATAGTGTTACGATCAGGTGAGGAGGGGTCACAAGGCTCCTCTCTTGCCCTTCCTCTTGTTTGACCACCACCGGTTTTATTCCTTTTTCAACAGTGGGTTTGCTTACCACTTCAGTGAGTGTTTTATCTTTTACCTTTGTTGTGATCGTAAAGAACCAATCGGATAGACTTTCTTGAATTTAAACAAGAAATGGGTTTATTGTATTTAAAACAAAACTAAACCTGATCTAGATAAAATAACAAAAACACACTACACTTTCACTCACACGCACACGAGAATCATACACACAAATTGAGTACAGAGTGATAAGAAATATTTTGGTTTTGATTAGAGTCCAGAACAAGTAAAAATTAATACATAGTTTGTGGGGTTGGATGATTCCGTTGTCTTCTGGCTGAAGTTCTGATCCTGAATTCTTGCCTGTGGCTGGCCCACCTAGCTCAGGATTTTCTTGGCGACAGAATTGTAGATGGCTTTTTTCCCTTCGGGTCTCTGTCTGCAACAATCTGTATGCTTGGATAGTCCACAGCCGCAGGTGGTTTTTAAACTTGTGATGTTATCGGGAGAGAGAGAAAGACACACACTCCTTCTGGCTTCTGTACAAATTGAGTCTCTGGCTTGTTTGCTCTGTGTAACAAAACTCCCAGTTTTACACAGTCTGGGGAGATGGTCACATGGTTTTCTCAATCCCTTTGTTTTTAATGTGGTTCAAAGTCTAAAACCCAAAACCTCTCTCGGGGGTACTGTCATTGTTTACCCCCTAGAGGAACGCCTCCACTCATGAATGCCTCAAGATGGCTTTGAATATCTTGCTACTGAAAGCAAGCTCAGGTAGTCAATCAATATTGCAAGCCATTGTGTTGGATAAAGACTAATCAAACATGCATCAATCTTTGATGCCTTGGAGTGTGAAAGGTGTTTCAGATGCAAATTACGGTGGCCATCTTGGCTGCCATCTTTTTAAATGTTAACGGTAGGATTCCAGCTCTTTTTCTCATTAACAGTTTAATGTAGATTATCAACTGATGAATTAAAAAAATCCTCATTTGGCATAGCAGGTTATCTTGTCAGTGAATAGACAGAAACTATTTCAGCTAATGGGGCAATGTGACACAACCTTAACCTTAAAGTCAGAGCCAGGTCATTGATAGGAACATAGGAAATAAGAGCAGGAGTAGACCATTCAGCCCATCAAGCCTGCTCCACCATTCAAACAGATCATGGCTGATCATCTACCTCCATGCCATTTTTCCCCACTACCTCCATATTCCTTGATGTAATTAATAATAGGAACATAGGAAATAGGAGAGAAGATAGGAAAGGGTAGTAGAAGTGTGGAACTCTCTCCCACAAAAAAAGTAGCTGCTAGCTCAATGACTAATGTTAAATCTGAGATCTATAGATTTATGTAAGCCAAGGGTATTAAGGGATATGGAGCCAAGGCAGGTGGTTGGAGTTAGGATACAGATCAGCCATGATCTCATTGAATGCTGGAACAGGCTTGAAGGCCTGCTCCTGTTCTTATGCTCCTATGTGAAAGCAAAAGCTACTTTGATATTTTGAGTGTAAAATTCCCAACTGAAGTATCAGTCTATTGTTCAGAACTGATGAAAAGCCACACTTTCTTTCTGTTTCAGATGCTGATCATCCTGCTATATCTTTCCAGCATTTTTCCTTTGATTTCTCAACTTTAATTTTGCATTTTAGTGTGAAATTAGCAGGGAGTGACACTGCATAAAACTTGAGCACAATGAATTTGTAGCTAAGCTTCAGAAACTTTGAAAAGCCTTTTTACTTTTTGTGCACTAGGGAAAAGATGTTGTTATCTATTCTGAATACATTGTAGCAGGAAACTTCACAGGTAAAAAACCCTGCAAATGATACAGAATAATCTTCAAAATGTCTGCCGTCCTGAAACTAAAAATACTTGAGTGTTATAAATACTTTCAAAGAACACCTATCCTTCCATCACTTCAGTAGTTATCAATTCACAGCTATTCAGTAGAGCATTGAAAATATAATGTAACTAGTTAATGTGCGAAGAATTACATTGATCACAAGATAATTATGGATAAGAAAGGCCATTTGTCCCATTTTGTTTCATCTGAAGTCCATCTTGATTTAACCAAATGCCATAGAAATGTGTTATGCAAATACCATTGAATGTGCCTTCTGCTCAGTAAGGAGTTAGGGATATGTTTTGGGATCTTTTATTTATTTATGGATCCAGTTGGTGGAAGATAATTGAATTAAGACATAATTTTTCTGCTAATTTTAATTCTCCCTGCCTCAATACAGGCATATTACTGTACACCTGGGAGGCCTAATTATTCAGACCTGAAAATAACTGATGTTTTCCACTACTTCTGTAAATTTTAGTCCTTCTGTAGCTCAGATAATTGATTTATGTTCTAGCATAATACATTTGCCTCGTTTGTGGAGTGAGTGGCCTCTTCAGCTGTAAGATACTAAGTGAGAACCTGACAGATTGTTTCTTTTGAAAGGCTATAGGAGAGAGTTTGTTCTAAGAATGATTGCTATGAATAGTCAACTCCATTATCATTGTATCATGCGACTATAAGGATCATCTAGCATTCCCTATGTTCCTGAACAGTCCTAGGGTGCTGAGACACAGTGAGACTAAGGGCTGGATTTTATGAAGTTGGCGGGCATCCCGACACCAGGCCAGAAAGATGAGAGGAACCCCACCTTGGCCATTCTGAGGGACCTACAGCTGCATTTAATGGTGCTTAGGCAATTAACTGCCTAGTGCCGTGGTCCCCTTCCCTTTAAGGACGGGGACACCACCTCCAAGAGATGACGGCCAATCAGAGGGCTGACAGCTCAGCAGTCCCAGCAGCACCACTGGAAGTAATGGCAACTGCTGGTACTGCAGTAGGCCGAGGACCAGGAGCAGCCATGGAGCCTCGGACTGCAAGTAATTGGGAATGGACTCACCAGGGCCAGTTAGGCAGGCTGCTGTGAAGGAGGGAGGTGGGTTGTTGAGGGCAGGGGTGGCCTTTGCTGCTGGGGTCCCTCTGTGGGCCACAGATTGCCCAAGCAGGAGACCACCCTACCCTAGCCTACAGGGAGGCTACCTGGCTTTACTGGAAAGCCTACCCACCTGGCAGGGATCCCACTAGCCACTGGTAAAACACCAGCAGCAGTGAAGAGGTCCTTAAATGGCCATTAATTGGCCACTTAAGGGCTTCAATTGGCCTCTGAGCTAGAAGGCTGTCCATGCCATTCCCGCACCTGACCAAAATGAATGGCATTGGGAAGGTGACGGACACTCCATCCCCCCATCATCCCTCACTATTTTGTAGTTCCCCATGCCACTCTGCCTAGAGGCTGATAAAATTCAGCCCTAAATTTGCAAAACCAGCCACATAAATACTGATTAGCTCTAATTAAATAGTTGCTTGGTAGTACAGAACTTGAGTTTTGCTGAAAATAGAGACATGCTGTTGAAGCTTTTTGTCGCACTCATCAGCACAATCAATGTAAGGGAAAGCAACAACTTGATACTGTCTGAGAAGAGAGTGCTGATTGGTTGGCAAGTGAACTCTGATTGGTAGAAGCGTTGCCATGGAGAATGCACCAGATTATGGTGACTGACAGTTAACTGTCAAGCTTTGTTTGAAATTTAAACCAGGCAGCTTGACTCTGATTGGTCAAGGAATTGCCTGAGGAATGAACCAGCGAATGGCTGTCTCATATTTTCTTTAGCAAGGAATGCTATGCTCAAGGACCAACTGCATAAATGGGGTTTAAGGATTTCTGAGAGTGACTTTATGTAAAGGCAGGGGAAAGGTGAGGAAACAAGAGGAGCCTGATCAGGAAAACTCTGTGGGCCTGCACTTATTTGATACTTATGTAGTACTCGACAGCAATGATGAAGAAAAGGACAGAGGGAAGCAATCAATAGTAACACCATGGTATCATGAAGCAAGCGATTGTGTTGGGAAAAAGAGACACATGAGCCATAAAATGACATGAGTGGTGGTTGTGGAGGATTCCATAATTAGGACTATGGACAGCTTATTTTGCCTCCTGGCTGCCAGGGTGAGTGACATAATGAAATGGATAGAAAACCATAGAAGTTGTGATTCACATAAGATATGATGACAAAGGAATGGAGGTCTTGCAGAGAAAGTTTAAGCAGTTAAGTCCTAGGCTAAAGGGAAGGCTCTGAATTTAAGATTACTCCTGCTGCTACATGCCCAATGAGTTAGAAAGGAGTAGATTAAATACATCAAAGCAGAGCTAAAAAGATGATGTAGAAGGAATCTTTCAGGGTGCTAGATCAGGGACAGGGAGAAGACATTTTTGAGCATATGGAGGAGAGGCAAATGGTAAATATATTGTAGAGAAAAAGCAGGGAAAATTGTAAGTTCAAAGAGTATTGGAGACATAGAACATATAGGGGAGGGATTTGGAAGAAGGATAATGAAGGAACAATTAAGGACAAAATTGCCTTCAGGAGTATGCTGAGTGTAGAACTAATAGTTGTAGGATGAGCAATTTTCAGGAACAAATTGGACAGAGAGTGCACCACCGACACACATTTCCACCAGATGTGAAGTGGAGTGACTGGCAGCCTTTAAAGGGACTGCTGGTGGCCACTCAAAAATCAGCCTAGCAATTTTTAAAAAAAATTAGTGGACCCAGGAGTGGCAGGACTGTCTCCTCTCAACCACCCCAAAAAAAATTCTGGGCTTTGGCGGGTATATTTGAAATCCTCTCAGGACTGTCTCCACTCACCCCCCCCAAAGACCCAATGAAAATACCTCAGGCCTCATACCAGCACCTGGGTGGGTGGTGTGGCTGCTCCACTGAATTTCAGGCCATTATGGGCAGAGGTTGAAGATCAGTCCGATAGTTTGGAGCCTGAAATGATTATTATAAAAGCAGTTAGATACAAAATTACTGCTGACAGTCAACCAGTACCCCTTGCCAGGAGTCAAGATGCAGTATTTTACTTGGTTTGAATGAGGCACTTCTACAGTACAGTATACACAGTGTTAATGCATATCTAGAATCCCCTGATTAGTTCAGTCGTGGTTCGGCATTTGCAATAGAAAGGTGAGGCATAAGGAATGTGAGAATTCACTTGCAGGTGGAGCCATATTTTGTTTTTTTCCCTCTTTTCCATTTGTTCTCTTTAATTCCCAACAGTTGGTTGTTTCCTGATTCAGCTAGTCTTTGGCCTGGTGTCAGGGATTGTTTGTGTCACATATTTCTCTGTGGTTCCCAGCATTGTAACTCTGCAGTCAGAAAGCAGGGTTCTATAGAGTGCATGATTTATTGTAGCCTGTCCTGGCCCTAGTGAGAGCTGCCAAAACCCATCCAATGACAGGGAAAGAAATCATGGTATGAATTTTGGCACCCTTATCAATGAAGTTACATTTCAATAAAGTGCTGTCATCTCAAATGATTGATATATCAGGTATTATTTATGGCTCCATTTCTAATGCAGTGACTACAAATAATACTCTCCCTGTTATAAGCACCTTGCTATCATACATCATATATATCATTTGAATCAAAAGGCCATTTTTTTATTGAGAGGACCTTGTGCATGCTTTTGAAGTTGCATAAATTATTGCATGCTGTGAATTTAATTATAGGGGGATTGCTGACTCCAAGAACAAAGTAGTGCATCTCTTGGATTTTAAGGAGAGCATAGAAAGGCCATCAGCACCAGAAGGTTTCATTTAATCATTGCTTTGCTTCAGCAACCTCAAAAATAACTCCAGAGACAAAACATATGTTAGCTAAAGGCCATACTTTCTTTTATGATTCTCATGACTGGAAGAGTGATTTTCACATTGTGGTTCAAGTTACTGACAGCAAACCTACTCATCCTCTATCAGAAAAACAGATTTACTCTATTCAGTGAAGCAGACTTTCATTTCTACTTTCAAGAATGCAGTAGGGAAGCTTGCTGCTACTCCTAGATTCTTAAACAGAATGCAATATCCTCCCTGCGAAGAAGATTTCTTGTAGCATATTTGGAGAACTACTGAACTGAGTATATGAATTCCTCAGAGAATGCAGACAGGAGGTTATGACAAATCCATGTTCATTTTCTTATTGGAACTTCTAGATAGAGGACCCTAAGGGAAATGTGCTTGGCCCCATTCTGTCACTTGTTTTCATAAGTGACCTGGTGGATGTCATCAAAAGTGACATTACACTCTTTACTGATGATAGTGCCCCCTGCAGAATAGTTAACCCCCTATCTGAAAGATAAACAATGACTGAATCATTGCAACCAAACATAGGTGGAAATGAAATGTGTAGTGGTGTGCTGTCTTTCATGTTAAGAAAACTATTCAGAAAGTTGTCCATGCTGTTACCCAGGCATCTCTAGTTTATAGGTGTTCTCAGGTTGTGTTTGGTTTCTACTGTATCTTCAGATCATTGTAGCTCATGTACCTAATTTGTTACCAAGTTTAGATTGAGTGCTGGACACTGTTGGATACAAAAAGAATCAGCTTATTGAGCCAGAAGAAGTAGGTCATCACTTAGTACAAACTGGGTAATACGCTATACAAATCAATCCAATACAATGTGCTGGAAGCAATCTCAACAATAACACAATCAGGCTTATTTTTGCTAACCACAACTAAGCAAGGCAATCTGAATGAAATAAATATTTATATTTCACATGTAGTATCTAGTACATCATAAGCTACTGTTACGGATAAGTGGGAAGTAGTGTGGATGACTTCCACTTTTCACCTTTCAACTGACTACAGATAGTGTTCTATAAATAGAGTTTTAGTCCGAGTGTCTTAAGGTCAAATGACAGTTTTCTCACAGGTTAAAAAAGATAAATATTTATTTTTACCCAATAAGCAAAAAATATCCACGACTTCATCCACTCGCATTCACACACGCACACATACACATTTATAAACAAGTAAAGATAGAGAGTGGAATGGTAGCATCCAGTTAGAGTCCAATTGTTGTAAAATAGTTTGTTGTTTTAAGAAAACCTTTAGAAGCTTTTTGGGAGGAAATCTTTCAGTAGCGCAGGCCTGAATGTTCTTTGTCTTGTTGCAGGCTCCTTGTGGTTAAGCCTCAATCTGAAGTCAATGGTGGAAATTCTGGTTCACTTTCACAGATGGGGAGTTCCAAACTCACCTTGCAATTTCTGTGCTACAGTAGTTAAACAATATTATCAGCAGGACTCCTGTTTAGCTGAAATGGTCACAGCTGATCTGGCTGGAAAAGTTATTCTCTGGCTGTTCTGCCTGCGTTCTCTCTCTCTCTCTTTCTCTGTCTCTCTCCAGAGATGTACCTTTTAAGGTAGAAACTTGTCAGGTTGGTGTGTCCGTCAGGTGACTAAGGGCTCTTTCCCCTGGGGTGTTCTATACAATGTTCCAGGATATGAGAACCATTGTTACATGATGACTTCAGAATGTGGTCCATTCTGATAAATAGGTGTTATTTCACACCTATTATTTTGGCCTTGGCTTCCAGCCAGTCTGTCTGCAAAAGTCTTTGTTAGCTCTATTCCTGCAGATATGAGTTGTTAGTGTGGAATGTGCTGTTTTCCATTTCAATATATTTTCCCAAAAGCTAATTCAGACATGGATAATGGGTTTTGTCTTCAACAGACAAACATGTTTATTGACAGTACAGGAGGTGTCACCTGACCTCTACTCCATTTTGTCTGTGGTATAATTATGTCAATTTTTTCTAGTTCAGTTCAACAGTTGGTTTTTATTTTGTAATTCCTCCAGTTCATTTCATATTTCATCACTGTTCTCTCAGTGAATGTAACACTACACAAAAGGCAGAATTACAGTATCTATTTTCCTCCTTAGCCAGTGAACCAGAGCCAAGCTGTCGGCTGTTAAAAAGGTGGAGCAGCAAAATCAGTGAATCCGTTTTTTTACCTCATGTCCAAAGTAGAAATGAAGGTCAAGTTTTAAATTTACTTCAATTCTTTCAAGGATTCTTCCATAAGATGTTGCTAGCAACTAAGGTAATATCTGCTCAGTGGGCCAGTCAATCATTTCTTGATAGCTCTTCCTCAGTGAACAAGCATTTAGTTTTCAACTTTCCAATCATTGATGCTGAGAACAATGAGTTTTTTGGCTATCTCTATTGAATTTGATGAACAAGATGCTGTTAACTTTTTAACTATCCATCACAATGACGAAAAGATATTTTTGTCAGTATTAGATTGTTGATTTGGATTCTTCATTACAAGTGACAGTGCACACAGGGCTGGTTATAGCTTCTGGAGACTGCAATTGCAAGGTATGGAAAAAACACATTTTTTTCCCGACATGTGAAGGTTAATTATCATACTTCTGGATCTTGGTTTCAGTATATGCTAATGTCAGTTGAATGCAGACTCGTTGGTGCATTTCTGTCAAATAATGTATTTAATGGCTGACTGGACAAAGTTTTAATTGCCAGTGATTACGTGTACTGAAAGCAGTGGGACCAAATCTTGAAACAGGTTGGTTCAAGTTATTTGACACTGATCCAAACATCATTGGGGTGGTGGTTTTGATTAGCAGATCTACAGCTAGCAGCCTTCAACTGGGGATTTGGCTGCCTTTCCCTGAGCCCAGTCAGTCTACAGTCACACACTCTGCAGCAAGCAGAGCAACTGGACTGGCTTAACTTGGTGGCGGTGGTTTACTGTGTAGGAAGTGAACATCTGTTTTCAAGGTTCAATGCATGTTGAGATAAAGCTTAGGAAGGAGCACCTTTATTATTTTACTATATGTCAAAGAGAACAATAATGTTTGTAATTACTTCTAATACATACTGGCCACAAAAGTCAGTTGCTGAGCTCCTGTATTTTTTGGTGCTACGGATGCTGTTTTGTGTCCAAAATGTTATCCATGACACTTACACATATGCCTAGTGATGGCCATTTTGGGCATTTCGTTAGTGCAGGCACTGCCATTTTCGACCAGTATACTCCAGCTAACACCCTCTCTTAACCTCATACAGCTGAACATGTGGTCAGTAGCAGGAAGGACCTCCCACCAATGCTATTTAAAGGGATCGCCAACAACTTTCACGTTAGTCGATGATTGATTTCTACTGGCTGCTACTGAATTAGTAGAAGTGTTTTGTACTGCTATTTATAGTTCGTGATGAATACAGGGAGTGGTGTGACACCCAGTGAAGGCTTTGTTTCTCACTTCATGGGTTCCAACCACTTGCTTCCAGTTATGGGTGCTGTAGTTTCCATGCCTCTGGGCTTGCAGAAGGACAGGGAGAATGAGCAGAGGTGACATGAAGAAGGACATTCAACACTCCCCCCTGCTCTCATGCTCACATCTCTGTCCTGGGATTGCTGCAGTGTTCCAGTGAACATCAACGCAAGCTCGAGGAACAGCATCTCATCTACCGATTAGGCACACTACAGCCTGCCGGACTGAACATTGAGTTCAATAATTTCAGAGCATGACAGCCCCCCACTTTACTTTCATTTTTAGTCATTTTTAGTTATTTTTTCTTCCTTTTTTTTTTGCATTCCTTTTTACATTTTTTGCATTTATTTCATTTCATCTTAGTTTGTTCAGTTTGCTTACCCACTGTTTTTTTCAGGTTGTTTTTCTTCAGGTTTGCACTTGCTGATGTTCTATATTCAGTATGTTCACACCTAATCTGTACTAATGCTTTGTCTTTCAAAACACCATTAACATATTGTTTGCCTTAGCTCCGTGACCTCTTGGTCAGCTATGTGGCCTGGTCCAATCTGCACCTTCTCCTTTGTTATCTCTTGCCCAACCCTCACCTCACTTGTTTATAATCTGTGACTTTTCTAATATTTGTCAGTTCCGAAGAAGGGTCACTGACCCGAAACGTTAACTCTGCTTCTCTTTCCACAGATGCTGCCAGACCTGCTGAGTGAATCCAGCATTTCTTGTTTTTGTTTGTGATGAAGAAGGACAAGCTGCTCAAGGAGGGAGGAAGCGGGTAGGAGAAGGGCTCTGAGCAGGAGGCCATAACCACCCAGGGTGTCCGGGGATTATTTTTCCAACCCTGGTAATTCTTAGCACATCATGTGGGTCAATGTGCAATACCCTTGGAGCAGGCATGATGCCTTCACAGCAACTGCTGTACCATCAGCATTTGAACTATCATGAGAAACCAGAAGGTGGCTACTGAGAAACAAGGGCTAAACAATGACTACCTGGCTCATAACTCTGGTGCCCAACCCATGCAAATGTGGGCAACATGCACATAATGAGAGCCGTGTTGCCACAAGAAATGTCATTAAGTGGACCATTGTGGTATTTAAGCAATGTGTTTGCTGTCTGGACCACTCTGCAGGAGGCCTACAGCACTCGCCAGATTGTGTGTCATTATTTGTGGTGTCCTTTACAACCTCAGCATTTTGAGGGCATAGCCCTGCCACCAGGTACATGGCGAGCACCTGAGGAGGAGGAGGGAGAGGAGGAAGAGAAGGAGGAGCAGGAGCAACCAGAGGAAGGGAGGAGGCAACTAACATCACCCCTTTCTGGCTGGTCTGTTTGTGATCAGTTCATCTGACCGCAGTACTAGTGAACACAACACCAGTTCACCATTCACCAACAGTATCACACCTTATCTTCCCTCTGCTACTGACCATCACAGCGACCTCTGAGCTTAAAGCCACCACAAATCAAACATTCCAAATCACTTTATAAATTAAACTATCCAATATTCCATATAAACAGCAACTAAACAGCCCTGTGCATTCCCTCAGTGCCTTCCCTGTCATAGTGCTCCCACACAGTGCTACCCTAGTGGCAGCAACATGGCTGCCAGAAGGCTGCTGACCTTCACTGGGGGAGACTAAGATGGCCTAGTAGGATGACCTCGAGCAATTCTGGGCCTAAAAAACCTGGCTTCAGCTTGCACCATCTCAGCTGCAGTCTGGGCTGGCTGGCTGACAGACAACAGCGAGGGTATTGGCAGAATGGCAGAGGTGGGAGAATGAAGGCTGTCATCCAGAGAGGACAGTAAGTTCATGCATCATGGAGCCACTGACATTGACCTGGGGGCTGTGCCTCAGCAATCCTCACAATCTACTAGAGTACAGATTACTGACCTGCTGTGAGACCCTGCAAGCATCTTTGCACACTGGTAACCGTAGCCATGATGGCAGAGGTTTGAGTTTGTGTGGCAATAAGCTATGTTTGCATGACTTCAGTCCGTCTGAACTTTCACGGCAGCACTCAGATGTTGGATGAATTCTGCTGGGGCTGCAATGGAAGAATCATGGTTGAGTCCACATGTGTGCTGATGGAGTTGTCCACCACTTCCATGCTGGAAAGGATGCTGTCCAAGCTCTGTGTAGTGCCTTGGGTACTAAACCCCTCCATGATTCTTGACACTGACAGCAGGCTTTCTGGCAGGCCTGCCAATGCACCAAGCATTTCATTGTGCATACCCATCAGCCTTTTTCTATAGGCTGCCCCATCAAAAACCTTATCTGAGTCCTCTGCAGCAGAGCCTGTGTGGACTACACCCTTATAGCGTCTGTCTGGAGAGCCTCCTGGTCCCCTGTAGATAGAGAACCTCTCTCCTATTGCCCACCTCCTGCACCAAGACCTACAGCGTTGAATCAGAACATTTTGGCACACACTCTCTGCCCCGTTGTACCTTTATTCAGTGTTCTTTCTGCTTAGAGCCTCTTTTTCAACCTCTTCCTGCAACTGCTGCAGTTTGGATGCACTTCCCCTTTAAATAGTGTAGGCTGGCTTTAAGCAGTGTAGGCTAGCTTTAAGTGGTGCGAGCCTCTGACGATTTTGCACCCCTAGTTCAGGCATGCAGCTACTCAGCAGTGTTCTGCACACTACAATCATGGTAGTGAGCAGGCAGCAGGAAGTTTGTGATCTGTTTGCATCGAAAGCAATGGGCTCGAGTTAATCGTGAATTGCAATCCTGCACCCAGGCCTTATTGAATTACGCAGCCACTGTTGTGCACTGAACACTGTTGCTTTACCTGTTGCTTTATTAAATTAAATTGTCTGTTAGTTTATTGCACAACTCTTGCTCTGATGGAGCTTTTATTGGGCTTAGTTTTCCTAGCTCTGGTAGTGGTGGACATGAGGGTGGGGGGCTGGGAAAATAAGGAGGAGCTGCATCAAGGCTGCATTCCTACCATTGGGAGTTTTCGTAAAGGTGTCCTGGGAAGCAGATTGGCTGCCCACTACACGGAGGCAGGTAGCCAATTAAGATTGTTAAGGTCCCAATTAGGGGTGATTTTGCAGCCTCACCAGCAGTTTTCCATTGGCGGAGTGGCCCCTGGCTATGTGCAGAAGCTGCCAGTTCAATGGAGGCCACCTCCCTGTGGCAGGCCCAGTGGCCATCAAAGCCAGAGGCTTCATGCCCCGTTGACAGGGCCGCAGGCAGGAAAGGCCACATTTGCAGCTCAAACGATTCAACTAGAGGGGCCTCCCCCCCGCTCTGAGGAGTCTATCGGCTTTGGCCCTGATAATTTTTTTATTTGTATCCATGCCTCTGAGACGCCTCCACGATGCAGCAGTCTCGCGGTCTCCTGCCTGTGTCAGCAGATTCTACCTCTCCCGGTGGGGCTGCTGAGTCTCCAGAGCTGCTGGCCCTCTGACTGGGCCTGCATCATCGAGAGCCCACCCTCCATCCTTAATAGGACAGCATGTGTGGAGGTGACCTGGAAAATTGTGCTGTTGGTCTCACTGCCAGCAAGTGCGGGCTCAGGGCTTCCATTTGGTCCTGATGTCAGCGTCCCGAAGCCCACAGGAAATTCCAGCCCAGTCAATCTGCCCTCTGAAGGAGATTCATGCAGAGGCATATAATACAGTCCAGCAAGCTTGTGGACAGTGCTGTACTGTTTAATCCCTGGGATTTGCTATTGTTCGCCTTGATCTTGAGCAGGTAAAGGCACACTCCAGATTTTAGCGGATGCATGCTCCATTCATGGGAGTGATTGGCGTCACTGAGCCTGAATAAAATAATTAGCATGAAGCCTAAAATCACCTTGAAAGTCCTGGCCAAATCAATGTTTGGTGGCATGGTTTTCAGCATGGCTGTCCACATTACACACCTCTGGAACTTTGTTCTTGAATAAAAACAAGAAATGCTGGAAATACTCAGCAGGTCTGGCAGCATCTGTGGAGAGAGAAGCAGAGTTAACGTTTCAGGTCAGTGACCCTTCTTCAGAACTCCCGGAGAAACTGGGAGAATGGAATGGAGTCCTTACAGGAGGCAGGGTGTAAAGAAGTGTAGTTGAGGTAGCTGTGGGAGTCAGTGGGTTTATAATGGATATTAGTAGACAGCCTATCACCAGAAATGGAGATAGAGAAGTCGAGGAAGGCAAGGAAAGTGTAAAGTTGATAAAGTTTTCCAGTTCGGGGCGGGAGCAGGAAACGGCATCGATACAGTACATCAATTGATGTACAGAGAGATTTGGGTGTTCAGGTCCATTGTTCCCTGAAGGTGGCAACGCAGGTCAATAGAGTGGTTAAGAAGGCATACAGCATGCTTTCCTTCATAGGACGGGGTATTGAGTACAAGGATTGGCAGGTCATGTTACAGTTGTATAAAACTTTGGTTCGGCCACATTTGGAATACTGCGTGCAGTTCTGGTCGCCACATTACCAAAAGGATGTAGATGCTTTGGAGAGGGTGCAGAGGAGGTTCACCAGGATGTTGCCTGGTATGGAGGGCGCTAGCTATGAAGAGAGGTTGAGCAGATTAGGATTATTTTCATTAGAAAGACGGAGGTTGAGGGGGGACCTGATTGAGGTGTACAAAATCATGAGAGGTATAGACAGGATGGATAGCAAGAAGCTTTTTCCCAGAGTGGGGGATTCAATTACGAGGGGTCACGAGTTCAAAGTGAGAGAGGAAAGGTTTAGGGGGGATATGCGTGGAAAGTTCTTTACGCAGAGGGTGGTGGGTGCCTGGAACGCATTGCCAGCGGAGGTGGTAGACGCGGGCACGATAGCGTCTTTTAAGGTGTATCTAGACAGATGTATGAATGGGCAGGAAGCAAAGAGATACAGACCCTTAGAAAATAGGCGACATGTTTAGATAGAGGATCTGGATCGGCGCAGGCTTGGAGGGCCGAAGGGCCTGTTCCTGTGCTGTAATTTTCTTTGTTCTTTGTTCTAATATACCGGAAAAAGAGTTGGGGGAGGGGGCCTGAGTAGGACTGGAACAAGGAACATTCGACATATCCCACAAAAAGACAGGCATAACTGGACCCATGTGGGTACCCATTGCAACACCTTTTACTTGAAGGAAGTGAGTGGAGTTGAAGGAGATGTTGTTCAATGTGAGAACAAGTTCAGCCAGGCGGAGGAGGGTGGTAGTGGATCGGGACTGGTTGGGCCCCTGTTCAAGGAAGAAGCGGAGAGCCCTCAAACCGTCCTGGTGGGGGATGGAGGTGTAGAGAGATTGGTCGTCCATAATGAAGAGGAGGTGGTTGGGGCCAGGAAACTGGAAATTGTCAAAATGACTTAGGGCTTCAGAAGAGTCACGGATGTAGGTGGGAAGAGACTGGACCAGCGGAGAAAAGATAGAGTCAAGATAGGAAGAAATAGGTTCAGTGGGGCAGGAGCAGGCTGACACAATGGGTCTGCCGGGACAGTCTTGTTTGTGGATTTTCAGAAGGAGGTAGAAGCGGGCTGTCCAGGGTTGTGGGACTATGAGGTTGGAAGCTATAGAGGGAAGATCTCCAGAGGAGATGAGGTCAGTGACAGTCCTGTGGACAGCAGCTTGATGTTCGGTGGTGGGGTCATGGTCCAGAGGGAGCTAGGAAGAATTGCTCTTGAATATCTTGGTGAATCATTTGTCATTGGTTTGAAAATCAAATAAAGTTTTGCCAAGGCCTGATACTGTAAACTTGTAAATAAGTTACCATCATATGACCTTAATGTTTTTTAAAGTGGTCTGTTGTTTCTTCTCAAATTGTTAGTATGCTGTAGATGATGGCTTATCCTCTGATTTATTCTCAAGTACAGTATGCTCTGAGATAATATGCTCACTCACTCTCATTCTTCAGATAAATAATCTCTTCCACTCATCATTAAACCACATCTACCTTTGTTACTATTGATTCCTCTCTACATTCATCAATTTTCTTCAGACTAGATTCCCTCAGTGTTCATACCCTCTTGCTCCCTCTAAATGTAGTAGCTAAATAAGTATGTCAATTATTTCCAAGCTTTTCAAAGAGGTAATAGAAATATAGGCCCTGATATTAACAGGGAGCCAGGGAGCATGCAGGAAGGCCAAAATCGGCCAAAAAACAAGAGGTTCCTGCCAAGCATAACAGCAGGACCTCATGAACATATTATTGAGCCACCTCCTGAGCCACAGCAGGCCAAGTGGAAACTTTGGGCAGCAAGTGGTAGGAAGCAATTGTGGAGGACCATTGGGGTTGGTCCCAGGCGTGGGGGAAGGAGCTCCAGGCAGCTTTCGGGAGGGCTGGAGGGTTGGCAGGGTGGGATCCATGCTGGGGGAGACCAAAAGCATCCTTGAGGGACCTCTGGGGAGCACCCCTGCTGAAAGAGACTCAGACCTTGGGGAGAAGGCAGCTCCTTTCTTGGATCAGCTGCCAGGAATCCCACAGGTCGAGCCTCCCCCTCACTTGCGATTAAATTTAAGTTGCGATGCCAATGAGGTCATCAAGTTGTGATTTTGATATGTTAATTAGGACCCCATCTACCTTTTACAGGAGCCTAATCCATTGCTTAGAAATTCGATGGTGCTGTGTCCATTTGTTTGGGCACAAATATTCAATATGGTGGGTGATGCTCATTATGCACCTGAAACGGGCATTAAGTCCTTTGCTTATGGCAATAGGGAACCCAATGCCTGTTCAAGGTCCCCTCTGCAAAATTGGGCTGCTCAGAACGGAGCCAGCTCCAGGCCCATTACATTCAGGAAAATGTGGTTAAATGCCACCTAACCAACAGTCCTTAAAAGCCTTTTTTTAAAAATTACCAACTTGAATATTGTAGTGTAGCACTGTGTTTTTAAGTCTTCTTTGAATAACAACTGCAGGTTTGATATTCAGATTCAACACAAACACTATTTATTGTCTTACTTATTTACACTGTATGATTTTCCTTGCTGATGTGTATCTGTTCTCTATAAAGCCATGTGCTGAGTAAGTGTCCCACAATGCTGTCTCCTCCTTATATATGTCTCATGTCATTATTGCATCAGTGGCCTGATCTCTTAAAGGTACGGTTTCTTAAAGGTGAACTCACCACTGCACTACATTATATTACCCCCATCTTTTAAATCTAAAGTTTCGCCACTTTTCTTTAAAAGATTTCCAATTGCAAAATTATATTGAACCAAACTTGATTGGACTGAAGTTTGAAACTTGAAGGGGATAGGTTTCAGGCACATCACCCTCAATACCAGACTTTCTTCTCTTGTTTTCCATTTGTGGGAGAATCCGCTTTCAGGGCTACCTTCATCTTCTTACAATACGGAGATAGATTTTTTTGTTCAATATGTGCTTGGAGAACTTCACATCCGTAGCTGAAAAAATGCACTTCTCTAGATTTAATTGTAAATTATGCACTTGGTCTTGGTCTTCCTTGATGTGCCTTGAACCTTTCTCTAGGTTTACTCTGTGCCCTTGTGTTTGGTGTGTTTCTCTGGTGAAACCTTCCTCTTGTGGCATTTACAGATTCTGTCGACGATCCTGACCTGGCCTCAGAAGATTCTTGTCTTATGTTATTTGCCTGTTTCCCTTCTAAGACTTCACCTTGTCTTTCGGTGGCTTCCAGCATGATGCTAATATTGAGTAACCTTTGCAAGTTTAACAATTCTCTCTCTCTCTAAAAGCTTGCCTTTATAGTCTTGGTGATTGGAAGGTCATAATGATCTGGGAAATGATTTCTTTATCCATGTCTGTAAAGTTGCAATTCTGGCTCAAACTTCCGAGTCTCGTCAGATAGTGGTTAAGGGCCTTGCACTTATCTTACTTGGCTTGCCTGAAGACCTAAACTTCATAGTGACGATTTACTCTCGGTTGAAAATATCTTGTTAGAGCATTCTTCACTGTGTCGTAGTCATTGTCGGTTGCAGTGTCTTTGAGTAGATCAAAGATATCATGATATCATCGACTTTTGTTCCAGCATAGTATAGGAGTAACATTCTCTTTCTTCGGGGTGTATTGATATCAAATGCCATCATTAAGCTTTCAAATCTTGCTAGACATTTTCGCCACTGTGGCCCTGGGTTGCTATTTGTATCTGTAAAGGCTGGAAAGACTGGCAATTTTTGTGCAAACATGGCAATTGCTTTTATTTTTCTTAAATCTGGAATCGTCAATGCAAGCCTTCTGTATGTTCCTGGGTTGTCTGTGTGGTTTGTCTTTTCATAGTGGTGCAGTGGTTAGCACTGCAGTCTCACAGCTCCAGGGACCCAGGTTCAATTCTGGGTACTGCCTGTGCGGAGTTTGCAAGTTCTACCTGTGACCGTGTGGGTTTTCGCCGGGTGCTCCGTTTTCCTCCCACAGCCAAAGACTTGCAGGTGATAGGTAAATTGCCCATTGTAAATTGCCCCTAGTGTAGGTAGGTGGTAGTGAATATGGGATTACTGTAGGGTTAGTATAAATGGGTGGTTGTTGGTCGGCACAGACACGGTGGGCCGAAGGGCCTGTTTCAGTGCTGTATCTCTAAATAAAGTAAATAAACCCTTTTTTCAAATGGCTAGTGTGTTCAGGATTGTACCCTGTTTAATAATTAAGTTATGGCTGCAGCGCATTTATTTTCCCTAATTCTGTGGACTCGCAAAACTTTTTTTTCTGTTCCAGCCCAGGTGTTTCCATGTTCCAGTCCGTATGTTCTCCCTGATCCAGTGATTTTCTCAACTTTTTTTTCTGTGTTTGCTTTCTTAACCTTGGAACCTTCTGTGCTTCATCTTTTCTATTTTTCTCTTGTCTTTTCTCCTTGTCACCAGAAATTGTGTTGTGTTGTGTTCTTAAGACTTCTTTAAATGACAACTGCAGGCTTTATATTCAGATTCAACACAAACACTATTTATTGTCTTACTTGCGTTGCATGATTTCAGGTACAGATCTTTTCCTTGCTGGTGTGTATCTAACCTCTGGAAAGCCATGTACTGAGTGAGTGTCTCAAACTGGTGTCTCCTCCTTATATATGTCTGATGATGTCATCAGTTGCATCAGCAGTCTGGTCTTTTAAAGGCACCATTTCTTAAAGGTGAACTTACCACTGCACGACATTACAAATTTGGAGCCAGAAGAAGCAGGAATGCTCACTCTAGCTCTATTGCAGCACCAAGGATTGTTGCCAGCTTCTGTTTGGCCTCCTTATGATTTCCCCTCCCTATCAATCACCTCCCCTCTCATGAGCGTGCCCTCTCCCTTCGGATTGCAACACCCCCATCCCAGGACTTGAATGTTGGTGCCAGCAATGCAGTGTTCTAAGATTGAGATGCTCTTCACCAGCGATATGCCTGGGGATCCCTTATTGGTATCTCATCTCATCAGGCTGATGTAAATGAGGCCTAGGCCCAATATTGGATGTACCTCAGGCCTACCCATTCTGATGCAGAAATTATTCCTTGTTCCCAGTTTGTGGTGCACTTGATAATTTGCTCAAAAGTTTGTGATATTTCCCGATATGCTGTTCTCAATTGCCAGCCTAAAGGTGTTGATTCTGTTGGCGACAATGCTACATTCGTTTCCAACTTAAAGCTGGTCTCACTAACAGCAGTGAGATAAATGACCAGACTATTTGTTTTAGTGCTATTGGTTGAGGGATAAATATTGATCAGGTGCTGGGTGAAGTCCCCTGCTTTTCTTTAAATAGTGCTTTCGGATCTTTATGTTCACTTGAGATGGCAGGTAGAACTTTGGTTTAATGTCTGAAGGACAGCTGCTCTGATTCACACTCCCCACCTGTGTGATCCCGATCGATTGCTGGATCACTGGGCAAGGATCTTATTTGGATTGAGCCCAAAAATTTCAGAAGCAATTTCTATAAGAAAATATGGTGGAGGTAGGGGACTGAGTATTTGTGTACTGAGGCACACACAGATGTAGGAATTACATGAGGGGTTACTATGCAATTATTTGTTTTATATCCCATGGTCTGCAAGCATTGCATGAATTGTCATGGAATGCGCTTTTGGAGATTAGGGACATTAGCTAAATTGAAGTCCAAGGGACAAAAGGGACAATGGCAGCATGGACACAAAATTGGCTAAGGGACAGAAAGCACTTGCCTTTTCACCATAACCTTCAGATTTACAGCATCTGCAGTACTTTGCTTTTATTTTAGTTAAGCATGATTTTCCCTTAAGAAATCCATGCTGGCTTTCCTTAGTTAAACCATATTTGTCCATGTGACTACTAATTTTGTACCAAATTATTTTTTCTAGACGTTTCTCCACCATCGCAGTTAATCTGACTGGCCTGTATTTGTGGGGTTTATCTTTACACCCTTTTTTGAACAAGGGTGTAATGTTTGCAATTCTCCAGTCCTCTAGCACCATGCCCGAATCTAAGGAAGACTGAAAAATTATGGCCAATGCCTCTACGATTTCTATCATCACTTCCCTCAGTGTCCTGGTGCTTTATCCACTTTTAGTATAGACAGCCTATCTAATACATCCTCTGTCAATTTTAAACCCTTCTAGTGTCTGAATTACCTCTTTTTTCACCATTGCCTGGGTTGCATCTTTTTCCTTGGTAATGACAGATGCAAAGTATTCATTTAATACCTCAACTATGCCCTCTGCCTCCATGTGTAAATCCCCTTTATGGTCCCCTACTGGGCCCAACTCCTCCTTTTACCACCCTTTTACTATTTATACGTCTATAGAAAACTTTGGGATTTCCTTTAATGTTAGCTGCCAGTCTCTTTTCATGCTCTTTCTTTGCTTCTCTTATTTGCTTTCTCACTTCCCCTCTGGACTTTCTGTATTCAGCCTGGTTCTCAGTCATATTTTCTACCTGGCATCTGTCATAAGCACACTTTTTCTTCTTTATCTTAATCTCTACCTCTTTTGTCATCCAGGGAGCTCTGGATTTGTTTTCCCTACTTTTCCCCTTCAAGGGAACATACCTTGATGATGCCCGAACTATCTCTTCTGTGAAGGTAGCCCATTTTTCAGCTACCGGTTTTCCTGGCTACTTTTGACTCCAATTTATTCGCCCCAGCTCCATTCTTACCCATTGAAGTTGACTTTCCCCCAGTTAATTATTCTTAATTGTTCTTTGTCCTTTTTCATAGTCAGTCTAAACCTTATGACACAATGATTACTGTCCCCTAAATGCTCTCTGACTGATACTTGATCCATTTGGCCCACCTAATTCCCAAGAACCAGGTCTAGCAGTGCCTCCTTTCTCATTAAACTAGCAACACACTGCTGTAGAAAATGTTCCTGAACACACTCAAGGAACTCTTGCCCCTCACTGCTCTTTACACTATGACTATCCCAGTCTACGTTTGGATAATTAAAGTCTCCCATTCTAACCACCCTGTAGGTTTTGCACCTCTCTGTAATTTCCTTGCAAATTTGTTCCTCCACATCCTTCCCACTAGCTGGTGGCCTATAGACAACACCAAGCAAGGTAACCACACCTTTTTTGTTCCTTGGCTCCAGCCAATTTGATTTTGTCCTTGACCCCTCTGTGACATCCTTTTTCTCCAGCACTGCAATGCTCTCCTTAATCAATACTGCCACACCTCCCCCTTTTTTCCCCTTTCCTGACCACCTTGTATCCAGGAATATTTAACACCCGCTGCCCTTTTTTGAGCCAGGTCTCTGTTCTAGTCACATCATAGTTCCACATGGCAATCTATGCCTGTATCTCACCAGTCTTATTAACCACACTCTGTATTCACATACATGCATATTAACTCTTATTTAAACTTTATTACTTTCTCCCTTACTCTGACCCCACCTAATAACTTACTATTCAGACAGGAAGCAGAGAGTGGACATAAATGGGTCATTTTTCAAATTGGCAGGCAGTGAATAGTGGGGTGCCGCAAGGATTAGTGCTGGGGCCTCAGCTATTTGCACTTTATATGAATGACTTAGATGAAGAGACAGAGAGTAATGTATCTAAGTTTGCTGATGATACAAAACTCAGTGTAAAGGTTAGCTGTGGGGAGGTTGCAGAGAGGCTACAAAGAGATAAAGACAGGTTAAATAACTGGGCAACAAGATGGCAAATGGAGTGTAATGTAGGGAAGTGTGAAGTTGCTCACTTTGGTCGTAAAAATAGAAAAGCAGAATATTTTTTAAAAGGTGTGAAACTGGTAACTGTTGATGTTCAGAGAGACTTGGGGGTACTCGTACAAGGAACGCAGAAAGTTAGTTTGCAGGTGCAGCAGGCTATTAGGAAGGCAAATGGCATGTTGGCCTTCATTGCAAGGGGGTTGGAGAACAGGAATAATGAAGTCTTACTAAAATTGGACAGGGCTTTGGTGAGACCACACCTGGAATACTGTGTGCAGTTTTGGTCTCCACGTTTAGGAAAGAATATACTTGCACTGGAGGCGGTGCAGCAAGGATTTACTAAATCGGACCCTGGGATGAGGGGGTTCTCCTGTGATGAGAAGTTGAGTAAATTGGGCCTATATTCTCTGAGGTTTAGAAGAATGAGAGGCGATCTAATTGAGACATACATGATTATGAAAGGGCTTGATAGGAAAGAAGCTGAGAGATTGTTCCCACTCGTCAAGAATTTTGAACACAGGGACACAGTCTCAGGATAAGGGGCCAATCATTCAGGACTGAGATGAGGAAAAATTACTGCACTCAAAGGGTTGTGAATCTTTGGAATTTTCTACCCCAGAAGGTTGTGGATGCTCCATTATTGAATACATTTAAGGCTGGGATAGATAGATTTTTGGTCTCGCAGGGAATCAAGTGAAATGGGGAACAGGCAGGAAAGTGGAATGGAAGCCCAAGATCAGCCATGATCGTATTGAATGGCAGAGCAGGCTCGATGGGCCATATGGTCTACTTCTGTTCCTATTTCTTGTGTTCTTCCTACCCTAGTCCTATCTTATCTCTCTCAGTATTCTGTGCATCTTGGTATTCCTGTGATATTTTCTCCTGGTTCCCATACCCCTGACAAGTTACCAGTTTTGCTTCCCTCTGATCTGAGCTCCCTCTCAGATTCCCATTCCTCTGCCAATCTAGTTTAAACCCTCCCTGAGCACTAGCAAATCTCCCTGCAAGGATATTAGTCCCAGTCCTGCTAAGATGCAACCCGTCAATCTTTTACAGGTCCCACTTGCCCCAGAACTGGTCCCAATGCCTCAGAAATCTGATGCCCTCCCTCCTACACCAGCTATTCAGCCTTGTGTTCAATCGCTCAATCCTCCTATTACTATGCTGACTTGCATGTAGCACTGGGAATAATCCTGAGATTACTGCTTTTAAAGGCCCTACTTTTTAATCTCCTTCCTAGCTCCCTAAAATCTGCTTTCAAGACCTCATCCCTCCCTACCTATGTCATTGGCGCCAACGTGCACCATGATCTCTGGCTGTTCACCCTCCCCCAGAAAACAATATCCTTTAGCCATTCCGTTACATCCTTGACCCTGACACCAGGGAGGCAACACGCCATCCTGGAGTCCCATCTATGGCTGCAGAAACGCCTGTCTGTTCCCCTAACTAACAAATCTCCTATCAGTACTGCTGTTCCTCCCCACCTGTGCAGCTGAGTCACCTGTGGTGCCACAAACTTTGTTCTGACTGCACTTCTCTAAGGAACCATCGCTCTCACCAGTGTTCAAAATGGAAAACCGATTAGCAAGCGAGATCATCTCAGGGGACACCTGCACTACCTTCCTGGTTCTCTTAGACTGCCTGGCAGTCATCCATTCCCTATTTGCCTGCATGCTCCTAACCTGTGGTGTGACCACCTCCCTAAACATGCTATTCACGTAGTCCTCTGCCACGTGGATGCACCACAGTGATTCCAGCTGCCTCTCGCACTCCGAAACCCATAGCTCAAGCTTCTGCAGCCAGTGACACTTCCTGCAGTTGTGTTTGTCTAGGACACATGGTGCATCCATGACTTCCCAAATGCCACAGGCTGTACATTCTGCTTGGCCGAGCTGCCCTGCCATACCTTAACTTTACAGACTATTTATTATAAGTAGAATAGCTTACCAGTTACTCACCAACCAGTTCCTTCTGCTGCACCGAAGCAAGAACCAAATACTAGAGGGTGAAGAAAGTAGAAAAATAGGAGCACCTCCTCTCCCCTTCATCAAACTCATCATTCACCAAACTCGTATCTCCACACTCAACTTGCAATCTGCATACCATTTGTAGGCTGCACTCAGACATCTTTATGTATACTTTTTGAAGCTGAAACTGCAGCAACCAGATTGGTCAGCCACTTAACTAATCAGCTACTCTGCAGTACAGCCTGCTAATCCCTACCTAATACTGGAAGAAACTTACTTTACTTTCTTAATCCTACTTTACTTTCTTAACCCTACTTTATCTTGAGGATAAATCCCAGTTAACTGCTAACTGCAGACCAGATTTTTAGAAAGATAATGACACTTAAAATCACTACTCACCAAACTTGTATCTCCACACTCAACTAGCAATCTGCACTCCATTTGCAGGCTGCACCAAGACCTCTGTATTTATACTTTTTGAAGCTGAAATTGCAGCAACCAGATTGGACTCGCCAGCCCCTTAACTAGTCAGCTACTCTGCAGTAGAGCCTGTTAATCCCTGTTTAATACTGGAAGAAACTTACTTTACTTACTTTCTTAACCCTACTTTACTTATTAATAGAGGCATAGAACACAAAAGCAAAGAAGTGATACTAAATCTTTATTAAACACTGGTTAGGCCTCAGCTGGAGTATTTTGTTCAATTCTAGGCACCACGCTTTAGGAAGGATGTCAAGGCCTTAGAAGGGATGCAGAAGGGATTTATTGGAATGGTACCAGGGATGGGAAAGTACAAATTTAAGTAAGAACAGAAAATGCCGGAAAAACTCAGCAGGTCTGGCAGCATCTGTGGAGAGAGAAGCAGAGTTAACATTTCAGGTCAGTGACCCTTCTTCAGAACTGGCAGATATAAGAAATGTAAAAGATTTTAAGCAAGTAAAGCGGGGTGGGGCAAGAGATAACAAAGGAGAAGTTGTCGAAAGGACAAGGTCACAGAATAGCTGACCAGAAGGTCATGGAGCAAAGGCAAATAATATGTTAATGGTGTGCTGAAAGACAAAGCATTAGTACAGATAGGGTGTTAATAGATTGTAAACTGAACAGCCACAAGCACAACATGAAAAAAAAAGTGAGTAGGCATTAGAAACAAACTGAACAAACTAAAATAAAATAAACACAAAAAAGAAAAGAAAAAAGAAAAAATAACTTAAAGATAAAAGTAAAATGGGAGGCTCGGCATGCTCTGAAATTATTGAACTCAATGTTCAGTCCAGCAGGCTGTAGCATGCCTAATCGGTAAATGAGATGCTGTTCCTCGAGCTTGCGTTGATGTTCACTGGAACACTGTAGCAATCCCAGGACAGAGATGTGAGCATGAGAGCAGGGGGGGTGTGTTGAAATGGCCAGCAACTGGAAGCTCGGGGTCATGCTTTCGGACTGAGCGGAGGTGTTCCGCAAAGCGGTCACCCAGTCTCCGTTTGGTGTCCCCAATGTAGAGGAGACCACATTGAAAGAGGTACAAGTAAATCGCTGCTTCACCTGAAAGGAGTGTTTGGGGCCTTGGATAGTGAGGAGAGAGGAGGTAAATTTATTTATTTTATTTATTTAGAGATACAGCACTAAAACAGGCCCTTCGGCCCACCGAATCTGTGCCGACCAAGAACCACCCATTTATACTAACCCTACAGTAATCCCATATTCCCTACTACTTACCTACACTTACACTAGGGGGAATTTACAATGGCCAATTTACCTATCACCTGCAAGTCTTTGGCGGTGGGAGGAAACTGGAGCACCCGGTGAAAACCCACGCGGTCACAGGGAGAACTTGCAAACTCTGCACAGGCAGTACCCAGAATTGAACCTGGGTCCCTGGAGCTGTGAGGCTGCGGTGCTAACCACTGCACCACTGTGTGGCCCAATGGGTAGGTATTACAGCTCCTGCGATTGCAGGGGAAGGTGCCATGGGAAGGGGATGGGTCACTTGGAGAGAACACAAGAACCTTGAAGAAGTTCTCAGGATGGTGGAGGAGGATCGATTGTTAGTGAATATCAAGAAAATGCAAAAAGGTTGGATTGGCCATATTCTAAGGCATGAGAACTTGCTGAAGGAGGTGATTGAAGGAAGATTAGAGGGATATAGACCAAGAGGGAGAAAAAGAATGATGATGTTAGACAACTTGAAATTGAAAATTGGCGACTCCCACAGGCAACTGAAGAGGAAATCGCAAGACCGTGAAGTGTGGAGAAATGAGCAGAGAACCTGCCCTTAGGCAGATCTATAACACCAGAGATGAGGAATTTCAGTAATGAGGAGAGATTGGAGAAGCTGATGTTGTTCTCCTTAAAACAGAGAAGATTAAGAGGCGAGTTGTTCAAAATCATGAACAGTTTTGATAGAGTAATTAATGGGAAATTGTTTCCAGTGGCAGAAGGGCCAATAACCAGAGGATACAGATTTATGGTGATTGGTAGAAGAACCAAACGTGACATAAGGAAACTTTTTATGCAGTATGTTCTTGTAATCCAGAGTGTGCTGCCTGAAAGGGGAGCAAATTCAATGGTAACTTTCAAAAGGGAATTGAATAAATACTTGAAGGAAAAGTTATTACAGGACTTTGGAGAAAGAGCAGTGGCATGGGCCGAATTGAATAGCTGTACCAAAAACCAGCATAGGTACGAAGGGTTGAATGGCCTCGTTCTGTATTGTATCATTCTGTGATTCTATGTGTTGATATATCGCTTGTACCCACAGATAGTTGAATCATGAAGTGGCTCAGCAAAGCATGGGATATTTCTCAGCTATCCCATGGCTCACTAGATCGGCTCCATTCCAGTGTGGTACAGGGATGTGTTGGGGCACTACTGGGATAAGGAGGGAGAAAATCAATGACAGTTCCCTTCTCTTAATTTCTACCTTGTAATTCCTGTTGGAAAGAATCCTCAGTATCAAAGAAATGGCAGTGCTATGGAACCAAACATCAACATTAGTCAGAAAACTGGTGGGGAAGTGGGGAATAGTGGTTTCCTTCAGTGCATTACTCATTACAGCTGTGTAGGCAAGTGCTCCATTGGTTTAAATTATTTTAGTTGTTAACAGCTGTTGCAAAATTCATTGTAAGCAGTGATTTTGCAGTACTTGTAATTCCTGTTAACTGAAATGTGTCTTCTCAATGTTATAATTAACAAGTGTATAAATGTACTTAGTTCTGAATTTTAAAATTCATTACTTGCGATATTTGTCTCCGTAAGCTTCAGAATGGTAACTGATAAAATATGCTTAGGCAGAATTAGTGCAGGGGGAAACCCAATTATGTGTCACACTACAGAGCAATGTTATGCACACAAGCCGTTTTCCTGTACATCAAAGACATTTACATTGGCAGCAGATTTCACCCTGACACAGGCACGCACAGTCTAAAGCACATGGATTCTTGCAGTTAACGCTGCACAATAACATTTAAGATATATGTTATAAATAAAAATTTTCACATTAAAATCCCTCATGGCACAAGATGCCAAATTGGTGTATACAGTATTAACATTTTACTCAACTATGCAGATAATTGCATTTTACTGTCATCAACAGTTTACAGATTAAAGAAGGGAAACATGTTTTTCTTATTATTCTATGGCAGTTACTTAAATACTTGTGCTGTGATATCACTGCAAAGTTATTTATGTACATGATTTTGATAAATAACAGAAACATAAATCATGCTTATTAAAAACATGTGTGGGCTCTCCTTTACCATCATTAGTGCTATCAACACTAGTTTCCTTTTATTGCTGGTCATTGTGTACTGTGGATCAATGTCAGAGTAAGCATAGTGCTGCATAGCAGATGATAAAATATTATTTAATTCTTAAAAGTCAATATCATTTTTTTCTTACATTGACTTTATTTAAATAAGAAGAGGACAATGGTAGGCATTTAGCAACAGAATTTGAAGTGAATAACTGTCTAATCACATCAGTAATATCCATCCTATCTTAGTTTCAGTGTCTGTCAACAACAACAAAAACAGTAATTGCTTGCATTTATGTTGCAGCTTTTAACATCGAAAAGTGCCCCAAGAAGTATCACAAAGGAAGAGAGGAACGAATACTGAGTCTTTGTGCAGGAATTAGAGAGGTGACAAAAGGCTTGGTTAATGAGATGATTTTTCAGGCAATTTCTTACAGTGAAGTTGAGGGATGGAGGGTTTCGGGAGGGCATTCCAGACAGTAGAGTCTGATGGCTGTACCAATAGTGTGTGTCGGGAGAAGGAGGAGGAACAGAAGGACAGTCAAAGGGTCAACGAGTGCAGAAAGCAGCAAATTGCTAAGAGAAGTTGAAGAAGTGGAGTGGGAATGAGGCTATGGAGGGATTGGTAGATGAGATGAGAATTTTAAATTCAATGTACTGGGGACAGGGAGCCAGGATAAGTCAGTGAGAATGGGGGTGATGGAACTTAACACAGTACAAGATATGAATGGTGGAGTTTTGGACATTTTGGAATTTGTGGATGAAGGAAGACAGAAAGCCAGCAAGTAGGACATTGGAGAAATTGAGTCCGGGGGTGATAAAAGCTTGGTCAAGGGTTTTGTCAGATATAGCTGTGAAGGAGGAGTGGAGGCAGGTGATGTTGGGAAGATTTAAGTAAAGTGCTTTGTGATGGATAGGATATGAGGTTTGAAATAGAACCCTGGTCAAATGGGACAATAAAATTCCACGCTGCAATCCGAAGCAAAACACCAAAAAGCCTGTCTCTGACATTTTCCTTCTCTTGCTTTAAATGCCACATCCCTTCTCTCCAAAAGACTATTTACTTCCATCATTTTACATTTCCCACATCATCCACCTCCCACCCTGCCCTTGCCATACCTCAGCCCTTCCACTGCTGAAACTTTTACACATGCCTTGGTCGATTCTAGACTTGAGGTCTCTAATGTCTATTAGCCTCCCATCCTCGAATCTCTATAAACTGACCAAAATGTTGCTGCTTATTTTCCATCCCACTCACTTACCACTTCTTTCCTCACTTATCTACAGTGGTTCTGCATCCCCACAACTTATTCCATCTAAATTATCATTTTCATCTATAATTCCTTCAATGGCCTTGCCCCACCATATCTTTGCAATCTCCACCGGCCCTATATCCTCTCCCAAATGCTCCATTTCTGTACTCCAGTGGATCCCTGCACCTGCTGCATCATCATTACTGACATCTGGGCAGTAGGCTCTGGAACTCCCCCCTCATCACACATCCACCCACCCACCATTCCCCCACCCCCACTTCAATCCCATCTCTCCACCTCTCTTTCACAGTTAACAAAACTTCTTCAAATCATCTTTATTGCATCTAATTGATCCTAATTGCACCTTTCCTGGTGTGGTTTTTGTTTCATTTTGTGGAGTGACTTGGGATGTTTCTTAATGTTAAAGGTGCTGTTGTCTACTGCTCAGTATCGAAAAGAAAGCAAAATAGCAATTTTCAGATTAAGTAAAGATTTTGTGACCACCAGCAAGACTGGCTTCGCAAGTACTATTTCCATTTATGCTGCTCGAAAATCACATCAAAGCAAAATGAAATCAAATGGATGAATTTTCCTTTTGTTCCTTTTCATCTTGTAAAAATAAGGGAGAACAGTTGCGGCTTTTTTCTGTTTCTGCCTTGTGTCCTGTGATGGCTTTAAGTATGCTCTGGTCAGTTTATAACATAGCATAGAGGCAGCCTAACTAGAACCTTTGCCCTAGTACACTTAAATTTCAACCTTACAAGAGTGATACATCTTACTTAGCAGTGAGCCAATTATATTTCCCATTCCAGCTGTACCATATGTCCGAGGGAGCATTTATACTCGAGCAGCAATGTGGTTTTGTTTCACAGCAACAATAAAATTAGAGTACAAATCCAGAGGCAGGTTGAGTCCTGACTGGATTGAGGAAGAAGGCTGCCTCCATTTCACTTTTGATCCAGGTTGGATCCTAATTCGAGTTTATATCACAAACCCTGTATAGTATTGCAGTATAAAAGCATTGTGAATGTGATTGCCTATTTAGTCCTTTAATTGTGGCAATTTTTGTGCTGTCCACCATACTTGCTAAAAACTGGATTGAACCACACCAGGCTCTTTTTATATAAAACACTTGATCGTTATAAGAGAGTAGAGACACTCAGAGTGAAACTGATCTGTGCCAGTTATACAAAATGGACTCACAACAAATCGGCAGCCAGTTTTACACTATGCCCAATTGAAAAGAAAATTGGGCACATTGTAAAATGAGCTGCCAATTCACTATGAGCCTCACTGCACAGGCCAATTTAATCCCCACTAGATTCTCAAAGCATTGACTCTTATTAAATCTAGTCCCTTTATCCTGCCAATCTTGGCTGACTTCAAATTCATGTCTGAGCGGCGATTGATTATTCTTTAAACCATGAATGAAGAACCTCAACCACTGAACATTAGGGTCCAAGGCAGCTTGAAGACTGGCAGTGTTCCATGAGACAGTCTCATATCTGCTGATCATTAAGTGATTCTTTACTGTAGTGATTGTTTGCTTTTCATTTCATTATGGTAAATTACCACTTTAACAGCCAGTGAAACTGGCATCAAAACCTATGCAATAAAACCATGGTCATTTCAAGGGATCTGAGATGACACATGTCAGACAAATGCACTATTTTTTAAATATATTGTATACAAGACTATAAATTTCCAAATGTTAACAGATTCCGACAGGATTGTAACTCACACTCAGACATTTAAGCTCCATGGCATTAAAAGTATAATAATTTCTTCTTTGAATACATGCTTTGTTTGCTGTTTGTTAAATTCTCTGTTTGAATAAAGTATTTCATTAAAAAGATTTAGAAAGTAAGTAGATTGAGGTGTTTTAAATACACTGTAAAAAATCAACATGTCAATGTAGTTTCATGTCACTTTCATTTTGATGGTTAGCTGGTTGATTAATTAACCTGGTAATGAAATAGCTCACTATAAGGATAAATTTATTGAACTCATTCACCCTGTCTCTGATTTACACTTCCTTTGACTGTGGGTTCCTTCTGGGAGCTTTGAATCTGTGAAACTAACCAAGAATATTTGAAATTATGTGACTATGAAATTATTTGTCTGATTACACTCCTATAAAGCAACTTGGGATGTCTTACTATGTAAAGGTATGATATAAATGCAAGTTTTTGTTGTTGTTATTGTCGACTTAGGATAACTTAGGGAAAATTTACTGCCACGCTGCACAGAAGTATAGGTTGGAGAATTGGTGCTACAGTGTAATTGCCCTATTTCCCTTCCCCTCCAATGTGGTTTTCCATCGGGAGTATGGGATCACTGAATTTATCCTTACATTTGCAATGTAAAATCTCTAAGGGAGGCGTTCAAAGTAAGCCAAGAAAATGAATTTCTTCTACAGATCCGAGAGACTGTATCTAAAAGGTACATAATGAAAGAAGTAAGAAGCGAGAAATTGGAATTGTTCTCACCCATTTTTGGGGACATTTAAAGTGCCCTTAGAGCTCCAAAATGGCATCTGCGGTGTGGGCACACTTGTGCGGCAAATTGTGCTGGACGCCATATTGGTGAAGGCAGCAAACATCCATTGAAAGTATGCAGGGCAGGCAGATCGTGACATCAATCAACGTGTAACACTGTTTTTGACCCAGTGCTACCATGTTGGAGCTCAAAGCTTCAGCTAATGCCATCTCTTAATCTTGCATAGCTGAACACATAGTCAGCAGCAGAAAGAATCCCCCACGAGCGCTATTTAAAGGGATCATCAACGACTTGCAGGTTAGTTGCTGGTTGATTTCTTTTGGCTGTTGCTATGATTTTATGTGTTTGGTGCTTTCCATAGTTGTTTAAAGTTTCAAAACTCAACAGGGAGTGGTGTAGCAGATGTTGAAGAAGTTTCAAGACTTCAAGACTTCTGCACAAATCAGTTGCTCCCAGACATTGATGCACTAGTAGGCATTCCTCTTAGAATACAGCATAACTTGGAAAATGAACTGAGGCCAGACTAATATTCTGGAGACAGAAGTTTACATCCCATCACCAAAGCTGGTGGAATTTAAATTCAATTAATTAATAAATTTGGAATAAAATGCTAGTCTCTGTAATAACGATCATGAAACTACTGGATTGCCATAAAAACTTACCTGATTCACTAATCCCCTTCAGGGGAGTTAATCTGCCATCCTTACCTGGTCTGACCTACATGTGAATTCAGACCCACAGCAATGTGGTTGACTCTTAACTGCCCTCTGAAATGGCTTAGTAAGCCACTCAAAGGGTAATTAGAGATGGACAATAAATGCTGGCTTTGCCAGCGATGCTCACATCCCAAGAATGAGTCAAAATAAAACTGATGCACAATCCATGTACCCATGTGTAGCATGTATACAATGAAAGCCATGCTGCCACACAAAACAGTGTGCTAAAACAATGCTTCCACCGCCTGGACCATTTTTGAGGAGCCCTGTAGTACTCCGTCAAAGCGGGTATGAAGATTTGTGGTGGCCTGCTGCATGCTGTACAACCTCACCTTCATGAGAGCACAGCCTTGCCACCAGCTGAACAGCAAACAGCTGAGCATAAGGAGCATGAGGAGGAGGAGGAGGATGAAGAGAGGAGGCAACCTAGATGGCCCCTTTCTGCCCAGACTGTCTCTGACGAACTGATCTGAGTGGGATACCAGTAACTAATCTCAATTCCCCATTCACCAACAGTCCTATACCTTACCCTCCCTCTGTCAATGACCACTGACCTCTTGTCAACATCCTCTTGATCACAATGCAAAATAAAAACACCACGGAATAAACATTCCAAACCAAATTTATATATGAAATTGTGCCAATTTTCATACAAAAGTTAACTAATCACCCGCGTGTATTCTCTTAGTGTCTGTCTTTTGTGTGTCTTTGCCTGTCCTAATGCTCCTACACAGTGCTACCCCAGTGGCTGCAGCATGGCTGGCAGAAGGCTGCTGACTTTCAGTGGAGGACCTTATGGATGGCCTTGCTAGATGACCTTGAGCAGCACTGGGCCTAGAAGGCCAGGCTTCATACTGCACCATCTCAGCATGGGCGGCAGCAGTCTCAGTTGCCTGGCTGGCAGGCATTATCGAGAGCCCTGGCAGAGTGGCAGAGGTGGGAGAACAAATGCTGTCTTGCTGAGAGAAGATATTAGGTTCTTGCTCCACAGAGCTACTGTCAATCCCCTGGGGCAGTGCCTCGGAAATCCTGGTAATCTGGTGGAGAACAGATTGTTGGATTGCTGTGACACCCTGCAAGCCCCTTTGCTCACTGTTTACCACAACCATGATGGCAGCAGTCCGAACTTGTATGACAGCACCATGGAGCTTCCACTGCAGTACTGAGAAGTTGGGTGGCTGCTGCTGGTGCTGCAATGGAAGCTAAGATATTGGCCATCAGCTGCTGCATCATGGTTGGGTCCACAAGTGTGCGAATAAGGTTGGGCACCACTTCCACACTGGAAAAGATGGGTCTTCTGTAGAGGAACTCATATGTGACCTCACCCTCTGGCGAGCTGGCCACTGTCCTACCCTTTCCCCCTGCCCTGGCTGAAGGTCACTTGTGTCTGGTGACTCACCAAGTCATATCCTGTCTCTATGCTATACTGTAAATTACGTGCTGTCAGTATTTGAGCTGGTAGCTGCGAGTGTGAAATCAAGTGACAGTGCATCTTCTGTCTATTTTTCCACTGCCTTGCCAAAATGTAGTTCTTGGTTAACTGAAAGGAAAAGGCACAGGGTAAGGTTCTAGTGCAGGGAGGGGAAGAGGAAAGCGGTGCATGCTTACACCATCTGCAGATTGTAAATCAGAAGAGATTGGGGGATCAGGGGGAGGTGGGATGTGAGAAGGAGGATTAAGTGTGAAGGTATCATTTTTAATGATTTCAGCCCCGCTGTTGCCCACAGCATCAGCAATCGCTGTCCCAGTAATGGCCAGCATTGTCTACTCCATGGGGGTTAAGAAATGTAAGCGTGCTTGCCCCCTGCTCTTTAGCTGCTGCTGCCTCCGGTTGTACTTGTCCTGCAAGAGAGATGGAAGCGGATTAGTGAGTGTCATGCAACCTGTTTTGGTGAGGTGACTGATGTGGTTGAATAAATGGCAGTGTGTGCATGCTGTGAGATGTTCGTGTGAGGTTTGCAGCAGCTTGAGGATGCAGTGCAGCATATAAATGTCATGGTAGGAGAGTGGTGGGAATTTGGTGTTTTGAGCAGTGTCTGAGGCTAGTGGTGCAGTTGATGGGATATGCCATTTGAAGATGCATTCACTGAACTGGACCACTCATGTAAGGTCATTGAACTTCTTGTGGCATTGCATCCAGGTCTTCAGGGCTCGATTCCTGGCATTGACCTCCATAGCCATCTGCTCCCACTGCCTTCTGAGCATGTGTCTGGAGGGCCTCTTGGCCCCTGGTGGATATAGGACATCACTCCTCCTTTCCACCTCCTCCACCAAGGCCTCCAATGCAGTGTCTGACAACCTTGGAGCTTGCTCTCCCCATATTGTGCCATACTTCAATGTTGCCCAGGTCAGATTCACTTCCCGCATGACTGCTAACACCTGCTCCAGCTGCAATGCACCTCCCCTTTAAAAGTTGCAGGCTAGCTTTAAGTGGTGCTAGCCACTCACAATATTGGCCCCCCGCCGATGCTTCGAACTAATCAACAGTGCGGTTATAATTGGCTGGATGCTGAAATTACTGAAATGAGCTGGCAGCTCAACGTTGGTGTGATGCCTGTGTTGCAATCAACATATCATGATCCCCACGCCCATTTTAAGGATTCATTGAATTTAGCCCCCTGAGTTCCTTAAGTGGTATTTGTGGCAGAATCACTAATATGAATGTAGAAATTATTGTTGGCAATACCAGCAATCAAGCATTTAACACATTTATATGAAATTCCTTGGCTGTTTTATGGGGGAATTAACACATTTAAATTAAGTGCACCGACAACAAAATAGTGAAATAAAATTCAAGAAGTCTGCACTTCTTCTATGAATCATTCAAATGAGTCAAACTAATACTTACACCTACAGCACTTTCCAGGCTATTGTGATTTCATTTATATTCAAACAGCAAATAGATGCAGATCAATACTATATTTTACACCCAACAGGGTCGCCATTTAAGGCAAAGACAGGCTGAGGAAACTGCAGCTGTACATTCCTACCAACCTTATTTGCTGATGTTACAATGAAAGGTCCTCATTGAGATGGAACTTACATTTATGTTTCATTTTTCACATCCTTGGGATATCCCAAAGTATTTCACAAGCAATGAAACACTATTGAAGTGTTGTTATATAGGCAAACAAAGCAACCAATTTGTACTCAGTAATGTATGGACCAGATAATCTGGTTTTGTCATAGTTACTTGAAGGAACAGTGTTAGCTTGAGCAATGTAAGAACACCTTGCTTCTCTTTGAATCATAGAATCATAGAACTTTACAGCATGGAAGGAGGTCACTAGGCTTATCGTGTCCACGACAGCCAGCAAGGAACCATCCAGCCTAATCCCACTTTCCAGCTCTTGGTCCGTAGCCCCGTAGCTTATGGCAATTCAAGTGCATATCCAAGTACTTTTTAAATGTTATAAGGGTTTATGCCTCTTTCAGTCAGTCAGTTCCAGATCCCCACCACTCTCTGGGTGAAAAAAGTTCCCCACAAATCCCCTCTAAAACCTTCTACCTCTTACCCTAAATCTATGCCCCCTGGTTATGTGCCCCTCAACCAAGGGGAATAGGGTCTTCCTAGCTACTCTATCTAGACCCCTCATTATTTAATACTCTTCGATTAGGTCTCCCTTCAGCCTCCTCTGTTCCAAAGGAAACAACCCTAAGCCTATCCAATCTTTCCTCAATTAAAGTTCTCCAATGCAAGAAGCATATTCGTATATTTCCCCTGTACCCTCTCTAGTGCAATCACATAGTGCGGTGATCAGAACTGCACACAGTACTCCATCTGTGGCCTAATTGTTGTTTTATACAGTTTCAGCATCGCCACCCTGCTCTTATATTCTATGGCTTGGCTCATAAAGACAAGTATCCCATATGCCAACTTGACCACTTTATATACCTGTCCAGCCACCTTCAGGGATCTGTGGACATATACTCCAAGGTCCCTCTGTTCCTCTACATTTCTCAGTATCCTACCATTTATTGTGTATTCCCTTGCCTTGTTAGCCTTCCCCAAAAGTATTACCTCACACTTCTTCGGATTGAACTCCATTTGCCAATCTCCCACACACCTGACTTCCCGCAGTCTACAGCTTTTTCTCCATTATCAACCACACGGCCAATTTTTGTATCGTCTGCAAACTTTTCAATCATTCAAGTCCAAATCAGTGATATTATACCACAAAAAACAAGGGCCTAGTACTGAGCCCGGCAGAACCCCACTGGAAACAGCCTTCCAGTCACAAAAGCACCTATCGACCATTACCCTTTGCTTCCTGCCTCTGAGCTAATTTTGGATCCAACTTACCACTTTGCCTTGGACCCCATGGGCTTTTAAACAAAGAAAAAGAGCAAAGAAAATTACAGCACAGGAACAGGCCCTTCGGCCCTCCAAGCCTGCGCCGATCCAGACCCTCTATCTAAACATGACGCCTATTTTCTAAGGGTCTGTATCTCTTTACTTCCTGCCCATTCATGTATCTGTCTAGATACATCTTAAAAGACGCTATCATGCCTGCGTCTACCACCTCTGCTGGCAACGCGTTCCAGGCACCCACCACCCTCTGCGTAAAGAACTTTCCACGCATATCCCCCATAAACCTTTCCCCTTTCACTTTGAACTCGTGACCCCTAGTAATTGAATCCCCCACTCTGGGGAAAAATCTTCTTGCTATCCAACCTGTCTATACCTCTCATGATTTTGTAGACCTCAATCAGGTCCCCCCTCAACCTCCGTCTTTCTAATGAAAATAATCCTAATCTACTCAACCTCTCTTCATAGCTAGTGCCCTCCATACCAGGCAACATCCTGGTGAACCTCCTCTGCAACCTCTCCAAAGCATCCACATCCTTTTGGTAATGTGGCGACCAGAACTGCACGCAGTATTCCAAATGTGGCCGAACCAAAGTCCTATACAACTGTAACATGACCTGCCAACTCTTGTACTCAATACCCCGTCCTATGAAGGAAAGCATGCCGTATGCCTTCTTAACCACTCTATTGACCTGCGTTGCCACCTTCAGGGAACAATGGACCTGAACACCCAAATCTCTCTGTACATCAATTTTCCCCAGGACTTTTCCATTTACTGTATAGTTCACTCTTGAATTGGATCTTCCAAAATGCATCACCTCGCATTTGTCCTGATTGAACTCCATCTGCCATTTCTCTGCCCAACTCTCCAGTCTATCTATATTCTGCTGTATTCTCTGACAGTCCCCTTCACTATCTGCTACTCCACCAATCTTAGTGTCGTCTGCAAACTTGCTAATCAGACCACCTATACTTTCCTCCAAATCATTTATGTATATCACAAACAACAGTGGTCCCAGCACGGATCCCTGTGGAACACCACTGGTCACACGTCTCCATTTTGAGAAACTCCCTTTCACTGCTACTCTCTGTCTCCTGTTGCCCAGCCAGTTCTTTATCCATCTAGCTAGTATGCCTTGGACCCCATGCGCCTTCACTTTCTCCATCAGCCTACCATGGGGAACCTTATCGAACGCCTTACTGAAGTCCATGTATATAACATCTACAGCCCTTCCCTCATCAATCAACTTTGTCACTTCCTCAAAGAATTCTATTAAGTTGGTAAGACATGACCTTCCCTGCACAAAACCATGTTGCCTATCACTAATAAGCCCATTTTCTTCCAAATGGGAATAGATCCTATCACTCAGTAACTTCTCCAGCAGCTTCCCTACCACTGACGTCAGGCTCACCGGTCTATAATTACCTGGATTATCCCTGCTACCCTTCTTAAACAAGGGGACAACATTAGCAATTCTCCAGTCCTCCGGGACCTCACCCGTGTTTAAGGATGCTGCAAAGATATCTGTTAAGGCCCCAGCTATTTCCTCTCTCGCTTCCCTCAGTAACCTGGGATAGATCCCATCCGGACCTGGGGACTTGTCCACCTTAATGCCTTTTAGAATACCCAACACTTCCTCCCTCCTTATGCCGACTTGACCTGGATTAATCAAACATCTGTTCCTAACCTCAACATCCTTCATGTCCCTCTCCTCGGTGAATACCGATGCAAAGTACTCGTTTAGAAACTCACCCATTTTCTCTGACTCCACGCATAACTTTCCTCCTTTGTCCTTGAGTGGGCCAATCCTTTCTCTAGTTACCCTCTTGCTCCTTATATATGAATAAAAGGCTTTGGGATTTTCCTTAACCCTGTTTGCTAAAGATATTTCATGACCCCTTTTAGCCCTCTTAATTCCTCGTTTCAGATTGGTCCTACATTCCCGATATTCTTTCAAAGCTTCGTCTTTCTTCAGCCACCTAGACCTTATGTATGCTTCCTTTTTCCTCTTAACTCGTCTCACAATTTCACCTGTCATCCATGGTTCCCTAATCTTGCCATTTCTATCCCTCATTTTCACAGGAACATGTCTCTCCTGCACGCTAATCAACCTCTCTTTAAAAGCCTCCCACATATCACATGTGGATTTACCTTCATACAGCTGCTCCCAATCTACATTCCCCAGCTCCTGCCGAATTTTGGTATAGTTGGCCTTCCCCCAATTTAGCACTCTTCCTTTAGGACCACTCTCGTCTTTGTCCATGAGTATTTTAAAGCTTACGGAATTGTGATCACGATTCCCAAAGTAGTCCCCTACTGAAACTTCAACCACCTGGCCGGGCTAATTCCCCAACACCAGGTCCAGTATGGCCCCTTCCCGAGTTGGACTATTTACATACTGCTCTAGAAAACCCTCCTGGATGCTCCTGACAAATTCTGCTCCATCTAGACCTCTAACACTAAGTGAATCCCAGTCAATGTTGGGAAAATTAAAATCTCCTATCACCACCACCCTGTTGTTCCTACATCTTTCCATAAACTGTTTACATATTTACATATTTGTACCTCTATCTCACGCTCACTGTTGGGAGGCCTGTTGTACAGCCCCAACATTGTTACCGCACCCTTCCTATTTCTGAGTTCTGCCCATATTGCCTCACTGCTCGAGTCCTCCATAGTGCCCTCCTTCAGAACAGCTGTGATATCCTCTTTGACCAGTAATGCAACTCCTCCACCCCTTTTACCCTCCTCTCTATCCCGCCTGAAGCATCGATATCCTGGGATATTTAGTTGCCAATCATGCCCTTCCCTCAACCAAGTCTCAGTAATAGCAATAACATCATACTCCCAGGTACTAATCCAAGCCCTAAGTTCATCTGCCTTACCTACTACACTTCTTGCATTAAAACAAATGCACCTCAGACCACCACTCCCTTTGCGTTCATCATCTGCTCCCTGCCTACTCTTCCCCTTAGTCACGCTGACTTCGTTATCTAGTTCCTTACAGGCTTTCGTTACCACCTCCTTACTGTCCACTGACCTCCTCATTTGGTTCCCATCCCCCTGCCACATTAGTTTAAACCCTCCCCAACAGCGTTAGTAAAAGCACTCCCAAGGACATTGGTTCCAGTCCGGCCCAGGTGTAGACCGTCCAATTTGTAATAGTCCCACCTCCCCCAGAACCGGTCCCAATGTCCCAAAAATCTGAACCCCTCCTTCCTGCACCATCTCTCAAGCCAAGCATTCATCCTGACTATTCTTTCATTTCTACTCTGACTATCATGTGGCACTGGTAGCAATCCTGAGATTATTACCTCTGAGGTCCGACTTTTTAACTTGGCTCCTAACTCCCTAAATTCTGCTTGTAGGACCTCATCCCGTTTTTTACCTATGTCATTGGTGCCTATGTGCACAATGACAACTGGCTGTTCACCCTCCCCCTTCAGAATGTTCTGCAGCCGATCTGAGACATCCCTGACCCGTGTACCTGGGAGGCAACATACCATTCGGGAGTCTCGTTTTCGACCACAGAACCGCCTATCTACTCCCCTTACAATCGAATCCCCGATGACTATAGCCCTTCCACTCTTTTTCCCGCCCTTCCGAACACCGAACAGCAGAGCCAGCCACGGTGCCATGAACCTGGCCACTGCTGCCTTCCCCTGGTGAGCCATCTCCCTCAACAGTATCCAAAATGGTATACTTGTTTTGGAGGGAGATGACCGCAGGGGACTCCTGCACTGCCTTCCTGCTCTTTCTCTGCCTTTTGGTCACCCATTCCCTTTCTCCCTCAGCAATCCTAATCTGCGGTGTGACCAATTCGCGAAACGTGCTATCCACGACCTCCTCAGCATCGCGCATGCTCCAAAGTGAGTCCATCCGCAGCTCCAGAGCCGTCATGTGGTCTAACAAGAGCTGCAGCTGGACACACTTCCTGCACGTGAAGGAGTCAGGGACATCAGCCGTGTCCCTGAGCTCCCACATTGAGCAACAGGAGCATGACACGGGTCTGAGATCTCCTGCCATTTTTAATCTTAAGCTTAACTTAGTTTAATGAAAAAGGAATGAAAAGGTTTTACCAATCACACGATAAAAAAAAAGGGAAATAGAAAAAGCCTTACCTTATCTACACACCACCGAGTCCTTTTTTATTTGGTTAGAGGAGGAGGGCGGGTGGGAGACACTACAAGTGTGGTGTCTCGGGTTCAGAAACGGCCCAAATATATAGGGTTTTACTTACCCAGCAGCCCCCTGGTCTCCACCGAAAACAAAAGGAAATTAAGTTTACTTTGAAACTGACCTTCCCAGCTGATCACTCGCTCGCACTCTCTGCTCCCGAATAAGCTGCTGCAATGAAAGGATACTTTTGTGATCAGTCTGCCATGTGGGACCCTATCAAAAGCCTTGCTAAAATCCATATAGACTACATCAAATGCACTACCCTCATCGATCCTCCTTGTTGCCTCCTCAAAAAATTCAATCATTTTAGTCTCAGACATGACCTTCTCTTAACAAATCCATTCTGACTGCCTTTGATTAATCTGTGTCTTTCTAAATGAAGACTTATCCTGTTCCTCTGAATTTTTATTCAGAACCATACCAACGTTTTGCCCCTCCTCACACAGGGTACCCTTATAGCCTCTAATCGGCCCTACTGTTTAGTTATCCTCTTGCTCCTTATTATGTATTTATAAAAAATCTTGTGCTTTCCTTGATTTTCTTTGCCAATATTTTTTCATGCCCTCTCTTTGCTTTCCTAATTTCCTTTTAATTTCACCCCAACACTATTTATACTGCGCTAGGTTTTCTGTAGTATTGAGCCCTTGATATCTGTCATTAGCTCCCTTTTTTTGAACAGTGCCGTAGGATCGTTTCTGACCACCTGAGCAGGCTGAGATCTGGTTTAACGTCTCTTCTGAAACACAGCATGTCTAACAATACAGCACTCTTTTAGTATCACATTGAATTATCAGCCAGGATTATGTGCTCACTCCTTAATCTCTGAATCAGAGACAGGAGTGCAACTAATTCACCCAAGCTGACGCTGGATTTACTGAGGTGTTTATCATTCCATTTGCTCTTCATGGAGAGTGAACCGAGTGGTATTTCAGGAGGATCAAACATTTTAAGTATATATATAGTACAGTTCAGAGAGTTAGGGATTTAATATACTTGAATTATATAAATAAGTCTTAATGGCCCCAAAATTCCATGAGCCGCGATCAGATGTGCAAAGGGCCAAATCAAATTTTCTTCACAAAAGAAATGCATCAGTCTTCCTGAGTGCAGCACACCTCCCTTACTCAGATCCACACCACAATAGGGCCCACTTGTATCTAACTTTTTAAAAATTATTCATTCCTTCTCGGGATGTGTATGTCATTGGCAAGGACATTTATTGGCCTCCATAATTGTCCCCGAGAAGGTGGTGGTGAGCCATCTTCTTGAACCTCTGCAGTCCATGTAGTGTAAGTACACTCACAATGCCTTTAGGTAGAGAGTTCAAGGATTTTGACCCAGTGACAATGTGCAAGTCAGAATCATGTGTGATCTGAAGGGGTGGTGTTCCCATTTGCTTGCTGCCCTTGTTCTTCTAGGTGGTAGAGGTCGCTGGTTTGGAAGGTGCTGTCAAAGAAGCCTTGGCAAGTTGCTGCAGTCCATCTTGTAGATGATACAGACTGCAGCCACTGTGCACTGGTGGTGGAGGGCTGGATTTTTAGGCAGTGGATGGGTTGCCAATCAAGACGATTGCATTGTCCTGGATGGTGTCGAGCTTCTTGACTGTTGTTGGAACTGCACCCATCCAGGCAAGTGGAGGGTATTCCACCATATTGCTGACTTGTCCCTTGTAGATGGTGGAAGGGCTTTTCGGGAGTCAGGAAGTGAGTCACTCACTGCAGAATACCCAGCCTCTGACCTGCTCTTGTAATCACAGTATTTATGAGACTCCAGGATTTTGATGGTGGGGGAAATCAGTGATGGTGATGCCATTGAAATAAATATGTACTATCTGATAGCCATTACAGAGGCCACAGATGACATAGATTGGGACTTGAATATTGAAGTGTCCATGACATTTAGGAAGGACAGGAAGCTAGGAAAAGGTAGAGGGGTGGCTTTGTTAATTAATGATGGTATTAGTGCATTAGAGAAGGATGACCTAAGTTCAGGAAACCAGGATGTAGAAACGGTTTGCGTAGAGATGAGAAATCATAAAGGTAAGAAGTCACTCGTGGGTGTGGTGTACAGGCCCCCTAATAGTAATCGCACGGTAGGACAGAGTACAAAGGAAGAAAAAAATGGGAGCTTTTCAGAAAGGTATGGCAATAATCATAGGTGATTTTAATCTACATATAGACTGGAAGAATCAGATGGGCAAAGGTAGCCTAGGTGAGGGGTTCATAGAATGTTTGCGGGAAAGTTTCTTAGAAAAGCACATTCTGGAACCAACCAGAGGGCAGGCTATACTAGATCTGGTATTGTGCAACGAGATAGGATCAATTGATGATCTCACAGTGAAGGCACCCTAGGCAGCAGCGATCATAATATGATTGAATTTTACGTTCAGTTTGAGGGAGAGATGAATGAGTCCAAGACGAGTATTTTAAACTTAAACAAGGGCAATTATGAGGACATGAAAGCAGAGCTAGCTAAAGTGAGCTGGCAAATTAGGTTAAGGGAGAGGCCAATAGAGATGCAATGGCAGTCATATAAGGGGATATTCCAGAATACACAGAATAGATGCATTCCAATGAGAAAGAAAAATTCCAAGGGGTAGACCCATTATCTATGGTTAACTAAAAAAGTTAAAGATAGCTATCAAACTTAAAGAAAAAGCATATCATTGCAAAAAGATGGGTGGCAGGTCAGAATTTTGGACAGAATATAAAAAACAGCAAACAATGACTAAATGATTGATAAGGAGGGAAAAATTAGATCACAAGAGAAAGCTACCTGCAAATATAAAAAGATAGTAAGAGTTTCTATAGATATTTAAAAAAGAGTTAACAAGGTGAGCATTGGTCCTATAGAAATTGAGTCTGGGGAAATAATAAGGGAAAATAAGGAGATGGCAGATGAATTGAACAGGTATTTTGCATTGGTCTTCACTACAGAGGATGCAAGTAACATCCCAGAAATAGCTGTAAATCAGGAAATGGATGGGAGGGAGGAACTCAAGAAAATTACAATCACCAGGGAAGTAGTACTGAGCAAATTGTTGGAGCTGCAGGCTGACGTCCTCGGGTACTGATGGACTTCATCCTAGGTTCCTAAAAGAAGTGGCTAGTGAGATAGTTGATGTGTTGGTTTTAATTTTCCAAAATTCCCTAGATTCGGGGAAGGTTCCATTAAGTTGGAAAATAACGAATGTAACTCCTTTGTTCAAAAAGGGAGAGAGACAGAAAGCAGGAAATTACAGGTCAGTTAGCTTAACATCAGTCTTAGGGAAAATGTTAGAAGTTATTATTAAAGATGTTACAGCAGGGCACTTCAAAAAATTCAAGGTAATCAGGCAGAGTCAATATGGTTTTGTGAAAAGGAAATCATGTTTAACCAATTTATTGGAGTTCTTTGAAGAGCTAATGTGCTGTAGATAAACGGGAACTGGTGGATGTACTGTTCTTAGATTTCCAGATGGCATTTGATAAGGTACCACATGACAGGCTATTGCAGAAAATAAAAGCTCATGGTGTAGGGAGCAACATATTGACATGGATAGAAGATTGGCTAGCTAACAAGAAACGGGGAGTAGACATAAAAGGTTCATTTTCTGGTTGGCAATATGCAAGGATCAGTGCTTGGGTCTCAACTTTTACAATTTATATTTACGACTTGGATGAGGGGTAAAATATGGTTGCTAAATTTGCTGATGACACAAAGAAAGGTAGGAAAGTAACTTGTGAAGAGGAGATAAGGAGGCTACAAAGGTATATATATAGGTTAAGTGAGTGGGCAAAGAGATGGCATATGGAGTATAATGTGGGAAAATGCAAAACTGGCCATTTTGCAGGAAGAATAAAAAAGAAGCATATCATCTAAATGGTGAAAGATTGCCGAGCTCTAAGATGCAGAGGGATCTGGGTGTCCTAGTGCATGAATCGCAAAAGGTTAGTAAGTAGGTTCAGCAACTAATTAGGAAAGCTAATATAATGTTATTGTTTATTGCAAGGGGAATTGAATACAAAAGTAGGGAGGTTATACTTCAGTTATACAGGACATTGGTGAGATCACATCTGGAGTACTGTGTACAGTATTGGTCTCCTTATTTAAGGAACGATGGAAGTGTGTTGGAAACAGTTCAGAGAAGGTTTACTAGACTAATACCTGTCTTCTGAGGAAAGTTTGAACAGGCTAAGCATGTATCCACTGGAGTTTAGAAGAGTAAGAGGCGACTTGATTGAAACATATAAGATTCTGAGGGCTCTTGTCAGGGTGAATGTGGAAAGGATGTTTTCCCTTGTGGAGAATCTAGAACTAGGAGTCACTATTGAAAAACAAGAGATTGCCCATTTAAGACAGAGATGTGGAGAAATTTTTTTCTCAGAGGATCATGAGTCTTTGGAACTCTCCTCCTCAAATTGCTGTGGAAGCAGATTCTTTAAATATTTTTAAGGCAGAGGCAGATAGATTCTTGATAAGCAAGGGGGTGAAAGGTTATCGGGGGTAGGCGGGAATGTGGAGTCAAGGTTACAATCAGTTCATCCATGGACTGTGCTGTGGTCACTCTTATCAATACTGTCATTAACAGATGCACCTGCCACAGGTAGAATGGTGAGGATGAGATCAAGTAGGTTTTTCCTTCTTGTTAGTTCTCTCATTATCTGCCGCAAGTCTCGTCTTGCAGCTGTGTCCATCAGGATTCAGCCAGCTTGGTCACTTGTGTTGCTACTGAACCACTCTTAGTGATGGATATTGAAGTTCCCCCCACCCAGAGTACATTCTATTCCCTTGCTACCCTCAGTGCTTCTTCCAATAGGTGTTCAACATGAAGCAGTACTGATTCATCAGCTGAGGGAGAGTGGTAGGTGATAATCAGCAGGAGGTTTCCTTGCCCCTGTTTGACCTGATGCTGTGAGACATCATGTGGTCAGGAGACAGTGTTGAAGACTGTCAGGCCCACTCCCTCCCAACTGTACACCATTGGGCCGCCACCTCTGGTGGGTCTGTCCTACCAGTGGGAAAGAATATACTCAGGGATAGTGATAGAGGGGTCTGAAATATTGGCTCATAGGTACAATTCTGTGAGTATGACTATGTCAGGCTGTTGCTTGACTTGTATGTGGGACAACTTTCTCAACTTAGGCACAAAGTTCCCAGTTGTTAGTGAGGAGGACTTTACAGTGTTGACTGGGCTGAGTGTGCCTTTCTCCTAAGCCGATGTTGAAGCTGAGTGGTCCATCCAGTTTTATTCTTATTATACTTCTTTGCAATGATTTAATACAACTGAATGGCTTGCTAGGCCATTTCAGAGGGCAGTTAAGAGTCAACCACATTGTTGTGGGTCTGAAGTCAAATATAGATCAGACTGGATAAGAATGGCAGGTTTCATTTCTTAAAGGGTTTTTAAAAATTGAATTCAATTTACATATTGTGCACATGTCTCTGGATTACTAGTTCAGCAACGTAACCACTATGCCACTGTACCGTACTCCATCTGGAACCTGATGCTCCTCATCTCTCAGCATAATGGAGCCCTGTTGAACTGAGAAGGTGTCAACTTTGGAGATATAGACCAGGATTTTACCGCTTCTCCAGAAGGCGGGCTGGGAGGTGGGGAGAGCTGGTAAAATTGTGGGGAGCTGAGCCAGTCCGGCTCCTTGATCCGTTCCTGCCATCGGGGCATTTTACCTATGGCGGGACCAGATGCGGAGAGGCTGCTCACTCCATGGAGGTGGGCAGCTAATTTCCATAATTAAAGGCCCAATTAAGGGTCATTTTACAGTGCTGTTGGCATTTTGCCAACTGCGGCATGACCCCTTACCACTTGGGAAGGGTGCCAGCTAAATAGAGGCAGCCTCCCATTGGCAGCCCGGGGTGGGGATCGGGGGAGGGGGGGGGGGGTGGTGCGGTGTGGGGGTCGGGGGGAAGGTTTAATTATACAATGAGAGAGCTGCGGGCATGGAAGACAACCCCCCACCCCAGCCCCAATAATTTCCCCAAATGGGTTTCCCCTTGACACTGAGCACCATGATTTATTTTTCTTTCATTACCTGGAATCGGCCTCAGCTGTCCTGCAGTCCTCAGCAGCGATGATCTCTCCCAGTGGTGCTGCTAAGGCTTCAGAGCTGCCAGTACTCTGATTAGGTGGTAAAATTGCCAAGCATATCCCACTGCCAGGAAGTGCGGGCTCAGGACATGCTTTTTACCCCAATGTCAAGGTCCTGACTTCCCTTGTAAAATTCAGCCCATAGAGTCCACTTCATGTCATTGGTCTTGTAAGTGCCAGATGGAGATTCCACCTCCGAACAGACTGAGAACTTCTGGAGTCAGCAGGGACCCATGTAATTAGGTCCTTGCATTTTCCTACTGGGTTCCACTGCATTCTGCTGGAACTAAGCATTCCTGCTGAGAGACCAGTCTAACTGTCAAGTAAATGCAAGGCCAATATAACAAGTAAATTAAGTCAGATAATTGCAAGGCATATGTACCATATTTAACTCACTGATCATTTGTGTTGAGTATTTTTCCTAATACTAGCAACAAATTAAAAACTACAGCAAAGCTGTGTTGTTGCCATCGCACTTCACTTAGCAACCGATAAGTGTTGTGATTACTTTTGATATTTGCTTTTTGTTTTAGGACTTAATTTCACAAAAGCACATCTGTGAGATGAAATGCAGTTTTAATAGAGTGATTATCATTGATTTCCAGACAATTTCTCAATTCTGAGTACTATTTTATACTGCCATGTGAATAAAAGAAGCGCTTGTAGGAATGGGTTTTAGTTGGCTGCTGATCAACATTGTCAGTGAATATTTAGTCACCTCACTTAGATGATCTGCAATCAATGGAGATGTGTCTGTTTATGTGTGGGAGGGAGACAGGTAGTGCAGAAAAACAGAAGGAGACCGTGTGAGTCTATAGCAAGAGACACAGATATTGTGTGTATATAGAGAGAGGAAGAGTGACTCAGTTTATGGCCTGGAATTAAACCTAACCTGTGAGGTTTTATGCTCCATTGACTTCGATGGAGTATAATTTCGAGTGGGGTGTAAATTGGATGTCTGACCTGAACCTGGCCCATTCTTGCCTGGAAGATTAGGTTAAAATTGGGCTTATGTGTTTGGCAAATCATACAATCGTAAAATTTAACAGTACAGAAGGAGGTCCTTCTGCCCAGCATGCTTGTAGCAGCTTCTGAAAAAGCTACTCACTTAGTCCCTGGCTTTTCCCATAGCCTTTTAAGTTTTTTTTAACTTTTCAATTATTTATCCACTTCTCTTTTAAAATTTTTCTTTTGAATTCTGTTTCCTGCACTGTTTCTGGTATGCATTCTATATACTGACAACTCTCAATATATAAAAGTAATCTTCTAATTTATGCCCTCTAGTTACTGAATCAGCAACCACAACAACAACAACTTATATTTATATAGCACCCTTAACGTAATAAAATGTCCCAAGGTGTTTTCTCAGGAGCGTTATAAAATAAAGTATAACATTGAGCCGCATAAGGAAATATAGAGCTGAATTTTACCTTGGGTGGACGGGAATTTGCCACCGACATGAAAGTTGGTGGCGAGCCCGCTTCCACCTAGCCTGGGGATCCGTCCTGTATTTTACGGGTCCCCAGGCTTTAATTGTCTTGAGGTGGGACTTCCACCCACTTGAGGGAGGAGGTCCCGCCTCAGTGAGCTGCTGGCCAAACAGCAGCAGCTCTTAGTCCCACCGGGAGCGGTAGCCACTGCTGAAACTGCAGCTCAGCCGATGCCATGGAGCCGGGAGAGTGAGTGAATTGGGCATGCCTTACCAGGGCGATCGGTCCTTCCCTGATGAGGCTGGAGTGGTAGTTTGGGTGAAGGGGGGGGGTGGGGGGTGTGGAGTCTTGGGTCCTGTGGTTGGGTTGGGAGGCGGGGCAGCCCTCAATCGGGCACCCTGTGCCCGACTGCCACGCACCCCCCCGCCCCCCCTGGGGCGCAGAAAGGCCGGCAGCTATCGCTGGGCGGCCTTTCACGTCCCCAGCATGCCCGCTTGCCACGGGTAAAATACCCGTGGAGGCGGGTGCGTGCCCTTAAGTGGCCGTTAAGTGGCCACTTAAGGCTCTTGATTGGCCTCAGGCAGGTGGGCCGTTTCCCCCCCACACCTGACCGCTGTAAAGTCGACCGGAGTCGGGAGCGGGGCGGGTGGGCCTCCCGGAGTCTCCCGCTCAACCTTACGCCGCCCCCACATCACCAACTGAACCGCTGGGGTGGCGTAAAATTCAGCCCATTAGATCTAATGACCAAAAGCTTGGTTAAAAAGGTAGGTTTTAAGGAGTGTCTTCAAGAAGGAAAGTGAGGTAGTGAGGCGGATAGGTGTAGGGAGGTAATTCCAGAGCTTGGGGCCCAGGCAACTGAAGGCGTGGCCACCAATGGTGAAGCGATTAAAATCAGGGATGCACAAGAGGCCAGAATTCGAGGAGCACAGATATCTTGGAGGGTTGTGGAGCTGGAGGAGATTATAGAGATAGGGAGGGACAAGGCCATGGAGGGATTTGAAAACAAGGATGAGAATTTTAAAATCAAAGCATTGCTTGACTGGGAGCCAGTGTAGGTCAGTGAGTACAGAAGTGATTGGGGAACAGGACTTGGTGTGAGTTAAGACCTGGGCAGCAGAGTTTTGGATGACATCAAGTTTACCAGTGGAAATAGCTTTTCTTGATTTATATTCTCAAGATCTGTCATAATTTTGAACTCCTCTATCAAATCTCCTCTTAATCTTTTCAACACAAGAACTCAAGAAATAGGAGCTTGGCCCCTTCTCCTGAGACTGTGCCCCTATGTTTTAGATTCCCTGAACAGCGGAAATAATCTCTCAGTGTCTACAATAACCAGTCCCTTTAGAATCTTATATGTTTCAATGAGAGCACCTCTCATTCTTCTAAACTCCAGAGAAGATAGGCCCAATTTACTTAGTCTCTCATCATAGGACAACCCCCCCATCCCAGGGACCAATCAGGTGAACCTTCGCTGCACCGCCTCCAATGCAAATATATCCTTTCTTAAATGTGGAGACCAAAACTGCACACAGTATTCCAGCTGTGGTCTCACCAAAACCCTGTACAATTGTAGCAACACTTCCTTATTCCTGGACTCCAATCCCCTTGCAATAAAGGCCAACATGTTATTACTCTCAACCAAGGCAGCTCTTGTGTGAATCTTTTCTGCACCAGTGCCTTGACATCTTTCCTAATGTAAAACGAAACACATAGAGAATAACGAATATATGCCTGTGTACAGAAGAAAGGTGCAACTGAGCATGCCTATTGAGATAGACAGAGAGAAGTTGTGTACCTGTATTTGAAGAGAGAAGAGTCGAATTTCATGTACTGTTGTAAATCACTCTAAATAATTAAGAACTGTTGTTAATCTTGCCAAAATGATCCTGTGCGAATAGAACATTTTGCTGGCCAGGTGATTTGCATAATAATCTTTGATCTGAGTGCTAATTTGGGTGGCTGTAGGGAGCACAGTAGGCAAGAATTGTGTGTAAGTTAAATTTCAAGAGATGAGTTCAATTAAAGGAAAGTTACTCAACAGGGTGACAAAAAATTCTGCAAGTGTTTACGGAGTCTGTAAAAGCATCTCAACCCACTAGCAGCATGAGTCTGCAGGCAAATGACTGAGCAGCCCAGTACCTGAGCCACCCCCACCCCCCTGCCATTTGACAGCTGTTGGAAGTATAGGTGGTGCTGCATGAAGTGACTTCAAGGGCACCCATGAAGATGACTCCATGGCATTATCCCAATACTCCACAACGCAGTATGCTGGAAGGAGGTGGAAGTATGCTTGATGTTATAGCTGACCAGTTTTGTCACTGCATGTACCAACCCTATGGTACATCCTAGCAACAGGGTTCCTTTCCAAGATGGCACAGCTCTGCATCTAGCTTTCTGCTGACCCAGACCAGGTGAGGATAATTCTGCTCAGTTATCACCAGTTAAGTGCAAAAAGGGCTATAAATATGGATGGTGGTATCTTGGCAGGTATCACCAATCAGGCTTTTCCAGCTGATGATCATCTTGGCACGCTTTCTTTCATGCAGTGTCACATAAAGCCTGATCACTTCAATACTTTTGAAGGACCATAAGAAATAGGAACAGGAGTAGGCCATTTGGTTCTTCGAGCCTGCTCCACCATTCAACATGATTATGGCTGATCTTCTTACTCAACTCCACCTTCTTGTACTATCTCCATATCCCTTAATTTCCTTAATATCTAAAAATCTAGCAACATCAGTCTTAAATGTACTCCATGGCTAAGCATCCACCTCTCTCCGGCGTAGAGAATTCCAATGATTCACAAACTTTTGAGAGAAGAAATTTCTCCTCATCTCATTCTAAATGGCCAACCCCTTATTCTGAGACTGTGACCCAGTGTTCTAAATTCCCCAGCCAGGGGAAACATTTTCTCAGCATCTAAGTTCCCTTAAGAATTTTATATGTTTCAATTAGATCATTGCTCATTCTTCTAAATTCAAGGGAATATAGATCTAGTCAATCTTTTCATTGAACAATCCCTTCATCTGAATAACCAGTCTAATGAGCCTTTGTTGCACTCCCTCCAGGGCAAGTATGTCCTTCCTTAGATAAGGAGACCAAAACTGCACACAGTACTCCAGGTGTGTACTCATCAATGTCTTGTATAATTGCAGTAAAACCTCTTTGGTCTTATACTCCAAACCCTTTGTAACAAAAGCTAACATACCATTTGCCTTCCAAATTGCATGCTGTACCTGCATATTAACTTCCTATGATTCGTGTATGAGGACACCTTCTGGAGCCTTTTTGCATCATCCTCATCGCTTACTTTCTCACTTATCTTTGTATCATTAGCAAACTTAGATGCATTACACTCAGTCCCCTCATCTAACTCATTAATATAGATTGTAAATAGCTGAGGCCCAAGTACTGAGCCTTGCACTATCCCAGTAATTATAACCTGCCAACCCTAAAATGTCCCATATATTCCATTAACAAATCCTCAGTCCATGCTAATATATTACTCCAATCCCATGAATCCCAATATTATGTTTAATAACTTCTTGTGTGACACCTTATTGAATGCTTTTTGAAAATCCAAATGCACTGCATCCACTAGTCCCCCTTACCTATCTTACTAGCTACATCCTCAAAAAGCTTAAACAGATTTGTCAAACACGATTTCCTTTTCATAAATCCATGTTAATTCTGCTTAATCAAATTATGATTTTCTAAGTGCCCTGTTACCAGGTCCCTAATAATAGATTCTAGGTTTTGCCTGCTACTGATGTTAGGCGAACTGGCCAATAGCTCATAGTTTTCTCTTTTCCTCTTTTCTTAAATAGTGGGGTTATGTTTGCAATGACCCAGCAGAACGGTTGTTAGTCCTTCACACATATTTGGGCCGAATGTCACAACAACCTATCTTGAGAGTTTGAGCCTCTATTTGCACTAACAAAACCTGTCTGCAGATGTGAGTGTGCTGGCAATAGTGTGTGGACATGACGCACCTTTTATAATGTCTGGTCAGCTTGACTTAGGAATATATTAACATAGAAAGTGTTGGAGGAAGAAAAGACTATGCTCAATCTAGTTTTCTTTCCACCATCCTGGTAGTCCCATGATGCAACAAAAATGGAATTGTTGACTAACCATGGCAATCAATCTCGATCAATTAGTGTATAACAAACCCAGACATCCCTTTGCTGCACATCTTTGGCTCGCCAGATAAGAGTGTCATGTGTAGAAGAGGCATAAACCCTGAGTTATCGGTCTCTGCTCCTTTTTCCAGTTGTAATGCCTCATGAACAGGGACAAAAAATTCTCCCTCCACCTTAGGTATTTGTAATCATTGAGAGAGAATGTTTGTATGTGTGCATGTGTGTGAGGTAGATGAGGAGCAGATGATATTTTTAATGATTCTGTGTGAAATTCTACATTATCTATTGTAGCACAGACCTGAGCAGCTTGAGTACCCTGGACTCCTTCATTCTATTATGAAACATCTGTCACCATGATGAATAGCTGACTGCACATCAGCCTCCACATTTGTAATGTTCCTGTCTCTGATACGCAGCTGACATGAAACCCCCTTCTGCTTCTGTTTGATTTGTAATCAGTACTGCTTAACAGTGAGGACTGGTGCAGAATTTGATCAGATGAGTAAGCAGCAGTCTGGGCTAAACTGCAAATTTGTCCTTTGTTTCTTTTTTAAAAATTAACTATATACCAAGCTGGTTGGATGGTCAGTTTCATTTGATCTAAGTATGTTTACTGAACTTGCTAGATTAAGGATTAAATCGTAGCAAATCTTTGCTGTCACCGTGACTGAAAGTGATTTTATTTATTACAGTTAGCTTTTTATGCCATATTCAAACATACATTCAAATTTACCTTAAATATTCATGCCCTCCACCACTGGTGCACCATAGCTAAAGTGTAACCTATCTACAAGATGCAGTACCGCAACTCACCAAGGCTCCTTTGACAGCATCTTCCAAGCCTGTGACCTCTACCACCTAGAAGAACAAGGGCAGCAGATGCATGGGAAAACCACCACCTGCAAGTTCCCCTCCAAGTCACACACCATCCTGACTCGGAACTATATCGCCATTCCTTCACTGTTGCTGGATCAAAATCCTGGAACTCCCTCCCTAACATCACTGTGGGTGAACCTACACTACATGGAACTCAGTAGTTCACGAAGATGGCTCAACACCACCTTTTCAAGGGCAATTAGGGATGGGCAATAAGTGCTGGCCTAGCTAGTAGTCCCCACATCCCATGAATAAGTTAAAAAAAGTAAATGCTGAGGCAATACCAGTTATTTGATTAGCTGAAGGATGTCACTAGTTCCAGGAATCAGGTCAGGACTCCTGACTTAGATAGAAGTTCTACTCTTGCACCAGTATCAGCCCTGTGGCTCTTCTTTGTATTGCCTTCAACACTTGAATGTCTTTTACCTGTGTCTTGGTGACCAGAACTGGTTTGATCTGTCTAGAGCACACTGCAGTTCGAGCATGACCTCCTCAGACTTATATTCTACTGTTTGGCTACTTAGTTCAGCATTCCAATTATTTTCTTGATTGAAGCTCTGCATTGGTTGGATATGTCGAGGGTTGAGTCTATTATGACTTCTAGGTCTTTTCTGCTTTGATCCTTTGCTTTTTTAACACATTTATGGAATAGATGTGCTACCATGAAATTGAAATTGGAACAAGTGCCAACATAAAATTGATGGAGGAAGTGGTCTCAGATTGACCTGGGATATTGAAAGAGGAGAACAGTATCCACCTTCAACAGAGAGGCCTAAAGTGTTAGCTTTAATTGGTGGAGCAAAGTGGAGGAAAAAAGGGCCAAAATATCAAAAGGACCTAGGAGTGGATAAAAAAAACTCCCAGAGACATCCAAACCAGGTCATGGTGATAGTGGTGTTGATGGCAATCTTTTTATATGAAGCCTGCCAACTCTATGATAAGCAACTGAATGGGTCACAAAGAATTTTGGTGACCTCTGTACTGGCTAAATATATTAGAATCCACAATAGGCTAAAATTGTGTATCATAACTGCGTTTTCACTTGTATATCAAACTTTATATTAATTCTCTCAACCACCACACATTTTCAAAAACCACAAATAAAAAGCCCTCGCCTACAACTTGGCCAAATGTAGACTGATATCTGTGATCTAATATTCTTGTATAGTCACTGAACAACTGGTCTGTGATTCAGAATAATTTCTCTGTGTACCTTTGCAATGGGGTCTTCACATGTGTGCACCAGTCAGCATTGCACTGGTGAAGCTACATATCTGTGAGCACAATCTACAGCTTGACCAATTCTGAAGCTTAAAAAATTAATGTAAAAAACCTGCTACGCTGCAGAAGCCCTCTAGCTTAACCATTAATCACCATAATAAAGCTATTACATAACAATTACACACATTACAAATATCTTTGCTGGATTTAAAGCACTTCTTGGAGCCAAGAATATTAGGGAACAGCATAACCTAGATTATGGAGTACCAACCAATTGTGCAAGAATGTTAATGCATAGATTAGGCCCACAGTTCTGTGCACAGAAGTCTTACCTCAGTTTGTTATGGGAAGTCACTGAATGGAGACCAAACACTTTCATAGAGGGAGTGCATGAAGAATAATCAACTCAGCTTGCCTTTCTAACAGCCAGTTCAATGGTACTGGCAGAAGTCTAAAAGCAACTCACTTGTCCATCAGGTTTGCTACATGAGAGAAAAAAATGCAGCAAATAAACATCTTAAAAATACACAACAACATTTAGTAGGTCAGAATATGACCTTTGAAGGAGATAAAGAAATCTAATTGAATTTCTTGTCCTTTTTCACAGATGGACCCAGTTCAGAAAGCAGTGATAAATCACACGTTTGGGGTTCCTCTTCCTCCAAGAAGAAAACAAGTAATTTCATGCAACATCTGCCAACTAAGATTTAATTCTGATGTGAGTGTACAAGGGACAAGGATGCATTTGAGCCCATAGTTGATTGCTCCAGAGATGACACACAACACCCTGATGGACATTAGGCAAAAGCAAACACTGTTACTGAAACATCAACCCAGATTGGCATGTTCTAGGATTTTTAGGGCTACTTTTGTGTTGTAGGAACTAGTTCTACTGTGGTTGTCAACTGGTTATTTTGTATTCCAACCCTGGTGCCTTACTAGAACTGTTAATTTATTTATTTTATTGAAAACCTGTGCTAAAATAATAGAGAAGGGGAATGTGAAAAACCTGAATGATTTATTCAGATATAGGACTTTGAAAAAATTCTGGCATGTTGTCAATGCCAATTATTTTGCAGATGAAGAATCTTTTGACCCATTCAGCATCTTATCTCAGTCATCAATCACTTTTTGTCATGGATGAGCGGCAGTTCTGATTTGTTGTTCAAATTCACCAGAGCGAAAAATGTTGCACCTGGAGGCTTTAGAAAATATTCTCAAATAAAGGGTGCCACAGTGCTTGACTTTGTACAATCCACACAGCTATACTATAGGTGTATTCCATCTGTGAAATGTGTACAAACACAAGCCTTTTAATCCAGCACCGGTCTCAGCTAAAAAAAAAGTCATTGACGATCATGTGCACAAGTTGCTAAAAAGTATTAAAAGAGCCTTCCAAACACTGTAAGTACAGTATAGTCATTGCAGAAAGAATTGTTTACTCGAGAGGAAATGCCTTGATATATATCAAAAAGATATATCTAGCAAAAAGTTGTTATTTGGGGAGTGGAAGAAGCTAAAACAGCCATATGTCACATCAAAATGACGTCATGTGTAAATGACGTAACGATGAATTTTGATGTATTTTACATCATTATGTTAGTTCATTTACATTGTAAATCAAGCTTTGGATGACCTGAAATTCATTCTTCCAGAACAAAAGACTGAATTTTAAGACTGTGGGACACCAACCAAATAGTGGTGGTTCTTACAAATGTTTTTCAGTTTTCTTACATTGTTGCACACCTGACATTTGGTCTTGACTTACTCCCAAATACCAATAAATGAAGTCTCAGATGGAAGAATCACTACCAGAAAGCCACCTTCCACATGTCAGCTAGATAACAGGGGACCACAGGAATGTATCACCACAAGGTCACATACGTGTCCTCCTCAATATACCAGAGATCCAACAGATGCCCCGGTACCACACAATCACATAGCCATCCTTCCTATTAGATCAGTATAGATAAATGAAAAAACATAGAAAAATGTAGAGGGTTGCAATCTGCAGCACCCAACTGTTCATGCCTGTTGGAAATTCTTGTGCTCACTTGTGGAATGTTTGGAGGTTGTCCAGGCCTTTTATTTGACTTGTAAGAGGCAGATGGAGGTTCCACCCCTTACATGACACTGGATATGGTGGAACCCAGCACAACCGGATCTCTGCTGTTATCCGGAGGTTCCACTGGTCTCCTACTGAAATTATGGCAGGAGACTGGTGGAGCCCCTTCCCCCACCCTGTGGAATTTCAGGATGGAAAAGTCCTGCTGTTTCAGCAGTTGTATCTAATAACATGCTTCTCCAGTCTAACATATTTCTCCAGTCTAACATTGAAGAGACATGGAAGAGAATTCCCTTGGGGCTTTCCTGATCTGCCACTGTAACATAGGTGGAAAATTGATGGAAACCCCAGAGAAACAATACAATGCGCCTTTTTCTGGGGATTTTGCTGGTCTTCTCCTGAAAAGACGTGAGGTGGGATATCAGGAGAACCCTGTGGAATTTCTAGGTGCTAGTAGCAATGATCAGGAATGCATTGCCTGAAAGGGTGGTGGTAGAAGATTCAATAGTAACTTTCAAAAGGGTTTAGGATATATACCTGAAAAGAGGACATTTGTAGCATAATCTGAATAGAGCAGGGGTGAGGAACTAGTTAGATAGCTCTTTCTCAGAATCGACACTCGCACGGTGGTCTGAATGGCCTCCTTCAATGCTGTATGATCCTATGATTCTATAAGCTATTTGCCTCCACACCCTGCCTATGGAAGCTATTCCAAAAAAGACCATTTTCTGAGCAACATCTCCTGACATACTACCACAATCAACCTCATCTCAGTTTAAACTCATGAATTTTACGAGTCCTCCAACATCAGGGATCGTGGTGGTGGAGTGGGGGTGGGGCCCGATAAATTCTTCCGGGAAATGCCCACCACGACCCTGGGCGCCGGGAAGGCCCCACTGCATTTTACTGGTGGTGGCAAGGCCTCAGTGCGGCGGGGCCTTCATTTTAATATGCAAATGCTATTACAATTTAAGGATAAAGAGCTACCTGGTAGCGACAGCCATCCCACGCCGATATTTCGGCTGCTGGCTGGCTGTTCGGAGTTCCGAGGCATCGCACTGGTGGGGAGTGAGGAGGAGTGAAAATTTCAGGGCGGGAGTGGGGGCAGTGGGTAAAACCACTCCGATTGGGTGTGGGGATGGTGGGAAGGCGTTGAGGGTCAAAGGTGCTGAAGTTGGGGGGTGAAAAATTGGTTTTCTGGGGATTGAATTATTTTATTTATCGATAACTCAGTGGGGGGGTGGTTGGAAATGGGATTGAAAGTATCACCACAATTTTATTTCCCATTTCAGGTTGGTGGTACCTTTAAAAATTTAACTGTTACTGAAGGGCTTGAAACCCTTTAAAAATGGCAACGGTGCCTGTGTAGTGGCACCGGACGCCATTGCCGGGGACGGAGTGGCCACCCCCAATGACGCCGTGGGGGGGGGGGGGCTGCTCCGCCCCCTCCATTTAAATGAGCCCCCACGCAAAATATTGCGGAGGCTCAGTGACGGCGCATCCACGCAGGAAGACTGGCGAGATCAGAGCACGTCGCCGAGATTTGTGGTGTGTTCATAAAATTCAGACCATATCTCTTGTTCTGTTGTTTTGTATAAATTCAAGTAGCCCTGACTGATCCTTAACATCCTGCATGCTACTTGAATGAACCAGATAGCAGCCTACCATCTAGCGAATACATAATGATTTAACTTTTTTAAACTGCATATTTATCACTGGCACAGCCATGGACACTTCTCGGTACACGTGATAATAACAACAACTTGCATTTAAAAAGTGCCTTTAGTGTAGGAAAATGTCTCAACGCACGTCACAAAAGCATAATCAGACAAAAAATACTTATCAAGTCAAAGAAGGAAATATTAGGACAGGTGATGTAGGCTTTAAAGAGTGCCTTAAAAAAGGAAAGAGAGGTGAGGAAGGACAAAGATTTAGGGAGAGAATTCCAGCATTTAATATCTAGAGGGCTGATGGCATGGTTGCTAATGATGGGGTGAAGGAAGTGAGGGATTCACAAGAATTGGAGGAACAATGGAGGAGGTTGCAGAGATACGGATGGCAAGGGCATGGAGGGATTTCAACAATAGAATCTTAAAATTGAATGATTGGTGGACCAGGAACTAATGTAGCACAACAAGCACAAACGCGATGAGTGAATGGAACTTGATACGAGTTAGAATATGGGTAGCAGAGTTTTACATGAGCTCAAGTTTACAAAGGATGGAAGATGGGAGGAAATCCGGCTGGAAGATTAGAATAGTCAAGTCTGGAAGGAGGTGGCTCCACAAATATCCCCATCCTCAATGATGGGGGAGCCCAGCACATCAGTGCGAAAGATAAGGCTGAAGCATTTGCAACAATCTTCAGCCAGAAGTGCCGAGTTGATGATCCATCTCGGCCTCCTCAGGAAGTCCCCAGCATCACAGATGCCAGACTTCAGCCAATTCGATTCACTCCGCGTGATATCAAGAAACGACTGAAGGCACTGGATACTGCAAAGGCTATGGGCCCTGACAACATTCCGGCAATAATACTGAAGACCTGTGCTCCAGAACTTGCCCCGCCCCTAGCCAAGCTGTTCCAGTACAGCTACAACACTGGCATCTACCCTGCAATGTGGAAAATTGCCCAGGTATATCCTGCACACAAAAAGCAGGACAAGTCCAACCTGGCCAATTAGTGCCCCACCTGTCTACTCTCAATCATCAGCAAAGTAATGGAAGGTGTCATCAACAGTGCCATCAAGCGGTACTTGCGTAGCAATAACCTGCTCAGTGATGCTCAATTTGGGTTCCACCAGGGCCACTCAGCTCCTGACCTCATTACAGCCTTGGTTCAAACAAGGACAAAAGAGCTGAACTCAAGAGGTGAGGTGAGAGTGACTATCCTTGACGTCAAGGCAGCTTTTGACCGAGTATGGCATCAAGGAGCCCTAGCAAAACTGAAGTCAATGGAAATCAGGGGAAAACTCTCTGCTGGTTGGAATCATACCTAGCGCAAGGGAAGATGGTTGTGGTTGTTGGAGGTCAATCATCTCAGTCCCAGGACATCATTGCAGGAGTTCCTCAGGGTAGTGTCCGAGGCCCAACCATCTTCAACTGCTTCATTAATGACCTTCCATCCACCATAAGGCCAGAAGTGGGGATGTTCGCTGATGATTGCACAATGTTCAGCACCATTCGCGACTCCTCAGATACTGAAGCAGTCCGAGTAGAAATGCAGCAAGACCTGGACAATATCCAGGCTTGGGCTGATAAGTGGCAAGTAACATTCGCGCCACACAAGTGCCAGACAATGACCATCTCAAACAAGAGAGAATCTAACCATCTCCCCTTGACATTCATTGGCATCATGCTTACTGAATTCCCCACTATCAACATCTTGGGGATTACCATTGACCAGAAACTGAACTGCAGTAGCCATATAAATACTGTGGCTACAAGATCAGGTCAGAAGCTAGGAGTCCTGTTGTGAGTAACTCATCTCCTGACTCCCCAAAGCCTGTCCACTATCTACAAGGGACAAAGTCAGGAGTGTGATGGAATACTCTCCACTTGCCTGGACGGGTGCAGTTCCAACAATACCCAAGAAGCTCGACACCATCCAGGACAAAGCAGCCCACTTGATTGGCATCCCATCTACAAACATTCACTCTCTCCACCACCGACGCAGAGTGGCAGCAGTGTGTACCATCTACAAGATGCACTGCAGCAATGCACCAAGGCTCCTTAGATAGCACCTTCCGAAAACGCGACCTCTACCTCCTAGAAGCAACAGATGCACGGGAACACCACCTCCTGCAAGTTCCCCTCCAAGCCACACACCATTCTGACCTGGAACTATATTGCCGTTCCTTCACAGTCGCTGGGTCAAAATCCTGCAACTCCCTTCCTCACAGCATTGTTGGTGTACCTACACCCCACCAAGGACTGCAGCAGTTCAAGAAGGCAGCTCATCACCACCTTCTCAAGGGCAATTAGGGATGGGCAATAAATGCTGGCCTAGCCAGCGATGCCCATATCCCATGAACAAATAAAGATTAGATTCTAGCATTTTCCCTCCGACTGATGTTAGGTTAACAGGTCTGTAGTTTCCTGTTTTCACTTTCCCTCCTTTCTTAAATTGTGTGATTACATTTGCTACCTTCCAATCTACAGGAGCCATTCCAGAGTCTATAGGATTTTGAAAGATGACAAGCAATAGATCTCCTATCTCTACAACAACCTTTTTCAACACTCTGGGATGTAGATCATCAGGTCCAGAGAATTTATTTACTTTAAGTCGCATTAATTTCTCTACTACTATTTTTTTACTAATATTAATATCTCGCAGTTCCTCATTTACCAGTAGTCCCTTGATTCTTCATTATTTCTGTGAGGTTTTTACTATTTTCCTCCATGAAGACAGACACAAAGTATTTGTTTAGTTTCTCTGCCATTTCCTTATTCTCCATTATAAATTCTCCTGACTCCGTTTGCAATGGACCCACATTTGTCTTTGCTAATCTTTTCCTTCTTACATACTTATAGAAGCTTTTACAGTCTGCTTTTATGTTTCTTGCTGGTTTACTCTCATATTCTAATTTCCCTTTCGTAATCTTTTTCTTGGCCCTCCTTTGCAGAATTCTGAAATGCTCCCAATCCTCAGGCTTACCATTTTTTTGGCAACTTTATATGCCTCTTCCTTTGCTCTAATGCAATCCTTGATTTCTTTCGTTAGCCATAGTTGGAACACTTTCCTTGCTGGGTTTTTGTGCATTAAGGGAATGCATTTTTGTTGTAAACTATGTATTAGTTCTTTAAATGTTAGCCATTGCCTATCTACTGTCATAACTTTTAATGTAGTTTCCCAATCCACCATGGCCAATTTGCCCTCATACCTTCATAGTTTCCTTTGCCTGGATTTAAGAACCTAGTTTCTGATTGAACTACAGCACTTTCAAACTTAATGTAAAATTCTATCATATTATGGTCACTCTTTGCTGAAGGCCCCTTTACAACAAGATTATTAATTAGCCCTTTTTCATTGCACAATACTAGATCTAAAATAGCCCATTCCCTTGTTGGTTCCTCAATGTACTGCTCTAGAAAACCATCTTGCATACATTCCACGAATGAATAAAAAAAAAGCAAAAGCATAGATGAGAGTTTCATCAGCAGATGGGCTAAAATGGAGGTGGAGATGGGCAATATCACAAAGTCGGTCGTCTAATTAATGGAGAGGATATGGGGTCTCTAGAGCTAATAGTGTGGGGATGGAAAGAAATTGCAGGAGCCTCTCTGACTTTGATTGGATATGTAAGTGCGGAATCAGGCGACGGCAGTCCCATTCAGCTGGACAACCATTGAGAGGCATTTGAGAAGGATGGTGTGATCAATCAATGGTTGCAGACTTGTCAAGAAGAATGAGGACAGTTTGTGGCTTAGGAAAAAATGATGGATACATCTGCGCAGTCATAAACTCCCTCATTTACCATATGAGGGCTATTGGCTCTAAAATTCCTTCGGGGGTTCTGTTGGTCATCCACCATAAGTTTGGAGGGAGATGGAAAGAACCCCCAGGATAACAGTTGCTTGTGCTGGGTCTCTGTCAATTTGCTGGTTGTCTTATAATGGGCAAAACCTCCATCTGCTCCTTAGAAGGCAAATGTTAGCCAGTGCTGTGACTAGCTATGCCAGGAGTTCCTGCTCTTTAGGTTGGGCAGGCATACTATGGATCATTGGATGCCAATTGGCTGAGTGATCACATACATGTCTCCACAAAGGTGCAAGTGGATCCTGCCTGTGGGTTCTATGTCAGGCAAATGGTATTGACCTCCTTAGAACGGTAAATTTATTTTGTAAATGTTGCTGATCCATCACCTTACTTGGAGGCTGGGGGAGCGTGGTTGAGATTATGTTGATGCCTGGGGAATGTCTCATGGGCAGAGAAATACTGGCATTCCCAGCAGCCATGGGCAGATGGCTGTAGCCCTAGTGGAGATTGTGCCTGTATGTGCAATGGTGATTAGGTATTCTCCCACTAACTCCATAAACTTTGGCGGGGTCAGCGCTGGAGGGCACCAGGGGATAGGGTACAATCCTGGAACAATCCACAGGATATCAGCACAATTATATCTTGATCTTCCACTGGCCACAACTTGATTTTATGGTGGTAACTGGGCAGGTGCCAAAGGAAAATAGGACTGAGATCTGTAATGTCTCAACCCACATTAGCACCCATCCTATGTCCAGACATTATTCCCAATGGCAGCTGCCCATCTTTGGCAGAGGAGAATTTTAAGAATCTGAATTCAACTCCTGATGAAATAAAATTGGCATGAGTAGGTATTTATAGTTTCAGAGCACTTATTCATACAGAGGCTAAGAATGTAGCATAGTCAAGGAAAGCTCCATCAACTACAATATAAATGGTTATATTTTTCATTCCTCTTGTCAACAAACTCCTGGAGCCTACAATACTGAAATGCTGCATGTGCTTTCATTTGAACGATTACGTAGTAGTAAATCAGCTGGGATGACCTGGTGGATCAATATGCATTGTATAGTGTGTGGAAGAGGCATCTAGACAGAGATAGATGTACCTATGCTATCAGATAGATTTATCGAAAGAGCACATCTTACAGAATAATACAAGAGTGATAATCTCACCACTGCAGTATAATGTTAAGTTTCCTTGATGGATAAAGCATATCTGCTGAGATTCTTTCATGTTTTCTGTTTACAACATGTTTTATACATAAAAGTGAATATTACTTTTAATGCAAAATGTTTACCCACTTAATACTCCTGGTCAGTACTGAGTTGGAGCATTGTGATATGCATCGATGACTAGTAGGGATGTTGATCCATGTTCTATAACTTGTGCCACTCATTGGTAGACCTTACGCTTACATCAGCTGCGTGACTAAGATAAATCTTCGGCACAGTGGCGCAGTGGTTATCACTGCAGCCTCACAGCTCCAGCGACCCGGGTTCAATTCTGGGTACTGCCTGTGTGGAGTTTGCAAGTTCTCCCTGTGTCTGCGTGGGTTTCCTCCGGGTGCTCCGGTTTCCTCCCACAGCCAAAAGACTTGCAGGTTGATAGGTAAATTGGCTATTATAAATTGCCCCTAGTATAGGTAGGTGGTAGGGGAATATAGGGACAGGTGTGGATGTGGTAGGAATATGGGATTAATGTAGGATTAGTATAAATGCGTGGTTAATGGTCGGCACAGTCTCGGTGGGCTGAAGGGCCTGTTTCAGTGCTGTATCTCTAAATCAAAATCTAAATCAAATCAATTAGGAGCTTCATAGCAATATTATCATCATCTTGAAGTGGCACAATATATGACTTCTGCACATTATCCAGCCATTGTGTTGTGGCATTTCTGAACTGTATCCAACAATAAGTTTAAAGGTCCAAGAAAGAAGATTCACTCAACAGTTTTAAGGCCTAAATTGCACCTTTTTTGCCAGAATTTAGGCTCTCAGGAGCTTTAATGCCATTTAGAATAATTTTGTTTTTGTGCCCAAGCTCTATTGCTGTCACCACTGAGTTTTCCTGTGGGAAGGAGGATCAAATGAGGGATACCAGGAAGGTCAGGCTGCACGAGAGTTGCTCTTTGCCCACCTGCTATTACCTGCTTGTGCAGAGGTGACCAATACAGAAGCTCCTATTAGCAAAGGAATCTGGGACAGCAGACCCAGTGATGTGTGAACACTTGACTTACCATAGAGTTAGATGCCGTTTTTAGAAGCTCCCCAATCACATTATTTTCTGCTTTCAGTGGCACTGCATTAACAAAGGCACATCAGGATGATCAATAAACAACAAACCCCTGATTGGCTACACCCACTGAGATGCCACTAACTGCATTTACAGGTGTAGTTGCACCTACCTGGTGATGACAGTTGGTGATATGTCTTTACAGGGCCTGGGTCAGCCAAGAGCCGGATGCAGAGCTGTATTATTTACAGCCAGGACAACTGTAGCTACCATATCAAGCCTTCCTCCATTCCCTTTAAGCATACTGCAATACAAGTGTTGTGGTTGAGCAGTGCAGAGGACATCCATCTTTCCAGCTACCTCATGCAATACCATCTCCACTTCAGCAGCTATCAAACAAGGTTGCTGGGCTGCTCTGTCACTTGTCAGCAGACACATATTTGTACAGTAGGATTCTTTTCCCTTCATTTTTGCCTGCCATAATGTAACTCTCTCGGCATTCAGCCTTTGTAATGGCTGCAAAGGATTGAGCTTCCTTTTGAGTCTTTCAAAGATTCCAAGAGTTTTTGTAACTGCCATTTCCCTTTAATTGTCTGCATCCTTTAATTTTTACTTACATGTTATTTTCCTCTCCAACCACTAGTGTGCTCCTTGAACCTGTCCAAATCGACACCTGGAACTGTGAATAATTATGTAAATGAGCTGGCCTATGAAGGTTCTATTAATTAGCACATCATCACAGATGCGATTAGATTAATTATTGATATATTTATAACAGAAACTGGTCTCGCTGTCTTCTGGCTGGGAGAACATTTATGCTGAGTCTCAGCAGTTTGTTTTCCAGTGATAATAGTTGTGATTTCTGCTGATAGGTAGGATAATGTATTACAATAGGGCAGATTTTCTTGATGGAGAATAATTGGGTGCGTTTCTTTACTGATGTGCATTCTGACCTATACGATGTTCTGATAGTTGCTGTGTCCAGGAGATCTTCCGTAATGTATTATTAAAATTGTTAAGGGGGAGCATTATATATGGAAAGGATATTCCCTTATATTAATGATCCCCATTAAGTAAGCTTTTGTTTTATAAGGGTCGACATAGATCAAAGTGCATGGAACAAGTTGATTGCCATGCTGCAGAATCACAGATATGTATGTGTGTTTTGGGTCTTTTGCCCTTCTTACTCTGGATATTCAGCTTCTATATATTAGGCAGTTCTGATAGGTGAGTCTTAGCTCCCTATGAATTTGAAATTTAGATAAATATTGATATGTTTCACAAAGTAATGAACACAAAATCTTCCTTTACACAATTCCTGGGGCATTGTGTATTTAAATAACTGTCAGTTAAAATCAAAAGGAGCAACCAATCATATGCACAAATGAACAAACCATAGTATTTGAATTGTATTGCTTGATCAGGGTTTCTGAGGCTCATCTGCCGAAGTTATGACAGATGATCAGGAGATGCCCTGTAGAAATTCACCACTTTAATATCCTAGACTACTTCCTTGAAAATATTTGAGGGAGTGGCGACATTTATGAGAACTTTGTTCTCCCTGCATATAATTTGTGATTAGTTGTCTCCATCAGGAGATTCAGAGATTGAATTGCATCCAAAAATGGATAAAGAATACATGGTTTGCGAAGGAAATGATATTTGATGGGTTGGATGGCCATTTCTCATTCCTTACTGACTTTATAGTCTCATTTGATAGGGTAGGTTAGAATTATTAAAGAAACCATAAAACATCTGTTTAATTTTGTCTCTCATATCAGTCTGTTGGGTTATAACCGTGCTGCACAAAAATCATATCCAGCAGTTCTAAAGAACATAAATCATTGTATAAAAGACAGTTGGTTTGATGAAGATAAGTACAAGATATAATGCTCCTTTGATTAAGAAAGAATTGCTTGAATATTTGGTTATGAATGGGGTTGATTGTTTTAAGGGTAAATATAGGTAGAGTTCATAAGATCATGACATTGTTACAAATTAACCAGATCATTCCACCCATCTTAACTTAATAGTCGGGAAAGACCCTGTACTTCCCCATCCAGACATACAACTATTTTAAAAATAATTCTAGTGTTTTATTTCCGCTATCCTACCTGGAAGTTCAACTCCTTCAATGATCATTCTTTGTGTGAAGTAGAACCCTAAATTTTCTCCTTGATAGTTTGAACCTGGAAATCCACTTTCTCAAATGCTCTAAGGAACATGATATTTTGAGATGATGGATAATTAGGAATGTTTAGGAAGTCAACCGTCAAGGATGAATAATGTAGAATGTAATGTTAGATATGCTGTAATTTTATCTAATTTACTTTGGGGATGCAGGGAAAACATTTGTAGAACCTTTTTTCAGGAAATCATTAGTGCAGAGTGTATGCTCATAGTACTGTAGAATCCTACAACACAGAAGGAGGCCATTCAACCCATCTTACACGTTTTGCTCTTTGACAGAGCTATCCAATTAGTCCCATTCCTCTGCTCTTTTCCCATAGCCATGAAACAACATAAGAACATAGGAAATAGTTGCTGGAGTAAGCCATTTTGTCCTTTGAGCCTGCTCCGCCATTCAATAAGATCATGGCTGATCTTCTACCTCATCTCCATCTTCTTGCACTATCCCCTTATCCCACAATGCCCTTAGTACCCAAAAATCTATCGACCTCTGTAGTTTAAGGACCTGAAAGGGTTAAGGCTGGAGATAGTGAGATCAACCCCTCCCACTGTAGTGATGATGGTGTAATAGTCACATGGTAGTTGGCTTTGGAAGAAGAGAGTAGCAGCACGAAGGATGCTAGCTAGAGAGGCTTGTGGAGAGTGTAAATAGAGATGTGTAAATAATAAGAGTTATTAGCTGCCCTTATCCAGACTCCAAGACTTTATTAACAATGCCCATCTATGTTACAACTACAACAACAACACACAAAATGGTGGCACCAGTTAATGCAACCAGAAAGTACTGAAAACCCCTTGCTTCATGAAGTAGCACCAAGAGAACAGCGGATCATGTCGGGAGACTGAAAAGAGCTCCTGAGCTGCTCCGTAGCCGAGAAGATACTGACAGTCGGTGAGTCAGCTGTGCAGGCATTCGGACTGCACCATAGGAGGCTGGTGGTCTGCAACGAAACAGCCAGGATCAGCGATTGGGTTCAGAGTCACAGTGCCAGGTGACGGTCCAGGATCGAGTGAGAAGATTTTTAAAGGGGACATTGTTGGATAACGATGCACTGGGTCAGAAAAACGGGGAGAGAGTTCGATCTCTAGCAAAAAGGTGACTCAGGAGTAGGGCAGAGTGTACAGGAACTCTAGAAAGTGCAGGAAACCCCCAGAAAGAGCCCGAACACCTCCATTAAAGTCAAAATGATTTAAAAAGAAAGGGGAACACCCTAAAATCTTTACAAAGCCTAGGAACACAAAATGGATTATACAATCAGGAAGGACCCAATCAGGTACAAAATTGGTCCTTATGGAGGAAAAGATTCCTACTATTTTGGATAGCTTCCCAGCTGCATACTAAATCAGAAGCAGAACAAGTAAATACCTTTTTATACTATGGGTGCAGTTGTGGATGACGTGCTGGTCAGGCAAGGAATAAACAAGGCTTCTGATAAATTTGAGGATGTACTACAAGCCTTCGACAAATATTTGAATTTAAGGAGTAACAAAATCCTGGAAAGAGCAAAATTTAACAAGTGAGACCAGAAGATAGGAAGATCCATAAATTCTTTAATAAATGATCTGTACTGATTGGCTGAGGGATGTGACTATGGAGAATTGAAGGCGGAACTGATAAGGGACCGAATAGTCGCGGAAATAGCTGATCTCTTACAGTCGAAAGATGACCTTACACTCGACATGGCAGTCCAGATTGCACAACAGGCAGAAGTCCAAAGACAAAATAGAGAAATTCTGCGGGCTGAACAGAAGCCTTGATTTTGAAGAAATCCAATGACTGTGCAGTTCTTGAGGCCAAAGACAGAGAGGCAATCTATAGAGAAGACACACACAAATGAGAAGGTGCATGGCACTGGGAAACCGTGCCAGCGCTGTGGAGCCAGGAAGACCCATAGATGAGACCAGTATCTGGCTGGTAAAGCAGAATGTTTCAACTGTAAAAAGACAGGCCATGATGGAAAAATGTGCTAGAGCAAGACATCTTCACTCAAAATCACAAAGCAAAGGACCTTCACACAAAGAGTGGTGAATGAAGTACATCAACTTTGAGCAGAAAAGGAACCAGGAGATTTCCTAGGAGAAATTAATGATCTAAATCAAGGATTTTGGACAGCAGACATTTGTGTAAATGGACATCTAACGAATTTCAAATTGGACATAAGTGCTAGTGTCACAGCTCTGTCAGACCAAGAGCCATGGTCGATGCAACATTGCCTACAATCAGCGACACAGAGTTGCGTGGTCCAGACGGGACCCAACTGAAAGTGAAGGGTAAGCTTCACTATAAGAGATCTGATAAAGACCTCTGGTGCGGAAGTTATCCCAAGCAACTCTCCAATATAGAGGGAGACAAATTATGGAAACCAAATACATCTTGCAAAGCCAAGGATTTTCTCTTCTGAGCAGAAAAGCATGCTTAGGCTTCCATATGATCAAGGAGATTGATGAAGTCAAACAGCCACAGTAAACAAACAGTAAACAGTCACCTTCAAGCAGACTATCCAAAGCTTTTCTCAGGTCTAGGAAGGCTGAAGACAGATTATAGAATCACACTTAAAGAAGATGCCAGACCAGTATGTATCTTTGCACCCAGAAAGATACCACACCCATTGATGAACCAAGTTCAAGACCAGCTGGAAGAAATGACCAGGATGGGAGTCATTTCTCCTGTTAAGAAACCAATGGAGTGGTATTCAGCTATGGTTCCAGTCCCAAAACAAAATGGTACTATATTTGTGTGGATTTAACGCAGCTTAACAAAGCAGTGGAGGGAGAAATCCAACTAATGTCCACAGTGGATGACAGCTTGACAAAATTGTCTCAGAGCATCATGTTTACCAAACATGATTCCAATTGGGTTTTGGCACATTCTGTTGGATGAGACCTCAAGTATACTAAGCACATTTATAACCCTATTCGAAAGGTTTTGTTTCAACTGGTTATCGCTTGGGATAACGTCCGCACCGGAGATCTTCCAAAGTCCTATGTTAAACAACTTCGAAGGGCTCAAGGTCATTATCTGTCACATGGATGACATTCTGTTACATGGGCAGTCAGTAGAAGAACATGACCAAAGAGTTTGAGTAGTTTTGCAATGGCTCCAAGAAACAGGACTATCACTGAATGAGAAGTGTGAATTCTCAAAAACATCAATTCGTTTCTCGGGACATATAGTAAGCAGTAAGGGTATAATGGCAGACCCACAGAAGACACGAGTCATTACAGAATTCCCTACTCCTACTTCCGTTCAACAGCTCCAAAGATTCCTTGGACTGGAGAATCGGTTAGCCAAATTTCTACCTCATTTAGCGCAGGTAACAGAACCACTAAGACAGCTTCTCGAAAAAGATCAACGTGGTGTTGGAGTTCACATCAAGAACAAGCATTCCAGAAGATTAAAGATATGCTCATATCACCAGACATCTTGGCACACTATAACCCTACACTACCAACAATGATAGCTGCAGGCGCCTCCTCTATGGGATTAGGGACAGCCCTTTTTCAGGAGCAATCTGACCGTTCTCGGAGATCAATATACTACACAGCCAGAGCTTTGTCCGAGACAAAGACAAGGTATACGGTAATTGAGAAAGAACCACTTGCCTTCACATGGGCATGTGAGAAGTTTTCTGATTACATTGTTGGATTGAGAGTCATCATTGAGACAGACCATAACCCTGCAGAGTTACTGACGAGCAGGGAGATAAGAACGCAACTTCCTATGTTGCCTAAAAAATTACTTCCAGGTTTGGATGTCCGGGCCTATGAGAGAGTAAGAGACCAGGAAAACTCTTATAGAAGGCAACACATTTGAATATGCATCAAAAGATTTTGTGGCAGACACTTACCAAAACTGTATGAAGGCCAAAGATTATGGATACGAGACTTAGAAAGGGAAGGTACTGTAATCCATAGAGATGAAAACTACCAGAGATTGTATGTGGTTTACACAACTAAAAGAAACATACGTCGAAATAGGAGAAACATTATCCCTATTCTCCAGAAGCAACTGTCAATCATTCATTTGGAAGAACCAGATGATGATAAAGAAACCCAGAGCAACCAGGATACTACAATCCTTAGTAAAAATCAACCAAGTCAGCAATCAAGACTTACAAGGAAGACTACTGATTATCACTGTCAGGCTAGAACAAGATTAGGGAGACTCATGAAACCTCCTAACAGAGTAAATCTGTGAAGTCAGAGACTTGGGGGGAGAAAGGGTAGTAGGTAAAGTCAAGAATGTATATATGGTAAAGAAAATGTATGAATAAAGACTTAGGGGGAGATGTAGAATAAGGAACTGAAAGGGTTAATGCTGGAGACAGTGAGTAGTGATAATGATGTAACAGTCACATAGTAATGGGCTTTGGAAGAAGAGTGTAGCAGCACAAGGGATGCTAGCTAGAGAGGCTTGAGAAGAGTGTAAGTAGAGATGTGTAAATAATAAAAGAGTTAATAGTTGACCTTATCCAGACTCCGGGACTTTATTAACATAGCCCTAGCTATGCTACAACTACAACAACAATACACAACAGCCTCTGTCTTGAATATGCTCAATGACTGAGCATCCACAGCTTAGATCACCTCTAATTCTTCTAAACTGCAGAGAATATAGGTCTAGTCTACTCAATATCACTCGTAGGACACTCCCCTCATCCCAGGAATGAGACTAATGAATCTTTATTGCATTCCCCCTAGGGCTAGTATATTCTTCCTTAGGAATGGAGACCAAAAATGCACACAGTACTCCAGGTGTGGCCTCTCCAATGACCTGTATAATTGTTGTAAGACTTCTTTACTCTTGCACTCTAATCCCTTTGAAAGAAAAGCTAACATACCATTTACCTTTCTAATTGCTTGTTGCACCAGCTTGCTAACTTTCTGTGATTCATGTCCAAGAACACCCATGTCCCTCTGAATGAAAACATTTCCTAGTCTCTCACCATTCAAAACTATTCTGCTTCTTAAAAAAATTTTCCCCAAGCAGATCCAGCAGACAGTTCATGATTTTTGAAAGAATGGGATTGGTGAACCAAATGACCTTTTCTCATTTCTTGCTCTTTCTGTTCTTTAATGAAAGGATTTCTCCTTGAAACCTTGTAAAACTAGTTCCAGATTTGTGCTGTTACATAGAAGAAGAAATGCTAGTTGTTTAAGAGCTATTCTGCAGAAACTGATTATTGAAGGTACATCTAATGGCAAAATTAGGAAAGGTGTACTTTGTAATACAATAAATTAGAGTTAGCTTCCTTATGTATTGATAATGAGTAATAATATGCCCATTTACTTGGATTGATTATTTTCACCTGTTTCTTCTGTAACCCTATTTTCAGGTAACAAAAGCATATGCAAATAGTCCCCAATCTTTCCTTTCACGATTTGGTTTATCTTGACAACATTTAATAATTATTTTAAAATGATATTTTATGGAAACAAAGTACCAAACCAATCATCAGATTTTTTTTATTCATTCACGGGATGTGGGCGTCACTGGCTAGGTGGTTGCCCATCCCTAATTGCCCTTGAGAAGATGTTGGTGAGGTGCGTTATTGAACCGCTGCAGTCCTTGATGTGTAGGTACACCCACAGTGTCATTAGGAAGGGAGTTCTAGGATTTTGACTCAGCAACAATGAAGGAACGGCGATATAGTTCCAAGTCAAGATGGTGTGTGGCTTGGAAGGGAATTTGCAGATGGTGGTGTTTCCATGCATCTGCTGCCCTTGTCCTTCACAGGTTTGGAAGGTGCTGTCAAAGGAGCTTTGGTGAGTTGCTGTAGTGCATCTTGTAGATGGTACACATTGCTGCCACTGTGCGTTGGTGGTGAAGGGAGTGAATGTTGAAGGTGGTGGACAGGATGCCAATCAAGTGACTGCTTTGTCCTGGATGGTATTAAACTTCTTGAGTGCTGTTGGAGATGCACCCATCCAGGCAAGTGGAGAGTATTCCATCACACTCCTGACTTGTGTCTTGTAGAAGGAGGACAGGCACCAGGGAGTCAGGAGGTGAGTTACTCACCACAAAATTCCCAGCCTCTGACCTGCTGTTGTAGCCACAGTATTTATATGGCTGGTCCAGTTCAGTTTCTGCTAAATTGTAACTCCAGGATGTTGATGGGGGATTCAGCAATTGTAATGCCATTAAATATCAAGGGAAGATGGTTAGATTCTCTCTTGTTTGAGATGGTTATTGCCTGGCACTTGTGTGGCACAAATGTTCCTCGTCACTTATCAGCCCAAGCCTGGATGTTGTCCAGCTCTTGCTGCATATGGACACAGGCTGCTTCAGTATCTGACGAGCCATGAATGGTGCTGATCATTGTGCGTTGTCAGCGAACATCCCCACTTCTGACTTTATGATGGAGGGAATGTCATTGATGAAGCAGCTGAAGATGGTTGGGCCTAGGACACTACCCTGAGGAACTCCTGCAGTGATGTTCTGGGACAGAGATGATTGACCTCTAATAACCAAAACCATCTTCCTTTGCCCTAAGTATGACTTCAACCAGTGGAGAGTTTTACCCCGATTTCCATTGACTCCAGTTTTGCTTGGGCTCCTTGATTCCATACTCAGTCAAATGCTGCCTTGATATCAAGGGCAGTCACTCTCACCTTGCCTCTGGTGTTCAGTTCTTTTGTCCATGTTTGGACCAAGGCTATAATGAGGTCTGGAGTTGAGTGGAGTGGCCTTGACAGAACTCAAACTGAGCATCAGTGAGCAGTTTATTGCTGAGCAAGTGTTGCTTGATAGCACTGTCGACGACCCCTTCCATCACTTTGCTTATGATCGAGAGTAGACTGATAGGGCAGTAATTGGCCAGGTTGGATTTTTCCTGCTTTTTGTGACAAGGACATACTTGGGCAATTTTCTACATTGCCAGGTAGATGCCAGTGTTGTAGCTGTACTGGAACAGCTTGGCTAAGGGCGTGGCTAGTTCTGGAGCACAAGCCTTCAGTACTGTTGCCAGAATGTTGTCAGGCCCCAGAGTACTTGCAGTATCCAGTGCCTTCAGCCGTTTTTTGATATCACGTGAAGTGAATTGGATTGGCGGAAGATTGGCATCTGTGATACTGGGGACCTCAGGAGGACGCCGAGATGGATCATCCACTTGGCACTTCTGGCTAAAAATGGATGCAAATGCTTCAGCCTTATCTGTTACATTGATGTGCTGGGCTCCCCCATCATTGAGGATGGGGATATTTGTGGAACCTCCTCCTCCTGTTAGTTGTTTAATTGTCTGCCACCATTCACAACTGGATTTTTTTTAATTATTCGTTTGGAGGATGTGGGCATCGCTATTTAGGCCAGCATTTATTGCCCATCCCTAATTGCCCTTGTGAAGGTGAGCTGCCTGCTTGAACTGCTGCAGTCCTTAGGATATAGGTACATCCATATTGATGTTAGGAAGGGAGTTCCAGGAGTTTGACCCAGCGACAGTGAAGGAACAACAATATTGTTCCAAGTCAGGATGGTGTGTGGAGGAGAACTTGCAGGTGCTGGTGTACCCATGCATGTGCTGCCATTGTCCTTCTAGGTGGTAGGTGTGGCAGGACTGCAGAGCTTAGATCTGATCCATTGATTGTGGGATCGCTTAGCCCTGTCTATAGCAACTGCTTCTGCTGTTTGGCATGCAAGTAGCCCTGTGCTGTGGCTTCACCAGGCTCACATCACATTTTTAGGTATGCCTGGTGCTGCCCTTGGCATGCCCTCCTGTCCTTTTCATTGAACCAGGGTTGGCCACCCTGGTTTGATGGTAATGGTAGAGTGGAGGTTAGGCCAGGCCATGAGGTCACAGATTGTGTTTGAGTACAATTCTGCTGCTGCTGATGGCCCACAGCATCTCATAAATGCTCAAATTTGAATTGCTGGATCTGTTCGAAATTCATCCCATATAGCATGGTGGTAGTGCCACACAACATGATGGTGGGTATCCTCAATATGAAGACAGGATTTCATCTGCACAAGGACTGTGTGGTGGTCACTTCTACCAATACTGTCATGGACAGTGGTGCTACGGAGCCACTCTTGGTGATGGACATTGAAGTCCCCGACCCAGAGTACTTTCTGTGCCCTTGCTAACCTTCGTACTTCTTCTAATTAGTGTTCAACATGAAGAAGCACTGATTCATCAGCCGAGGGGGTGGCATTAGGTGTTAATCAGCAGGAGGTTTCCTTGCCCATGTTTGACCTGAGGCCATGAGACTTCATGGGGTCCAGAGTCAAAGTTGAGGACTCCCAGGCCAACTCCCTCCGGACTGTATACCACTGTGCCGCCAGCTCTGGTGGATCTTGCCTGCCGGTGAGACAGGACCTACCCAGAGATGGTGGTGGTGGTGTCAGGGACATTTTCTGTAAGGTATAATTCCGTGAGCATGACTGTTGCTTGACTAGTCACTCCCAATTTTGGCACAAGCCCGCAGATGTTAGTGAGTAGCACTTTGAAGAGTCAACAGGGCTGGGTTTCCAGTGCCTAGATCTATGCCTGGTGGTCTGTCCAGTTTCATTCATTTTCTTTGACTGCGTAGCAGGTTAATACAACTGAGTGGCTTGCTAGGCTATTTCAGAGGGCATTTAAGAGTCAAACACATTTGCTGTGGGGCTGGAGTCACATGTAGGTCAGACCAGGTAAGTACGGCAGATTTTCTTCCCTAAAGAACAATAGTGAGCCAGATGCGTTTTTACAACAATCGACAATGGTTTCATGGTCACCATTAGACTAGTGTTTTAATTCCAGATTTATTAATTATCAGATTTAACAGTCCAGCATTGTTCATATGGTTTGTTTCATGCCAGCCCAAAGCTGATGTTATCATTCAACTAGCACTATAAGAAAACATGCAAATGAATTCATATTTGATAAAGTAAGATCCAAAAGCACCAATGGAGCTGAAAAGCAGAAAACGTAGCTCTGAATTGAAGCAACAGCAGTTGTGAAATGCATGTAGACCAACAAACTGTCAATTCTCACCAAGTTGTTCAAAAATTCACTTGTTAAGTTTAAAAAAACTCTCCTTGCTGATTCCATAGGCAGCAGTTTCCCTTCTTCACATTATTCAAGACATCATTACTTGCGTATGAGCATTGGCAGTGTGTTTCAGCAGACTAATCAACAAATGGAGCATCAGAGCCAAGTTTATTCTGTCCTCTTCACAAATGCACTTTGCTTATATAATTCAATAGCAGTGCAGTTTTCAAAGAAATATTGGGCTGGATTTTATGGGCCCCCTGAGGAGGGTCCAGAGGCGGGGGTGCAGGGAGAATCACGGGTGGCGGGGGGGAGGTGTCGCGGAGGGCCCGTCGCCAAGCGATCTTACCGGGGCTGGGATAAGCTGACAACGGCTTTCCCACCCAGAGGTCAATTGAGGCCCTTAACTGGCATCTTAACGGCCAACTAAGGGCTTTTTCCCGCCACCACTGGGATCTTACCAACGGCAGGGGGTGTCTCCACCAGGAGGGTGCCTTGTAAAATGGGGTTCCCTACTTGCGGGCTGGGGGGGTATCTCTCTTGATCCCCCTCCCCTCGCCAGGGCCAGTTTGGACGGGCCCCGGCGACCCCACCTCACCTACTTCTGGTCCAGGGTTTCAACATTGGGCCTGGTTCCCGAGGCCTCTACAGTAAGGGCAGTGGCTACTGCTCCCGGTGGCACTGCTGATTGGCCAGCAGCTAGCAGCTCTTGGAGGCAGGATCCCCATCTTTAAAGGGACGGGGATCCCGGCTCATGAAACATTGATGTAAAAAGACTGGAGGATCGCTCCATACGACCGGAAAAGGCAGAGGCGGGGTTTGCCCTGCCTTTTCGGCTCAGCACCCGGAACCCCGCCTGCTACTCAAAATCCAGCCCCATTGTCTTTTTTTAACAATGGATGTGACGCAACTCAGTTGGGTATTTGGGCATGGGCAGAGGAGCAGTATGCAAAAAGGCTGAGGCTGACGAGAGAAACAGTGACTGAGGTGTTCTAGCTGTGCCAGAATACCTTGCAGGGACAGTCTATCTCCATCAAGAACTATCTGTGACAGTGAAGGTTATGTTATGAAGCCCTTCCAGCCATCCATAGGGGACATCACACAAGTACAACATTTTGTTTGACTTTTGGACATTTTACCAAGATATATTCAACACAATTTATTTCTATTAAGTTTTGCAGTGCACTACTTGTGGTGTACATATTTAATATGCTTTGGAGTTTTGTTTGCTCCTTGTGTTCATAAATGCCTTTCTTGAACAGTGGCTGTCGACTAAGTGAGGGAGTAGGACTGATGGACAGCTGTCCAGTCAAATGACAAGTTGAAGGGGACACAGAAGGCAGCTAACTAATTAGTGTCTGCAACTAGCCACCACTGATATAAATCAGTATTGAGTGTCTCCTTTGCTGTGACCCCATTGTTTCCGGAAAGCAGGTCCAACACAAAATGATGCAGACTACAGTAATATAATAAAAACAAAAAATGCTGGAAATACTCAACAAGTCAGGCAGCATTTGTGCAGAGAGGGAGAGACAAAGTTAACAATTTCAGTTTGATGACCTTTCATCAGAACTGGAAAACGTTAGAGATTTTAAGAAAGTGCACTGGCAGGGAAATGGGGGGAGGCAAAGAAAGAACAAAAGGGAAGGTCTGTGATAGGGTGGGAGGTCGGAGAGATGCTGCCTGACCTGCTGAGTATTTCCAACATTTTCTGCTTTTATTTTGGATATCCAGCATCCACTGTCTTTTACTTTTGCAATAATATCATACTGGATTTAAATAAATTAAAGATAGATTGCTAACTCAAAATAAACCTGAAAATTTAGGCCAGATCACTTAAATTTATATAAATGAAAAGCCATTTGAAAAGAGGTATTAAGATGAACTGCTTCAGACAAAGAGAAATAAATGCTTGAAATAATCTGCTAAACCAGCCGCAACTGCAATTTGGAGATTTCAGTCCATAATAGCAGTTGCAGCATTCATGAGGGATGTTCCTCTCATTTATGTAACTGAGATCAACACTAAAGACATCAGTGCCATTGCCAGATGCTCCACAGCAGATTACAGCAACAGTTGGTTCAACCTAACCATGTTGTCTTCTTGTGTCATGTATGAAGGAAAATGGCTGTTGAACACAGACCTCATGCAAAATTTTACCCACTAAGGTCTGTGTCTCTATAAATGCAATGCATTCTCCTTGTAAGCATGCTCTGAATAATCCTATTGCTTTCACTCCCAGAACCTGTGACATCCTTGCTTAAATGTTTCTATGTTAATACATTTTTTGCATATATTTTTACAATTACATTCCTCCCTGACTAAATACTTCCTGTGCTGCAGTAATATTCATGCCTTACATAGAACCAGTGAACCACAGAGGTTTATAGCACAGATGAAAGATACTCAACCTTTGGGTTAGCTCTTTGTGCAAGCATTCCAAAACAAAACCTCACCTGCTTTCTTCCCATAATGTGCATTTTTCTCTCTGCAAATAATTATCCAACCTTAATTTTCAAAATTCAAATTGCCTTTTTTATGGCCTTATCTACTGCACTCGCAATTTCATGGAATTATGTCCCTCTGTTAATCCACAACCTTCAATGTCTTGCCGTTCAGTTTATACTCGTTGTTACAATCAGGTGAGAAGATGTCTAGGGTTCCCTTTCAGCCTTCACCTGGTCTTACTGTAACAGGGTTTAATTTTAAACACACCATGTTTTTAGCTCCCCCTTGGTGAATCTTTGTTCACCACTTTCCTATTATAAGGCAAAGAAACCAGCACAAACAGGCTTTCTTAGGTTTAAAGAAGAAAAGTGCAATTCTTTAAACTGAAACTTAAACTTAAACTCTAATTCAGTTAACGCCTACAGATACATGATGCGCCCATGCTAGCATGCATACGTGATACACACATGCGGATAGGGACAGAAAAGAGCAGAAGAAATAAAGGTGAAAAGTTTGAGGCAATATCAGAAGAGTCTTTGTTACGGGTCTTCGAGCTAACTGTAGAGTCCTTGCTTGTAGGTAGATCTTGCTTTTTGTTGGGGCCTAGTATCGTTCTTAAACCTTGTTCACTGTAGGAGACTTTTCTCTTGGGGTTCATGCTGTGAGATTTTCATTATTAGGAATGAACTGGTATGCTCACACAGTATGGATGTGAAACTATTCTTTGCAACAGTGGAAACAGGTGCATGGCGAAACGGCTGCCTGTTTCACATTGTGTCTGATCTTCCTTTCGGTTAGCGCACGTGCATTTTATGTCCACCAAAAGTATGCAGTGCGGGCGGATCATGATATCAATCAGTGTCCAAAGATGAATTGATGCCAGCACTACCATTTTGGAGCTCCGCAATCCAGTTGACGCCCTCTCTTAACTCCGCAAAGTTGAATGGACATGCATTAATCAGCATGAAGGACTCCCCACCAATGTTATTGCATGCAGGTCCAACAGGCGGTAAAAAAGGCAAATGGTATGTTGGCCTTCATAGCGAGAGGCTTCGAGTACAGGAGCAGGGATGTCTTGCTGCAATTATACAGAGCCTTGGTGAGGCCACACCTGGAATATTGTGTGCAATTTTGATCTCCTTATCTGAGGAAGGATGTTCTTGCTATAGAGGGAGTGCAACGAATGTTTACCCGACTGATTCCTGAGATGGCAGGACTGATGTATGAGGAGAGATTGAGTTGGTTAGGATTATATTTGCTGGAGTTCAGAAGAGTGAGGGGGGATCTCATAGAAACCTATAAAATTCTAACAGGACTTGACAGGGTAGATGCAGGAAGGATGTTCCCGATGGTGGTGGAGCCCAGAACCAGGGGTTATAATCTAAGAATATGGGGTAAACCTTTCAGGACTGAGATGTGGAGAAATGTCTTCACCCAGAGAGTGGTGAACCTGTGGAATTCGCTACCAAGAAAGCAGCTGAGGCCAAAACATTGTATGTTTTTGAGAAGGAGTTAGATAAAGCTCTTGGGTTTAAAGGGATCAAAGGATATGGGGCGAAAGCGGGAACAGGTTACTGAGTTGAATGATCAGCCATGATCACAAAGCATGTGGGACCATCTTAGTAAAGGGGTTCTTCTCCTATTTTCTGTGTTTCTGTGTTTCTATGATATTTAAAGAGATCACCAACGACTTAACTTTAGTTGCTGGTTTCTTTCTTCTGGCTGTTGCTCCGATCTACATGTTTTTGGTTTTACCATAGGTGGTTCAAGTTTCAAAAGTGTACAGGGAGTGGTGTGGCAGGTGCTGATGTACTTGTTACTGATTTCAAGGCTTTTGCACAAACCAGTTGCTCCCAGCCATGCATGCACTAGTAAGACTTTCTCTTGGAATACAGCATGACTGGGAGAATAAATAGAGACAACATAGAACAGGACAAGCTGCTGGAAGAGGGAGGAATTGGAGGGGGATGAGGATGTGAAGGAGAGGGAAGAGAAGGAAGAGGATGGGAGACTGTGACCTAGACAGCCCCTTTCTGCTCAACCCCAATTTCCCATTCACCAACAGTGCTATATTCCCGCTGTCACTAACTATTACTTGTCCTCTTGGCCACAATGCAAAACTAAAAGAGAACACAAAATAAACATTCCAAACCAAATTTATGAATTAAATCATGCCATACTGTAGGTAAACTTGAACTAATCACCCTTGTGCTTTCCCTTAATGCCTGTCTTGCAGGTGCCTTTGCCTGTCCTGGTGCCCCTACACAGTGCTACTACAGTGGCTGCAGCATGGCTAATTTAAGGCTGGTGACTTTGAGTTGGAGAGACTGTAGATGGCCGTCATGACAACTTCAGCAGCTTTGGGCCTAGAAGGCATGACTTTGGGCTGCACCATCTTGGCATGGGCAGCAACAGTCTGAGCTAGATGGAAGAGGTCGTGGGTCTGGAAGGTGCTGTCGAAGGAGTCGTGATTAGTTGCTGCAGTGCATCTGCACATGGTACAACCTGCTGCCACTGTGCACTTGTGGGTGGAGGGAGTGAATGTTTGAAGTACTGTGTACAGTATTGGTCTCCTTATGTAAGGAAGGATGTAAATACATCGGAAGCAGTTCAGAGAAGGTTTACTAGACTAATACCTGGAATGGGCAGGTTATCTCATGAGGAAAGGTTAGACAGGCTAGGCTTGTATCCACTGGAGTTTAGAAGATTAAGAGGCAACTTGATTGAAACATATAAGATCCTGAGGGGTCTTGACAGGGTGGATGTGGAAAGGACGTTTCCTCTTGTGTGAGAATCTAGAACTAGGGGTCACTGTTTAAAATTAACGGATCGCCCATTTAAGACAGAGATGAGGAGAAATTTTTTCTCTCAGAGGGTTGTGAGTCTTTGGAACTCTCTTCCTCAAAAGGCAGTGGAAGCAGAGTCTTTAAAAAATTTGAAGGCAGAGGTAGATAGATTCTTGATAGGCAAGGGGGTGAAAGGTTATTGGGGGTAGGAGGAAAGGTGGAGTCGAGGTTACAATAAGACTAGCATGATCTTATTGAATGGGTCGAGGGGCCGAGTGGCCTACTGCTGCTACTAATTCGTATGTTCATATGCCATGCAATATGTTTTGGTGATGTGGCTGTTATGGTTGAATAGCTGGCAGTGTGTGCAAGTTGTGAGACATGGGTGTGAGGCTGCCAACGGTGTTAAGTGTGTAAGGATGAAGTAAAGCATATGAATGTTAGATATGTGCCCTAATCCACAGAGATTGTTGATAGGTGAGTGACTGGGGTGTGATGAATTGAGCAGTGACTGAGGTTAGTGGTACAGATTATATGATATGGCATTAGAAGGTACATTTACTGACCATGACCACAGTGCACCTTCCCTTTAAGAGGTGCAGGCTAGCTTTTATTAGTGCTAACGTGTAATGATATTGGGTCCCTAGCTGATGCATGTAGCCAGCAAACAGTGTTAACTGCAGGCAGAACTTATGATAATGAGCAGGCAACATGAAGATGGCATTCTGCCTGCGTTACATTGGATGGGCATGGGGTAATCATGCATTGTGATCCCCATGCTCATTTTTGGGTCCTATCCAATTTAGCGCCCAGGAAGTCATAAATGAATTTGTTGGGAAGGAACTATCCATCAGGATGTGCTAACATAACATGAAAAAAGATCAATTTGTTCCAGAGCTTCAAGATTTTGATTCAACAAAATTGAGCGTGTCTACCCCTGACTCTTAAATCATGAATGTTATAACTTACAGCTGAAACTGAAGCCATCAGCTTACTGGTAACTATGGTGACTAAAGCCCACTCTATAGGTCCAGTTGGACAAAGCTTCTGCCAAAAGCAGAAGATTATGTAGGTTTACTCGCTCCATGCTTTTGGGGATTTTTCTGGACTGACCTTTCACATCTGCTCACAACTACTGAAGACTCTTGCTGTAGGGCTAGTCTTAGCTAAGACACTGTGTGCACGGTGTTGTAGAAAGAAATGTACTTTAACAAACGTCTGAGAAAACACAAAGATGGTTTTCTGACAACGTGGACCTTGTTGTTTCAGAAATGAGTAGCATATCAGAAAGATCCCTGTTGCATGCAATGGACTATTATAAATTCCAAAAGGATCATCTACCAATCAGACCTGACAAGTCATCAGACCTCACCAATGCCTTGTACAATGCCTCCCATTATTCATTTGCTTTTAGCACACCTGCATTCTCCTATTTGCTGAGCTTCTCTGGGACCAAATTGCAGCTGGATTCTTATCCAATAATAGATTCTCTAAGTCCCAGTGATTAGAAATATCAGGATGTAGAGCACCAGGAGGAAAGGCAGTTAATCCAGTGGTATTGTGATCATCTGTTTTATCAGATAATGAAATGAGATCAAGTCCCACAAGGAATTATGGAATCTGATATCTCAAATACTTCTGATAAACCCAAGCAGTGTCTGAGTAAAAACCTTAAGCACAATAATCTGTAAAGCAGAACACTTAAACAAAGGACTTTGAAAAAGGCAGATCTATACATTGAAACTTATTTATATTAACCACCTCAGGGAATGATCTCATGGGTCTTTAAGTCAGGATTTATGATTGTAATACATTAAGAACAATATTTGATGGGGGATGAGGGCAGGCATTAATTCAATTGAATATACTTCAGAGCGCTGGCTTTAAAAAATCTGAGAGGAAATGTTCCATTACGCTAGCTAGAATGCAGGTGTAATAGACCAGTTTGGGGGATTTATCTGGTGTGACCATGATTGTTCACCCTTCGTTCTGTTGAGCGTTATTCCTGCACCTGGTCCTGATCTGGTGCATTAATGCAATGAAAAATTCAGTAGTGGCTGGGACTCATGCCCTCACCTGCAACACCAGCTACCCGCCCTTCATCCACCCAGCACGGCGGTAACTACCTGAAGATCGATGTGCCATGTACATTATCTGAGCAGTTCTTTGCCATCGAAAGAACTCAACATAATAGGTACCCAACTGAGAAAACAGGGAATGCTGTTGTCATATAAGTGATATGCATTACAGTTTTTAAAAGTGTTCCCAAAGGCTGTAAAAACATGTACAAACATCTTCCTAGAATAATAGATTTACAATTTGATTTATTTAGAAATAATTCTTTGGAGATTATATGGTGATCAGATAATTTTTTTATGTGGCATTAATCTTTTCTTTTTTCATTCATGGGACATGGGCATTGCTGGCTAGGCCAGCATTTATTGCCCATCCCTAATTGCCCCTGAGAAGGGGGTGGTGAGCCGCCTTCTTGAACCGCTGCAGTCTGTCTGATGTTGTCATCATCATGTGTTGTTGGTCTTTGAGTGGCTAATTAGACCCTCAACAACATTTTCAAATTTCAAAGATTGCAGACTCTCCAACTCCATATGAAGTGCAAATGGTTTACCAGTTTAGTCTCATTTTGGCTTTGCATATTAAAGATACAACAGTTGCATTTTATTTTATTATATATCAAGATACATTTAGATAAAAATCATATACATTGAAGAGAAGCAATACTTCACCCAAAATAGTGCACAATGCATCAAGCACTCAGTATTGCACATCCAGAATTCTTACCTTCAAAAGTTTTGGGAGCACTAATTGAAGCATTGATGTCAAGGCTCAATGTACAGGTAACTATTTAAAGCACTCTAAAATATGATTCTTAATTTTTCAGTTTTATTATTTGATTGGCTGAATAACCTTTGCTTTTCTTACATTCTTCTTACTACACAAGTCATTAACACTGTGTTGTTCCAGTGCCCTGGATCATTAAGTAAATTGTCATTTGGGTTCCCCCTTCCCCAAGGATGGGTGGGACAGTGTTGGGGAGGGATAAGTTGTTAAAAACAGGAAACCCAACCCCACCTACTTCTGATTTTTTTTTCGTTCATTCACAGGATGTGGGTATCCCTGGCAAGGCCCGTGTTTAGTACACATTCCTAATTGCCCTTAACTGAATGACTTGCTAGGCCATTTCAAAGGGCAGTTAAGAGTCAACCACATTGCTATGGATCTGGAGATACATACAGGCCAGACTGGGTAAGAACAGCAGATTTCCTTCCCTAAAGGATCCATGGTCATGGTCAACCTTACTGATATCAGTAGTTCTATTGCAGATTTATTTATTAATTGAAGTTAAATTCCCTAGCTGCTATAGTGGGATTCAAACTTATGTTTCCAGATCATTATCCCAGGCCTTTAGATTACCAATCTAGTAACATAACCACTATGCTACTGTTTCCAATTTAACCACATTCAGGGTCAGTGGAGTAACCCGCTCTAGTGAAGTGGGTCCCATAATTAAATATATAAATGAGGCCCCTTGCCTCAGATGTTGTCAGCAATTTGGAATTAACTGCTCTAGGTCAGGTTTCCAGGGGCTCAAGAAACCAGACAGCTAAAGGGAGGCAGGAGCTTCCAGATCTAGCAGGTAAGAACTATTTCACCAGTGCTTTTAGGCAGGAGGAGCAGGAGTGCTTCCCCGGCCACCAAACAAACCTGTCTCCCCACGATCAGCCGACCCCCAGTGCTCCTAATCTCTGTCCCTCAACATGATCTCGCCCACCCCCCCTCAGTCTCTAGAACCCCTCTCCACAACTCTCCCCACAAGGTCTGATCTCTTTGCTGTGCTATATCTCTCCCTGATTTGATTTCTCACCATCCCAACTCTCAGTAGCGATCCTAGCTCCCCCCCTCCCCTACTGCTCCTCCCCACCCCGTACCCCCCCCCACCCCGATCTTCCAGGTTGCCAAGTCTCTGACTACGACCTTGTCCCGTAGGCTTTCCTGCCTGGCAGTGGGCCAGCCTCTCAATCAAAATTCCAATGAGATCTGTTAAATTGGGCAAGACCTCTGAGGTCCTGGTGTTTTCAGGTCTCTCAGCTGCTAAAAGACACTCCTGCTCACTCCAGTAAATATCAGGGCAATGATGGCCCCAAAAATCCACAGGCAAACTTCTATGGCAGTATACTAGAATAACCAGAAACTAGGCTGGGACCTGATAATGCTGGTTCCCGAACTTTTAGCAAACTTTCCAAGATGGCCTTGTATGGGCAGAACCTCTGCCCATCCCATCCTATAAAATGTAGGGTCTGGGGCAGGGATAGTGAACATCAGAGCTCCTACACCCTTAGCTATATTTGGCACACTGGCCGACTAAGGGACAAGATACGTAGACCACCAGGTTCCGATCATGGCCTGGACTCCTGAAGATTGGGCTCATAATTTATCTTTAATTTTTAAAATGTCCCACTTTATCAGGAGGCCACTGTTGAAAACTAAATTTAGTTCTGGAGTGGGTCAACAACTTCCTCTCCCCACCCACCCTGCCTCCCCAGGGCCTAGCCAGGCCAGGCCATCTGAATCAGAGGGCTGAATGTTTACCATGCAGGTGGGAAACAGGAGCCGGGTCTGTTTTTGGGTCAGAAACTTGCCTCCTGGGGGAAATTAATTAATGTTCAGATTTTCACATGCAAGAGCCCTTAATTGTTATGGAAACAAGTTTCCTGTCCACTGAGAGCCAGTGGGGGCAGGAATGGAGGTGGGTCAGATGAAGTGTAGGACTCATTTAGACTCCCACAGCAGCCATCACTGAGGCTGCTTGTTTGTCCTGAGGGAGAGGTGTGCCAAAGCCTTCCAATGCATCAGAGGGAAGCAAGATGTCACAGGGGAGCCAGAGGCCTGGCAGCCACAACAGGGCAGCCCCTTGCTTTATCGATACTGACCTGCATCTAATGTTAGAGGCCGTGAGGGAGATGAGGGAGGGCCTCTTACTGGAGGGTGGCAGGAGGAGGCCACGCCATTGTAGAGCAGGGACATCTTTCTGTTCAGTGTCATCTCCCTCTGCCTTCTCTTCCTCCTCCTCTCTTACCTCCTGCTCCTCTCCTTATGAGTTGTCTCCTTTCACGGACTCACTGTCCTCACGATTCACATCGCATTGGAGGGCCATGTAATGGAAAGCTCAGCAGACCACCACCATGACCGAGACCTTTGCAACAGGGTATTGGAGGGCCCCACCCAACTGGTCCAGGCACTGGAATTGCATCTTCAGAAGCCCAATGGCTGCTCAATTGTTGTCCTACTGAGCAGGTGGCATTGGTTGTATTGCCTCTGTGCCTCTGTCTGAGGCTCCTGTAGAGGGGTCAGTAGCCATCTTTTCAAGGGATATTCCTTGTAACCTAGGATCCAGCCTCACAATTTGGGGATTGGACAAGATCTGAGGCAGCCTGGACAGGTGGAGGATGAAGGAGTCATGGCAGCTGTCAGGAAAGCGACTGCAGATGTGGTCACAGACCAGATGGACATTGAAGGTGTGGAAACCCTTCCATTTGATGAATCTCAATGGGCAGTTGCTGGGTGCCTTGATGGCCACATGGGTGCAATAGATGATGCCCTGCATCTAGGAGAAGCCAGTGTTGGAGGCTCTGACCCTGCAAGGACATGTCTGTCATCAAATGAATGTACTGTCCAGCTCTGGCAAAGGGAGCATCATTGTCCAGCAAGATGGAATGATGTGCAGCTGTTTGCAAGATGCCCCTAAGGTCCACAGCTGATCCTTAGAAGGAGCCAGAGGTGAAGACGCTCAAGGCCACCGTGACTTTGACGGCTACTGGCAGGGCATGGGGACCAGTGCTGTGAGGTGGGCACAGATCACAGAACCATAGAAGGTTTATGGCACAGAACGAGGCTACTTGGCCCATCGTGCCTGCACCAGCTGAAAAATGAGCCTCCCAGCTTAATCCCACCTTCTAGCATTTGCTTTGTAGCCCTGCAGGTTACAGCACTTGAGGTGCATATCCAGTCACCTTTTAAATAAGTTGAGGGTTTCTTACAGGCAGTGTTCCAGACCCCTACCATCCTCTGGGTGAAAAATGTTTCCTTATCTCCCCTCTAATCTTTCTACCAATCACTTTAAATCTATGCCCCCTCATCACTGACCTCTCTGCTAAGGTGAATAGGCCCTTCCTATCCACTCTATCCAGGCCCCTCACAATTATGCACATCTCAATCAAATCTCCCCTCAGCCTTCTCTGTTCCAAGGAGAACAACCCCAGCCTATCCAATCTTTCCTCATTGCTACATTTTTCCAGTCCTGGCAACATCCTTGTAAATCTTCTCTGTACTCTCTCTAGTGCAATTACATCCTTTCTGTAATAAGGTGACCAGAGCTGCACACAGTACTCAAGTGTGGCCTAACTAATGATTTATACAGTTCCAGCATATCTACCTTGCTCTTATATTCTATACCTCGGCTAATAAAGGAAAGGATTCCATATGCCTTCTTAACCACCTTATCAACCTGTCCTGCTACCTTCAGGGATCTGAGGACATTTACTCCAAGGTCCCTCACTTCCTCTACGCCTCTCAGTAGTCTCCAATTAATTGTGTATTCCTTTGCCTTATTTGACCTCCCCAAATGCTGATGCATTTCTCCGAGTTGAATTCCATTTGTCACTTTTCTGCCCACCTGATCAGTCCATTGATATCTTCCTGCAGTCTACAGCTATTCTCCTCACTATCAACCATGCCTTCATTAGTTCTGATGAAGGGTCACTGACCTGAAACGTTAACTCTGCTTCTCTCTCCACAGATGCTGCCAAACCTGCTGAGTATTTCCAGCATTTCTTGTTTGTGTTTCAGGTTTCCAGCATCTGCAGTATCTTGATTTTAGTTTCTAAAACCTCTTTGCCCCTTTAAATATTCCAACGGCCCCTTCAATAAGCTCTTAACATGCTTTATAACAAGTTTAATTAGACTCAATCGGGAGGAGAATGGGATTCCTGTCCAGCCCTCCCCCAATCCTGATAATTATTGCCGGCACGGGATCAGTACCTTGAAATTGACCTGCCTCCCGGCACTAGTATTCTCAAGGCCCCCCCTGTGCCCCCCCGCCCACCCCAGCCTCCATTCCCGACTTTGGGGGCCCCAAAAATTCAACATTGCTACTATGATGGGTGTCCCAGTGGAATGAGCATGAGCACCCTCCACTGGCAGTCAAATAAAGGGATCTACCCCTGACCCCATGGTCCTGTCAGCAGCAGAGGTCTGGAGTGGGCAGATGTTGAGCTATGCCCCCGAATAGATTATAAGCATCAGGATTAAATAGAGCACGCTCCATACCTTTTGCTGCCAGTTTTACGTTCTTGTGTAGCAAGATGAACATCAGCTAATTTGACAAAATTGAAAGCAGCTGTGGCAAAATTAGGTTTAAAAACCAAGATTACTTCATTTTATTCAATGTTCAGACTGCAATTTTGAAAGGAATTTGAAGTCCAATATTTTGATAATATCTCAAGGTTGTAAATGAGCATAAACCGGAATCTGAAATCCCCCTTTGCCTACCTTCCAAGAATTTTAGATAAAGCAACCATTTTCAGATTACATTACAACATTTCCTAAATTAAACAGCAAAAAGCGCTTTGGGACATGCTTAGGTAATGAAAGGTGCTATATAAATGCTTTCAATCATTGCCAATAGAGCTTGTCCTTGTGACAGAAAAAAAAATCTTGTTTTTTTTGGGAGAACTCTCATGCATGTGCACATTCCTGCACAAATAGACGCTTGGGCAATTTCATTTGCACATTGAAGTAACAGGGTGATGCCAATTAATAAAGCAGTCCTACTGTTCGGAGTATTACCATCTCATTCCTCTTGTTACATATTATGAAAAAAGAAGGCACTTGCATTTATATGGTGCCTTTCATGACTTCAAGATGCTTTACAGCAAATGAAGTATTTTTGAAGTGTAATCACTGTTGTAATGCAAGGAAATGTAGTCGGCAATTTGTACACACCAAGGTGTTGCGCCAGTGTATTTTATTGAATGATAATTTGCTTTGATCCACCGACTGGAGATCTGAATTTATATTTTTTTGAAAAAGATATTTTAAAAAGACAAGCAAAGTCATCCTCTCAGCTTAAGATGTTTGCCATACTGTATTCTATATTGCAAAGGACTGTGTTGAGGGAGATGTAGGCTGGATTGTACTGGCCCCCCCGATGTCGGGGGTCGTGGCGGGGGGCTCGGAAAATGGCTCCAGGAAGGCCTGCCACAGGCCTCGACGCCAGAAAGGCCCGGTCCCCTTGTCACCCTGTGGCCACATCACAATTTGATTATGTTAATATATTTAAACTAATGAAATAAATACTTAACTGCTCCTGCCATCAGCCCCAGTGCCATATTGGTGGCGGCGGCTGGCACTCCTGTGTTTTCGGATCTCCGTTCGGAGATCCGAGGCAGAAGACTACTTGGGAGGGGGGAAAAGGTAAGTTTTCAGGGCGAGGGGGTGGGGCGCGGGGTGACATGTTTTTGATTGGTCTAGGGGCTGGTGGAAAGGGGTGAAGTTAATAGTTTATAAACTTTGGGGGTGAGAGGTCGGGACCACTAGGTACGTTTTTTTGAGGGGGAGAGGGCAAGTAATAAATTTTACGGGGCAGGGTGGGAGAGAGTCACGATAACTTTATTTACTTTTTTACAATCATGAAACTTAAAAAATTTAAATGACATTGGACGGCTGGAAGCCCTTTAAAAATGGCATCGGCGCCTATGCAATGTCAGAGCACCCGTCCCCTCCTGTCCATGTAAATGAGTTGCCGTATTTAATATTGCAGCGGCTCCGTGGAGTAAATCCCATGCGTGCCACCACCATCTCTTGATGGGGAGTTTGCAAAATGCAGCCCGAAATGTCTGCATTTCCCAGCAGGAACCAAGATCCAGGAAGTATAAAGGAACTACCTGTTCTCTCAGCAAGCAGAGAAATACTGCTAACTCCTATGTTTGAATCACTGAGTGACTGTCATGTGACAAGCCCCTCCCCATCTGTGGTTTTAAGCTGGTGTTTTCCCTACAGCAGAGGAAATGATCTGCAACTGTATCTCCAGGAGACTCGCCGAACCAGTCATTTATCTCTTCAAACTAAAAGTCTCAGGACCATTGAATTCAGCTAGAAGCCAGCCAAATCACCAAATACCACAGACTGTATACTGTTTTATGGACTCTAACTCAACCATTCTGCCTTTCCCCACTCTGTAACCTACTTGTGTGTATGTAAACCCCGAGTGTGTGTGTGAGTGTGAAAGTTGGCATGTTGTTCATTATTTTATTTGTTCGGTTTAAGTACAATAAAGTTAACCTCTTTCCTTGTTAACTGAAGAAAATCTGTCCAATTGGTTCTTGTTATGATCATAGCAAGCAAGTAAACAAACACCTACTGAATTGGCCAGTATATCTACTTTAAGAAAGAATTAAACCAGTTGTGATCGAACAAGGAGAGGGAAAGGAGGGAAGCCCTTCAACCCCTCCTCACTTGGCCATAACAAAGGTGTCACAAAGAGTGGTGAAATAATGATCAGATAATGTGTTTTAGTGACAAAAACAGAAAATGCTGGAAAAACTCAACAGGTCAGGCAGCATCTGTGGACAGAAAAGCAGCTAACGTTTCAGGTCTATGACCTTTCATTAGAACAAGGCCCAGGGTATTTAAACTCCCAATTTGAATTGCCCACCCTCCTGGATACCACTGGGCAGCTGCATTCAAGGGCAACCCTATTTTGTACAAGGGGCATATGCAAAAGTCCTAGGGCAGAATTTTTGAATCGCTTTGGAGGCAGGACCGAAGGCAGGAGGGCCGAAAAATTGGTGGAGTGTGCGTGTGCCTGTTTGCCAGCTGGTTCCTGCCTCTGGCCCATTTGGGTAGAAGCAGGATCGGAGGGGTGACAGCTACCCACCTGCAAGCCCAATTAAAGGGCCTGTTAAGGCTAATGTTCTGAGGCCAACTGGAATTTTCCAGTTGGCTGGCAGGACCCTGTGGTGGCTGAAGCCAAGCTGATGATGGAGGTGGCTTTCTGGTGGCAGTCTAGGGGATTAGCACTCCAGCATCGGTTTAAACCCACATTCCCCATCACCACCTGTAGCTGACATACCAAGTTGGGTACAGCTGCGGCCGCAGGCTGCCCTGTAGAGGGATTTTCCTTCGACAATGACAGTCACATGGCTGTGGGAATTTTTGTTTTTAAAAAGTCTTCAGAAGGCACCTTGAGGTGGCCTCTCTTTCACTCACCTACATTGGCAGCTCCCACCTCTGACTGATTGGATTGCTGATGTTTCATTGCTGGAGGGCCTCCTATTGGTCCTCCAGCCTCAGAAGCCCACCTCTGTCCTTAATTGAACGGGGCTCCAGTAAGCGGCCACTTAATTGACCATCTCGTCAAAAATCACTCTCTGGGTCCCGATGCCAGCATTTGTTGGTTCCCGGCCTGCATTTTTCCCCCAATGGTGGGATCAGGACCGACAAATGAAAACTCAGCAACTAATATCTGAAGCAGGCATGGGCCCTGGATACCCATTTTTATTGCCTATACCAATATGGCGATCACTTCTGGTTCATAATGAACTGTGTCATGAAAGTTTTTTTCCACTTTTAAAAAAAATAAGGGAGGGCCTGTGAGCCTTTAAGACTGAGAGAAGTTTTAATATTCTCTGGGAACAGTATGTGTGAGCTGCAAGCCTTTACCCAAACAACAGCAAGAGAGAGAGGTCACATGCTGTACTGTATCAGTTTGACTGTGTGTAAAGACTGGTTTGATCTGGCAGACCAGTGAAGTGTGCTCTCCTTGAAGGAAGGATTTTTCTCTCTCAGCAGAATATCTGCATTGGCCTACAGGCAGTGTTTAGCCTAAAGAGGAAAAGACCCCTGGAAAGGAATCTTCTAATATGTTCTAATTTAAAACGTAATTTTTACCACTGGTTAACTGTTGGTTTTTGCATGTATGTGTGTGTGCATGAGCATTAGGAGGAATAAGAAGTTATAAAGTCTTTTCAGGCATAGATTTATCTCAGTATTGTTTAAGATTTAGTTTATTAATAAATAGTTAATTTGTTGTTGTTTAAAGATACCTGATTTGGTGTGTTTTATTCTGGGCTTAATAAAATGTTTAATTTGAGTAATTTTTTTTTATTCATTCATGGGATGTAGGCATCACTGGCTATGCCAGCATTTATTGCCCATCCCTAATTGCCCTTGAGAAGGTGGTGGTGAGCTGCCTTCTTGAACCGCTGCAGTCCATTTGGGGTAGGTAGACCCACAGTGCTGTTAGGAAGGGAGTTCCAGGATTTTGACCCAGCGACAGTGAAGGAATGGCGATATAGTTCCAAGTCAGGATGGTGTGTGACTTGGAGGGGAACTTGCAGGTGGTGGTGTTCCCATGTATTTGCTGCCCTTGTCCTTCTAGTTGGTAGAGGTCGCAGGTTTGGAAGGTGCTGTCTAAGGAGCCTTGGTGCATTGCTGCAGTGCATCTTGTAGATGGTACACACTGCTGCTACTGTGCGTCGGTGGTGGAGGGAGTGAATGTTTGTAGATGGTGTGCCAATCAAGCAGGCTGCTTTGTCCTGGAAGGTGTCGAGCTTCTTGAGTGTTGTTGGAGCTGCACCCATTCAGGCAAGTGGAGAGTATTCCATCACACTCCTGACTTGTGCCTTGTAGATGGTGGACAGGCTTTGGGGAGTCAGGAGGTGAGTTACTCGCCTCAGGATTCCTAGCCTCTGATCTACTCTTGTAGCCACGTTATTTATATGGCTACTCCAGTTCAGTTTCTGGTCAATGGTAGCCCCTAGGATGTCGATAGTGGGAGATTCAGCGATGGTAATGCCGTTGAATGTCAAGGGGAGATGGTTGGTTAGATTCTCTCTTGTTGAAAATGGTCATTGCCTGGCACTTGTGTGGCGCAAATGTTACTTGCCACTTATCAGCCCAAGCCTGGATATTGTCCAGGTCTTGCTGCATTTCTACACGGACTGTTTCAGTATCTGAGGAGTCATGAACGGTGCTGAACATTGTGCAATCATCAGCGAACATCCCCACTTCTGACCTTATGATTGATGGAAGGTCCAGTAGGTGGGAAACTTTAATAATATGCTGTCACCTGTGGAGTAATGGGACTGAATTGACAGTGCGTTACTCCCACCTCAGTTGTAACAACTGGCATAATGGAGGCTTAAGCCTCCATTTAGTGCCCGAAAATGGGGCACGAGATGCAGGTGCATCTGAGCATAGGCAAGCACAATGCACTTCAAGTAAGCCTAGGAGCAGATTACCAGTTGGATCAATGCCATGTCTGCCATTGGTAGAAGGTCGCTAGAGCTTCAGAAAATATTCTATGACATCAAGAAACAAAAATTGATATCTCACTTTCAATTGAGAGACATAGAAAGTCTCAGTTATGGCACACTGGTCCAAACATTCATACTACCTGAAAAAGCTGTCATGGATATGTTTGGTTTAGAAAGCTTGGAGGTGGCAGAAACACAAATAGATGAATGTGGCACTGACAATGTCTTTCTTTTTATCTTATGCTTTTCCATGCACTTTAGAGGATAAAAAGTATAGTTTAATAATATACAAATTTGTTTTCTATGGGTGCTAGATTGTTTTGGTGAATGAGTATGTGTAACTTCGTATTGGACAGATCAGTGTATCATGTTACTCATCCTGGCATAGGAAATTGTACTATGTTACTATGTTTAGTGAAGACTCATCCTGTTAGCACTAGCTTTTAGCTTGGGGAATCAGTAGCGATAAATTGTCAACTTAAGATTGTCATGACAAGACAATGAGGAGAGTCTTTAGTCGAAATGTCTTTATCCAGAGAACTGATAGGTATGTAATGCTTTCCAAGGCAGAGAAGTTGAGACACAGACCATTGCACCATTCAAAGGAAAAGTGGATAAATATTTCAAGCAGAAGAAGATAAACAAGATGGTGAAGAGAAGGAGAGCAGTGGGATTAATTTTGGATTGCTCTAACTAAGAGCTGGCAAGAATATAATGGGCCAAATGGCCTCCTTTTATGCCATACATTTATATAGTTCTACTGGAGATGACAGGCCCCTTAAACATACAGGAAACTGAAACATAGCCTTTTTAGTTAGATTAACAAGACCATTTAGTTGTTTTTTTCCAATATCTACAGCAACCCATTTTCAATATTAGAAACAGATGTTAGAAATTTGTAACTTTCATCCTCAATAGACAAATGTTTCCACTCCACTTTGTGGCCGTTGCAAATGCCATTCTCCCTTCAGAATCATTTCCAACATGTGGAAATTTGCCCTGTGTGTTAGCTTATTATTGGTACTTAGATTACTGTGATATGTTAGTTCCAGCTACAACTGTGGTTAAATTCTGTTGATGTACAGCAATTCCTGGATAAAATTTGCCCCTAAGTAAGAGGCTTGGTATTTCAATTTATTGACAAATCATATAAAAACTATCTGATAATTCATTATTATATATATTCATTAAAGTATCATATTTAAAATTCACAATTCAGCAATGGAGCATGAAGATAATTATACTTTTGAAAGACTTGGGATCATTGCTATAAGGAAAATAAATATTGTAAAGTATTCAACCTCCTCATTCTTTTCGATGACAAATCCTGCTTTGAATTCTGATAACATGAACTAATTGACTCTGGATGTTCTATTTATACCGATGCAGTTAGTTGATGTGCCCAATGATTTCAAATGAAGAAGCATAATCCTGGAGATGGTCCCTTTTATCTGAAAGAACACAAAGTGCAACTGCTTCTCAGCACTGACTTATACCCGCACATTCTCAGCGCAGCTGTCCCTTCACCTCTGGGATTTGAGATTGAATCCAGTTGAGATAGATGGGTTGAAAACTCTCATTAAAAGCACTCTTAACCCAGTTATAAGTGGGCATTGGCCACTAACAGCTTGACATAAATTGGCAATCTTATGCATGGAATCCATAAAGTCTTTGGAGGGCCATTTTGCCTTTCTGCAATAATGTGTAAAGGATGATAGCAAGTTCACAGTCTGTTTTACATCTCTTGTGATTTTCATTTCCATTGACTAATTGGTCGATAATTCTCTGGATTATCCCTATCTCATTTTCTGAAGAGGGGTACCACTTTTGACACCCTTCTGTTTTCTGACAGTATTATACTTCCCACAGAACTTTTGAAAATAATAGTCAACACTTTGGTTATTTTTGAAGAATTAGATCAGCACAACAATTTTCTTTTGGTAGTCTGCTTTATATATCCACCACTTTTTGAGGACAAGAGTTGCTTATCACCTCCCAATTACTGGAGGTTTGCTAGTTTGGCAATCAGATGCTCCAGATTTAGGGCAGGGCATTTGTGGACTGATGGGGGGAGAACGGAGGTCGGCGGGCACATAATTTCATGCCGCTGGTCGACGTGCTGGTTTGCTGCCTTCATCCTGCCCCTGACTCATTTTGTAGAGGGCGAGGTAGCGGATAGCTAGCTAAACTCATCAACAGGTCAATTGAGGCCATGAATCTGAGACGGACTGAAATTTCCAATCAAGTTGTGGGCCTCCTGTGATGTCGGCAGCATGGCAAATGCCTGGAGGCAGCCTTCCAGTGGCAGAGTAGGACGCCAGCACTACAGGAAGACTCCAAGCACACCCCTCCCCCTGCCTACCTGACTGCTGCTGCGGCCATAGGCTACCCTGTGGAGGAAGTCTCCCTCCACAATGGCGGTCCAGAAACTGTGGACATTTTTATTTGAAATATGTAAAGGATGCTGAGAGAGTGCCTCAAGATGGAGGCGACCTCTCTCTCCCTTATCTGTAATGGCAGGCTACAGCTCTTTCCATGTTGAAGGGCCTCTTATTGGCCCTCCAGCCTCAAGAGTCTGCACCATCCTTAATTGGAGAGCAAGCTTGGCCTCTGACCATTAGTTGACCAATCAAGGCAAAATCCAGGTCGGTTGACTGTTCCCAAAACAGTGCGGGGTTGGGACCCGCATTTGACCTCAATGTCGGGGTCCCGACCCAAATCGCAAAGTCCTGCCCTTAGATTCCATTAAGTAACTTGCTTTTACATGATTCATGCCTCTGAGAATTTTAAAATTGTGGATCGTGTCCCTTGGAATTTCCATTTCCCCAGTGAAAGTTTAGCACCACGAGTCTCCCTTCACAACTTGAAGCCCCAACTACACTAGGCTATGTCATTCAATGTAAAATGGCATGAAAACCTGGATAGTCAGGGAACAAGGATCGGCAGTGCTCTGGTTTATGGTGGAATAGAATAAACTTTTTTTATTCATGGTATGTTGGCCCTCCCACCAATATACTGTGTCAGAATACATTGAAGCCCAACAGTGTGAAAGTGAAAATCTAATTACAATGGTTTTGTGGTATCCTCTTGCATCAGTGCACCAGAATTCCAGAGGCCATTGGAGAAGAAATGGTTCTTTGTAGTTCTGCACAGACAGAATGGCTATCTACCCCCCATTGAAAATGTCCTAAATAGTTTCAAATGAGATAATTAATTCGAAAAATTGACCTACTGGGGCGATCGTAGTGTGTTTTTTAAAATTACATTTTTATCGTGTGTGCTATCAGTATTCCATGTGCTAGTAGAATATTTTACAGTATAGCAGTACTCTACCTATGAAGTCATCTACATCTGAGCTTAAGTTCATTTGTAGCCGCTCCTCCGGAGCACACAATAAAAAGTGCACATTGGCAAAATTAAATTTATATTGGTAAAATATTTTTGCTTGGCCAGAAATATCAACAAATTCATCGATGAACAGATGGAAAGAGAGCCATCGTAGCTTATGTGACTTGTTTAACTGATTACAGAATTACCAAAGAACCATAAAAAGGTTACGGCACAGAAAGAGGCCATTCAGCCCATTGTGCCTGCACCAGCTGAAAAAACTAGCCGCCCAATCTAATCCCACCTTCCAGCACCTTGTCCATAACCTTGCAGGTTACAGCACTTCAGGTCCAGGTTCAGATACCTTTTAAATGAGTTAAGGGTTTCTGCCTCCACCACCAATCCTGGCAGCAAGTTCCAGACACCTACCACTCTCAGGGTGAAAAGGTTTTTCCTCATGTCCCCTCTAATCCTTCGACCAATCACCTTAAATCTGTTCCCCCAGCAATTGAGCTCTCCACTAGGGGAATCAGGTCCTTCCTGTCTACTCTATCTATGCCCCTCAATTTTGAACACCTCAATTAAGTCAGCCCTCAACCTCCTCTGTTCTAGGAAAAACAACCCTAGCCTATCCAATCTTTCCTCATAGCTGCAATTTTCAAGCCATGGCAACATTCTTGTAAATCTCCTCTGTACTCTCTCCAGAGTAAATATGTCCTTCCTGTAATGTGGTGACCAGAACTGTACGCAATACTTCAGCTGTGGCCTAACCAGCATTTTATACAGTTCCAGCATTACATCCCTGCTTTTGTATTCTATACCTCGGCCAATAAAGGAAAGCATTCCATATGCCTTCTTCACCACTTTATCTACCTGTCCTGCCACCTTCAGGGACCTGTGGACATGCATTCCAAGGTCTCTCACTTCCTCTACCCCTCTCAATATCCTCCTGTTTATTGTGTATTCCCTTGCTTTGTTTGCCCTCCCCAAGTGCATTACCTCACACTTCTCTAGATTGAATTCCATTTGCCACTTTTCTGCCCACTCAACTAATCCATTGATATCATTCTGGAGTCTACAGCTATAATATTCACTATCAACCACAGGGCCAATTTTTGTGTCATCAGCAAATTTCCCAATCATGCCTCTCACATTTAAGTCCAAATCATTAATATACACCACAAACAGCAAGGATACCAACACTGAGCCCTGTGGAACACCACTGGAGACCACTTTCCATTCGCAAAAACATCCATCAACCAATACCCTTTGTTTCCTGTCAGTGAGCCAATTTTGGATCCAACTCACATATTCCCCTGAATCCCATGGGCTTTTACTTTTCTGACGAGTCTACCATGTGGGACCTTGTCAAATGCCTTACTAAAATCCATGTAGACAACATCCACTGCACTACCCTCATCAATCCTTCCTGTTACTTCCTCAAAAAATTCAATCAAGTTAGTGAGACACGACCTTCCCTTAAAAATCCATGCTGATTATCCTTGATTAATCCATGCCTTTCTAAGTAACAGTTTATCCTATCTTTCAGAATTGATTCTAATAATTTGTCCATCACCAAGGTCAGACTGACCAGCCTAAAATTATTTGGCCTATCCCTTGCACCCTTTTTAAACAATGGTATGTTGTGCCAAACACGCACTCTACTCTTAAAGAATCCATGGAATCCGATTGGTGAAAGGTATATCAGTATTTTATTCACGCACTAAATCATCAAAGTACAAGCTCTCACTACTTGTACAGTATCAAAACCCATCAAAGTACAAGCTCTCACTACTTGTACAGTATACTACCCGTCAAGACACGAGGTGATCAGTCTCGGACTTGCGGCTGCTCTTCTGTACTCTGAGCCCCTGGCTCAGGGTATCTTCTCGAGTATTCTTCCCCGGGGTTCTCGTACCTTCCTCAGTTTCAGTCAGGGATTAAATCTTGTTTCTAAGACCCGCCCCTCTTACTTACTCATAGGGGTCTGCTATAATGACATAATGATAATTCCTTATTTGGCTCAGTGAGAACCTGTTCAAAACTTCACAGTTTCCCATTGTCCATTATGAGTTTAATCGTATCTGGTGTCCATGAAGACTCCCTAGTTTCTGGGATCCTCCTCAATACCTTTTCTATAATCATATCTACAATTCCTCGGCTATCTGTGTGCTGTGCCCCTTTGTACTCATCCCGCTTCAACACACTGTTCATTGTTGTGTTACCGGCCCCTTTGTTTTAATTAAGTTCCTCTACTTAATTGCTATATGTGTTTTTGCACTATGTGGTTTTACTGGGTCTACAGTCCCCCCTTTGTTCCTGCCGGGCTATGCCCAAGGGATCACACTCTCATGTCTCTTTGGTAGTGCACTTGTACAATTACAATTTCATTTTCAAAGCAAAAGCATAAGCAGTGTAATATTGAAGAAAGCACAATTTAAACATCACCATTACACAATCAATCAGTTGTACGAACATAATACAGTCTCAATTTCATTCTTAGAGTATATTGATCATTCACTAACTCATTTTAAGTATACATGAATAGGTTATACAATTACCCTTGATTGGCATAACTAATTGTCTATCCTCTTAGAGAGCAAGTTCAAATACTGATTGCCTTTATGGTAGCTGTCCAACCTGTGTTCATACATCCTCTCACATTGCCTCATTAATTTCTTAAATTTCCAAATTAGGTATGTCACATATAACACCATGATACCCAAAACCACTATCTGGACATGGGAGATAATTCTAAACCAGGGGTGTATCTGCACGTTTGACCCCCAGTTCCATAAGTCCTCCCACCAGGTAGAATCGTTTATCACATCAATCTCATCTAGTAGCTGCTTCGACTGTTGTTCCAGATTGTAGTACACTACAGCAACGGCTTCTAGCTGCTGGCTCTCTTTACCCAAGCCCCGTAGGCAATGGCTGAATAGTATATTCATATTCCCGGAGGTAATTTGTCAAATCCTCCTTAATACTTTCTGTCACAGTTATCATTTCTGTCTTTCGTTTATGTATGTCTACCAACTCCATCTTCCATACTCTGGTTGGTGTTTGTGGGTTGAAGCAAAACGTACTGTTGCTCACCGGACAAGTCCGGTTATGTCCATACTGGCATTCCTTCGCTGTGGTGGTTAAGCAATATCTCCCCTTTTCCATATAGGCGGCGTGGGTTAGCCCTGACAATGCTTTTCTAGTCTCCATGGTGCAATTTACAGTGGCATTAAATCCACATTTTGATTCTGCTGTTTTATATATAGGATGAAGACATTTGACCGCCTGGTTTTCCAGACTACACTCAGACAATGTTGTTCCAACTACCTCTTTTCCAATTTCCACAACATAGGGTAAAATATCATGATATTTTATGTAATCTTTTCCCCTTATCACCCCTATATTTTCTACTTTGTAAAATTGCATCCCTAACTTATCTCTCGTGATTACAGATATTCCCAATACTACTCCAATACTCATAGATCTTGTATTTACACACTCCTGACCTTTCCATACCTTAACAAGTTTCCTGTGTTGGCACCTGGTAATTTTATCATTTGTGTGACTAGCTAAGTCCTCCAACTGGGGGTCATTGATCCAAACTGGTACCTGTCCCGCATCAATTTGCCTCAAATTTTCCTACGTTTGTTCTAACATCCACGAACCATATGTACTACAAACACTTTCATTATTTGAAATGTCATGGACCTCCTTTACCTTTTCTATTATATTAATAGTATGAGCATGACCTTCCAGTACTCTCACCGGTCCTGTCACTGCATTCGTCAGATCCTGTCCTACTTTAGCGACACCACTTCTGTCCCTTTTGCTCCTCTTTCAAAATATCCTTTACTATCTGGCTGAGAGTTCTAACCTTCTGGTCTATGCTTTCCAAATCTATAGTATTGACAATTGAAGTTCCCGTATTAAAGACCACAGCTGCGTCGTTCACTAAAATACATTTATGCCTCTTTCCCTTTATTATTCCCTCATCACCGAATTCTTGTCTCAGCAATTGTTGCAGTAGTACCTTGTACAACTCTAGAGTTTTCTCAGGGCACCAGCCAGGTAGCTGGATATCTGAGATATTTAATATTACCGGTACCAACTCATGCTGTATATTATCATATACAATTTTATTAGTTTTTTATTATTGCAAGTCCATTTTCTGGTCCTGCAGTTAAGGCAGGGCAAGGGAGATTAGTCACTTGTGGCTGCTGGATTGTAACCCTACTCGTTAGTAAGTTGGATGTGGGGTTAACCGTGGTGATTGGAGTTTCTAACCCATTTACGCTCACGATGTGGTGTAGGAGCTGTCCTCCTTTACCTTTCCCAACACATTGGAGCCAATAGACCCTATCACTGTATGGCTTTACACACAGACATCGGTTCTTACAGTCTTTATAATTGTATTTCCATACAGGAAATTTGGGGCCCCCTGGTGGGTCCCGTAAGGTGGTTCCCTTTTGGCATTCGACACATACCCACTGTCCGATAGTAACATTTACAACAGAAGCCCACCGCCTGCCCCACTCCGCGTTCCCATATTCAACTCCCCGTAGCCCCTTGTAGTTGCCATGTACTTCTATTGGTCGGACGATGTAATCTGAATGCCCTCCTCCGAACCAGTTCCCATTACAGCACTTTATGTTATATGGTCTGTCATTCTCCTTCAACGCGTTGATGGCTACAGCCGCAGCAGTCATCACAAGCGATAGATGCCAAGGTCTCATTCTGTTACCTGTAAGATCAAGATAACACCTGCTCTTATTTACAGTTCTGATTAGTGTACCCTAGCTGGGTCAAACTCATTATCACTTATGCAGATTAATCGACCCCGTACCCCTTGTTCTGACAGACCACTACCCTCTGGTTTCCCCATTCGCCTCTACTCTGTTTGAAGGTGTGTTTTAAGCTGCTTGTTTTTTGAATGGACAGCTGGTTCCACATTTACTTTCTCTGTTTTGATGCTACCTTTCTCAACTTCTGTGGTTCCCGAGGAAGTGGCTTCCCCTGGGTCCTCTAGAAACATTCTCTGGAATGCAAAACTTAAGTTCTCCTTATCATCCTCTAGGGACTGAGGACTCTGATCCTGTCCGTTTCCTCCATGGGCGGGAGCCTTTCCCACTTGCCCCATCTCTACCTCTCCTAGTGCGTCTAACTGTACATGGTGTTGATGGCTATTCTGTTTTCTGAAGAGTTTAAGTTGGTTCACATGGTACCTTCTCCATGGTGTCCTTCTCCATCATTACCTTGTACACCGACGAGCTGGCTTTATCCACGATACAGTATGGCCCAACGTATTTTGGGGACAAGAAACTTCCTGTCTGTTGGATTCAGACCATAACTTGTTGTCCCACATCTAGTTCTAACGTCTTTATCTTTTCATCTGTTTTCGTTTCCGCCCCATCTGTACCGCTGCTATCTTCTGAGTTGCCCGCAAGCGCTCCAATAACTGATTCATAAATTTCTCATGGGTTAGGGCAGTTATCTCAGGTTCAGAAAGATCTAACCCCAACAGTGTTTCTATCCCTCGCATTTGTCATCCTGTCATTAGGGCATGGGGGGTAAATCCAGTCGAGCTGGATACCGTGTTTCTGATTACCATCAGGACGTAGGGTAGGACCTTATACCAGGTGGAATTATTTTGCTGCACTGTCTTTCTCAACATTCCCTTTAAAGTCCTGTTCATTCGTTCTACTATCCCACTTGATTGAGGGCGATAGGCTATATGGAATTTCTGATCAATCCCCAACATAGTCATCACACTCTGCATCACCTCAGCAGTGAAGTGAGACCCTTGATCTGATTCTATGCTTCGAGGCAACCCCCATCTAGTAAAAACATGCTGCACTAAAATATCAGCAGTTACCCGTGCTGCATTAGTCCTTGTGGGAAAAGCCTCTACCCATTTAGTGAAAGTATCAATAATCACCAATACATATTTAAATCCTCCCTTGCATGGAGGCAATGGCCCCACATAATCAACCTGCAGCTTCGTCCTCGGCCCTTCTACCGGACGTGTGTGTCGTAATTCTCCTTTCTGTGCGTACTGGCCTGGATTATTTTGAGCACAAATCAAACAGTTTACCACATAATGCTTCACATCTCCTCCCATTCCTGGCCACCAACACAATTCCTTTATTCTACCTTCTGTAGCCTCCATCCCTTGGTGTCCTTGTACATCATGACACTGATAAATTATTTGATTTCTATCCTGTATCGGCACTACATATTTTCCTTCCTTCAGTACCACTCCTGTCTCTGTCTGTAACTTTGACTTCCATCTAGAATACTCTTCTGGCCATTTTTCTCCCTTCTGTATCTGTTTTAGTATGGGATCTTGGCTTTGTCCCTCTAGCAGATCTTCAATTTTAAGCTGGGAGACTATCACTGCGCTTATGGGGTTCATGTCATCTCCCCTCGGATCCCAATATTTCCCTGCTCTTGCTCCCATCTTTGCTAACTCATTGGCTCTCTAATTTCCTTCAGGACTGTCTTTGCTTATGAGCCTTTACTTTAATGATCCCGTATTGACCTTCCCCTTTTCTTGCTGCATTTACTATCCTCTGCAGTAAGGGGGCAGACAGCAAAGGTTTTCCATCTGCCGACACAAAACCTCTTGCTTCCCACAGAGGTAGGTACTCGATTAAACTGTTGCACACATACATACTATCAGAATAAATGTCAACTGGTGGGGGAAACATGTGTGGTTGTGTCACCACAAAAGCGACCGCAGCTAGTTCTGCACCCTGCACGCTTAGACTCGCGGATAAATGTAAGGCAATATCTTTAATAGGTGTTCCATTATGATCCTGTACATGTAATCCACATCCTGTCTGCCTAATCCCGTCCTCCACTGTAGAGGAACCGTCAACAAAAATTTTTAGAACTGGTTTGATTTCTGGCTCTTTCCCATGTACACCCCCCAATGATTTTGACACGAAAGGTCCCTTGAGGGCCTTTGCTATCAAAACCTGACACTCATGGGGTTCGCCCTGGTAGATTAAATTATCCGCCAGGCATGTAGTCACTCTTGCCTTTTTTACTGAAATGTCTCTGCTTTGCAAGAGTAAGGTCCACCAAGCAATACGATTCTGACTAACATTACCGTCCTTCAGCCGTCCATCCAGTAACAACTGGATAGGCGTGTGTTCAGTTAGAATAGTTATGGGGCTGAGGCCAACAATATAAGTAAAATGTTGAACTGCCCAGAAGACGGCCAGCAAATGCTTATCACACACTGTAAAAGCTCGTTCTACTGACGTTAACAAGCGAGACGTGTACGCCATTGGACAAAATTGACCATGTTTTTCCTGAAGCAATGCCACTGATAAGGTAGTATCTGTGGCAGCAGCCTCGAGGGCAAAGGGTAGGAATGGGTCTGGCACCTGTAGCTCCGGGGCTGTGGCTAGTGCTTGTTTTAATTCTGCAGCTGTTGACGTACACTCTGATGTCCATACCCACTCGGAGTTCTTTTTCAGGAGATCATATAAAGGGGCTGCCTTTAAGGCAAATCCATCAATATGGTTCCTGCAATACCCAACAAGGCCCAAAAATGATCTTAGAGCTTTAATATCTTGCGGTAGGTGGAGTTCGAGGATTGTCTGCACTCGCTTTTGCTCTGTCTCATGCTTTCCCCGTGTTATCACTATTTCCAAATAAGAAACCTTTTCTTTCAATATCTGTGCCTTTTTTGGGTTAACTTGCACTCTGACCTTCCAAAGGAGTTGAAGGAGCTCCTCCTGTAGCTCTAAATGCTCTTCCTTACTCTCCGTTTGGAGTAATAGGTCATCCACATATTGGATCAAACATTCTGATCGGGAGAAAGGACTTAACCCTTTTGCTAACCGCTGGTGGAATATTGACGGACTATCATGAAATCCCTGGGGGAGACACGTCCAGGTGTACTGTTGTCCCTGGAACGTAAACGCAAATTTATATTGACACTCTTGTGTCAATGGTATGGACCAGAACCTGTTACTAATATCCAACACAGTAAACCACTTACACTGCGTGAACTGCTTCATTATCGTTGCAGGGCTTGTAGCAACAGTAGGTGCTGTCAAGGGCGTGACCTTATTTAATTCTCGATAGTCAACAGTCAATCTCCACGATCCATCTGGTTTACGGACGGGCCAAATTGGAGAGTTATTGGTGGATGCCACTGGTCTTAATACCCCCTGTTGTAGGAGACTGTCAATGACCTTCCGAACCTCTATCTCCGCCTGTTTGGGGAACCCATACTGTTTCTGGGGTCAATAATCTGGCCCCTCAACTAGGACACCTCCTGTCATCCGTCTGCAACCATGCTTGTGAGTTGCAAACACCGAACAGTGTTTTTCAATAATTTGCTGCGCTGCCGCATGAACAGGGGAAGGTGAACAGCCAGAGGTTGTGGTACGCATCGGTACCAACGACATAGGCAGGAAGAGTGACGAGGTCCTGCAGGGGGAGTTTAGGGAGTTGGGTAGAAAGCTAAAAGACAGGACCTCTAGGGTTGTAATCTCGGGATTACTCCCTGTGCCACGTGCCCGTGAGGCTGGAAATAGGAAGATAGTGCAGCTAAACACGTGGCTGAACAGCTGGTGTAGGAGGGAGGATTTCAGATATCTGGATCATTGGGATCTCTTCAGGGACAGGTGGGACCTGTACAAGAAGGACGGGTTGCATCTAAACTGGAGGGGCTGCGAGGTTTGCTAGCGTCACTCGGGAGGGTTTAAACTAGTGTGGCAGGGGGGTGGGAACCAGAGCAGTAGGACAGCAGGTGAAATAACTGAGAGGGAACTAGTAAATAAGGCCAGTAAGATGAAGAGGAAGAGCAGGCAGGGAGATGTTGCTGAGCACAGCGGGACTGGTGGTCTGAAGTGCATTTGTTTCAATGCGAGAAGTATAACAGGTAAGGCAGATGAACTTAGAGCTTGGATTAGTACTTAGAAATATGATGTTGTTGCTATTACAGAGACCTGGTTGAGGGAAGGACAGGATTGGCAGCTAAATGTTCCGGGATTCAGAAGCTTCAGGCGGGATAGAGGGGGATGTAAAAAGGGTGGGGGAGTTGCATTACTGGTTAAGGAAAATATCACAGCTGTATTGCGGGAGGACACCTCGGAGGGGTCATGCAGCGAGGCAATATGGGTGGAGCTCAGGAATAGGAAGGGTGCAGTCACGATGTTGAGGGTTTACTACAGGCCTCCCAACAGCCAGCAAGAGGTAGAGGAGCAGATATGTAGACAGATTTTGGAAAGATGTAAAAGTAACAGGGTTGTAGTGGTGGGTGATTTTACCTTCTCCGATATTGACTGGGACTCACTTAGTGTTAGGGGCTTGGATGGGGCAGAATTTGTAAGAAGCATCAAGGAGAGCTTCTTGAAACAATATGTAGATAGTCCAACTAGGGCTGTACTGGACCTGGTATTGGGGAATGAGCCCGGCCAGTTGGTCGAAGTTTCAGCAGGGGAGCATTTCGGGAACAGTGACCATAATTCCGTAAGTTTTAAGGTACTTGTGGAGAAGGATAAGAGTAGTCCTCGGGTGAAGGTGCTAAATTGGGGGAAGGCTAATTATAACAATATTAGGCAGGAACTGAAGAATTTAGATTGGGGCGGCTGTTTGAGGGTAAATCAACATCTGACATGTGGGAGTCTTTCAAAAGTCAGTTGATTAGAATCCAGGACCGGCATGTTCCTGTGAGGAAGAAGGATAAGTTTGGCAAGTTTCAGGAACCTTAGATAACGAAGGATATTGTGAGCCTAGTCAAAAAGAAAAAGGAAGCATTCGTAAGAGCTAGAAGGCTGGGAACAGCCGAATCCCTTGAGGAATATAAAGAAAGTAGGAAGGTACTTAAGCAAGGAGTCAGGAGGGCTAAAAGAGGTCATGAAAAGTCATTGGCAAACAGGATTAAGGAGAATCTCAAGGCTTTTTATACGAATATAAAGAGCAAGAGGGTAACCAGGGAAAGGGTTGGCCCACTCCAGGACAGAGGAGGGAATCTATGTGTGGAGCCAGAGGAAATGGGCGAGGTACTAAATGAGTACTTGGCATCAGTATTTACCAAAGAGAAGGACTTGGTGGATGATGAGTCCAGGGAAGGGAGTGTAGATAGTCTCAGCCATATCGTTATCAAAAAGGAGGAGGTGTTGGGCATCTTGCAAAGCATTAAGGTAGATAAGTCCCCAGGGCCTGATGGGATCTACCCCAGAATACTGAGGGAGACAAGGGAAGAAATTGCTGGGTCCTTGACAGAAATCTTTGTATCCTCATTGGCTACAGGTGAGGTCCCAGAGGACTGGAGAATAGCCAATGTTGTTCCCTTGTTTAAGAAGGGTAGCAAGGATAATCCAGGAAATTATAGGCCGGTGAGCCTTATGTCAGTGGTAGTGAAATTATTGGAAAGAGTTCTTCGGGACAGGATTTACTCCCATTTGGAAACAAATGGACTTATTAGCGAGAGGCAGCATGGTTTTGTGAAGGGGAGGTCGTGTCTCACTAACTTGATTGAGTTTTTTGAGGAAGTGACGAAGGTGATTGATGAAGGAAGGGCAGTGGATGTTGTCTATATGGACTTCATTAAAGCCTTTGACAAGGTCCCTCATGGCAGACTGGTACAAAAGGTGAAGTCACACGGGATCAGAGGTGAGCTGGCAAGATGGATACAGAATTAGCTCGGTCATAGAAGACAGAGGGTAGCAGTGGAAGGGTGCTTTTCTGAATGGAGGGCTGTGACTAGTGGTGTTCCGCAGGGATCAGTGCTGGGACCTTTGCTGTTTGTATTATATATAAATGATTTGGAGGAAAATGTAGCTGGTCTGATTAGTAAGTTTGCGGACGACACAAAGGTTGGTGGAGTTGCGGATAATGATGAGGATTGTCAGAGGATACAGCAGGATATAGGTCGGTTGGAGACTTGGGCGGAAAAATGGCAGATGGAGTTTAATCCGGACAAATGTGAGGTAATGCATTTTGGAAGATCTAATACAGGTGGGAAGTATACAGTAAATGGCAGAACCCTTTGGAGTATTGACAGGCAGAGGGATCTGGGCATACAGGTCCACAGGTCACTGAAAGTGGCAACGCAGGTGGATAAGGTAGTCAAGAAGGCATACGGGCATGCTTGCCTTCATGGGTCGGGGCATAGAGTATAAAAATTGGCAAGCCATGCTGCAGCTGTACAGAACCTTAGTTAAGCCACACTTAGAATATTGCGTGCAATTCTTGTCGCCACACTACCAGAAGGATGTGGAGGCTTTGGAGAGGGTACAGAAGAGGTTTACCAGGATGTTGCCTGGTCTGGAGGGCATTAGCGATGAGGAGAGGTTGGATAAACTTGGATTGTTTTCACTGGAACGACGGAGGTGGAGGGGCGACATGATAGAGGTTTACAAAGTTATAAGTGGCATGGACAGAGTGGATAGTCAGAAGCTTTTTCCCAGGGTGGAAGAGTCAGTTACTAGGGGACATAGGTTTAAGGTGCGAGGGGCAAGGTTTAGAGGGGATGTGCGAGGCAAGTTCTTTACACATAGGGTGGTGAGTGCCTGGAACTTGCTGCCGGGGGAGGTGGTGGAAGTAGGTCCGATAGTGATGTTTAAGAGGCATCTTGACAAATACATGAATAGGATGGGAATAGAGGGATATGGTCCCTGGAAGTGCAGAAGGTTTTAGTTTAGACAGGCATAAAGATCGGCACAGGCTTGGTGGGCCGAATGGCCTGTTCCTGTGCTGCACTGTTCTTTGTTTGTTTGTTATTTGTTTGTTTTGTCAGCAGTCATGTCCTCTGGGTTTAACCACAATTCTGCCATCGCGCAGATTCTCTCTGTGTATTGACCCATTTAGATCATACCAGAGAAACCCTGCATGTTTGGCATCTTCCAGATGCAACAATTCACCGGATCAAAAGACAAACCTTGTTTCCTCATTACATCTGATCCCAAAATGTTCTCTCCGTCAATTGCCCAACTTGATGATCACACATGCATGATTAAAACAATAATTTCCAAATCTGAATAGTAATGGTTTAGTTTCAATCCCTGTTTGAACATGGCCTGTAAAGCCACTTAACATCACTTTGTTCTGGGTATGCCAAGAGGGGTCCGTTCCTTTAGATTGGTTCAGGACCGTCCAGGAGCCACCGGTATCCCATAAAAACATAGTGAGGCGGCCTCCTACATCACTTTTCACTACCGGTCGCCCAAACTGATCCCACCCCCCTTCACAAACCCACTCCGCCGAGGCCTGACACCATCAATCTTCCCAATCGGTATCTGGATCAGAATTCCAGGTGACCTACTTGGTCGACCCTTCCTTCTGTCCAGCCCTTCTCCGGATTTCACTAACAGGAGCCACAGGATGGTGTTGACCACTCTCGCGCTCCTGCTGATGAGCCACTGTTCTCCTGGCCCCTTCCAAAGGCAACGGAGTGTGCAGGGACATTACTCCTGGTTTTCCTTCCCTTATATGTCGCCGGGGTGCATTACAATCACGAACGAAATGTCCTTGCTTCCCGCAATTAAAACATCTGCCGATTATGGGCAGAGGGGAATTGTTCCTGGCTATCGCTCTAACTTGTCCTACTTGTTCTTCATAAGGGGTTGGTGGTGGTACCTTAGCTGTGCCACCTCGACCTTTCCCGGGCCCCTCATTTCTCCATACTGTTCCCGGGCCCCTCGGGTGAAAGGCGCTAATTTTGCCCTTTCCCTTGTCTTTATCTTTTTCCCGTTTTCCCAGGCCTCTTTCTCATACATGGGTCATACGTTGGATAGCCCACTGTTCAGTGTGGGTTTGGTCTTCCGGATCATAACTCTCACATGCATTCTGACTACTCTCGTTAGAATGAGCTATCAACGTGCGTACCCATCTAGATGTGTTATTCCCAAGATTAGTTCAGTCTAGTCCGGGCCCATAAACTCCATTGAAATTATTCCGTAATCGATTGGCAAATGCCATCGGATGCTCATTCGACCCCTGCCGGCACTTATGCAAGCCTTCTGTGGGATCCCCTTTATTGCACCCTGTTGCTGCCAATATTGCTACCTTCATTTCATCTGGGGTACCCTTGCCCCCTTGCTGTGCTTGTGGCAATGCAGAGAAGAGTATGGGATCGAAACACATTCCCAATAGTTTAACCTCCTCTATATTGTCCAATCTGTGTAGAGCCCATAAATGGGTTATAGCTGCAAAGGTAACGTACGGGTCCCCTTTTCCGTTATACTTAGGGACTTCCTTCTACATTTCTGCCATTTGAGTGATCGTATACGGAGTAGTATATGTTAGTGTCTGCCCCCCTTGGACCCCATCTGTTTGCCTAATTATTAATGGTGCCATAGGTAAGGCCAGGGTGGGGGCCGATGGCTCAATTGGGGGTTCAGGCGGTTCGGCAGGTGGATCATCCCATGAACCGTTTTCGTCGTTATGGTACCTACTGGCCTGGTCTGCCAAGTTGGTCCAATTAATGTCGTCATTGTCATCATCCTCCCTATCCGCATATTATACCCCTTTGCGCTGAGAGTTGAGACTGTAGTTTACTTATCTCCTGCTGACATTTGGTATGATCCGCTGACTGGTACGCCCGCTCCGTCTGGGAACGGTGCATAACTGTCATTGCGGTCTGTAAGTCAGAGCATTTCTGTTCCGCTCTTGCGAGCTGTTCCTTTGTCTTGTTCGCTTCCCTCTCGGCCTTAATGCGACTGGACTCAGCTTTTTCAGCCTGAGACTGGAATTGACTTAAATACACTACCTGTGCTGCACTAACTGACTCTGCCTTCAGGGCCCTATCATGCCACTCAGCAGTGGCTTTCACTAACTTAGGCGCCCATTTGGCTTGGTGGGTATGCGCATCCTCCCAATTCTGTACCCCAACGAACCCCTGGTCCGTGTCCTGTTTAACTGCAAACTCTATCCATGAGGGCCACTTGCCCTTCAAATATTTCTGGAGTTCCAACTCCCACTCTGGCCTGGCCAGGGCCATAATTACTCAAAGGTTCACCAATCCAATCCGTCAGACTCATAGCTTTGTTTCTAATTTAGTTCAAACTCAGCGAGGCTATTCCAAATAACTTGAAATAGCACTCCAACCGAGTCCCTGTTCGGGCGCCAATTATGTTGTGCCTAACATGCACTCTACTCTTAAAGAATCCACGAAATCCGATTTGTGAAAGGTATATCAATATTTTATTCACACACTAAATCATCAAGTACAAGCTCTCACTACTTGTACAGTATCAAAACTCATCAAAGTACAAGCTCTCACTACTTGTACAGTATCAAAACTCATCAAAGTACAAGCTCTCACTACTTGTACAGTATACTACCCGTCAAGACACGAGGTGATCAGTCTCGGACTTGCAGCTGCTCTTCTGTTCTCTGAGCCCCTGGCTCAGGGTATCTTCTTGAGTATTCTTCCCCGGGGTTCTCGTACCTTCCTCAGTTTCAGTCATGGGTTAAATCTTGTTTCTAAGACCCGCCCCTCTCACTTACTCATAGGGGTCTGCTATAATGACATAATGATAATTCCTTATTTGGCTCAGTGAGAACCTGTTCAAAACTTCACAGTTTCCCATTGTCCATTATGAGTTTAATCGTATCTGGTGTCCATGAAGACTCCCTAGTTTCTGGGATCCTCCTCAATACCTTTTCTATAATCATATCTACAATTCCTCGGCTATCTGTGTGCTGTGCCCCTTTGTACTCATCCCGCTTCAACACACTGTTCATTGTTGTGTTACTGGCCCCTTTGTTTTAATTAAGTTCTTATGTATTTTTACTGGGTCTACAGGTACAATGTTTGCAGACCTCCAATCCTCTGATACCTGTCTGTATCTAGTGAGGATTTGAAAATGATCCTCAGAGCATCCGTTATTTCCTCCCTGGCTTCCTTAACAGCCTGGGATACAATCCATCTGGCCTTGCTGATTTATCCACTTTCAAGAATGTCAGACCCTCCAGTACTTCTTCTGTCATTATGCTTATCGTATCTAATATTTCACACCCCTTCTCTTTTAATACAATGTCTGCATCATCCCTCTCCTTTGTGAAGACAGAGACAAAGTACTCATAAATAACCCTGCCCATATCTTCTGCATCCACGCGTAAGTTACCCTGTACATCTCTGATGGGCCCTACCCTTTCCTTAGCTATCATCTTGCTCTTAATGTACTGATAAAACTTCTTTGGGTTTTCCTTGATTTTACCAGCCAGTAATTTTTCATGTCCTTTCTTTGCTTTCATAATTTCCTTTTTTACTTCACCCCTGCATTTTCTATACTCCTCAAGGCTTTCTAAAGTATTAAGTTTTTTATGACTGTCATAAGCTTTCTTTTTCTGCTTTATCTTACCCTGTATGCTTCTGGATAACCAGGGGTCTCTAGATTTGGTAATACCGCCCTTTTTCTTTGTGCGGACATGTCTACACTGTGCCTGTGGAATCTCGCTTCTGAATGTTTCCCACTGGTTTGCCACTGATTTTCCTTCAAATAGCTGTATCCAGTTCACTTTCACCAGATCACCACTCAGCTTCATAAAAGTTGCCTTCCCCCAATTTAGAACTTTTACTCCTGTTCTATCTTTGTCCTTTTCCATAATAATGCTAAATCTAGCTGTATTATGGTCACTATCTCCAAAATGGTCACCCACTGCTACTTCATTCACTTGCCCATTTTCATTTCCTAAGACTAAATCTAGAATTGCTCCCCCTCTTGTTGGGCTTGTTACATGCTGGCTAAAAAAAGTTCTCTTGAATGCAGTTCAAGAATTTTGTGCCCTCTGTGCCCTTCACACTGTTTGTATCCCAGTTGATATTATGGTAGTTGAAATCCCTTCACCACCACTCCCCCTACCCATCCCCATAATGGCGTTGTACTTCTGATCCATATAGAGCAGGAAGGCTCTTAGTTCAATCTCTGGTCTGTGTTGAGTTAGCTGACCTTGGATAGCCAACAACATGTCATTTACATTTGGGCACTGTGCCCTTTGTCCACACAAAAAATATTGAAGTATCAGAAGATACCATACCACAGAATGGTCTCTCCAGAGTACAGGACAGAAAAAAAATGGATCAATTCATGATGCCATGACAACAGCTTCTATGAAGACAGTAATATAGAAGTAATTCTATATTGTGTCCTCGGGGAGGACACAATCATGCAGTCAGGAACTATTGGAGGTCTGGTAAAATATTATTCACATTCAGCTCGCTAATAATCTGAAAATATATTTGAACAACAAAGCAGGAAAAAGTGGTCATCGAGCCGAATCCTAAAATAGTTACTGCTCATTCAGCAGTTGTCTCTTGTGTTTCTGGTTCATATTTCTAGTCATAACTACCAATATTAATCACAGATAGAGTAACCAGAAATAGAAAGATAGAAAGATGAATAAAGAATTGAAGTAAACAAATGCTATAGCCATTATGTTATTTAAATAATAGATGTTATTCCCGCTGTGTGTACAAGTTACAAATGTTTTTTTAGTGGTCTGTGTTTTGTGAGTGAATAAGAGCTAATATATGCAGAACACACTGAGCAATAATGAAAGTTGAAGAAATCACATAATATGAACAGTTTGTGGAAGTTTTTATACAGGGTTAACTTTATAATTAAGACTTAGTTTTTTTCCATTTCCACCCATTGAAGGTAATTTTGACTGGAGCCAAAAGTTTAAAATGGTTGATATCAGATCAGCTGCCCAGTATACATCTCCACCCAATTTTCAAAAATTGATTATATTGCCCATTTTATACTATCAGCAAAAGTCAGAATTACCTTGATTATCATCAATTCCAACCTTGGTGTAAACTCTGATACATGTGCACTGAAAAAGTGCTCCTCTGGGCTCCACAAGAATTTGGGCTGCTGCTGCCCCAGGGTTTCCCCTCTTCCCCGTTCTCCCCCCCCCCATCGGCCCACACACCTCCTTCAGCAATATGTTCCATGCTTCGCCCTGCCCCCTATCTGCCTGAGGGTAGGTTTGGCACCTGGATCATCCTATATTGCCCTGAGCTGGAGCCGGTGAGCTACAGCCTGACAACCATCCGGGGTGCGCAGCTTGGCAGCTGCATAGTTCTGAGGCCAACCCTTGAGATGGATCAGTCCTCCCACCCACAGCTTTCACATTCCATGGCTAGAGTAAAAAGCTACCCATATGCTTTAGCTCAGTTACTTACCCTAATACAATAATATCCAACCCCTGTTTAATGTGCAGGTTGATTTAAACAACACTGTGCAGTATTTTTCTCCGTTACCTAACTACCAACTCCGTCCTTCTCCCTGGCAACAGTCTGTGATTAAGTCAATCTGTTCACAACCTTGGTGTCACATTTGACCCCGGGATGAGCTTCCGAGCTCAATTTCGTGCCATCACTAAGACCGCCTATTTCTACCTCCGTAACATCGCTTGACTTTACCCCCCGTCTCACCTCATCTGCTGTTGAAACCATTATTCATGCCTTCGTTACATCCAGACCTGACTAGTTTAACACGCTCCTGGCTGGTCTCCCACATTCTACTCTCTGTAAGCTACAGGTGATCCAAAACTCTGCTGCCTGCATATTAACTCACACCAAATGTCATGAGTTTCTTTGTGTTATCTTAAGCAACACAATGAGGTACGTAGATTCCAGTTCCTTGAAGATCTCTAGAAGGTTTATTAACAGCTAAACTAGTATACACAACACAGAGAAAACTATATACAGAACCTTTGTCCAGGGGTGTTGCTGTGCATTGTGACTATGGCTTCTAGTCACATGACTACATCCTGGTACTTATTTCATTAGCGTACTGAGTTCTTAAAGCGACATCACATTTAAAGCGATCATACAACACTAAGTCCCATTCCCCTATCACCCCTGTACTTCCTGAGTTACATTGACTTCCAGTCAAACAATGTTTTGATTTTAAATTTCTCATTCTTGTTTTCCAATTCCCCATTGCCTCACCACTCCTTATCTCTGTAATCTCCTTCAGCCCCACAATCCTCCAAGATATCGGCACTGCTCTAATCCTAGACTCTTGCGCATCCCTGATTTTAATCGCTCCACCATTGGTGGCTGCGTCTTCAGTTGCCTAGGCCCCAAGCTCTAGACTACACTCCGGTAGATGTAGTGTATTTGGATTTCCAGAAGGCATTCGATATGGTGCCACATAAAAGATTATTGCACAAGATAGGAGCTCGTGGTATTGGGGGTAATGTATTAACATGGATTGAGGATTGGTTAACTCACAGAAGACAGAGAGTCAGAATTAATGGGTCTTTTTCAGGTTAGAAAGACGTAACTAGTGGAGTGCCATAAGGATCAGTCCTAGGGCCTCAATTATTTACTATCTATATTAATGACTTGGAGGAGGGGGCAGAGTGTAATATATCCAAATTTGCTGATGATACAAAATAGATGGGAGGGCATGTTGTGATGAGAATAAAGAATCTGCAAGGGGATATTGATAGGTTCGGTGAATGAGCAAAAACTTGGCAGATGGAGTTTAATGTAGGAAAGTGTGAGGTCATGCACTTTATTAGGAAGAATCAAAAGGCACACTATTATTTAAATGGAGAGAAACTCCAAAAAAGTGCAGCACAGAGGGATCTGGGTGTTCTTGTGCATGAAACACAAAAGGTCAGCATGCAGGTGCAGCAAGTAATTAAGAAGGCAAATGGAATTTTGGCTTTATTGCTAGGGGGATGGAGTTTAAAAATAGGGAAGTCTTGTTACAACTGTACAGGGTGTTGGTGAGGCTGCACCTGGAGTACTGAGTACAGTTTTGGTCCTGGTATTGAAGAAAGGATATACTGTCATTGGAGGCAGTTCAAAAGAGATTGACTAGGCTGATTCCTGGGATGAAGGGATTGACTTATCAAGAACGGCTAAACAGATTAGGCCTTTATTCATTAGAGTTTAGAAGAATGAGGGGTGATCTTATTGAAATGTCCAACATTCTGAGGGGGCTTGGCAGAATAGATGTTGAGAAGATGTTTCCACTAGTGAGGGAGTCTCGAACTAGGGGACATAGTTACAGAATAAAACTGAAATGCAAAGGAATTTCTTCTCTCAGAGGGGAGGCGGTGGCGTACTGGTATTGTCACTGGACTAGTAACCCAGAAACCCAGGTATTGCTGGGGACATGGGTTCAAATCCCACCACAGCAGAAGGTGGAATTTGAATTCAATTAATAAATCTGGAATTGAAAGCTAGTCTAATGATGGCCATGAAACCATTGTCGATTGTTGTAATAACCCATTTGGTTCACTAATGTCCTTTAGGGAAGGAAATCTGCTGTCCTTACCTGGTCTGGCCTACATGTGACTCCAGATCCACAGCAATGTGGTTGACTCTTACATGCCCCCGAAATGGCCTAGCAAGCCACTCAGTTCAAGGGCAATTCGGGATGGGCAATAAATGCTGGCCTGGCCTGTGGCGCCCACATCCCATGAATGAATAAAGAAAAAGTGAATGTCTGGAATTCTCTACCCCAGAGAGTTGTGGAGGCTAGATCACTGAAAGTATTTAAGGAGGAGGTAGATAGATTTTTGAAATATTGGGGAGTTGAGGGCTATGAGGAGCTGGCACAAAAGAGGAGCTGAGGTCTGGGGCAGATCAGCCATGATCTTATTGAATGGCAGGGCAGGCTTGAGGGGCCGAATGGCCTACTCCTGCTCCTATTTCTTATGTTCTTAGGTTCTTACATCTCCCCACATTGCTTTTCTCCTTTAAGACACTCCTTAAAACCTACCTCTTTGACGAAGCTTTTGGTCATCTGACCTAATATCTCCTTATGTGGCTCGCTGTCATACTTTGTTTTATAGTGCTCCTGTGACGTGCCTTGGGACATTTTATTACGTGAAAGGTGCTATTTAAATATAAGTTATTTTTGTTGTTGGTGTTGTTGTTGTTGCCAGTAACACTTATTAAGGGACATTTTTCAAGCAAATCATGGCAAACAGCAAAGTGCATCATCCTTCCGAACTAGATGTAGACATAATATCCACAGCACAGTACCAAGGTAAAAGCTGTTTTCAGTCAACATGAGATAAGGTAAGACACAATGGCCATGAAATTGGACAGGCACCAAAAATCGGTCATGCGTATTAACCCACCCCCATTGCTTCTGATACAGGCAGAATGCAAACTTCATGCAGCCTGCTGATTTGCATACACTGCATGTTGCCAATGCTAAGCACACTGCTGGGTGACTGCATGCCTCAGCCCAAGTTTGTGTGATGCTAGCACCACTTAAAGCTAGCCTGCACTACTTAAAGCCAGCCTGGACTTCTTAAAAGTGGAGGTAAAATCTGGCTGCAACAGTTGCTGTAACTGGTTGCAGAAGAGAATGTGAGCAAGAAGAGCATAGAATTATGGCACAACAGGACAGAGAGTCCACTGCAAGGTTCTTTATAAGTCTTGGTTGAAGAGGTAGACAGGAGGAAAAAGGTCCTCTACCCACAGGCGGCCCAAGGCCCACCAGACAAAATGTGCAAAGGTAATGTAAGCAGATAGCCCTGGTGGTCAATGCCAGGAGCTTAGCCCTGAGGACCTACCTGGATGCAAGAAGTTCAATGACCTCAAACCAATGACCAAAGTCAGTGAACGTAAGTACAAATGCTATATCCCACCAACTGCACCAATAGCCTCACTCATGGCTCAATGCACCACGCCCCCATCACTCGCCTACCAACAATATCTATTGATCATGGCTCATACTTAACAGTCAAGGCTTCACCTCACCCTCGTACACTTGGCACTGCTGCAAGCCTCACACTTGCACACATTTCCAGCTATTTAACTATGACAGCCACATCACCCAAACAGCCGAGCCAGAAAGGGTGTTTGCCTCCTCCCTTTCTCCTCCTGCACCGGTCACCGTATAACTGCTGGTAAATGCTGCTCCCTCATGATGATGAGGCTAGACAACATGCAGCAGACCATGTTGAATCCTGACACGCATTCCTCCTGAGTGATTCAGGTGGTGGAAGCATTGTTAAGTATCCCAGTAGTCTGCTGGATGACATTTCCTGAGACAACATGGCTTTCACTGTGTGCATGCTGCTGATGTGTGGGTGGGTTCCTCCCTGTCATGCTGTAGTACAAACGGTATGGAAAGTATTGTACTCATGTCTGGAAGCAAGTGGTGTGTAGAATTGTTGAAGTCAGAACAATGTTCTACATTACATGACACCTCACTCCCAGTAGACTTCAACAACTTTAAACAACTCTGAAACCCAGCAAATGCTTCTACAGTTGCAGCAAGAGCCAGTAGAAATCAATCAGCAACTAACCTGAAAGTAGTTGAACATCCCTTTAAATAGCACAGTGGGGAGGGGTCCTTCCTGCTGCAGAGGGTGCATGTTTTAAGAGATGACATTAGCAGGAGCATTGAGCTGCAGCTTGTCGCACTGGCAGCATATCAGCATTACTCACTGATGAACGTCACGATCTTCCAGCTCTGCATACTTCTGTGGATGCTTCCTGCACAAGTGCTAATACCTTCATAAAAAATGGCGTCTGGCGCAGCTAACGCCGCAAGTCACAGACACCATTTTGGAGGTAAGACTTCACCCATAGCGCAAAAAAAAACCAAGCATTATAAAGCCTTAAAAATCTGCAAACTTCTGTTCTGGCACAGCATTATAAATCACAAGACCAAAATTGTTTTTTCATTTTGAGCTAGAACTGACTGTTTATAAGCTTTGTTGCAATCATGTCAGTTAACATGTGCTTCAGAGAGAAATTAGACAAAGTATCCTATTGCATGGTAATTCAGCTATTATTGTTTTAAACACAGAAGAGGCCAGTAGTCAGGGTTGTGGGGGAGGCCAGCAATTGGGGCTGGAGTGAGGCTGGTGATCGGGGCTAAGGAGGCGGACGGAAGGGAGAAGGGCTGGGAGAGACTGAAGGTTTCCTTGAGCAACCACAAGAAGCACTCCTGCTCCTAAAACAGCCATGTATCTTGTAGAGCTGGCAGCTGCTGCCTCCCTTTAACTGCCGAGTTTTCCGACCCCTAGAAAACCCCTGCAGCAGAAGTGAACCTCAATTTGGCCTTTCAATTGCACTGTAGGAGCCCAATTTAAACATGTTAACAAGCATCCTGTCTCTCCACGGTGGGATACTTGGATGCCCCTGTTGTGGGACGAATCAAACACCACACGAGGAGACTCAGGTACAGGTTGCTCGATCGTTTATTCAAGCATACGCAGGGAGAGATACCACCTCGGGTATTCCGAGGTAATACTCTGACTTTACATTCAAGAGCACCAACTTATATACCGTTCTTATCATGCAATGTGTTCAAACAAAGGATGATTAATATGATTGATCATAAAACAATGGTGATTGATTACACATTCCAATGAACACACATCCTCAGCCTTATCAATACACAGATGGCTCCATCCTGAGTCTATTATCCCTTTGTTTCCCATCACACCAATCTTCCATAGAAACAGTGGCCCCAAGGCCCCAGCTCCAGCCTTTGCTCCCTAATCCTGCTATTTGCCCTAGCAGCTTGTCTGTTTCTTTTCTCAACCTGATGGTTATATTCTGATGAGATGCTTTTCTAAGAATCAGCTTGTTTCTATTTAACCCCTTCAGTCCTCCCTTTTGGCCCTTGGCCTAGCCCAAGGTGGCTAACAGACCTGAACAGTGATGTGCTCAACTCTCATTGCTCTCCGCCACTCTTTGATACTGGCCAGGTATCAAGCTTAGGGCTTAGGGCTGCAAAGAAAATTGACTACATCATCTGCGTGGGTCAGCCCTGTAGTAAGGCTCACACCAACTTTCCTAATCCCTGAGTTCTCATGTCCTTGTGTGTCCTCCTGACCCTGTGGACTAAGCACATCAAATATATAACCATCACTACTTGGGCAATAACCAAGATGTGGGAGAAGATCCTGAACCGGGGGGGTGGGTGGTATCTGTACATTCGAACCTCAATTCCACAGATCCTCCCACCATGTGCATCAATCTGTTCGACGTCCTCTTCCAGCTCTTTAGTTTTTTTGTTGTAATGTATAATACACCCTGTGTACCTGCTGTAACCCCTCATGGACGCCTGTGAGGTGTGTGGGCAGTGGTGGGATAGAGTATGAGAACGGTCTGAAGTACTGTGTGAGGTTTTCTTTTATGCTCTCGGTGACCTACAAGTTGACAGTTTCCCTTTTATATATTTCCACCAGCTCTACCTTGCCCACCCTTGCTGGTACCTGTGAGTGTAGACACACCGTGTGATTAGTTATCGGACAGGATCGGTTGTGTCCGTACTGATATTCCTGTTGTGTCTTAATCAGACAACATCTCCCTTTTCCCACAAATGCAACGTGGGGTTGATTCCATTACTGCCTGTACAGCTTCCATTATACAATTGACTGTTGCGTTAAATCCACACTTTGCCTCTTTAGTTATATATATGGGATGTGGATACACCACGACAGAAGCTCCTATACTACATTGATCTAAAGTAGTACCTATCATTTCCCCCTCTATTTCTACAGCTTATGGCGGTATTCTATGATATTTTACGTAATAATCTTCTCTTATTACCCCAATGTTCTCTACTTGGTATAGGGTTTTACTGTGTATTGATTCTAGTATAACCGGAATTGCCAAGACCACACCTATCAACAGGCTGCTTTTGACAATACATTTCTCTTCAGTTTTATACACACATGTTAAACCTTTGAGCTCGCAACCAGTCAAGTTCAGGTTCTGGTGACGGGACAAGTTAAATAAGTGGGTATTTGATAGCCACAGGAGAACTTCACCCTCATGGAACTGTTCAAGCTCTCCTGAGTCTGCTCAAACATCCAAGATCCTTAAATGCTGCAGATATCGTTCCTTACTGTAACCTCTGAGATGTTACGCCCCTCGGCAATTAGTTCGTTAATGGTCCATGCGTGACTCAAGTACCGTAACCAAATCCTGAGCTAGCCGCGTCAGGTTTTGATCCGTACCGAGCTGTCCACTTTGGATCATTTGTCCATGGCTGATGATTAGTGGGTGCTCAGCATCCAGACCTTTTGATCCACAGAAGTCAAGTCAATAGAATTTACAACTAAGGTTCTGGTGTTAAACAGTGTGTCAGCATCATTTAGTCGACTACATTTCTGTCAGTACCTCCCCTTGGTCACCCCCCAGCATTGAACCAAGACGCCTGTGTTATCACTTGTTTTACCAAGTTTTACAATGTTCGGGTTTCCACCGGGCACCACTGAGATAATTTAATGTCAGAAATGTCTAGGACAGTGGGTACTAGCTCATGGTGTACATTATCGTACAAAGTCTTACTAGTTTTTGTTAACACTGTCCCATTCTCTGGTCCAGGGTTTAGTGTTGGGAAAGGGGGGGGTCCGTAAATTGTGTCCTTGGCGTCAGCATTCTGTTCGTTGATCCCAATGGTCTTGAGTTCTGTTGAGCTTTTGTGATATGATCCGTTTGTCCTTTGACAGGTTGAACCTTCGTTGATTCCCAGTCCCAGGACCATCAGTACTGTGAATAGCATTCTGTAAGATATAATGAGCCTTTCAGTCATCACTGGTCAGCCGTGATTAAATTCTGCAAAACAAAATGAGTCAGTTACATGTTTTAGCTGCATCCAGTGTTTCCAGCGTCCCTTCCATCTGATGTCCACACAGGCACAGGTGTCGCCGGTCATTATTACCTCATAGGGTCCTATCCACCTCAGCGCATATCCCGGTTTCTCAGGCATTACCTTTACTATTACTTTATCTACTACACTAGGCACCTTCACCTGTTTTCTCTTTCATGTCTGTTTCGATATCCTGTATTATCTGCTGATCTCTGACCTCCTGTTTTAGCTCCTGCAATTGTTTGCACAGATCTTTTACAAATCTTTTAACCCTTTCTCTCGCAGGTCCTACTTCCTCACTATCTGCTACAACATACCCTAGCAGTCTCATCACCCTTCCTGTCATTAGTTCAGTTGCTGTACATGTAACAAATCACATCTGCATACTTACACCGGTATCATAATGCCACACATTCTCAACTCTTAGGTGATCTTATCAAAAGATCAAAATGTCGGGGGGGGGGCTGGCGGTGTATGTCTGAGATGTCTGTCTGAGATCTTTGCTTACCTCCCCCTGCAGAGTCCTGGCCAGATTTTCAAATGTAGCTCTCTTTAAAAAAAATTCATAGGCAATAATCAAAGTACCAGTCTTATCTACACTTTCCTGACATTCACTGGAAAGTTCTAGGCTTCTTGGAAATTCTACATTATATTAATTTAATGGTTGAATTCTAATTATCTCCTGCATCAGCCAGATCTAACTGCCAATTCCCATTAATTATAATTCTGTTTCATTATTGAGCCCTGGAGAAAATGTACAGTCATAATTCTTTAAAACAGAAATCAAACATTCCCATTTGATTCCTGGTATTACCATATTTTGTTTGTTTTTTTTTCTCTATCTTAAATGACATTTCAATTCCTTAAAAGTAACTTGCTAAATTACAGTGGATTTTCGACATCTCAAATGATTCCATTTTCAAATAACAGTGTTGCTGGAGTGACAGGTTTTATTAATGTTCCATTTAATATGGACGGCACAGTGACACAGTGGTTAGCACCACAGCCTCACAGCTCCAGCGACCCGGGTTCAATTCTGGGTACTGCCTGTGTGGAGTTTGCAAGTTCTCCCTGTGTCTGCGTGGGTTTTCTCCGGGTGCTCCGGTTTCCTCCCACAAGCCAAAAGACTTGCAGGTTGATAGGTAAATTGGCCATTATAAATTGCACCTAGTATAGGTCGGTGGTAGGGGAATATAGGGACAGGTGAGGAGGTGGTAGGAATATGGGGTTAGTGTAGGATTAGTATAAATGGGTGGTTAATGGTCGGCATAGACTCGGTGGGCCGAAGGGCCTGTTTCAGTGCTGTATCTCTAAATAAAAAAAAAATAATATCGCCCCAAAAGAAACTTTGTTTTTTATATACTTAGGACCCACCTGGACTGTTTTTTTCAGGTCCCTTCGAGTTCTTTAAATAATCACTCATATCAATTTAATTTTGTTTATCGATTCCAATTTCTTATGCCCAGACTTGCTGGTATTGCATGTTTTTGTTTACATTTAAGACAGAAATGCTTGCAACTATCTCTCCTTCTCAAGCACTTTGTCTCATAGATAACAGATGCTGTGACATTTGTTGTCTGCAGTTATGTTCTTAAATTCTTAAAGCTGCTGGATCTCTTGCTGTGGCCTCAGTTCTCATGTGGCCTTGGAACCTACCGTCACCTGCTTAAAAAAAAAACAAAGTATCCAATGCGGCTCTGCCCTGAGCCCAAGGGTTAATTTGTCCAATTATATGTTAATTCAGAAATTTAAAATGTAATAATGTCCTAGCTGCAGCGGGGTTAATTTCTTTGCTTGTCTCCAAGGGGGCGGAGCCAAACATTTTCAGATGTGTCACTTTACATAACTTTATGTAACTTTTAGAAAAAACTTTCCCGATTGAAAAAGAACGAAACTCCATTTTAAACAGTGTTTTTTTTTCAATTCTTTTGAGATCCTTAGGGTTTAAAACAACAAAATCTTTACTAAGGAAAGCATCTCCATTAGGGAAGACAGCATTTTAGATTAAACTCCAATTGTTTCCAAACTTTTAGCATCTTTTGTAATTAAAGACTCCCTCAACTTGACATAATAAACTTGAAAGTTCACTCTGACCACCACAACTTAACAGGTTAATTAACCTTAATAGTATGAACTTAATCAAACAGAGTAGCACGTGTTTTTTTTAATAAAAAGGTACATTACGTCAATTTTTTTCTTTTGTTCTATCTTCAGGCATCTTTCCAAATGACTGTAATAACACCCAAAAACTAAAGAAAAAGTTATTTAACATTCTTAAAACAAAATATTAACACCAGCTTCTTACACAAACTTTAAACATTCCAATCTTTCTCATATCTCCTTTGTTTGTCCTTCTCTCCCTTAAAGCAATATCCAATTTCTGACACTTACTACTTAAGCACGATCAATAAGACATGTCCTAAATTTAAACTGCAAAAAACAAGAACAGATTTTAAACTTTGGTCCAGTTAAAGCTGTGTTTTAAACTTCAAATTAGATTTCTGCCAGACATCCTCAGACCTTCAAGGCTGAAGCTTATCTCTTAGAAAATTGTCCATTGCCTTTTCACAGTTGCAAAACTAACCTTTAAATTAAAAATAAAACTTTAACTTAAAATATAATTCAATTTTATATCCCATTCCTGGGTGCACAATCTTAAATTGAAATGAACACACTCAACAATCACTTTCACAATTAATCAATTCCAAACTTAGAAAATTGATTCCTGTAATAGGTTATGAATTCAAAGTACCAAAATCTGTGTTAAATTCCCTGTCCCGATCCTAAGGAACACACACAGGTTCAACTAGTTTGCACCCAAAACATGACTCAAGGTTCCCTCAAAAATATACGTATAAAAATAGAACAAGTAACAGACTCATGCTTTCAACATTAAAGCCGGGCAACAAAGAGTTAACAACTCAGCTCCACAGTACGCATTCATGCAGCCTTGAACAAAGACATGGTAACTTGTTTTTATTCACTTGAAATTTCACTAAAAACATGGTCTTTTTATGTTGCTCTGCCATAAACTTAGTCATGCGGGCCCCAGTCGGAAAACATTTTGTTACTCAACTTCTTATCTGACATTTTGCTAGCTTCCTGACATCACTCAGCGCGGTCCCCTATCCCCTTTTGTCTCTTCCAACCAGTGCAGCTTCACGTTCGGTATACCTTATGGTAAGTGGTTTTGACCTCGGCGCGGCTTCGGACTTACTGTCCCGCCAGCGTGGTTCTGCCTCCTTACCCAGTGCACCTCCTGTCCTGAGTCCTCCTTCAGATTCTTTGAATACTCGACCAGATCTTCACTCAGGTAGGCTTACTGCCCCAACTATGGGTGGTAAATAAATATACTCAGCCGTTTGCAGTGCTGCTCCGATGGTCTGATGCAAGTATACTGCCGACTACGCCAAACTGTTGTGAGACAACTCAATCACCACACAAGGAGACTCAGTTACAAGTTGTTCGATCATTTAGTCAGATGTACGTAGGGAGAGATACCACTTTGGGTATTTCAAGGTAATACTCTGACTTTACGTTCAAGAGCACCAACTTATATACCATTCTTATCATGCAATGTGTTCAAACAACGGATGATTGTTATGATTGATCATAAAACAATGGTGATTGATTACACATTCCAATGAACACACATCCTCAGCCTTATCAATACACATACCAGATGGCTCCATCCTGAGCCTATTATCCCTTTGTTTCCCATCACACCAACCTTCCATGGAAACTGTGGCCTCGAGGCCCCAGCTCCAGCCTTCGCCCCTAATCCTGCTCTTTGCCCTAGCAGCTTGTCTGTTTCTTTTCTCAAACTGACTGTTATATTCTGCTGAGATGCTTTTCTCAGACTCAGCTTGTTTCTACTTAACCCCTTCACCCGATATTGGTCGCAGTAAAAGTGGTGGAGTGCGTATGTGCAGCGTGTTTCACTTTTAAAACCCATTCTTCAGTTCACTCCTGCCCATCATGGGGGAGGGTTAATATCAAGACTATAATGAGAATAAATTCAACTTTGGCAAGGATGCAAAACTGGCTGTAGCATATTGACCATCCAAAATATATTCTGTTCAATAGGTAGTATAACTGGCCATGGTGTATAATGGGCAGGGTGTGGTTACAATAGCATGGTGTATAATTTGCGTGGCGTATAATGGGCCTGGTGTATATTGGACCGAGTGTTTAATAGCAGGGTGCACAATGGGTCTTGTTTATAATGGATCTGGTGTTTAACAGCAGCGTATAAAACGGGCCTGGTTTATAATGGAACTGGTGTTTAATGGCAGGGTATAAAATGGGCCTGGTTTATAATGGACCTGGTGCCTGGTATTTAATGACAAGGTGTATAATGGGCAGGGCGTATAACAAATGTGGTTACAATGGCGTGGTGTATACTTTGCGTAGTATATAATGAGGCTGGTGTATAACTGGCAGGATGTATAATGGGCCTGATTTCTAATGGGCCTGGTGTCTAGTGCTTAATGGCAGGGTGCATAGTGGACAGGGTGTATAACAAATGTAGTTACAACGGCATGGTGTCTAATTTGTGTAGTGTATAATGGGCCTAGTGCCTGGTATTTAATGGTAGGGTGACTAGTATATAACGGGAGTGGGGTCAGGCTGAAGAGACGATGGTAGACAAGTTCAAATATTTCTTAAGGCCCACACTGGCAACTCCTGGTCTCAAGCTGTGTGCTTCTGTGATCGATTACCATTTTGCTTTGGGGCCAACCACCAGGCCCACAGCTAGACTTGTTGCTTTTCTCAGCACATGAAGATGCTGCTGGGGCCAACATGAGTACGCATGGAACTATTCTATGGGTAGCCCAGGAATTCCCCCAGAAAATGAAGTGCCCCTCCACCCCCGACCAGGAATTGCATTTCAGTATAAATAGACTGAACACCCTTGTGGATCTGGGTTCTACTCCAAGTTCTGTCCACCTCGCCTAACATATCTCTGTCAGAATTCCAACCCTACTTGGGATGGAATTTCTAGTCTAAAATGTTTGTAAACTAAGTTCACATACTGAAAATTTGCTATTTTGTCTTTAAAAGCAGGCAATAATTCCAATCCTCGTCATCTTTGTAAACATCCTGTGCTGACTTTTGATTAATTGCAGAAATATTTCTTCACAAAAAAAATCTTTGTTTTATGTAAGATGAATTTTAATGCAATTTTACGGGCAGAAACTTATCTACTCAAATTACTTGGCAGTGGAGAGGCCCAGGAACGTGCAGCATTACTGATATATTTAATATGCTTTCAATCTGTTGCCACCACACGCTATTTACATTGTTACGACCAGGTGAGAACGGTGTCTCGGGGTCTGTTACTATCTTCACCTGATCCAACTGTAACAGGGTTTAATTTTAAACATACTGTGTTTTGTGCTCCCCCCTTTGTGAATTCTTGTTCACAGCTTTCCAACTATAAGGCAAAGAAATGAGCACAAACAGGCTTTCTTTGGTTTAAAGAAGAAAAGTGAAACTTATTAAACTAACTTAAACTCTAATACGGTTCACACATATAGATATATGACACGTCCACGCTAGCATGCACATGCGATATACAAATGCAGATAGGGACAGAAAAGATAAATTAGAACAGTTTGAGGCACTATCTTGTTACTGTGCTTCGAGCTCACTGTAATCCTTGATTGAAGATATAGTCTTGCATTTCGTTGGGGCCCAGTATTCTTTTTAAACCTTGTTCACGTAGGTGACTTTTCTCTCTTTGGGTTTACGTTTCTTCAATGGTTTCCGAAGCTGGTGAGAGTGAGATAAGGGTAGAAAGGAGAGGGGCTAATTCTTGCTTCAGTTACAGGAGCACACGGCGTTCTGAGTTCAAATTCTGTTTTTTCCAGTTTAAAACTCCCCTAGTTGGCCAGCAGGTGGTCACATGACTGACTGGTTTGACCAGGTCTCTTCTGTGTATTGGGGCGGGGACTGGGTCCTTTGTTTCAACACTGTCTGGTACTATGCAAATGTCCTTCCAGCTAGGGGCTTGCAATTTTAAGATATAGTGTTCATGTGGCCAAATCATATGCACCTGGGTCTTGGTGGTGGGGGGTTGGGGGGGGGGAGTTGTCTGACACCTCCCCACCCAGGAGAATGAAATACGATTTGAAGAAAAACGGCGCATTTCATTACAGAGCTTGAAAGAAATATAAGATACAGAAAGAAAACCATGCATTTCTCTGATTCATTTCCATTCATTCATCAATCTTAAAGCTTATTAAAACTGGTCTGTTCTGGGTGCCGGGGCTGCTTTAATTTTCTCTTCTTTTTCTCAGGAGAGTTAGTAGGGGTCAGGTCTATCCTGAACTCTAAGTCATGCAAAGACATTTTACTTCAGGGGATGGGTGGTTCCCTTTTCCTCTGACTATGGGAGAGGATTCTTTGTTACTCTTCCCTTTGTTCTCTGGGACACTCCAACTTGCAGGTATTAGTGCAGACTTAACTGCATTCTCCTGTGATACTTCGACTAGGTGAGGCATCACCTCATGGTTGCTCTGCCCCCTAGAGGTCTCTCTTTGACTCTGCAGGTTCTCGTAAATGCTGTTAGCAACTCTGGTGGGGTGTTTCCAGAGTCTGCATTTATATAGGAGGATGTGGGGCTAACTTTTCACATTTTTCAGGGTTGATTGACCTGACAGTAGGGGCTTTCATCCAGGATTTTTCCCAGACTTCTTTGAACTTGCCCTTTTGGTCACTTTTTCCCTTTCTCTTTCTAAACGTTTGCCAGCTATGTGCCTATCTGTCCCCATTTTGTGCTCGGCAAGGGTCCCTTACAGTTCACCAGCCCTCTGCTGGAGGGTCCTCCTAACACCGGTACAGGATATAAGGGCGCAAGTTTCACTGTAGGTTGGGGTTTTCCCTCAACCTGGCACGTGTGGCAACTCCTGCAGTACTCCACCGCATCCTTCTGGAGTTTTGGCCAGTCAAACTGCTGTCTTATGCAGGTTTTGGTCTTTTGTATACCAGCATGTGCAGCCTCTGTAGTCTCGTGGGTCATTCTTAATATTTCTCCCCGGTACCTCTGCAGCACCACTAACTGGTGAACTACTGTCCACTTCTTGCCCTCAGGTCTGTGAGGAGAACTCCATTTCCTCATCAGTACCTCATTCTTTAAATAGTAGCAGTCAGGGACCCCCTCTGCTTCACTTTCAGACCGGGCAGCCTGTGGTAACTCTTGCAATACAGGGTCAGCTCGCTGAGCCTTAGCTAGGGAAAATCCATTTAATTCATTCCCTGGGTCTCCTAAATTTCCAAAGAAAGTCTTGGACAGACAGACCTCATGGTCATTTGCCTGCAGTGCCAATGCAGTCTCCTCTGGGGGAGTTGGTTTGATCATGGCCTGATCCACTACACATTCAGGGACACTGCAGGGGACCGTCTCCTGCCACTGCCCTGTCTCTTTGACTTCCTGTGGTCTTTCTTTCACTACTGGGGGGGGGGCTATCACCTTCACCCCCACCAGATCATTACCTAGGAGCAAGTCAACCCCATCCACAGGCAAACTAGGGACAATCCCTGTGGTCACCAGTCCCAAAACTAGGTCTCACTCCAGGTGCACCCGGTGTACAGGTACAGGCATACACTGCCCTCCAATACCATTCACCACCATTCTGGTGTTCACGGCACTCTCTGGGGGGAAAGGTCAACCCTTTTCCCAGTAAAAGGAATCTGGTGGCCCCTGTGTCCCTGAGAATTACTATGGGCTTGCTTGCCCCACTTGAGGGATATGGGGTTACTTTCCCTTCAAATACAAAACCCTGATAATCTTCAGGAATCCAATTAACTTTTCCTGCACTGGCCGTAGTAAGCTTCCTGGGTTGCATTCTTACTGCAGTTAAAGCCACAGCTTGTTCTGTGTTTTGCATCAGTCTCTCGTCTTCACTGAGTGGATGTGCCCTGATTAACCCTACCAGTTTCCCCTTTAGTTTCCAGCAATCAGCTTTTAAATGTCCTGCCTTATTACAATGGAAGCACACAGGTCTCTGGGTCTCACTCTTGCTCACAGCTGGAGGAGGGCCCCCTGTGTCTCCTGCTTTCCTTTCTCGTCCAGGACTGCCTGGGCGGATATCACCTTCCCAACCTTTGTCCTTTTCGGATTTGTGGGAGTGATTAGGAAAGGTTCTCCCCTGGGAAACCGACTTTTAAATTAAAGCAAACTCATCAGCCAGAATGGCTGCTTGCCGGGTTCTCTGAACCTGCTGCTCCTCTACATGAGTTTTTATTAAGAACGGGAGAGTGTTTTTAAATTCCTCTACCAGAATTACTTCTCTGAGAGTCTCATAGCTGAGCTGTATTTTTAAAACCCTCAGCCACTGGTCAAAAGCCAGCTGCTTACCTCTTTCAAACTCCAGATAAGATTGATTGGCTTGCTTTTTGAAGGTTTTAAAGTTTTGGCGATAGGCTTTGGGTACTAATTCATATGCCCCGAGGATCGCATTTTTGGTCAGTTCGTAAATTGATGAACTCTCATCTGGCAGCAAGGAATAAACCTCATGGCTTTTCCAGTTAGTTTGCTTTGCAATAAAAGAGACCAAGTCTCAACTGGCCATTTTAGCTGCCTTGCCAGTTTCTAGAAGGACATGAAAAATGCTTCCACATCTTCCTCATTGAACTTTGGAATTAATTGAGCGAGTTTTAGCAATCTTGTACCCAGCCCTGAATTGCACGCCTCCATATTGGCCATGCTTTCACTGGGATTATTCTGTCACCTCCCAGTTAATTTAAGCCGCTTCAGCTCTCTCTTCAGATCCTTTCTGGAATATTTTTTCTCTCTCTCAACTCTCTCTCTTTCCTTCTCCTGTTTTTCTTTCTCTCTCTGCTCTCTCTTTCTCTTTCCTTCTGTCTTTCTCTCTCTCTCTCTCTCTCTCTCTCTCTCTCCTGCCTTTCATTTTCTTTACATTCCTTTTGGAAGGCTCTCTCTCCCTCTCCCTTTCTTCAAATTCAAGTTTCCTCTGTTCCAATCCTGTTTCTAACACTGCTTCTGCTTCTTCTGATTCAAGGGAAAAATGGTTGGCCACTAGCCTTAGGAGTGCAGACTTTCTAGCCTTGCCACGTACAGTGATCCCACACAGCTCAGCCATTTTTCTCAACTCCTCCACAGACAGTGCTTTAAACTTATCCCAAGTTACTTCACCCTGGCTTGGAGAGCTACTTACTTCAGTTGCAGACATGTTAGGATTCAATCATACACAACCACAAGAAAACCTGTATTGAAAACTCGCTCTTGTTTGATTGGGAACAATTTGGCTTCCCACTTCCAATTTCACTTGTTCATCTGTGGGTAAAATTCCAGCTGCTAGTACCCAATTTCTGTTATGACTAGGCAAGAAAGGTGTCTCGGGGTCTGTTACTACCTTCACCTGGTCTTATTGTAACAGGGTTGAATTTTAAACACACTGTGTTTTGAGCTCCCCTTTTGTCAATTCTTGTTCACAAGTTTCCAATTATAAGGCAAAGAAATGAGCACAAACAGGTTTTCTTTGGTTTAAAGAAGAAAAGTGAAATGTATTAATCTTATTTAAACTCTAATGCGTTTCACGCCTAAGGATATATGATGTGCCCATGCTAGCATGCACATACGATATATGCATGCAGATAGGGACAGAAAAGAGAAGAAAAGATAAAGTAGAACAGTTTGAGGCAATATCTTGATACTGTGCTTCGAGCTTGCTGTAGTCCTTGATTGAAGATATAGTCTTGCATTGCGTTGGGGCCCAGTATTCTTTTTAAACCTTGTTCACATAGGAGACTTTTCTCTCCTTGGGTTTACATGTTTTCAATGGTTTCTGAAGTAGGTGAGAGCGAGATGAGGGTAGACAGGAAAGAAGGTAATTCTTGCTTCAGTTACAGGAGCACATGGCATTCTGAGTTCAAATTCTGTTTTTTCCGTTTAAAACTCCCCTAATTGGCCAGCAGGTGGTCACGTGACTGACTGGTTTGACCAGGTTTCTTCTGTGTATTGGTGTGAGGACTGGTTCCTTTGTTTCAACACTGTCTGGTACTATGCAAATGTCCTTCTAGCCAGGGGCTTGCAATTTTAAGTTTTAATGTTCATGTGGTGAAATCATGTGTGCCTCACTCTTGACAGGTGGGGGGTTTGCCTGAGAACATTCTTAACATTATTTCACTATAGCCAAAAGATCACTGTTAACAGTATTAGTAGAGAAATGCTTAACACATCTGTCATGTCCAGTACAGGCACATCCTATTCATAACTTTGAACATGGACTGTATCCCACATAGCATCTTCTGGAACTGAATTTTCCTTTTGTTTTACATGAACCACAATGGACATTAAAAGTGGACATGGGCTGCAAAGATGGCTGCCGAAGGTCAGCTAACCTTGACTTGTGTATTCAAGAACTGACTCACTGTCTGAAAGGACAGAAGAATACCTTCCAAACTAAGAGATGTCATCAATGCCCATCCTGAAACCAGAGGGAGGCATTCCTGAATTGAAGGTTTCGTGGGCGGCACAGTGGTTAGCGCCACAGCCTCACAGCTCCAGGGACCCGGGTTCAATTCTGGGTACTGCCTGTGTGGAGTTTGCAAGTTCTCCCTGTGACCATGTGGGTTTTCGCCGGGTGCTCCGGTTTCCTCCCACCGCCAAAGACTTGCAGGTGATAGTTAAATTGGCCATTGTAAATTGCCCCTAGTGTAGGTAGGTGGTAGGGAATATGGGATTACTGTAGGGTTAGTATAAATGGGTGGTTGTTGGTCGGCACAGACTCGGTGGGCCAAAGGGCCTGTTTCAATGCTGTATCTCTAAATAAATAAAATAAAGAAGGTGATTGTCTGAACTCTTCTCAGGATTAATGTCTTAGAATAATAAATAGGATGAGGCTGATCAACCTAGTCCCCCACCATATTTGGAAAAGGAACAGTGAGAAGTCACATGGTGGGGCAGCCATGTTGGTCACCTTTTAAAAAGATCTTTAAACTACTGACTGCAGAGGAAGTAGAAAGCAGCCAAGGAAAAACCATCATGCCTTAAAAGAACTGAAGACTGTAACATCTTAAGGTCTCCGAACCCTGTTCCTTTTCAATTCCACCAGCACAGAAAACCAACCTCCTATTAATAGGTCAACAAGCAACTAACTTCGTGACCTGCTGAAAATCCACCTCTTGGAGAAAATCCTGCTGTGACTTCAACATACAACTCCAGCTATCAAATCCACCTAACTACACTTCAGGAGTGAAAATATCTTCTTTGCTGGGCCCACAACCAGGCCTCTTCCCCAAGCCAAACCAAATCTCGCGACGTATGAACGATTCCTTTGCTTGTAATTTGTTAAAGAACACTATCCCTTTTAATGGTTTTCTTTCTTAAGTGTGTGTGTGTGTGAGAGAGAGAGTGGTGAATGAGGGATGTTGTGTAAGACTTTTGAGTTGAACGTGTGAATAAAAGTAATCCTCTTTATTTAAACCCCCATGAAAAGCATCCTGCTGGTTATTCAAATTGGCCATGCACTCATGGGTTAAGAAACACAAACATCTTCCTTTTCAAAACACACTGATTAAGGACAGAAAAGGGAAATAGAACTGGGGTTTCAGTTCTCTCTCAATTCTGTCCACAACAGAATATGATAATCTTTGGTTCACAATTTTAGTGGAGGCATTAACCCATTTACATTACATGGGTTAAACTCTGCTCAGTTTGTGGGCAGGCAAGTGTTGTACAAATGCTTTCAATCTTCTAAAATCGGCAACAGTCATTTCTAAGTTTATATGTTTTACAATCCGCATCTCGTTCTAAGTTCTCATTAAATTCAAGATAGATACTACTTACAGCAATTAGTAACCTCTGGTCACATGCCACCCATGCCTCTGTTGTGATTTGTAACTGAGTTCATCAAATGGTACCATTTGAAGTTGCTCAGTCAGGTAGTTGTTCTAATAAGTCACTGACCCACAATCCTTTCTGTGACAGATAGCCATGTGTACAGTCTTGTGCCAATGTTGGCTGTTGTTACTGTGGGCCCAATTTTAGCTCTGTTTAAGTGGATGAGTTTTGAATGAGTTGAAATCTCACCTGACTGTAAATCTGAGTGATGTCACTATCCATTTCCATAAGGCATTCAGCCACCTTTATCCTTGGTCTTCATCCAAGTCATTGACAATTTATTTTCTCTAGCATCTTCATCTTGCCTAAATTGTTTTCTTCCCCTCTGCCAATGGGCTGAATTTTAGGTCGGCGGCGAGCTTCAAAGATGACGGCCCGCTTGCACAGGTTTTACTCTGTGGAGCCGCTGTGATATTAAATGCAGTGGCTCATTTACATGGCTGGGGCAGACCGCCCCCCCCCCGCCCCCCCAATGATGTGGAGGGGGCGGGCAATCCATCCCTGGCAACGGCGTCTGGCACCATTGTACAGGCGCTGGCGCCATTTTTAAAGGGCTTCCAGCCCTTATATTTAATTTACATTTTTAAAGATTCATGTTTTTAAAACTTATTATAAATGATTAAATAAATATTCCCAGCCCTTCTCCCGCCTCCCCAATAAACTTACATTTCATCCCTTGCCCTCTCGTCCCCACACCCGACCTTCACCCCCGCCAAGGTCAGAAGCTTATAATTTTACCCTGTCCCATCACCTGCTAGATCAATCATGTAAGTTTGACCCCACTCCTCACCACCCCCACATTAATATACATACCTCCTCCCCCGTCCCTACCAGTGTTCTGCTATACTTCACTGGTCAGAGATCAGACGGTGTGGAAGTGCTGGCCACTGATCGTAGTATCGAAGCAGGACGGCCGGCTCGACGAGGTAGTAATCATTCGTTCATTTACATGTGTTAACATATTTAAATGGATGTCCCATCACCAAGCGGCAGGGGAGCCGCCACGAAGTCTCACCGCTGCTGGTAATATGGAGCGGGGTCTTCCTGGCATTGAGGCCCGTGGCGGGCCTCTCCTGGAGGCATTTTCCAGGCCCCCCCCCCCCCGCCATGACCCCCGATGTTGGGGGTCGATAAAATGCAGCCCAATAGGTCCAAAGTGTTGGACTGCCCATTTCTTTATCTTGCTCAGCAGTACTTTTACAGTTCTTCACATTTCAGTATTTACTCTGTTTTGTGGTCAGGGGGACTCTGAGGATCTTTCACCAATTCTGCTCTCTTTTCTCAATATCCATACTCAGCATCCATAGGGAGCTCATGTTTATATCATCATTTTCAGCAGAAAGATATGCTTAGTTCCTTCCAAATTTTATTGAGTCTTTCTGCAGTCTTTGTCATGGGAGTTGTCTTGTTCTCTTCTAAATACTTAATGTGCTCTGTCATCCAAGATTATAAATAGCCAATTCTACTGAGTTGTTGAATCTTCTTTGAATGTGTAGTCCCTTGCTAGTTACCACTGCATTCATTTTCCTGGAGTTCTTAACAGCAGCTTACAGTGTCCAGTCCTCTCTTGTTTTCAACAATGAGTATAATTTGCATGTTTTAATGTATGAAAATTTCTGTTTATAATTTGTATACCTCCTTGAAAGGCTTTCAGGGCTGTCTTAATAATTAACTCAAAATTGATATTGGTCAGGTAGGGGAAGAGGATTTATCTTTGCTGGATGTTATTCTTTATCCTGCATTTTGGTGAGTCCTTAGGGCATTCTCATGGTCAAAGTCTGTCAGTCATTGATGTCCTCGAGGAAACTGACAGTGAGTTTGGAGAATCCCACCTGTTTCATTGACAGCTGCAGCATTCCATGTTTGAGTGAGTCAGAAACCATTTTTATAAACTGTAAAGCAGAGGTACCATGTGCAGCTTTAATTCCTATGTATTTTTTCCCCAAGATCAGTTTCAGGTTGAAGACCTGACCATGATTTCTCCTCTTGCTCTAAGGCAGGATTGCTTTCTGGTAATTTATTTCTGGGCATGTGATTGTGCTTCTGTTTCTGCTGGCTGATGAGGTGGCATTGACAGCATCCACATAAAACTATGCAAGCCAGATTCTTCCACCCTCCCACCTGAAAGACAATAGTGAAGTTTGAACTGTGGATTTAACAAAGGAAAGTAATATTAATCAGTGGAATTGTTAACTATTTTAGTTTATTATGTCATGTCAGTTTGGTGTTCATTGGTGGAGACGTTTTTGTTCTAAATAAATGTCACCTAGACATTTGGGGAGCTTCTGCAAACGATTTTAAGATGCACAGAACATACACCATATCCATTAGACTTTGATGGAATGATTAGTTTCAAGACAATTAACCAGGATTAGTATGGAGCAGTGATCATGAGCTTGAAGCACACTTCTTAAGTGACATACCTGCTGCCAGTTTGGAAGGTATATATAATGAGCATGTTGCAACTTGTAACATGTTGAAGCTTGCAGGCATGAGAGTCCCAAAGGTGTGTACTTGAGTGACACAGAGAAAAGCAGAGATGTACATTTTAACTGTCAGACATCAAAGCGCAGAGTACCAAAGTAAAGTAAGAGTATCACAATGGCCCCCAAATCACAAAGGTTGGAGAGGGCAGTAAAGAAGATCTCTGCCTAGGGAGGGCGTTCCAGGAATTTGGAGCAGAACCCCGGTCACACCAGACATCTTCGATATTTTGAAGACCTTAGTTGGGGTTTGTGTATGAATCATCAGCTACTCCCTTATGTCAAAAGTGAATATCGGGGGAGTGCCCAGGCTTCCCAGAGTTCTGCCTATTATAGGCTTGGAAGGCCTCAAAGTAGCTTAGTCTATGTGAAAGCTGACGAGAGGCCCAATGGGGTCTGTAGAATAGCCCCCATACCTTTACTTATCCCAGAGGGGATCAATGGCCTTTAGTTTGCAGGGACAATGGTTCCTATTGGGAGCTGAGGAATTATTTTTTAAGATTTCCTTTCAGTCCTGAAAGACTTAGGGGCACATCAAAGCGGTGGAGGGGCTGCAGGCTGCTCCACTTTCCAATAATGGGAGGAATTTTATCAGTGCGCCGTGCTATATGGCGGCCGCTGTGGAGTCAGAGCCTTCCAACACAGAAGTACCGCCGCTGAGCCCCGGCGATATTACGTGCGGGGGCTTATTTTAATGGAGGGGCAGAGCGGCCGCCCCGGATGACGTAAAGGGGTGGTCGTCATGTCCCCGCCAAGGGTGCCATCACACAGGTGCCATTTTTAAAAGACTTCAAGCCCTTCAGTGACATTTAAATTTTTAAAGGTCCTGGACTCCAGGAAATAAAAATAAAATTTTAATTCAACTTTAAATCCTGTCTCCCACCCGACAATGGGTAATCCATATATAAATTGCCCTCTACCCAAGAAAAAAACTTTTATTGCTTTCCCGAACTTTCCTCCCCGAAATCTGTTCCCTTTGACGCTCAACCCCTTCCCACCATCCCAGCAACCAATAATAAGTGTTTTCCCTACTCATCCCCCCCCTCCCACCACCCTAATAATTTTATTCCTCCCCCTACCCACCAGTGTTTCAACTCGGAACTCCAATTGACTTCCGAAGGCATGCGAGCCGCATGCGGTTAGCTGTAAAATCGGCATGGGACAGCCGCCGTCAACAGGTAAGTTCATTTCAATGTTAATTATCCTCATTTTAATATTTTAATGAAGGCCCGGCCGCTTGGCGGCTGGGGGGCCGCACCAAGGCTACGCCGCTGCTGCTGATATCCGACGGGGCCTTCTTGGTGTCGTGAGTTGAGGCAGGCCACGCCCGCTAGCATTTTTCGGGCCTCCCCGCTGCGACCCATGGTGTTGAGGGGCTGATAAAATTCAGCCCGATGAAGGGCAATGCTCAACCTTGCAGGATCATTCTGCGCATCCAAGCCATTAAGCAACCTCATCCCCTAAACTGGGATGAGGTCAATAGTTTCAGGCTGGCGCTGATGAATGTTGCTCTCCAATGGACTTGTAAACTAGAATTTCAGGGTCAATGTCTAAATATAATGATGGAAGACACATTTATTGGGTTACTTTATTTGTGAGTTGTTTAATTTGGAGATGAAGGCTATTTACAGGAGAATCTTTTTGTGTGAATTGTTAAAAATATCAAAGCAGAAAAACGTTACTCATAGACCTGATTTTCTGAATTTAGTTTGTTCTATTTTGTGTGCTGCAAGGGTGGGAGTGGTCAAAAAATCAGGTGGGAACCAGTTGGATCCTCACACATTACAGATGGCATGCCAAGTTTCTGCCAGAGGTGATGGTGAATGTTCAACATGCCTGCACAAGTTTTGCAGCTGCATTTAAATGCAGTGCTAATGAGGGAGTGATGCCATGCATCACATTTTCCACCATCCTGATTCCTAACAAGAGTAAAGAATAGATGTATAAATCAGCTGTCCAGCATTGCAGGGGCAGTTACAAAGGTGGTTGATGTTTTAAAGGGTACGCTATAGAGTAATCTAAAAGCCTTATTTCTGAACCCTTTTTTTTAAATAAAATTTCAGTACTGAAAACTGTTACAATTCCCTTTCTCTGTGGAGTTTTCATCCTTCTCCCTTCACCATTTCTACAGAGGCCATTATGAGACTTCCATGGTGAATGACCTTTATCTGTATTTCTTGGCAGCCTGAAAGACAATCAGTTGTCAGTTGCAAAAGACATTTCAGTCTGATTTAGGAGGACCTTCTCATGATTACCAATTCAATCCACAGTATGAACATGCCTGTCTACCTCTAGCCCTTCTGACCATTTGTTCATTTAAAGACACTTACGTGTGACCATCAACTGATATGATTCCCATTCTGTCACATAATCAAAGCCACTTCTATGCCTTTCCAAAAATGTCAGGACATACAACAATTAAAGTTGGCCTTTCAGGAGAGCCAATGTATGCAATAACTTCATTGCCATGCCACCATTACTCATGAACGTCTCCACGGACTCAGTGACATGGACATTGGCTCAGTCAACTGTTGCCTGTAATGGTTTACACAGGGATGCTGCAGATGTGGACTGGTGCACAGCAGGTGAGCAAGGGTGATGTGTGGCTTGCAGAGCTCATGTCAGTTCCTATGGAGCAGACAGCCTTTGTCTGATAAGCCACTTCCGTACATCCCTAGCTCACTGCTATCCCTCGGTGCTGATCCTGGGTGCCATCTGCCCTCCCATGCGTCTTTCATGTTGTAGGTCCTCAGTGTCCTCATAGTCCGAGGAGGAATCCTGTTGACGTCTCTCCTCATCATGCCAGGCCTGGCCCCTATAGGGTGCGTAGCTGTGCAGAGCAGCAAAGAAAGGAGCTGGCCTTTTCGGCCCACAGTACAGGGCATCACCCTATCCATCCAGAAATTGGAGGCGCTCTTTCAGCATGCCGATGGCCTGCTCAATGGTGGCTCATGTAGCTTAGTGACTGGCATTGTATCTCTCCTCTGCAGCAGTGGTGGAGTCTCTCACTGGTGTTGGGAGCCATGTCTGCAAAGGATAGCCCTTATCTCCAAGAAGCCACCCCTCCATCTGAGCCAGTTCAGTGAACAGTGGTGGCAGCCAAGACTGGCACAAAACCCAGGTGTCATGGCAGCTGCCTGAGAAGTGGTCACACATTTGCTGCAAGCATCAGCGGTGATCACATGCCAGCTTCACCCAGATTGAGAGGGCTCCTTTAATGGTGATGTCTGCAGGTGGTAGCCTGGCAGTAGGTCTGATGGCCATATGAGTGCAGTCTATGAACATTACAACCTATGGTTCTCCGGCAATGGTACCAGAACCACTGGCCCTCTGGGCCTGGCTGTGAGAGTCCATCCTGAAGCGGACATACTACTCACTGGTCCTCCAGTGCAGGGCATTGATGACCTCCCTGATGCAGCGGTGCACTGCTGACTGTGCGCCCCCATAAAGGTCTCTAGTGGGCCCTTAAAAGGCTCCAGAGGCATCAGGTTTGAGAACCAGTGCCACTATGAGGAAGAAAGGCATGGGATGTCCACCGGAGCCCATGGGCTGCAGGTCATCCTTGAACAGGGCACAGAAACGTGTCACCACCCTCTCAATATGCATAATTGCCTCTGACACTGGTGCTCTGACATCCCATGGCATGTCATGTAGGGCCTGTAGATGCATGGCAATTGAAATGGCAATTTCCCCTTGGGGGCTGCTGCTCACGACTGGGGGCCTCTACATGGGTCGCACCTGTCTTTTGATATTGTCTCTGGTGCATACGGATCCTCACGTGCAGAGGATCACACAATGTAGGATGAGCCATACCTATTTCCATGTGATAAATAAAGTTGAACCCTGCATGTATTTGAAGGTTCCGAACAGAGCATGGATTGGTGTTGACGGGTACATCAGCTGCTTTCCTGGATCAACTATGTGGCATGCCATGGAATTGCCCACCTTGGCCAACACTCAGAGTGGCACAGCATGACCACATCAAGATCCTACCAGCTGAATCGATTGCCCCCACCATCCATATAACCTTAATGCTACTGCCCTTTCTGGCACCCTCCCCTCACACAGGGTGCCTAGTGTGCCATTGCCCCCTCACAAACACAGAGCATACACTGTTAATGGAGGGATGGTACATGGTACCTCCCTTCATGCCAGCACAGCTTTCCCTCCAGTAATCACAGACCCCCTCCCTTTCAGAATGCAGAGTGAAATCCCTGTGTATTCCCCCTTCCCTCCTCCGTTCCAGAATGCAGAGTTAGACCCCTGAATATCACCCCCTCCCTCCTCCCGTCCGTAATGCAGAATGAGACCCCTGAATAACAGAACTTACCTTCGCTGGCGACTACTTCTGTCTCTGAGGTCCCGCTGGCTTTTCAATTTGTGAATGGGATGTTAGACCATAGGCAAAACAAGGTGCAATTAATAGGGAGAGAACTTTTGGAAGACATGGGTTTTCAATAGATTGCAGAACTGCACAAACTACCATCTATGTACCATATTAGTTAATGTATTCTATGAGTTTCACCATATGCTTAACCAACATATTTATAAACTATGCTTAAACACAGTGCTTTATTTAGTTGCATTCAAAAGTAGAAGTATGCTTACGCACTTCATGTCCAGTCTTCTTTCCTCACAGATCAAGGAGGACCAGTCACAGATGGAGAGATTTTCCAATTCAGCACACAGATAAAAGAGCAACCTCATAGTCCCACAACCCCGGACAGCCCGCTTCTACCTCCTTCCCAAAATCCACAAACGGGACTGTCCCGGCAGACCCATTGTGTCAGCCTGCTCCTGCCCCACTGAACTTATTTCTTCCTATCTAGACTCTATCTTTTCTCCGCTGGTCCAGTCTCTTCCCACCAACATCCGTGACTGTTCTGACGCCCTACGTCATTTTGACAATTTCCAGTTTCCTGGTCCCAACCGCCTCCTCTTCACTATGGACGTCCAATCACTCTACACCTCCATCCCCCACCAGGATGGTTTGAGGGCTCTCCGCTTCTTCCTGGAACAGAGGCCCAACCAGTCCCCATCCACCACCACCCTCCTCCGCCTGGCTGTTCTCACATTGAACAACGTCTCCTTCAACTCCACGCACTTCCTTCAAGTAAAAGGTGTCGCTATGGGTACCCGCATGGGTCCTAGTTATGCCTGTCTTTTTGTGGGATATGTCGAGCATTCTTTGTTCCAGTCCTACTCAGGCCCCCTCCCCCAACTCTTTTTCCGGTACATTGATGACTGTATCGGTGCCGTTTCTTGCTCCCGCCCCGAACTGGAAAACTTTATCAACTTTGCTTCCAATTTCCACCCTTCTCTCACCTTTACATGGTCCATCTCTGACACTTCCCTTCCCTTCCTTAACTTCTCTGACTCCATCTCTGGGGATAGGTTGTCTACTAATATCCATTATAAGCCCACCGACTCCCACAGCTACCTCGACTACACTTCTTCACACCCTACCTCCTGTAAGGACTCTATTCCATTCTCCCAGTTTCTCCGTCTCCGACGCATCTGCTCTGATGATGCTACCTTCCATGACGGTGCTTCTGATATGACCTCCTTTTTCCTCAACCGAGGATTTCCCCCCACTGTGGTTGACAGGGCCCTCAACCGTGTCCGACCCATTCCCCGCGCCTCTACCCTCACCCCTTCCCCTCCCTCCCAGAACCGTGACAGGGTTCCCCTTGTCCTCACTTTTCACCCCATCAGCCTCCATATCCAAAGGATCATCCTCCGCCATTTCCGCCACCTCCAGCGTGATACCACTACCAGTCGCATCTTCCCCTCCCTTCCCCTGTCAGCATTCCGAAGGGATCGTTCCCTCTGCGACTCCCTGGTCCACTCCTCCATTACCCCCACCACCTCGTCCCCGTCCCAGGGCACCTTCCCCTGCAATCGCAGGAGGTGTAATACCTGCCCATTTACCTCCTCTCTCCTCACTATCCTAGGCCCCAAACACTCCTTTCAGGTGAAGCAGCGATTTACTTGTACTTCTTTCAATGTAGTATACTGTATTCGCTGCTCACAGTGTGGTCTCCTCTACATTGGGGAGACCAAGCGCAGACTGGGTGACCTCTTTGCGGAACATCTCCGCTCAGACCGCAAGCAGGATCCTGAGCTTCCGGTTGCTTGCCATTTCAACACTCCCCCCTGCTCTCATGCTCACATCTCTGTCCTGGGATTGCTGCAGTGTTCCAGTGAACATCAACGCAAGCTCGAGGAACAGCCTCTCATTTACCGATTAGGCACACTACAGCCTGCTGGACTGAACATTGAGTTCAATAACTTCAGAGCATGACAGCCCCCCATTTTACCTTCATTTTTAGTCATTTTTTCTTCCTTTTTTTTACATTCTTTTTTACATTTTTTACAATTTTTTTTTTGCATTTATTTCATTTCATCTTAGTTTGTTCAGTTTGCTTACCCACTGTTTTTTTCAGGTTTGCACTTGCTGCTGTTCAATATTCAGTATATTAACACCTAATCTGTACTAATGCTTTGTCTTTCAACACACCATTAACATATTGTTTGCCTTTGCTCCGTGACCTTTTGGTCGGCTATGTGGCCTGGTCCAATCTAGACCTCCTTTATCTCTTGCCCCACCCCCACCTCACTTGCTTATAACCTGTGACTTTTCTAATATTTGTCAGTTCCGAAGAAGGGTCACTGACCCGAAACGTTAACTCTGCTTCTCTTTTCACAGATGCTGCCAGACCTGCTGAGTGGTTCCAGCATTTCTTGTTTTTATTTCAGATTTCCAGCATCCGCAGTATTTTGCTTTTATGATAAAAGAGCTTGGCAGGTTAGAAGTGCTTATCACCAGCTTGGACACAAATTGATCCTGATTTTATATACAATAACTTTAACAGGCAGAGCATCATGAGTAGCCTGTAACCAAATTTGTAACAAGCATTTCCAACCCAGCAACTCTTGTAACTGGACACTGAATACAGAAATGTTTTTCCTCTAGATAAATATGTAGGGATGTGGGGGAGGAAACACAATGGTGATGCAAAATTAGTAGAACTGGGGCTGATGAAGGTCAAGCAGATGTAAACTGGAGATCTGTTATCTTACCCCTACTGAGTTGACTCACAATATTAGTGAGCCTGCTTTATGACGGAGGACTTTACAAAACATGGACAGTGTTAGTCAGTCTTTTGGCTCCATATTTACAATGGTATAAGGAAAGGATAAATGGCTGTCTTCATTTCAGCAACACCTGTGTAACTTCAGTGACAACAACAGTAACAAGGAATTTGCCATGAATGCTCCCAATGCTGCTTTGGGTTGGAGTTGAGGTTACAATCAGATCAGCCATGATCTTGTTGAATGGCGGAGCAGGCTCGAGGGGCCGCCTGGGATAATCCTGCTCCTAATTTGTATGTTCATAGGCCGGACCAGGTAACTGGGTTTTTACGACAATCAATGATGGTGCCATGAAACTATTACTGAAACGAGCTTTCAATTCCAGATTTTTATTAATTCATTGAATTTAAATTCCAGCTGCCATGGTGGGATTTGAACCCATGTCCCCAGTGCATTAAGCTAGGCCTCTGGATTACTAGTTCAGTGACATTATCACAATGCCACCATCTTCCCCAAAAGGAAGATGGCCGGCTTTGACTTGTTCGGACAATGCTCCCATTGGAGAGATGTTCAAAGTTCTCACAGGGCCCCACTGCTCCATGCTAAGACAGATAACGGTTGTTGTGATAAAATGCCCTTTCGCATCAGCATGTGTGGAGAAGCACAAGTGCATTGAAATGACAGTTCTGTCACAGGCTGTTCTAGCTCACTGTGTGTCCCTACACCAGTGGCAACAGGCACCCTCTCAGAAAGCAATGGGTCTAAAATGATTCTCGAACAGGGCAGTCCTGGCACAGCCGCAAATATATCAGAATTATGCACGTGTTACGTTTTGAGGTCTTTTCTAACCTTCCTATCGAATATCATAGATTATTCTCATGAGCCCCAGCTCTCAATACAACTGAGAGTGTTTATCCTTGTCATGAGATCTTGATGAGCTTTCTGTAATGTGTCCAGGTAAACAAATAGCATACCCTGTTTGGTAATTATTATTAAATACTGGATTATCTGATGCCTCCTTGAGGTCTGATTTCAGTGTTCAAAAGCAGCTACACAACACATCAGATATTGTTTAAAATATGAAGCCAGTTTATTTTTCAAATTAAAAAAATGAGTTAATAATCTAAGTGCTATAATAAAATTCTAAACTTATAGTTGAACAAGTTGAAGGTCTTTGTAGCATAAAAACTGATGGCAAAGACAACCTTTACAAGTTACATGTTATGTAACTGAGATAAAGATAATCTCTCCTCTTCCTTTTCGACCTGTGTGCAGGCTTTGACACCATCCTCATATAATGCCTCTCCACTGTCATCTAGTTGGGTAGGACTGCACTCACCTGTTCTATTTTTATCTATTTAATCGTAGCCAAAGTATCATTTGTAATGGCTTCTCTTCCTGCAGTGTTGCCTCTGATGACCCCCAGGGATTTCTCCTTGACCCCCTCCTATTTTTCATTTACAGGGGTGCTGCCCCTTACTGACATTATCCAAAAACACAGCATTAGTTTTCACATGTATGCTGATAACACTCAGCCCTACCTCACCACCACCTCTCTCGACTCCTCCACTGTTGCTAAATTATCAGACTGCTTATCTGACATCTGGTACTGGATGAGCAGAAATTTCATTCAATTAAGCATTGGGAAGACTGAAGCCATTGTCTTCAGTCCCCACTACAAACTCCATTCCTTAGCTACTGCCTTCATCCCTCTCTCTGGCAGCTGTCTGAGGCTGGACCAGACTGTTTGCAACCTTGCTGCCATATTTGACCCCGAGATGAATTTCTGACCACATATGCCAACACAAAGACTGCCTATTTCCCCAACTTGGCTTCTGCCTCAGCTGATCTACTGTTGAAACCCTCATCCATGCTTTTATTAGCGCTAGACTTGACTATTCCAATGCACTGCCCTAATATCACCATATGTGGCTCAGTGTCAAATTTTGCTTTATAACACTCCTGTGAAGCAACTTGGGACATTTTATTATGGTAAAGGTGTTATATAAATACAAGTTGCTGTTGCTGTTGTTGCCTCTTGTGCCTGGAAAATAATGAACTCATCTGCAGGCAGATGGTGAGTCTACCATGCCTTTGTTCTGGCATACCTAACTGAGGTGGTACCTGCAGCAAGAAATGTATCTTCTGTGCTTTCTGCATGTGTATAGCACTATTTTGAGATAACCATGATTGACTCCAGCACCATGCTATGATGCTGCTGAAAACAATGCACTTTTAATCAATTCTGTGGTGATACTTGGAAACTTGGCCTTTTTTCCCTAAAGTTGACTCACTGGTTTGGATGTGAGTTAAGAACTCATTTTTAAGGTGTATTTGTACTGAAACTCAGGCACTGCTGTGAAGTGGTTTTGCAGCCAACTGTAGAAACAGATAATATAATGATGGCAGCACACCACAAACCTGTTCTCAGAAAATCGGGACATGGGAGTCTATGACCAACATACTCCTTTGCACTCAGTGCATTGCAGCATGGGTGTCAAATCCAAAGGGGGCCAGGTATCTGCGCACAGGCTGTGTACTAGGTTCATTACGTTTATTACATGGCCCTGGAACCTTGTGCAAGAAGCATTTGAAGCATCTGTAGATGAAACAGATGAGCTGGCCTTTCGTGTGGAGCATCTGAACAACTCCAGCATCAGCGGTGCTGTGCTAGGCTTCATTTTCAGTCTCTCAGTAAAAGTCCAGGTCCAGATCCTTCTCTAAAGAGATCCCCTGAGCACTTTTAAAACATACCTGAGGTAACCTTGATTATTTAGATCCTGTGGGTACTACTGTCAGCCTACTCAGCATACTTACAGCTTTACGATAGGGAGCCAAACTCTGCATGTGTGTTATCACGCAGGGGAGAATGGCAGTGTAAATGGGGTTCTGCCTAACTGAAACCCATACTGCAGTTGCTGGTCTCAGGCTAATGCCTGCAGCATAAAGGCAGCCTGACATTCCATTTGCCCTGCCCAAAGTTTCAGGATCCAGAATCCACAAATCTAACCCAGTTGATCCTCTTCAAAGCCTTTACTGCCCTTGCAGATAATTCTTTTTGTGGCTAAGCTCCATTACCACATTTTAGGATGGAGCTAGACTTTATTAGTGGTAGACACAGAGAAAAGCCCATTGCCACTTTCCAACAGTTATTATTCTGTTGATCAACACCTGGTGATTCATGTCTACTTAGCATTGCACTGGACAGAGGAAAATATAACCCTGAAGGGTTAAAAGATTGGTTTATAATATGTGATACTCCTATTACAACCCTTAGTCACCAAGGAAGAATTACTAAATATAACAATTTGTCTTATTTTTTTTGGCAAATTGCACCCTGGCAGTAACCAGCCAACCTTGAAGGTAATTAGTACCTGCACAAAGTGTGACCACAGGAAAATACCCAAACCATTAGTCAAAGCAAAAGTTTTATTTATTTTCATTTTATAAAACACAGGCCTTGGTTTAGGATATAATTAAATTCATTATTGATCAGTGAGCGCACCTGAAAAAGACCATTTAAAAAAATGATGTTGGTTTTCGTTTTTTTTTGCATGAGAACCTTATTTTTCCAACTAATTGTGAAGCATGTAGGAGAATTCAATTTTCCCAGTTAAAAAGAAAATAGTGCAACATTTGCATGGATGATCCATTATTGCAAAATGTTATCACATGTTTACCACTGACTGCTCTTTGTTACCACTGGAGGGAATCCAACATTTAATGGTAGTCAATGATACTCTGCACTCTCCATGGAATATTAAACATAGCTTGAACCGGAGAGAAAATTGTTTCCCTGATGGTTTAACAGAGTAGTGACAACGACTCACAGAGATTAAGAAAGTCCCAGGAACAATCTCCAATTTGTGCTGAGGTAACGGGCAGAATTTATACGTGAGGAACTTGCAGCAGGGGGGACCAACGGCGGGTTAGGAACCCAATTATTGCTGGAATGGGTTTTGCCATGGCTGTTCAACTCTGCCACGGCATTAGCATCCTACCTCCGGGTTTCTCGACCAACCATAGAGTGCGGGTGCAATGACGATTTGCACTTGTCAATAGAAGGATTTCCATTTAAAGGGACCCCAGATTGATTCCTGAGGCTTCAGCAACCATAAGAATGTAAGTGCAATGTGGGAAGGCTCCCCCTGGTTCACTGATTCTTCCCTTGAGGTCCTGCTGTTGGCTGCTGCAGATGAGAGGAAGAGGCCAGCCTTTCAGACCAAACAGGCATGGCTGGAAGTGGCAGACGCAGTAAGCAACAGGAGCATGGCCCTAGAACCTGGATTTTTTTCAAGATGTTCAATAACTTCATCAGGGTAGGAAATGTGACTGGCATCCCACTTACAGGTGGCAACACCACTCTCTAACTTCCCCACCATACTCCTGCACAACACTTCTCAGACCAACAACCCTTGAAGCTCCACTCATTCCTCTCTCTCAAGGTACCTCCTCACATACCAATCTGAACAGCCAACACTGACACTCACCCTCATCTTATTGATATCTCACACCCATCTCCCACAGTCACCCTCCACAAATGTTGTCATTCCATCTTCTCCACACAATCCATTTCTCACGCTCATAACTCTGCTTTATCTCCTTGCAGACGAGAGCGCAGAACTCCAGGCAGAGACACAAAACTGGAGATGGCCTTCCAGTGATAATCACCCTGACCGCTGTGGAGGAGGCAGCCTTGGAGATTGGCAGGGAGTGCATGGCCATTGGCATGGAGAGAGAGGGGTCTCCCAGATACCTGATGAATGAATTAGAAGTCACACTGCCACTTGGCATATAACAATCGGTAATGTTGATTTTCTTTCACCACTAACTGAAATGTGAACATCTGCATAACTGTAACTTTTTATCCTTTTCTCCAAGTCAGTTCTAATTCACGTTTTTCATCTCCTACAGGTCCTACAGTTGTGACATGGGAGCTGAAGCAGCAGGAGGCTGAGGAGTCGTCAGAGGAGGTCATGCAGTCTGAGAGAGCACCGTCACATGACTCATGCACACCCTCCACCAGCTCAGATACACACACATTGGTGGGGACTCCAGGGGAGATAACTAGGTTGTCACATTGTGAGGCGTGCATCATAAGTGAGCAGGGACAGCAGTGGTGAGTCCCTGTCGGAGGGCAGAGAACCCTCCAAGCCCTCTTCAGCTGGACTCAGATGCTGAACCTCAGAGGTCATTCACAAAGAGGACAATTCTGGAACAGCAACAGAAAATGTGTGAGGGTCTGTCAGCATTTCCAGAGGCACTGCACATGATTGGTGAGAGATTGGAAGAGTCCGTCTTAAAAATGAGTTCCATGATGTCACAGGCCTTTGCACTGATGTCCACCTCCATGGAAACAGTGGCCACCTGCGTGGAGCATCTGTTGCCTGCTGTGTCTGAGTGGATCCTGACCCTGACCAATTGGCTGCAGACTCGATCTGCCACGTTAAATAGAATGGAGGAAAGCCTTGACTTGGCCATTAAAGTGCAGCAAAGTGTTCTCCAGCTCTTGGCTAGCAGGGAAGTATGGGTGGGCCATGAGAGGGAAGATGGAGAAATGGTACATGGAAATGGGGACTCTTCCACTTCTCATCTCTTCCCCTCCCCCTCAGTCCCTCACCTCAGTCAGAGCCCACATGCTGCTTCATGCCTTGATGACTAAGTTTTCCCCTGCATAGTTGCAGGACGGGCAGTATTTTGCAGGGCCCTCATGAGCCCCAATTTCCAGAGCACATCTGTGAAGGGATAATGCCTTATCATGAAGGCATTTGATAAGGTGCCGCACAAAAGGTTAATACACAAGGTAAGATCACATGGGGTTAGGGATAATTTATTAGCTTGGATAGAGGATTGGCTAACCAAAAGAAAACAGAGAGTCGGGATGAATGGGTCTTTTTCTAGTTGGCAAGATGAAACTGGTGGGATGCCACAGGGTTCGGTCCTCGGGCCCCAACTATTTACAATCTATATTAATGACTTGGTTACAGGGATAGAAGGTACTATAGCTAAATTTGCAGATGACACTAAAATAGGTGGGATAGTAAGTTGCAATAAAGAAATAAGAAATTTACAAATGGGTATGGATAGGTTAGGTGAATGGGCCAAAATTTGGCAGATGGAGTTTAACGTGGATAAGTGTGAGGTTGTCCACTTTGGTCGGAAGAATAGAAAGGCAAATTATTATCTAAATGGAGAGAAATTTCAGAGTGCTTCAGTGCAGAGGGATCTGGGTGTCCTCATGCATGAATCGCAGAAAACTAGTATGCAGGTACAGCAGGTAATAAGGAAGGCAAATGGAATTTTGGCATTTATTGCTAAAGGAATAGAGTATAAAAGTAGGGAAGTGTTTCTGCAATTGTACAAGGCATTAGTGAGACTGCACCTGGAGTATTGTGTACAGTTTTGGTCCCCTTACTTGAGGAGGGATGTAGTTGCATTGGAGGCAGTTCAGAGGAGGTTCATTAGATTAATTCCAGAGATGAGGGGTTTGTCTCATGAAGAGAGATTGAGCAGTTTAGGCCTTTACTCTTTAGAGTTTAGAAGAATGAGAGGAGATCTAATTGAGGTATATAAGATGATTAAGGGTATTGACAAAGTAGACGTAGAGAAAATGTTTCCTCTTGTGGGGCAATCTAGAATGAGAGTTCATAGTTTTAGGATAAGGGGTAGCAGATTTAAAACAGAGATGAGGAGAAATTACTTCTCTCAAAGGGTCATGAGTCTATGGAATTCACTACCTCAGACTGCGGTGGATCCGGGACATTGAGTAAATTTAAGGAGGAGATAGACAGATTTTTAATTAGTAAAGGGTTGAGGGGTTATGGAGAATGGGCAGGAAAATGGAGTTGAGGCCGAGATGAGATCAGCCATGATCGTATTGAATGGCGGAGCAGGCACGAGGGGCTGAATTGCCTACTCCTGCTCCTAGTTCTTATGTTCTTATGTTATCTCAGCAGTCAGAGCAAGGGAATGAGCAGCCTGCCTCTAGCTCTGCTCAAGCCACAAGGGTAGCACCACATAAGAGTAATAGGAAAAGGAGGAGTAAGACATTTTACTTGCACAATGGTGTCACTGTCTAATAGAAACATAGACAGTAGGAGCAGGTGCAGGCCATTCGGCCCTTCAGGCCTGCTCCGCCATTCAAAAAAGATCATGGCTGATTGACTAATTCAGTACCCTGTTCCCGCTTATTCCCCAAATCCCTTAATCCCTTTGGCATTAAGAAATATATCTATCTCCTTCTTGTATATATTTAATGATTTGGCCTCCACTGCCTTCTGCGGTAGAGAATTCCACAGGTTCCCCACCCTCTGAGTGAACAAATTTCTCCTCATCTCGGTTCTAAATGGCATACCCATATCCTGAGACTGTGACCCCTGGTTCTGGACTCCCCAGCCATCGGGAACATCCTCCCTGCATCTAGCCTGTCTAGTCCTGTTCGAATTTTATAGGTTTCCATGAGATTCCCTCTCATTCTTCTAAACTCTAGTGAATATAGGCCTAGTCGACCCAATCTTTCCTCATACGTCAATCCTGCCATCCCAGGAATCAGCCTAATAAATCTTCTTTGCACTCTCTCCATGACAAGAACATCCTTCCTCAGATAAGGAGACCAAAACTGCACACAATACTCCAGATGTGGTCTCACCAAGGCCCTGTATAACTGCAGTAAGACATCCTTGCTCCTGTACTCAAATCCTCTTGCAATGAAGCCCAACATACTATTCGCCTTCCTAATTGCTTGCTGCACCTGAATGTATTGGATTGCACCTCAATGTAGTGGAAAATGCAAATGAACCTTGCATTTTATTTCAAGTCTCCATTGTCCAGTCATCTCCATTGTAGCCTCCCACCTTCCAAATGAGCATTAGCCTTGAGGAGAAAAGTATGACCAGAAGATGAACTAAGGATTTGAATGAGATGGAGGGATTTTTTGACTGCAGGAATGATTTGTGTTGGGCTGAGGCAGTGAGTTCAGCATTGGAGTTTAATAAGGCTTCACACACTCAGGTTATCTGAACCATGCCTGGATGTGTCTGTTGTGGGCTTCTCTGACAGTGAGATGAGTGACTGCAGGCACCCTGATCATACCTGACCATGGCATTGGTCACCTGGGAGATGCACTTGTGCACAGCAGTTTGTGAAATCCGGCAGATGTCACCAGCAGATCCTGGGAAGGAGCCAGAGCGGATGAAATTCAGGGCTGTGGTGACCTCAATGGCCACTGGCAATGCATGCCCACCTGGCCCTCTTGGAAATAGGTCTTGTTTCAGGAAGCTGCGGATGTCAGCAATGAAAGCCTGAGCCTCCTGAGACATGTCATGAAAGTTGATCCTCTGTCTGTATACACTGTGCTGGGGGTAGCACCTCCTTCGAGCTGGATCTCTGTGTCCATCCCCTCTGTCCTGTGGAGCTTGTGGCTGAGGAGAAGGAGGTGCTGCTCTCGTTGATGTTCATCCTACTGCTCCTCTTGTTCCTCATCAGATGTCCACGGTAGAGCTGCATAAGCTGCTGCCTTGCTGCAGTGAAGGCTGACAGCAGGGAAGTGAAAATCAAGGTGAGTAACGTCCAAGGTAGAAGAAATGATTTCCAAAATGTTGAAAATCACCTCCAAAACAATGAAAGCACACTCTCAGATCACGTCCTGTGAGCAAAAGCCTTTCGCCTAGGCAAAAAAAACAGCTGTCTATTTCAATCTTTGAAGGCTTCCCAGCCTGTCGGTTTCATTGATCATTGACTTTTTGTTGTGCTCACGCCTTGTTGACCCTGGCGCGTTTCACACAGCTCAGGAAACCCATGCACTGACTGTTAAATGCTGGGTTAAAGTCAGAATTTATTATCTCTTAGCATATTTAAATGACAAACCCCACATCTCCACAGGGGTTTCCCACGCACTTCCGATAAAAGTGAGTGGAATCATATCGGTTTTCTGGCTTGCTGGCATTTTGGGGGGAATTAACCCCCCACCCCCGCTCGCAACTGACCCCACTCCCTTTGTCAGTTAAAATTCTGCCCAGTCTGTTGGAAAGGGTCCCACATTTGGCCTGATTGCTACTGGCCTAGGAAGGAGAATATAAGAATAGGCTCCTACTCTTGGCCCTGCTGAAAAGTCTGTGTGCAATGATTTTGGGTGAGGATAGGGTCAATCTTGTTTGTAAGGGCCTTTTATGATTGCCAATAATAAATATTGCATGCAGGAACATTCTAAGTGCTAAAACACTACTACTGAATTACATTTCACCTTTAAAAAGTGCAGCAACTAATGGTATATGTCAGCAATGTTCTAAAATACCACGCACCAGTGTTTAGTTCAGTGAGTTAGGATAGAGCTTAATTATTCATTCAGCATAGCTGAAATAATCAAGCATATGTTGCCATAGAGATTGAACAATGCATTATCTTCAAATCATATTTGACAGTTTCCATTGGTTACTCTTTTCTATCCCCTGTCGGTGCCCCTGTTTATCTAGTATTAACTTTCAACATTGATTATTTATATAACTCCCCTTTTCATTGGTGCAATTAGTTTTCATTTAAAAAATTTTTCAAGTGTGACTGTAGGAACTTTTTAAAGTTTTGCTTGTTCGTTATCTGTCTTTCTTATATTTTGAACTAACAAGTTTGAAGTGATAGTGGGCCAGAAATTGCTAGGATGATAAGGACATATTAACGGCACTTGCCATTATTAATATGTAAAAAATCCAGCAATTTGCAGAGTAAAAGAGATACACTATGAGTACAGATCCTCTCCCAATTTCCTGGACGATTTAATCATTCCATCATTAGACTTGTCAATGTCGATAAAGTCCCCTTTCGCCATGAATGGCAATCATGAAATTGCTGTATTTGCGACATTAATACCAATTATTCCCACTTTAGGGCTGACAATTAATGTCGTAGAGGATCCTGTTCATGACATGATTAAAGGTCCAGACATAAAACAGTGGTAGCCCAGAAAGGGAACAACGAAGGTGAGGAGTCTTACTCCAGCAGGTGGTGAATTGTTCCTCGAGGATTTGTTAAACTTATCTGCCTTGGCATTCTTTTTGGGCCAGTCTTGCTACTTACACTCCCGTTAGTGTCAGAAAGCAATAATTTTCAGGATGTAAAGCTCAGAGGAGAATCACTCATTTAAATGCAAATTAAATAGATTTCTTTCAGAAAATAATTTCAGGTTACAGTTAACGAATAATTTGAGAAATGACATGCAGTAAGTGTAACTTGCTGGGGAAGAAAGAAATTGTCTTCGAATGCATGATTCCCAAAGCTTTCTGCCATTGGGGTTTTCCTTGTGTCTGGATCTGTTGTAGACTAATTGATAGAGAATGAATGCTATGATTAGTTAATGTTATCATTTTATCATGCAACTGCCATGACATTGGAAGACAATCTAGTTGGATCTTGCTCTCTTTTACATTGAGCAAATCCTATGTTTGTATGAAAGCAGTGCAGTGGGCATTCGCACTGAGTGTTCCACTGTTCCTAATCATGATGGATGGAGCCACTGGCTCTATACTTTATAGATCAAGAATGTTTGTACATTTCGCACACTTACCCTACCATTCACCCATTAACTTCTCAAGGACCAATACAGTAATTCAAAGACACAACTGGGTTACAATGTCCTTGATTCTTTTAAATCTTATTCTTACTCTTCCTTTCTGTATTTTTTCTTTATCTCCTAATCCACTCTCTTTCTTCCCCTCGATTTACTTCTCTTTCAGTCTCTACATATTTAGCTTGACTTGAATTCACCTTATTTCTTTCCCTGTCCTTCACTCTGATTCCATATATTTTTCTCACTGGTCAAAGAGATAAGCTATTCAGCATGATGTTCATGAGGTTCCAGAGGTGTCACTGACATTGTTATGCCATTATCAGATCCACTTTCCAGCAATTTGCAGTGCAAATATAGTGTGATCTGAATGGTGAGCATTGAGGTCCTATTAATGCCATTTGCCATGAGATTTACCATTACAGCAATTTCAGGCTCAATGTCCTACAATGTCATAATGTCACCCAAAAACATTTAGATATGATGTCCAATTTTGCTTATTTCGATTGACACCATGCTTGTGTTTACAAACAGATTAAGCAACTTGCAATATTAATTTAAAATACAGTTTTGGAAGCAGAATTAATTTCCCTTTTGAGTACACTTTATTACTATGAGGCATTAGGGCTTTAAACATGGCAGCTGTCCTTGTGTTGCCTGCAGACTGAACACAAAAGAGATTTATTCAGAGCCTCTTAGCACATTTTACTACTTTAACCATGTATCTGGTGCATTGAAATCATGCTGAATCTTCATTTGTACACCTGAGAGGTTTTTAATCAAGCAGTTGTTGATATAATGGGCCCCAATTTTAACACACTCAAAACCCATTCACTTACACAGAGATAAAATCAGGTCCAATGACTCCCATCATAGTTAACCAAACTCTTAATTGTTTACATGGAGTTTAGTTTAACCCCCACTGAATTGTTGCATTATTCTCTTATCATGAAAGCATCACAAGAGACCAGATATAATTGGCTGATACGTTTACTCACATTAAATAGTAAATGCACTTCAAAAGAAAATTAATTGGTTGCAAAGTACTTTTGTGACATCCTGAGGAGATGGCAAGGTGCTATATTAAGAGAATAGGGCTGCAATTCCTTAGGATGTCTACTGCTCTCCCACCGCACCTCCAGCCAAAGACAGGCAGGACCCCCTAGAAAAATGGCAGATTGGGTCTCCGCTGTTTCTGACTTATCCTGTAAGTGGCAAAACATCTGCCAATCCCTTACAAGGAAGGTGTTATGGGGTTGGAGCCCATCACAAAGACCACTAGTCTCACCTCCCTTTTGCCTCTTTCCCATAGCACTGAAATAGGCCTAGCCAAAGTCAAAATCACATCCACTCTGTTACTCTGACCATAATGCTTTATTTCTCCACATCATCCCGGAACTCTCTACAGTGTTGAACAGGGTTGATCACACCATTATCCTCCAATGCCCTGCCTCAGTTAACAAGCTTTGAGGGATTGACTTCACATGATTCCATTACTACCCTTCCAAACATAACCAGTGCATCTCTAGCAATGATTTCTCTTCCCATTCCTATATCATCACCTCTTGAGCACTCTATGCGGGAAATCTTGCTCCAAAGCCTCAGTTGGGACCCAGCATATCTGTCGAGGCCAGTCTCCAGATGGACAGATACGAGACCCAATTCCGTAGCCGGGATCCTTGAAAAAAAGTATTACATTTTATTTTTGCCAGATTTTCCACTGTGTACAGAGAGTGATGGGGATCTGGCAGGGAAGCCTGGCCATCTGCCCCACGTCTCCTCTCCCCCACCTTCGCTGCTGCCCCGGCCTTGCCATAGCAGGTTCCAGAGTTTCTGGCTTCAAAGGGCACCTTCCTCATCTGATTAGATACCCTAGCATTGGCCCAACAAATAAAAGCAAGAAATACTGGAACCACTCAGCAGGTCTGGCAGCATCTGTGGAAAGAGAAGCAGAGTTAACGTTTCGGGTCAGTGACCCTTCTTCAGAACCCCACAAACCCACAAACTCTGGCAGTGTCAGCACGGGGAGAATGCTGATGGTGTGTCCCAAGGAACTTCGGCCCCCATTTTAATTCTAACTGGTTAGAAGCAGAAAATGTTTAAGCAATTTATCAGGCAAGTCAGCTGACAAATTGAACAAAATGCTAACAGGTTTGATATGCCTGCTGCAGCCTCCATCAGTTTATATCCTGTACTGCTGCACATTTGCATAATGTAGGAGGTATTCCAAGCAGAACTTAGTGCAGGAAGCCACTTTTAACAGAGTTTTGTACAAGATTAAACTTCGTGAGTGTGGAGGAAGGCCAACAAGGAAAGTATTGGAATAAGCAAATCTGAAGGTGGTGAATGCATATATGACAGTTTCAGTGGAGCGCTATTTGTGTCAGTGGACAATGTTTTGGAGGTGGTCTTTGTAGTGGAGAGGTTACGCAGTCTAAAATTAAGTATAGGGTCAAACAAGATGCAATGGTTGTTAACAGTCTGGTTGATGCGTAAAGAGTGGCAGGCTGGGTGAGGAAATGGTGGTAAGAGAACAGCATTTGTGGTGAGGACTGAAGACGATGGCCTCAGTTTTCCCAATGAAGCTGGAAGAAGTGTAACATTGAATGTTGCAGATTTGGACTGGATTTAATGGGCCCCCCCAGAGACAGGCTCGGAAGCGGGAGGGCCCATAGAATTGCAGCGGGAAGTTGGGGGGGTGGGGGCAGATGGCCCATCACCTTCCCATTACACCGCAATTATGTCAGGGGTGGGAAAGGCTGACAACGGCCTCCCCACACAGAGGCCAATTGAGGCCCATAAGAGGTCTATAATCAGCTAATTAAGGGCCTCTTTTCGCTGCCACTGGAATTAAGCCAGCACCAAGGGGCCTCTGCCATATGGATAGGTCATCCAGTAAAACAAGGCAACCTTCCAGTGGTCTTGGGGGTTAGGACCTCCTTCCTGGGCAATTTGTGGCCCACAGAAGGCCCCTGGCACTTATCGCCCACAATTCCCCCTCACCCTCATCGCCAGAACCTGCCAGACTGGCCCAGTGACTCCGTCTCACTCACCTTTGGTCTGGGCTGCAGCTGACTCCCATGGCCTGCTCCCATGCCTCCTGCAGTACCTGCAGTGGCCACTGCTCCCGGTGACGCTGCAGATACTACTGAGCTGCGAGCCCTCTGATTGACCGGCAGCTCTTGGAAGTGGAATCCCCGTCCTTAAAGTTAATTGCCCGGGCGACGTTAAATAGAACCGGCGGGGGGGAGGCTACGAATGGCCAAGGCGGTGTTCCCACCACCTTTTTGGCTCAGCGCCAGGTGCCTTGCTGGCTCCACTAAATACAACCTGCAAGTCTCGAAGTAGTACTGGGTGTTATCAGCACACGTGTGTGAATTGAATCCATGCCTGTGGATGAAGTCACTGAGTGGCAGCATGTCTATGAGAACGAGGAGCGTGCCAAGGATAGATCCTCGATGCAGTCCAGAGGTGATGATATAGGGATGGGAAGAGAAGCCGTTGCTAGAGATTGTTATGACTGAGGTGAGAGGAGTGCACTGTTTATTCTAGTTCCACTTCTCCGTAGGTCACAACATATATTTAAATGTTTACCCAGTTACTGATATGGTCAATCATAGACTCTATTTTTATCTCTGAATAAAATACACCAACCAGGTTTCTTTAATATAGAACAATATTATCAGTTTATTATAAAACAAGACTTAGATTTGGGCCAATCAAGGATAGTAGTGGGAAGTTGTGTGTGGAATCAGAGGAGATAGGGGAAGCGTTAAATGAATATTTTTCGTCAGTATTTACAGTAGAGAAAGAAAATGTTGTCGAGGAGAATACTGAGATACAGACTACGAGGCTAGATGGGATTGAGGTTCACAAGGAGGAGGTGTTATCAATTTTGGAAAGTGTGAAAATAGATAAGTCCCCTGGGCCAGATGGGATTTATCCTAGGATTCTCTGGGAAGCCAGGGAGGAGATTGCAGAGCCTTTGTCCTTGATCTTTATGTCGTCATTGTCGACAGGAATAGTGCCAGAAGACTGGAGGATAGCAAATGTTGTCTCCTTGTTCAAGAAGGGGAGTAGAGACAGCCCTGGTAATTATAGACCTGTGAGCCTTACTTCGGTTGTGGGTAAAATGTTGGAAAAGGTTATAAGAGATAGGATTTATAATCATCTTGAAAAGAATAAGTTCATTAGCGATAGTCAGCACGGTTTTGTGAAGGGTAGGTCGTGCCTCACAAACCTTATTGAGTTTTTTGAGAAGGTGACCAAACAGGTGGATGAGGGTAAAGCCATGGATGTGGTGTATATGGATTTCAGTAAGGCATTTGATAAGGTTCCCCATGGTAGGCTATTGCAGAAAATACGGAAGTATGGGATTGAAGGTGATTTAGTGCTTTGGATCGGAAATTGGCGAGCTGAAAGAAGACAGAGGGTGGTGGTTGATGGCAAATGTTCATCCTGGAGTTTAGTTACTAGTGGTGTACCGCAAGGATCTGTTTTGGGGCCACTGCTGTTTGTCATTTTTATAAATGACCTGGATGAGGGTGTAGAAGGGTGGGTTAGTAAATTTGCGGATGACACGAAGGTCAGTGGAGTTGTGGATAGTGCCGAAGGATGTTGTAGGGTACAGAGGGACATAGATAGGCTGCAGAGCTGGGCTGAGAGATGGCAAATGGAGTTTAATGCGGAAAAGTGTGAGGTGATTCACTTTAGAAGGAGTAACAGGAATGCAGAGTACTGGGCTAATGGGAAGATTCTTGGTAGTGTAGATGAGCAGAGAGATCTTGGTGTCCAGGTACATAAATCCCTGGAGGTTGCCACCCAGGTTAAAAGGGCTTTTAAGAAGGCATATGGTGTGTTAGCTTTTATTAGTAGGGGGATCGAGTTTTGGAGCCACGAGGTCATGCTGCAGCTGTACAAAACTCTGGTGCGGCCGCACCTGGAGTATTGCGTGCAGTTCTGGTCACCGCATTATAGGAAGGATGTGGAAGCTTTGGAAAAGGTGCAGAGGAGATTTACTAGGATGTTGCCTGGTATGGAGGAAAGGTCTTACGAGGAAAGGCTGAGGGACTTGAGGTTGTTTTCGTTAGAGAGAAGGAGGAGGAGAGGTGACTTAATAGAGACATATAAGATAATCAGAGGGTTAGATAGGGTGGATAGTGAGAGTCTTTTTCCTCGGATGGTGATGGCAAACACGAGGGGACATAGCTTTAAGTTGAGGGGTGATAGATATAGGACAGATGTGAGAGGTAGTTTCTTTACTCAGAGAGTAGTAGGGGCGTGGAACGCCCTGCCTGCAACAGTAGTAGAATCGCCAACTTTAAGGGCATTTAAGTGGTCATTGGATAGACATATGGATGAAAATGGAATAGTTTAGGTCAGATGGTTTCACAGGTCGGCGCAACATCGAGGGCCGAAGGGCCTGTACTGCGCTGTAATGTTCTATGTTAACCAGTAATGAAGCAAAGCATGATCACACAGAGTGAAATATGGAAGTTTCCTTTTACCTTAACCCCTCACACACACACACACGCACACACACATACCACTTAACTGAGAAAAAGAGATTTTCTCTTTAGAGCTGTTAAAAAAAAAAGACAAAAAAGAATACTTTGGCCAAATACTTGTTAATTTTTGAAGAAAAAAAAAGATATGGAAAGAAGTCAGTTGTTCCTTTTTGGTTTGGTGTCTCAAATACGCATAGACGGCTGTCACTGGGACCTTTCTAGAACAGTTCTTTTCAGGCGACATTGAAGATCAGTTTGGCAGGCTCTCTCGGAGAAATGTGGCAACCGAGGTTTCTGGCAGAGTTTTCAGGAGAAATACAACATCAGTTTCTCTATTTCTTATGTTTGATTCTCAGGAAGTTCTTAAAGAAATGGAAGAAGCTGCTGATGGTGACTGCTCTCTTGGCTGATTTTCTCCAACTGCCTTCAAAATAGTTCACACCCTAACACATATTCCAAAGGGAACCCAAAAACAAAATCTCAAGAGTCAAGCCTCCTGACTCGTATAAATCTTGACCTGTCACTTCTCTGTAAACATCTCCCATTAGTCCGAGGTTCCTGTTGTTTATTTATCTTAACTGGTGACAAGTGGTCTCCAGTAGAGGTTGTTTTTAGCACTCCTTAATTCTTGCACTAAGTGTTTTCAGTCAAGTGTCCCTTCAATGAACTATAAACAACAAAGCAGTGTCCAACTTCTATGAAATCTTCAGCCTTCTCCACAAATCCATCTCCACAACTTTAATATAAGTCCTCAAAAAAAACTGAACAAAAAATATAGAAGCACCATCATAATAATATGCATTGGTTATGTTTGGAAGGGTAATAATGGAATCATGTGAAAGATTGATGAGAATGATTGCCCTTGACATCAAGGCAGCATTTGACCGAGTATGGCATCAAGGAGCCATAGCAAAACTGGAGTCAATGGAAATCAGGGGGAAAACTCTCCACTGGTTAGAATCATACGTAGCACAAAGGAAGTTGGCTGTGGTTGTTGGAGGTCAATCATCTCAGCTCCAGAACATCACTGCAGGATTTTCTCAGGGTAGTGGGGATGTTCGCTGATGATTGTACTATATTCAGAACCATTCGCAACTCCTCAGATACTGAAGTAGTCCATGTAGAAATGCAGCAAGACCTGGACAATATCCAGACTTGGGCTGATAAGTGATAAATAACATTCGCGCCACACAAGTGCCAGGCAATGACCATCTCTAACAAGAGAGAATCTAATCATCTCCCCTTGACATTCAATGGCATGACAATCGCTGAATCTCCCACTATCAACATCCTGGGGGTTAGCATTGACCAGAAACTGAACTGGAGTAGCCATATAAATACCATGGCTACAAAAACAGGTCAGAGGCTAGGAATCCCGCAGCGAGTAACTCACCTCCTGAATCCCCAAAGCCTGTCCACCATCTACAAGGCACAAGTCAGGAGAGTGATGGAATACTCTCCACTTGCCTGGTTAGGTGCAGCTCCAACAACACTCAAAAAGCTTGACACCATCCAGGAAAAGCAACCTGCTTGATTGGCAACCCATTCACAAACTTTCATTCCCTCCACCACCGATGCACAGTGGCAGCTGTGTGTACCATCTACAAGATGTACTGCAGCAACTCACCAAGGCTCCTTAGATGGCACCTTCCAAATCCACGACCTCTACTACCTAGAAGGACAAGGGCAGCAGATACATAGGAACACCACCACCTGCAAGTTCCCCTCCAAGCCAAGCACCATCCCGACTTGGAACTATATTGCCTTCCTTCACTGTCACTGGGTCAAAATCCTTCCAAACAGCACTGTGGGTGTACTTATCCCACATGGACTGCAGCAGTTCAAGAAGGCAGCTCACCACCACCTTCTCATGGGCAATTAAGGATGGGCAATAATCACATCCCATGAACAAATAAAAAAGAAATCCCTCGATGCTCATGAACTGAGGTGGAGCATTGGAGGACAATGGTGTGGTCAACCCTGGTTCAGGATAATGAGGAGGAATAAAGTACTATGGTCTGAGTCACAGAGTGGATGTGATTTTGACTTTGACTAGGTCTATTTTAGTGCTATGGAAAAGGTGCAAAAGATAAAAGTCAGACTGGAGAGATTCAAAAGAATGTTACAAGAGTGATCAGCACAGTTCTGGGAGGCTACAATATATTCAAAGAGCTTGGATGGGAAAAGCAGGTTTGAAATAGGACAGTAATTGTTGAAAAAGAAAGATTCAAGGGTTTTTTTGAGGAAAGATGATAATGGCAGTTTTGAAGGAAAGAGGGCATGGGCCTGAAAAATTGAAATGATTGGCAAGTCAATATCAATGTAAATGAATCAGTACTGGAGGACGGAATTTTATGTCCCCCCCCCCCCACAAGAGCAGGCTTGTGGCGGGAGGGGAGGGGGGCATAAAATAAAGTGGGGACTGGTGGCAGGGAGGGTGGGGGCATACAATTGAGTGTGAGGTGGAAAGGCCATTCTTGATGCCTTTCTGGCCCCACTGCAATTTTACTAGGGTCAGCAGTGGCGGCGAGAATTGACCTGCCCGCCCCAGGCCAATCAAACTCCTTGTGGCCAATTAACTGCCACATAAGGGCCTTCTCCCACCGTCACTGGTAATTTACCAGCAGCTGGTGGGTACCTCAGGCCTCCAGAAGGCCACCAGGTAAAACCTGGCAGCCTCCTTGCAGGCTGGGGGGTGGCCTTTCAGATCGGGCACCCTGTGCCCCACGGAGGCCCCCCCCCCCACCAAGACCCAACCGCCCCCACTGAATTAAAGTCCCCCCCAACAACTGATCTCCCCTTGCCTCGCCGGGGCCCAGCCTATTATCCCCGGTGAGGGCCCAAAATGTACCGGTCTTCCAGAGCCAACATCCATGATCCTGCCATTGACTGAGTGCAGTCCGAGCAGTGGCCACGGCTCCCGGTGGCACCGCTGGGACTGAGAGTTGCCGATCAGCTGATTGGCTGGCAGCTCTTGGAGGCAGGACTTCCTGCCTCAAGGAGGTGGAAGTCCAGCCCAAGTCCAATTAAGGGCCTGGGCAGCGTTAAATCCGGGCGTGGCTCCCCAGGTCCAGCGGAGGTGGACTCGCCACTGTCTTTTGGGCCGGTTCCGGCCAGAGAGTCTTAGGCATACACATAAGCTGTACAATTTCCAATAGTGTGCAACTATTAACAAGAAAATTGAACCCAAAACCTAAAGAACTATAGAGGCTGGAAATCCAAAACAAAAGCAGAAAATATTGGCAACACTCAGCAGGTTAGTCAGCAGCTGTGGCGAGATCAGGCAAGTTAATTGTTCATGACTGGATCCTTTAGGCCAGCGGCGGGCAAGAAAAAAGGTATCCTGCACATACAGCTGCGCACCGCCATGATGACGCAATCTTGAGCCTGGTAGCTCATTATAATATGCAGGGCGGTCTGGCGCTCCCCCCACCCCGGTCATGTGGCAGGGGTGGCCACGCAGCGTCACCGGTTGCTGCGCAGGTGCTGGCGCCATTTTTAAAGGGCTGCTGGTCCTGCATTGACAGATCAAATTTGACCCCATTCACCCCCTCACAACTGCAACAAAAAATAAAGTTTGACTCACTGCCCCCCCCAACTACATCAGAAAAGCCCAGATTACCCCTTTTCCATCCCAACTGTACTAACTGCAGAGTTGACCCTTTTCAACCCCCAACTGACCTAAGTAGAGTTCAACTATTCCCCTGCCCCACCCATTACACTAACCATGCAGAGATCCCCCCTTCCCCACCTCGGTGGCGCCAGCTCTCCGTGGACGGGAAAGTGAAGGCGCGGGAGTGCCGCATCTTGCTCGGAAGATCCAGAAGATCCGGACCTGCCAGTAAGGTTGCTCCAGCTTCCATTTTAATGTATTTAAATAGCTGATTTGAATATTGAAATCCGGGTCCTGCCTCGGAGCGGCGGATGTGCTGCCACAGAGCTTCCCCGTAGCCGGAAAGATCAGCCCCGGCATTCCTGCTATCAGACTCCGTGGCAGGCTGTTGCCGCTTCAATCTTCCAGCTCCTCCCCACCCCGCTATAGAGCCCAACGTCGGAAACGCAACAAAATCCAGCCCCTTATCTGAACTTTTTTAAACAAGAAAATGATGTCAATAAGGGTGTTTGCCCAAAAGATGAAACAGGTAATTTCCACCTTATATAGATCATCTGTGAGACAGCAATTGGAATACTTTGAGCAGTTTTGGGTATCCTATCTTCATGTTAATAAGATAAGCAATTGGATGATTCTGAGACTTAGGACTTTAAATTGTGAAGTGCTATTCACATATTTGAAAGCTTTCATTGGAGAAAAGAACAAAAAGAAATATGGTTGATTTTTCCAATGATAAGACATGGATTTTAGCTTGTGAGTATAAAAGTAGATGTCATGAACACAAAATTAGTAAAGTTCAAGTCAGTTGCGATTGGAATTTATTTTTCCCTCACAATGTATTGGATACATAGAGCAGGCTTCCAGAAGAAGTGATTAATACTGAATTGGAACCAGAGAACCATAGAAAAATTACTGCACAGAAGGAGGCCATTCAGCTTGTCATGTCTGTGCTGGCCAAAAAATCTAGCCACCCAATCTAATCCCACCTTCCAGCAGCAGGCCTGTAGCCTTGCAGGTTACAGCACTTCAGATGCATGTCGAGGTATCTTTTAAATGAGTTGAGGGTTTCTGCCTCCACCACCATTCCTGGCAGTGAATTCCAGACTCTCTGGGTGAAAAAGTTTTTCCCCATGTCCCCTCTAAACCTTAAATCTGTGCCCCCTGGTAACTGACCTCTCTGCCAGGGGAAACAGGTCCTTCCTGTCTACTCTATCAAGGCCCCTCATAATTTTGTGCACCTCAATTAAGTCACCCCTCAGTCCCCGCTGTTCGAAGGAAAGCAACCCTAGCTGATCAAAACTTTCCTCATAGCTGCTACTTTCAAGCCGTGGCAACATTCTTGTAAATCTCCTCTGTACTCTCTCCAGAGCAATTATGTCCTTCCTGTAATGTGGTGACCAGAACTGTACGCAATACTCCAGCTGTGGCCTAACTAGTGTTTTATACTGTTCCAGCATTACATCCCTGCTTTTGTATTCTATACCTCGGTCAATGAAGGAAAGCATTCCATATGTCTTCTTCACCACACTATCTACCTGTCCTGCCACCTTCAGGCACCTGTGGACATGCACTCCAAGGTCTCTCACTTCTTCTACCCCTCTCAATATCCTCCTGTTTATTGTGTATTCCCTCGCTTTGTTTACTCTCCCCAAATGCATTACCTCACACTTCTCTGGATTGAATTCTATTTGTCACTTTTCCACCCACTCAACCAAACCATTGATATCATTCTGGAGTTTACAGCTATCCTCTTCACTATCAACTCCACGGCCAATTTTTGTGTCATCAGCAAATTTCCCAATCATGCTTCCCCCATTTAAGTCCAAATCATTATTATATACCACAAACAGCAAGGTTCTCAGCGCTGAGCCCTGTGGAACAACACTGGAAACTGCCTTCCATTCGCAAAAACATCCGTTGGCTACTATCTTTTGTTTCCTGTCACTGACCCAATTTTGGATCCATCCTGCCACATTCCCCTGTATCCTTTCATTTTTCTGACCAGTCTGCCATGCGGGACCTTGCAAATGCCTTACTAAAATTCATGTAGACTGCACTACAGGTGGTCTGATTAGCAAGTTTGCAGACGACACTAAGATTGGTGGAGTAGCAGATAGTGAAGGGGACTGTCAGAGAATACAGCAGAATATAGATAGATTGGAGAGTTGGGCAGAGAAATGGCAGATGGAGTTCAATCAGGGCAAATGCGAGGTGATGCATTTTGGAAGATCCAATTCAAGAGTGAACTATACAGTAAATGGAAAAGTCCTGGGGAAAATTGATGTACAGAGAGATTTGGGTGTTCAGGTCCATTGTTCCCTGAAGGTGGCAACGCAGGTCAATAGAGTGGTCAAGAAGGCATACGGCATGCTTTCCTTCATCGGACGGGGTATTGAGTACAAGGGTTGGCAGGTCATGTTACAGTTGTATAAGACTTTGGTTCGGCCACATTTGGAATACTGCGTGCAGTTCTGGTCGCCACATTACCAAAAGGATGTAGATGCTTTGGAGAGGGTGCAGAGGAGGTTCACCAGGATGTTGCCTGGTATGGAGGGCGCTAGCTATGAAGAGAGGTTGAGCAGATTAGGATTATTTTCATTAGAAAGACGGAGGTTGAGGGGGGACCTGATTGAGGTGTACAAAATCATGAGAGGTATAGACAGGGTGGATAGCAAGAAGCTTTTTCCCAGAGTGGGGGATTCAATTACTAGGGGTCATGAGTTCAAAGTGAGAGGGGAAAAGTTTAGTGGGGATATGCGTAGAAAGTTCTTTACGCAGAGGGTGGTGGGTGCCTGGAACGCGTTGCCAGCGGAGGTGGTAGACGCGGGCACGATAGCGTCTTTTAAGATGTATCTAGACAGATACATGAATGGGAAGGAAGCAAAGAGATACAGACCCTTAGAAAATAGGCGACATGTTTAGATAGAGGATCTGGATTGGCGCAGGCTTGGAGGGCCGAAGGGCCTGTTCCTGTGCTGTAATTTTCTTTTTTCTCTTTGTTCAATCTTCCTTTGTTACTTCCTCAAAAAATTCAATCAAGTTAGTAAGACATGACCTTCCCTTAACAAATCCATGCTGACTATCCCTGATTAATCCGTATTTTTCTAAGTGGCCGTTTATCCTGTCCCTCAGAATTGAATCTAATAATTTACCCACCACCGAGCTATTTGGCCTATCCCTTGCACCCTTTTAAAACAATGGTATAACATTCACAGACCTTCAATCCTCTGGCACCTGAAGAAATGATCCTCAGCTCATCTGCTATTTCCTCCCTGGATTCCTTGAGCAACCTGAGTAGCAATCTATCCGGCCCTGGTGATTTATCCACTTTCAAGGATGTCAGACCCTCTTGAACTTCCTCTCTCATTATGCTAATCGTATCTAATATTTCACATTCCTCCTATTTTAGTACAGTGTCTGCATCATCCCTCTCCTTTGTGATGACAGAGACAAAAAAACTCATTAAGAACCCTGCCCACATCTTCTGCATCCATGTGTAAGTTCCCTTGTACAACTCTGATAGGCCCTACCCTTTCCTTAGTTATCCTCTTGCTCTTAATGTACTGATAAAACATCTTTGGGTTTACCTTAATTTTACTTGCCAATAATTTTTCATGTCCTCTCTTGGCTTTCCTCATTTCCTTTTTTACCTCACCCCTATACTTTCTATACTCCTCTAGGCTTTCTAAAGTATTAACTTTTTGGGAACACCATAAGTTTTCTTTTTCTGCTTTAATTTACCCTGTCAGCTTCTAGATAACCAGGGGGCTCTAGATTTGGCCATACCATCATTTATCTTTGTGGGGACATGCTTATACTGTGCCTTTAAAATCTTGCTTTTGAATGCCTCCCACTGGTTTGCCACCGATTTTCCTTCAAGTAGCTGTATCCAGTTTACTTTCGCCAAATCACCTCTCAGTTTCGTAAAATTTGCTTTCCCCCAATTTAGAACTTTCACTCCTGTTTTATCTTTATCCTTTTCCATGATTATGCTAAAACTAACTGTATTATGGTCGCTATCGCCAAAATGGTCACCCACTGCTACTTCATCTACTTGCCCATTTTCATTACCGAAGACTAAATCTAGAATTGCTCCCCTCTCGTTGGAATTATCGAACTAACTTCTTCCTGGAAAGAGTTGGATGAAATATCTAGTCAGTAGGCTGGTCTGACAGCAACCAAACTTCAGCAATTTCAACTCACCTCCTGGAGAGATACAGGATTATCAGAAGGAGCCAATATGACTCATCAGCAAGCAACAGGGAACACTGATCTATTTTAGAAATACCTGGATTACTTGGGGGGCTGGATTGAAGTAGGAAAATATAAAGTCATTGGTAAAGGATATTAAACAATGACAATATAAAGTAAATTATATAATTCTACAGGATGTGACACCTGAGAGAGATTGAGGGTGCAGATGGATAAATTACTGAAATCATCAGCACTGTGTGCAGCAGCAGTAAAGAGAAGTAGATAGGAATCTAGGTTGTATAGCCAGAGGAAAAGGAAGCAATTTTGAGTTTGTATAGAGCTCTGATCGGCCCCACCCCCGAAGTATTATGTACATTTCTAGTCACTGTATCATGAAAAGGACAACCAGGCATTGGAGACGGTGCAGTGAGGGGAACAAGATTGGTAGCTGGGATTAGGACTCTGAATAATGATGAGAAATTGCAGATGTCTACACTGGAGCAGAGAAAGTTAGGAGTGATATTATTGAAGTATTCAAGATTCCAAAGAGCACTGACAGGATAAACATTAATATGCAGGTGAATTTCCTGCCTCCCTTTTGTTCAGGCACTGGATAGGTTCTGCAAGCACCTGTCCAATCCGAACTATGTTGAAATTTGTGTGGTGAGCCATTAGAATAGCAGAGCCTTGCCTTGTGTTAGGAAATGAGAATGGAAACAGGAACACAACTGTGAGACTGGCTACAGCCTCAGGGTCTCCTGGATGTTGAAGGAAAACAGCAGCCAAAGGTTTTTAGGCCCGCAAGTCCAGGAGATGCTCCAAGGGCAGTAGGCCTACATTCTAATAAATAGCTTCTCCTATTAATGACGCAACAAATCCACTGCTTTTTAGATAGTGCTACAAAGACTAATACAACTGGAGAATTCATAAATTGGATATAAGTAAATGTTATTAAATAGAGAGTTTAGAGAGGGTGCTATGCAGATTCAATTAGATACTGCCTGATGCATGGAAATACAAATAACAAAAAATATTTGAAAAATTGGTGTTTTTTTCATTAGAACACGCAGTTTACAGAGTGATATGATAGAAATATTGAAAATTATGAAAAAATGGGACATGGTTGATGAATGCAGACTGTTTCCAGTCTAATATGAGGGGTCTAGAATGAGGCATCATAGATACAAGACAAAAGTTAAGAGACGTAGAACAGAGAGCACTGAAAGTTGTGAGGCTGTGGAATTCATTTCCAGGCTTAATAATTGAGACAGAAACTATGTCAACATTCAAGGTTAGATTGGATAGGTGGTTGACGGAAAAGAGGACAAAGGGTTATAGGAACAGGGCAATAAATGTGATTCGGACTTTTTGGTCACATAGAGGGTAAAGTACGATTATGTGGATTGGTTAGTGTTTTCCATGTTGCAACTTCTATGTAAACATATCTTCATGAATGCAGTGAAGACTGTCCCCTTTAATTACAACATATTAGTTTGAAATAAGTGTTACATTACCAAATCTTATCACTAGCAAGAAACTCAAAAAAGGTAACATTTATAAAATGTTAAGTTTTATGAAAGAGATGAGAAGAAAAGTTCTAAGATTAACTTTAACGGGCATTTTGAATTCCAGCATATTACAGTGAATACAATTTTTCTCTTGTGCTCCAGCTTGCCATGAAACAGATGTCCACAGGAAAATTCAAACCATCAAAATTTGCATATTGCACAATTTAATTCAAACTGGAGTCCTCAATTCAGCTAGAAGTCCATTTAATAATGATTAACTTTGACAAATAATCAGCAAGATTTTCCATGAATGTTATTCAATTATAGTCAAAAAAATGAGGGTGGATTTTAACTTTCACTGCCGAATGGTTAACACGTGGTAATGGATGGGCCACTTGTTATACTTACCACCTGGTTTAACATTATGTCATTTGTCCAGCCCAAAACACAGAATCCTGCCCTGTTTCCAAAATGATAGGATTCTTTCACTACCATTTTTTAAAATTTGATTAGTTATGCCAGAAGAGATGTTTTATGTCTCGAAGCAAGTTTCTATTTGAGCCATTGATATAAAAGCACACAACCCCAATATGCATCACTGGACACAAGTAATTCAAGTAAATTGCTACAGGCTGCAGCTCATGTCCTTATGTAGTTAAGCATTAGTATGCCTAGGTCTGTTATGGACAAATCGAATTACAAATAATATTTTTGTCTGTGTTTTAATCTACAACGTATAACAGGATTCTATGCTAGATGATGCTTATTAGGGTTTATTATATAGCAGGTGCTGTCTGTAAGACTATCTTAAACTTGAGATATGAATTCTGGCCAGATATGATTACAACCAGAACTATATCTCCTTCCTCAGCTGCTATCATAAATCGGCTTATGCAACTATCTTATGGGAGCCAAAGCTCTGTGGCGCCTTGTATATCTCAATTTGGATAACAAAAAGCACATTTAACACCATTTTGTTACCCGAAGGCATGTCAGCCTATATATTTCATAATTTATAGTGCTAGCTCGTGATGTCTCTCTTGATGTTTCATGTCATTTATTTTTCTTGTATTAGTCAACATGCATGTGCTTATGTTCAGTGTTCCTTTTGTTTTTTTTCTGATAACCACTAACACTGTCTAAAAAGTTCTTTCAATAAGGGCACCTGTTGTCAGTTAACTGAGGTGTGTAAGTGATTTTGTTTTGAACTATTGTCATTACATTTTTGCTTAAAATTGTGGACATTAGGAATTATGGAATGTGGTGCCCATTATTGAAAGTTGTTCTGTATTTTCACCAATACAGAGGATGACAGTTAAGAAATGAGCCTGATTGCATGGTTCATTTGTTCTCCTTTGTAGAGCCAAGCCGGGGCACACTACAAAGGCACTAAACATGCCAAGAAGCTCAAAGCACTCGAAGCCATGAAAAATAAGCAGAAAACTGTTACTACCAAGGACAGCGTAAAGACCACCTTCACTTCCATCACTACCACCACCATCACTGCCAGCTCTGACAAAGCAGGTTAACAGATATCTTTGTTCTTTTTCATTTCTGTGCCTTTTGTCTTTGATTGCTTAGGCTGGGCAAAAAAGATATGTATCTATTTTTGTTATAGGTGCGACTATTGAATGTTTGATCGATCTATTATCTGTTTAAAATCCATCTGTTGTTTTCACTTCCCAGTATTTTCTCTGGCTTTTAGTGGGATGTGGTGATTTCTTGTTGATACTATTGGGGCTCAGTAATTTTACTGCCCTGCTTGTACCTAAAATTCTTGTATAAATGCTAACTTAGTGGATGTTGTTTTTTGTGGGCACCAACTTTTTATGATGTGTTTGCAATGGGCATAAGGTCTCCCAACATGGTAAGTGCTTGTTCTTTTTTAAATAGTTTTTTTTGTCTAACCAATTGGTATCAGACGCCCACTTGGAGTCCAAGCCCACTCAATCATGTCTGATGTGACAAAACCTGGGAACTGCAAGCAATATTCAATGTGGGCACTGGGTATAATTACCTCCAGGAGGTAATTCCTAGGTCAAATTGTTTTTAATAAAGTTCAAAACTCAATACAGGTAAGCCAAATATAAAATATTCTATTACATTTTCTTAGCTTAGAAGTGACTATTTTTGATATTAATATATGAACACAATGTAAGTGGGCTAATGTCCCCATTAAAACAGTTATCAAAGGAATGCCTTAAATTTGTGTTAAGCTTTCATATTCTATATTCATGAAGAGCAATTTATAGACTTATATTGGCTATGCCACAATGCAGTTTTCAAAGGTATTATGTTGTTTTTTGAGCTAAGTGTTCTCGGGATGGGTAATAAATGCTGGCCGAGCCAACGACGCCCAAATCCCATGAATGAATAAAAAAAAATTCAAGCATTGCAAACCTTTGGAGAATCGAAGATGGTATCAACAAATAGTAACTATTGTTTGAAATCAATTTGTCTTCATAGGCCAATACTTGGCCCAATAGAGTTCTTTGCATTACGATAAACGTACATTGGGAGAGAGAACACAACAACTTCAAAACCATCATTACCCCCGATCCCTTGCCGAATCCCTCCTAATTACAAAGGGATCTTTGATGTTAGTGATGGTGAAGTCCATGCCCAGATCATTTCAGCAGGAAGAGGAAGTTAAAATGGGCATATGAAGGGAAAGGCATTAATCATTATCTTATTAGAAAATGACAGGGAAAATATCAAAAGGCATATATGAAAAGGATAATATTAGATGCATAAATCTAACATATCAAGATGTTTCAGTAAGAACAGAGAAGATGGTAAAAGAGGGGGGGGTGTGGCATTGTTAATCAAGGAGAGTATTACAGCGACAGAAAGGACGTTTGAGGACTCGTCTACTGAGGTAGTATGGGCCGAGGTTAGAAACAGGAGAGGTGAGGTCACCCTGTTGGGAGTCTTTTATAGACCTCCAAATAGTTCCAGAGATGTAGAGGAAAGGATAGCGAAGATGATTCTCGACAGGGGCAAGAGTAACAGGGTAGTTGTTATGGGGGACTTTAACTTTCCAAATATCTACTGGAAATACTATAGTTCGAGTACTTTAGATGGGTCAGTTTTTGTCCAGTGTGTGCAGGAGGGTTTTCTGACACTGTATGTAGACAGGCCAACCAGGGGCGATGCCACATTGGATTTGGTACTGGGTAATGAACCCGGCCAGGTGTTAGATTTAGATGTAGGTGAGCACTTTGGTGATAGTGATCACAATTCGGTTAGGTTTACCTTAGCGATGGGCAGGGACAGGTATATTCCGCAGGGCAAGAATTATAGCTGGGGGAAAGGAAATTATGACGCGATTAGGCAAGATTTAGGATGCGGAGGATGGGGAAGGAAACTGCAGGGGATGGGAACAATCGAAATGTGGAGCTTATTCAAAGAGCAGCTACTGCGTGTCCTTGATAAGTATGTACCTGTGAGGCAGGGAGGAAGTTGTCGAGCGAGGGAGCCGTGGTTTACTAAAGAAGTTGAAGCGCTTGTCAAGAGGAAGAAGAAGGCTTATGTTAGGATGAGACGTGAAGGCTCAGTTAGGGCGCTTGAGAGTTACAAGCTAGCCAGGAAGGATCTAAAGGGAAAGCTAAGAAGAGCAAGGAGAGGACACGAGAAGTCATTGGCGGATAGGATCAGGGAAAGCCCTAAGGCTTTCTATCGGTATATCAGGAATAAAAGAATGACTAGAGTTAGATTAGGGCCAATCAAGGATAGTAGTGGGAAGTTGTGTGTGGAATCAGAGGAGATAGGGGAAGTGTTAAATTAATATTTTGCGTCAGTATTTACAGTAGAGAAAGAAAATGTTGTCGAGGAGAATACTGAGATTCAGGCTACTAGGCTAGATGGGATTGAGGTTCACAAAGAGGAGGTGTTATCAATTTTGGAAAGTGTGAAAATAGATAAGTCCCCTGGGCCAGATGGGATTTATCCTAGGATTCTCTGGGAAGCTAGGGAGGAGATTGCAGAGCCTTTGTCCTTGATCTTTATGTCGTCATTGTCGACAGGAATAGTGCCGGAAGACTGGAGGATAGCAAATGTTGTCCCCTTGTTCAAGAAGGGGAGTAGAGACAGCCCTGGTAATTATAGACCTGTGAGCCTTACTTCGGTTGTGGGTAAAATGTTGGAAAAGGTTATAAGAGACAGGATGTATAATCATCTTGAAAAGAATAAATTCATTAGCGATAGTCAGCACGGTTTTGTGACGGGTAGGTCGTGCCTCACAAACCTTATTGAGTTTTTCGAGAAGGTGACCAAACAGGTGGATGAGGGTAAAGCAGTGGATGTGGTGTATATGGATTTCAGTAAGGCGTTTGATAAGGTTCCCCATGGTAGGCTATTGCAGAAAATACGGAAGTATGGGGTTGAAGGTGATTTAGAGCTTTGGATCAGAAATTGGCTAGCTGAAAGAAGACAGAGGGTGGTGGTTGATGGCAAATGTTCATCCTGGAGTTTAGTTACTAGTGGTGTACCGCAAGGATCTGTTTTGGGGCCACTGCTGTTTGTCATTTTTATAAATGACCTGGAAGAGGGTGTAGAAGGGTGGGTTAGTAAATTTGCGGATGACACTAAGGTCGGTGGAGTTGTGGATAGTGCCGAAGGATGTTGTAGGGTACAGAGGGACATAGATAGGCTGCAGAGCTGGGCTGAGAGATGGCAAATGGAGTTTAATGCGGAAAAGTGCGAGGTGATTCACTTTGGAAGAAGTAACAGGAATGCAGAGTACTGGGCTAATGGGAAGATTCTTGGTCGTGTAGATGAGCAGAGAGATCTTGGTGTCCAGGTGCATAAATCCCTGAAGGTTGCTACCCAGGTTAATAGGGCTGTTAAGAAGGCATATGGTGTGTTAGCTTTTATTAGTAGGGGGATCGAGTTTCGGAGCCACGATGTCATGCTGCAGCTGTACAAAACTCTGGTGAGACCGCACCTGGAGTATTGCGTGCAGTTCTGGTCACCGCATTATAGGAAGGATGTGGAAGCTATGGAAAGGGTGCAGAGGAGATTTACTAGGATGTTGCCTGGTATGGAGGGAAGGTCTTACGAGGAAAGGCTGAGGGACTTGAGGTTGTTTTCGTTGGAGAGAAGGAGGAGGAGAGGTGACTTAATAGAGACATATAAGATAATCAGAGGGTTAGATAGGGTGGATAGTGAGAGTCTTTTTCCTCGGATGGTGATGGCAAACACGAGGGGACATAGCTTTAAGTTGAGGGGTGATAGATATAGGACAGATGTCAGAGGTAGTTTCTTTACTCAGAGAGTAGGAGGGGCGTGGAACGCCCTGCCTGCAACAGTAGTAGACTCGCCAACTTTAAGGGCATTTAAGTGGTCATTGGATAGACATATGGATGAAAATGGAATAGTGTAGGTCAGATGGTTTCACAGGTCGGTACAACATCGAGGGCCGAAGGGCCTGTACTGCGCTGTAATGTTCTAATTCTAATTCTAATTCTAAATTCTAATATTTGAGCAATCTCAAAGCCTTGGGCCGGAATTTTATACCCCCCCCGCCCAACCACAGGAGCGGGCTGGTGGCGGGGGCATAAAATTAAATGGGAGGTGAGGTGGGGGTGCAGTTCCCGACACATTCTTGCCTCTGCTGCAATTTTACCAGGGGTGGTGGTGTCGAGAAACGGACCACCCGCCCCAGGCCAATCCAGGCCCTTAAGTGGCAAATTAACTGCCACTTAACGGCCTTCTCCCGCTGCTGCTGGTATTTTACCAGGTGGTTGGCGGGTGCCTTAGGCCCCAAGAACCCAGCCAGGTAAAACCTGGCGGCCTCCTTGTGGGCTGGTGGTGGGTGGGGGTGGGGCTTGCTGATCGGGCACCCTGCACCCGACAGAGGGCCCCCCGGAACACCAACCACCCCCAATAAATTAAAGACCCACCCCTCCCTCCTAAAGTACTCCCCTTGCCTCGCCGGGGCCCGGCCGATTGTTCCCGACTAGGCCCAAAACTTACCTTTCTTCCAGGGCCAGTGTCCCTCTTGCTGCCAATGCTGGGTGCTTGGACTAAGAGCTGCTAGCCTGCTGATTGGCCAGCAGCTCAGAGGCGGGACTTCATGCCTGAAGGAGGTGGAAGCCCTGCCCAAGTCCAATTAAGGGCCTGGGAAGCGTAAAATTCTGGCATAGTTCCCCAGGCCCGGCAGAGCTGGGCTCACCCCCGACTTTTTGGCCGGTGGGTGGGGTCTCCCACCCAATATAAAATTCTGGTCTTTAGCTTTGTGAAGAGCTCTGAAGTTGTGAAAAATGTTGTTCTAAAAACAGCGTGAGAGGTAATGTCCAGTGCCATCAGTAATTTTCCAAAATGCTACTCTATTTGTACATAGGAATTTCTAGCTTGCCAAGTGCAAATTCTTGTAATTGTATCTTTAAATATATATTTAAGTTGCTTTCCTTTAAAATATATGTGCAATTACTAGGAAGTAAAATTGGCAGACAAATTGTGTGAGTGCAGAGGACATGTTGCTATTTTCTGTCGTTTTTTTCATTCAATTCCCTTCATTCTCTGTGTATGCTTACTTTGTCGTTCTTGCTTAAGCTAATATCAGAGATGCAAGTTTGATAAATATAGGTTTCGTGGTTGCCATGATTTCATTATGGTCCAACAATTTGAAATCTACAAGCATGACAACATTATAATTCTGACAATCTATAATAACAATCAGATCACACATGATGTCATTTAAAATGATTTGTTTCTGACTGATTCTTGCAGCCCTAATGTTATGAGCTCAAACTATCACTGCATAATATACCTTTTCACTTACTGATAATTTCACACCGTCAAACCAAAGTGTTACAGATCCGGTCATGTGATAACATAACTTCAAGACTTACATCCCAACCACATTGCCTTCTCTGTGCTTACTGCTTCTTCTGCCTAATAAGTCAACTCAAGGACTAATGTTATGCCCAAGAATAAATGACTATATAAAAGTTGTAACTAAATCTAAGGCTGTGATTCCATCTTGGGCTTCTTCTACTCTATTTACAATTCAAGTTCCTCTCAATGTTTATTAGCATCACATGTCACTGGCAGTTCTCTCTTATGCTGTGAATACTGCATTTTTACATTTCACCATCATAAATTTTTGGTCTTCATTTTTTCCATGGATTTTTTTTTAGAGATACAGCACTGAAACAGGCCCTTCGGCCCACCCAGTCTGTGCCGACCATCAACAACCCATTTATACTAATCCTACACTAATCCCATATTCCTACCATATCCCCACCTGTCCCTATATTCCCCTACCACCTACCTATACTAGGGGCAATTTACAATGGCCAATTTACCTATTAACCTGCAAGTCTTTGGTGGTGGGAGGAAACCGGAGCACCCGGCGAAAACCCACGCAGACACAGGGAGAACTTGCAAACTCCACACAGGCAGTACCCAGAATTGAACCCGGGTCACTGGAGCTGTGAGGCTGCGATGCTAACCACTGCGCCATTGTGCCGCCATTGTTTTCTTCTTTCCAGTCTGTCAGCACAGGTGTAAATATTACACATGTATAAGGTTTCATTAAATGTGAAACACACTAAGGTACTTATTTATCTATTAAAATATATTGTTGAATGACCACTTTATAAATGGATGGTAGTAATAACTATTAGTACTGAGGACCACCTTCAATTTCATCACAACCAGTACCATAACTACAAGCTCTGACGAAGCAGGTTAAGAGGTATCTCGCTATTATTTTTTACAAGATACATACTTGCATAAATATAAATATATATATATATATATATATTATATATATATATATATATATATATTTATATATGTCAGGTCACCAAAGAAGTGAATGGGAACAGTATATATAAATGAGAATCCTCTATTCCTTAACCATATTTCTTAAATTCTGATACCCTGTATATGCTTGTTTCCAACTTTCTTGCTGCCATTCTTTGCCATTGTACTCAAGTCAGTTAATTCAATTGAAGCGAAAGTTTTCATATTGACTCAGCATGAGGAATATATTATAATATTAGAAAAGTAACTTTTTTGCTTTCTGTCACCACTGCTCCTGGAAAAAGGACACCTTCCTTTAGTTTGGCTTCCTATTCCAGCCTTCATCATAGCTTTGTCTTATTCTATTGCTCTCTCCACTGTTTTTCTTGGCATCATTTACACTTTTCATTCCATTATCAAACACCATTGACTACACAGCCTTCAATTTACTATCTACTATCCTATCTCAGTCGTATCCAGAGAAGCAGTTTTCACTTTCCTCTGAAAATCCTGCTCTGACTTGTATAATAGATCTAAGGGAATAATCTTCTGCTCATCCAGCAATTGCTACATGGCCCCCTGAATCTGTTAGTTTGAATTAGTCATTTACTAGGGGTATTCTGGCTTTAAGTTCATTTCTAATCAGAATGAAATGCTGTTGTTAAGAAGCTTGGGATAGTTGATGCCAATGGGCCTCCTTTACTGATCTTCTAGAATTTTGGCGCAGACAAAAGGAAAAATGAACTTCTGTCGTTAGCTGCAGATATTCTACTTATCAAAAACATATAGTTCCATGTCTAGCTTGTCTTTATGTGACACATGTGACCCTGACAAAATTGCCCTTCTCAACACCGGCAATTTATTAGAACTTGATAATGTAGATTAGAGGTATGAAATGTACCATTGAGGAAGTTAGATCACTCTCTTTAGTGCCCTGGAAATTTGATCTTCTCAGAGTTCACAAGTATGGCCATCAGCTTCTCAAATGGATGAAACTGCTGGTTAGTATCTGGACTCGCAGGGTGAGTGCACTTATTTTCATATTTGCATATATGGGTACATGATTTGCATCCCATAATTACAACCTTTCTGTATTCTGCCATATCATTAACTTTTGTTACATATGTCATTTCCTGGGTTATATTCTTCAGTTGGAGCTCAGTGCCCCCTAATGACCCCACCCCTGCAGTCCAACTCACCACTCCCATCCCTCTAACATATATTTCTCTCCCTGCCTTGAGGTTTCTTGAATTTATTTCATATCACCCAAATATTTCTTTCTGCGAGGATATACTGCTATTTCTATGTTTTATATTGTCCCTGCTTCAAATATTTTATTGCTATATTAACTGTTATACACAATGCTGTAAATTTCTTCCCTACTGTGATGCTTTGTTGCCTATGTGCTTCATTGCATATCTATAATTGATTTAATTTTTCATAATTCAATCCAATGGACTCTAGTTTCCTCTCCCAATGTATCATAGGACCTCTGAATACAACTTCCATTCAAGGGCTCCCTCTCCTCATTTATTTTTTGTTCTCTTTGGCAAACTGTATATAATTTTTTCTCTCTGTACAATTCTACCATCTATATACCCCTTGATTTTTATTGTATTTCCTGGCAAAAGGAATTTTTTGTCCTTTTAATCTCTTATAATATCCTCTTTAAAGGCATTACATATCTTCACTCCTTCCCAGTTTATATGCTGTTAAGTCATGTTTCTATGGAGTTGATTTAAGCTTGACACACATTTCTGTGGCTCCAAAATCACTTACTCTCAGCAGGGTTTCATTCTGAACCATTTTCCTTTCTGCTTCCAAACATCAGTGTCAGTGCTGAACTGGTTGACATCTTGAAGCACTTATTTCTTCCTTGTCTCAAAGAAGGGACAGCTTTACATTCAGTCCAAGACTTTTTAGCTTCCTATTGTTATATTTCTGTCCCTGCACTTCTTTTAGCAAAGGGAGATAGAATCCTACATATTTGGGTATTAAGAGGTTTTTGAAATCGCTCTGTCCATTTTCTGTGGACACGCACGCACGCACGCACACACACACACACACACACAGATGGTAATACTTTAGGGGGAATGGTCTTCATGTCTTTTCAATAATTATAGCTGGAATTACTTTCCCCAAATTGTATAGTTTTGATTTTCCATCTTCGAGTTAAAATATTAGGCTGGATTTTGTTCTCCCCCAGCTGTCGGGTTCCATAGCGGAGGAGTCCTGAAGATGGCTCCGGATGAGGCCTGCCACGGACCTCGAGGCCGCGAGGGCCTGGCTCGATCCTCCCAGCAGCGGCGAGGCACCTTGGCAGCCTCAATCAATTAAATTAATAAAATGAATACATTTAACTAGATTTACCTGTGATCTTGAGGGCCTGCCACAAACTTCAGTGTGGTGGCTGGCACATTTGCACCTTCAAATCCCCGTCCGGGGAAACGTGGCATGACACTGGTGGGAAGGGGGGAGAAGGTGAGATTTTCTGTGCAGGGATGGGGGGACAAGGTCAAATAAACCAAATGGGTGTCGGGGATGGTGGGAAGGGTTGACCTTTAAACTTTGTGCAGTTTGTGGGGGGCAAGTTCAGATGTAAAAGGTAAGTGTTTTTTGCGGGGGGGAAGGACAAATAGTTACTATAATTGTAATTGGGGGATGGGAAATGAGCATTATAAATTTATTTATTTAATTTTAGGGGGTTACTTCTTTAAAAATTTAAATATGCCGGCAGGGCTGGCTGCCCTTTAAAAATGGCGCCAGTGTCTACGCACAGGCAGCTGGCACCATTGCCGGTGATGGACAGCCTGCCCCCTCCACCTGATTGGGGGTTGGGCGGGCCACCCCAACCATTTAAATGAGCCACTATGTGGGAGATTCCGGTGGCTCATTGGCATACAGCCTGCACGGGCAGACCACCATTTTATGAGCTTGCCGCCGAGATCAGTGGCGAGCTCTTAAAATCCAGCCCACCATATATCAGTGGGATTTTGTAATTGACCTTCATATTGGGTTGTTGAATATTCTCCACCCTCCATCAGAAAATTTCTCCACAATGTTTCCCATTCCTCAAGACTCAACAAGCTCATGCATTGTAAATTCTCATCCCTTGTGTAATTTACCACAATTTCTTTTATTCTATTATGTCTGATAAAGCTCAGTTGCCCAGATTACCAATCAGCTCCTCCTAGGTGAGGAATCTTTGATATTTGCTATCTCTGCCTATTGAGTGGGTGTCTTATAGAAATCTGTTGTTTATGGGGTTTGAGTTTAAGGATTCCAGTCCTTGCTGCTTGCATTGTCTTGTAAGGTGTTGCTGCTTGGCTGATGACAGAAGTTCATAAAACATTAAAAAGATCTTCAACATGCATTAGACAGATGGGTATTCTTCCCATTCTTCTGAATGTTGGGGAATATTATAATACTACTTGTCTGGCAGAAACCAGGTGGTGGGCTGTTAAAATTGCCCAGGTCATTTCTGCACTTTGGAGCCACCAGGAACTCGTCTTCCATGATTTTACCCTGCTTAATTGAGCAGGTGGCAAGGACAGCCACCCAAAGCCAGTGAGCATATGCATTTTGGGTTCCAATGATGCTATCGGGACCCGACTGCAATTTTAACTAGACAGTCTGCACGGAATAAGGTAATGAGTTTTTGCCAGGCCAAATCAGTGATGAGAGGATTGGGGCCAAAAGAAACCCAAGAAGGTAAGTTTAAAACATTTTTTTATACATTGCTTGTGGGGCCAGGAGCAGGACTGCACCTCCAGACCCCAACAGGAAACCATAGGCCTCCATGCCTCAAGCTTGCCCAGGCCCTTGCTCAAAGGACAACCTAACCAGCCTATACTGCCACTTACTTGATAACTGGCAGCTGGCCACTGGGCCATTTTCTGCCAGGCCCACTGGAAAATGAGTGGGAATTCAGCCAACGGACATAAATAAGATTTGTCAGTTAAAATATCCTGGACCTCATAGTTAGGGCAGTGGTGTGATTTACCAACATGGGAACATATGAATTAGGAGCAGGAGTAGGCCACTCAGCCCCTCGAGCCTGCTCCGCCATTCAATAAGATCGTGGCTGATCTGATTGTAACCTCAACTCCAAAATCCTGCCCACCCCGATAACCTTTCACCCCCTTGCTTATCAAGAATCTATCTACCTATGCCTTAAAAATATTCAAAGACTCTGTTTCCACTACCTTTTGAGGTAGAGTTCCAAAGACTCACGACCCTCTGAAAGAAAAAAAATCTCTTCATCTCTGTCTTAAATGGGCGACCCCTTATTTTTAAATAGTGACCCTTAGATTCGACCACAAGGGGAAACATCCTTTCCACATCCACCCTGTCAAGACCCCTCAGGATCTTATATGTTTCAATCAAGTCACCTCTTACTCTTCAAAACTCCAGCAGATACAAGCCTAGCCTGTCCAACCTTTCCTCATCACACAACCTGCCTATTCCAGGTATTAGTCTAGTAAACCTTCTCTGAACTGCTTCCAATGCATTTATATCCTTCCTTAAATAAGGAGAGTAATACTGTGCACAGTACTCCAGATGTGGTCTCACCAATGCCCTGTATAACTGAAGCATAACCTCCCTACTTTTTTATTCAATTCCGCTCACAACAAACAATAACGTTCTATTAGCTTTCCTAATTACGTGCTATACCTGCATACTAACCTTTTGCAATTCATGCACTAGGTCACCCAGATCCCTCTGCATCTCAGAGCTCAGCAATCTCTCACCATTTAGATAATATGCTTCTTTTTTACACCACTGCTCACCTGCTGAAAACTGACACACAGTTAAAACTGGGGCCATAGTTTCAACTCTATTGGGTTGGACATTCCAAATAATAAGATTTGGTTAAACAGCAGTCATACACCATTGCTTGTAGGAGAAAATTAATTTTACAACGATTCAAATTTATAAATCTGCTTCTCCTAAATGCAGGCAAATCACTGCTCCCACCCATCTCACTGAGGTACCCTGACATGGAATGTTGTTATGGCTTCTGTCCTGACATTCCCTTCTTTTGTCTCCTTTTCAGGATGGACTCTAATTGACAGGTGAGAACTTCACATTTTCACCAGAGGAACTTTGGTGACAGGTATTGGTAGCCTGTTAACCCTCTGATAGACTCTATTGCTGCTATAGAGACCCCTTTCTGAGGCTTTTTTTATCCCTTGTGGTTGCTTCATTCTTGATCCAATCCACCTCTACTGTATAATTTTGAATGTTTCTGTTCTGGGCAATCCTGTTTCTACTGCAGTTGTCTCCTGTTTGAGATGCCTTTAAATTTAGGATTTTGCGCTTTGTGTGTTTGAATGACCATGTTGTACTTCTTATGCATATTGCTCTGGAATGTTCTACTTCCAAAGATCCAGAGAGATTCAATTCATCATTAGCTTTTCAGTTCATGTAAAGCATGATTTAGCAGAGTTTTTCATTCCATGTGTTATTGACTCTGGGTGGTATTTTCAACATTATGATTGAGTGCTCAGATGTAAATTTCACTAAGTTCAAAGTTGCGCATTGAGGTTGAGTCTTATTTCCTTCTCTGTGGCTTGCTTGTGCAGTCCATACGATTATGGGCACAAATAGCTGTGATAGCTGATCCATCTGCCCTCAGATATTTTTTCATTGCTTGCTGTTGACATGATGGCCTTGATCATGCAGTCAGCAGCAAATGAATGGTGCTCGCCATTCATTATGCTTACAGCTGCCCACAGGCTTTGCATGGGCTTTTGCACAGCAACTTACAGTCATCAGGAGTTCTTCAGGGGATCTGGAGCCTGGGTGAAAATGGCAAGCAACAACGTATCTCTTCAGCCAATCAGATTGAAGAATTCTTACTGCGGTATACAGAGTCTAAACTAGGAAGTATAAGTTAGAATATTTAATTCAGTGTAAAATCCGTATCATCTGACTCCACCCCTGTCTCAGCTCATCTGCTGCTGAAATCCTCATCCATGCCTTTGTTATCTCTAGACTTGATTATTCCAACACTCTTTTGTTCGGCATCCCATCTTCCACCCTCCATAAACTTGAACTCATCTAAAACTTGGCTCCCGTATTCTAATTTGCACCAAGTCCCATTCACCCATCACCCTTGTGCCACCCCTGTACTTGCTGACATACATTCGTTTTAGGCCTTGCAGTGTCTCCACTTTAAAATTCTCATCCTTGTTTTCAAATTCCTCCATGGCCTTACCCTTCCTCATCTCTGTAACCTCCAACTGTCCAACAACCCTGTCAGATTGCTGCGTATTCACAGTTTTAGTCACTCCACCATTGGCAGTATTGATGATCCTTTAAGAAGGACTTAACAGTCCTTCCCCCACAAAAAGGTATTTCTTTGTTAACATTCAGAAACACAGTTTACTATTGGAGCAAGACTTGGAGTCGTGATAAAAATGGAAGTAAACTCTTGCCACTGCTTTATACCAGTTTAGCTCATCTGTTTACCCACCATCTACATTTTTATTCACATTATCCATACAAGAAAAGATACTCCCATGACCTTTAACTCAAACCTACTCAAAATCTTGGCTATTCACACAGGTAATAGGGTGCAAGCCAATGTGACACCCATAGCTTCTGCTTCTATTTAACTAACTTGATTAATTCAGAACTGTGGAGTTATTGTAGTAAAGCAACAAAAAGCAACCTTTTTTTTAGATTATGTTGAAATTATTTCAGTTATCTGGTAGCAGCTGATAGCTCAGGAAAAGAGAATGTCATTTTGGTACTTTGGTTCATCAATGGGGGATTTTCTGTGAAGAGAGACAAGTTATTGAGGAACTATAGAAACATTTGCATTTCCTATTACTGTGAATCTCAGTTATGCTTTCAAAGGGCTGAGATTAAACAGTATCCATTTTTCATTGTGAAACTCAAACTCAATGTAGACTTGCTTTCCACTTTACTTAGATTTATAGGAAGGGCTGCCCCAAGTCAGTTCATATGCCAAGAAGTCTTAAATTAACAAAAATAAATTACTTGGCTGGCTCATTGTCGTGATTTTTAATTTATGGTTCAAACCTGCAAGAGATTTGCTTGAGGCACTTGTGCATTCAGATGTGAAGCTCCTGCTTCACAGCCCCAAACAAGTTAAAGGGGAAGACTTGGGGACAGTTTACACTGAAACCCTGCTGGAGTGATTAACTCTGCATAATTTATGTTTCTGCTACAATTTTGCAGGAAATCTACTGTCACTGAAAATATGTCTCACAAATATAAGAAGGTGTATGAGTGTTTTTCATGTTTTATTAGGTACAGAGTGGAAACAATGGAGGTGATTTCAATAGATAAGAATATCAGGGGCAGTGTAAAACAGGCTCCTCATTGGCTATTAGCCTAGCTTGCGCTTCTGGCATTTATCAATTTCTACAACTCAGTTCCAATCTGCAGTGCTGCTCAGAAAAATAAATAAAAACATACACTATACATGCTTTAGGCACATGTCATGATGAACACAATTAATGCAAAGTGACCTTAAGGCAGAATTTTACAGATTGGATATTCATGCACAACCTGGCCTACAGTGCAATAGATTAGAGTCATGAAAATGTACAATTAATAAGTGTGTGTTCAAACTGCTTTGGCAAATTAATTAATAACTTTCTGTGATAGAAATTAAAAATATGAGTCCTTATGATCTTCTGAAGGCTGTTTCACTTGGACGTCAGTGCCATTTTTTTTGCTGATTAGGCTAGCCCTGGGCACGGTATTTAAATAGAAAGCAGTTGTGGTTAGAGGACACTGTTACATGTGACTGACAAAGCTGGCACTGAATGCAGCTAAAATCGCAAGCAGTGAACTACGCATTGCAGAAGCTTAGTGAGACTGAGGCACACAAATGACTTTTCAAGGTTTTAATGTCAATGTCGTCCACGCATATTACAAATCTTTGTAAGTACTGCTAAAAAGATTGCATTTATTATAGAATAATGAGCTATTTAGTCAATTCCCTTTGGGGCCATTTTCAAAATGGTACTATTGAAGTTACCTTATGTGATCTTTTATTTGTTATATGCACAATTTTCTATTTTTTCTATGCTTTCCTATTATTTAATGGCAGGAATGCACTGCCTCAAATTTGCTCACTATTTTAATTCTGGTTTCTGATTTTTGTTGTGTGTCTTTATGTCGGGTGACATGAAGTCTTTTATGTTATTTTAATGACATTGGATCAGCTTTCTAACAGCTTCAGCTGACAAGAACCTTCTCTGTTTTATACAATAAGGATTCTTATACAATAAGGTTTAAAAATGTTTGTATGAGACACTATACAAGAATCAAAACATGTACATAAAAATCGAGATTTATGACCATATTAAAAGAAAATGAATTATAATTATCGAGGCTGTTTGCTCAAACTTTGAAATATCAAAATAACTTATTAAATCTCAGCTCTTTTGTGACAATTTAGGAGATTAAGCATTTTAGTGAAATGTTAAATGCAAATAGCTCCACTCTGTCTAGATAATTAAGAGCATAGATTGGCTCGTTCTCTGGGGTGTACTGTAATATGTATGTACTAAAGCATAAAGGCCTTTCCCTTCAACATATAAGTGTACATTGGTGATAATACTCATCAGTAGAAGCAGTCTGATGGTCAGCAATCATTGTAAGGCTTAGCTTGCAACTGATTGTGTTAATTACGTGAAGTAATGAAAATGGATTGAATTTTCCACAAGGATTTAACCAAAGGCTGGTGTCACAATAGTTGTGCTCTATGGATTATCTAGGAACAATAAAGTTGTATCGTTTGCCATTTATTTATAGGCAGATAACTTAAAAGGACATTTTGTTTTAATTACAGTTCAGAGGTATATATGATTTCCTTACAATTTTTCATTCAGAAACTAAAATTCATGTTAAACTGGGGGTGTTCGGCACAATTCACTGAAAGCCTTTCACAGACTTAGTCCTCGATATTACCTCTGGGTCAATTTTGGGCAAGTGAGTTTTGGTTTCAGTTTAAAACTCGCCTTCACCAGCTAAATTCAGACCTGGAATATTTTAACTGCTGGCCCTTATTATAATCTCACCGGTGGCTTTTGGACGGCGTTGGCTGACCCAACCAGACACCCACTCACTTCCAGAGAGCAAATTCCAGCAGGTCAGCCAGAGGCCTATTTAAAGCAGGAATACGGCTCTTAAAGGGAGGTTGCATTCCCTGGTGGCTCCTTTCATTTCCAAAGTGCTGGAAGAAGAATCTTCTCTGAAATGGGTCACAGGTAAGGCCCCAGATCAATGTAGCATCTAATATTTTTTGTAGTGCGCAGCCAATTCATTTAAGTGCACGGGCCCCTTAATTTATTTTGTGCGAGCGCACATATGCAGTAACTTAAAGGGGCCGACGTGTATGGCCTTCATGGGAACAGGCACGCAGCTTAGAGGGAATATTTCCCAGATTTTCAGAAGAGTCCGTGGCAGTGCTTGTGGAAGAAGTAAGGGTAAGAAGGGGACCCCTGCTCCCCAACAGTGCCAGGGAGTTTGCCAAACATTCTGCACACCAGGCATGGAGAGAGATCCATGAGTGTCATCCCCAGAACTTGGATACCGTGCAGGAGGCGCTTCAGTGACCTTACTGGAGTAGCAAGGGTGATTACTGTTCTTCATTTATCCCTCTGTCAACAGCATAGCAGCAGTTATTCACTCTCTCATCACTGTTCTCAACAATTCCCTTCCCTCCATCACTTAGCACAAAGCCATACTATACCATTTCTCATTCTCTTTTCAAACACACTCACCTTTTCCTCTCTCCCTTCACACTAGCCACTTGCACCATTCTCCTCTCACTTGCTAGCCTTTACATAATCACTCACTTCACATTCCACACACTTGCTTCCCATTCCACACCTCCTGAATCCTGTTATCGTCTTGATTCTTCTCCCTCTCAGTATAACAAGCACAAGCCCCACACATCTGCAGTTTTATCTCAATAACCACTCACTAACTCTCACCTTTTCCTTCTGCAGCACAAAATGGTGCACAATATTCGTGAGAGAAGCAAGACCAAGGGAGAACCACCCAACTTCACGATACACAGCAAGCTGGAGCAGCAAGCCAATGAAACTTGTGGCCCTACCAGGGCTGTGCACCTCAGGCATGTCAAGGCTTTAGGTTTCAATGAAAAGGATCTCTGACAATCAGTTGTTCCCCTTCATTAAGCACTGGAAAAAGGCACATTCAGCCAGATTGTCTACATCAAATTGCATTGTGATGCATGTATTCTGCAAATGTGCAGCCTCCCATTGCTATCCTAATTCATCGCCCTTTTCTCTTTCCTTCTCAACAACCAGAGCCCCTCAAGGAAGACACCTCAGAGGAGAGTCCTGCTGAGGAGGTACTGCCATGCATTCTATCAATCCAAAGTGCCAACATAGAAATTGGCACAATGGTTTAGTTAAAGATTGAGATAGAGGCACCCAGTACTAGTGCACAGCAGCAGGTACTGGGATCAGGGGAATCCTAGAATACAGTTTGCCGATAGGCAAAATCCTTTTCCAACTCTGCAGTCTATCTTGGATAGCCTGGCCCCCCTCCAGCGACGGGGTATTCAAGCCCTCACAATTGGAGTCCATGTTCAGCTGTCAGATAGACTCTGAGCTCAAACCTGTGCTGAACTTTAGATAGACAGACGTCTTTCTTGGAGTGGTTTATGTGAACACATACCTTGGAAAGACAGGTGGAGCAGCTGGATACGGGCTTTCACAGAGTCACTCATCTTCCATAGTCTGGCCATAGATTAGCAGAAGTGATGATGCCCTAGCCCCACGGGAGTGGCTATGATTCAGTGCTAGTGGCTGGTGTTGACTTCTCTTAGGATGATTCTCTGTACATTGGGGATGTCAGCCATTGCTGCAAAAGGATAAAACAGGGATAAAAGTTGCTTTGAATATGCCTTCTCTCTGGTCTGTGACCCTGTTTCAACTTCCATTCTTAAAAGTAACTATTAGTATTTAAATTGATAGGCTCTTACAACCAAAACTTCATTAAATTAAAGCATGCTTATTGTCCTGCTATGTAAACAAATACCATCATTAGAAATTGCATTATTGTTTATTACATTGGCGTATAGTATCCTCTTTCAGGCTCACTGATAGAGGGCTACCTCTGTTACACCACTTACATTTCAAATGTTATAAGGTTTATATGCATCTGGGAGCAAGTGTCATTGGTGGTAAAGATCAATGATTGCTGCCAGTCCCTATTGTTTTTGTGGCTATGATTTTATTCAGGTCAAGTGCAGGCAGGCTGAGCTCTCAGCCCACTCTTGCAGGCCAGCATTGCAATTTTCCCATTTCTGCCAAAACATACATTTTGCTGACTTTGAGATAGGTTTGTGCCAGAATGGTATCAGAACAAATACAACCTTAATTGTATTTGTGCAAGTGTGTTTGCCTTAAAAGTTGTTTGAACAGTTTTTAAGCAAGGGCAGTAAATTTTGCACAGACACAATGATTAGATATTGCCACCAGTTTCCTCCTCATCTGTCCTACAGCATAAACAGCAAATTCAGCACAAATGCAGGTAGTTTTGTGGTGAATATGGGATGTGATGCAGTCAATGGCTCCTTCTCACAATAGAATCTTTAAAGAGACAAACTGTTTATGAAACAACCCAGTTTTTAAAATGCTTTTGTACAAATCTTAAAAATATCCTAACAAGTGGTTTGGCTGTAGGCCTTCACTTCTGAAAACTAGAAAAATAGATTTTATTTAGTGTAGGAAGGTAAAGAGAGCAGAGTTAATAGAATTAAATAAGGAGCTGCACCATCAGGATCTCTTTCAAAGATCAAGATTACAAAGGATTAAAGCTACCTTCAGTATACTTAGAATTTAAAGGCCAACTTTAACTTACCTGATTGGTAATAATGGGGCAATTACACACAAAAAAAGCAGTGTACCACTCACCATCCAGTTCACACCTCTGTTGTAGCAGTCACAATTTAAAAAAGGGCTTACTTCTGGATGGCCTGCCTGCTTAAGGTGGTAGGCCTTCTAAATGAAGCAAATTGGGGTCCTTTGATGTATGGTCCCTTTTGCTTTTTTTTAAAAAGACATTCTAGTGCCAGGCGGGAGCAAGTAAGAATAACATGCATTAACATTCCTGCTACAGTAAAAGCTATTCATTTCATTATACTAAGTGTGTGACGGCATTACCAACTCAAGGATTTTAATATAGAAGATAAAGATATACAGAGGTCCCAATCTTACTCCACTCAATTAAATAGGTTTATGATCTGGTTTAATTAAAATCTCTGGGTTAGATTTCCAATTCATCATGAATCGTGAAGTACCTCATCTAATGTAAGCATGGATAAAACCACTTTTCTATGCATCCTTTGATCCATGGAAGGGACAAGACCATGGCCTATAGCCCTACATTTGCAATTCAGATGCTTTCAATTATCTTTAAACTCAAGTTAGGAAAACAGCTGTAAAGTTTCCACATCTTTAAAAACTAAACCCAGACTAAGCTGACCTTTGAAAAAAACTATGGGCATGAAATTCATTGACATATCACCGCTTCTAGCTTCTCGTGGCGCTGCAAAAGCATACCTGAGGTTTTCTTGCATGGAGCACCATTGGCCACTGCCCGCGCAGTGTTAGTGAATTGGAGTGGCGCATGTAGGTCTATGTGCCTCCAAAAACATTAAAAGAGTGAGATCATGACGTAATTGGCTTGAATGGGCTGATGGAATGTCAGGATGTCAAATTTAGTCAACAAATGTGCAGGCAGCGTCTCCCTTATCCACTCTTGAAACCATATGCATTAGGAAGCAAAGATAGTCCCTGATCTGGGGTATTTAAAGGACCACTCAACAAATTGCAGCTGAGGTGTTTTTGATTTACTTGTGCTGAGGCAAAGTTTGTGGAAGCACTGTGGCGAGATGCTGAAGCAGTTTGGAGGCTTTTACTGACCACAGAGAATAACATTGCCTTGAATAGGTATGGGGGCAATAGTTGTAGTACAATTTGCTGTGCAACATGAGCAGGACATGGAGAAGAGGAGGCAGAGAGGGGAACCTCTGTGAGGAGGGAGGAGAAGGAGGGCTCTCCCTAGAGCACTCTGATTTTGCAATGAGTCAGGAGCAGTGCCGAAAATGCTTGTAACTTGTGCCCGTCTGCAATGCTAAACGTCTTCGGGCCTCAAAGGTGAACTGAAGAATGGCTGCTCAATGACAAAAGCTACCCCCTCTACACATGGCTCATGATCCCCTTCCACCATCTCACCATGCAAGGTTAGAGGGCCTTCTATGAAAGCCATGGAGCCACCCACAAAACCATGGATCAAGCTATCAGTCTCCTAAAGCAATGGTTTCACTGCTTAGATTGCTCGGAGGGGGGGATCTCTCCAGTACATGACTGATTGGGTGGTGGTGTGCTGCATCTTTCACAATATTGCAGTTATGATGGCCCAGCCACTATTTGGAACCACCTTGGGAGGAAAAAGACAAAGAGGAGGAGGACACCACATCCACCATATGCAACTGGATGGAGTGAGGCTTTGCTTTAGTTGAAAAAAAGTTCCCCACCCTTAATCTCTAGCCACCATTCCCTTATAATACATCCATTTCAGGCTCTGCATCACAAATTCACCTTGGCCAACAGCACTCAATAAAGACCAACATCAAACACCTTCACTCAACAACTTTATCCAGCAACATATCAATAATGAAATAAAACCAGAACTAATCACCTTTGTGCATCCCCTTAATGTCTGTCTTGCCATTGCTTTTGCCTGTCCTAGTGCTCCGACACAGTGCTATGCTAATGGCTGCAGCATGGCTGATGGAAAGCTGCTGATTTCCAAGGGAGAGACTGCAGATGACCTTGAGCAGCTCTACGCCATGAGGGCCTGGCTTCAGACTGCACCACCTTTGCATGGGTGGCAGCAGTCCAGGGCTGACTGGCTGAGAGGCATCAGCAAAGGCACTGGAAGGGTGGCAGTGGTGGGAGAATGAATGCTGTCGTCCTGAGAAAGGTGAGCAGGTTCATACTCCACGGAGCCACTGCCACTACCACGGGGCAGCACCTCAGCAATCTGAGCAATCTGTTGGAGGACAGATTGCTGGAGTGATGTGAGAACCTGCATGCTTTGTTGTGCATTGTGGCAGCCGTCTGAGTCTGCATGTCAGCAGCCTGGGAGTTCATGACCTCTGTCTGAGCTTCCACTGCAGCGCGGATACATTTGGAAGCCTCTGCCTGTGCTACAGTAGTATCTGGGACAGTGGCCAGCAGATGTTCCATCATGGGTTGGTCTGGCTTGCTGCCATGGAGATGTTCACAACTTCCTCTGTGCAAAGGATGTGCTCCAAGCTCTGTGCAATGCTCTGTGGCATGGTGGAGCTGTATTCCTCCATGCTCCCAGCCAGTGACTGTAGGCTGTCTGTCAGGCCTTCCAATGCATCAAGCATCTCTGTGTTTCTCTGTAGTCTGTCCAATGAGGTCCTCATCTGAGTCCCCTGCAGCAGAACTTGTCCATGACCTCGCCCTCCAGTGAGTTTGCACACAAGTTGACCTATTCCTTTGTCCTGGCTGCAGCCTATTCATGCTTGGTGACTCGCCACATGCAGATCCAACGCTATACTAGCCTCTAATGTTTGTACAGTGCCAGTATCTGTTTTTTCCTTTATTCATTCCTGGGATGTGGGCATTGCTGGCCAGGCCAGCATTTATTGCCCATCCCTAATTGCTCTTGAGAAGGTGATGGTGAGCTGTCTTTTTGAACTGCTGCAGTCCATGTGGGGAAGGTATACCCACAGTGCTGTTAGGAAGGGAGTTCCAGGATTTTGACCCAGCGAGAATGAAGGAACGGCGATATAGTTCCAAGTCAGGATGGTGTGTGGCTTGGAGGGGAACTTGCAGGTGGTGGTGTTCCCATGCATCTGCTGAGCTGGTGGCTGCAAGTGTAAGGTCAAGTGCTAGTGTTTCTTCCTCAGACATCTATTGTTGCTCTTGCCCTTCTTTCTGAGGTTGCAGTGGCTGACCAGGTGGCAATTCTTGACTATCTGAAAGCATAACAGCATAAGGGGTGATTAGGCATGAGAGGAGGTGGGTGGGGAGGAAAGCAAGCATTCCATGGTCACACCATCTGCGGTTTCCATTTCATGGCACTTTTCAGGATGAAGGTGAGGAGTAAGTGGAGAAGGTGCATAAGGCAGCAACATACCATCATCCTCAATGGTCTCGGCATTGCCGGGTGCCACACACTCTACGGCATTGGTCCTGGATAATTCTACGCTCCTTCTCCTCCAGGGCACTGAGCGATGCAGGCGTGCTGGTTCTCCACCAGTCCTGTAAGTCTCCCTCCTGTTGTGGACCACCTTCTTCTGCAAGGGAGAGGGCAGAATGTCAATGACTTTGTGTCAGTGTGGTTGGATGATGACCCTGCCATCGCTGAATAGATGTAGGTTTGAAGAGGCGTGGAGAGGTGTATGTGTGGCTGGCATGTTTGGAGGGTGTGTGTGTGAGGTGTAGTATAAGGATATTAGGGGTAAGTCCTGAGTGTCAGGCTGTGCTGCTGGTTGAGTGATTGGGGAGAGGGTGGCGGGGGCGGTGTGTTGAGCAGTGTGAGAGGTGAATGATGTGGTGGGTGAGAGATGTGATGTGCCAATGCATTCACTCACCCTGACCACCCAAATTAGGTCATTAAACTTTTTTCAGCATTACTGCCATGTCCTGGGTATAACACTCTGGGCTTTAAGTACGCTTGCCCCATGTGCTCCCAATCCCTGTGGAGGCATATTCTTTCCTCCCCCTCAGCAGAAAGATGGCTGCCTTCCGGACCTCCACTTCTCTGACCAGTGCACCCAGGGTGACGTCACGAAAGTGAGTCTCCCTTTCCCTATTCTGGTGTGATATCCTCCTTGCCCCTCAGTGCTCCAATGTGATTATCCACCAGCTGTTAGTGCATTGCTGCAACTTCCCTTTTAAAGGGACTGTGCCTTTAAGAAAGGAAGGCTGCCTGGAACACATGATTGCTTTGCAATGCTACTTAGCCCCCTGGGGTGCGCAGCAGATGCCGGCAGTGCAACAGAGACCAGCCCAGTGCGGAAACCACTGGTGACCATGCAGCAATGAGAGAAATGAGGTGGGTACATGAATTTTATCTGCTGCCCACCTCATTTGCAACTGGTGCATGCAAGTCACAAAATGCAGCCCCCATGCCCAAAAATCAGAACAAATGAATTTCTAGCTCCTATATCTGCAAAATGATTCATGTTTCTTCGAAACATATACATAGGGCTGCATTTTACTCGCTCGTGAGCTTCCAAAATGGCGGTTCTCCCGTGCAGACCGCCCGTCGCATTTAAATGGCTGGGACGGACTGCACCCCCCTACCCCAATGACGTGGAGGTGGCAACGGCATCCAGCGCCATTTTTAAATGGCTTAAAGCCCTAAATGACAAGTTAAATTTTTAAAGAAACAGTTTATCTAAAATTATTAAAACTCATCTAAAAAATTTTTCCAGCCCCTCTCCCACCCAACAATAGCCTTACATGTCATTCCTGCCCTTTCTCCCCTGTCCCCCCAAGATACTTACCTTCAGTACCTGACCTTCCTCCACCAATGTTCAGAAACTTTTACCTTTACCCCTTCCCATCACCCCCTCCACCAATCGGAATTGTTTAGCCCTGCTCCCACCCCGCCCTGAAAATTTATCTGCTACCCCCTCCCCACCAGTGTTCCGACATTCTTCAGTGGTCAGGGTTTGGACAGCGCGGGAGTGCCGGCCACCGACAGCAATATGGGAGTGGGATGCCCGGCACGATGAGGTAAGTAATTATTCCTTAATTTTAATTAATTAACATTTTGAAATGATGGTCCCGTCACCGAGCGGCGCTGGGGCCACCATAAGGCCTCACTGCCGCCAGTAATATGGAGTGGGGCCTTCCCCGCTTCGGGGCCAATGGTGGGCCTCTCCCGGAGGCAGTTTCCAGCCCCCCCCCCCCACTCCCACCACGACCCCCAACGTCGGGGGCCGGTAAAATTCAGCCCATAATTATTCAAAGTAACGAGCTTTCAGCTTTGTAATTAGTTTGCACATTTTAAAAAGCTGGCACAGGCTCGATGCGCCGAATGGCCTCCTTGTTTGCTGTACTTTTCTATGATTTTGCAGAGGCTAAACATTGCTGTTTGTGCTTAAACCATAGTACTTTTTGTTCAGGGTATGACATTCACTCTGTGCCACTTATTGACATTATTCTTTTTGCAGGAAATGATTTTTGATGTTGTGATATTCTATATATGTCTGTCAGTAGGATATATAGAAAATCATTTCTCCATCAGTGAGAGACAGCAGGTCTGACTGTAAGGTCCTGACACATTAGCAGATGTCTATTTTAAGCATGATCGCTCGGATGAGGATTGTCTAATAGGAGTAACTAATGTAGAATTGATGCACTCTTGGCAAACCTTAAGCTCTATTATTACAAAAGGCTAAAAGGTATTGGGGGAATTTAGTGAATTCATTTTAAATAAAAGATTTTCTTAAATAGAAAATATAGAGGAGAAATGCAACTCACAGCTGCCCATTTTGCCCCAGAAAATGGGCATCCAGTACTTGACAATTGGGGGTGGGCACCTTGTGCACGCCCTTTACACCCAAGACCCACCTGATGCAATATTCAGGTGGGCCTGGAAATGGGCGAGGGACCCGCTGACCTGAAACAGGCGTAAGGCTGCTAAAATATGCAAATGGGTACTACACCAATTGTAGGATCCCAATTAGGTACAAACGGGAGGTGTGTGTAATGTACGCTCACTTCTACCAAGTGTTCCATTCAGTGGGGCGAGCTGCTTTCTGGGACTGTCCTATCCCCCTGCCCTTGCTCCTGCGCACTTGTGCTAGATGCACCTCCCAGTGTAGACCCATCTAGCCAACCTTCTGAACTATGCGTGGTGCCAGTCTGGTGTCTGCAATGGCAACACCAAGTGGTGTTTCTTCTTTTAATGTGCTTCTCTGCTCTTCATCTGATCTCTCAGGGCCCTATTCAGCTTCTTGACCTGAAATGAATAAGAGGCTCAAGGATTAGCAATTAGCAGCATGATTGCCCTTTCAGCACTGCACTGAAGATTTTGGACTCAAATCTATGGAGTGGGACTATGAACTCACAGTCTGCTGACTCAAGACAAGCGTGCTATCGCTGAGCCACAGCTGACCCAACATGGAATAGGAGCTTTCACTTATTTTGTTCTGAAGCAATTAACTATTCATTGTGAGTTTGGCTGTCATTTTGAATGCAAGATTGTTCTGCTTCTGAGCTTCCATTCAAAATAGGTCCAATCAGAAAATACAGAAACTGATTTGACTTTTAATTCTGTTAGTGAAATCGCCCGAGCTGTGGAAATAACAAATGGCAGATAATGCACAGAACTGTCATGACTCATTAACATAAATTGAGTTTTCCTGGAGAGAAATGGGTGTAGCCAGATTTGTAAAAGTATGGAAAGGGGAAACTTGTGTGAAGCAAATGCATGAAGGTGTTACCATGGTGGAGAAAGCACCGAAGTAGTTGTTGAAAATGTAATCATGCAATATGCCACATATGCTGAAAGGTAGAGCATAAAACCTGAATATGCAGAATGAAAAAGATCCCAGTAGCAACTCAATGTGTAGCAGATGGCATGGATATGAATGCCTTAGTTGAGGAAGATTTTCTGGGAGTCTGTATTGCGTATATTACCAGGTGGGGAGGAGGTGTGGAAGGGCACTAGCATGGAATTAGATCCAGATGGAACACAGTTGGGAATCTAGTTTAATCATCCATCAACATCATGAATGATTATTTTGGGACCTGTGTCAGCTGTGGATGCAATGCTGGGTAGTAATGCTGCTGACATTTAAGTATCAAATTGATTATTGAATGTAACTGTTACCAAGAAATAGTTTGGAAGTTTATGATGGTGATGAAAGCATCTTCCACTTCTCTTATTTATAGGAGTTGAACAAAGTATATATCTGAGAGATACATAGAGAACCATTACTCGATTACCTTAAAATTTCAGCAGTCCCAATCTGGAAGTGTAGTGGAGAAGAATTGCCCATGGCAAGCAAAGCAGACCTGTCCCAAATCACAGCAGCAGGCTTATTATTATAATCAGAGTGGACAGCCCACAACCTAAAAATCCCTTCGTGCTTGTGGAACAGTTCAGATTACACAAACATAATGGACTGGATATTGTAGTCAGCAATGAAGCAACAGCACTTACTGCTGACCTTGATCAAAGCTGCCAACAAAGATCCAGCAAGCTCTGTAGCATGGTTTTTCTATTTCTGAGTGGCAGTTTAACTGAAGGGGATCTCTAGACTTCCAATAGCAGCGCTGTCAGCAGGAGGGTAAGCAGCCAATCACAATAAAGTGTTCTCTTTATTGAATCCAGGAAGTTAAAAGCATTTTGTGTTTCACTTTTATATAGTGAAATTTTTATATAGTGAAATAAATTATTTAGTTTGGATTTAGGTCAAAGCTAAAATATCGATATAAACGAAATTTTAAAAAAAATTAAAGTGTGGAATATTTTATTATAATGGCGAAATTTGACATTCCACAAATATGAAATTATCTTTTCAGGACCAGCGAGGGTATTTAACAGCAATTATGAAGTTAGTAAGCCATTAAAAATCCAGCTACACCTTAGTCAACAAGGTGCAACTTTTTCAAGGGTTTTCACAGTGAGACTAAGGGCTGAATTTTACTGGCCCCTCGACACCGCGTGTTGTGGCGCTGGGGCTGATAAAATTCTGCAGGGAGAGGCCATCCTCAACCCGCGACGTTGAGAAGGGCCAGCTGTGGGGGGGACCTTGGTGCGGCCCCCACCCCCACCGCACGCCGGTGGCACCCCAATTAGAATACGTTAAACGGTACCTACCTCTGCAGATTATGCAGCTGCCGCCTCTCCATGGACACTTCCGGATTTTACTTTGAATAGGCAGCCGTCAACTGCCCTCCCATTCACGATTAGAAAAGCCGGCGGGTCATCGGAGGCAGAAGATTTCCTGATAGAAGGTAAGTTCCATTTTTGGGGGTCCCATCTCTGTATACTGGAAGGGAGGAGGGGGAGAATACTCAAGGGTCTCACTCTTCATTCTAAAAGGGAGGGGGGAGGAATCACAGGAGTCTCACTTTGCATACTGGAAGGGAGGAGGGGGGATTACAGGGGTCACAGCTCTGCATTCTTAAAGGAAGGAGGGAAGGGGTCTGGGATTACTGGAGGGTAAGCTCTGCAGGCATGAAGGGAGGTACTGTGTACCCTGCCTCCGTAAACAGTGTACACTCTGTGATTGTTTGTGTTTGTGAAGGAGCAATGGCACTCTCGTCACCCTGTGTGTGGGGAGGGTATCAGGAAGGGTAGGAGCATTAAGGTTCAGTGGATGGTGTGGGCAATTGATTCAGCTGGTAGGATCTTGATGTGGTCATGCTGTGCCACTCTGAGTGTTGGCCAAGATGGGCAATGCCATGGCATGCCACATAGTTGCAGCTGATGTACCCGTCAACACCAATCCCAGCCCTGTTAGGAACCTTCGAATACATGAAGGGTTCAACTTTATTTATCACATGGAAATAGGTATGGCTCATCCTACATTGTGTGATCCTCTGCTCCTGAGGATCTGTATGTGCCAGAGGCAAAATAAACAGGCAAGTTGAATCCATGTAGAGGCCCCCGGTCGTGAGCTGCAGCCCCCAAGGGGAGCCCGCCATTATGGTTGCCGTGCATCTACAGGTCTCACATGACATGCCATCGGATGTCAGAGCAGCAGTGTCAGAGGCGGTTGTGCATGTAGAGAGGGTGGTGACACGTCTCTGTGCCCTGCTCAAAGATGACCTGCAGCCCATGGGCTCTGGTGGACATCCCATGGCTTTGTTCCTCATAGTGGCAGCAGTTCTCAAGCTTGACCCCTATGCAGTTTTTCAGGGGCCCACCAAAGATTTTTGTGTGGTCACACAGTCAGCAGTGCACCACTGCATCAGGGAGGTCAACAATGCCCTGCACTGGAGGGCCAGTGAGTATGTCTGCTTCAGGACGAATGCTCACAGCCAGGCCCAGAGGACCATCGGTTTCGGCACCATTGCCAGAGAACCATACGTTGTAATGTATATAGACTGCACTCATGTGGCCATCAGGTCTGCTGCCAGGCTACCACCTGCAGACATCACCATTAAAGGAGCCCTCTCAATCCAGGTGAAGCTGGTATGTGATCACTGCAGATGCTTCATGCAAATCTGTGACCACTTCTCAGGTAGCTGCCATGACGCCTAGGTCATGCACCACTCCTGGCTGCCACCGTTGTTCACTGAACTGGCTCAGAAGGAGGGGTGGCTTCTCGGAGATAAGGGCTATCCTTTGCAGACATGGCTCCTGACACCAGTGAGAGACCCCACCACTGCTGCAGAGGAGAGATACAACGCCAGCCACTAAGCTGCATGAGCCACCATTGAGCATGTGATCGGCATGCTGAAAGAGCCCCCCCAATGCCTGTATGGATAGGGTGATGCCCTGTACTATGGGCCGAAAACGCCAGCTCCTTTCTTTGCTGCTCTGCACAACTACGCACCCAATAGGGGCCAGGCCTGGCACAATGAGGAGAGATGTCAACAGCTGAGGACCTACAGCATGAAAGATGCATGGGAGGGGTAGATGGCACCCAGGTTCTGCACGCAGGGCTAGCAGTGAGCTAGGGATGTACAGCACTGGCTTATCAGGCTGTCTGCTCCATAGGAACCGACATGAGCTCTGCAAGCCACACCTCACCCTCACTCACCTGCTGTGCACCAGTCCACATCTGCAGCATCCCTGTGTAAACCATTAGAGGTAGCAGCTGGCTGAGCCAATGTCCATGTCACTGTATCTGTGGAGATGCTCATGAGTAATGGTGACATGGCAATGATGTTATTGCTTACGTTGGCTCCCCTGAAGGGCCAACGGTGCAAAGGGATGTGACATTGGTGCTACATGCTAGCACACATCATTCACACAGAGGAAAGGACACACATGTTGGGTGAGGAACATTTAGTGGAAGATGTATTTACATTGCTGTGACACCCGTGTATTCCCATTTGTGTTCGTGTGTTCTCTGTAAACGGAGAGGTTGCCCCTTCTTGGTGCAATGTCTGTGCTAGCAGCCTGACTGGAGGAAGGCTGCTGATCTGATTACCCTTTGGCTGTGGATAACTTTGGCACTCATACCCTGTGCACACGAGGCCTAGCGGACCCTGGCCGGTCGGAGGAGTTCTTGTTTATCGCCTTCCAGCATTGGACCCTTTGACGCCGGATGGCCGCACAGCTAGTCACCTCCTCTGCCATCTCCAGCCAGACTACTTGTTCAGGCGAGAGGGCCTCTTCTTAGCATCGCTGGTGAAAAGGACCTCCCAGTTTGCCAGCACAGCCTGAAGGAGAGTGAGCAGGGAGGCATCGCTGAACTGTGAGGCCACCCGAGATTACCCCTCTGCTATCCTCGGTTTTTGGGGTGGTCCTTTAAATGCAAAGGTGACTCCACCGTGGAACTGCTCTAACTTCTGGCTACAAGGTTTGTCTTGCACATGTTTGAAAACGAATGCAGGACTGATGAGGAAATCTGTGCTGTCGTCATGGTTTTTCAACTATTATACATCGAAACATGGTCAAGAACACTTTGCTTCTGCAGCAGCTGATCATAGTTATTGGTATAATATTTCTAGTCGGCAATGCAGCTAGGATATGAACGTATTTTCCTGTTTATTTAACAAAGATTGTATAATTGCAGTTACATGTATTTTCACATAACAGTTGGCGGAAAAACGAATACAGATTCCAAATGCATATTAGTCTGCGGCTTTGCACAGTCAGGTGATTAGATGCTCATAGTATGTAAATATTCATCAATAATAGTTTTATTTCTGTTTTGTATTTACCTTTTATAGTACATTTAAGTTTCATGTCCTGGAATATGCAAAATTAAGATTAGTGACCCAGGTGCGGCATGCCTACAAGAAGCAATGTAAAACTTGAGTGGAAGAAGAGGATCACAACTTCATAGGACACTGGGACACAGCAGGATAAGTATGTGGCAGCAAAGCAGAAAGTGCTGGGGAAATTTAGCAGGTCAGGCAGCATCTGTGGAGAAAGAAGCAGAGTAAATTTTCAGGTCTGTGAACTTGGACAGGTTTCTCTCTCCACAGATGCTGCCTGACCTGCTGGATTTCTGCAGGACTTTCTGCTTTGCTGCCAGATTGGCAGCAGCCCCACTCTTCAACAGTGAGATAAGTATTTCTTTGACAGTTGTCAGGGAGCAGGTGCTCGGGCGCTTTAAATAGGGCCCCAGCACCTGCTGCACAGCTGTCAAAATGTCTCTCACTGTGCCAAATGTCCCGCCTCTCCCCATGTAATATGGGGGGAGGTGGCAGCTCGGCGCAGTGATGCTAATGAGCCCCTGTGCAAAATATCATGGGGGCTCTGCGGCAGTCGCCAAATTCTGGCACCCCACTGGGTTTAAAGAGTGCCGCCGCACAGCGCGGCACCAGAATAAAATTCAGCCCTAACGGTGTAAAAGTGAAAGTTTTCATCAATTTATAGATTTCCCATTGATTGTAGTCTGGGGGTGCCTCAACAGCATACCCTCGGGAGAAGCGTTGAATCACTGACAGCAACTTCTGAATATCTGTGTTATTCTGCGCATGTGTGGACTCCCGAAGTTGCTGTCAGTTTCAGTGGAGTAATGATGGCAAATGCTGACAGTTTCGCTGTCGTCACCACCACAAAATAAGGAAAAGCAACAAGAAAGAAAGGAAGAGAATGTTTCCTCTTGTGGGGAAGAGCATAACTAGAGGCCGTCAATAGAAGATAATCAACAAAGAGTCCAATAGGGAATTCGAAAGAAGCTTCTTCACCCAAAGAGTGTTGAGAACGTGGAACTCGCTTCAACAAGGAATGGTATAGATGCATTTAAGGGGAAGCTAGACAAGCATATGAGGGAGAAGGGAACAGAGGGTTACGATGATAGATTTAGATGAGGAAAGATGGAAGGTGGCTCGAGTGAAGCATAAACACCAGCATGGACTGGTTGGGCCGAATGGCCTGCATCTGTGCCATATATCATATGTAATCCTAATCACTTCTATTTATTTAGCACCTTTCATATCTTCAAGCTGGCCTAAAGCTCTTACGGTAAATGCTGTACTTTTAAAGTGTAGTCACTGTTGTAATGCGACCTACCTATTGGAAAAGTGATACACAAATACAGGTTGTTGTTATGATTATAAAGAATCATTAGTATGATTTTTTATTGCTTTAAATGCTCCTAATTGCTGTGGGGCAAGCACTTTCATTTGTCAGAAAACAATCTGTTCATGGTTTTGGGAGTGAGCAGAAGCATCACAAATTAGGCAGGAAAGCAGCATAGTTGGATTACAGCTTTCTGCGGGAAATTTCATTGGGCATTCTTTGGAATGGAGCCTCGGTCTGGACCAAACAAAGTCAGCATCATAGGAAGAGGCATCATTGGAGGTGGAACTATGAGTTTCTATGCCCCTGGCCTGAGGGAATGCTGCTGAGCAGGTATGTTGATTGGAAGCAGGCATATTGGTCCATCAAATAATGGAACTGGAGCCCACCTTGGGGTCCTAGCCTGGACCTCTAAAGGAAGAAAGGTTTTGACAGTTTGTAAGTAAAGGGACCTGGAAGTTCTTATGTCTCCTCACCGGGGAAGGGGTCAGGGCCCAGGAGGGCACAGTTTATATCTTCTTGGAGTAGTCAGGCATCCATGATGCAACCCTATTTGGTACAAGTTCCCACCCAGGATTCGATAACCATCTTTTGATCTCACCAAATGGAGGTCAAAAACTGGCATATCCTGGTACTTCTCTGAGGATGCTTTTGAGCCTATGATTTAAATATTGCTTCAAAGTTGCTCACTTAGATTTCCAGCCAATAACTCGTGGTTTAAAAGTGTGATATAGCTATTATATCATGAGAATTACAGGACCTAGACTGGCATTTTCAACTTTTGAGAATATAGTCTCAAATGCCCTTGACACAAAAGAAGGTTGCCTGAAAACCATTAGGAAAGCACTGTTACCAATACCTGGTGAGCTCACACAATCTAAGCTTGCCAGTATAGCAGACTGGCACACAATGGGGAACTAGTGTCCTGTGCCACACAATCTGTTCGTACTAAGGTGACTCATGCATGTTTTTATTGCAACACATTAACCTCCTTTAGTATGCAGTTTGTAGCTAACTACTGTTATACTCCATGAAGCCCAGTGGTGAAGGATAGAATTGGAGCCAATCATTACACACTTTTATAGAACTTATTTACAGAGATACACATGACAACCATGCACCTCCTAATCCAACACCCACAGTTTCAGTCTGTTCCTTTTTCTAGCGGCACTAGTGAATCCCCAGTTAAGACTTGCCAACTGCATACAATCAAATACAATTAACACACAATTAACAAATTCCCTTCTCTTTCTTTAAATTAAAAAGAGTTTATATGCACCAACATTTTAAAACAAATTAAATCAAAGACTTCCATATTCTGTACAAAGCATTGCATTGTGAGATGCTCCTCCTCTAGGAACCCTAACAATTTCTTCATACATGAATTTATTTTTGTAAAACAATCAGACAGTTGATGACTTGCATCCACCCATTTAATTTTAGAGATTTCCTTTCTCTCCAGCATTTGTTTCAAGCCATCAAGGTCAATCTGTAACCTTTTCTCAGAGACTACATTATCCTGCAAGGAGCAATTAATCACAGAACATTCAATGTTATGTTATCTTCAGTACACTTATTGTACAAAATAGTTGACAAATAGAATCCTATATAATTGCCTCCACAAGGATCAGTATTTCTGAAGCCAAAGTACTTTCAACAACTTTTTTAATTTTCTTAGCTCCCAAACTAAAGGACAGCATTTCCCATTCTCATCCATCAGAAATATGAAACCAGTTGCATTAGAATACCTATCAGGAAAATCAGCATGTGAAGCATATGTCAAACCCAGTAAGAACACAACATATTCTTACTTTTAAGGTATGAACTTTATTCGATGTGGACTCTTTGAAATTGACTTCTGCTTTAAAAAGACGACAATGTGCTGGAAGATGGCCAGCGAAGGTCAGATGATCTGGTCTCTGTATTCAAACTGCCTCACTCTCTTGAAAGGACAAAAGGATACATTTCAGACTAAGAGGTGTCAACTATACCTGACCATCAAAAGACATTTCTGAATTGAATGGTTTTCTTCTGAGAGAAAGAAGGGGTGAAGTAGATACATCACAACAGAATGATACTCATCCAGACATTAATAGGTAGCCATGGATTCCACATCCTGGTCCATTGTGTGGTCACACCAGGGAGAAGGCCATGTGTCAGATAACAGAAATACTAATATGCTGAATTTGGACCTTAAAAAGTAACCCTCTGGAAAGAGAGGAGAGATCACAGCAATGTCACAGAAAAGCAGTCCAGCCAAGGGCTGTGGAAAGATCCAGCCTAAACGAGAAGAAGAAGCCCTGCTGCTAATTCTACACTTCAACTTAGTGCATCAGAGAACTGAAAGTGACCACCACCTCCAGTCTGAAATCTTAACCACCAGAAATCTACAACACCCCAACATGTTCAAGTCTACAGATACCCAGCCCTGCACCTTTAAAAGAGATCGTCCTACTTAGAAGATTCAGCAGGCTTACTGTAAACAATGAACACCTTTCACACCTTGAAATCTTACAATTTACCTTCTATCTATCTTCTCTTGAGAGTGCATGTGAGAGTGAATGCATGTGAGTGGTGTTGCGATCATTTCAGGGAATGAATATTGTTCAATAAATGGTTAAATGCCCTTAAAACAAACAAATATTCTCTAATTTAGGGTGTCTCATTGTAGTCCTTAACCCCAATGCATCAAAACTAGCATCTGGTCTAGTTTGAGTGCACAGCCAGTTCAACTGACCAATCAAACTTTGCTATTGCTCTGTCTCTTCTTCAGATATATCATCTTCCTATGATGACCTGTATGATTAGCCAGATGGGAGTAACAGTCTCTAAATAGAATTGTTGATTTAAAGTTATTTCAGACCTACTTTGCTTAATATTTAAACCAATGTATTTAAAAGCCCCAAAAGTCTGACTTCCGATTTTAAATTCTACTCTAATCTTATTAACACATTTCTCAATTCCGTAGGACAACTCTGTAAGAAATCATTAACAGCCATCATGAAGGTGCCTGAAAGTTTTCCTTTATGATACCAATAAAACATTGGGGGATTTGCTTTCAGTTGAACACAACTTATTTTCAGCAAAACAGATCTCACCAAAAATACCACACCTTGGAAGCACCATTCAGGCCGTAGATGCATTTGTTTAGTTTCCATAGTTGTCAAGAGGACATGGATGAAGAGTGCTTTCGTGCGAACAGTGAGCAAACATTTCCCATAGTTCATTTGGATCAACGTGTCAATGCTATTATGCAATCTGTGGTATTCACCATGATTGGGATTATATGTTCACAGAAGAGTGGCAAGCATAGGCTCAGAATAAAAGTCGACACTGGAGCAAGAGCAAATATTCTGCCCATCCATATTGTTACGACCAGGTGAAAAAGGTGTCTTGGGGTCCCTCTTAGCCTTCACCTGGTCTTACCGTAACAGGGTTTAATTTTAAGCGTACCATGTTTTTAGCTCCCCCTTGGTGAATCCTTGTTCACTGCTTACCAATTATAAGGCAAAGAAACCATCACAAACAGGTTTTCTTAGGTTTAAAGAAGAAAAGTTGAAATTTATTAAACTTAAACTCTAATTCGGTTGATGCCTACAGATGCATGATGCACCCACGCTAGCATGCATACACGATATACACATGTAAATAGAGACAGAAAAGAGCAGAAGAAAAAATAAAGTGGAAAAGTTTGAGGCAATATCTGAAAAGTTTTTGTTATGGTTTTTCGAGCTCACTGTAGAGACCTTGATTGTAAGTAGATCTTGCTTTTCGTTGGGGCTCAGTATTCTTCTGCGGCACAGTGGCGCAGTGGTTAGCACCGCAGCCTCACAGCTCCAGCGACCCGGGTTCAATTCTGGGTACTGCCTGTGTGGAGTTTGCAAGTTCTCCCTGTGTCTGCGTGGGTTTCCTCCGGGTGCTCCGGTTTCCTCCCATATGCCAAAGACTTGCAGGTTGATAGGTGAATTGGCCATTATAAATTGCCCCTAGTATAGGTAGGTGATAGGGACAGGTGGGGATGTGGTAGGAATATGGAATTAGAGTAGGATTAGTATAAATGGGTGGTTGATGGTCGGCACAGACTCGGTGGGCCGAAGGGCCTGTTTCAGTGCTGTATCTCTAAACTAAAAACTAAACTAAACTAAACCTTGTTCGCTGTAGGAGACATTTCTCTCTTGGGGGTCATGTGTCTTCAGTGGATTCAGAGGCTAGTGAGAAAGAGATGGGAGCAGACAGGAGAGATCTTCTCAGTCCAGGAGCAAACAGTCATTCTGAGTTCAAACTCTCTGTGGCTAGCTCAAAAAACTCTGGAACAGCTAGTTAGTCATGTGACCAGCTGGTCTAACCAGTCTTGGATTGTATCACCTTAGCAGTCTCTGGAATACTCCTCGTACACACAATACCTGGTGATCAAGGTCCATTGTGGGTTGAATGTGTCATTGAATGATCCTTTATCTTTCCAAGGACTATCTGTTAATATGCAAATGTCTTTTCCAGCCGTAGCTGATCTGTTTAATAAGTAATTTCATCACTCCAGCAACAGTTTAAAATCTATGTTCATGACAAAATGAATGTGCCTCATTCTTGGCAGATGGGGGCCTAGCATGACAATATTCTGAAGGACATGTACTTAAAGAAATGGGAATCTATGGTATAACCCACCACAGCTAGGCTGGCTGCGTACAATGGTTCTCCAATCAAGTGTATTGGAATGATAGCCTTGCAGTGTAGCTATGGGAGCTCTGAATGGCTACCACATATGTTTTATATTGTAGACACAACTGGACCAGCTCACACAGGACTTACGGTATGACAAGATTTATGAATCGTCACAATACATGAGGTCACCACCGCACTGAAAGGTATGGAAGGTTGCAACATGGAGTGCATTGAGTCAGTTAGAGACCTGAAACTACTTTACCTAGAGAGGTTTGATGCAATCGGCGATTTCAAGGGTGATGCCATATTACATGTGAGGGAGGATGCAGTCTACTATCGACGTACCAAGGAAGTGCAGTATGCACATTCAAGAGAAGCTTAAAGTGGAGCTGGATGAGATGGAGTGCAACAGACTCATCCCTGCCGAGTGCATCAGCATTCTGTTTGGTGCAGCTTTTTTACCTGTGTGCTGAAGAAAGATGGCAATCTCAGGATTTGCTTAGTCCCGCAATGACTGGACTTAGCCCTCAAGAGATCCCGCGTAAAATCCCGACCCTGGAGAAGCTGAATCCTATGTTTACTGATGCTAAGGATTTTTCAAAGCTCGCGCAAAGCATGGCTACTGGTCTGTCCACTTAGCCAAGAAGTCCCAGCTACTCAAAACATTTAGGATGCCATTCGGGAGATATTGTTTCAGACTGTTACCATTTGGTCTGTGCATCAGCCAGGATATTTTCCAACATTACATGGACAGGATAATGGAAAATGTCCCAAGCAGTATCTGTATAGCTGATGATATTGCAGTGATGGGGTGGACCATGGCAGAGCATGTCCGAAACTTGCATTTGCTAATGCTGGCTGCTTGTCATGAGAGATTTATGTTTAATAGCAAGAAATGCCAGGTCAGTGTTGGGCACATCAACATTTTTGGGTTGACATATTCCACCATAGGAATATGCCCAGACCCAAATAAGATTGAAGGTGTCAGATCCATGCTAACTCCTCAGGAACAGGAAGACCTACAACAATGTCTAGGGCTGTTCAACCTCTTGGCCCCATACCTCCCCAATTTCGCTGAGCAAGCAGCACCGCTTAGGGAACTATTGCATAAAGATACCCCTTAATTGTAGCAGGATACCACCAGCAGGTGTTTGAGTCCTTAAAATTAGCTCTGTCAAGTCAAGACAGTGTGCTACAGTATTATGACCCGATCAAAGAGACCACACCCAGAGGGATTAGGTGCCTGCATTATGCAGGAAGGGAAGCCAATCGCTTTTGGGTCAAAGAGTTTGTCACAAACTCAATCCAATTACTCTAACATTGAACATGAAACATTAGTTCTGTTTTTTGGCATTGTTAGGTTTCACACCTACTCATTTGGAAAACATTTTATTGTGGAGACTGACCACAAGCCACTTGAGACCATATGGCGCCAACAGCTCATGAGTGCTCCTCTGCGGTTGCAAAGACTTTTGGTGAAGGTCCAAGGCTATGATTATGATGTTCAATATAAACCAGGCAGCAAAATGGTCACATTGGACACTCTGAGTAGGTTGCTTAACCTGAATAAAGATGCAGATATCTTGCTATATTTGCATGTCCACAATGTGGATACTGAGATTGAGGATGTCCTGAAGATTGACCCCATGAGGTTAGGACCCCACAAATGTGAGCAACTAAGAGACGAGACAGCACGTGACCCTACCCTATCATTGTTGTGGAAGGTGATTGTGGAAGGATGACCTGACACCTTACAGAAAGTACCTGAGCATCTAGGCTGTTTCTGGCCGAATCGAGACGAGCTTGTTATATCACAAGGGGTGATTTTCAAAGGGAAACAAGTCCTGATACGTGAAGCTCTGAGTTCTGATATTCTAACTCAACTGCATCAAGGGCATTTAGGAATAGAATGTACCAGATGCCTTGCCAGAGGGACAGTCTATTGGCTAGGAATCAACAGTGCTGTTGAGATGGTGGTGAAATCCTGTGAGGCATGTCAACGTTGTCTGCCAGATCAACGAAGGAACCCTTGATTCCACATGAAACACTTTCATATCCATAGGCAAAGGTCAGCACAGATTTATTTCATGTTCATGGTGATGATTTCCTCCTTGTTATGGATTTCTTCACCAAGTTTCCGACCATCAGGCAGCTACGAGATACATCAAGTGCAGTTGTTGCTGATATGGCCAGTGTTCTGTTCAGTCTATTTAGCGTGCCAGAAGAAATTATGTCCAATAAGTGGCCACAATATGCAGGAAAACTATACCAAGACATGTGTGCCAGGTGGGGAGTCCATCCTGTGACATCATCATCGCATTATCCGAAGTCAAACAGCATGGTTGAACGCATGGTGTACACCATCAAATTACTAATTTTAAAGTGTTGGCAGATGGAAGAAGATCTTAAGATTGCAGTGCTGCAGCTCCGAGCTACTCCATTGGACATGGGCTTACCGTCACCTGCAGAGTTGATGTTTGGAAGGTAGGTAAGAACTACCCTGTCCAGTCATCATCTCTCTAAATTTTCCACTGTAAAGGATATACGTCTGTTTAAACAAAGGAAGATGACATTGTATGGCAGGCAAGCAGGACCAGAATTAGCTCGATTGCAAGTAGGAAAGAAGGTCAGAGTCCTCAATCATGCATCAGGAACTTGGTATCCTGCAGAGGTTGCTAGGATATCCAATCAGCCCAGATCATATGAGATCCAGACACCTAATGGCGCATTTCTCAAATGGAACTGAAGTCAACTCAGAGAGCTGTACAACAACACTACATGTGACAATCCTGTGGCATCGAGGACACGTTCAAAGACAAAATCTGAAGATGAATGTACAGAGATTCTGAGCACGGAAGAAGAACATACTAACCAGAGTTCTGAGTCACCAGAGTCACAGAGGAATCGTCAAGGCAAGCTCAGTTCTGGCAAGTGGTTTACGATAACTAGATCGGGACGAAAGAGCAAACCTCCTCTACGTTTCAGAGGATGGTAAACTTACTTGCTTGTAAATAACATTATGTTTTAACCATGTATAGTTATTCTGAACCGCAATGTCATTGTATATTGTGCATAAGTTATTATCTTTGGAAAAGGGGATGTTCTGGAACCACCTTAAGAAGGGACCATTTTAAGAGCGGACCACCTTAAAAGCTGTAAGTGAAGGTTACTGGTGGAAGTGATGTCCCCCTGTCACACATGAACAGGGAGTTGTGGGTGTCGCCCGACAGAATGAGATGTATTTAGATGTGGCTCATGAGGTAACTGTTTGTATGCATATCTTCTAGTTATAGTATAACAGAAACCATGCATTTTTTGGATATTGCTTGTAGTCCTGCGAATTTAGTTCACACACCAAAGGAACAAGTAATATTACGTTAGGCAACCGTCCTCACTACCATGTAATACTCCAGAATGCCAGGTGATGAAGGATAGAACTGGAGCCAATCTTTACACACTTTTTAAAACATTTATTTACTGAGATACACATTACAAACATGCCTCTCCTAACCCAATCACTGCAGTTTCAGTTTTTCCTTTTTATAAGGGCGCAAGTGAATCCCCAGTTAATGCCCACCACCTGCATACAATTAAATAAAATGTGCGATTAACATCTACCAGAAAATGGGAAAACTAGCAGGCTGCAAAAATCTGTGGGTCATGATCCCAGTGGTTGCATCCTGCAGCACTGATCCCGCCAGAGTTTTACAGGGTCGGGGGAGAGCAACTAATTTGCACGGGCTAGCAGGAGTGTATGTGTGGCATCCATCTGCCTCATGCAGCTGAAATCTGGTATCTGGCTACCCTTGGTGGTGGTGGGAGAATGGGTGGTTCTCAGGCCCCTTGTCCAGGTCCCATGAAGCCCCCTGCCCTTGTCCTTCATGGTAAATGGGCCCAGGTTTTCTGCTGTTCAGGGATTCAGGCTGTTTCCCTGGAAACTTCTCTCCATTATACAAAGGCAATAAAGGTGGTGCATAACAAAGCTGAACAGGATAATCTACAGGAGCATTTGAGAATACTTGGTAGTTGGGCAGACAAGTACCATATTAAATTCAACTTAGAGAAATGCAAAGTGCTTTTACTATTCCTTAAATGGAAAGAAAATAATGTGCATGGAGTATGATAGAGATCTGGGGGATCATGATTGATAATAAAATGAAGCTATCATAACAATGCTCGGTGGTAATGAATAAATCAAGTTAGATGTTGGGATGTATTAAAAGGTCAATTCTAAGCTGAAATAGTAAAGCAATTCTGCCATTTTATAAATCATTGGTGTGACTGCACTTAGAAATTGTGTGCAGTCCTGGTCACCACAAGCCAAAAAGAATATTGCAGCTATTGAAACTGCCTCAGCTCATCTGCTGCTAATGCCCTCCATGCCTTTGTTTCTTCTGGCCGTGACTATTCTGATGTTCTTCTAGTCAGTCCCGGTTACATTCAAGTGAGGAGGGGTTGAAGGGCTTCCCTCTTTTCCCTCTCCTTGTTTGACCACAACAGGTTTAATTCTTTCTTAAAGTGGATGTACTGGCCAATTCAGTAGGTGTTAGATTACTTACTTGCTATGATCATAACAAGACAGACAGGTTTTCTTGAGTTTAACAAAGAGGTTAACTTTATTGTGCCTAAACCTAACTAATAAACTAATAAATAACATGCCAACTTTCACTCACACAGACACTTGAGGTTTACACACACACAAATATGTTACAGAGTGGGGAAAGGTAGATTGGTTGAGTTAGAGACCATCAGAAAAAACGGGTATACAGTCTGTAGCATTTGGTGATTCGGCTGGCTTCTAGCTGAATTCGGTGGTCCTGAGGCTTTTAGTTTGAAGAGATAGATGACTGGTTTGGTGGGGCTTTTGGGCTGGAAATTTTTATTGGGTGGGAGGCCTCATCCGCCAGCCAGAAAGTTGGTGGTAAGCCTGGCTCCACCGGGCCTGTGGAGCCAGGCTGGGATTTTAATTGGTCTTGGGAGGGACTTCCACCTCCTTTAGGCAAAAAGTCTCACCTAATGGAGCTGCTGGCCAATCAGTGAGCTGGCAGCTCTTAGTCCCAGCAGTGCCACCGGGAGCAGTAGCCACTGCTGGGACTACACCCAGCCATTGCAAGCAAGGTGAAGGAGGGCCCGGAAGACAGGTAGGTTTTTAGGGCCTCGCTGGGGATAATCGGCTGGGGAGGGCCCCCTGTATTTCCAGCTCTCCCTTCTCTCTCATAGCTGTTCATCCTCCTATCACCCCTCCCCCCCCCCCACCTTCTATCCTTTTCAGGTTTTTGGAGGTAACCAGGAAAGGGTTTCCCTTGGAACAAGGACTTGTGAATAAATGTATAATCATCAGCTAGGATTGCGGACTGCCTGGCTCTTGGAAACTTTTGTTCCTGCACGTGGTTTTTTATGGAAAGGGGAAGTAAGTCTTTGAACACCTTGAGGAGGATCACCTTGCTAAGGTTTTCATCGGTGAACTCGATCTTAAATGCCTGTATCCACTAGTCAAAAACAAGCTGCTTAACTCTTTCAAACTCGATGTAAGTTTGTTCAGGCTGCTTTTGGAGGTTTTGGAATTTTTGGCAGTACGCCTCAGGTACTAGTTCATATGTGCCCAGGATAGCATTTTTATTCATCTCATAGTCTGATGAACTCTGATCAGACAACAGTGAATCAACCTCATGGGCTTTTCCTGTTGGTTTTCTTTGCTATAACAGTGTCTGTCGGCCACTTCAGCTGTTTTGCAAGCTTTTCAAAAGAGACCATAAATGCTTCCACAGCCCCCTCATTGAACTTTGGTATCAAGTGAGAGAATTTTAAGAGCTCAGCATCTTGTCCTGAGCTAGGGGTAACGCCCTCACTAGCAGTGCCTTCACTGGTTGTATTGGGTCTTCCCCTAGTTAGTTTGAGCCGCCTTAACTCCCTTTCCTCCTTCTCCTTCTGGAAAGCTCTTTTTCCCTTTCCTCACTTTATTTTTCCATTTCCTCCCTTTCTTTTTCCCTTTCCTGGAATTCTCTCTCCTCTTTCCCTCTCTGGAAAGCTCTTTCTTTCCCCCTTTACTGGAAAGCTCTTTCTTTCTCCCTTTCTTGAAACTTTTTCTGGAAATTCTAATCCCTTCTGCTGTAGTTGTACCTTAGCTAATGTTACTTTGTTTCAGATTCTGTGCCTGTCTCTGGTTCTTCAGTGTCAATTTTAAAATGGTTGGCCACAAGTTTTAGGATTTCAGGTTTCCTAGCTCCAACTGCCCAGCTACATTTCTCAACTTTTCAACAGATAGGGCTTTTCACCTGGCTCAAGTTATTTCACTTTGTTCTAGGAAGGTACTGGTCTCGAATCTGGACATTTTAGTACTCTAATACTGAAAATCATAAGAAAACCTGTATTAAAGTTTTAAAATTATTGCTAGGGATCAATTTAGTTTCCCGCTTCCAATTTCCCATTTATATTTGGGTTTGATCCCGGACAAGCTCCCAAATTTCTGTTATGGACAAGTGAGGAGGAGTCGAACATAGGAACATAGGAGCAGGAGTGGGCCATTCAGCCCATCGAGCCTGCTCCGCCGTTCAATACGATCATGGCTGATCATCCACTTCAATGCCTTTTTCCCACACTATCCCCATATCTCTTTATGTCTCTCTTTTCCCTCTCCTTGTTTGACCACAACAGGTTGAATTCTTACTCAAGGTGGATGAATGGGTCAATTCAGTAGGTGTTTGATTACTTACTTGCTCTGGTTATAACAAGAACCAATCGGATAGGTTTTCTTGAGTTTAACAAAGAAATAGGTTAACTTTATTGTACCTAAACAAAATTAATGAAAATAATAAACTATGCACCAACTTTCATTCACACACACACACTAGAAATGTACACACACACAAATAGGTTACAGATTGGGGAAAGGTAGATTGGTTGAGTTAGTCCATAGAAAAAAAGGGGTATACAGTCTGTGGCATTTGGTGATTCAGCTGGCTTCTAGCTGAATTTGGTCATCCTGAGGCTTTTAGTTTGAAGAGGTAGATGTCTGGCTCGGTGGGGCTCTTGGAGACAGTGATACGGATGATTTCCTTCAAAGGGGTTTTTGATTGTAGCCGGAGTATGCAAAGGTGGTCAGTCAACAAGCAGAGTTTGAAGCTTGTAAGCTGAAATGGAGAGAGAGACGGACCACCACTTGGGTCTGCATGTCAGAGTCCAGAAGCTTCTCCTTACTGCTGTACAGAAACACCAGCTTAAAATGGAGATGGGGAGGGGCTTGTCACATGACAGTCACACAGTGATTCAAAAAAGGTTGCAGTGTTTCTCTTCTTGCTAAAAAGAACATGTAGTTCCCTTAAACTTCCAGGTCTTGGTTCTTGCTGGGATGAGCAGCCATTTTGACTCCACCTCACAGGCCTTGCAATGCAGCATACAGTGTTGCAAATTAGGTGGCCATCCTAAGCTTCCAGCAAAGTCAACCTTCATCTGTTCTCTCTTAAATTTCTTCAAAAAGTATAAATTCAGATCTCCAGTCAGTAGATTAAAGAAAATTATTATTCAATAAAGCAAGTTGGCCTAACAGTCTCCATAAACCTGAGCTTATCCAAACTGCTGTATGAATCCTAAATTGCACCAAGTCCTGTTCCCCTATTGCCCCTGTGCTCGCTGACCTACATAGGCTCCCAGTCAAGCAGCATCTTGATTTAATAATTCTCATCCTGGTTTTCAAATCCCTCCATGGCCTCACCCTATCTCCGTAATCTCCTCTAGCCCCACAACACTCTAAGATCTCTGCACTCATCTAATTGTGGCCTCTTGTGCACCCCTGATTTTAATTGCTCCTCCATTGGTGGTCACACCTTCAGTTGTCTAGGCGCCAAGCACTGGAATATCCTTCCTACACCTCTCTCACTCGGTTTCCTCCTTTACAACACTCCTTAAAACCTACCTCTTTGACCAAGCATTTGGTCATCTGACCTAATATCTCCTTTTGTGGCTCAGTGTCATACTTTGTTTTCTAATGCTCCTGTGAAGCACCTTGGGACGTTTTATTATATTAATGGTGCTATATGTGAAAGCAGAATGATTCCGGGGATGAGGAATTGGATTATGAGCAGCGAAAATGTAAACTGAGCATGTCCATTGAAAAAGAGAAGGTTGAGAGGTGGAAAGATCACTGCTTTTAGGATTCCAAAGGAACTCGATGATATAGACCATGAAAAGCTTTTTCACCTTGTCCAGAATAGTAGTACCAGATGACCTGTGCCAGAAGGGGGATAAATTCTTAACTAATCTGCAGAAACAATATTTCAGTGAGTGAATAGTCAATCTATAGAACAGATACCCCCGGAAGATAGTGGAAGTAGTTAGCATTGATTAATACAAGTGCAAATTAGATTTCTTTCAGAAAATAACATTTTTGGATAGAGTATGTGAGTAATTTGAGACATGATGTGATCAATGTGGCATGCTTGGTAGGAACAGGTGACTTTGCACTTATAGCTCCCATTGCTCTCTACCACTGAGGTTTCCATTGCATCTTTTCTGGGTATGTTGTCGACTAATTGATAGAGATTGATTCCTATGAATAGTCAATAACTCCATTGTTGTTGCTTCATGCGACTACCAGGATGGTAGAAAGTGAACTAAATGGATCTCAGTTTTTTTTCTGTCCAGCAATATCTATGTTTCTATGTTCCCCACCCCTCCACCAATGGTCCCCACCTCTTTTGCCAATGCACATCATGTCTTGGCACGCCTGGCAGTCATATGCCAGGTCCTGAATGTGCCAGGGAAATGGGAACTCCACACTATGGAACCCCCATCTTCATTTCTTCCCCTGTCATCTGTGGTCTTGTACAGGGTAGATGGAGATCAGCCCTTTCCAAAGGTTGGCTGGACGATCTCAAAAGCAGCAGGAATGCAGTAGAACCAGGTCCTTGTTTTTCCAATGGATTCACTGGAGGCCGACCCAAACAACTGTAAAAGGTGAATAGAAATGCATCTAAGCATTGTGGAGTTTTACAAATTTGCATCAAAGTAGAACTCATAATCTCACTTCTGTTTTAACAAATGACACTGGTGAAATCCATATTTTTAAATAGGTACTAGCAGATTTTCTGTGGCACTATTCTTTGGAGGTTATGCTCTTGTGACTATGTATTCCAGTGTGTAAGAGTGGCATGTGACTGCTGATTGGATTTGAAAAGAAGGTTGTAAAAGATGTACTCTAAGACCGTGAAGTGTTTTGATTGGTTGCTGGAAAATAATTAAATGCTCCCTTACATAGTTGAAAAATTACTGCTATAATATTTTCTTAACAACCCTGGTGTTTCCATAGTATTTACAACCTTAATACAATATTGCTGTAAATCTCACCTAGTGCCTTTCTGATGTTGAGGTCCTTGTGCTACCTCTCTGTCTTTGCTTAGTGCCTTGTTACTCTAAACATTGTCAGAGACTCAAAGTGCTCTGTTCAGTTGTGAAGAAAAAAAACAAATTTTAGAGTTTTACAAAAGCAAAATACCGTGAATGCTGGAAATCTGAAATAAAAGCAGAAAATGCTGGAAATTCTCAGCAGGCCAGGCAGCATCTGTGCAGACAGTTAAAATTTCACTTTTTCCAATTCTGACGAAAGGTCATTGACCTGAACATTAACTCTATTTCTCTTTCCACAAATGCAGCCAGACCTACTGAGTTATTTCTCACATTTTCTGTTATCATGAAGGTTTTGTGTGATGAAGTTTACAAGTAATAGTGGGCTGTTACAGTGTGAGAACACTGGGTTTACAAACAATGTCAGAGGAAGTAGTTAACCTGATTTTGTGCAGGAGAACTTGCTGAGGCCTTGAGGCTAACAGTGCGAATGTATATCATAAAAAACATCAAATCAGTTTTGTTTTCAGACTGAGGATGAAAATATTCCACAGTTTTTAGGTGTCATGAGATATTGTCCAAAGGGAGCCATACCATGAAAGGGGATTATAAGATGCTTAGTCTTCAAATGCAGACACAGGAAATGGCAGAGACTGGAGGCCAGTGTTGGATCCAACAGAAATGCAGAATTGGCCCCAGATTAATGAAATACAGTCCTTCCTTCCCAGATCATAATAAAAATTGAATGGCATTTTTGCCTTGCCAGTGAAAGAAGTGTTGTAATTACTCGGGGAAGGAGAACTTCACTGAGTGTCACTTCATTTGAGGTTTTAGCTCCATTTTATAAGCAAAAGAGACATCCATAAAACAAAGACATTTTGAGAATTAGCAGTAAATCTGATTAGCACCAAATTGCCTTTGATAAAGCACCACATAATGAATTTGTTAGTAAAATTGAAACCCATAGCATTAAAGCGGCATTGGCAGCATAGATACAAAATTAACTAAGGGACAGAATGCAATTTAGTGGTGAATGGTTGTTTTCAGACTGGAGGAAGTGCGCAGTGGTGTTCCCCAGAGGTCAGTTTTGATACCTCTGCTCTCTCTGATGCGTGGCTTTGACCTGGACTTGAGTATAAAGGGCATAATTTCAAAGTTTGCAGATTGCATGAAACTCAGAACTGTAGGGCTGTACTTTATTCAACCAGCAGGAGCAGGATTGGAGGCATGGGGCCGAAAAATTGGGAGGGGACGCGGTTGCCCGGAAACACGACATCGTGACATTGGTTCCGGATTTTGTCAGTGGTGGGAAAGGTCTGTTGCCGCTACAATGTGGTGGGACTGCAATTACAATTGCTGAACAGCTATTTAGCATGCATTTGCATCAGCCTGACTCAGAAATTATGGGAGGTTTCCAATTTAGTGAACGGCACACAGGGAACCAATGCCTTCAGATCCTCAGTCATTTAAAGGTGGTGGCACGAAGGCGAGGCATCAGTGCCGCTGCGGGAAAGCAGCCACGGGGAGCATTTGATGAATGCAGGAAGGGGAATGGAGCGGGGGGTGGCCATTGACTGACAGCGGTGCAGCCCTCACAGCAAGAGTGGGCTTCATCTTGGGTGGTGGGCTCCCTGCAAGTGTGGGTGCTGAGGGGCATTAGCCTGTGTTCAGAGGGGAGTGGCAATGGGAAAGGTTCCAAAGGCAAGGCCCTCTCTCCAGGGACAGTGCACAGGCAGGGGAGTGACCAGCTGGAATGGGTCTCATACACCCAGTGTTTTTGTAGATCCCCGCGCTGCACTGCAGAGATTCAGAGGGAGGCAGGGCCAAGTGGCGCTGGGCAAGCTGGTGAAGATCGACCAGAAGAGCCACAGTAGCTGGCTGCGCCAAGAAGGGCCTATCAGTGGCAGACCAGTGTACGTGTCTCACCTCAGCTACCTCCAAATGTCCGAGCGGCAGCGTCAGCGAACATTGGGGCTCTCCAGGGAGGCCGTCACCGACTTATCAACCATGTTGCAGGATGACCAGTGACCCATGGAATTTGGTGGACATCCAATGCCAATGGTCCTGTAGATCATCATGCCATTCAATGTTTATGCCTCCGGCTCTTTTCAGCGATCCACTGTGGACATGTATGGGGCGCCCCAGGTAGCCCACTGCTGCATCAAGGACGTGACCAATGCCTGCTCTAGAGGGCCAGCAACTATGTGTAGTACTGGACCAACCCTCACAGTCAGGTAGAGGGCCATCAGGTTTGGGGCCATCGCTGGATTCCCCCTGGTGTAAGGTGTCATCGATTGCACGCATGTGGCCATCAAGCTCCCATGTAGCAGCCAGCTGCCTTCATCAACAGGAAGGGCTTCCATTCCATCAATGTACAACTGGTCTGTGACCACCGAAAGCATTTCCTGTATGTGTGTGCCCGCTTCTCAGGAAGCAGCCACAACCCCGACATACTTAGTAGCTCCAGGTGCCACAGCTTTTCTGGCTCTCCTGCTTGCCTTCAGGGATGGATTCGTGAGGCGTGGCTACCCATTGAAGACATGGCTACTGATGCCCGTGAGGAACCTTCGCACTGCAGCAAAGGAGAGGTACAATACCTACCTTGGGTCCATCCGAGTGACCATTGAACAGGCCTTTGGGCTGAAGATGAGATTCTGGTGCCTGGATCAATCTGGTGGAGCCTTGCAATATGCCCCAAACAAGGGGCTTCCGTATCATTGTGGCTCACTGTGCTCTGCCAATCTAGCACTGCAGTGGGGGAGGCATTGCATCAAGAGGACATAATTGATCGTCACTCCTCATCCAATGAGGAAGATGCAGAGGTGAATGCTGGGCAGGTTGTGCAGGATGATGAAGCCCTTGTACTGGAGGCGAGGGCCATTGAGAGATGTGTAAGGGAGGCTCAGGACAATCTCATACATACACAGTTGCTGCCATCATAATGCCTGTTCCAAATAAACTCAATAAAGACTGACCTTACTGTATTCCACGTGTTGCCTCTTTCCTATCGCATCTCCTGCCTCATGCCCATCTCACCAGGTGCACTAACAGAGCTGAGAAGGTGCCCATAAGCTGCCTGCCCCTGAACTGGCAGCCCATTGAGGGAGCAAGTGTGAAGGTGGCATCTGACAGGGCAGCAGGGAAAGCATGAGAGATTCTCAGCAATGAAAGTGACCTCCATTTATTTAAACGTTCACAATACCTAATAACAAGACCAAGTTGCACACACCCATGAAACTCCAAGTGCGTCTAGTTGCTCTTCTTCATGCAGCTTCCATGAAATGCTCCCCCAGCGCAGGCAGCTGAGATGAAGGCAGGCTGCTGAATGTGCTTCCCAGTGGCCTGGGATGACCTTGGCAGGTTCCTGGAGCGGGGCTCACTGGTGGAGGGGCTGAGGAGCCATTGTCCACACTCAGAGTGCCCTGAAGGGAGCCCTCAGATGTGGAGGTCAGCCTCTCCTCCTCCCTTTCAAGGCTCACTTGAACCACCCTGCTGACCAGAGAAGGACGGGGACCTGGAGAAGACTCCAGCTGCCTCGTCCCCCTCTCACCTTGTCACTGCTGTGAGAAGCTCATGGCGAAGGTGATGGCATGCAGGTCTGTGTGCATCTGTGGGATCTGGCTCTCCATAAAGGTCGCCAACTTCTCGCTGGAGGAAGCCATGTGCTCAAAAGCCTGAGACATGGCAGCACCCATGGCATGGATGGACTCCTCAATTGTCCACACATCACTGCGCGTGGCCTATGGCAGCTCTGCCAGATGTTCACTTACCTCTCTTTATAACTCCAGCATATTCTCTGCTGCTGACGGGAGGCTCGTCATCAGCCTGGGGCTCAGAATGGACCAGGCCTTCCACTATCAATGGCCTCGCCAGTCATGGCCTCTGTCAGCTGCTCAGATGGGTGTGTGGTGCTCTTACACACTTGTGACCCTGAATCTAGGCCTGAGCTCATACTCAGCGAGGTGAGAGTATATGTGCTGCTGGAGGGTGTAGGGGAACAGTGTGATGGTACAGCCTCTGAGGATTCTTCCTCCTCACCCTCAGAGGATGACGGGATTCCAGAGGCGCCAGCAGACAATCTTCCTCCGAGGTGTCACAACTTACATGAGAAAACAAAAACAATTGGGGGTTCTGCTGCATGGATCTGCCCATGCCAAACATGTGTGATGTGGTTCTCTAGAAGGGCAGTGATGGGCACATGAACACAATGTGTCCTCACTCTCTTGGGTGGGCACTCCAGTCTGGTGGCAGCCCTTTGGTCCTGATGGGGGGTCCCGAAAGCCTCCTCCATGTCTGCTCTCAAGGGACATGCAGGGGGAAAGCTAGGACAGAAGGCCAGATGTCTTGGAGATGCAGCCAATCATCTGACATGATCTGCTGTTGCCTCAGCCTCTTGCCACCCCTTTGAAGGCACTCTCTGACCATGTCACGTTCCCTCCCACATGATCACATGCGAGCCCCAAAGATGAGATGGGTATTAACCCAGTTTTGGAGGGTGATTCCACAGCTGCTGACCTCCTCTGTAATCTCCATCCAGGCTTGCTTGGTTAGGTGGGCGGGTCTCTTCCTGCCATCTCTTGGGAAGAAGAGTTCCCACCTTTCCCTTACAGCCTGGAGGATAATCGGCAGGGAGTCATCGCTAAACTGTGGGGCCACCCAGTCTTGCACTGGGCGTAGTTTCTCTTGGCTGCCTGTCAGCTCCTGGCCTTATGAGGCCTTGGTCAACAGCACAGCAGAACAGAGTCTCCAGCCTGGGGGATGGTGGTCAGCAGCACAAGGTCTCCAGCCGGGGGGGGGTCAGCAGCACAGCAGCACAGGGACTCCAGCCAGTGGAGTCAGTAGCACAAAGGCAAAGCAGCAGCAAACTCAATGAGTGGAACAGCAGTTCAAGCGGGGCTGGCAGCATTTTAAGTATGGCATCAGCACCTGCGTTCATCTCTGCTGATTACGTCATTGGCATCTCGTTGTCTTCCCCCTTCCTCCAATGGTGCCCTGCTCCTCCTACATTCAGATAGGCCAGCTGCCACGTGATTGTATTCGGCCGGCTGCGTACATGGGGCTGGATTTTGTGGAGGAGGCGGAGCTCCTGGTGCCAGGCTGAAAAGGCAGGGGGAACCCTACCTCAGCCTTCTCGTGCACCCCTGGAGCGATCCTCTGGTGTTTTGAAGCCTAAGTACCCAGCAGCAGGATCTCTGTCCCTTTAAAGACAGGGATTCCAGCTCCAAGAGCTGCTGGCCAATCACAGGGCCAGCAGCTCAGCAGTAATGGCAGCGCCACTGGGAGCGGTGGCCAATGCTGGTTCTGCAGTGGCCTTTGACCCAGGCCCAGTGCTGGAACCCCAGACCTCAGGTAAGTGAGACAGGGTTGCTGGGGACTGTCTGGCAGGACCTGGTGAGGGGATGCTGGGTGTGAAGTCCAGGGGAGGGGCAGCCATGAAGTTGTAGGTTTTGCTGGCGGGGATCCACCATCGGCTACAAATTACCTACAAAGGAGGGACCCCCCCCTCAAGCCCACAGGGAGGGTGCCTTGTAAAACAAGGCAAGAAGGCCGTTGTTGGCCTATCCCGCCCCCAGCAAAATCTCTTGGTGACGGGGTGGCAATATGTCCTGTGCCCCACCACCCATCGCGATTCTATAGGCCCCCTGCCTCTGGCCTCGCCTCAGGGGGGCCATAAAATCCAGTCCATGATGTGCAGCAACGCCTCCCTCATCCAGTGCCACCACCGCGCCCGTGACAGTATGATAAAATTCAGCCCGTAGTATCACTGAAGAGGATAGTAACAGCCTTAATGAGAACATAGCTTGGTGAAATGGGCAGATACATGGCAGATTAAATTTAACACAGATTGTGAAGTGATATTTTTTGGTAGGAAGAATGAGGAGAGGCAATATAAACTAAATGGTACAATTATAAAGGGGGTGCAAGAATATAGAGACCTAGGGGTGTATATAGACAAATCTTTGAAGGTGGCAGGACAATGTGAGAAGGCTGTTAAAAAGGCATATAGGATCCTCGGCTTTACAAATAGGACATAAGGTATAAAAGCAAGGAAGTTTTACTAAACTTTTATAAAACACTAGTTAGGCCTCAGTTGCAGTACTGTGTCCATTCTGGGCACCACATTTTAGGAAGGATGTCAAGACGTTAGAGAGGGTGCAAAGAAGATTTACTAGAATGGTACCCAGGATGGGGGACTTCAAGTACATGGAGAGACAAGAGAAACTGGCTGTTCTCTTTCCAGCAGAAAAGCTTAAGGGGAGATTTGATTGAGGTGCTCAAAATATTGAAGGAATTTGATAGAGTAAATAAGGACGAACTGTTTCCAATGGCAGACGGGTCAGTAACCAGAGGGCACAGACTTAAGGTAATTGGCAAAAAAACAGAGGTGACATGAGGAAAAAAATGCAGGGCAAATTGTTAAGATCTGAAATGCACTGCCTGAAAGGGTGGTGGAGGCAGATTTAATAATAACTTTCAAAAGAAAATTGGATAAATACTTAAAAAAGGAAAAAGGGCTGAGCTACGGGGATAACTCTTTCAAAGAACTGTCATAGGCATGATGAGTCAAAAAGCTTCCTTTTGTGTTATATCATTTTATGATACTATAAAATGGCTGTATATTTAGTTTTCGAGCCAAAGCCAGTATTTGTTTGGCACACGCATGATTCAGCTTGCTTGTCACATACAATAAATGAAACACAGGGTTTCCAATCCAGGCTGCTGAATGTTTCACAATTCAAAAGATAACCTTCTTGCACCCAAATTTAATAAAGCACATATTGACTCAAAAGATCGAAGCGATTGTGCTCATGAGTTCTAACAATGGTCTTTAATTTCTTCACAAACACCTCAGTCTAGGAAATCAAGGTGGTTTATCAGGTTATAAATGGGCACCTAAGTTCCAACATTGCATTCAGGATTTGCATACTCATTACAAGCCAGAACTGCACCACCCATCATATTAGTATAGAAAAAAGACAGGGCCCATGCAGACCCAGGAAAGGGCTTCATGCCTGTTTGAGGACCTCTGTGCAAAACTGGGATGCACTGAATGCAGTCGGAGCTGGGTCAGCTGGTCCAGGAAAACCAGGTCTACATATGGCCTAGCCAGCGTTCCTTAAAAGATGCAGCTTGCCACCAAAAAGATTATTAAATGCTGACCTAAATGCAGAGCCAGAGGCATGGCTTCGTGTTGAAAAGCAGGGTGAGCTAAAAATTATTCCCACCCCATCTATTTTTGTTAAAATCAGAAAAGAAAGGAATTTTGGTCCCCATGTCTCCAAATCATCATTCTTTCACAACACCAATAACACATCCTTTGCCTTTGCTCCATGACCTTCTTGTCAGTTGTTCTCTGTGAACCTCTGTCCTATCAACACTTTCCCTTTTGTTATCTTTTGCCCCACCCCTGCTTTATTTGCTTAAAACCTATTACATTTCTAACCTTTGCCAGTTCTGATGAAAGGTCACTGACCTGAAACGTTAACTCTGCTTCTCTCGCCTCAGATGCTGCCTGACCTGCTGAATATTTCCAGCATTTTTTGTTTTTATTTCAGATTTCCAGCATTTACATTATTTTGCTTTTATATTACTCCAAATCATCATCCTGTACATAATCTTGGCATGCGATCCTGAAAATCTATATCTCTCCGCTTACAAGAAGTATTGTGTTAGAAAGAGGAGGAGGTAATTGTGAGGCAGTAGCAAGTCTTGAGTTTGCAAGTGCTTGCACCAACAGATGCAGTGAAGTGTCCTTTTCTGGTTGCAGGCAAGGTATGGGAAGCAGCGAAGGGAAGCAATCATAGTGCTAGGGCTAAAGTAGAGTGGTGCAAGGCTATGCAGAGAGTAAGAGAGATGTAAAGTGTAGTATAAGGAAATGTAAGGGTTGATGTTAGAGACAGTGAGAGCAACCCCTCCCATTGTAGAGATGATGATGTAATAGTCATATGATAATGAGCTTTGGAAGGAGAGAGCAGTAGCACAAAGGATACTAGCTAATGAGACTTGAAGAGAATGTAAATAACAATGTATATTTAATAAAAGAGTTATTAGTTGACCTTATCTAGACTCCAAGGCTTTATCAATAATGCCCTAACTATGCTACTACTACAACAACAACATACAATATGGTTGCACCGGTTAAAATGACCAGAAAGCACTGCAAACACCTTTCCTCATGGAGTAGCACCAAGTGAACAGCAGATCTCATCGCGGTACTGTAAAGAGCTCCAGGGCTGCTCAATAGCCGAAGAAGATGCGGATAGTTGGTGAGTCAGCCATGCAGACATTCAGACTGCACCGCAGAAGCGTGGTGGTCTGCAACGGAGCATCCAGGTCCACAATTGCGTTCCGAGTCTCAATGCCAGGCGACAGTCCAGGATCAGGTGAGAGAATTTCAAAGGGGCCATTCTTGGCTAATGGTACACTGGGTTGAAAAAAGCGAGGAGAGAGGTCGATTAAGGTAAAAGGCAATTTGGGCGGAGACGGCGGCCATTAATCAACCAGAATGTGAAGAGAAAGCAAGGGAATGGTCGGAAAGTGCAGGAAATCCCCAGAAAGAGTGCGAACACCTCCATTAAAGCCAATACAATTTAAAAAGGGGAACACCCTAAAAAGCCTAACAAAGTATAAGAAACAGAATGGATTCTAAATTCAGAATGCCTGAAAGCTTCCACAATCAGGAAGGACTCAATCAGGTGCAAAATTGGTCCTAATGGAGAAAAAGATTCCTACGTTTTAGGATTGCTTCCCAACTCCATACTAAATCAGCAATAGAACAAGTAAATACCTTTTATATTCTATGGTTCAATTGCAGATGGTGTGATTGTGAGGCAAGGGATAAACGAATTTTCCTGATAAATTTGAAGATGTGCTCTAAGCCTTAGACAAATATTTCAATTTACACAGTAACAAAATTCTGGAAAGAGCAAAATTTAACAAGCAAGTCCAGAAAGGAGGCGATTCCTTGGATGCTATTATAAATGATCTGTACAGATTGGCAGAGGGATGTGAATATGCAGAATTAAAGGCAGAACTGATAAGGGACCGAATAGTTGTCGGCATAGCTGATGAATTTCGGTCAGATCTCTTGCAGTCCAAAGATGGCCTTACACTTGAGAAGGCAGTTCAGGTTGTACGACAGATGGAAGTACAAAGACAAAACAGAGCTGTTCTGTGGGCTGAAGAGCAGCCTTGGATTAGAAAAAAATCCAATGACTGTACAGTTCTGGAAGCCAAAGACAGAGAGGCAATCTTTGTAGGGAAGAAGACACACACAGGTGAGAAGGCACATGACAACGGGAAACCGTGCCAGCGCTGTGGAGCCAGGAAGACCCATAGATGAGTCCAGTATCTGGCTAGTAAAGTGGAATGTTTCAACTGTAAAAAGACCGGGCATTATGGAAAAATGTGGCAGAGCAGGACCTCTTCGCGCAAAGTCATAAAGCAGAAGACCTTCATATGAAGAGCGGTGAATGAAGTACATCAACTTCCAGCAGAAAAGGAACCAGGAGATTTCCTAGGAGAAATTAATGATCCAAATCAAGGATTTTGGATGGCAGACATTTATGTATAAGACATCTAACGAATTTCAGATTGGACACAGGTGCTAGTGTCACAGTTCTGTCAGACCAAGAGCCATTGATGATGAAACATTGCCGACAACCAGCAGACATTCAGTTGCATGGTCCAGGCGGGAACCAATTGAAAGTGAAGGCTAAGCTTCAAACAACTCTCCAATATAGAGGGCGACAAATTATGGAAACTTTACACGTCTTGCAAAACCATGAATTTTTCTTGATAAGCAGAAAAGCGTGCTTAGACCAGCATCTTATCAAGAAGATTGACAAAGTCAAACAGCCACAGGTAAACAGTCGGTTCCAAGCAGACTATCCAAAACTTTTTACAAGTCTCAGAAGACTCAAGACAGAGTATAGAATCACACTAAAGGACAATGTTAGGCCAATATGTATCTTTACACCTGTTGATGATCCAAGTTCAAGACCAGTAGGAAGAGATGACCAGACAGGGAGTCATTTCTCCTGTAACACAATCAACGGAGTGGTGTTCGGCCATGGTTCCTGTCCCAAAATAAAATGGAACTCTATGTATTTGTGTGAATTTAATGCAAAGCATTATTTAATTAACAAAGCAGTAATGCATGAGATTCGCCCAATGTCCACAGTGGATGACAGCTTAGCGAAATTGTCTCAGAGCACCATCTTTACCAATCTCAATGTCAATAGTGGAATTTGGAAGGTACCCTTAGAGGAGACCTCAAGATTACTAACCACATTTATAACACCTTTCTGGAGGTTTTGTTTCAATCGGTCACTGTTTGGGATAACTTCTGCACCAGAGCTTCCAAAAGTCTACGTCAAACATCTTAGAAGGGCTTAAAGGAGTTATTTGTCACATGGATGACATCCTGATACATGGTCAGTCAGTAGAAGAACATGACCAAAGAGTCCGAGCAGTTCTACAACAACTTCAAAAAGTGTGAATTTTCCAAGACTTCAATTTGTTTCTTGGTACACATAGTAAACAGTAAAGGTATAATGGAAGATCCATAGAAGACACAAGAATTCCCGACTGCTACTTCCGTTCAGCCACTCCAAAGATTCCTGGGAATGGTGAATCAATTAGCAAGGTTTTAACCTCATTTAGCTCTGGTAACAGAACCACTAAGGCAACTTCTCAGAAAAGAGCAACCGTAGTGTTGGAGTTCACACCAAGAACAAGCATTCTGGAAGATTACAGATATGCTCATATCACCGCACATTTTGGCACACTATAACCCTACATTACCAATGACGATAGCGGCCGACACCTCTTCAAATAGGCTAGGGGTCAGTCCTTTTCCAGGATCAACCTGATTGTTCTCGTAGGCCAATATACTATGCAGCTGGAGCTTTGTCTTACACAGACAAGTTATGCGGTAATTGAAAATGAAGCACTTGCATCACATGGGTGTGTGAGAAATTTTCTGATTATGTTGTTGGATTGAGAGTGTTTAAGATTGATGAGATATATGTACAAGACTGTATATGTCCAGGGAAAGATGCAAACATCTGCTGATGCCCTATTAAAAGCGACGGTTGAACATTCGACACAACAAGATATGAATTTTGTGGATGAAATAGAGTCTTATTCACAGTACACCGCACAAATTTGGCCAGCAAGCATACAGAAATTGCAAGAAATTTGTCAATCCCAAAAAAGCGATGAAGAATGTATTTGCATAAGGTAGTATTGCACACAAGAGTGGCCACTACAACGTCCTTGTGGGAAAACGATGAAATCTTCCTATGAATATAGAAAATACTTCCCAATTATCAATGATTTGCTAGTTTATGATGACAGACTAGTCATTCCTAATTCACTGAGATCGGATATCTTAGAACGTCTACATCAAGGCCATATGGGAATAACTCCTGTTCATAATTCGTATGTCCGTATGTTTTAGGTCTGTGACCTTTCATCAGAACTGTATTGATAAAAGGTCACAGACCTGAAATATTAACTCTGGTTTTTTTTCTGTCCACAATGCTGTCAGACCTGCTGAGTATTTCCAGCACTTCCTGTTTTTATTTCAATTTACGACCAGACTTTGGCAATGTCTAGGTATGAATTTATTCATGTTCAATGGAAAGTCCTACATAATCATTGTTATGAAAGTGCTTCTGTGTTTTGTTAAATATATTTTTTGACGATTCATTTTTGAAATATTGAAGAAATGTTGAACTTTTGGGTTTTCAAAGGGGGTCATGTAAAGGCCACTTGACTTTGAAAAACAGTCCCTGGAAATGTTTTTTAAGAAGGGTATTGAGAGGTTTTGTGAGGAAAACAAGCCTTTCTGGGAAGCCACCTGAATTCCAGCAACAACAACAAGCCTTTCCAGGAAACTACTGGACTTTCAGCTCAATAAACAACAGAGAACTTTGGACACCTGGAGAAGTTGTTTACAAAGAAGTGACAGGTCAAGATTGATGGAGATCAAAAGGTTAACCTCCTATTGTCAGTTTCACTTTTGAATTGTTTGGTGTTGGGGTTGAACTGTATAAAAAGGGAGAGAATTTACAAGGAGAGAAGAGGATTCACAAGGAAGGAGAGAAAACCACAACCCTGCTCAGCTTTCCAGCACCTCTTTAAAAGACCCTGAGAAGTCCACTGTGCCAACTCATCTTGTCTCCTGTCTTTGAAGAAAAGCCTGCAAAATTAATTCTCAATACTACCTGAAAAGAACTGTTCTAAAAGATCCCAGTGATCTGTCTACGTGTACTCAGAGGCCAGACTGTATGCCAGTTTTGGAACACAACATATCTCATCGGCTGTTTCTTCAAGACTGAGCAATTATTCAGCCCAAGTGGTTTTTTTTGTCTGTAATAGAGCTCTAAAAACAAACATCCCTTTATTTTTCTGGTTAACTGGTGTGTGAGGGGCTAAGGTAAAAAGGGAACTTTAATATTTCAATCTGTATGCTTATGCTTTACTTCATTACTGGTTAAGACTTGTTTTATAATAAACTGATAATTTTGTTGTTTATTAAAGAAACCTGGTTAGTGTGTTTTATTCTGGGAAAAATAGAGTATATGATTGACTGTATCAGTTAGTGGGAAAATTTAAATATATGTTGTGACCTGTGGAAAAGTGAGACTAGAATGAATAGTGCACTCCTCCCGCCTCAGTTGTAACATCATCATTGATTACTTCTCAAGGTGGATAGAAGTGGGATAGAAGTATTCAACAACAACTGAAACTGTTATAAGAGTCCTACAAGACACCTTTGCGACACATGGTATCCCTGATGAAGTATTGTCAGACAACGGACCACAGTTTGAAAATAAATGTTTCACACAGTTTGCAACAAGAATAAGAATTCAAATTCACCACATTATCCACAGTCGAATGGTGAAACGGATAGAGGTGTAAAAACCATAAAGTCCTTATTGAAGAAGATTGAAGATCTTCCAACCTCACTTCTAATGTATTGCTCTACACCGTTGATATATGGACTATCACCTGCAAAATTACTGATGGGCAGGAAGATAAGAATGCAACTTCTTATTTTGCCTAAAAAATTGATTCCAGGATTGAATGTCTGGGCTACGAGAGAGTAGGAGACCGGGAAACCTCTTATCGAAGGCAACAAACTCAAAATTACAACAAAAGATTTCATTTTAGAGATTTACCGAAACTTGAATGAAGGCCAAAGAGAATGGATGCGTGACCTTGAAAGGGAAGGTACTGTAATCCACAGAGAGGAAAACTACCAGAGATTGTATGTGATACACACAACTGAAGGAAACATATGTTGAAATAGGAGAAACATTATCCCTATTCCCCAGAAGCAACAGTCAATCATTCATTTGGAAACCCCAGATGAAGTTGAACAAACCCAAGGCAAACAGAATATGACAATCCTTAGTAGAAATCAACCAAGTCAGCAATCCAGACACACAAGGAAGACTACTGATCATCCAACTCAGACTATAACAAGATTGGAGAGCGTTGTGAAACCTCCGAACACACTAAATCTGTGAAGTCAGAGACTTGGGGGGAGAAAGGTTAAGTCAAGAATGCATATATGTTTAAGAAAATATGAATAAAGACTTGGGGGGGGAGATGTAGTATAAGGGCATGCAAGGGTTAATGTTGGAGATAGTGAGAGCAACCCCTCCCACTGTAGAGATGGTGATGTAATAGTCACATGGTAATGGACTTTGGAAGGAGAAAGTCGCAGCCCAAGGATTCTAGCTAAGGAGGCTTGAGGAGAGTGTAAATTCTTCTTTTTCTTCTTTGGCCTCCTTGTCTCGAGAGACAATGGGTAAGTACCTAGAAGTGGTCAGTGGTTTGTGAAGCAGCACCTGGAGTGGCTATAAAGGCCAATTCTAGAGTGACAGACTCTTCCACAGGCGCTGCAGATAAAATTGGTTGTCGGGGCTGTTACATGGTTGGCTCTCTCCTTGCACTTCTGTCTTTTTTCCCAAGACTCTTCGACTCGCCACTCTTTACCCCCGCCTTTATGGCTGTCCGCCAGCTCTGGCGATCACTGGCAACTGACTCCCACGACTTGTGGTCAATGTCACGACTTCATGTCGCATTTGCAGACGTCTTTAAAGCGGAGGCCTGGATGGCCGGTGGGTCTGATACCAGTGACGAGCTCGCTGTACAATGTGTCCTTGGGGATCCTGCCATCCTCCATGCGGCTCACATGGCCAAGCCATCTCCAGCGCCGCTGGCTCAGTAGGGTGTATATGCTGGGGATGTTGGCCGCCTCGAGGACTTCTGCATTGGAGATACGATCCTGCCACTTGATGCCAAGGATTCTCCGGAGGCAGCGAAGATGGAATGAGTTGAGACGTCGCTCTTGGCTGACATCCGTCGTCCAGGCCTCGCTAACTTAGAGCAAGGTACTGAGGACACAGGCTTGAAACACTCGGACTTTTGTGTTCTATGTCAGTGTGCCATTTTCCCACACCCTCTTGGCCAGTCTGGACATAGCAGCGGATGCCTTTCCCATGCGCTTGTTGATTTCTGCATCGAGAGACTGGTGATATTTGAGCTTAGGTAGGTGAACTCTTGAACCACTTCCAGAGCGTGGTCGTCAGTATTGATGGATGGAGCATTCTGACGTCCTGTCCCATGATGTTCGTTTTCTTGAGGCTGATGGTTAGGCAAAATTCGTTGCAGGCAGCCGCAATTCTGTCGATGAGTCTCTGCAGACACTCTTCAGTGTGGGATGTTAATGCAGCATTGTCAGCAAAGAGGAGTTCCCTGATGAGGACTTTCCATACTTTGGTCTTCACTCTTAGACGGGCAAGATTGAACAACCTGCCATCTGGTCTCGTGTGGAGGAAAATTCCTTCTTCTGAACACTTGAACGCATGTGGGAGCAGCAGGGAGAAGAAGATCCCAAACAGTGTAGGAGCAACAACACAGCCCTGTTTCACGCTACTCAGGATAGGAAAGGGATCCGATGAGGCTGAATTGTGCATTTCATATTGTCATGGAATGAGGTGATGATACTTAGTAGCTTTGGTGGACATCCAATCTTTGCCAGTAGTCTGAAGAGACCACGTCTGCTGATGAGGTCAAAGGTTTTGGTGAGATCTATGAAAGCAACGTAGAGGGGCATCTGTTGTTCGCGGCATTTCTCCTGTAGCTGGCGAAGGGAGAACAGCATGTCAATGGTGGATCTCTCTGCTCTCCGCACTGTGCCTCAGGGTAGACGCGCTCAGCCAGCTTCTGGAGTCTGTTTAAAATGACTCGAGCGAAGATTTTCCCCACTATGCTGAGCAGGGAGATTCCACGGTAGTTGTTGCAGTCACCGCGGTCACCCTTGTTCTTATAGATGGTGATGATATTGGCATCGCGCATGTCCTGTGGTACTGCTCCCTCATCCCAGCACAGGCAAAGCAGTTCATGGAGTGCTGAGAGTATAGCAGGCATGTGCTGAGCGTGTGCTGCCGGTGTGGGATTAAGTGAACAAGGACTCTGAAGTGCAGCAGTGTTTTGCTGCCATAACTCAGGATCTGGTGAAAAGTTTCTCTCACACAAAGCAGGTTGGGAATTATCTGGTGGGTAAGATGCCGCTATGGGGTCACGTCGGTGCAGGAGCCGGAGCCGCAGTGCCTGGACTGGGGCGACGTTGAGCTCATGCCAAAGGCCCAGTGAGGCCTTGGCCCCCCCTACTGGACTCATACGAAAAATCCTTGATCAGATCCCGGGAGAAGGAGAAAAAGCTCCACATCGCGGCCGGCCCTTGCACTGACCCCCCACCCGTACCCCCCTCGTACCGCCTTCCCCCATCCCCTTCCACTTCCCCCCTCGCACCCCCTTCCCCCCACCCCCTCGCACCCCCTTGTCCCCTCCCCCTCTGTACCCCCTTTCTCCCCTGCATCCCTGCGCCCCCCACACCCCTTTCCCCCCACATCCCTTCCCCCCACACTCCCTACCCCTCGCACCCCCTTCCTCCCACCCCTTCCACCCTTGCACCCCCTTACGCCCACCCCCCTCGCACCCCCTTCCCCCACCCCCCTCGCACCCCCTTCTCTCCTCCCCCCTTGCACCCTTCTGTACGCCCTTCCCCCCTGCATCCCTGCACCCCCCACACCCCCTTCCCCCCACATACCTTCCCCCGACACCCCCTACCCCTCGCACCCCCTTCCCCCCACATACCTTCCCCCCACACCCCCTACCCCTCGCACCCCCTTCCCCCCACATACCTTCCCCCCACACCCCCTACCCCTCGCACCCCCTTCCCCCCACCTCTTCCACCCTTGCACCCCCTTCCCCCTCCCACTCCCCGATCTCCCTTCCCCCCCGCACCCCCTTCCCTCCGCACCCTCCCCCCTCGCAATCCCTCCCTCCTCGCAACCGTTCCCCACTTCCCTCGCCCTCCATGAAATCGCACAATTTACTTGTTAGGGCCCTTGCTCAGGGATAAGAGCTAACAACCCCATTGTCTTGTGGGCGTCTCGGGAGAGACCAAGGCTAAGGGAGTAAACTCCTAACAAAAAATCAGAAGCGGATCCCCTAAGGCCACATGACCCCATGTGTCACCTTTGGCATGTTTCCGGCAGTTCCTGCAGCCATACCGGTGCCAAATGTCATGCTCTGCACTCCTTTGGACCCCACTAGGAAGGCCGAGTGGGGGCTTTGATGCTTGGGCAGCTCAGAACCTCCATACATTCTGCCCAGGCATGCGCCATGGAGAGGTCACTCCATAGTCGCCTCACAGCGACCAAAACAACACGAAAGGCAGCAGTTACGGGTTATAAGTCCAGCTCAATTGGCATAGAGATTGGGCGCCATGGATTGCCTTTGTCGGTGGGAGAGGTCATTGCATCTCACTGGACAGCTACTGCCCGCCTCAAACCGGGCAGCCCCCGGTCAGAAAGATTCTGTCCCGCCACAGTCCACCTGCTTCAATGGGTGCTTGGAGTTCAGGGTCATTGCCCGACAAGTGGACTGCAACACCGCACCAAACAGCACAACACAAAAAGGAAAGAAGGTACCAGCCCTTCGTTTTGCAAGCTGGAACATCAGAACTATGTGTCCTGGCCTGTCGGAAGACTTTACACAAATCAACGATTCTCGGAAGACCGCCATCATTAACAACGAGCTCAGTAGACTCAATGTGGGCATTGCAGCACTTCAGGAGACACGCCTCCCTGCGAGCGGATCTCTAAGGGAGCAAGACTACACCTTCTTCTGGCAGGGTAGGAATCCTGAAGAACCAAGACAGCATGGAGTGGGCTTCGCCATCAGAAACTCTTTGCTCAGCATGATGGAACCACCTTCAAATGGCTTGGAACGCATACTGTCCATCTAACTGCTCACCGCCTCTGGTCCAGTAGACCTGCTCAGCATCTATGCTCCAACACTCTGCTCCCCACCTGAAGCTAAAGACCAGTTCTACGAGGAAATCCGAGGCGAGCCTCCATAAACAGTGTCCAAATCACACGCAGCTTCCATAATGTGGACTGCGACACCGACCTCTCCCTGGTGAACAGCAAGGTTAGACTCAAACCAAAGAAAATGCATCACTCCAAGCAGAAGGACCGCCCGCGCATCAACACTAGCAGAATTTCTCATTCACAGCTGTTACATAAGTTTCTAAATTCACTTGAAAATGCCCTTCAAAACACTCCTGCAGAGGATGCAGAGACCAAGTGGGCCCACATCAGAGGCGCCATCTATGACTCAGCTTGACCACCTATGGCAAACGCGTGAAGCAGAATGCAGACTGGTTTCAATCTCCCTTTGAAGAACTGGAACCTGTCACAGCCGCTAAGCACATTGCACTGTTGAACTACAAGAAAGCCCCCAGCGAGTTAACATCCGTAGCACTTAAAGCAGCCAGAAGCACTGCACAAAGAACAGCCAGGCGCTGCGCAATTGACTACTGGCAACATCTATGCAGTCATATTCAGCTGGCCTCAGACACCGGAAACATCAGAGGAATGTATGATGGCATTAAGAGAGCTTTTGGGCCAACCATCAAGAAGATCGCCCCCCTCAAATCCTAAACAGGGGACACAATCACTGACCAACGCAAGCAAATGGACCGCTGGGTGGAGCACTACCTAGAACTGTACTCCAGGGAAAATGTTGTCACTGAGACCGCCCTCAATGCAGCACAGTCTCTGCCAGTCATGGATGAGCTGGACGAACAGCCAACAAAATCGGAACTCAGTGATGCCATTGATTCTCTTGCCAGTGGAAGAGCCCCTGGTAAGGACGGCATTACCCCTGAAATAATCAAGAGTGCCAGAGTGTAAATAGTAATGTATATATAATAAAGAGTTATTAGTTGACCTAATCTAGACTCTACTTTATCTACGATGTCCTAGCTACGCTACAACTACTACAACAGTATGCAACATGATTGGGAGTCTTCTTGGCAACTCTGGTGAGGTCATTAAATCTGTCCTTGCATTGCTGCCAGATTGTTGGAGAAAGGCTTGTGGCATTGTCAAAGTCAGCCATCTTCCTCTGCACTATTGCTGAGTTATTTGCCTGAGAACCTGGTGTCCATCAATGGTGAGGAGAACCTCTTACTTGCTGCTGATTTGCTCATCTTCTGCATTTATTTTTCATTTGAAGTAGTATTAAGTGCAATATATCTTTATTAGATGAAAAAGACAAACAATCTAAAGCAATAAACATGAATACGTTCCCTCAGGCAAATGGTGGGTACAGTACATTGCCATTTTTATAAACATTACATCACCAGTGTTGGAATACAAAGACAGAATCTCATGATATATTGGATGTATAAATCTTATGGATAATTCTAGCTTTTGATGTATAATGTAAGTTGTAAATATATATTTGACACTGTTCATCACTGTAGGATTATACATAGTTACTAACACCTCAAATAGATTATATTCTCATTATCACATTACTTTTTGTGGGATCTCACTGCGCACGAAATAGCTATCACACTTTCTACATTACAGCATTGACTACACTTCAAAAATATTTCCTTGGCTGTAAAGTGTTTTGGGGTGTCCTGGAGTTCTGCAAGGCACTATATAAATGCAAGTTCTTTCTTATCAGCAGACAGTGAAATATAAGCTCAAGTATCCACCATATAAAAAGTTGACCTCCTGTTTAAGAGATATAGGCTGCTTTTAAATAGTGACAGTCTCCACTGGATTTCCCACACTCCCAATGGGTGAGCTGCCTATAGGGAGTGCAGTTGGTGCCGGCAGCTCTCCCTGAATATTAAAATGAGACCTAATCACAAATATAGATGGGGCCTCACACCAACCTCATTGGGTAGGAGTAGCATATATCCTGCGTGGCACCAGCCCGATCTGCACCGTACATTAAAAAAAACCATCCCTTTCAGTGTCTACTTTTCAGTAAAATTAGAGAGGACAGAAACATTTGCCCTGGAAAGAGCAATAGGGATTGGGCTTTGATCAGATGACAGTGCATAATGATCATTTTTATTTCACAGAAGATTCAAACTTAGCTTGTTGTTATTCACAAGCTGAGCTAGAGAAATGAACATCTTTCCATTTGTCCTAACAGCACAGCAAATACCAAGGAAACCATCATCAGCATGAATTGTTATCACAACAGCTTTTCTGTGATCACTCTCCAAAGACAGACCTGCATGAATAATTGAAAAAATTTATTGAAAATCATGGAAGGAAGTCAATGGCAATTGTTGCAGGGCAAACCTGTTTGTTGGTTATGTCCGTTCACTTCAAATTACATACATGGGGGATAGAATCAAAGACTTTTCTTCAACAAAGTCTTCACAAAATTATTACCTTATCCACAGTTCAAATATTGAAAAGTGGTATTAAAAAAGTGAAGAGAATAGATGGTTTTGAACATTTGATAGATTGGACTTTTTATTGGAATGCAGTTAATTTTTTCGTTATATTAGCTGAAAGCCAGCTTTGTGACAGAAATAGTTTGTACTTGGCTTCATTTTCACGATTTTTTTTATTTTACTCTAGACAGCACTCAAGGGACAGCAACAATATCAAAAGTGACAACACTGGCAGCAGCAAGTGATAGTGTAACAACAGAATCCATTTCCACGACAGAAAAATCCTTTACATCCAGTAGCTGCAATACAGCTCTGCCTAAGGAGACGGAAGAAGAAAAAGCAAAACGGCTGCTTTACTGCTCCCTCTGCAAGGTGGCTGTCAACTCTGCCTCACAACTGGAAGCACACAACAGTGGTGAGACATAGGAATCTGTTTTCCTAGCTTCCAATCCTATAATTACCAGTCTTTAAACAGAACAAACTTACTCACTACAGCCTGTCTAGCTTATTTAGTTTGCTGTTAAGATACTGTGTACAAAACAGTGAGAGAGCATTTGCACAGCAAAATAGATTGATGTTAAATACATACATAACAATCGATGGCTGGATGTATGGAAAAGGACTAATACACAATTGAAGCTTTATGATTACATCATAGGGCTGATCAGAACTCTCGGTGGTGGCAGAAACGGGTGATAGCAGATCGGCTGTTATAAGCCCTGGCCGATTTTCCTAAACAAAGAAGGTATATAATGGGTGGCCAATCACACCAGCCATTTTCCACCACTGCTAAAAATTAAATCAGCCCTCATAAATCAACTGAGCAAGGCTGAGGGTTTTGCTCCTTCTCTTTTGAAGTCAGTAAGCCATGCTGTGGTATGGCTCCAGGGGGTAAAAGCAGCCTTTAGGTCGCTCTTCATGTGTGAGACAAGAAGGTCAGCAAGCTTTCTGACAGTGAAGACATCACTGTTCAGTCTGAGCAAAGTCTCCCCTGAAGTCTATACACACACGTAGGGGTCACCAGACAGCATCCAGCAACAGAAGGCCTGGCTGATTATTTTCCCTTTGGAGACTCAGTCAGCACAAATCAGAGATTTAATCTGGAATCTTCTGGTCTTTGTATCACACTCAGTGTCACACTGCTGGTACAATTTCCCACTGAAGCATTGGAGAAACCCAGCTAAGTTGCTTTACACAGCCACCTGAAACCCTAAGGCTCTGTTCATACATACTCTTAAAACCATCTGTGTTCCACCCCAAATATTACTATAGGCATCCATTATGTCCAGTTGTGCATTTTACTGACTGAATTTGGAAGCCTATCCTTTGCTTCAGATGCTCAAGTTTGCAGTATGAATCTTAACTCTATGGAGGGACAGTATTTCCATATTAGTTTATCAGCTTTCATTACAGCCAAGTTTATACCTGATGATTTGGGTATAAACAATTTAACAAAAGTCAGAAAAGTGATGTATAAGTTGTTCCCAAATTCCCATTATGTTGACAATATGATCATGTAAAATAAAATCATGTTGTCTAAAATTTTGTATCATTTCCCTTTGCCTTTCAACTTTATGTTATGTTGGAATAAAGGTGCCTGTTTATCAAACAAAAGTGCCATGGCTACAGGTTCCAAACCTGACCCACTCCCCTCTCTGAATTGATTGCAAAATTTAAAAAATCAGTAGGAGAGGGCTGACAGGCATGCAATTATTGTCCCATCGACTGTCTGCCTTAAATGGTAACATATAATAAGGTGTTACGACCAGGTGAGAGAGGTGTCAAGGGGTTCCCTTTGAGCCTTACTGTAACAGGGTTTAATTTTTGAACACACTATGTTTTAGCTTCCCCTTGATGAATGCTTGTTCACTGCTTTCCAATTATAAGGCAAGGAAATTAGTACAAACAGGCTTTCTTAGGTTTAAAGAAGAAAAGTGAAGTTTATTAAAACTTAAACTTAAACTCTAATTCGGTTAACGCCTACGGATACACGCCGTGCCCCACGCTAGCATGCACACGCGATATACACATGCAAATAGGGACAGAAAAGAGCAGAAGAAAAATAAAGTGAAAACATTTGAGGCAATTTCTGAAGGGGTTTTGTTACTGTGCTTCGAGCTCGCTGTAGAATCTTTGATTGTAGGTAGTCTTGCTTTTCATTCGGGCCCAGTATTCTTATTAAACCTTTTTCACTGTAGGAGACTTTTCTCTCTTGGGGTTCATGTGTCTTCAATGGGTCTTCAGTTCCGTGAGAAAGAGATGAGAGCAGACAGAAGAGGCTGTGCCAGCCACAAGAGGTTTTTTTCAGTCCAGGAGCAAACAGCTTTCTGCCAGTTTAAAACTCTGTGGCAAGTTCAAATTCAAAAACCTCCAACAGCCAGTTAGTCATGTGACTAAACTGGTCTGACCACATCTCTTTGTGTATTCGGCCATCTTAGCAGTTAACCTGGAAAACGAGCTCCTCCACCCTTAAAGTATGGTAATCAAAAGTCCATTGTGGATTAAATTGGAGCAGGGAATGGACCTTTGTCTCCTTTAAGCACTGTCTGTAAATATACAAATCTCCTTCGAGTCAAGGATCTGGTGTTGCTTTCTCTTAGAAAACAAGTTCTCTCTTTACTCCAGTAACAGTTTAAAAATTAATGTTCATGTGGCGAAATTAATGTGCCTCATTCTTGGCAGATGGGGCCCTGCATGACACCTCCACACCCAGGGGAATGAAATGTGATTTGAAAAAAAAGGCGCAGTTCATTAAAAGGTTTGAGAGAAATATAAGATACAGAAAGAAAAAACATGCATTTCTCTCATTCATTTCCATTCATTCATAACCCTTAAAGCTTATTAACATTGTCTTTTCTGGGTGCCAATGCTGCTTTAATTTCCCCTTTTTGGTTCTTTGGGGAAGCTTTTCTTCAGTTTGCCCATTGCCATGACTGGTTTGCTGAGGTAATGTTTTTTTCAGGAGAGTTAGTAGTGGGTGGGTCTATCCTGAACTCTCTTTCAGTGCTTTGCTAAGTCATGCAAAGGCTTTTGACTTCAGGGGATGGGTGGTTCCCTTTTCCTCTGACTGTGGGGGTGGATTCTTTGTTAATCTCCCCTTTGTTCTCTGGGACATTCCTGCCTGCAGGTATGTGTGCAGACTTGACTGCACTCTCCTGTGGCACTTTGACTAGGTGAGGCATCACCCTCACAGTTTCTGTGCCCCCTTGAGGTCTCTCTTTGTCTCTGCGGGTTTCTGTAAATGTTTTTAACAACTCTGGTGGGGTGCTTCTAAAGTCTGCATTTACAAAGGAGGATGTGGAGTCTAACTTTTCACATTTTTCGGGGTTGGCTGACCGGACAGCAGGGGTTTTCATCCGGGATTCCTCCCGGACTTCCTTTAACCTACGCTGTGAGTCACTTTTTCCCCTTCCCTTTCCAAACTTTTGCCAGCCGTGTGCTTGCCTGTCCCCTTTTGTTCTCGCCGGGGGTCCCTTAAGGTTCACCAGCCCTCTGCTGGAGGGTCCTCCTAACACCAGTTCAGGACTTAGGGGTGCAGGCTTTAGTGTGGGTTGGGGTTTCCCCTCAACCTGGCACATGTGGAAACTCCTGCAGTACTCCACCACATCTTTGTGGAGTTTTGGCCAGTCAGACTGCTGTCTTATGTGGGCTTTGGTCTTTCATATACCAGCATGTACAGCCACTGTAGTCTCATGGGTCCTTCTTAATATCTTTCTCCGGTACCTCTGTGGCACCACTAACTGGTGAACTACTGTCCATTTCTTGAGAACTCAATTTCCTCATCAGTACCTCATTCTTTAAATAGTAGCAATCAGGGACTCCCTCTGTTTCACTTTCGGACAGGGCAGCCTGTGCTAACTCTGGCAATACTGGGTCGGCTCACTGAGCCTCAGCTAGGGAAAATCCATTTAATTCATTCCTTGAGTCTCTTAACTTTCCAAGGAAAGTCAGAGACAGGCAGACCTCATGCTCATTTGCCTGCAGTGCCAATGCAGTCTCCTCTGGGGGAGCTGGTTTGACCATGGCCTGATCCACTACACATTTCAGGGAAACTGCAAGGGTCCGTCTCCTGCCACTGCCCTGTCTCTCTGAGCTCCTGTGGTCCCTCATTCACTACTGGGGCAGCTACCACCTTCACCCCCGCCAGATCATTATCTAGGAGCAGGTCAACCCCATCCACAGGCAAACTAGGGACAATCTCTACGGTCACCAATCCAGAAACTAGGTTGTACTCCAGGTGCACACAGTGTACAGGTACAGGCATACACTGCCCTCCAATACCATTCACCACCATTTTGGTGTTCACTGCACTCTCTGGGGGGAAAATCAGGCCTTTTCCCAGTAAAAGGGATCTAGTGGCCCCTGTGAATCACTATGGGTTTGCTGGCCCCACTCGATGGGTATGGGATTACTTTCCCTTCAGACACAAAACCCTGCTGACCTTCAGGAATCCTGTTAAATTTGCGTGCACTGGCTGTAGTAAGCTTCCTGGGATACACTCTTACTGCAGTTAAAGCCACAGCTTGTTCTGCTGGGTTTTCCATCAGGTCCCCGTCTTCACTGAGTTGTTGTGCCCTGATTAACCCTACCGGTTTTCCCTTTAGTTTCTAGGAGTCAGCTTTTAAATGCCCTGCCTTATTACAGTGGAAGCACGTCTCCGGGTCTCTCTCTCGCTCACAGCACCTTCCTTTTGGCTGGAGGAAGGTTCCCTGTGTCTCTTGCTTTCCTTTCTCTCCCATGACTGCCTGGGCTCCTCTCACCTTCCCACCCTTTTTCCTTTTCGGATTTGTTAGGGGTGATTAGGAAAGGTTCTCCCCTGGGAAACCATCTTATAAATTAAAGCGAACTCGTCGGACAGAATAGCTGCTTGCCAGGTTCTCTGGACCCACTGCTCCTCTACATAGAGTCATAGAGAGACACAGCACTGAAACAGGCCCTTCAGCCCACTGAGTCTGTGCTGACCATCAACCACCCATTTATACTAATCCTACATTAATCCCATATTCCCTACCACATCCCCACAATTATCCTACCACCTACCTACACTAGGGGCAATTTACAATGGCCAATTTACCTATCAACCTGCAAGTCTTTGGCTGTGGGAGGGAACCAGAGCACCCAGCAGAAACCCATACAGTCACAGAGAAAACTTGCAAACTCCACACAGGCAGTACCCAGAACCGAACCTGGGTAGCTGGAGTTGTGAGGCTGCAGTGCTAACCACTGTGCCGCCCACAGTGGGAGAGAGTGTTTAAATTCCTTTAACAGAATTACTTCTCTGAGAGTCTCTTAGCTGAGCTGTAATTTAAGAGCCCTCAGCCACTGGTCAAAAGCCAGCTGCTTATTTCTTTCAAACTCCAGATACGTTTGCTTAGCTTGCTTTTTGAAGGTTCTAAACTTTTGGCAATAGGTTTCGGTACTAATTCATATGCCCTGAGGATAGCATTTTTGGTCAGTTCATAATTTGATAAACTCTCATCTGGCAACAAGGAATAACCGTTATGGGCTTTTCCAGTTAGCTTGCTTTGCAGTAAAAGAGACTGGGTCTCAGTTGGCCATTTTAGCTGCCTTGCTAGTTTCTCAAAAGACATCTTCCTCATTGAATTTTGGGATTAGATGAGTGAGTTTTAGCAATTTTGTACCAAGCCCTGAATTATGCTCCTCCATTTTGGCCATGCTTTCACTGGGGTTACTCTTTTGCCCCCCCCCAGTTAACTTAAGCTGCTTCAGCTCTCTTTCTTTGCATTCTTTCTGGAATATTCTTTCTATTTCTCTCTCCTGTTCCTTCTCCTGTCTTTCATTTTCTTCACATTCTTTCTGGAAGTTTCTCTCTTTCTCTTTACGTTCCATCTGGAAGGCTCTTTCTTTCTCCCTCTCCTGGCTCTCTCTTTCTCTCTTTCCCTGTCTTCTAATTCAAGTTTCTTTTGTTTCAATTGTAAGTTTGCTAACAATACCCTGCCTGGGTCTACTTCTAACACTTCTTCTGCTTCTTCAGATTCAAGGGAAGAATGGTTGGCCACTAGCTTTAGTAGTTCAGACTTCCTAGCCTTGCCACGTACAGAGATCCCACACAGCTCAGCCATTTTTCTCAACTCCTCCTTAGACAGTGCTTTTAACTTATCCCAAGTTACTTCACCCTGGCTTGGAGAGCTACTCCCTTCAGTTGCAGACGTGTTAGTATTCGATCAAACACAACCACAAGAAAACCTGTATTAAACTTTTTTTTTGATCGAGAACAATTTGGCTTCCCACTTCCAATCTCTCGTTGGTCTGTGGGTAAAATCCCGGAATCTAGCACCCAAATCTCTGTTACGATCAGGTGAGAGAGAGGTCTAGGGGTTCCCTTTCAGCCTTACTGTAACAGGGTTTAATTTTTGAACACATTGTGTTTTAGCTTCCCCTTGGTGAATCCTTGTTCACCGCTTTCCAATTATAAGGCAAAGAAATTAGCACAAACAGGCTTTCTTAGGTTTAAGGAAGAAAAGTGAAGTTTATTAAAACTTAAACTTAAACTCTAATTCGGTTAACGCCTACGGATACACGCCATGCCTACGCTAGCATGCACATGCAATAGACATATGCAAGTAGGGACAAAAAAGAGTAGAAGAAAAATAAAGTGAAACATTTGAGGCAATCTCTGAGTGGGGTTTGTTACTGTGCTTCGAGCTTGCTGTAGAGTCCTTGATTGTAGGTAGTCTTGCTTTTCGTTGGGGCCTAGTATTCTTCTTAAACCTTTTTCACTGTAGGAGACTTGTCTCCTTGGGGTTCATGTGTCTTCAATGGGTCTTCAGTTCTGTGAGAAAGAGGTGCGAGCAGCCAGGAGAGGGTGCAGCAAGCCAGCTATAAGAGGTCTTTTCAGTCCAGGAGCAAACAGCTTTCTGCCAGGTTAAAACTCTGTGACAACTTCAAATTCAAAAAACTCCAACATCCAGTTAGTCATGTGACTAAACTGGTCTGACCATGTCTGTTTGTGCATTCGGCCATCTTAGCAGTTAACCTGGAGTGCGGACTCCTCCACCCTCAACGTCTGGTAATCAAAAGTCCATTGTGGATTAAATTGAAGCAGGAAATGATCCTTTGTCTCCTTTAAGCACTGTCTGTAAATATGCAAGTGTCCTTCCAGTCAAAGGTCTGGTGCTGCTTTCTTTTATTTATTTTATTTTATTCAGAGATACAGCACTGAAACAGGCCCTTCAGCCCACCAAGTCTGTGCCGACCAACAACCACCCATTTATACTAATCCTACATTAACCCCATATTCTCTACCACATCTCCACCATTCTCCTACCACCTACCTACACTAGGGACAATTTACAATAGCCAATTTACCTATCAACCTGCAAGTCTTTGGAGGTGGGAAGCAACCAGAGCACCCAGTGGAAACCCACGCAGACACAGGGAGAACTTGCAAACTCCGCACAGGCAGTATCCAGAACTGAACCCGGGTCGCTGGAGCTGTGAGGCTGCGGTGCTAACCACTGCACCACTGTGCCGCCCAAGCAAGTTCTCTCTTTACTCCAGAAACAGTTTAAAAATCAATGTTCATGTGGCAAAATTAATGTGCCTCATTCTAGGCAGATGGGGCCCTGCATGACAATGGTCATTGTAACTCAATGTGCTTATTGTAATAAAAGTGACTGAACTTGCAAACACATATTCGTTCACATGCTCAATGAAGCATTCTTTTCAAAGTTTTTTGCAAGGATGTGTAAACTACGAGGACTGCCACCATCAATAGAACATCTTTATTATCATACAAACATACGAATTGGGAGCAGGAGTAGGCCACTCAACCCCTTGAGCCTGCTCCGCCATTCAATAAGTTCATGGCTGAACTGATTACTCCACATTTCCACCAACCCCCGAAACCTTCAACCCCCTTGCTTATCAAGAATCTATCTACCTCTGCCTTAAAAATATTCAAAGACTCTGCTTCCACTGCCTTTTGAGGAACAGAATTCCAAAGACTCATGACCTCTGAGAGAAAAAAATTCTCATCTCTCTCTTAAATGGCACAGGCAATCAACTTCTTGTTTATTACATCAGCATTCTAAAATATTAATTTTTTCCTATTCGTTTCAATATAATTTAACCTCTATATGTCACATGGGGACTATTTTAATACCACATGATATAGGTTGAAACAATACATGGAAAATCTCAGCAAGACTGAGTTTTCGGAGTGAAGCTTCACTCAACAGGAGCATGAATCAGAGATAAGGCTAGCAGACTCATGCTCCAACTCTTCAACCTCTTCTCCTGTCTAGGGAGGCTCCATGACTGGGACATAACTTTCCTGTATTTACCATTATTGCTTGCAAGGGCACTTAAAGCTTTTCGCTCACAAAATCAGTATCAAATTTTAGGCAATGAATTTAATGAAAAGCCCCATGTTCACACCTCTGGCCTTTGATTTTTATATGGGCTTCTCTTATTCAGTTTCCAAATGTTACCTCATCATAATATATCTATGCATTACCATTAAGAACTCCAGTTTTTCTAGTCACCTCCATACTGTGGTCTACAGCCAATGTGCTATGCTGTGCATTGTGAAAATTTCTGTTACCTTTGTCAACACTTCTCTTTTGGCACTTTTACATTGCAGTGCCACATTGGGACAGTGGTACACTCCCTATTTACATTTCCAGATTACACTTTTCCCCATTATCTGTCTGGCAGGAGCAAGCCCAAGAAAAATTGGAGGATTGAAAATTGTGGGGAGAACCCTGGGGATTTCCTGCTATCCGAGCTTGGCAGGAGAGGTTTTATACACGTACATTAATTAAATCTCTACTTCTGTCTGAAAAAGTAAACTCAGGCAAATTATATTTCTTACTGTAGCCAGTTGTGAGTGAACTGCCTTGAGTTGCCTTGGGTGCAATCTTATAATACAAATTGTATTTTATGGCTGAACATAGGAAATATGCTTCTGCATAGGAGGATGGGCCGACTGGCCTTTCTTGCCTGCTGAAATAATACTTCACAAATGTAGAGGCATTGAACTGAGGCATAATTATAACTCCCGATCATTTCAACCAGTTGGCTAACTTTGAAATTTGATACATTATTACTAATGCAGAAGAGCAGCTAATCTTATTGAACCTGCTGTAAGATTGTCAAGGTCACCTTAAGCAGTACAATTGGCTCATAAAGGTCACGAAGAGTGAGCAAATACAGTTGTGGAGTGAGTGGCATTAATAAGCTCGCAAAATGGGTATGTAGTGGGAAAATAAATTTCAATATAGATAAATGTGATGTGGTGCACTTTGGTAGGAAGAATAAGGAGGCCACATACTGTTGTAAATGAAGCTGAAGGGCAAGTATAAATGTTTGAATGCAGAACTTTAATGGAGACTTCTTGTTGCTTCAGCTTACATATGCTAACTGTGCAAGAGAACTGGATCACGTGATATTGCATCACTTCCTGTGATGACATACAAAATAGAATAAACATATATTTAAATGATTATATTTAACATTCTAACAAATATACGATCACAACATCCCCCTTCCCTTAAATGACAACCCCCCATATAGGATAATATTATGTATATGAATAAGCAACCCTTATGAGATAGAAGAAATTTGATAACTATAACTCTAGTTACATAAAACATTCCACCATAACAAGAACATTCGGAACACTCCTCTTTGAGGTGTTGTCTACATTTGGAACCGTATTGGTCATCAGCTGACTCGACCAGACCTTGTGACAATGACATGTGGGTGTGTTCTCGAACTGTCTGACCTCTCCTCCTGAAGATTGTGTTTGGGAGGATTATCCTCAGTTATCAATGTGTTGCTTGTTGTCTCTTCATCTTCAAAACGTATTGGAGAAGATGGAGCTGGAGCTCCTGGTGCCGCTGGCTACAAGCGATAGCGGCCTGCGGAGATCCAACAGCGCGCCCATGATCAACCGCTTGAGTGACAATGCTCAGGTTTTTCAGCCGGGTGCCCTGCGCAATCGGAGGAACAGCACCACTGTTATGAACCGCCATAGTCAGGGAAACAGCATTAAAGAGGCAGGGAAATCAAGCTGCCAATCCTGATCTCAAATATCTTCAAAGGTCTGGCAGCTGACAAGACCGAGACTCTATATGTGGGGGACACCATCTTAACACCGCAGATACCCCTTCCCAGCTCCCCCCTCGCACCCCCTTCCCCTGCACCCCCCCTCACACCCCCTTCCCTCCACACCCTCCCCCTCACACCCCCTTCCCTCCCACCAGCATCCACCTATCCCTGAGCAGGGGCCCCAACAACCCCACTGCCTTGTGGGCATCTCGGGAGAGACCAAGGCTAAGGGAGTAAACCCTAACAGAAAATCTGGAGCGGAACCCCGAAGGCAGTCGTGTTCACCTTTGACATGTTTCCAGCAGTCCCTGCAGCCATACCGGTGCCAAACGTCATGCTCTGCACTCCTTTGGACCCCACCAAGAAGGCCGAGAGGGGGGATTTGACGCTTGGGCAACTCTCAACCTCCATACATCGGCCCAGGCATGCACCATGGAGAGGTCACTCCATAGTCGCCTCACAGCAACCAAAACAACACGGAAGGCAGCAGTTACAAGTTATAAGTCTAGCTCAATTGGCATAGAGATTGGGCGCCATGGGTTGCCATTGTTGGTGGGAGAGGTCATCGCATCTCACTGGCCAGCTAATGCCTGCCTCAAACCGGGCAGCCCCCGGTCAGTAAGGTTCTGTCCCGCCACAGTCCACCTGCTTCAGTGGGTGCTTGGAGCTCAGGGTCACTGCCCGACAAGTGGACTGTAACACCGCACCAAACAGCACAACAAAAAAAGGAAAGAAGGTACCAGCCCTTCGTTTTGCAAGCTGGAACGTCAGAACTGTGTGTCCTGGCCTGTCGGAAGACCCTACACAAATCAACGATTCTCGGAAGACCGTCATCATTAACAACGAGCTCAGTAGACTCAATGTGGGCATTGCAGCACTGCAGGAGACACGCCTCCCTGTGAGCGGATCTCTAAGGGAGCAAGACTACACCTTCTTCTGGCAAGGTAGGGATCCTGAAGAACCAAGATAGCATGGAGTGGGCTTCGCCATCAGAAACTCCTTGCTCAGTATGATACCGCCACCTTCAAATGGCTCGGAACGCATACTGTCCATCCGACTGCTCACTGCCTCTGGTCCAGTACACCTACTCATACATCTATGCTCCAACACTCTGCTCCCCACCTCAAGTTAAAGACCAGTTCTACGAGGAACTCCATAATATCATTATTAGCATCCCCAATACCGAACATCTGTTTCTGCTGGGGGACTTTAATGCCAGGATTGGGGCCGACCATGACTCATGGCCCTCCTGCCTTGGACGCTATGGCATTGGAAGGATGAATGAGAATGGACAGAGACTGCTTGAGTTGTGTACCTATCACAACCTCTGCACCACTAACTCGTTCTTTCATACTAAGCCCTGTCACCAGGTTTCTTGGAGGCACCCAAGATCGCGTCGTTGGCACCAGCTAGACCTCATCATCACAAGGCGAGCCTCTATAAACAGCGTTCAAATCACACGGAACTTCCACAGTGCGGACTGCGACAACGACCACTCCCTGGTGTGCAGCAAGGTTAGACTCAAACCAAAGAAGCTGCATCACTCCAAGCAGAAGGGCCACCCACGCATCACCACTAGCAGAATTTCTTATCCAAAGCTGTCACATAAGTTTCTAAATTCACTTGAAAAAGCCCTTCAAAGCACTCCTGCAGGGGATGCAGAGACTAAGTGGGCCCACATCAGAGACGCCATCTATGACTCAGCAATGACCACCTTTGGCAAACGTGTGAAGCAGAACGCAGATTGGTTTCAATCTCACTTTGAAGAGCTGGAACCTGTCATATCCGCCACGAGCATTGCACTGTTGAACTACAAGAAAGCCCAGGGCGAGTGAACATCTGAAGCACTTAAAGTAGCCAGAAGTGCAGGACAAAGAACAGCCAGGCGCTGCGCAAATGACTACTGGCATATGCAGTCGTATTCAGCTGGCCTCCGACACCAGAAACACCAGAGGAATGTATGATGCTATTAACAGAGCTTTTGGGCCAACCTTCAGGAAGATCGCCCCCCTCAAGTCTAAATCAGGGGACACAATCACTGACCAACACAAGCAAATGGACCGCTGGGTGGAGCACTACCTAGAACTGTACTCCAGGGGAAATGTTGTCACTGAGAGCGCCCTCAATGCAGCCCAGTCTCTGCCTGTCATGGATGAGCTGGACGAACAGCCAACAAAATCGGAACTCAGTGATGCTATTGATTCTCTAGCCAGTGGAAAAGCCCCTGGGAAGGACGGCATTACCACTGAAATAATCAAGAGTGCCAAGCCTGCTGTACTTGCAGCACTCTATGAACTGCTTTGCCTGTGCTGGGATGAGGGAGCAGTACCACAGGACATGTGCGATGCCAATATCATCGTCCTCTATAAGAACAAGGGTGACCACGGTGGCTGCAACAACTACCGTGGAACCTCCCTGCTCAGCATAATGGGGAAAGTCTTCGCTCGAGTCACTTTAAACAGGCTCCAGAAGCTGGCTGAGCATGTCTACCCTGAGGCACAGTGTGGCTTTCGAGCAGAAAGATCCACCATTGACATGCTGTTCTCCCTTCGTCAGCTACAGGAGAAATGCCGCGAACAACAGATGCCCCTCTACGTTGCTTTCATTGATCTCACCAAAGCCTTTGACCTCGTCAGAAGACATGGTCTCTTCAGACTACTAGCAAAGATTGGATGTCCACCAAAGCTACTAAGTATCATCACATCATTTCATGACAATATGAAAGGCACAATTCAGCATAGCGGCACCTAATCAGACCCCTTTCCAATCCTGAGTGGCGTGAAACGGCTGTGTTCTCGCACCTACACTGTTTGGGATCTTCTTCTCCCTGCTGCTCTCACATGCGTTCAAGTGTTCAGAAGAAGGAATGTTCCTCCACACAAGATCAGATGGTAGGTTGTTCAACCTTGCCCGTCTAAGAACAAAGACCAAAGTACGGAAAATCCTCATCAGGGAACTCCTCTTTGCTGACGATGCTGCATTAACATCCCACACTGAAGAGTGTCTGCAGAGACTCATCGACAGGTTTGCGGCTGCCTGCAACGAATTTGGCCTAACCATCAGCCTCAGGAAAACGAACATCATGGGACAGGACGTCAGAAATGCTCCATCCATCAAGATTGGCGACCACGCTCTGGAAGTGGTTCAAGAGTTCACCTACCTAGGCTCAACTATCACCTGTAACCTGTTTCTCGATGCAGAAATCAACAAGCGCATGGGAAAGGCATCCGCTGCTATGTCCAGACTGGCCAAGAGGGTGTGGGAAAATGGCACACTGACACGGAACACAAAAGTCCGAGTGTATCAAGCATGTGCCCTCAGTACCTTGCTCTACGGCAGCGAGGCCTGGACGACGGATGTCAGCCAGGAGCGACGTCTCAACTCATTCCATTTTCGCTGCCTTTGGAGAATCCTTGGTATCAGGTTGCAGGACCATATCTCCAACACAGAAGTCCTCGAGGCGGCCAACATCCCCAGAATATACACCCTACTGAGCCAGCGGCTTGAGATGGCTTGGCCATGTGAGCTGCATGGCAAATGACAGGATCCCCAAGGACACATTGTACAGCAAGCTTGTCACTGGTATCAGACCCACCGGCCGTCCATGTCTCCGCTTTAAAGACGTCTGCAAACGCGACATGAAATCCTGTGACATTGATCACATGTTGTGGGAGTCAGTTGCCAGCGATCGCCAGAGCTAGCGGACAGCCATAAAGACGGGGCTAAAGTGTGGCGAGTCGAAGAGGCTTAGCAGTTGGCAGGAAAAGAGACAGAAGCGCAAGGGGAGAGCCAACTGTGTAACAGCCCCAGCAACCAATTTTATCTGCAGCGCCTGTGGAAGAGTCTGTCACTCTAGAAATGGCCTTTATAGCCGCTCCAGGCGCTGCTTCACAAATCACTGACCACCTCCAGGCGCTTACCCATTGTCTCTCGAGATGGAGATGGAGATGGAGATGGAGATGAAGAAGATGAAGATGATGATGAAGATGATGATGAAGATGAAGATGAAGATGATGATGAAGATGATGAAGAAGATGAAGAAGATGATGAAGATGAAGAAGAAGATGATGAAGATGAAGAAGATGAAGATGATGAAGATGAAGAAGATGAAGATGAAGAAGAAGATGATGAAGATGAAGATGATGATAAAGATAAAGATGAAGATGAAGATGAAGATGAAGATGATGATGAAGATGATGAAGATGAAGATGAAGATGAAGAAGATGAAGATGAAGATGAAGATGATGATGAAGATGATGAAGATGAAGATGAAGATGAAGATGATGAAGATGAAGATGAAGATGAAGATGAAGATGAAGAAGATGAAGATGATGATGAAGATGAAGAAGATGAAGATGAAGATGAAGAAGATGAAGATGATGAAGATGAAGATGAAGATGATGAAGATGAAGATGATGAAGATGAAGATGATGAAGATGAAGATGAAGATGAAGATGATGAAAAAGATGATGAAGATGAAGATGAAGATGAAGATGAAGATGAAGATGAAGATGGAGAAGATGATGATAAAGATGAAGATGATGAAGAAGATGATGAAGAAGATGAAGATGATGAAGAAGATGATGAAGAAGATGAAGATGATGAAGATGAAGATGAAGATGATGAAGATGATGAAGATGAAGATGAAGATGAAGATGATGAAGATGGAGAAGATGATGATAAAGATGAAGATGATGAAGAAGATGATGAAGATGATGACGATGAAGATGAAGAAGATGAAGACGAAGAAGATGAAGATGATGAAGACGAAGATGGAGAAGATGATGAAGATGAAGATGAAGAAGATGATGAAGATGAAGATGAAGAAGATGATGAAGAAGATGATGAAGATGAAGATGAAGATGATGAAGATGAAGATGAAGATGAAGAAGATGAAGATGAAGATGAAGAAGATAATGAAGAAGATGAAGAAGATGGAGAAGATGATGAAGATGAAGATGATGAAGATGGAGAAGATGATGATAAAGATGAAGATGATGAAGAAGATGATGAAGATGATGACGATGAAGATGAAGATGAAGACGAAGAAGATGAAGATGATGAAGATGAAGACGGAGAAGATGATGAAGATGAAGATGAAGAAGATGATGAAGATGAAGATGAAGAAGATGATGAAGAAGATGATGAAGATGAAGATGAAGATGATGAAGATGAAGATGAAGAAGATGAAGATGAAGATGAAGAAGATAATGAAGAAGATGAAGAAGATGGAGAAGATGAAGATGAAGAAGATGATGAAGATGAAGATGAAGAAGATGATGAAGAAGATGATGAAGAAGATGATGAAGATGAAGATGAAGATGAAGATGAAGATGATGAAGATGAAGATGAAGAAGATGATGATAAAGATGAAGATGATGAAGAAGATGATGACGATGAAGATGAAGAAGATGAAGACGAAGAAGATGAAGATGATGAAGATGATGAAGAAGATGATGAAGATGAAGATGATCAAGATGAAGATGAAGAAGATAATGAAGAAGATGAAGAAGATGAAGAAGATGATGAAGATGATGATGATGATGATGAAGATGGAGAAGATGATGAAGATGAAGATGGAGAAGATGATGAAGATGAAGATGAAGAAGATGATGAAGATGAAGATGAAGAAGATGATGAAGAAGATGATGAAGAAGATGATGAAGATGAAGAAGATGATGAAGATGAAGAAGATGAAGATGAAGAGGATGAGGATGAGGATGAGGATGAAGATGAAGATGAAGAAGATGAAGATGAAGATGAAGAAGATGAAGATGAAGAAGAAGATGAAGATGAAGAAGATGAAGATGAAGATGAAGAAGATGAAGATGAAGATGAAGAGGATGAGGATGAGGATGAGGATGAGGAAGAGGATGAGGATGATGAAGATAATGATGAAGAAGATGAAGATGATGAAGATGAAGATGAAGATGAAGATGAAGATGATGAAGATGAAGAAGAAGATGAGGATGAGGATGAGGATGAGGATGAGGATGAAGATGAAGAAGATGATGAAGATGAAGAAGATGATGAAGATGAAGATGATGAGGATGAGGATGAGGATGAGGATGAGGATGAGGATGAAGATGAAGATGAAGAAGATGAAGATGATGAAGATGAAGATGAAGATGAAGATGATGATGAAGAAAGTGATGAAGATGAAGATAATGATGAAGAAGATGAAGATGATGAAGATGAAGATGAGGATGAGGATGAGGATGAGGAAGATGAAGAAGATGATGAAGATGAAGAAGATGATGAAGATGAAGATGAAGATGAAGATGAAGAAGATGAAGATGAAGATGAAGATGATGATGAAGAAAATGATGAAGATGAAGATAATGATGAAGAAGATGAAGATGATGAAGATGAAGATGATGAAGATGAAGATGAAGAAGATGAAGATGAAGATGAAGATGAAGATGATGAAGATGAAGATGAAGATGAAGATGAAGATGATGAAGATGAGGATGAGGATGAAGATGAAGAAGATGAAGAAGATGATGAAGATGAAGATGAAGATGAAGATGATGAGGATGAGGATGAGGAAGATGAAGAAGATGATGAAGATGAAGAAGATGATGAAGATGAAGAAGATGATGAAGATGAAGATGATGAAGAAGATGATGAAGATGAAGATGAAGATGATGAAGATGATGAAGATGAAGATGAAGATGAAGATGAAGATGATGAAGATGGAGAAGATGATGATAAAGATGAAGATGATGAAGAAGATGATGAAGATGATGACGATGAAGATGAAGAAGATGAAGACGAAGAAGATGAAGATGATGAAGATGAAGATGGAGAAGATGATGAAGATGATGAAGAAGATGACGAAGATGAAGAAAATGACGAAGATGAAGAAAATGATGATGAAGAAGATGAAGATGAAGATGATGAAGAAGAAGAAGATGACGAAGATGAAGATGATGAAGATGAAGATGAAGATGAAGAAGATGAAGAAGATGATGAAGATGAAGAAGATGATGAAGATGATGAAGATGAAGATGATGAAGAAGATGATGAAGATGATGAAGATGATGATGAAGATGATGAAGATGAAGAAGATGAAGAAGATGATGAAGATGAAGAAGATGATGAAGATGAAGATGATGAAGAAGATGAAAAAGATGAAGATGAAGATGAAGATGAAAAAGATGAAGATGAAGATGAAGATGAAGAAGAAGATGACGAAGATGAAGAAAATGAAGAAGATGAAGATGATGAAGATGAAGATGAAGATGATGATGAAGATGATGATGAAGATGAAGATGATGAAGATGAAGATGATGAAGATGAAGATGATGAAGATGAAGATGAAGAAGATGATGATGAAGATGAAGATGAAGAAGATGATGAAGATGAAGAAGATGAAGAAGATGATGAAGATGATGAAGATGAAGATGAAGATGATGAAGATGATGAAGATGAAGAGGATGAAGATGAAGATGAAGACGTTGAAGAAGATGATGAAGATGATGAAGATAATGATGAAGATGATGAAGATGAAGATGAAGATGATAAAGAAGATGATGAAGATGATGAAGATAATGATGAAGATGATGAAGATGAAGATGAAGATGAAGAAGATGAAGATTAAGAGGATGAAGATGAAGATGAAGATTGAGGATGAGGATGAGGATGAGGATGAAGATGAAGAAGATGATGAAGATGAAGATGAAGAAGATGATGAAGATGAAGAAGATGAAGATGAAGATGCAGATGAAGAAGATGAAGATGAAGATGAAGATGAAGAAGATGCAGATGAAGATGAAGATGAAGAAGATGATGAAGAAGATGATGAAGATGAAGAAAATGATGAAGATGAAGAAGATGAAGATGAAGAAGATGAAGATGAAGAAGATGAAGATGAAGATGAAGATGAAGAAGAAGATGAAGAAGAAGATGAAGAAGAAGATGAAGAAGAAGATGATGAAGAAGATGATGAAGAAGATGATGAAGAAGATGATGAAGAAGATGATGAAGATGATGAAGATGAAGAAAATGATGAAGAAGATGAAGATGAAGATGAAGATGAAGAAGAAGAAGATGAAGATGAAGAAGAAGAAGATGATGAAGAAGATGATGAAGATGATGAAGATGAAGAAAATGATGAAGATGATGAAGATGAAGAAAATGATGAAGATGAAGAAGATGAAGATGAAGAAGATGAAGATGAAGAAGAAGATGAAGAAGAAGATGAAGAAGAAGATGAAGAAGAAGATGAAGAAGAAGATGAAGATAATGATGAAGATGAAGAAGATGATGAAGATGAAGATGATGAAGATGAAGATGATGAAGATGATGAAGATGCCGATGAAGATGAAGATGAAGAAGATGAAGATTAAGAGGATGAAGATGAAGATGAAGAAGATGAAGAAGATGATGAAGATGAAGATGAAGATGAAGATGAAGATGATGAAGAAGATGATGAAGATGAAGATGAAGATGAAGAAGATGAAGATGAAGAAGATGATGAAGATGAAGATGAAGAAGATGAAGATGAAGAAGATGAAGATGATGAAGATGAAGATGAAGATTAAGAGGATGAGGATGAAGATGATGATGAAGATGATGAAGATGAAGATGAAGATTGAGGATGAAGAAGATGATGAAGATGAAGAAGATGATGAAGATGAAGAAGATGATGAAGATGAAGATGAAGATGATGAAGATGATGACGATGAAGATGAAGAAGATGATGAAGATGATGAAGATGAAGATGAAGAAGATGATGAAGATGAAGATGAAGATGAAGATGAAGATGATGAAGAAGATGATGAAGATGAAGATGAAGATTAAGAGGATGAGGATGAAGATGAAGATGAAGAAGATGATGAAGATGAAGATGAAGAAGATGATGAAGATGATGAAGATGAAGATGAAGAAGATGAAGATGAAGATGAAGAAGAAGATGAAGAAGATGAAGATTAAGAGGATGAAGATGAAGATGAAGAAGATGAAGATGATGAAGATGAAGATGAAGATGAAGATGATGAAGAAGATGATGAAGATGAAGATGAAGATGAAGAAGATGAAGATGAAGATGAAGATGAAGATGATGAAGAAGATGATGAAGAAGATGATGAAGATGAAGATGAAGATGATGAAGAAGATGAAGATGAAGAAGATGATGAAGATGAAGATGAAGAAGATGAAGATGAAGAAGATGATGAAGATGAAGATGAAGATTGAGGATGAAGATGAAGATGAAGATGAAGAAGATGATGAAGATGAAGAAGATGATGAAGATGAAGATGAAGAAGATGATGAAGATGATGATTAAGAGGATGAAGATGAAGATGAAGATGAAGAAGAAGATGAAGAAGATGAAGATTAAGAGGATGAAGATGAAGATGAAGAAGATGAAGAAGATGATGAAGATGAAGATGAAGATGATGAAGAAGATGATGAAGATGAAGATGAAGATGAAGAAGATGAAGATGAAGATGATGAAGAAGATGATGAAGAAGATGATGAAGATGAAGATGAAGATGATGAAGAAGATGAAGATGAAGAAGATGATGAAGATGAAGATGAAGAAGATGAAGAAGAAGATGAAGATGAAGATGAAGATGAAGAAGATGATGATGAAGATGATGATGAAGATGAAGATGAAGATGAAGAAGAAGATGAAGATGAAGATAATGATGAAGATGAAGATGAAGATGATGAAGATGAAGATGAAGAAGATGAAGATGAAGATGAAGATGAAGATTGAGGATGAGGATGAAGAAGAAGAAGAAGAAGAAGATGAAGATGATGAAGAAGATGATGAAGATGAAGATGATGAAGATGAAGATGAAGAAGAAGAAGATGAAGATGAAGATGATGAAGATGAAGAAGATGAAGATGAAGAAGATGAAGATGAAGATGAAGAAGATGAAGATTAAGAAGATGATGAAGATGAAGAAGATGAAGATGAAGATGAAGAAGATGAAGATGAAGAAGATGAAGAAGAAGATGATGAAGATGATGATGAAGATGATGATGAAGAATATGAAGATGAAGAAGATGATGAAGATGAAGAAGATGATGAAGAAGGTAAAGATGAAGAAGATGAAGATGAAGAAGATGATGATGAAGAAGATGAAGATGAAGAAGATGATGAAGATGAAGATGAAGAACATGAAGAACATGAAGAAGATGATGAAGATGATGAAGATGAAGATGAAGAAGATGAAGAAGATGAAGATGGAGAAGATGAAGAAGATGAAGATGAAGAAGATGGTGAAGATGAAGATGATGAAGATGAAGATGAAGATGAAGATGATGATGAAGATGAAGATGAAGAAGATGAAGAAGATGAAGATGAAGAAGATGAAGAAGATGAAGATGATGAAGATGAAGATGAAGAAGATGAAGATGATGAAGATGAAGATGATGATGAAGATGAAGATGATGAAGATGAAGATGATGAAGATGACGATGAAGATGAAGAAGATGATGAAGAAGATGAAGAAGATGAAAAAGAAGATGATGAAGATGATGATGAAGATGAAGAAGATGATGAAGAAGATGATGAAGATGAAGATGATGAAGATGAAGATGAAAAAGATGAAGATGAAGATGAAGAAGATGATGAAGATGAAGATGAAGAAGATGATGAAGATGAAGATGAAGATGATGAAGAAGATGAAGATGAAGAAGATGAAGATGAAGAAGATGAAGATGAAGAAGATGAAGATGAAGATGAAGAAGATGATGATGAAGCTAAAGATGAAGAAGATGATGATGAAGAAGATGATGAAGATGAAGATGAAGATGAAGAAGAAGATGATGAAGATGAAGATGAAGAAGATGAAGATGAAGATGAAGAAGATGATGATGATGAAGATGAAGATGAAGATGAAGATGATGATGAAGATGAAGATGAAGATGATGAAGATGACGATGAAGAAGATGATGAAGAAGAAGATGAAAAAGATGAAGATGAAGAAGATGATGAAGATGAAGATGATGAAGATGAAGATGAAGATGAAGAAGATGATGAAGAAGATGATGAAGATGAAGATGATGAAGATGAAGATGAAAAAGATGAAGATGAAGATGAAGAAGATGATGAAGATGATGAAGATGAAGATGAAAAAGATGAAGATGAAGATGAAGATGATGAAGAAGATGATGAAGATGAAGATGATGATGAAGATGAAGATGAAGATGATGAAGAAGATGAAGATGAAGATGAAGAAGATGAAGATGATGAAGATGAAGATCAAGAAGATGAAGATGAAGATGAAGATGAAGAAGATGAAGATGAAGATGAAGATGATGAAGATGAAGAAGATGAAGATGATGAAGATGAAGATGAAGATGAAGATGATGAAGATGACGATGAAGAAGATGATGAAGAAGATGATGAAGAAGATGATGAAGAAGATGATGAAGATGAAGATGAAAAAGATGAAGATGAAGAAGATGATGAAGATGAAGATGATGAAGATGAAGATGAAGATGAAGATGAAGATGATGAAGATGATGAAGATGATGAAGATGATGAAGATGATGAAGATGATGAAGATGAAGATGAAGAAGATGGTGAAGATGATGATGAAGATGATGATGAAGATGAAGATGATGAAGATGAAGATGATGAAGATGACGATGAAGATGAAGAAGATGATGAAGATGATGAAGAAGATGAAGATGAAGATGAAAAAGATGAAGATGAAGATGAAGATGATGATGAAGATGAAGATGATGAAGAAGATGAAGAAGATGAAGAAGATGAAGATGAAGATGAAGATCAAGAAGATGAAGATGAAGAAGATGAAGATGAAGATGAAGATGATGAAGAAGATGAAGATGATGAAGAAGATGAAGATGAAGATGAAGATCAAGATGATGAAGAAGATGAAGATGAAGAAGATGAAGATGAAGATGAAGATGAAGAAGATGAAGATGAAGATGATGAAGAAGATGAAGAAGATGAAGATGAAGAATATGATGAAGAATATGATGAAGATGAAGAAGATGAAGATGAAGATGAAGAAGATGATGAAGAAGATGATGAAGATGAAGAAGATGAAGATGAAGATGAAGATGATGAAGATGAAGATGAAGATGATGAAGATGAAGAAGATGATGAAGAAGTTGAAGATGATGATGAAGATGAAGATGAAGGAGATGAAGATGATGAAGATGAAGAAGATGATGATGAAGATGAAGATGAAGATGAAGAAGATGAAGATGAAGATGAAGAAGCTGATGAAGATGAAGAAGAAGATGAAGATGAAGATGAAGAAGCTGATGATGAAGATGAAGATGAAGAAGATGATGATGAAGATGAAGATGAAGATGAAGAAGATGAAGATGAAGATGAAGAAGATGAAGATGAAGATGATGAAGATGAAGATGAAGAAGATGATGATGATGAAGATGAAGATGAAGATGAAGATGATGAAGATGAAGATGAAGATGAAGAAGATGATGAAGATGATGAAGATGAAGAAGAAGATGAAGAAGATGAAGATGAAGAAGATGAAGATGAAGATGATGAAGATGAAGATGATGAAGATGAAGAAGATGATGATGAAGATGATGATGATGAAGATGAAGATGATGAAGATGAAGATGATGAAGAAGAAGATGATGAAGAAGATGAAGATGAAGAAGAAGATGAAGAAGATGAAGATGATGATGAAGATGAAGAAGATGAAGATGAAGAAGATGAAGTAGATGAAGATGAAGACCAGTTGGCCCCCTTTTGCATGGCTAAATGACAGTCCCGAGATGAATATGATTCCTTCGCAGTGCCGCACCATTTGGTGTTGTCACCTCATGTGGTGCTTTGCACACCTTGGACACTTCTTCAGGGATCCATGTCTGTTCTTGTGAGTGTAAGACCCTCACCTTCTGCCCAGTGTATAGTGGTGGTACCTGCATGCACATCGTGTGCGTCTTTCACCTAATCTTGTTTCTGACGTAACTAGTCTGTGATCAAGGATGACATGATGAGATGATAGCTTGGTACAGTGGTTCTCACCAGTTGACCAAACAGAAGCTCAGCAGGTGATGACAATCAAGAGTCTAATGGCATTGCATGAAGATGCAATGACCCAACTTGGATATCTTGCCCAGTTTCCTAACATTTTTTGATCAGCGATTTAACTGTTCTGACTTTACGCTCAGCTACCCCAATCAAACGAGGATATCATGAGATATGAGATCTACGTTGTAGACATCCTCCAAACATGTACAGACTTCATCCATCTGGAAGTCAAGTGATATGTCCTGTGCCTTCCGAGGGTTGGGCAGTCTACTTTTAGATAGGACCATGTGACTACTGGGTTTTTATCTGACATTACAGTTGTAGCCATGAATCTTGATGAGTAACCTCTGGAATTGAGGTGCTGTATGCGTGAGCAATTTTCTCCATAGCATCTCCAGCAGCTTTGGATCTGTCTTGACCGTGAACAATTTCCTGAATAAGTACGTGTACAACTTGGTGATCCCGAAGACAAGAGTGAGAGTTTCTTCTTCGATATTACAGTAATTTGCTTCTGCTGTCAACAGATTTTTTGAACCAAATACAACAGGCTTGCCATCTTGAAGAAGACATGCAGCGAGACCTTTCTGTGATGCTCCACTTCTAATGTTGTTGCCTTCCAAGGGTCATAGTATTGAAGACATGACGCAGCTGACGGTACTTGTTTCAACGCATTGAATGCATATTGATGATTGTCCTGCCATAGGAATGGCATGTCTTTCTTCAGCAATTCTCTTAGTGGAGATGCCTTCTCCAAGAAGTTTGGTATGCATGCAGCAAGGAAGTTGAATAGAACTAGACACCTGTGGTGAAAGCATTGACTGAATGTCTTTGACCTTCCCAGGATCCAGGCAGATACCCGAGATAGAGTAAATGGCACCAAAAAAAATTATGTGATCAGCCTTAATGGAGCACTTTTAGCTGTTGAAAACCAAACCTTCATGTCTGGTGGTCTCCTTTAACCATTTAGTGTAGGTTTTTTTCATGCTCTTCTTCCGTACATCCTACTATGCCGATGTTGTCCACAATATGTGCGTAGCCTGTTCTGTTATCCAGTCCATATGCTGTTGAAATATATCCTGGCTGATTGACAGCCCAAATGGTAAACAGAGGAAACAGTACCTGCCAAGAAGAGTTCTGAACGTTGTTAGCTCTTGCGACCCTCTTGACAAGTGTATGGACCAATCTTTGTTTTTGCGTCAAATTTGGAAAAGTGTTTTGCTCCAGCAGACATTGGGTTTACCTCTTCTCGCGTTGGTACATTATGAAGACATCACTTTAAGGCTTTGTTTAGCATCCTCAAGTCTAAACACAGTTGAATTGAACTGTCCTTCTTAATTGCGGTAGTGATGGAGCTGCACCAGTACGTGTGATGTTGCACATAGCGAATGATGCCTAGTTTTTCTATTCCATCCAGTTCCTTCTTCAACTTTTCTCGAATGTGCATGATGCATTTTCACAGCGGGTAAATTGACAGCGTAGCACCTTTTTTTAAGGTGGAGGACTGCATCCCCGTGAAAATTCCCAACCGTGTCAGGGTATAACCACTGGAAGTCTTGTACCGATCCAATAGGTGTGCACCTGTTTTGACTGCTGTGGTCTTCTGACTGGGTCAGCTGATGGATGGTGACAATGTTAAGTTCGTTGCATGCTGGCAGCCCTGCCACTGCTGATCCTGCGCATCCATTATGTAGAATATCTGAGTTGACCATGTTGACTCTTTGTACCTGGAATCCAGGTCTAGGGAACCTAGGCACTTTATTGTCGAGCCATTGTATGCCGTAAGCTTCAGGCTTGTGGGTAGGACCACAGACTTCCATGCCTCGTAGTACATGTCCTTGAGAATGCAGACAGGTGTAGAGTCTTGGCACTTGCACCTGTGTCAATCTTCACTCTCAGTCAATGCCATCCAGCCTTATTGGGGCAGATGATCTGGACTGTTGCAATAGCTTCTGTTTTGTTAATGGAATGGACCTGTTCTGCTAAGGTGATCATGTGAAATAGCTGTTCACCTGTAGTGTCTTCACCACAATCCACCTCATCCATTTTGGTCAGGTGTTCCACCATTTCATGAATGGGTCTGTATTTTTAGCGATGCCTGGAAGTGTCTCACCTCCCTTCGCCTCTGAGTGGTGTAGTTCTACGGTTTGAGCGCTGCCCGTTCTGGCTTCTCCCCATGTTCCTGCTGCTGGACTTACTGTAAAGTTTGGCCCAGTGTCCTCTAAGCCTGCATGCCTTGCAAATGTCTGTGTATGCTGGGCATCTATGCGGTTGGTGGGACAGCCTGCAGTTACTGCACATTTGTTCTGCCTTGGTGCCTTGGATATTGTACCGACAGGCATCTCAGACCCTAAGGCTTGCAAACACTGTCTTCCCTGCGATAATTGCCTCGTATCTGTGTCCGTCCTGTAGCATACTCTCCCCACCATGTCCTTTTTCAAGGGGTCTTTCTGGAACACCTCAATAGGGGTCGCGGGATAACTCCATAATTCATTCTGAGAGTTCATCATCAGAGAAGTCACATTCTTTTGCTTGCTTTCTGCATTGGTTAACAATGTCATCCAAGCTCTCACCTGCTTTCTGTCTATACTGCATGAGTTTCAGGTGGTGTACTCTGAAATTGACTTTATTCTTAAGCTGACTTTCTAATGTTGCCCATAGCTTTGATGGATCCTTCTGGTCAGCATCAGATAAACCAGAGGTATTGATTCTGCGCAGACTTTCATTTCCTTTGGTGATCCTCATTTTTATAGCCTCCTTCTCTACATCCATAACGTTGTGTTCTAGAAAGCATAGTTCAATCCTCTGCTTAAACAGTTTGAATTCATCTGGGACATCAGGTGCTTTCCAGTCCATCTCTGGAAATCTGGCTGCCATTGCCTCAGTCTTCTATTCTTTTCTCGCCTGAGAAACTGCCTGGAATTCATGTAGTATAGACAGAAAGCAAATGAGAGCTTGAACGACATTGTTAATTGATGCAGAAAGCAAGCAAAAGAATGTGACTTCTCTGATGATGAACTCTCGGAATGAATTATGTAAACTGCGATGTCTGCTGAGCTGAGCAGGATCCACGCCCTGAGCTGTGTTGCTGCAGCACGGGCTTGCGAGCTTGTAGGCATGAGGGGCTCTGGTATCAGGGTTGGCTAATGGCGTGCAAGTGCATTGATGGCAGGAAGGAATCTGTGCCAAACATGATGGTGCACTGATCCCTGTGGCTGAAGCTACTGTTGATTTTTGTTTTGTCGGCTTGGGGCAAAACCAGCAGTGCACCCAAATTACCTTCAATCTCTACTCAGACTGTTGTTCTCCCGATGTGAAAGCTGTGGTCTAGTTGCACTGCATCAGGTGGGGCTTCTGACTTGACTTGTCATTTTCAGCTGTTGATCAATCTTGACTCACTATCGCTGCCACCATATTGTATTTTCTCTTTCTAGATTTATACAAATGAAGGCCTGGCATAGAGGTTGAACACAGCACTTTAACTGAGACTTGTTGTTACTGGAGAGTACACGTGCTGACTGTGCAAGGGAACTGGATCACATGATATTATATCACTTTCTGTGATGACATACATGTTAGAATAAACATATATTTAAATGATTATATTTAACATACTAACAAATACACTATCACAACATATACTGCTTGGATAGTAGGAGACCGAATGGGTTAGAGGAGCAAAGGGATCTTGGGGTACAGATACACAAATCACTAAAAGTAACAAAGGTTATTAAGGAAATTGTTAAGGACATTAAAAAAGGAAACCAAAAACTGGGGTACATATCTCAAGGTATAGATTGGAAAAACAGAGAAGTTATGTCAAACTTGTATTGAATGTTAATTAGACCACACTTGGACCATTGTTCACAGTTCTGGTCTCCATATTATAAAAAGGATATGGAGGCACTGGAGAAGGTACAAGCAATATTTACTAGAATGATACTAGAACTGAGAAGTTATACCTATCAGGAAAGATTGAACAGGCTGGGGCTCTTTTCTCTAGGAGAGAGATGACTGAAGAGTGATCTTCACGAGTCTGAAAGGGTTTCATAGGGTTGACTTGGAAAAGATATTTCCACTTGGGGGTGGTGGGGGAGGAGACCAGAACTACGGGCCATAAACATAAGATGGTCACTAATAATTCTAATAGGGAATTCAGGAGAACTTCTTTACCCAAAGAGTGGTTAGAATGTGGAACTTGCTTCCACAAGGAGTAGTTGAGTTGACTAGCATAGATGCATTTAAGGGGAAGCTAGAAAGACACATGATAGAGAAAGGAATAGAGGGATTTGTGGATGGGGTTAGATAAAGAAAGGTGGGAAGAGACTCACATGGAGCATAAGCACCAATTTGGATCTGTTGGGCTGAATGATCTGTTTCTGTGCTGTAAATACTATGTAATACAATGTATTAATGAAAGGATTTGATTGGATAGACACTGGCAAAACATTTCCACTTGCGAGGAAGACCAGAACTAGGGGCCATTAATATGAAATAGTCACTCATAAATCCAGCAGAGAATTCAGGAGAAAGATCTTTACCCAGAGAATGTGGAATGTGCTGCCTCAAGCTGTTGAGGCAAATAGCATAGATACATTTATGGGGAAGGTGGATAAACACATGAGGGAGAAAGAAATAGGATATGCTGATACAAGGAGATTAAGTATGGTGGGACAAAGCTCTTGTGCAGCATAACATTAGCATAGACCAGTTGTGCCAAATGGCCTGTTACTGTACAGTGATATAACTCGATGTAATTTGAATGCAATGGTCACTTAAACTTCTACTCATAGTTCCGTCTGTTTTGCTCCGTGGCTGCATGATGCTTGCAGAAGTTCACACATCTGTTTTTGTTCAGGCGTAACCTCATTCCACACTAGTCCTTGCTAATACATAGGTCTAGAAATTGAACCTCATTGTGTCTGCTTTCCAACCAAAAAGCTCTTAAAAGGAGCACTGGAGGCCACCACCAATAAAATTCTGTTTTAAAAATACATACTTACCTTAATGTGGGACCAAGAGGAGCTCGCCTGCTCCTCCCAGCCCCTCATCACTATTGTGGACTTCAATCTGACCAACTCCAACAAACCTGTAGGACCAACCTGAAGGCTGTTGTTGCCATCCTAGCAGCCTGCAATCCATCTGTGCTTTGCTGCTAAGCTGCCAGGGCACAAGCATTAGGTGTTGGCAGCTCACCGCTCTTATTAAAATAAAGCCTGATTGACAAATCCAAAAAATTAAAATTTTAAACAGAATCAAACAAACTGGCTTTAACATAATGTTCTTTCTCTCAGTTAATATCAATTGGGCTTATTTCAGTGCAGGACTGTCCTCTGCATCAGGTTTGCACCAGTCACTCTCATTGTCTGGTTAGTTCCAAGTGCTGATGGTGCCTTCAAATCTCTCTAGTTGTTGTATCTAAAGTTCTTGCTCCTCTTTCAACATGTCCACCAATAAACTCCACGCTGTACCTATACTGCTTCTTCACTGGCCAACAAGTGTGAAGTGTGTTCACCTCTGCTGACTACATGAACCCCACCACTGCATCAGCTGCTTTAACTGCTCATTGAAATTGTGGAAATACCCTTCTCTGTCAGCAAATGGTAAAGCAAGTTGGGAAATGGAGGTCACATATAGTGATAAATCGATTCAGTTTGCACAAAATCATTGTCAGACTTAATTGGAAAAAGCTGTTGTTGGAATGGGAGTAATAAACACAATATGAGAAACCAGTAATTGTTATGGAGAAGAAAATCCCAAAAAGTGTGGGTGCGAGAACACAGCCCTGTTTCACACCACTCAGGATAGGAAAGGGCTCTGATGAGGAGCCACCATGTTGAATTGTGCCTTTCATATTGTCATGGAATGAGGTGATGATACTTAGTAGCTTTGGTGGACATCCGATCTTTTCTAGTAGTCTGAAGAGACCACATCTGCTGACGAGGTCAAAGGCTTTGGTGAGATCAATGAAAGCAACGTAGAGGGGCATCTGTTGTTCACGGCATTTCTCCTGTATCTGATGAAGGGAGAACAGCATGTCAATGGTCGATCTCTCTGCACGAAAGCCACACTGTGCCTCAGGGTAGACGCGCTCGGCCAGCTTCTGGAGCCTGTTCAGAGCGACTCGAGCAAAGACTTTCCCCACTATGCTGAGCAGGGAGATTCCACGGTAGTTGTTGCAGTCACCGCGGTCACCTTTGTTTTTATAGAGGGTGATGATATTGGCATCGCGCATGTCCTGGGGTACTGCTCCCTCGTCCCAGCACAGGCATAGCAGTTCATGTAGTGCTGAGAGTATAGCAGGCTTGGCACTCTTGATTATTTCAGGGGTAATGCTGTCCTTCCCAGGGGCTTTTCCGCTGGCTAGAGAATCAATGGCATCACTTGAGTTCCGATTTGGTTGGCTGTATGTCCAGCTCATCCATGACTGGTAGAGGCTGGGCTGCATTGAGGGCAGTCTCAGTGACAGCATTCTCCCTGGAGTACAGTTCTAGGTAGTGCTCAACCCAGCGGTCCATCTGTTTGCGTTGGTCAGTGATTATGTCCCTCGATTTAGATTTGAGGGGGGCGATCTTCTTGATGGTTGGCCCAAGAGCTCTCTTCATGCCATCATACATTCCTCTGATGTTTCCGGTGTCTGAGGCCAGCTGAATATGACTGCATAGGTGTTGCCAGTAGTCGTTTGCGCAACGCCTAGCTGTTCTTTGTGCAGTACTTCTGGCTGCTTTAAGTGCTGCGGATGTTAAATCGCTGGGATTTTCTTCTCCCTGCTGCTTTCACATGCGTTCAAATCCTCTGAAGAAGGAATTTTCCTCCACACAAGATCAGGGGGCAGGTTGTTCAACCTTGCCCGTCTAAGAGCGAAGTCCAAAGTACGGAAAGTCCTCATCAGAGAACTCCTCTTTGCTGACGATGCTGCTTTAACATCTCACACTGAAGAGTGCCTGCAGAGTCTCATCGACAGGTTTGCGGCTGCCTGCAATGAATTTGGCCTAACCATCAGCCTCAAGAAAATGAACATCATGGGGCAGGACGTCAGAAATGCTCCATCCATCAATATTGGCGACCACGCTCTGGAAGTGGTTCAAGAGTTCACCTACCTAGGCTCAACTATCACCAGTAACCTGTCTCTAGATGCAGAAATCAACAAGCGCATGGGTAAGGCTTCCACTGCTATGTCCAGACTGGCCAAGAGAGTGTGGGAAAATGGCGCACTGACACGGAACACAAAAGTCCGAGTGTATCAGGCCTGTGTCCTCAGTACCTTGCTCTACGGCAGCGAGGCCTGGACAACGTATGCCAGCCAAGAGCGACGTCTCAATTCATTCCATCTTCGCTGCCTTCGGAGAATACTTGGCATCAGGTGGCAGGACTATATCTCCAACACAGAAGTCCTTGAAGCGGCCAACACCCCCAGCTTATACACACTACTGAGTCAGCGGCGCTTGAGATGGCTTGGCCATGTGAGCCGCATGGAAGATGGCAGGATCCCCAAAGACACATTGTACAGCGAGCTCGCCACTGGTATCAGACTCACCGGCCGTCCATGTCTCCGCTATAAAGACGTCTGCAAACGCGACATGAAATCGTGTGACATTGATCACAAGTCGTGGGAGTCAGTTGCCAGCATTCGCCAGAGCTGGCGGGCAGCCATAAAGACAGGGCTAAATTGTGGCGAGTCGAAGAGACTTAGTAGTTGGCAGGAAAAAAGACAGAGGCGCAAGGAGAGCCAACTGTGCAACAGCCCCGACAAACAAATTTCTCCGCAGCACCTGTGGAAGAGCCTGTCACTCCAGAATTGGCCTTTATAGCCACTCCAGGCGCTGCTTCACAAACCACTGACCACCTCCAGGCTCCATTGTCTCTCGAGATAAGGAGGCCCAAAAGAAAGAAAAAGAATTGTTATGGAAACTCATCTGAGTCAATTTGGAACATTCCTTAAAGTTAATACAGAGTACTTTAATGGAAACTCATAAATCCACTACTCCTTAATGCATTTTTAGTGCTTGTATTGCCCGCCATTAGCACAGAGTAAATTATCTACATAACATTCAATGGGTATCCTATTTTCAGTACGCCCCTAGTACAGAATCTCACCTGAAATATTTTACAAATAGATTCCCATATCCACTGCCTCCACAAGAGGCAGAGTTTCCACAGCTAAAGTACTTGTAAAAGCCCTTTTTATTTTCTTAGCTTCCTGAGATAAAGGACAACATTTCCCATTGTCACACATCAGAAATATTATGAAACTAGCTGCACTCGAATACTCATCAGGACATGTGAAGCATTACTAATAATGACTAACTTCATGTTCTTTGGGACACCTAAGGATGGGAACTTAAGGACGCATTTCTCCAGATGTAATTTTTTAAAATGTTTTACTTGCCCTTAAAACGTTCTCTACTTTTGGGTGTTTCATCATAGTACTTAACTCCAACACATCAAAATTAGCATCTGGTTTGGTCTGAGTGCACAACCAGTTCAATTGACCAATCAAGCTTCGCAATTGCTCTGTCTCTGCTTTAGATCTAACATCATCTTTCTGTGATGACTGAGCATGATTAACCAGGATGGGAGTAACAATCTCTAAATAGGATTGTTGATTTAAAGTTATTCCAGACTTACTCTGCTTACTATCTAAACCAATATATTTAAAAGCCCCACAAGCCTAACTCCCAATCTTAAATTCTACTCTAACCTTATTAATAACAATCTCTCAAAGTTCACAGTACCACCCCATAAGAAATCATCAACGTGCATTGTGAAGATGCCTGAAAGTTTTCCTTTATGATACAAATAAAACATTGTGGTATCTGCTTTTAGTTGATGTTGCAACCAGGTGAGAAAGGTGTTTAGGGGTCCCTTTTCGCCTTTACCTGGTCTTATTGTAACAGGGTTTATGTTTTTAAACACACTGTGTTATGAGCTCCCCCTTTGGTGAATCCTTGCTCACCACCTTCCAATTATAAGGCAAAGAAATGAGCAGAAACAGCCTTTCTTCGGTTTAAAGAAAAAAAGTGACATTTATTAAAACTTTAACTTAAGCTTGAATTCGGTTAATGCCTATGGATACACATCATGCCCCAAGCTAGCATGCATACTCAATATTCACATGCAAATAGAGATAGAAGAGAGAAGAAAAATAATGGAGAGGTTTGAGGCAATCTCTGACGAGGGTTTTTTTTTACTGTGCTTCGAACTCACTGTAGGGTCCTTTTGTAGGTAGTCTTGCTTTTCGTTGGGGCCCAGTATTCTTCTTAAACCTTTTTCACTGTGGGAGACTTTTCTCTCTTGGGGTTCATATGTCTTCAATGGGTCTTCTGTTCCGTGAGAAAGAGATGGGAGCAGACAGGAGAGAGATCTTTTCCAGTGCAGGAACAAACAGCTTTCTGAATTTTAAAACTCTGTGGCAAGTTCAAATTCAACAAAAACCAACAGCCAGTTAGTCGTGTGACTAAACTGGTCTGACCAGGTCTTCTGTGTATTGGGGAAGCTGGGACTGGGTCCTTTGTTCCAACACTGTCTGCTAGTATGCAAAAAAGATCTTTGGCAGCGAGGGGCCTGGCAATTCCTTGTGATAGGCCTTCTTTTCTTCCCAGCAGCAATTTTAAGTTTTAATGTTCATGTGGTGAAATAATGTGTGCTTCATTCTTGGCAGGTGGGGGCCTGCATGACAGTTGAACACAAGCTATTTTCAGCAAAACAAATCTCACTGAGAAATACCACACCCTTGAAGCGTTATTCAGGCCATAGATGCATTTGTTTCATTTTCATAGTTTTCCTTCTGCATCTGCTGCCTCTTTAGGTGGTTTTGGAAATACTTCTGTCTATAAAGTATCAGCCTGCAGAAACACAGCTTTTTATTTATTTAGAGATACAGCACTGAAACAGGCCCTTCGGCCCACCAAGTCTGTGCCGACCATCAACCACCCATTTATACCAATCCATTTATAGGAAACCGGAGCACCCAGCAAAAACCCACGCAGTCACAGGGAGAACTTGCAAACTCCGCACAGGCAGTACCCAGAATTGAACCTGGGTCGCTGGAGCTGTGAGGCTGCAGTGCTAACCACTGCGTCACTGTGCTGCCCAATTTGATGTCAATTGATCTACAATCCCATGAATATGTGGACAAAAGAGCTAAAAAAGATTTCCATGATTACTTTTCCAGCTGTGGGAGAGTCCACTCTAACATCTATATCATCCAGCTGCTCTTCAAAACCCCTCGCAACTAGGTTCACTTTTACCTTATAAGTCCCATCTGCAAGGATTTTTCTGTACAAATACATCAAAGTGACAAGGCTGGCTGCCTATTACCTGGTACTTCATAATAAACACCTAACTCTCTCCAACTATCTAATTCCTTTTGTTTTACCTCCCTTATTAATTTCTCCTCAAGTTTATTGGCAGCCACCAAAACTTCACTCATAAGGACTGATCTATTGCGAAGCTATTTTTTAGTCCTCATTTCATTGTGTAATCTGTTCAAGCTATGGCCTGTACTAGCACTTTGATGTCTTTCAGAACTCATACTGTAAGATCTCTCTCTTGCACTGTAGGAGTTCTTTCTCCAGTATGTGATGATTTCCTGATGCAAGAGTCACTTCCAGACCCACTACTGGAACTTGCACTGTGCTTTCTTACTCTCCACTCTTTCACTCCATTCTGCCAGTCCATGTACCTTGCTTCTTGGCCATCATTTTGAACATTCAACCAATATTTAAACTTGTCAGTAGGTTTTACTGCATATCCCACAATTGTCGCATCCTCCATTCATTAGACCCCTCTGGAATATATATCACCTGAGAAAGGGCTGAAGCATCTGCAACAATCTTCAGCCAGAAGTGCTGAGTGGATGATGCATCTTGGCCTCCCGCTGAGGACTGAGCATCACAGATGCCAATCTTCAGCTAATTTGATCCTGTGGATGCGAAAGGGGGAATATAACTGCAAGTTATTTTATAACTACATGTCCATTCAGAGAGTACTGGCCCTTACTAAACCTATCAGATCCAGTGAATCAATAGGGTCCCTCTGAGACTGTAGCAATAATCTACAGGTTCTAATTAAATAATTAAAACTCTTCAGACTGCAAACCAAAATAAAAGTCGTTCAAGTCTGTTCACAGTGTTAAAGATTACAATGGTGTTGCTACAGAGTTAAAACACTGACTCGGACTGGGAAATCTTGGGGTCCAGCCCAGGAACAAAATTGAAAGGGACTGAGGTTAACTTAAAAATGGATCTTTAAACGGATATATAAGTATAATGAACCAGCTGATCAGTTATTTCAACCACATTAAGTTAAATTGCCAAACTTAACAGTATTCATTTTGATTTGTCTTTGTAACAAGTTCTTCAGCTGTTGAAGCACAAACTGCAGTGAATAACTTTGTGATTACTCATTTTTTCCATTTCAAAAAAAAGGAAATATGCAAAAGCTTCTATGATTTGATGGCTTTATCACCAGTGAGAGCTCGTACCATGTTATGCATTTCAATAATATCATGAATCATTAGCCATTTGCTCATGCATTAATAGTGTTTGAAGAGTGATTCATTATAGGAGGAAAAACACTTATTCTTTGTAGCAGTTTCAAATCTGCATTAAAAGCATTTCTGGTTCATGTGGGATTTTTCAATCTCCTTCTTTATAATACTGTGGTTCTCAGAAAGTAGCTTATATCTTGTTTTAACCTGAAGTATATCTCTTGGACACAAACTAGCATTTTGATATAGGGGTTTGAATACATTCTACTTCACTACTTTCAAACTGCCCTTTTCAGAGAAAAGGTTTTACTCCAGCTTCACAAATAATGGGGTTTACTCTTGCAGCTGTCCAATAACACCAGCCAGGATGTCTCCACGATCTAATGGGGTCCTGCAAATAAAACAAAGGTCACTTACCTTTTTGGGTCCTCCATGGCCTTATTGTTTGTCCTTTCAGCTCCACTAATTTGGGGGGCCTCCTTTTTCTTCACTATGTTTTTTATTGAACACCAACCTCATTTCATTGGGGAACCACAGAACAAACCTTGGGAATCCCAGGACAATGGTATTCACTATTGTGGGAAAAATCATGTGTGTTTATAAAGAACAAGTTCATGATTTCACTACAAGTAGAGAGCAGAGGATATATTTCTCCATTCTGTTTTAAGTTAACCACTTCACAACTGCAAAGTGCTTGTAGTTATCTGAGGATTGCAGACTTGCAGCCTGGTTGCCCACCACCGTATTTGGCTTAACAACCTCAGGTCTTTTCTACTCAGTTAGAAAATCCTCTTACTATTCCAAGATTATCCAGGAGGATAAGGATTCTTTTTCCATGAAATATTTTTGATCTTTTAACCTTTCCATCCTCGTTTCTGACTCCAAATACAAAGAACTTGTGTATTTCTTCATCTTCAAAAATGGCTCAGTATCCTGCTGGCCAACGATCTCCCACATCCCTGATTCCTTGCAAGGCTACTGTTATTTCAAGCTTGACACCTGAATACTCTACAGTTTCTTTTCTATCTACTATGCCTCATCAAACTCACCTTCTTCATGAGAGCTACCACCCAGTTATTCCTGAAATCATCCCTGACCCAGCATTTAATCAGTCAAACAACCCCTTGGCCCAGTCTTCATGAACGTCATTAACTCTTCTCTTTGCTCAGGCAATATTCCTCTTGCTTTGAAAAATGCCATCATGATTCTTCTCTTTGAAAATCTCACGCTTGATTTCTCCACCTTTCCTAGCAGTTGCACTATTTATGACCCCTACTTGTTTCTGAGGTTCTTGAACACTTTTTGTCATTCAACTACAGGTCCACCACTCCTTGCTTGAATCCTGATCATTGCCCAAAATTGCAGTCATAGTCAACAGCATTATCCTATGTGACTGCCACCGGAGTGTGTTATCCCTTCCAGTCCTTTTCCATCTCTACAGGCTACAATAGATCCTCCTCCACCATCTCTCCTCTTGTTTCCTGTCCTCAATGTAACCAGCACATACATCTCCTTGTGCTGTATTCTCCATCAGTACCCACATTATTACTTCCAAACTTTTAATGTGGGCCCCCCATCTGTACCTTCCATGCATTGGCCTAGAAATTGGTCTGGGCATGCCTATCTTTTGACCATTATCAGTTACAATAGGGGTGGCTTCCATATATAAGCCAGTGATTCCCAGCTATTTGCCACCAACCTTGGCTCCATGACTCTTGCTTTGCTGCCTGACTGTCAAATATCAAGCTGCAAATTAGCCAAAACTTCTTTTTAATCAGGTTAATCTCTTCATTAGGAACAATTTCATAAATATAAATTTGGTATCCGGTTGCAAATATTGTCAGCCTATAAGCCTATAATTCAGTTCATACCTTTACAATTATATTTTGTTTTAGTGATATTTTATAATTTTCTTCAACAGGATCTAAGCACAAAACCATGCTGGAAGCTCGAAATGGTGGGGGTCCAATTAAGGCATTCCCCAGACCGGGCGTCAAAGGCAAAACATCCACCAACAAAGGAGTTACCACCGGCCTGCAGAATAAAACCTTTCACTGTGAAATCTGTGATGTGCATGTCAATTCAGAAACACAACTCAAACAGGTTAGTCTTCAGAACATTACCAACAAATCTTTTATATCTTCCTGTGCCATCAAACCCATACATCTTTGTTTTGCATTTTGAGACTTATTTTCTTATTTGCTGTCCTTTACTGTTTATTTCAACACAGCACATAAGCAGCAGAAGGCACAAGGACAGAGCTGCAGGAAAACCTCCAAAACCCAAATACAGTCCGTACAACAAGCTCCAAAGGGGTACTAATGCACTTGCGGTAAGCGCATGCATAAATGCGGTAAGCTCAGATAACTGTATCAAAAGTTCATAACTGGATAATTATTATGGCACATTCAGAGCTTGTTCAAGGTGGCAGGGAAATGCATACAGTCATATTTCAATAACCAATAAATAAAGGTGATCTCTAGCAGTTTATATTTCACACAGCTGCTAGTAAAACACATACTCATAGTCATGTGAGGGCATTAGTAGGCTTTTTCTGGCGTAGAGTCTCATTTGGTTGTCATGATCAAGATATGGGAATACAAACCTAACTTCTAGAATTTATTCAGGATGTGTACTCTTGCTCCAAGGTCATTTTAAATGTAAATGCATGAGTTACTGAACATATCTCTATTAAAAACACAGTGAGGCAAGATTGTTCACTGCCACCCACTCAATTTGATGTCTTCATCAATATTGTGCGAGATAACAGTATATGCCTCAATGAGGTGGAAGTCCCGCCTAAGTACAATTAAGGGCCTGTGGACTGTAAAATCTGGTCTGGATCCCTAGGCCCAGTGGAGGCGGAATCGGGGATCGTCGCCAACTTTTCAATCGGTGGACGGTTCCCGTCCGGCAAGTGTACAATTCCGGCTGTATTCTTTTTTTCTATAGTTGCTATTGTGTTGTTAGCAGATTCACCTGGAGATCCAATGAGCTCGCCTCATTATTTTGAGCAATGTGGTAGGATGAAGAGTAATTATTATGGTTTTGAATGTCTCAAGAAGGGAGCTAAAAGGAATTGATTGCAAGACATTGGGAGCATCCATCCCAATTGTTAATTTATATTGATACCTATGGTCTTGGTGAGTGTCAAATTCATCCTGCACACTGTCCTTTGAGACAATGCTGAGAAGAGATAAATGTCACTTTAGGCTTTCTCATCTTTCTCCATGAAACCAAATTCTGAAACAGGTTAAGCTTGCAGCACTGAAAGTCATGCTTCCAAACAGTTCTCTTTGATTCATAACTCCTAGGCATTCAACAGAAAGGCTTTCTTTAGCCTAGCTGCAAGATCCAGGATCAGGCTATGAGGTGAATACATGGTAAAGGGCGAAATAGTTGAGTATTCTCAAGGGGGAGGCAACTTACAGGTAGCATGCCTCTTTACTGGAATCCCTCACATGAAATCCAACATTAAGGAGTTGGCAATGAACAAACCTGGTGCACAGTCTTTGTCTTGGATATCCAAAGTATCAAGGGGCTGGATTTTACCAGCCCCCCTGATTTAACACAGCTTAACAAAGCAGTAGCACGTAAAATACACAGTTGATGACAGCTGAGTGAAACTTTTTCAGAGCACCATGTTTACAAAACTCGAGGCCAATAGTGCGTTTTGTTAAGTACCCCTAGATGAGACCTCAAGATTACTGACAACATTTATAACGCCTTTCAAGAGATTTTGTTTCTCAAGAGGTTACCGTTTGGAATAACTTCCAAAGGTCTATGTCTAACATCTTGTAAGGGCTCAAAGGAGTTATTTGTCACATGGATGACATCCTGATACATGGGCAGTCAGTAGAGGAACATGACCAAAGAGTTCAAACGGCTCTACAGAGACTTCAAGACGCAGGACTTACTCTGAATGAGAAGTGCGAATTTTCCAACACCTCAATTCATTTCTTGGGGCACATGGTGAGCAAAGAAGTCATAATGGCAGATTCAAAGAGGACAAGGGTCATTATAGAATTTCCTACTCCTATCACCGTTCAGCAGCTCCAGAGATTCCTAGGAATGGTAAACCCACTAGCAATGTTTCTATCTCACTTAGCACAGATAACTGATCCACTGAGACAACTCCTCATAAAACAGCAAGTGTGGTCTTGGAATTCCCACCAGGAACAAACATTCAGGAGAATAAGAGATGCTTATATTACTGGATATCTGAGCACACTACAATCCTACACTACCTATGACGATAGTGGCAGATGAATCCGCAACTGGGTTAAGGGCGATTCTTTTTCAGGAACGACCTGATGGTTCCTGTAGACTGATGTTCTATGTGTCAAGAGCTTTGTCAGACATGGAGGGCTGATTGGCGGCAAGCTTCAAAGATGGCAGGGTGCACGCGCGGGATTTGCTTCGTGGAGCTGCCGCGATATTAAACGCAGTGGTTCATGTACATGGCCAGGGTGGACTGCCGGCCCCCGATGATGTGGGAGGGGGCGGGCGTTCCATCCCCGGCAATGGCATCCATGCCAGCGTGCCAGTGTCATTTTTAAATGGCTTCAAGCTCTTCCACTTCATTTAAATTTTTAAAGTTATAGGCAATGTAAATTTAAAATGAAAAACTTAATACCAGTTTCAATACCCTCTCCCACACCCCCTTGACAAAAAAAATATTACTTGCCCCCCGCAAAAAAATCTTACCTTGCAATCCCAGCCTCCCCTCCCAAAGTTTATAAACGTTGAACTTTACCCCTTCTCACCACCTCCTAGACCAATTAAAAAGGTTTCACCCTGCTCCCCACTCTTGCCCTGAAAACTTGCCACCTCACTCCTCCCCACCTGTGTCCCACATCAGATCTCCGGTCGGAGATCCGAAGGCGCGGGAGTCCTGGCAACTAACTGGAATATGGCAGTGGGACGACTGAAGGGAGCTGGTAGGTCATTAATCCATTAAATTAAATACTTAATTGCTGCTTCCGTCGCCGAGTGGCGGGGGAGGCCGCCACGAGGCCTTGCCAACGCCGGTAATATGGGGCGGGGCCTTCCCGGCGTCGAGGCCCAAGTGGGCCTCTCCCGGAGGCATTTTCCAGGCCCCCTGCCATGACCCCTGACGCCAGGGGGCTGGTAAAATTCACCCCAGAGACACGGTATACAGTAACAGAAAAAGAAGCACTAGCCATTACTTGGGCATGTGAAAAATTTTCCGATTGCATCGTTGGATTGCGTGAGGTCAACAAGACAGACCATAAGCCTTTGGTATCTTTGTTTGATGAGAAGGCGATTGCAAAAATGTTTCCATTTCATCTAAGTTTGATGTGGTAAACATATGAGACGGTACACCATCCAACACAGCAGGATGTGAATTTTGTATGCGAGATAGAATCATATTCCCAACATACAGCACAACATTGGCCAGCGAGCACACAGATGTTGCAGGAAATATGCCAAGCCCAAAAAAGTGATGAGGGCTGTAGTTGAGTAAGGCAGTATTAGATATACGGGTGGCCACTGCAACGTCCAGTTGGGAGAACAATGAAAACGTTTTATGAGTATCGGAAATACTTTACCATTATAGACGACTTGCTAGTATACAACAATAAACTAGTCATTCCTAGCCCACTGAGATCAGAGATCTTAGATTGTTTGCACCAAGGCCATTTGGGTATAACCAAGTGCAGAGCGAGGGCATAATCTTCAGTATGGTGGCCTGGGATATCTAAGGATATCGAGAACATGATCCAAAACTGTCAGACATGCGCAGTACAGAGACCAGAACAATGAGATCCACTGTTAATCACACAATTTCAAACAAGACGGTGGCAAAGGCTGGGTATGGATTTATTTTTGCTCGGTGGGAAGTCATACAATGATCATCATCGATTACTTCTCAAGGTGGATTACACTCAGAAGATTGCATTCTACGACGACAGAAATGGTCATAAGAACCCTTCAAGACATCTTAGTGACACATGGTATCCCTGACAAAATATTGTCAGACAATGGACCATAATCCGCGAATGAATATTTTTCTCACTGCAATGAAGATGGGTTTTCGATATCTCACGAAATCGCCAAGGGACCTACAGTTGAATGGCAAGGCAGAAAGAGGTGTAAGTACCATAAGTCATTATTAAAAAAGAATGAAGATCTTCCAGTGTCACTTTTAATTTATAGATCTATGCTGCTGATGTGTGGATTATCACCAGCAGAACTACTGATGGGCAGGAAGATAAGAACACAGCTTCCCATATTGCTGAAGAACTTGCTTCCCGGATTGAATGTCCAGGACCACAAAAAAGTAAGAAGCAGGAAGAACTCCTACAGAAGGCAACAAATGCAGAATTACAATAGAAGATTTTGATCAAGAAACTTAACTGAACTAAACAATGGTCAAAGAGTATGGATACATGATCGGGAAAGAGAAGGTACAGTAATCCATAGACACAAAAAAGTCCAGTAATCCGTATGCACAGCAATTGAATATTATACACATGACTAAAGGAAATGAAAGAAGAAATAGGAGAACTATCATTCCTATTCCTCAAAAGCAACAGCCAGTCATTCATTTAGAAGATCCAGATGAAGAGGAACAAATCCAATCTGAACAAACATTACAATCCGTAGTAAGAAGCAACCAAGTCAGCGATCCAGACTTACAAGCGAGATTACTGATTGTCTCAGTCAGACTACAAACAGATCAGGAATGTTGTCAAACCTCCTAACAGACTAAATCTGTGAAGTCAGAGACTTGCGTGGAGAGAGGGTAGTAGATAAGTCAAGTATGTAAATATGTTTGATAAAATGTTGGATAAAGACTTGCGGGGAGATGTAGTATAAGGATGTAAAGGGTTAATGCGGAAGACAGTGAGAGCACCCCTCCCACCATAAGAGTGATGGTGTTATAGTCGCATGAGGTTAGGCTGGAGAGAAGAGAGAACAGCACGAAGGATGCTAGTTTAGGAGGCTTGATGAGAGTGTATATAGTATAGAAATAATAAACAGTTCTTAGTTGACCTTATCCTGAGTCTGAGATTTTCTCCAGAACATCCCTGTTATCTTACTAAATACAACAACAACACACAACAGCCTTGGCAATTTGCTGCAGTGCATCTTATAGATGGTACACACTGCAGCCAAAGTGAATAGGTGGTGGAGGAAGTGAATGTGGAAGGTGGTTGATGGGGTGCCAATCAAGCGGGCTGCTTTGTCCTGGATGGTGTTGAGCTTCTTGAATGTTGTTGGTGCTGCACTCATCTATCACATTCCTGAATTGTAAATGATGGACAAGCTTTAGGGAGTCAGAGGTGAGTCACTTTCCAGAGAATATCCAACTTCTGACCTGCTCTGGCAGCTATAATATTTATGTAGCTGGTCTGGTTAAGTTTCTGGTCAATGGTGACTGTCAGGGTGTTGATGATGGGGCATTTGGTAATGTCATTGAATGTCAAGGGGCAGTGGTTAGACTCTGTCTTGTTGGAGATGGTCGTTGCCTGTCATTTGTGCGGTATGAGTGTCCCCTGCCATTTACCACCCCAAGCATGAATGTTTTATAGGTGTTGCTGCATGTGGGCCTGGACTGATTCATTACCTGAAGAGTTATGAATGGAACTGAACACTGTGCAATCAGTGAACATTCCTATTTCTGACCTTATATTAGATGGAAGGTCATTGATGAAGCAGCTGAAGATGCTGGGTTTAGGACATTACCCTGGGGAACTCCTGCAGCAATGTCCTGGGGCAGAGATGATTGGCCTCCACCAACCACAACCATCTTCCTTTGTGCTCCAACCAGTGAAGAGTTTTCCCCTTTATTCCCATTGACTTAAATTTTACTAGAATTTCTTGATGCCACACTTGGTCAAATGCTGCCTTAATATTAAGGGAAATCATTCTCACCTCACCCCTGGAATTCAGCTTTTGTCCATGTTTGGGCCAAGACTGTAATGAGGTTTGGAGTCATTTTGCCCTGGCAGAGTCCAAACTGAACATTGATGGGCAGGCACAGTGGCGCAGTGGTTAGCACCGCAGCCTCACAGCTCCAGGGACCCAGGTTCGATTCTGGGTACTGCCTGTGTGGAGTTTGCAAGTTCTCCCTGTGTCTGCGTGGGTTTCCTCCGGGTGCTCCGGTTTCCTCCCACGTGCCAAAGACTTGCAGGTTGATAGGTTAATTGGCCATTATAAATTGCCCCTAGTATAGGTAGATGGTAGGGAAATATATAGGGACAGTTGGGGATGTGACAGGAATATGGGATTAGTGTAGGATTCGAATAAATGGGTGGTTAATGGTCGGCACAGACTTGGTGGGCCGAAGGGCCTGTTTCAGTGCTGTATCTCTAAACTAAACTAAACAGGTTATTGGTGAGTAATTGCCACATGATAGGACTATCAACGACACCTTCCAACACTCTGCTGCTACTTGAGAGTAGGCTGATGGGGCAGTAATTGGCCGAGTTGGATTTGTCCTGCTTTTTGTGGATGAAATACACATGGGCAATTTTCCACTTTATCTGGCAGATGCAGTGCTGTAGCTGTAATGGAACAGCTTGGCTAGAGGTGCGGCTGGTTCTGGAGCACAAGTCTCCAGTACTACAATCTGGATGTCGTCAGTGCCCATAGCCTTTGTTGTATCCAGTGTGTACAGCCATATTTTGATATCATGTGGAATGAATCAAATTGGCTGAAGACTGGCTTCTGTGATGGTGGGAACCTCAGGCGGAGGCCAAGATGTATCATTCACTCGGCACTTCTGCTTGAAGATGGTTGCAACTGTTTCAGCTTTGTCTTTTGTACTGATGTGCTGGCGTCTGCCATCATTGAGGATGGGAATATTCATGGAGCCTCCTCCTCCAGTACAAAATTAAGAAATGCTGGAAATACTCAGCAGGTCTGGCAGCATCTGTGAAGAGAGAAGCAGAGTTAACGTTTCAGGTCAGTGTCCCTTCATCAGAACTGACAAAGGTTAGAAATGTAATAAGTTTTAAGCAAATAAAGCAGGGATGGGGCAAGAGATAACAAAAGGCAAGGTGTTGATAGAACAGATGGTCACATAAAATAACTGACCAGAAGGTCATGGACCAAGGGCAAACAGTATGTTAATGGTATGCTGAAAGACAAAGTATTAGTACAGAGAGTGTGTTAATGGACAGAAAACCTAATAGCCCTGGCCCAAAGCACAAACATGAAAAAAACGGTGGGCAGGCACATGGTAAGAAAAATGAGTGATGAAACAAACTAAAATAAAATAAAATAAAAACAAAAAAGAAAAAATAACTGAAAAGAAAAAATGGGGAGCCTGTCATGCTCTGAAATTATTGAATTCAATGTTCAGTCCAGCAGGCTGTAGCGTGCCTAATCGGTAAATGAGATGCTGTTCCTCGAGCTTGCGTTGATGTTCGCTGGAACACTGCAGCAATCCCAGGACAGATATGTGAGCATGAGAGCAGGGGGTGGGGTGTTGAAATGGCAAGCAACCGGATGCTCAGGGTCATGCTTTCGGACTGAGCAGAGGTGTTCCGCAAAGGGGTCACCCAGTCTGCGTTTGATCTCCCCACTGTAGAGGAGACCACATTGTGAGCAGTGAATACATAATACTAAATTGAAAGAAGTACAAATAAATCACTGCTTCACCTGAAAGGAGTGTTTAGGACCTTGGTTAGTGAGGAGAGAGGGGGTAAAAAGGCAGGTTTTACACCTCCTGCGATTGCAGGGGAAGGTGCAGTGGGAAGGGGACGAGGTGTTGGGGGTATTGGAGGAGTGGACCAGGGTGTCACGGAAGGAATGATCCCTTCGGAATGCTGACAGGGGAGGGGAGGGGAAGATGCGTTTGGTAGTGGCATCACGCTGAATGTGGTGGAAATGGTGGAGGATGATCTTTTGGATGTGGAGGCTGGTGGGGTGGAAAGTGAGGACAAGGGGAACCCTGTCGCGGTTCTGGGAGGGAGGGGAAGGGGTGAGGTTAGAGGTGTGGGAAATGGGCCGGACACGGTTGGGGGCCCTGTCAACTACAGTGAGGGGAATCCTCGGTTGAGGAAAAAGGAAGACATATCAGAAGCGCTGTCATGGAAGGTAGCATCATCAAAGCAGATGCGTCAGAGACAGAGAAACTGGGAGAATGAAATGGAATCCTTACAGGAGGCAGGGTGTGAAGAAGTGTAGTTGAGGTAGCTGTGGGCGTCGGTTGGCTTATAATGAATATTAGTAGACAGCCTATCCCCAGAGACGGAGACAGAGAAGTCGAGGAAGGGAAGAGGAGTGTCGGAGATGGACCATGTAAAGGTGAAAGAAGGGTGGAAATGGGAAGCAAAGTTGATAAAGTTTTCCAGTTGGGGGTGGGAGTAGGAAACAGCACCGATACAGTCATCAATGTACCGGAAAAAGAGTTGGGGGAGGGGGCCTGAGTAGGACTGGAACAAGGAATTTTCGACATATCCCACAAAAAGACAGGCATAACTAGGACCCATGCGGGTACCCATAGCAACCCCTTTTACTTGAAGGAAGTGAGTGGAGTTGGAGGAGAAGTTGTTCAATGTGGGAGCAAGTTCATCCAGGCGGAGGAGGGTGGTGGTGGATGGGGACTGGTTGGGTCGCTGTTCAAGGACGAAGCGGAGAGCCCTCAAACCGTCCTGGTGGGGGATGGAGGTGTAGAGCGATTGGATGTCTATAGTGACGAGGAGGCGGTTGGGGCCAGGAAACTGGAAATTGTCAAAATGACGTAGAGCGTCAGAAGAGTCACGGATGCAGGCGGGAAGAGACTGGACCAGGGGAGAAAAGATAGAGTCAAGATAGGAAGAAATAAGTTCAGTGGGGCAGGAACATGCTGAGACAATGGGTCTGCCAGGACAGTACTGCTCCATTGGTTGTTTAATTGTCCACCACTATCCACAACTGCATATGGCAAAACTACAGAGCTTTGATCTAATCCATTGTTTGTGGGATTGCATAGCTCTGTCTAACACATGTTGCTTCTGCTGTTTTGCATGCATGTAGTCCTGTGTTGTAGCTTCACCAAGTTGGCGCGACATTTTTAGGTTTCCCTGGTGCTGCACCTGGAATGCTGTTTCGCACCTCATTGAACCAGGGTTGATCCCCTGGCTTGATGATAATGGTAGAGTGAGGGGTACACCAATTCATGAGATTACAATTTGTGGTGGAATATAATTCTTCTGTTGCTGATGGCCCACAGCATCTCATAGAAGCCCAGTTTTGGGCTGCTTGATCTGTTCATTTCGCAAGGTGGTAGTGGCACACGATGCAGGGTGTTCCAAGTGTGCAGACGAGACTTTGTCTCCACAAGACCTGTGCAGTGGTTACTCCTGCAAATACTTTCATGGACAGATGCCTCTGGTACATATAGATTGGTGAGGATGGGGTCAAGTAGGTTTTTCACTCGTGATGGTTCTCTCACTACCTGCCACAGCCCAGCCTGGCAGCTATGTCCTTTAGGACTTGGCCAGCTCGGTCAGTAGTGGTGCTACTGAGCCACTCTTGGTGATGGACATTGAAGTCTCGCTCCCCACGTTGCATTTTGTGCCCTTGCTACCCTCAGTGCTTCTTCCAAGTGGTGTTCAACATGGAGAAGTACTGATTCATCAGCTGAGGGAGGGCGGCAGGTGGTAATCAGCAGGAGGTTTCCTTGTCCATATTTCACCTGATGCCATGAGACTTCATGGGGTCTGGAGTCACTGTTATCAGCCATGGTTCAGTTGGTAGCAATCTCACCTCTGAATTGCAAGGATCCTTGATTCAAGTCTCAGTCTCAGGTTTGAGCACAACAATCTAGACTGACACTCCATGCAGTACTGAGGGAGTGCTGCACTGTCAAAGATGCTGTCTTTTGGATGAGATGTTAAACCGAACCCCGTCTGCCTGCTCAGGTGGATGAAAAAGATCCCATGGCACTATTTTAAAGAACTGCAGGGCAGTTATCCCTGGTGTCCTGGCCAATATTTATCTCTCAATCAACATCACAAAAAGAGATTTTCGGGTCATCATCATATTGTTGTTTGTGGAATCTTGCTGTGCACAACTTGGCTGCCACGTTTCCTACATTAGGACAGTGACTACACTTCAAAAGAACTTCATTGGCTGTAATGAGAACAGAAAACAGAACAGGTCTGATGAAGTGTTGAAGACCTGAAATGTTAACACAGATACTGCCAAACCTGCTGAGTACTTCTGGCACTTTCTGTTCTCATTTCAGAGTTCCAGCATCTGCAGGATTTTGCTCTTATTCATTGGCTGTAAAGTGCTTTGAGACGTCCGGGCGTCATGAAAAGCGCCCTATAAATGCAAATTTTTTTTTAATGTGGACTATCAAGGTCACGCCCTCATGACTGTATACTACTGTGTCAGCATCTCTGGTAGGCCTGACTTGCTAGTGGGACAGGACATACCTAGGGATAGTGATAGAGGTGTCTGAGACATTGACTGAATATCATGATTCTATGAGTATGTCAAAGGGCTGGATTTTAAGGGAACAAAGTGGATGGGTATGGAGGCGTGGGAGAGCATAAATTCAGGACTGATCGCGTCGGATTTGTGACATCCCATCCCGATTTTGTCCACATGGAAAACAGGATGGGTGGAGGTCTGACGGTGATGCGGCAGGCAGGTAATTGAGATAATTAACAGGCCAATTGAAAGTGATTTTATGGAGTGGATTCAATTTTATAAGCAGTGCTTGTGTCTCATGGGGCTTCAGAGTCTCGCCTCCTTCAAGGGGAGTCTATTCGGAGGGCAACCATCGAGGGTCTGGAAGGGCCACGAAGGGTGGGGTTGAGCTTAGCATTTCAGGAGTGAGCGGAAGTTTGGCTGAGCTGCAGGGGGGGCCAATAAAAGGAGGGCAATGGGCAAGGGACACCTGGGCAAGGATCACAAGTGATGGCAACAAGAGGGGGCCACTGGCAGGGAAGGACAGCCTTTCAGGGAGAGGCCACTTATTATGGGGCTCATTCATCCAGACTTTGGAGACCCTGTTGAAGACATGTTGCAGCTGAGTGGGAGGGAGGACCAAGCACCTGCAGCGGCATCACAACGGCCTGTAAGCCTGCAGGAGGGTCAGCAGCAGCCTTTGGATGTGGCAGTAGGGCAAGAGGAGAGAGAGAGAGGGAACTGCCCTGTGTGGAAGGAGGTACCCTCCAGAGCGAGTGTGCAGGTCAAGGCTCAACTACCTGCAGTTGTCTGAGAAGACTCCGCCTTTCCAGGGAGGCTGTGACAGACCCTGTGTGCCATGATACAGAATGAGCTGTGCCCCAGGGGACTTGGTGGGAATCCAATGCCAGTGGCCTTGAAGGTCATCATGGCACTGAACTTCTACAACACCGAATCATTCAAGAGATCCACAGGGGACACGTGTGGGATCTCACAGCCAGCGGCACATCAAAGAGGTCACCAGTGCCCCTTTCTGGATGGCTGGTGTCAATGTGCACTCTCAAGCTGAGAGGACCATTGGGTTCGGGGCCATTGTTGGATTCCCCCAGGTGCAGGGTGTCATCGACTGCATGCATGTCACCATCAAAGCTCTAGAACACCAGCCAACAGCCTTCATCAACAGGAAGGGCTTCCAATCCCTCAATGTACAACTGGTCTGTGAACACTGTAAATGGATATTTCAAGTGTGTGCACACTACCTGGGAAGTTGCCTCAATGCCTACATTTTGAGGCAGTCCCAGGTGCCTGAACTTTTCCACCCTCCCTCCAGCCTTCAGGGCTGGATTGTTAGAGACAAGAACAACCTACTGAGGACCTGGCTACTGATGTCTGTGAGCAGCCCACATACAAACGCAGAGGAGAGATACAACACCCGCCACAGGACAACGCAAGCTACCATTGAGTAGGCTATTGATCTGCTAGGTGCCGAGAACGGTCTGCTGAGCCCTTCCGAGTGCCCAAGCAGGGGTCTCACATATCATTCTGGCTTGCTGTGTGTTACACTTGGCCCTGCAGTGGAGGGAGTTGATGAGCAACAAGGAAAGTGAGGAGCAGACTGCCTCCTCAGACAATGAGGGTGTGGAGTGGAAGATGGGCAAGTCAGGCCAGATGAAGGACCCCAGGAGCAGCAGGAGATTGGACAAGAGTGCAAGGGAGGCTCGCAGTGCCCTTATAAATTTGCATTTCACTTGATTCTTTATGGCCCTTGATTCTTTATGGCCCTTGTACCTCACATTCCACCCCACTAGCCTCCATATCTAAGGGATCATCCTCCGCCACTTGCGCCACATCCAGCGTGATACCACTACAAACGCATCTTCCCCTCCCTTCCCTTGTCAGCATTCCAAAGGGATCGTTCCCTCCGCGGCACCCTGGTCCACTCCTCCATTACCCCCACCACCTCGTCCCCTTCCAACGGCACCTTCCCCTGCAATCGCAGGAGGTGTAATACCTGCCCGTTTACTTCGTCTCTCCTCAGTATCCAAGGCCCCAAACACTCCTTTCAGGTGGAGCAGCGATTTACTTGTACTTCTTTCAATGTAGTATACAGTATTCGCTGCTCACAGTGTGGTCTCCTCTACAATGGGGAGACCAAACGCAGATTCGCTGACCGCATTGCGGAACACCTCTGCTCAGTCCGTAAGCATGACCCTGAGCTTCCGGTTGCTTGCCATTTCAACACCCCCCCCTGCTCTCATGCTCACATCTCTGTCCTGGGATTGCTGCAGTGTTCCAGCGAACATCAACGCAAGCTTGAGGAACAGCATCTCATCTACCGATTAGGCACACTACAGCCTACTGGACTGAACATTGAGTTCAATAATTTCAGAGCATGACAGACCCCCCCCCCACCCTTTTTATGTTTAGTTATTTTCTCTTTTTTTCTTTTTTCTTTGGTTATTTTATTTTAATTTTTTTAGTTTGGTTAGTTTGTTTCTACTGTGCCTACCCACTGTTTCTGTTCTTTGAAAAAAAATGTTAATGTTTGTGCTTGGTGTGCTTTGTGCTTCACAATTAATTCACACCCTCTCTGTACTAACGCATTGTCTTTCAGCACAACATTAACATACTGTTTTGCCTTTGTTCCATGACCTTCTCTGTTATTCTCTGTGACCTTGTCCTATCTACACCTCTTTTGTTATCTCTTGCCCCACCCCCGACTTTACTTGCTTGAAACCTTTTACATTTCTAATATTTGTCAGTACTGAAGAAGGGTCACTAACCTGAAACGTTAACTCTGCTTCTCACTCCACAGGTGCTGCCAGACCTGCTGAGTATTTCCAACATTTCTTGTTTTTATCCCCTCCTACATGTGTTCCCTTTCTAGAGGCCTCGCAAGATAGTGCTATGACAGGGGACCTCCTTTCAGGGCCAACTTGCCATGCCGCTGTCATTTTGCATCCCCTGATCCTTTGACGGTGTCTGGGGGAGTTGATCCCTCCTCCCAATGCTCTGTCCTGATTCGCCAGATGCAAGGCCCAAGAGGATGAAGGCATTAAATGATACTCACTTTCGCAGCCTGGATGTGGTCATTGAGCCGTTCATGGCACTGAATCCCACAGCTGCTGACCTCCTCCACAATCTGCAGCTATGCCTGCTTGGTTTGGCTCCCAGGTCTCCTCCTCCCATCTCTCAGGAACAAGATGTCCCTCCTCTCCCTGGCAGCCTGTAGGACACCTGGAGAGAGGCATCAGGGAAGCATCGGACAACAAGGGGTCTCCTGTCAGCCATCTCTAAATATCCAATATGACCTCCTCCCCTTCCAGGCCTTCAGAATACAGAGTGCACTGCAGGCCTGATAGCCCTTTAAAAATGTCACCATCAACTGCTGAGACATCACCTTACGCATGCTTCCTGTCTCCAGGCCCATCCGCACAATTGGTCAGAGTTCATGGCTTATTAGGCTTAATTGGCCAGCTGCTGCTGAATCCCGTGCAGCTGGCCATTCTACCACCAATGCGCCCAGCTCTGGGCCTGACAATGGGACCGGCATCTCCCAAATAATATTCAGTCCTACATCAGGCTGTTGCTTGACTAGTCTGTAGGACAGTTCTCTCAATTTTGGCACAAGTCACCAAATGTTAGTGCATTTATGGCATATGATGTACATGTACATGGTTGTGCTAAAATAATGAAGGCAACACATTCACAAATGTTATGGTGGGATGTGCTGTTAACCATGCTGATAGCTCAAAACTGTGTTTTTGGTAGTCCAATGATCAATTATGAACCTTGTCTGAGTGAAAAGGTCATCAGGGTCAAGGTGATCTCAAAATGTCCCACTTGACAATAGTAGATTAGAACTGAGTCAACTCTCTGTGATATACTCAGTAATTGATATTCAATCCAGGCAGGCTCTCAGTATTCCAGGACACTATTAATGACTGACCAGCCAGCCTGGCTCAAAAACAGGACTTGGAGAGACAAGCCTGCCATTGGGAGCTGTAATTCTTCCTACTTGGCTCCAGATAATACTGCAAGCCAGTGCCCTAATGGATAGGGTGGTTGGACTGGATGCTGATAAGCGATGCACTTTTGACTGGTTAAATTCCAGGAGTGCACTTATACAAATAGGGTCCATAAACTTTAGCTTTGCTAACCTCCGCCTAAGCTTTTATGTTAATTTAAGTGGAACATGCCTCTTTGGGAAGAGAGTATGCATGCCATGGCTGGGATTCTATCTGGGCGACAGGGGTCTCAACCATCGGCTAAAGTGCTGGCGAGCACCCCGTATCACCTCCTCTGGGGAAGGCCCATCGCATTACATGCCAATTAGGCACTTAGGTGGACAGTGGCGGGCCTTCCCCATGATGAAGGACCCTGGTGATGGAAGTCCTACCTGCTGAGAGCTGCTGGCCAATCGGAGGCCAACAGCTCTTTAACTAAGCAGCGCCACCATGGAGGCAGTGGCTGCTGCCAGTATTGGACTCACCTGAGGTGGTGGACCCAGTTCACAGATGAATCAGGGCGGGAGGTGTTTCGCAGGGTGGGGGTCACAGAGGAGGGGGTGGCCCCCGCCCAATGCCAAGTCCCTCGATCAGGCACTAGGTGCTTTTTAATAAGGGTTCCCCCCACCCCCCGGAGCTGGCAAGCACCTCGTGCAGGTTTGCATGGAGTGCTCCCTGTGTGGCAACAAGCCTGCTTGCCACTGGGCTAATACCGCCAGCGGTGGGATGAGGCCCTTAATTGGCCATCAATAAGACTCATAATCTACTCCAGACTGCTGCACAAACGCACTTGCATCAAAAGTAGCCATTCTGGTAGTGTATGCTTTACTCCAATGTACAAGAAACCTGGTGTTTTTCTTTTCCTCATTTCAATTATTATTACCCCGCTAACAATTGCACATTGTCGGCTTTGGGGTATCCAGCACCATGCCCCCAATTATATGTTACGACGGAGGCTGGAGGAGTGCACTGTTTTTCTCTAGTTCCACTTCTCCACGGGTCACAACACATAGTTAAATGTTTTACTCAGTTACTGAAATGGGCGATTATATACTTTATTTTAGTTTCAGAATAAAATCCACCAACCAGGCTTCTTTAAGAAATAACAAAATTATTAATTTATTATAAAACAAGACTTATTCAATAAAGATGCAAAGCTTATTAATACACAGGTTGAAATATGAAAGTTCCCTTCCAAATTAACCCAAAACACACACACACTGGTTAAAGAAAAAATAAAGAAGTTTTTTCTGCGGTGATCTCTTTACAAAAAAGACAAAAAAAATACTTTGGCCAAATACTTGTTAATTCTTAAGGAAAGGGACAAGATATGGTATATTCCCAGTCCTTTATTCTGGGATCCAAATACATGTAGATGGCAGTCACTGGTATCTATTTGAAGCAGTTCTTTTCAGGCAACATTAAGGATTAGTCTGGCAGGCTTTCCAGGAGAATCACTGCATCAGGGGTTTCAGCTATCGCACTGGATTCTCAGAGTTTCTCAGAGAGGTGGATAAAGGATGAGCTGATGACTTCTTTCTGAGCAGGCTTGCCCCCAACTGACTCAAAACAATATCAAAAATGAAACCAACTCTTAACCACCATAAAATCTTGACATGTCACTACTCTGTAAACAGCTGTCCTAGTCTCCAAGGCTCCTGCTGTTTACTTAGCTTAAGACATGTGACTTCCAGTAAGAGTTTGTTTTTAAACTAAATCTCAAGTCCTTTCTGTGACCTTTTTAAAAAACAAAGTCCAGCATCTATGAAATCTCTTCCCTCTATCAAATAAATCTATTTACACAACTTTTAAACAAGTCCTCAAAAAATATTAAAAAAGGAAGCACTTTCATAACAGTATTAATATAATTGCTGATTAAGCAAAAGGAGCTTGGGGAACATACTATTTCCCTACAAGTGCTGAACTTGGAAAATTAATTGCTTAGAAGAATTAAGAGTCCACTCCTTACCATTCAGAGTGTTCTGACACTTTTTGATCCCATGTAACTGCGATGACTTTGAATAAATTAATGATGGCTTCCTGTGCATATCCCTTTTGGAATTTGATTTCAAAATGAATGCTGTATCAGTCAAATTAGAGTTTGCTTTTTTAAATATGTAACATCCATCTGTATGGTCGGGGTAGGGAAGAAACGTCTCTTCAGTAACTGGTTTTATTGTGAATAAATAAAGCATGTTATATTGCTTGATTTCTTTTTTCTTAAAACAGTATTTTCATTGCTGACATGAATTTAAAAATGTATCAAAATGAAAATAGTTCTGGATTATGAAAGGTCAGATTAATGATCAAGCATAGTATATGATGCCAATGCTTTATATTCAAGAAAACCCTTAATTTCTATTCAAACATTTTTCACTGCAGTGTTCTCTTTTTACAGGTGAAACTAGCCTTTCAGAAGGAACTTACTAAGCCACTGGCTGCTCGCCTTTTACCAAACCCCTTTGCTGCGGCTGCAGCTGCTGCTGCTGCAGTGAATTCACCATTTGCTTTGCGCTCTGGCCCAGCAGCCACTCTATTCCAAACAGCAGCTCTGCCTCCGGCACTTCTTCGACCAGCTCCTGGACCTATACGGGCAGCACACACTCCAGTTCTATTTGCTCCTTACTGACATGCCTATGTACAGGACAGAACATTAGAAAAGTAATAACAAAGTACTGCAATAATTCAAACAGGGAACTATGCAGTGATAATCATGGAATTAAATAACATGGAAAGAAACTTGCTCCTGCAGTAACCTACATGGACTTTGAATGGCTGCATCATTATTCAGCAAAAAGAAGTAAAGCAATCCTTCCATAGGAAAATCTATTACACGGATAATATGAGTAGATTTTGTGTTGTAGAAATGTATAGGGTCTGCAAAATACCATAACATCAGCCTTTTTACACAGTGTTTTCATGTAATGTTTCCATGTCTTGTGAATAGTCTGTAAATGTGTGTAAGGGCATTAACCTAAAGTCTTATATGTACATTTAATTTCTCTCTGTAGGATGAAACAAAACAAAATGGGACACTGTGACAATTGTCTTCATTAACTGTCAGCACAGTACAGCAGCTTGCTGCCTGCTATTTACCCAACTATAAACTTGTAAATGGTGTCTTGTGAATCTGTAGCTTTATGCTGTATATCTCTGATGTAATAATATGTCTGATATAATTTGCAAATGTTGGAAGGAATGAAATAGCAGACATGATTAGTTTAATTTTTAAGCATCCTAGCGAATCATGTTCAGGAAGGTGTACGGCTGTCTTCATGGAGTTCAGTGTGTATTTATTTTGACTGGAGTCAAAGCCAAGTATTAAGATGTACGGACACTATAACTGCCACACACCTTCTTGTACAGTTCATTTAAGAATGTTATAAATCAGCATCTTTAAATGTAATTTTCTCATAATAAGTGATTAAATAGTGGTTGTGTTTACTTTGAGGTTTACCAGAGCTGAATTAAGTTGAATTACTATTTCCGTTCAACTGAGTTGTTGCACTGAGAAAAACAAAAGTGAAAGGAAATTTTCTATGCTTACGCTGATTTGTCGGTTTATATTTTTACATTTTTCTGTTCAACTGCTAGCCGCAACAAGTTTGAATGAATTCCAGATGCATGATGAAACCATTTGTAAATCTGAAGCTTTAATGTCTTCTCTGATAATTCCTCTGGATGATTTATATGGCTGACATTTTGTTTTGTTTTTGTTTCTTCCCATTTGGACATTGAGTTTACAGTGCAGCCATGCAATGTCAGATACTTTAAAGGAAAGTCTTTAGTAGATTTACTTGACTTCTTCGCTTTAGCTTTCCTGCATAATGTTTCATTCCAGCCTTTCCAGACCTAAGCATAAATGTTCACAGCACAACAAAGCTAGGGAATCATTTTGTACATTCTAGCTGTCAAAGCCTGCAGCTTTATTGCAGACTATTAGTAGTTTAGCCAAGTGTAAATTGTGACAAGAAAATGATGTTTCCATGTACAGTAATGTCAATAAAAGCTTTCCCTACCTTGTATGTATCACCAGTGATCATCAAAATCACTACTGCAAATGAAACTGATAGCTCAGGACAAAATCTTTAAAAGGTGATGTAAAAAGGTTTGCTGAAATAGAAAATAATTTGTTAATAAAGTATTAGTACTAACCAAAATATACTGTGTTTATTGTAAATAATGTTGACAACTGATTAGCATTTGGTTTGGAAGTGGTAACAGTTGTTTTCACATAACAGGCTAATTGAAATTCTGCTGCAAAGATTACCAGGAAATAGAGAATGAAAACCTTTGAAATATGTTTAGTTAACAAAAGAGTCTGATATGTCCAGAAGGAAAATAATACTTTAATACAAGTAGAGAACCACACTAATAAATTGAAATAAGTTTAAAGAAGAAATACATAAAGGAATCTTATTAATTTTAAAAGAGTAAAATATGCAGTTTTTGGTGCCAGCATTTTTTTTCACTTGATCATAAACATCAATTGACTGATGCCTGGTGTCTGCTCATATCCTTAATTCTTTACTGTAGCCTTTTTATATTTTAATTCTCAAATACCATATTCAGGATATCTCAAACTAAAATTCTGTTCCAGGCTATTTTGTTCTGTGTTAATTGATATACTTAGATGTAGCACACTACCCAGTTGAAATCTAGAAATCTATGGGAAATTTGTATGTGGCTGTTGCAAAAGGCACCCCCAGACAACTTTGGATTGAAAGTTTGAGGTTTCAGTATGCATTATGATTGAAGTGAAGAATTCTGTACTATTTTTAATAACTTATGGTACTATTGTAATGTGAACTAACTGCATAAGGTTGAGGTATTTGACTGTTCTAGTGGTCAGTTGATTACTGAAACTTAATTAAGTGATGCTGAACTTTTAACCTGGTGCTAAACCACAAACGTTTGAAATCAGAGGTCAGCAAAGTGTCCGTGGTAAAAATGTTGAAGTCTCTGGTAATTTTACATGTCGCGCTCCAAGCCTGTAAACTTGGAGCAAAACATTTCTAATTATCAGGAGTGAAAGTAATTACAAAGGATCGGGTCATCGGGCTAGTTCCTACAGCCCGCCAAAGTTTTGTATCCGGCTCACCAATCAAAAGCACGATTGGTTTGTCCGCATGCGGACCTCTGTCCAATCGGAGTGCGAGGGAGGCGAGACTCATTGGGAAGACTGGAACCGTCAATCAGCTGCTCCCTGGCTGTGTCAGATCAGATAGGATAGAGCTCAGGAACAAATGGTAGAACTGGAAAGGCAAGATTTCTTTGAGCCAGAGCAAGCTTTTTTTTAGGCAGACAGTCCACTTTCTCAGCTCTCCAAACATATTGGTTTCTCTAAGATTGCGGGGCTGGTGCTGAGCAGTAATGTTTTTCTGCTCCTGGTCCATGTAACGGGGGGGAGGGGGGTGATGTGGAGGGAGAAAGAGAGTGGAGGGAGAGGAAAGAGTGGAGGGAGAGGGAGGGAGAGGGAGAGAGTGGGAGAGGGGGAAAGAGAGAGGGGAGATGAGAGAGGGGGGGAGTGAGGGAGACAGGGGAAAGGGAGGGGCCGGAGGCAAGGGGAGGGGGGCAGAGGGAGAGGGGGAGAGTGGAAGGGAGAAGACACAGAGGAGAGAGAGGAGGGAGAGGGAGGGGTACACAGAGGGGCAAGAGAGATGGACACAGAGAGGAGAGAGGAAGAGGGATGGAGAGAGAAAGAGGAGAAAAGAGAGATCAAGGTCACTCCTGACAGATGGACATCTATCTGAATTCTCTGCATCGCTCATCAAATGTGCGGGCAGACATTGACTACTTGTGCAAGCAAAAACAATGCCAGGTATCTCACTAAATAGGGAGAAATGTGTGTTAATTCGGACTTTGTTTTAATGGCATTAATTTGGTTATACACGTTATATACAGATTAATTGCACCCATGTCCGTGACTGAGTTAATAATTTTTCCAAATGTCCATGGTGCAACATGTTGGTGCCTATCGCTGATTGAAAGGTTCAAAATAAAAGAGTTGGACTATTGATTTATTGGGCTGCAGTCAGATCAAAAGCAATGGCAACAACTGAAAAGGTAAAAGCAGGATTGCACTATTTTTCAATATTTTTACATTTCAGAGGTTCCTCTAACCGTCTGGTCAGTGGGAATTGAAAAGCAAGTTATTGCTACATAAAGTGGAATACATGCAGTGTAGAAGCAACACATGAGAATGGCCACAAGTGTCATTTCAAAATGTTTTCGTTTCAATGGCAACAGAATTTCTTAATATTTATATTGTTTTCCTGTTACCCCAATGTTCAAAACTTTGGGATTTGACATTTTTGCACAGAAGCAGTTTTGAAAGCAAAAGTCACCAACTGTAAACATATGAAGATTTTGGAAGAAACAACAGTAGTCTTATACTATTTACATCAAATGTATAACTGATAGTTTTACTGTCAATCATGCTTTAACAGCCCTTTCTTCTTTCCCCAGTACAAAAACACCATAAAAGATTTCTACCCACCAGCAGCCAAATATGTAACTAAAGGTTCTCTCAAAACACTATTTAAAGCCAATCTTTTTTTTTTTAAAAACCACCTTTAACAAACCCAATCCCTCTCATTTTATCCACTGTTGGCAAAATATACCAGCATACGTATAACTTTTCTGAAATCACTGCTGAAGGAAGTGAGGTAAAAAGAGAAATTAAACTGTAAATGCTGGAAATAGGAAATCAAAATTGAAAATGCTGAAAGTTGTAGATTCTTCAAAGGTGGCAATGATTGTGTAGACAAGGGGGTCACCAGATGGGCCCTCTGCAGTTTGAATGCAGCTGTGGCATCCAGTCACATTATTGAGCCTTAATGAGCATTGCACACACTGGGCAGAATCTTACCACCTTCGTGTTTCATCAGCGGTTGGGACCATTTCCAGTCCTGACCCCAATGGTTTATGAGGTCCTCCCACTTATGAGATATTCCTGGAGGTGGCCTCTAGATTGGGCGCCTCCAGGAGCCCCATCCAATTAGGACTTCAATAAATGTTAAAGAAACTGTGGCCACAGCTGTCAGGCCATCATTGTAGAGGTGGAATCCCTCCACAGAATAGCCTGCAGCTACAGCTGTGGCCCTTTAGGACCCACGGCTCCAGGGGTGGGGGCAATTTAAGGAATCCTCGCTAGCCCTCCGACCTGCTGCCAGAAGGCCACCTCCAAGCACCTGCTGGGCTTCGGCCTCAGTGGGGGGCCTGTTTGCTATCGTGAAGATCCTTGCGGTGTCACCAATTTGCCACAAAGTTGGCAAATCTGATAAGATCACACAGAGCTGGGAATGCGCCAGTATTTCTAAAATTGAACCTCCCCCACTGCCCCCCACCTCCAATACTGTCTCTGAGCAGCTGAAATGATTCTGCCTACTGTGTGCAGGGTCCCTTAACACACTGTGCTGGCAGGCTGCACTGAGGTGATTTTAGCACCTCATTTGCATTGCAGATCTCGTAATATTGAGCACCCAACAGATTATTAATTACCTTGTGTATTTCCAGTGATTTCTTACCTGGAATTCCAGTGCATATTTGCAGTACTGCAGCAACTCTATTCAAATCTCTAACTTCAGACATATATATATTATGCATTATATATGGCACACGAACTTCAAAGTAAGTCACAAAACAAGAAAATACTAGGAGTATATAGATAATAAAACAAATTGTTATCAACAAAAATACATATTATGGGCTGGATTTTATGCAGGAGGCAGGGATCCCAGCACCAGGCCGAAAAGACGGGAGGAATCCCCACCTCTGCAGTTATACATCCTGCATTTTCTCTGAGCCCTGGAACCCTTTGGTCTTTTGGGGTCAAAGTTTAAGGAGGCGGGATCCCAATCCCTTTAAACACTTAGGGACGGGGATCCCACCCCCAAGAGCTGCCGTCTAATCAGTACTGGGAGCGGTGGCCACTGCGGGTACTGCAGAGCCCTCGGACCCAGGCACAGTGTTGGAACCCCAGACCTGAGTTAGGTGAGGTGGGGTTGCCAGGGCCAGTCTGGAAGGCCCCAGCAAGGGGGTTTGCGGGGGTGGGCGTTTGGTCCAGGGGCGGGGGATTCCCAGGGCTTTCCGTGGTTCCTGGGAGGGGAGTCCTCCGGGGGCCATAAATTGCCCACAAAGGAGAGATCGCCCCCAAGCCCTCGTTTTGCAAGGCGTTCCCCCCGTGCAGGGGAGGCTCCCCTCACCACTGGTAAGATCCCAGGGGCGGCAGGTAGAGGCCCTTAATTGCCGTCAATAGGCCACCTTAGGTCTTCAATTGACCTTGGGGCGGGAAGGCCAACATCGATCTATCCCACCCCCAGGACTATCCGGCCCAGCAATCCTGGTATCTGGTTCCATGACGGCTGCTGCCGTTCCGATTCTCTGGCCACGCCATCCCCCAGCCATGGAACCTGATGTTGGGCTGGGAAGAAAATCCAGCCCATGTATAATTTTATCTTTAATAAAAGCAAAATACTGCGGGTGCTGGAAATCTGAAATAGAAACAAGAAATGCTGGAAATACTCAGCAGGTCTGGCAGCATCTGTGGAGAGAGAAGCAGAGTTAACGTTTCAGGTCAGTGACCCTTTTTCAGAACTGTTTAAGGTCAGAACTGTTCAGAACAGTTCTGAAGAAGGGTCACTGACCTGAAACGTTAACTCTGCTTCTCTCTCCACAGATGCTGCCAGACCTGCTGAGTATTTCCAGCATTTCTTGTTTATATTATAATTTTATCTTTATTTTCTTTCATTTGTTACAGCCACATGGTGAGGAGTGTGGGTGCTTTCCACTGTTCAACTCTCACCTGACTGCAACAAGCATTTTTTTGTTTTTAGGGTTTAACCCCATTTTTGTTTTATTTGTCAACTAAACAGGCAGTGACAAATTTTCTTGTAGGTTTAAAACAGAGGATTAATTATTCATTGAGCAATATGCCTTATCTCGAAATTGTCACAACTGTACCCACTCACGCATTCTCTCGCACACACACAGACACAAAACATACACACAAGAAGAGACAAATAGAGAGGAAAGGGGGTGAGTGGTTTTCAGGTGATGTAGGGTTTCGGGTTCACAGTAAACCCGTTGAATTCTCTCAGAAGTCAAGATTTCGTTGCTTGCAGGCCTGAGGTGTTTATAGATTTGTCTCTTGGTTGAAAGTTTAGTTTGAAGACCGTGAATCACTTCCAACTGCACTGCTGCATAAGTTAAAAATGTAGAATTTACAGCAGGGCGTCTCCCTTCTGGCTTGCTGGATTTTCTCCCGGCTATTAGCTGGACAAGCTGTTAGGTGATGCTTCTTTCTGGCAGTCTCTGTCTCTCTCTTTTTAAGGCAAAAAGTTTTGGTCTCCCCCCATGCTGATCACACAATGGCCCAGGATGAGAATAATCCAATTATGATGTTTTCACTTCATACCTTCTTTGTTTCAGTAGAACCCTTCAATACAGGAATGTTTCAGGATGGGTTCAGCATGGGTGCAATTAACACCTCTTAGCTTTGAAGGTATTCTTTTGTTCGTAGCAGCCAGTAGACAATCTGAATATGCAAAGTCGGGTCTTTACCTTCGGTAGCCATTTTGGAGCATATTGTTCACTTTTGTTTAAAAGAAAGGTCCATTTTTATAACTCTTCAGGTTGATGTCTTGTAGTTTCAATCACTGCACTTCTCGTAAGTATGGCACCTCCCCCAAAAGGAAAAAAATAAATTCCTCTGATTTCATTTTTTTATGTTTTATTTGGAAAGAAAGTAGATATAGAGTCACACCACTGCACACATTCATTTCATTCACTCCTCAATCTTACAACTGCTACAGTTGGCATTACCTGTACTAGCCATTTCATGTTCAAGTTTGGATTTTATTTCATCATTCTTCCTTTGGGTGAGGTACCATTTAAAAATTGCTTTTCCTTTGGTTACGTGTTATCAAATGGAATTTTAGTTTCGCTAGCATCAGTTTGGGAACATAGAATTACAGAATCACAAAATTGTTACAGCACAGAAGGAGGCCATCATGTCTGCAGCAACTCTCCTAATGAGCAATTCACCTAGTGCCATTCCCCTGCCTTCTCCCCGTAACCCTGCACATTCTTCTTTTTTGTATAACAGTCTGATTTCCTTTTGAATGCTTCAATTGAACCTGCTTCCACTGCACTGTCAGGCAGTGCATTCCAGATCTTAACCACTCGCTGCGTGAAAAAGGTTTTCCTCATGTGGCTTTTGCTCCTTTTACCAATTGCTTTAAATCCATGCCCTCTCGTTATCAATCCTCTCATGAGTGGGAACATATTCACTCTATCCAGACCCCTCATGATTTTGAATGCATTAATCTCAATAAGCATGAGATTGTTGGTGAAGCTTGGAGTATGCAAATTTCTCTTACTGCATTGTTCTCAACGAGAGGCAAGTTTCCTTGTCTGTACAAAGTTTAACCCCTTAACTGCTATTTCCACAACACATGGCTTTAACAATTCAGATTCTGACACATCAATAGTTCTTATTTCTAGGGTGATAGTGGGTGAGAAATAGTTTTTAGCCCCTGTGAGGCATCTGGGATTTCTTCCTGCCCCTTGCTGTTGCTGAGTTCTGAATCTGAATTTTTGGGTTTGATTAGCTTTGGATTTGGGACCTGATCATTTGATTCTTCAGTGGTGTTCTGACTGAGGTGGGAGGAGTGCGCTGTCTTTTCTAGTTCCACTTCTCCACAGGTCACAACATATATTTAAATGTTGTACCCAGTTACCGATACAGTCAATCATAGACTACTCTTTATCCCAGTCTATAGCCTCATGTTCAACAGTGAAAAACAAAAAGTATCCAGAAAAATTAGGAGAAAAAATGGGGAAAAAAGTGTTCAGGTGCCTATCCAGTAAACATAAACTAAAGGAGATAAATCCTAACTTAACTTGACACCTGACCTGCTGCCTATTTCCTTTGCACTCTACCTGTTGATGTGTTGTCATCAGTATTACTTCAGCTATAACCTGTTGCTCTTTCCTCACATATGTAACATCCCATTTCCAGGCCTTCTGTTCTGTATTGGGCTTTAATCCAAAGTTATCTTCTTGCTTCTGGTCCCTTCCAGTTGCCTCTGGACCTTCACTCCTCAGCCCACAAACAATGCTTGAGAAATCTACTGGTAAATAAAGCAAACTATTTGGAGGCCCCTTTAACATATCCTCATGGTTGTGAATCAGTTGAGTAAGACTGAGTCTTAGGAGGACTAGCAAATGTAATATGGTAAAAGGATTGCATCCATCTGACATTAGGAAGCAGTAGACCTACTTTCTCATCCCGTAAATGCAATAATTTCAGCCAAAGGCAAAGTTTTTATTGAGCTCAGTAAATGTTAATTAGGTACATAGATTTGGGCCATCTGAATCAGAGTTAAGACTCACAAGGAAAGATGTTGATCCTAATTATTCAATTTAAGCTGTAGGGAGTTAGGGTCCTCTCACAAGATTAGCACAAAGTGATTTGAATAATCTTGGAAAATGTGCAAAATGCAAGTTAGTGAGATATGTGGCAACCTAATTTTCTATGTATTAAAAGCCTAGATTGGACTAATGGAATAGCAAAACAGATGTGATATCCAGTAAGAATATTTATCAGGAGTGTATAATCTTCCTGGAATTAAATGTTTGGTATCCAGAAAGAATTCCAAATGGAAATCATGATACCGCTGTCTACCTTGAATGAGACTATGTTTTTCCTTTCCAGATGTAAGTGTTGGGCCAATAGCCTGATGGGGAGATTGAGTACCAGCAATGACAATGAAGTCAATCTACCTTGTCAGATGTGGGTTGAAGGTTGCAAGGTGGTTATTACCTGAAAAAGCTGCAGCCCCAGTGTCAGGATAATGTCACTCAATAACATAGCTGCCGACTGCTCTGGACCTCACTGAGGTGACAGCTTAGACTTTAAAGAAGCAAATCCTAAGTCATAGAGTCATAGTCATAGAGAGATAAAACACCTAAACAGGCCCTTCAGCCCACCGAGTCTGTGCCGACCAACAACTACCCATTTATACTAATCCTACATTAATCCCATATTACCTACCACATCCCCACCTTCCCTCAATTCTCCTACCACCTACCTACACTTGGGGCAATTTACAATGGCCAATTTACCTATCAGCCTGCAAGTCTTTGGCTGTGGGAGGAAACCGGAGCACCCGGCGGAAACCCACGCGGTCACAGGGAGAACTTGCAAACTCCGCACAGGTAGTACCCAGAATTGAACCCGGGTCGCTGGAGCTATGAGGCTGTGGTGCTAACCACTGCGCCTAGATTTTTGCTAATTGTTGGATCCAAATTTTCCTCACTCTCACCACTTTGAAGCTAGTCAGATGACGCGTTCGAAATCCATTCCGCCTGAACCCATCCGCATTTGTGGGATTGGGTACATTAGGTGCAACAAATCACAGGCACCTGAAATCTCAGGTGGAAATCCAAACGCAGTCGTGGTATACCTAAAAACAGCAGCTAGACAGCCTCCAGACCCTAGAGTCTCCTGATGACCCTATAAAAAGTTTCCACTTAATGTTGTTGGACTCCTTGTTCTTGTACCCAGAGTACATTCTATGCACTTGCTACTCTCAGTGCTTCTTTCAAGTGGTGTTCAAAATGGCTAGTCAGTTACATTGGGTGGGCCACATCGTCTACACACCTGACACAAGACTCCCAAAAAAAAGCTTTCTACTCCAAGCTCCATCACAGCAAGAGGTTACCAGGAGGGCAGAGGAAAAGCTACAAGGATGTCCTTAAAGCCTCCGTAAAAGAATGTGACATCTCCACCGATTTGTAGGAATCTCTTGCCTGACACCATCCAAAATGGAGAAGAAGCATCCGCGAATCTGCTAGCCAGTTCAAACAATGTCGAAATGCTCAGGCAGCGACCAAGTGCAAACAGCGGAAGGAGCGCGCGGCAATTTGAGGATCCCATTCACTCGCCTCACCAAGCACCACCTGCCCCAACTGTGGCAGATTGTGCAGATCCAGAATTGGACTATTCAGTCACCTAAGGACCCACAACCCTGGAGTGGAAGAAAGTCATCCTCGTTCCTGAGGGACCGCCTAAGAAGAAGAAGTTCAAATGGAGGAGCAGAGATTCATCAGTTAAGGGAGGGCAGTAGGTGGCAATCAGCAAGAGGTTTTCTTACCTATGTTTGATCTGATGCCATAAGACTTCATGGAGTCCAGAGTCAATCTTGAGACTCCCAGGGTTACTCCCTCGGTCTGTCCTACCAGTGGGTCAGGACATATCCGGGGATGGTGATGGAGGAGTCTGAGACATTGGCTATGAGGTATGATTCTGTGAGCATGACTATGTCAAGCTGTTGCTTGACTAGTCTATGGGATAGCTCTCCAAATTTTGCCACAAGTCCCCAGATGTTATTGAGGAGGACTTTGCATGGTCGACTGGGCAGGGTGTGCCTTTGTCATATCCGTGTCTAGATCGATGCCGGGTGGTTTTGTTTTATTCTTATTTGCTTTTTTTTAAAATAATGGTTTGATACAACTGAGTAGCTTGCTAGGCCATTTCATAGGGTGGTTAATAGTCAACCACATTGCTGTGGGCCTGGAGTCACATGTAGGCCAGACTGGGTAAGGTTGGCAGATTTCCTTCCCTAGAGGACATTATTGAATCAGATGGATTTTCATGATAATCTGATAGTTTCATGGCCACCATTACTGGGACTAGCATTTTATTCCAGAATTATTAATTAATTGAATTTAAATTCCCCATTTACCATGGTGGGAGCATTAGTCCAGGGCTCTGGATTACTAGTCCACTAACATTACCATTCTGCTACTGTTCCCTTAAAGCAAGTACTCAGTTATTCCCAGTTTGAAGGTGGTTATTAATAGGTCATAAAGTTAATGGGGTTGAATTTCCCATTGTCCGTATAACATTGACAGAAGAACCGTTGTTTATGCTGTTTTTTGGGGGTTTCCACTGAAGGTACTTTGGTCGATCAGTTGACCTCCATAAGAATTTAATGCCAATCAGTTTAGTTGCCATTTTTCAAAAGAAGTTGGCGGATTGGAAGGTATTTCAAATGCCAGATCAGAAACAAAAACGGCAATGGAATGACAGCCTTTCTCTTTTTATACACTTCTTACACTTTGAAGTGTGATATCTGATATCTGATATCCCATGGACAATCTCAAAACTCTTATATCAATAGATTTAACATTGAAATGCACAGCCCTCTGGTACCCTGTAACTCCAGCAGGAGTGTACTGGAGGGTCCACAAATTAGACCAGAGCCTGGCCAATACCAGGTCTTGGCCTTAAGTTGGGATTTGGAGAGGAATTGTTAATTAGCAGTACAGTTGTGAAGAAAGGTCATTGCTGTGAAAAGTTAGCCTTGATAGTAACTGTTCCCCCTCCCCCAAAGATGGGTGGACAAGGGTCTGGGGGGTGGGTAAAAGACTTAAATACAGGGAATGCTTTGCCAACACACAGCAAATGCACCTGCTGCCATTGTTATGGTGGTGCATATTGTGGAGTCCGAGTAGAGAGGCGGGATGCTTCATGAGCATATTTAAATTGCAATGTAATTGGGAGCCCAATTTAAAATTCACTGCTATTGTGCATGGTTCCCAGGGGTCAGGAATCACAGCTGTGAAAGGTACGCAGCAACTGTCGGCTCCACAAGGTAAATGCCTATTCAGTACTCCTTGTGGGCCAATACTCCCACCGGCCCTTCAAGGAACCGTGCCTCCCTGGGCCTTTATATCATTGCCAGGGACTGTCCTCAAGGGTCACCAGTGGTAGTCTCCTGCCGCTGGTGGGCCTCCCTGTCTGTTGACTAGCCTACCCATTTGACTGGCTCCTGGGCAGGACATGGTGCTAAGAAATGTCAATGAACTCCTGCTGTTAAGTTTGGCAGTACCTCCATGTCCCCAAACTAGCCCGGGTTCTTTGGGTGTTTTCAGCTTCACCCACTGCCTCCCCACCTCCCCGTAAATATTGGGGCCATTGACTCTACTTCTCTCTCTACAGATGCTGCCTGCTGCCTGACTGATTGAGGGTTCCCAGCATTTTCCGTTTTTATTTCAGATTTCTAGCATTCTAGTATTTTGCTTCTGGTTTTTTATATATTGCCCTTGGACCTTTTCAGGGGAGTATAGTCACATGATTGAAACATCTGCTAATGATCTGGAAGTATCTTTGTAAAAGAGATAGCTCTCATAAAAAAGAGGGCAACAACTATAAAGTATCAAAATACTTTCTGTGATCCAAAGTTTCACTTCCTCATGTATATGTGGAAGTATTAGTGAGGTCGTAGAGCAGTGCATTCAACTCCACTGAGCTCAGTGGTGGCAATATGATTATGGAGCCAGGAACGAAGGCAGCAGTTTTCACAAGGAGACTGCTGGAAAAAAGAGGCACAGCTTAATCATCTTTTCCACTGGGAGTTCTGGAGTTTGCTCAATGATGCTAGCTTTTAATTCCAGGTGAGAACTGGGAATAATCCTGGTGCCAGAGAGCAAGGAACTTGAATGAAAAAAAATTACAATTCACTGGCTTAGAAATTCAGGCACTCCCTTTCTTGAGAGTATGGCAGTGGTGGTGGGGGGGTGTGGTGTGCACAAGGTACAATCAGTGTGCCTGAATAGTGAGGCCCGAGGGGCCACAATATTGGGCCTTGAGCCGCATTTCTATCGAGTTAGCAATTTGCCAGAAAATTTACATTTGAGATCGGGCTGCTGTGGGCCTCTCTAGCCCTCAGATAAGTGAAGAAGGGTGGCCAATCTGCTGTGACTGGGGTTGTTCTATCGGGTGTCAGGCCAGGGTTGGGTGATTGGCCCTCAGACTGGGATTGGGTGATTGGGCCTCAAGCTGGGATTGGGTATTTTGGCCTCTGGCTGGCATTGGGCAATCAAGTCTCAGGCTAGAGTTGGGCGATTAGGCCTCAGGCCGGGATTGGGTGATTGGGCCTCAGGTTGGATAATCGGGCCTCCAGGCTAGGATTGGCTAATTGGCCCCAGGCTGCGATTGGGTGATCAGGCCTCAGGCCTCAGGCTTGGGTGAGAGGTTGGTAGCCGGGGAGGTGGGATGAGGGGGTTGACACCCTGCTCGTCCGCTCCTCCTTGCTCCAAATCCAGGTAGGTCTGGAGGTCCTCTTGCTGGTGAGTGCCACGTTGTGCTGTATGAGTTCGGTGCATGCTGGGAATTCGAAAATCAAAGATGCGCAGCATGCTAGTTTAAATAAATGTTTCTGCCTTTTAAATGTTGCCGACGAACGTCCCTACTGTCAGTGCCTCCATCTTCTCCTATATGGCAGTGGTACATTTCCAGATAGAAATCTGTGCATGCTACCTTACTCCATATTGGGAGCTTAGCAGGTCAGTTCATGTCGAGTATCTAGGCAACTGACTCCCAAGTAAAGGGAGTAACATGTGTATAGGAAGTGATTTGCGCTTTTAATTTTGTTAATTTTATTTTAATAGGAAAATATTTGTCTGTAAATTCACTTTTGTAGCTTTGCTGGAGAGGGAGAAGTTTTAGAATCAGAGGATTGGAGTTGTTCCACAAGAGAGAGAGAGAGGACAGAGATTAGAGAGTGGAAAGAGACAGAGACAGTTAAAATTGTCTTGCTTGCATTTTGCTCTGCAGCTGACCCCAATGTTTCACCCTCGTATCAACTTCAATGTTGTTTACAAGGCATAACAAAAATAATCCTCTCTGCAGCCATGATATTTATATGGCTATATTAAAAATGGCACGCACTCATTAAATGAAACAATTTATGAGCTCCCTTGGTGATCCCAATTGTCAATTATTATTTAATATTAACAAGAAAGAAAGGAAGAATTGTTTTTATATAGCCCCTTCCTCATCCTCTGGACATCCAAAAACACTTCACTGTTACTACGTTAGTAAACATACCCTTTTGATTCCATAAGAACTGAAAATTGTACCTGCTCTTAAATATCAAATTCATGTACAGCTCTCATATTTATGATCTTATGTTATCAGAATTCAAATGGGTTTATGGCTTGAAATTCTGTGGACCTGTGATCTGAGCAAATATGCCAGAATCACGCTTGCCAGGAACCTCTGCTTGCTAACTCTGGTGCACTATGGGTGCACATAGTACACTAGCCATATAAGGGAGGCCAGGAAGTTTGGTGCATGGTGTTGATCTGGGCTCCCCTCCCAGCAACAACATAATGTTGAGCCTTGCAGCTTCCTTGGCAAGGGCACCACAGACCTCAATCCCGTGTAGAACCTCAGATACACCCAACTTCCGCCTGTGTTGGTGAGGTACGCCTCGTCTCCTCCGAGAAAAGAATAGAGAATAGAAAGCCAGGCTGTGAAAAAAATATTTGTAGTCCCCAGCCCTAGTTCTCCCCTTTTCCTCAGCTCTTTTTGATGGCAAAGTTTGGGCTGAGCAAAGATTCTTCCCCTCCAACAGGTGATTCCCAAAATGTTCTGCAATGAAGGCTAAGACCTGGTGACTTTCCAATCATTGCAGAATGCATCTGATGAAGTTAGAGTGGGAATGCACTGAATGGCCAGCAATTTTCCGAGCCTGTATGTACTTTTTAAAAAACAAAATAACACTTGAGGAGTGTTTGATGCACATTTTGTCCCTCTGTTTGTCATTCCTATATCCCATTGAAATTGTCAAAATATTTTTTCTGCTGGTCAAATAGAATCATAATTGGAAATACATAGGCACAAACCAACAACAAAATGAACCTTTCAATCAGTGAGCAAATAGTGAACAAAAATCCACAGCCATTCCAACATACTCAGGCATAACTGTGGGCAGGAAATGAAACCGGATGGACCACCCAGCAGTGACCAAGGCACTAAAAATGACAATGGCAAACCCAGCCCTGTCGACCCTGCAAAATCCTCCTTACTAACATCTGGGGGCTGGTGCCAAATTTGGGAGAGCTGTCCCACAGACTAGTCAAGCAACAGCCTGACATAGCCATACACACAGAATCATACCTTATAGGCAATGTCCCTGACACCGCCATCACCATCCCCGGGTATGTCCTGCCCCACCAGCAGCTCAGAGCGAGCAGAGGTGGCGGCACAGTGGTATACAGTCGGGAAGGAATTGCCCTGGGAGTCCTCAACATTGACCACTGGACCTCATGAAGTCTCATTGCATCAGGTCAAACATGGGCAAGGAAACCTCCTGCTGATTTCTGCCCACTGCCCCACTCAGCTCATGAATCAGTACTCCTCCATGTTGAACATCACTTGGAGGAAGGACTGAGGGTGGCAAGGGCGCAGAATGTACTCTGGGTAGGGGACTTCAATGTCCATCACCAAGAGTGACTCAGAAGCATCACTACTGATCGAGCAGGCCAGTCCTAAAGGACATAGCTGCTAGACTGGGTCTGCGGGAGGCGTTGAGGGAACCAACAAGAGGGAAAAACATACCTGACCTCGTCTTCACCAATCTGCCTGCCGCAGATGCATCTTTCCATGACAGTATTGGCAGAAGTGACCACCGCACAGTCCTTGTGCAGACAAAGTCCCGTCTTCACATTGAGGATACCCTCCATCGTGTTGTGTGGCACTACCACCGTGCTAAATGGGATAGATTTCGATTAGATCTAGCAATGCAAAACTGGGCATCCATGAGGCGCTTTGGGCCATCAGCAGCAGCAGAATTGTATTCAATCACAATCTGTAACCTCATGGTCCGGCATATCCCCCACTCTACCATTACCATCAAGCCGGGGGATCAAACCTGGATCAATGAAAAGTGCAGGAACACATGCCAGGAGCAGCACCAGGCATATCTCAAAATGGGGTGTCAACCTGGTGAAGCTACAACCCAGGATTACCTGCACTCCAACCAGCAAAAGCAGCATGCAATAGACAGAGCTAAGCGATCATGGAACCAATGGATCAAATCTAAGCTCTGCAGTCATGCCACATCCTGTCGTGAATGGTGGTGAACAGTTTAACAACTAACTAGAGGAGGTGGCTCCACAAATATCCCCATCCTCAATGATGGGGGAGTCCAGCACATTAGTGCAAAAAATAAGGCTGAAACATATGCAACAATCTTCAGCCAGAAGTGCCAAGTGGATGATCCATCTAGGCCTCCTCCTGAAGTCTCCAGCATTACAGATGCCAGCCTACAGCCAATTCGATTCACTCCGTGTGATATCAAGAAACGACTGCAGGCATTGGATACTGCAAAGACTATGGGCCCTGACAACATTCCGGCAATAGTACTGAAGACCTGTGCTCCAGAACTTGCCGCGCCCCTAGCCAAGCTGTTCCAGTACATCTACAACACTGGCATCTACCTGGCAATGTGGAAAATTGCCCAGGTATGTCCTGTACACAAAAAGCAGGACAAATCCAACCCGGCCAATTACCGTCCCATCAGTCTACTCTCAATCATCAGTAAAGTGATGGAAGGTGTCATCAACAGTGCCCTCAAGCAGCACTTGCTCAGCAATAACCTGCTCAGTGACGCTCAGTTTGGGTTCCGCCAGGGTCACTCAGCTCCTGACCTCATTACAACCTTGGTTCAAACATGGACAAAAGAGCTGAACTCAAGAGGTGAGGTAAGAGTGACTGCCCTTGACATCAAGGCAGCATTTGACTGAGTATCGCATCAAGAGCCCGAGCAAAACTGAGGTCAATGGGAATCGGGGAAAACCCTCCGCTGGCTGGAGTCATACCTAACGCAAAGGAAGATGGTTGTGGTTGTTGGAGATCAATCATCTGAGCTCCTGGACATCACTGCAGGAGTTCCTCAGGGTAGTGTACGAGACCCAACCATCTTCAGCTGCTTCATCAATGACCTTCCTTCAATCATAAGGTCAGAAATGGGGATATTCGCTGATGATTGCACAACATTCCGAACCATTTGTGACTCCTCAGATACTGAAGATTCTACTGTGTAGAAATGCAGCAAGACTTGGACAATAGCCAGGCTTGGGCTGATAAGTGGCAAGTAACATTCGCACCACACAAGTACCAGGCAATGACCATCTCAAACAAGAGAGAATCTAACCATCTCCCCTTGACATTCATTGGCATTATTATTGCTGAATTCCCCACTATCAACATCCTGGGGTTACCATTAACCAGAAACTGAACATTTAAATACTGTGGCTACAAGAGCAGGTCAGAGGCTAGGAATCTTACGATGAGTAACTCACCTCCTGACTCCCCAAAGTCTGTCCAACATCTACAGGACACAAGTCAGGAGTGTGATGGAATACTCTCCACTTGCCTGAATGGGTGCAGCTCCAACAACATTCAAAAAGCTCGACACCATCCAGGACAAAGCAGCCTGCTTGATTGGCACCCCATTCACAAACATTCACCCCCTCCATCACAGATGCACAGTGGCAGCAGTGTGTACCATCTACAAGATGCACTGCAGCAATGCACCAAGGCTCCTTAGACAGCACCTTCCAAACCCATGACCTCTATCACCTGGAAGAATAAAGGCAGCAGAGGCATGGGAACACCACCACCTGCAAGATCCCCTCCAAGACACACACTATCTGACTTGGAACGAGATTGCCGTTCCTTTACTGCTGCTGGGTCAAAATCCAGGAACTCCCTTCCTAAAAGCACTGTGGGTGTACCTATCCCACATGGACAGCAGCAGTTCAAGAAGGCGGCTCACCACCACCTTCTCAAGGGCAATTAGGGATGGGCAATAAATACTGTCCTAGCCAGCGATGCCCACATCCCATGAATGAATAAAAAAAAGGAAAATTCAATTCCAGTATTGTTATTTTGAAGCTTCATGCTCTAGTCTACTCCTTCTCTCTTAACGTCACACAGCTGACTACAGCTTCACCACCATGAAGGACCCGCCGTTATTTAAATGCACCATCAACTACTTACACGTTAGTTTCTGGAGTGGTCTGGCTGCTGCGGAAATACTTTTTTGGTGACTGAAGGATTTGCGCATAAATCTAGACATGGGTGGTCTCTTAGGCCTACCTCTTGACATTGAGCATACCTGAGAGAATGAGCAGAGGTCACACAGAGCAGGACAAGCTGCTGGAAGAGGGAGGAGGGATGAAGGGATCTCAGCAGGAGGTTGTATCAGAGCAGTTCCGTTGGAGAATAGATTGCAGGAATGCTGTGACACCCTGGAAGCTCCTTTGCACATTTGTATCAAGAACAATGATGCAGCGTTCAGATGTTGGCTGCCATTTATGCTGTGATGTAAGCTGTGACATTAGCCATGAGTCACAACATCATGGTTGGTTCCACAAGTGAGCTCATGGAGGTGGCCACCACTTCCATGTTAAAGAAGGATCTCCAAGCTCTGTGCAAAGCCCTGTGCCAAGTTGGTGCTAGACTGTATACTCCTTGACTGTGAGCGCAGGCTTTCCGGTGCACCCAGCATTTGGGTATGTACACACATCAGCCTACTTTTGTAGCTGGTCCATCAAAGGCAGCATCTCTGAGTCCTCTGCAGTAGAACAACATATGAACATACGTACAAACATACATACATATGAACATATGAATTAGGAGCAGGAGTAGGCCACTCAGCCCCTCGAGCCTGCTCTGCCATTCAATAAGCTCATGGCTGAACTGACTACTCCACATTACCACCTACCTCCGATAACCTTTCACCCCCTTGCTTATCAAGAATCTATCTACCTCTGCCTTAAAAATATTCAAAGACTCTGCTTCCACTGCCTTTTGAGGAAGAGAATTCCAAAGACTCACGACCCTCTGAGAAACAAAATTTCTCCTCATCTCTGTCTTAAATGGCGACTCCCTTATTTTTAAACAGTGACCCCTGATTCTAGATTCTCCCACAAGGTGAAACATCCTTTCCACATCCACCCTGTCAAGACCCCTCGTGATCTTATATGTTTCAATCAAGTCACCTCTTACTCTTCTAAATTCCAGCGGATACAAGCCTAGCCTGTACAATCTTTCCTCATAAGACAACCCGCCCACAGGTTTGTGACCTTGCACTCTGGTGAGCTGGCTCCTGACCTATTCATTCCCCCTGCCCTGGCTGCAGTGCACATGTACCAGATGTCTCACCACGCACAGATCCTATCCCAATATTATCTTCTAAAATACGTGCAGTGTCTATATCTGAGCCAGTGGATGATTGTGAAATCGAGTGCTGGTGTGTCTTCATTTTAACTTGCTCTTTCTCTACTGCCTGGGCAGTTCTTGGGTATCTGAAAAGGAAAAGGGAAAGGTAAGGTTGTGGTATGGGGAGAGGGGAAAGTAAGTGCGCGCTTACACCATCAGCAGCTTCTCAGTCAGCAGAGATTGTGGGATGAGGGGGAAGTCGGTAGTGGAAAGGAGGATTAGGTATGCAGATACCCTTATCTTCAATCACTTCAGCCCCACCAGGAGCCATGACCTCAGTAATAGCCCTGCCCATAATGGCCAGCACCATCTCCTCCATGGGGGTTAAAATATACAAGGCTGCCTCTCCCACTATGGTTAGTTTCTGCTCCCTCTGGTTGTGCACCACCTTGTCGTGCAAGAGAGAGGGAAATGTATCAGTGAGTGTGGTGCAATCTGTTTCAGCAATGTGGCTGTTGTGGTTGAATAGCTGGCAGTGTGTGCAAGCTGTGAGATGTGGGTTGTAGCTTGCAGCAGTGCTAAATGTGTGAGGGTGAGTTGAAATATATAAATGTTAGGCATGGCTCCTGATTGATAGAGGTTGTTGGTGGGTGAGTAATGGCTGTTGAACATGGCATTCACAGACCTTCATCATCTGTGTGACATCATTAAACTTCTTCTTGCACTGCTTCTTGGGACTGCACTCCTGACATTAACTTTTCTGGCTATCTATTGCCACTGCCTTCTGACTATGCAACTGGAGGGTCTACTGCCTTTCTGAGGGTACGGAACATCTCTCCTCTGTTCCACCTCTTTAACCAAGACCTGCAGTACAGTGTCTAGAAATGCTGGTGAATGCTCTCTCCCATGGTCAATCATTGTTGATTGTTGCACAGCACACAATTCTCAATAATCTCAGCACCTCCAACTGTCACAATACACATCCCCTTGAAGAGGTGCAGGCTAGTTTTGTAGTGCAGGCTAACTTTAGGTACTGCTCGGCACCTAAGATATTAGACCTCCTGCTAATGCGTGCAGCCAACCAAGAGCATAGGGAACAGTGGCTGCACAAAGTTAGAGCCCTGTCTGGATTTCAGTAACGGGCACAGGTTAATTGTGCATCGTAATCCCTGAGCCCATTTTTGGGAGTTATCCAATTTAACCATGTCTGGCCTTCACTGGCACTCAGCATGTGGTCAGACCAGGTTGACAGTGGTGGAAGTGGGACTCGCCTGGGGTTCCAGGCTGAGATTGAGGACTTGACCTTCAAAGAGGTGGAAGTTTAAAAAAAATGTTACATTGTGGCCCTTTTGCCAAAGGAGTTGCAGGGGATAATATTATATTGTTTTCAAGGACCACCCACACTGTTCATGGGTAGCACTGTCCATTACACTTTCTGCGTTTCCCTGTATAGCAGACGTACTAAATGCACCTCCAGTGGTGCAGGCACTCCTCGTCTTTGGCAGTCTGATTAGTGACCCTCACCCTGACTCTGAAGAATATGCTAGGATCAGTGATGGAGCAGTAATTACCGGGAGCACTGGCCAGGGATTTGTGGCACCAGTATTAATTGCTTGACTTCAAAGTATTTTCCAATAGGTGACTCCTCACTGCTTGTGATTAATAGAATTGAAAACCAGAAAGGGTCTTGATCACCACACAGGGTATTTATTTGTAATCATACTATCTCAATCTAATTATTTATAATGTGGGTAAACTAGTGGAGAGACTAACAGAGCCGAGATCTGCTTAATTGCTTTGCAAAATAAAGAACAGTGTGACCTTGACTATATTTTCTGATCATGGGTTAGTTCAAATATACTTTATTTAACTTTTATAGCCAATGAAAATGTGCTTCGCAGCCAAAGTTAACTTCCACTTTTATTGAAAGTAGTAAATACGATGAATGCTGTTTTTATCACATGTGGCTTTCAATTTGATGATTTAACAATGAGTACTTTGAACTCAAGATAATTCTGTTAAAGTTCTTACAGATGTGAAACTAAAGCATCCAAAGCATGAGCAGAGTATGAATATATTATATCACATTAAGAGTTGTGTGAAATAGAATGTAACATTTCTCCCCCACCATTTCTTCAAGACTCTACTCTGAAGTTTTCATGCAGGCATTTTGAAATATTACAACCTAGAAATTCAGCCACGGAGTGCCTGTTAGCCACGAATAGGTTTTACTAAAGCCCCAAAAGAGCTGGCAGAAAATGCACACACTTACCACCCAGAACATAGGAACATTTAACCCCTTGAGCCTGTCCCACTGCCATTCAATAAAATCATGGCTGATCTGTGACCTAACTCCATAATCCCGTCTTTGCCTGATATCCCTTAATATAATTGGTGAACAAAAATCTATCAATCTCAGATTTAAAATTTGTAATTGAGCTAGCATTAACTGCCATTTGTGGAAGAGACTTCCAAACTTCTATCACCCTCTGGGCTGGATCTTTTAGTCCTGCCGCCAGGAGTGGTGGCGGGTGAGGAAAATGGCAGCCGTTTCGCGCGGGACATGTTCCATGGCACGGCCACGATTCTGTGGCAGGCGGCCACTTTACATATTCTTGGCAGCCGCCACCCACCCCCCCCGCCAATCACGTGACGGGGGAGGCATTGGCAATGCCATTCACAGCATCCCTGATGCGGAAGAAGGTGCTGCTGCCATTTTTAAAAGGCTGCCAGCCCTGCAGACAGTTCAGCAAAGTGCAGAGTTGTCCCTTCCACCCCTCCCCATACACAAAGTGCAGAGTTCACCCCTTCCCCACCTCGGTGGTGCCAGCTTTTGTTGGACGTGAAAGTGAAGGTACATAAGTGCCACTCGTCGTGCTGAGGATCGGGAACTGAAGGTATGATCGCTGTGGTTTAGATTTTAATCTATGCAACTTGGGTCCCGTCGTAGAGCGGTGGAGGGGCTGTCACGGAGCTTCCCCACCACCAGGAAGATCGGGCCTGGCAATCCCGGCTTCAGTTACCGTGGCAGCCACCGCCGCTTCGATTTTCCGGCTCCACCAACCACGGAACCCAACATGGGCCGGTGTGTAGAAGTGCTTCGTAATGTCACTCCAGAAAGGTCAAGCTCTAATTTTTAAACTATGATCCCGAGTCCTAGGGCTGAATTTTGAGCCTCCTCTGGGGCTTGGAACAGAGGCGGCAGGCACTAACAATTGCGCCGCTGGCCTGCACGCTGGTTCCCTGGCTCCATCCCACCCCTGGGCCATTTTCCTGGAGGCAGGATGAGGATACTGGGCAGCCAGGCTACCTGCTCACACATGGTGGGTTGCTGATTAAGCTTGTTAGCGGCCACTTAAGGCCAACTAAAGGAGGCAGACTGGGATTTTCCAGTCTGCCTCCAGCTTCCCGCAGGCAGCAGGGGACAGTTTAACTGCCTGGAGGCAACTTCCTGTTGGCTAACTGGAGTTGTGGGGCGGGGGAGGGGTGGCAGGTGGGGCAACGCTCCAGGCAGGCTTAGAAGCCCTCCCTGCCTGCATGCCTGGATGCAGCAGCAGCTGCAGGCCGCCCAGTAGGGGGGTTCACCCCGCACAGTGATGTCCTGGCTGCAAAGTCCATTTTTTATTTAAAGTTTGAAAAAGTTGGAGAGAGGGCACCTCCATTTTGAGACAGAGACATCTACTCCAGATGTATTCACTTGTGACAGTCTCGCTCTCTACAAACTCCCCCATATTGCATTCCAGGCTCACAAACTGATCCTCTGTATCTTAGTTTAGATTATTTATATTAATTGTAGCTACTTTTTAGCTTCTTGTAAGTTTTTGTTCCACTCTATTGCACAAAGCAGTAAAGCACTGGAAAAGAGAAGTTTTCCATATTTGGTAAGGACAAAAAACTGTTGTGCAGTGCATGTGCAAATAAAGAATTTAACATCCATATGCAGACCCACAGCACTGGCTGCACTCTGGAAAGCCATGTCCTGGGACCATCAGTTACCAACAAGGTAGTATATTTTCCTGAATATAGAGCTGGGAGGCACAGGAGTGCTCCTCCCAACCCCAAATTTAAAGACCTCAGGCCATCTACTTACCCTGCCCTCCCAAACTCAAATCTCTGTCTCTGATCCAGCCTCCAATCTCTCCCCTCTCAACCTCTGATCTGTCCCCCAATCTGACCTCTGATCTCACCCACCACCACCCCCCCCCCCACACCCCACCAAATCTGTACACATATCTTGTCCTGTAAGTAATAAATAACTAGTAAATTTAATATAAAATAAAAACAAGAAATGCTGGAAATACTCAGCCGGTCTGGTAGCATCTGTGGAGGGAGAAGCAGAGTTAACATTTCAGGTCAGTGACCCTTCTTCAGAACTGGTAAATATTAGAAATGTGAAAGGTTATAAGCAAGTGAAGTGAGGGTGGGGCAAGAGATAACAAAGGAGAGGGTGTAGATAGGACAAAGTCACAGAATAGCTGATCAGAAGGTCGTGGAGCAAAGGCAAACAATATGTTAATGGTGTGTTGAAAGACAAAGCATTAGTACAGATAGGGAGTTAACGGACTGTAAATTGAACAGCCGCAAGTACAAACATGAAAAAAACAGTGGGGAAGCAAACTGAACAAAGATGAAATAAAATAAACACAAAAATAAATAAATAAATATATAACAAAGAAAAAAGAACTAAAAATATAAGTAAAATGGGGAGCCTGTCATGCTCTGAAATTATTGAACTCAATGTTCAGTCCAGCAGGCTGTAGTGTGCCAAATCGGTAAATGAGATGCTGTTCCTTGAGATTGTGTTGATGTTCACTGGAACACTGCAGCAATCCCAGGACAGGATGTGAGCATGAGAGCAGGGGGGAGTGTTGAAATGGCAAGCAACCAGAAGCTCGGGGTCATGCTTTCGGACTGAGTGGAGGTGTTCCGCAAAGCGGTCACCCAGTCTGCGTTTCGTCCCCCCAGTGTAGAGGAGACCACATTGTGAGCAGCCAATACAGTATACTATATTGAAAGAAGTACCAGTAAATCGCTGCTTCACCTGAAAGGAGTGTTTGGGGCCTTGGATAGTGAGGAGAGAGGAGGTAAATGGACAGGTATTACACCTCCTGCGATTGCAGGGGAAGGTGCAGTGGGAAGGGGATGAAGTGGTGGGGGTAATGGTGGAGCGGACCAGGGTGTCGCAGAGGGAACGATCCCTTCGGAATGCTGGCAGGGGAAGGGAGGGGAAGATGCGTTTGGTAGTGGCATCACGCTGGAGGTGGCGGAAATGGCGGAGGATGATCCTTTGGATGTGGAGGCTGATGGGGTAGAAAGTGAGGACAAGGGGAACCCTGTTGCAGGAAGGAGGGAAAGGGTTGAGGGTAGAGATGCGGGAAATGGGCCAGTTGAGGGCCCTGTCAACCACAGTGGGGGGAATCCTCGGTTAGGAGAAAGGAAGACATATCAGAAGCGCTGTCATGGAAGGTAGCATCATCAGAGCAGATCCGTCGGAGACGGAGAAACTGGGAGAATGGAATGGAGTCTTTACAGGAGACTGGGTGTGAAGAAGTGTAGTTGAGGTAGCTGTGGGAGTCGGTGGTCTTATAATGCATATTAATAGACAGCCTATCACCAGAGACGGAGACAGAGAAGTCGAGGAAGGGAAGGGAAGTGTCGGAGATGGACCATATCCAAAGGATCATCCTCCGCCATTTCCACCACATCCAGCATGATGCCACTACCAAACGCATCTTCCCCTCCCTTCCCCTGTCAGCACTCCGAAGGGATCGTTCCCTCTGTAACATCCTGGTCGACTCCTCCATTACCCCCACCACTTCATCCCCTTCCCATGGCACCTTCCCCTGCAATCACAGGAGGTGTAATACCTGCCTATTTACCTCCTCTCTCCTCACTATCCAAGGCCCCAAACACTCCTTTCAGGTGAAGCAGCGATTTACTTGTACTTCTTTCAATGTAGTATACTGTATTCCCTGCTCACAATGTAGTCTCCTCTACATTGGGGAGACGAAACGCAGACTGTGTGACCACTTTGCGGAACACCTCCGCTCAGTCCGCAAGCAGGACCCCAAGCTTCCGGTTGCTTGCCATTTCAACACTCCCCCTGCTTTCATGCTCACATCTCTGTCCTGGGATTGCTGCAGTGTTCCAGTGAACATCAACGCAAGCTCGAGGAACAGCATCTCATTTACCGATTAGGCATGCTACAGCCTGCTGGACTGAACATTGAGTTCAATAATTTCAGAGCATGACGCACTCCCCATTTTACTTTTATTTTTAGTCATTTTTTCTTTTCTCTTATTTATTTATTTATTTATTTATTTACTTTTCAAAAAAAAAAATGTTTGTGTTTATTTTATTTTATTTCATCTTAGTTTGTTCAGTTTGCTCACCCATTGTTATTTTCATGTTTGTACTTGCGGCTATTCAATTTTCAATCCGTTAACCCCCTATCTTTACTAATGCTTTGTCTTTCAACACACCATTAACATATTGTTTGCCTTTGTTCCATGACATTTTGGTCGGTTATTCTCTGTGACCTTCTCCTTTATTATCTCTTGCTCCCCCCTCCCTCCCCCACCCCTCCCCTCCCCCCCCCCCCCCACCCCGCTTTACTTGCTTATAACCTTTCACATTTCTAATATTTGCCAGTTCTGAAGAAGCGTCTCTGACCCGAAACATTAACTCTGCTTCTCTCTCCATAGATGCTGCCAGACCTGCTGAGTATTTCCAGCATTTCTTGTTTTTATTTCAGATTTCCAGCATCCGCAGTATTTTTCTTTTATTATAGTAGATTTAATACACTGTCAAATCCACCAGTATTATCCATGTCAGAAAAATGATACAAACACATCTAGTTTTCCAAATAGCTGAGACCCACAATGTAATTTGTAGATTTTCTCTGGAGTCTACACTGGAGTCTGAAGAAATTAAAACCAGCACTTTGCTGATTCACACTTCCTTTCTTGGGTCTGGATTATGGAATTGTGTGGAATTAGGCTCAGCATGAGATTGAAGATCCCTGCATTCCATCCTAATTTGTGTAACACACAATCAGAGTGGAAAATGTCAGCAGCTAAACACAACTCACAGGGCAAAAGCACAAATATCTCAGAATGCGACTCAAGATGCAATGTTGCTAGGGTTGCTATGGATGGTGCAGAAGGAATTTAAATTTTAAATTCCCTGACCGTCCTCCGGATGAAGGCTGAGAGACCGTCCAAAACTGTTTTAATGACTCTCAGTCCACAAACTTGGCTGGAGTCTGAAACATTTCCTTGAGGTGCTAGATGTCCTGCTCACTACACTTGCACTGGCTTTACAGCTGATCTTAAAAACGAGGAAACTATGTTTTCTATCTTGCTCTACACTGTTGGGGGATAACTATCTCCTTTGTAAACATATGAATAAATCGAGTCATGTACATTTCAGCAGTTTGAAGATGTGTCTGGAGCATTCCTCGGCTACCTCGGAATCCCATCTGATGTGTCCCTGATATGTTCAGTGGGATCCATATCAACTGGGAGCAGGTGTAAGTTCTATTCCAGGCCTAGTGTTGGCCACACCACCAGAAAAGGAAGGATTGATCACCATTCCAGATTGGTCCTTCTGATTAGTGAAGGCAAAAAAAAAGTGGACCTTTCTGTTCAGCCCACTCCAAACCACCATTTCTCTCTCATGGAACAGTGTGGTGCCAATTGACTTTCTGGTGGTGGGCCAATAAGGCAGGATCCACAGAAAACCTTTTTTCTAACCACACCCTTCAGATTTTTAACATTAATCCTAAACTTATGTTCCCTTGTAATCTATTCACTAACCAATGGAGCTAGTGGGAATAAACAGGGGTGTGAAAAGGGAGATCGTTAATCGAGCACTCATCATACGACTTCCCAATAATCCTTTTATTTTAGTAAATTTATTGAAGGAAGTCCTAGCTTTTCAAATCCTTCATAACGACATCTTCTGGTCCTTGGTTGCATGCTAGTAAATGAGTGCAGTTTCCTATCTGAAATAGATAGCCCAAAACTGCACAAAGCACTCTAGTCTAACTAATGGGTTGAATCTTGCTGCAGCAGATGGCATGCCTTGTTAGACATTTTTCCGCACATTTCAGGTTAATTTTTTTTGCACTGTAACTTGCTGGAAGTGCAAGCTGATAGTGGTGTGACAAGAGCAACAGGGCATATAGGATCTCGGTGAATGACGGAACCAAACATGTAACTCCTTTAGCAATGAGATGTAAGAATTGAAAAAGAAACAACTGAGAAGGAGGATGAATTAATTTCAAATCATAAAGAACATTAAAGAGAGAGCAGCTAAGATTGGATTAAGAGAGAGATAAAATAAGGCAGGAAGTCTGCACTGAGTGTTGATGGAGGGCATAGAGTGTGAAGAAGGGTGTGTGGTAAATTAATGGTTTTAGGGGTTAATCTCTTTGAAGTCTAGTTTTGTTTTGTTTACATTTAGCAATTAATTGAAATTACTGTTTAAGTTAAGAGGAAAGTTAAGTTTCTTACAGTTTTAAACGGGGATATACAAGCTCTCTGAGAGTAGCTGTGGCTAGTTAATTAGGTAGCTAGCTTAAACTGGTTTCTGAGCTCTAGCAGAGCTGACATTGCATTGTGTACATGGAGCATAAATTCAGGGGGCTCTCAGCACTGCTTTTCTGCATTGAGTGCTGCTGGAGGGCACAGAGTGTGAAGAAGGGAGCTTGGTAAGTGAGGGATTCGGTAAGGATGGGAACTATAAATCAATTAAGAAAATAAATTTGTCTGCACTGAGAGCTACTTTGAGTGCGCAGAATATAAAGTGGGAGCTTGTGTGTGAGGGATTTCAGTGAGGGAGAGGCTCCTTTCTTTCTTTTTCTTTCTTTTTCTACCTTTTTTCAGCCTCTTGTAGCTGCCTCTCTCTTCGGTACAGGGGAAGAAGCTGATTGGTGAGTAACTGGTATGTTATTCTACTTCTAATTGTAATAAATAGTTTTTAAAGTTACAGTATGGCAGGTCAGCTCGGCCAAATGGAATGTACATCCTGCGGTATGAACATAGAACATAGAACATAGAACAGTACAGCACAGTACAGGCCCTTCGGCCCATGATGTTGTGCCGAACCTTTAACCTACTCTAAGATCAAACTAACTACCTACCCTTCATTCTACTATCATCCATGTACCTTTCCAAGAGTCGCTTAAATGCCCCTAATGTATCTGCTTCTACTACCACCGCTGGCAGCGCATTCCATGCACCCACCACTCTCTGTGTAAAGAACCTACCTCTGACATCTCCCCGAAACCTTCCTCCAATCACCTTAAAATTATGCCCCCTGGTGATAGCCCTTTCCACCCTGGGAAAAAGTCTCTGGCTATCCACTCTATCTGTGCCTCTCATCATCTTGTACCCCTCTATCAAGTCACCTCTCATCCTTCTACGCTGCAATGAGAAAAGCCCTAGCTCCCTCAATCTTTCTTCGTAGGACATGCCCTCCAGTCCAAGCAGCATCCTGGTAAATCTCCTCTGCACCCTCTCTAAAGCTTCCACATCCTTCCTATAATGAGGCGACCAGAACTGAACACAATATTCCAAGTGTGGTCGAACCAGGGCCTTATAGAGCTGCAGCAGAACCTCGCGGCTCTTAAACTCAATCCCCCTTTTAATGAAAGCCAACACACCATACGCCTTCTTAACAACCCTATCAACTTGGGTGGCAACTTTGAGCGATCTATGGACATGGACCCCAAGATCCCTCTGTTCCTCCACACTACCAAGAATCCTGTCTTTAAGCCTGTATTCCGCATTCAATTTCGACCTTCCAAAATGAATCACTTCACACTTTTCCAGGTTGAACTCCATCTGCCACTTCTCAGCCCAGCTCTGCATCCTGTCAATGTCCCATTGCAACCTACAACAGCCTTCCACACTATCCACAACTCCAGCAACCTTCGTGTCATTGGCAAACTTGCTAATCCAGCCTTCCATTTCCTCATCCAAGTCATTTATAAAAATCACAAAGAGCAGAGGTCCCAGAACAGATCTCTGCGGAACACCACTGGTCACTGAGCTCCATGCTGAATACTTTCCATCTACTACCACCCTCTGGCTTCTATGTAAAGTGTGGTATGTGGGAGGTCACGGATGCACCACGTGTCCTAGACCAACACATCTGCAGGAAGTGTCACTGACTGCAGAAGTTTCAGCTCTGGGTTTCAGAAATTGAGCAGCAGCTGGAGTCACTGTTGTGTATCCGCGAGGCAGAGGATTGCATTGGTAACACATTTAGGGAGGTGGTCACACCGCAGGTTAGGAGAATGCAGGCAAGAGAAGGAATGGGTGACCACTAGGCAGTCTAGGAGAACCAAGCAGGCAGTGCATGAATCCCTTGAGTCTATCTTGCTTGCTAATCAGTTTCCATTTTGGATACTGGTGAGGGTGGCTGTTCCTCAGGGGAGTGCAGCCAGAACAAAGTCCGTGGCACCACTGGTGGCCCAGCTGCACAGGAGGGATGAAGAAGAGTGGAAGAGCAATAGTGATAGGAGATTTGATAGTCAGGGGATTAGACAGGCATTTCTGCAGCCAAGGAAAAGGAGGTGGTGTTGTGCTGATAATAAGAGATGGGATCCGTACATTAGTAAGGGAGGATCTCAAATCAGAAGAACAAAATGTGGAATCTGTTTGGGTGGAGCTATGAAACAGCAAGGGGCAGCAAACATTATAAGAGTTGCTTATAGGCCACCAAACAGTCGTGGTAGTGTGGGGCATGGTATTAATCAGGAGATTAAAGCAGCATGTAGCATGGGTAATGCAGTAATTATGGGTGACTTCAATCTGTACATAGACTGGGTAAACCTAATGAGCAGTAATGTTGTGGAGGACGAGTTTCTGGAGTGTGTTATGGATGGTTTTCTAGAGCAGTATGTTGAGGAACTGCCTAGAGAACAGGCTATTGTAGATCTAGTATTATGTAATGAGAAATGAGAAATGTAATGTAATCTTGCTGTAAAAGAACCTTTAGGGATGGGTGACCATAATATGATAGAATTTTACATTATGTTTGAAAGTGAGGTAGTTCAATCTGAAGCCAGAGTGTTAAATTCGAACAAAGGAAATTATGAAGGTATGAGGGGGAAATTGGCTGAGGTGGATTGGGAAAATATATTAAAAGGTATGACAGTGCTTAGACAATGGATAGTCTTCAAAGAATTATTACATAGTTTACAGTAACTATATATTCCTTCAAGGCACACATCCACCAAAAGTAAAGGAAATCAAAGGAAGTTAAAGATTGTATAAGATTAAAAGAAAAGGCCTATAAAGTTGCCAGAAATAGTAGTAAACCTGAGGATTAGGAGGATTTTAGAATACTGCAAAGGAGGATGAAGAAACTGATAAAGAAAGGGAGAATAGAATATGAATGTAAACTGGCAAAAAAACATAAAATAAGCTTCTATAGGTACGTAAAAAGGAAATGTTTGGCTAAGACAAATGTGGGTCCATTACAAGCAGAAGAATTTATAATGGGGAATAGAGAAATGGCAGAGAAGCTAAATGATTACTTTGTGTCTGTCTTCACTCAGGAAGATACAAGAAATCTCCCAGAATTAGAGGTCCAAGGGACTAGGGAGAATGAGGAATTGAAGGAAATTAGTATTCGTAAGAAGGTTGTATTGGAGAAATTAATGGGGCTGAAAGTTGATAAGTCTTCAGAACCTGATATTCTACATCCCAGAGTGTTGAAAGAGGTAGCTATGGGGATAATGGATGCATTGCTGATCATCTTCCAAAATTCTGTAGATTCTGGAACGGTTCCTGCAGATTGGAAGGTAGCAAATGTCACCCCACTATTTAAGAAGGGAGGGAGAGAGAAAACAGGGAACTACAGACCTGTTAGCTTTACGTCAGTAGTAGGGAAAATGTTAGAATCTATTCTAAAGGATGTGATAAATGGACACTTGGATAATAATGATCTTATAGGCCCTAGTCAACATGGATTTATGAATGGGAAATCATGTTTGACGAACTTGGTGGAGTTTTTTGAGGATGTTACTAACAGATTGATAAAGGGGAATTGGTGGACGTGGTATACTTGGATTTTCAGAAGTCTTTTGATAAAGTCCCCCACAGGACGTTGGTTGGCAAATTTAAAGCACATGGGATAGGAGGTAATATCCTGGTATGGATTAAGGATTGGTTAACAGGTAGAAAATAGAGAGTAGGAATAAACAGGTCATTCTCGCATTGGCAGGCTGTGACTAGTGGAGTACCGCAAGGCTCAGTACTTGGGCTCCAGCTGTTCACAAGACATATCAATGATTTGGATGTGGAGACCAATGTAATATTTCCAAGTTCACAGATGACACAAAACTAGGTGGGAATGTGTGTGGTGAGGAAGATGCAAAGCAGCTTCAAGGGGATTTGGACAGACTTAGTGGGCAAGAATGTGGCAGATGGAATATAATGTGGAAAAATGTGAGGAGGAATAGATGTGTAGTGTATTTCCTAAATAGTAAGAGATTAGAAAGTGTAGATGTACAAAGGGACCTGGGTGTCCTTGTCGATAAGTCACTGAAAGCTAACATGCAAGTGCAGCAAGCAATCAGGAAGGCTAATAGTATGTTGGCCTTTATCGCAAGAGGATTTGAGTGCAGGAGTAGTGTTGTTACACCGCACCTGAAGTACTGTGTGCAGTTTTAGTCCTCTTACCTTAGGAAGGATATTATTGCCATCGAGGGAGTGCAACGAAGCTTCATCAGACTTGTTCCCGGGATGGCAGGACTGTCCTATGAAGAGAGATTGGGGAAACTGGGCCTGTATTCTCTAGCATTTTGAAGAATGAGAGGTGATCTCATTGAAAACTACAAAACACTTAAAGGGTTAGACAGGGTAGATGTAGGTAAGATGTTTCCCCTGGTTGGGGAGTCTAGAACCAGGGGACACAATTTCAAAATAAGGGGGAAGCCATTTAGGACAGAGATGAGGAAAAATTTCTATACTCAGAGAGTTGTGAATCTTTGGAATTCTCTACCCCAAAGGGCTCTGGAAGCTCAGTCATTGAGTATGCTTAAAGCAGAGATTTACAGATTTCTAAATACCAATGACATAAAGGGATATGGGGATAGTTTGAGAAAAAAGCATTGAAGTGTATGATCAGCCATGATCGTATTGAATGGCGGAGCAGGCTCGATGGGCTGAATTGGCCACTCCTGTTACTATGTTCCTATATTCCTAACTAAGAGTAAGATTTAAAACAATTCTAAATGTGGAGTTTTTTAAATCTCCAAGAACAATTCACTACCTGAAGGAATGATTCTCCACAGTTTAAATTGATCAATTTCTGAGCCAATGAGATCGATTGGCATTGCATTAACAATTATTACAACAAAAAAAGGTACTTACACTGTTATTTACCAGACTTAACTTTCTGTGGCGAGTTGAATGGGCAATTAATGTTAATTTACTTAAAAATAAGAGGGGGGGCTAACGGTGAGATTCCGTTTGTGCAGAGCAGTACATGAAAATCGATCAGGAAGTTCTGAAGATTCTCAACTCACGGCATATCTCTTTATTTCCTGAATTTTTTGGCTGATTTGCAGATTAATAACAGTATGCATTGTTAAAATGTTATTTTTTCTCCAAGACCCGGCCCAATGTGTTATACAGTGTGATACACTGTTGCAAGTCAGAACAGGAAAACCTGCCAAGACAGCAATCTGCACAACCTCAGAGACGAGGCTGAAGGTTATGGAATCAGTGGATTGAATATTCTGCATCCACCGCCGATTTCGGCGGCAGGCGAAATGAACGGCGGCCTGCCTGAGCAGGTGCCTGTCACGGATCCGCCACAATCTTCAGTGCGGCGGCTCATTATAATGGCCGGAGCAGGCCGCCCCCTCCACCCCCCCCTCCGATCACATGGAGAGGGCTGGCCGTCTGTCCCCGGCAATGGTGTCACCTGCCTGTGCACAGGTGCTGACGCAATGTTTAGAGGGCTTTGAGCCCTATCGGTAAATTTCAATATTTAAAGCGCAAGTAAATAAAAAAAGACATTTCTTCTGTCCCTCTCCCACGCCATCAATAACAATTTAATTCTTTGCCCTCTTCCCCTCCCAAAACACTGACCTTGTCTACTTGACCTCCCCCCCCCACCCCACAAATTGCATAAACTTTAAACTATAACCCTTCCCACTGTCGCCTACACCGATGATGTAACTTTGACCCCGTTCCCCCACCTCCTGCACTGCGAAACTTACCTCCTCCCCACTCCCCACCATTTCCCCAGACAGGGATCTGAAGGCGCGGGAGTACCAGCCACCATGTTGAAGATCGGAGTGGGAACTCAGGCAGCGACGTAAGTATTATTAATACATTCATTTTAATTTATTTGAGTATGTAAATGGGGGTCCCATCGCCGAGCGGCAGGTATGGCCGCCATGAGGCCTCGCCATGCCGGTAATATTGGGCTGTGCCCTCCTGGCATCGGGGTGGTTGGTGGAGGCATCTTCAGGCCCCCACCCCCACCCCCGCCACGGAATCTGGGGGTGAACTAAATCCAGCCCACTGTTTCTGTCTTGCAACAATTAATGTTAGAACCTCAAGAGGGTATACAGTAATGAAAAAAATCTAGAGCTGAGTTGATACCTTGAAATTGCACAAGTTTCATTGTTACAGTGTACGCAGTTGTCTGACACCCGCACTGTGTTACTGCCTTGTAAAACTATCCACTATTTCTATCCACTCATTATCCCACACAGACCATGGGAGGCCTCAATGCACTTCATTTGGAAGAAATTGATTGCATCCAAATAGGTTATGTACTACAGTATCTGAGGTTCTACTTTCTCCCAGTCAGGCCTGTGTTTAGATTTACCACATTTAATTGCTGTGCTCAGAAGTGAAATTTTCATTGGCAGTCTGTGTTATATTTTAGAAGCTTAGCTCATTCCAAAATAATACCACTGGGGCATTGAGAAAGTAATTTTATTTTATTTTCTGTGTACTTTGTCTTAATTCATGCCTGCAAACAAAAACCACATCTGGAAACGTCTGCAGAGCTGCCAACAGTTTAATGTAATTGCTCTCCCAGAATGTTCCTCTGACCTTAGAAAGTCATTCATAGCTATGCTGTTTATCGTGTGATATGTAGCCATTCATATATGCTCTGAATATGTTATTATTCTTATTGAAAACCTCACATGCATGCATAAATGCAAATTCAGAGCACAATTTATTTCTGACCACTAGTTGTATCAGTATGGATTTGGTATTCACAGTGATAACAATTGTTATTTAGTGCTAAGGGGCAATCTCAGTCCTGTAGCCTTGAATAACTACAAACTAATTAAATGAACATTCAACCTAATTAAGTGCCACCATAGTTATTTTCGGACACCTGAGAGGATTGACCACTCCTAGTGCTGGCAGTCTCCTCGTCTTCAGAAAAATGCCTTATTTTTTCCACCACCAAAAATAGTAGGATAATTTCTTTGTCATGTCACCACCACAGCCACTGGGATAAAGTCCATCCAACAGCAGGTTTAAATCAAACTTGTACTTTATTTATCAACTGCAATTTTTTTAACCTAGTTCTAAACCTTCTGATAGAGACCTTCTTGCTAGTGACATGACAAATGAATTATTCCACCATTTTTAGGGTGGTGAAAATATGGTATTTTTCTGAAGACTGGGAGCCTACCAGCATGAAGAGTGGTCAATCCTCTGAGGTGTCCAACAATAACTATGACGGGACATAACGTCAATCCTCTCAGCTGTCCAACAATAACTATGACGGGACATAACTAGGTTGAATTACCGTTTAAATGGTATGTAGTTATTGGCTTGGCCATGTGAGCCGCATGGAAGATGGCAGGATCCCCAAAGACACATTGTACAGCGAGCTCGCCACTGGTATCAGACCCACCGGCCGTCCATGTCTCCGTTATAAAGACGTCTGCAAACGCGACATGAAATCGTGTGACATTGATCACAAGTCGTGGGAGTCAGTTGCCAGCATTCGCCAGAGCTGGCGGACAGCCATAAAGACAGGGCTAAATTGTGGCGAGTCGAAGAGACTTAGTAGTTGGCAGGAAAAAAGACAGAGGCGCAAGGGGAGAGCCAACTGTGCAACAGCCCCAACAAACAAATTTCTCTGCAGCACCTGTGGAAGAGCCTGTCACTCCAGAATTGGCCTTTATAGCCACTCCAGGCGCTGCTTCACAAACCACTGACCACCTCCAGGCGCGTATCCATTGTCTCTCGAGATAAGGAGGCCCAAAAGAAGTTATTCAATGTCACAGGTAACAAAGTGCCACACCCTGCTGCCAAACAGTCATTGGAATATATATATACTCTGACCTAGGAATTCCAGAGGAGGCACTATGCTGCTGGCAGTGTGGCACAGTGGGATTTGCATCTGCCCTTTGACCCTCTTGCTTACCCTGCTGAAAATCGCATGGTCAGTCTGTTCACATAATGAAAGGTAGACAGGCAGTGCCAATGCAGCCTTCCACAGCACAGTTACACCCTGGTGGCAGGGGAGGAGTGGGGCAGGGGGAGTTGCAGAAAACAGGTGAGAGGTGTGTCAGATATGCAGATATGGAGAGGGGTGGGGTTCAGTGGGGACGGAGGTGGAGGGGTAGACACCAGATATAGAACCTACTGTTGTTTAAAGGAGCAATGGCAGCAGTGGAGGATGCAGACAAAAGTGAAATTATAAGCTCAAAGAGCGGAAGAAATTTTTCTAAAGCTGAGCTGGATGACCTGTGCAAAATGAAAAGCAGAACTATTTGGGCTCTGTAATAGGAGATTCCTGGCGTCAGTGGTATGCACCTGATGGAAGTGGTTTTGGCTGTCAATGGCACCTCCCTGACTGTTTGGACTCCACTGCAGTTCCAAAAAAAGTTGATCAACTGAGATCGTTTGACGGGCACATGCTATGAGACCATTGCTACATGCTGAATGAAAGCCCCGATCTTAATGTGGAGCAGGATTTGAGCATCGGTGGGCGATGTGAGGGACAAACTACCTGACTTTGGATATGCGAGGCCTGGACAGGTTTAATGCACAGGTTGCATCTGCATGCCGCTTGTTAGCTGCTTGCCCGACCTGGTGGGAAGTAGCCAGCTGGTGGGTAGCAGTTGAAATTTGGGCAGTGCAAGTCTGCTGGCTGGTAGCAAAGGGAGATTAAGTCATGTGGAGGGGTTTGCTGGAGGTTTTCGCAGGTGGGAAGGAGAGTGCCCAGAGCAAGGGAGGTCTAAATGTCCCTATGGGGTTCAGAGGAGCACGCCTGTCCTCTTGGTCCCACAAAGAAAGTTTAAAAAAGCTTTGATTGAATGGCCTCTTCTGATCCCAGATCTTCTTTCCACTGCCTTCACCTGATGGAAAAGTTACAATGGGGAATGTTATTGGATCCTGATTTGAATATTTTAAAACCCACTCCGCTGACTTCAGGTGGGTATTCTTGTCGTCTACCTAGAAAAGTAAGATGCAGGTGGGACGTCGGTGGCATCTCACCTGGCCTACTTTAATTACCGACCTGCCAGTTTACTTGCCAGTGTAGGATTAAAATTGCCCCTTTCTGCCTAAATGTATTAATGCTCTTTCCTTGAACTCAGAATAATCAGACTGATTGTGACAGAATATTTAGTCTTTTATTCTTGTAAAGCCTTGATGTAGTTTGACATTTTTTAGATGCTACTCTTATACATAATAATAGCCTGCACATTTGCTTCCCCAAAGAGAATTCTTTTCTCTTTGAAGAACTTAGAAAAGTTCACATTTAAAACCTTTGTACTCAATGTAGAACATTATGCATTGTCTAAACTAGTGAGTAGATGATAAATCCCAAATACTATTCACTTCTTTATGTGCCTTCCGCCATTTTTCCCTCTGATACTCTATTTCCAGACCTGATTCTTCTGTTGTCCTCGCCATGATTACAGTAGATAATCAATTAAATGGATAGAGTAACCCGGACACTCCTCAAAAAAAAAAATGATTGGCCAATAAATACAATTACCGAGCCAAATATGGAACAAATAATTTTGTAATAACCGTGTTTTTGAAATATGCAACTGATGTCATTGTTTCTCAAGTGAAAGATAAAATATGATATACACCACAATAGTCAATTCCATTACTTATAAATTTAACAGAGGTATCCTGCTAGCTCAAGGCCATGGTAGACCTTGCCTTCACTGGCAAGGTTATGTGGAGTGCTGGATATTGGCCAGGAATTTACTCTGAACTTTGCCACCATCACAAAACTCACCACCACTTTCTCAAGGACAATTAGGGATGGGTACTAAATGCTGGCACAGCCAGCGATGCCCACATCTCATGAATGAATTTTAAAAAAGCTTTACCCGAGGTCCAATGCAAACCCTGTTTATGTGTTTGAGTGGGGTGCCTATCACACTGCTGGCAAAGTTACAGTTCTGGGGAATTTCCTGTTCATTGCCTTGATAGAATGGAAGGAATTTATTAAAGCACAAGACAAAAGTAGATATTCCACATTGTATTGGAACACTGGACAGAACTTTGTTCCCAATCATTCAGCTCTAACATGGATCTAAAATTACACAGCCCTTCTGCAATACTGTTTCTGTTATTGATACATAAATGATAAGCCCCCACCTTGCCTACTCTAGTGCAGTCATGCTGGAGATTCCTAGCAGTAGCATCCCGGAACTAATGCTGACATGCCGCCTACATGGATTTTCAGAGCCATAGGGCTGAATTTTACCGGCCCTCCCCCAATGCTGCAAGTCGCGGCCCGCCGCATTTTACCGGCAGCAGCGGGACCTCTGTGCGGCCCCCACCGCAATCAACATATGGCAATGATTACTGACCTTTGCTGATTATGCAGCCCGCCGCCTCTCCACCAACACTGTTGGATTTTTCATTGAACGAGCGGCCATCACGTACCTTCCCGTTCACGATCTGAAAAGACAGCGGGTCCTCACTCTGCATTACGGAAGGGAGGAGGGAGCGGGGATACATAGGGGTCTAACTCTGCATTCTGGAAGCGAGGGGGGGAGATATGCAAGGGGCTAACTCTGCATACTGGAAGGGAGGGGGTCTGGGATTACTGGAGGGAAAGCTGTGCTGGCATGAAGGGAGGTACCATGTACCATCCCTCCATTAACAGTGTACGCTCTGTGTTTGTGAGGAGGCAATGGCACACTAGGCACCCTGTGTGGGAAGGGTGCCAGAAAGGGCAGGAGCATTAAGGTTATGTGGATGGTGGGGGCAATCGATTCAGCTGGTAGGATCTTGATGTGGTCATGCTGTGCCACTCTGAGTGTTGGCCAAGATGGACAATGCCATGGCATGCCACATAGTTGATCCAGGAAAGCAGCTGATGTACCCGTCAACACCAATCCCTGCCCTGTTAGGAACCTTCGAATACATGCAGGGTTCAACTTTATTTATCACATGGAAATAGGTATGGCTCATCCTACATTGTGTGATCCTCTGCACTTGAGGATCTGTATGCGCCAGAGGCAACACCAACATGCAGGTGCGCTCCACGTAGAGGCTCCCGGTCATGAGCAGCAGCCCCCAAGGAAAGCTCGCCATTACCTTTGCCATGCATCTACAGGCCCCACATGACATGCCACCGGATGTCAGAGCACCAGTGTCAGAGGAGATTGCGCATGTAGAGAGGGTGGTGACACATCTCTGTGCCCTGCTCAAGGATGACCTGCAGCCCATGGGCTCCGATGAACACCCCATGCCTTTGTTCCTCATAGTGGCAGCGGTTCTCAAGCCTGACGCCTCTGCAGCCTTTTAGGGGCCCACCACAGACCTTAGTGGGGTCACACAGTCAGCAGTGTGCATCAGGGAGGTCACCAATGCCCTGCACCGGAGGGCCAGTGAGGATGTCCGCTTCAGGACGGACTCTTACAGCCAGGCCCAGAGGGCCATTGGTTCTGGCACCATTGCCGGAGAACCATAGGTTGTAATGTTCATAGACTGCACTGATGTGGCCATCAGGTCTACTGCCAGGCTACCAACTGCAGACATCACCATTAAAGGAGCCCTCTCAATCTAGGTGAAGCTGGTATGAGATCACTGCAGATGCTTGCAGCGAATGTGTGACCGCTTCTCAGTCAGCTGCCATGACACCTGGGTCATGCACCAGTCCCAGCTGCCACTGTTGGTCACTGAACTGGCTCAGATGAAGGGGTGGCTTCTTGGAGATAAGGGCTATTCTTTGCAGACATGGCTCCCGACACCAGTGAGAGACTCCACCACTGCTGCAGAGGAGAGATACAATGCCAGCCACTGAGCTACATGAGCCACCATTGAGCAGGAGATCGACATGCTGAAAGAACGCCTCCAATGCCTGTATGGATAGGGTGATGCCCTGTACTATGGGCCGAAAAGGCCAGCTCCTTTCTTTGCTGCTCTGCACATCTATGCACCCAATAGGGGCCAGGCCTGGCATGATGAGGAGAGACGTCAACAGGATTCCTCCTCGGACGATGAGGATGCTGAAGACCTACAACATGAAAGACGCATGGGAGGGCAGATGGCATCCAGGCTCTGCACGCAGGGCTAGCAGTGAGCTAGGGATGTACAGAAGTGGCTTATCAGATAAAGGCTGTCTGCTCCATAGGAAATGACATGAGCTCTGCAAGCCACACATCACCCTCGCTCACCTGCTGTGCACCAGTCCATATCTGCAGCATCCCTGTGTAAACCATTAGAGACAGCAGCTGACTGAGCCAATGTCCATGTCACTGAATCCGTGGAGACGCTCATGAGTAATGGTGGCACAGCAATGATGTTATTGCATATGTTGGCTCTTCTGAAGGGCCAACGGTGCAAAGGGATGTGACATTGGTGCTACATGCTGGCACACATCATTTCGTGAAAGATGTATTTACATTGCTGTGACACACGTGCATTCCCGTTTGTGTCAGTGTGATCTCTGTAAACCTATGCAATACTTTTTATGGTTAATGTAAGTCTCACGTCCTGGAATGTGCAAAATTAAGATTATTCACCCAGGTGTGGCATGCCTACAAGAAGGAATGTTACACTTGAGCGGGAGAAGAGGATCGCAACTTCACAGGACACTGGGACACAGCGGGGTAAGTATGTGGCAGCAAAGCGGAAAGTGCTAGAGAAACTCAGCACATCATGCAGCATCTGTGGAGAGAGAAGCAGTGTTAACTTTCAGGTCTGTGAACTTGGACAGGTTAACTCTGCTTCTCTCTCCACGGATACTGCCTGACCTGCTGGATTTCTGCAGGACTTACTGCTTTGCTGCCAGATTGACAACAGCTCCACTCTTCAGTAGTCAGGTAAGTATTCTTTGACAGCTGTCAGGAAGCAGGTGCTGGGGTGCTTAAAATAGGGCCCCAGCACCTGCTGCACAACTGTCAAACACTCTCTCACTACGCCGAATATCCCGACTCTCCCCATGTAATATTGGGAGGGTGGCTCAGCGCCATGATTCTATTGAGCCCCTGTGATTAATATTGTGGGGGCTCAGCGGCGGCCGGCGAATGTTCAAAGGGCGCCACTGCGGACGGCGGCACCCCAGTAAAATACAGCCCATAGTCTTGGCCTTTTTAATTGGGCTACACAATGGTAAAATGGCTTTAGAATAGCACACACAGGTCCATCCATACCAATAATACTCTGATCCTCAATATAGCTTGTACTTTTAAAATCTTACTAAGAGATATTTATCTATGTGTACATGCCTTTGGAAAATACAATTTGGCTGAAAGATGAATGAAATACATTTTTGTGGCATGATACATGTTGTACACCATATATAGCATGAGTCACGGATGTCATATATGCTGCTTGTAACTTAGCAGTTTCTTCAGACATGGCTACATCTGGCTGATCTAGTGTTGCAATGTAACAATGCTGTACTGTTTTCAAAGTATGAAACACTTTGAGACACTTCAAGTGGAAGGTATTATATGAATGCAAATATTATCATTTTCCTCCTCGCCATGAGGTACTGGTTCCTGTAGTACGGTTCCATCGGTGGCAGCCACTCTCTACATGTCACACAAGTGTGCATTTCTAAATAAACAGTGGTGTGGTACAGACCCAAAGGACATGAAATTCAATTGTGTATTGCTGCCTCTAGCAACACTACAGAGGCCCAGCACTGCTTTTGTGGGGTAGCCTGTGCCACCGGCTGCTTCCTGAATGGCCCACATGGCATTCTGTGAGGAGAAGACAATTGCATCCCCTGTGCGCACCAGAAGGTCTTGAATCAACTCAATCCTGAGGTCACAGAGCCTGACAAGCTGATGCCAGCATACCAAATTAGAACCACACAGGTCCAAGCAGCATCTTCATAGATCATCCTGCAAACAATAAGTGTGAGCTGCAAGATGGGCCACATACAAGTCTTATTTAAAGGACCAGATACCCAAATTTCAGGTAAGCTAATTTTTAAGAAATTTTCTATTGCAAAGTCTCTGGAAGTACTCTGGGGTGTTTTTGGAGATGTTGTGATGAGTTTCTGGATTTGCCAGAGAGTGTTCTTGCATCCTCACAGGGAGGGCAGAGGATGAAGTGACCTGTCTACACAAATTGCAACAGGTATCAGGGCAGCAACTTCAGTGTCTCTGCGTCTGCAGCACAACAGGGAGATGGAGCAGCGGCTGCGAAGAGGGCAAGCTTTGCTCCATGCCCTCTGCCAACTTGGAGCTGGACTCCTCCATGCTTCTTGACAGTGACAGGAGGCGGCCTGGCAGACTAGACAATACACCCAGCATCTCGGTGTGCATGCCCATCAGTACTCTTGTATGCTGCCCATTCGAGCTCCTCATCTGAATCCTCTGCAGCAGAACTTATCTACAATCTTCCCCTCCAGGTGGCTGGCAAGCAAACCATCCTTTCCTCCTGACCTGGCTGCATTCCTCTCATGCCTGCAAGACTCACCACCTGCTGATGTCAATTCTATACTAGTCTTTAAGGTACTTGCAGTGTCAGTATCTGAGCTGGTGGCTGCGAGTGTCAAATCAAATGACGGGGCCTCTTCATCTGTGCTGTGCTGTTGCTCACTTTCTACCTCCTATGACTGGACATGTGACAGTTCTTGGGTGTCTGAAAGCAGAAACTCAGAAGGGAAAGTTTGGTGTGAGGGCATGGTGTTTGGGCAGAAAGCAAAAAGTCCATGGTCACTACCTCATTGCTTGCTCATCATGCCAGATAGCAGGATGAGGGTGTGCTGGGAGTTGAGAAAGGGTATGAGGCAGGAACATACCATCATCCTCAATGATGTCAGTGATACAGCTGGCTCTACGATGCAGAGAGTCATCTCTTCCGTAGGTCTCAGGAGATGCAGGCGACCTTGCCCCCACTGGTTCAACTCTTCTCCCTTCTATTGGGTGCCGCCTTGCTCTGCAAAAGAGAGGGCAGCATGTCAGTGATTGTGTCGCACTGTGCTTGGATTATGTGTCTGCCACGGCTGAATAGCTGGAGGCATGTGGAAGCAACGAAAAGTGGGTGTGAGGCTGGCAGCATTGGTAGGTGTGTGTGGGGGATGAGGTACATTATCTGGATGTTAGACATGAGTCCTGAGTGGCAGGGAGTGCTGCTGGGTGATGGGGGTGTGGTGCATTGAGCAGCATGAGATGCTTGTGTTGTGATGGGTAGGAGATGCCATGTGAAGATGCATTCACTGACCTTGACCAGCTGTGTGAGATCATTAAACTTCTTGTGACACTGCTACTAGGTCCTTGAGTCCAGATTCTGGCAGTTGACCTTCTTGGCTACTTGTTCCCACTCCATTCTGAGGGTGGTCCTTGAGGGTCTCCCTGGAACAATAGCATCTCTCCTCCTACCCAGCAACACATCTGTCACCTTGAAACCCTCTGCCATGGTGTACACTTTGCCATCATTTAAACTGCAGCAATATTCTTCAGTGCAGGTTCCCTGTAAGAGGGACAGCCTGTCATTAAGAAGAGTAGACAGGCTGCACCACATGGTTTTTGAACAACACGTTCCCAGCTGAATGCGGACGGTGCAGGCAGTGTGAAGAAGAAGGAAGTGGCATGGGCCCATTCAACCAGAGACTACTATCATGCAAGGCTCCCACCTGCCAAGAATGAGGCACACTAATTTTGTCATGATCATTGATTTTAAACTGTTGCTGGAGCGAGGAAATGACTTGTTAAACAGATCAGCCGTGGCTGGAAAGGATATTTGCATATTAATGGACAGTGCTTGGAAGGACAAAAAACGATTCTCTGACACATTCAACCCACAATGGACCTTGATCACTAGGTATTGTGTGTAAGAGGAGCATTCCAGAGACTGCTAACGTGATACAATCCAGAACTGGTTAGACCAGCTGGTCACATGACTAACTGGCTGTTCCAGGGTCTTTTGAACTAGCCACAGAGAGGTTGAACTCAGAAAGACTGTTTGTTCCTGGACTGAAGATCTCTCCTGTCTGCTCCCATCTATTTCTCACAAGCCTCTGAATCCACTGAAGATACATGAACCCCAAGAGAGAAAAGTCTCCAACAGCGAACAAGGTTTAAGAAGAATACTGGGCCCCAATGAAAAGCAAGATCTACCTACAATCAAGGACTCTACAGTGAGCTCGAAGATATTGCCGTAAACGTCTCCATTTTATTTTTTTTCTGCTCTTTTCTGTCTCTATTTGCACGTGTGTATCACGTATGCATGCTAGCGTGGGGCACGTCGTGTCAACCGAATTAGAGTTTAAGTTCAAGTTTAATAAATGTTAACTTTTCTTCTTTAAACCTAAGAAAACCTGTTTGTGCTTATTGGAAAGCAGTGAACAAGGATTCACCAAGGGGGAACTAAAAATAGTGTGTTTAAAATTAAACCCTGTTACAGTAAGACCAGGTGAAGGCTGAGAGGGAAGCCTAGACACCTTTCTCACCTGGTCGTAACACTGCTATCATACAGATGAAGTGGCTATGCCAAATTTGAATGCTGTTGATTTGAATGATCCCTGTGCCCAAAGAACAGGGCACATGAATTTCTAGCTAAATAATTCTTGCTGGGTTTTACAGATTGAAATGGAAATATGCCTTTTGCAGTTTTCCTAGGTCAACTAATTAGCATAACTTCAGTTGTAATTTGAATGGACCTAGGGAGGATACTGGAGATGGAAATGGAAAATCATTGTTATAAAGCCATGTTTAATCAAAAATGACATTATTTATTGAGTGGACTGAAACCACAGGATGAATTTTAAAAAGACTGACAAACAGTATTTTTACGAGCCTAAACAGCAGTATGTAAAATGGCTGAACATTTATATGACTTGACCTTGCAAAGGAGACGAGCTGTCCGGAAGTGAACCAACAGAACAACCGGTTTAGACGAGTGTGAATGGCCCATTATCTGAACTACTCAGAGACATTCCGACATAATCTGTTTATTCAGGTGGGTGTGGATAAATCAGTTAAACTCATCACTTTTGACCATGGACCTGGAATGACTGTTTCCCAACTTGTTGTGACCATATATGGTAACTGGCTAGATTGTGAATAGAGGTCATGTGATAGCAAGCTCACCCTTTGTGTTAGAAAGAGACTGCTTCTCCAGAATCAGTCAGAGTCACAGAGACCATGGCCATGATTTTATGGGCCCCCCTGGGGTGGTAAAGGAGGTGGAGGGGCATGGAATATCTCGAAGGGTGGTGGGCGGAGGGTCCGTCACCCCCCCCCAAATCCCCGTCGCCAAGCAATCTTCCCAGGGGTGGGATAGGCCGATGACAGCCTTCCTGCTCAGTGGCCAATTTAGGCCCTTCAGCGATCTAGTAATGGCCTATTAAGGGCCTTACCAGTGGCTGGGGCGGCCTCCGCCATGTGGGGATGGCACCTTGAAACATGAGGCACCCTCCCTGTAGGCTTAGGGGAGCCCTCCTCTGTGGGCAATTTGTAGCCCATGGAGGACAGCCTCCGGGAACAACTTTACCCCCCGACAACCCCCTCCCCCTAGACTTCACAACCACATCCCACCCCCTCTCATGGGGCCTTCTGGACTGACCCTGGTGACCCTGCCTCTCCTACCTCTTGTCCGGAGTTCCAGCACTGGACCTGGGTCCGAGGCTTTTGCAGTACTGGCAGTGGTCACCACTTCCAGCAGCTCATGGGGACAGGGTCCCCGTCATGATCATGGCTCATGAATCTTTAATTGAAAAGCTCCGAAGTGTTGCTCTGGGGAGGGGGCTGTGAAATTGCAAAGGTGGGATTGCCCTGCCTTTTTGGCCCAGTGCCAGGAGACCCGCCTCCTACGCAAAATCCCGGCCATGGTCTCTGCGACTCTGACTGATTCTGGAGAAGCAGTCTCTTTCTAACACAAAGGGTTAGCTTGCTATCACATGACCTCTATTCCCAATCTAGTCAGTTACCACATATGGTCACAGCAAGTTGGGAAACTGTCATTCCAGGTCCATGGTCAAAAGTGAGAAGAGAACTCGTGGTCTCTCTGTCTCTCTCTCCTGCCGTTCTGTAAGCATGTGCTCTGCCTGTATCTGACCAGCCAAACACCACAGGCAAAGTCTTTAATGTAAACCAAACAGCCGTTGACTTCAGAGAAAAAGACAGAGATTGTCCACCAAGACTGTAAATCGTCTCTGCACAAAATCTAGGAAAAATCACCGAACACAGCCTGAAACCATCAAACGCATCAACCTACAGGATTAGTATATGAATGATTTTCTTTTGGACATTCTTAAACAAATTAACCTACCGTCCTTCCTTGTAGCCTACGAATCTCTTGGGTGCATGTGTGAGTGTGAATTGGAGTGTTTTTGCTCTTTTTATTTATCGAGTATTAAGATCAATAAGCACTATTTCGTTTCCTTTAAAACCTTACAAGAAAACCTGCCTGTGTGTATCTATTACAGTCACAGCACTTACACAGTTAGACACTCACTAAACTGACAAGCAAACTCTTTAAAAAAAAATACCTGCTGCAGTCAACCGAGAGGCAGAAAGAAAGGGGAGCCATTCTACCACTTTTCACCTGGCTGTAATATCGTGTATAAGTGAAATTTAAAGGGATGTCAACAATTAATGAGGAAGGTCACAATACGGTGACACATTTTTCAGAATAGCTCAAAAAGAATCTCAACCCGTTCTCAGCCCTTGATAATGCTGTACTGCAACTTTTACTGGTTCTGTATTTCTACAAAGGGGCAGGAGACATAATGACAGGAAAAAGTGGAGAGAAACAAAATCCAAAGTGTAGGCATGAGTCTACAGAAAAATAACAGAGCAACCTGGCACCTGTTTGTTGGCTACTGAAGTGGAAGCGATTGGAAAGAAAGAGGTCCGCTGTGCCTATCCACAGCACCATCCATTAGGTCAGCCATCACAGCATAGCTGAAAGATGTGCAGCCAATTTTCAAGCCCCAACTGACAATTAACATCACTGGATGTTTCAGCCTTGTGCTGTATGATAGCTGCAGATGACCTCACAACTAAATGGCAGAGCTTTGCATCTACATCTCTACCACCAAGAACCTGAAAAGACAATTCCCACATACATTATCAGGTAGGCATGCTGCAGAAATGGTTGGTGGCATTTTGGTGAGTGCAGCCATGCAGGCTAAGCTGGTCGCTGGTTATCTTACTGTTTTTCATGTAGTGACATGCTGTCATTGGGGAATTTCTGAGGAAGCATGCAGCATAATAATAATAATACGTTAGGAGTTCACATATCTTTGTGGAGTTGAGTCTGCTGTATCACTTTCCTTTGGCAATAAGAGTCTCCGCATGCTCCAATCTGTGAGAGGAAACCAAGTGAAAAGAAAAAAATAAATCAAAGTGTGACATCACAGGAAAGCAGGTAAGTGATTGGTGAGTATTTCGCTTTCTCTCTCTCTAAACTAGGGCAGTCTTTCAAATTAGTAACCTCAATCAGGGTGAGTTTAATACTGAGTGAATTAGTAAGAGTAGCAGCACAGAACAGGTCTCAAGGCATTCATTAAAATGAATAGTTTAAACAAGGTACCAACTAGATTCTAAAAGAGAGAATAGAGTTTTTTTAGATCATGAATGGGCAGCTGCAACCTGTTGCTTGCAATTCTTGTACCATGTGGAAACATATGGGATTAGTGTAGGATTAGTATAAATGGGTGGTTGATGGTCGGCACAGACTCAGTGGGCCGAAGGGCCTGTTTCAGTGCTGTATCTCTAAATCAAAAAAAAATCAAAAATCAAAAATGTCTTCGGCAATCACACATATAGGAAGTGTATCCAGCTGCTTCAGCTCGAGCTCAGGATTTCAGAGCTAGAAGGGTAGCTGGAGACACTGCAGAGCATCAGGGAGCAGGTGAGTTTCCTGGATCCTACTTTCCAGGAAGTGGTCACCGCAGAGGCAATAAGAGTTCAGGATACCAGGGGGGTGGCCATCTGAAGGGTAGGAAGAGGCAGGAGATGCAGCAGTCTTCAGAGTGTGTGCCACTCTCAAACAGGCACTTAGCATTGGAGGCTGCTGGGAGTAATGATACCCTGAAAGTGTGCAGTCCAGGCAATGGCACCAATGGGCAAGGACTGTACAGGAGGGAGCAGCAAAGTGTAGAAATGCAGTTACAGGAGATTCCATAGTCGGGGGACAGACAGGCATTTCTGTAAACATCTTTGTGAATCACACTTGACTTATTACCTCCCTGTGCCAGGGTAAAGGGCATAATGGAGAGGGTGCAGGATACTGTGCAGGGGGAAAGGAGTGAGCCAGAAGTTGTGGCACACATTGGTACCAACAACATAGCAAGGGCAAGTATTGTGTTCTCAAGCTCAGGTTTTCAGGAGCTAGGGAGGAAGTTAAAAAGTAGGACCTCGAGGGTAGTAATCTCTAGATTACTCCCAGTGCCATGCGCTAGTGAGAGTAGAAATATGAAGAGAGGAAGGATCAGTGCGCGGCTTGAAGCATGGTGCAGGAGGGACGGCTTCAGATTCGTGGGGCATGGGGACCAGTTCTGGGGCAGAAGGCACCTATTCAAAAGGGATGTGTTGCACCTCAAAAAAACTGGGACCAATGTTCTCACAGGGAGGTTCACTAGTGTGGTTAGCGAGGGTTTAAACTAAATTGGCAGGGGGATGGACACTAGTATATAGAAGTAGAAAAGAGACATAAGGTGCATAATATGAGAGTGTTGGACAGTACTAGAGAAGGAAGTAGATTCATACTAGATAAGAACAGACTGAGAAGGGCTATGAGAAATGAAAAGAGAGAGTTATAATACATGTATGTAAATACACAAAGTGTGATGAATAAGGTTGGTGAGCTACAAGCACAAATAGCAGTATGGGAATATGATGTAGTGGCATTAATGGAAACGTAGCTTAAAAATGGTGAGGGCTGCATGCCTAATAAACAAGCATATAATTTGTGTTCAGAAAAGATAGAGAAGGGAAAAAGGGAGGTGGGGTGGCAGTCCTGATTAGGGAAGACAGTACATTGTTGGAAAGGGAGGATGTCCTTGAAGGCGTAAGGACAGAATCCATATGGTTAAAGTTGAGAAGCAAAAAGTGTATGATCACACTACTAGGGCCATTCTATTGGCCTCCAAATAGCGTGAGAGAGATAGAGGAGCAAATCTGCAGGGAAATCACAGAGATATGTAAGAACTACACAGTGGTGATTTTGGGCGACTTTAATTACCCAAATATCAATTTTCATAATTTTAGAGTAAAGTGAAAGAAAGGGGAGCAATTTCTGAAATGCGTTCAGGAACATTTCCTTAATCAGTATGTTCTCAGCCCTACTAGAAAAGAGGCTGGATCTGGTGCTGGGAAATGAGATGGGCCAAGTGGACCAAATGCCTGTCAGGAGCACTTGAGTAAGAGTGATCATCGTATCATAAGGTTGGGCTCATAATGCAGAAAAGCAAGAAATGATATAAGGTAGAATGGCTAGATTAGAAGAGGGCTAATTTCATTACGATGAGAAGGGATCTAGCCAGGTTAAAATGGAACCAAAGACTGACAGGCTAAACTGCAAGGGAACAATGGTTAATCTTTAAGTAAGAGATGCTTCAGGTACTGTCTAGGTACATTCCAACAAGGGTCAAATGTAGGGAAACCAAAAACAAAGCTCTTTGGAGGACGAGGGAGATAAAGATTATGATGAAACAAAAAAAAAGAGGGTGTATGATGCTTGTCAGGTGAATTTTTCAAGTGAGAACCAGGCCAAATACAAGAAGTTGAGAAGAGGTGAAAAGAAAAATAAGACTGGCAATGACAGAATATGAGAATGGAATGGCAGTCAACATAAAAGGGGACCCAAAAATCTTCCATTGGCATGTAAATAGTAAGTGGGTAGTAAGAGGTGGAGCAGTGCCTTGTAGGGATAAAGAGGGTAATACATGTTTAGGGGCGCAGAGCTGGGCTAGAATACTGAATGAGTACTTCGGTGTTTCCGAAGGAAGAGGAATCTGCCAAAGATCGGTAGAAGTGGAGAGAGTAGAGGCAATGGATATGGTAAAAATTGAAAGGGAGGAAGTACTGAAAAGGCTAGTTATGCTTAGGGTAGCTAAGTCACCTGGTCTGGATGGCTTGCATCCCAGGCTGCAAAAGGAAGTGGGGGTGGAGATAGCGGAATGGTTTGCCATAATCTTCCAATCTTTCCTAGATATGAGGGAGGTGCCTCAGTATTGGAGAGTGGAAAATGAGACTCTCTTATTCAAGAAAGGGTGTAAGGACAGTCCAAGCTACTATAGGCCAGTTAGTTTAACATCTGTGGAGGTAATGTTTTAGAAGCAATAATCAGGGAAAAAACAAACAGGCACTCGGAGAGGTTTGAGTTAGTTAAGGAGAGCCGGCATGGACTTGGGAAAGGCAGATAATGCTTTACTAATCTAACTACATTTTTGCTGAAGTAGTAGAGAAGGTTGATGAAGGGAATACAGTGGATGTTATTTATATGGTTTTAAGAATGCATTTGATAAGGTACCACATAAAAGGCTGGTTAACAAAATTGAAGCTCATGGAATAGGAAAGCCAGTGTCCAATTGGATAAAAAAAACTGGCTGAAGGACAGAAAACAGCCAGTTGTGGTAAATGGTTATTTTTCAGACTGTCGTGTTTCCCAAGGGTCAGTGCTAGGACCACTGCTTTTTTTGCTATATATAAATGACTTGGATCTTGGAATACAAAGCAGAATTTCAAAATTTGCCTATGAATCCAAACTTGGAGGAATGACAAACTGTGAGGATGATACAAACTGCCTGCAACAGGACATAGATAGGCTAGCAGAATGGGTAGACAAGTGGCAGAGGAATTTAATACAAATACGTGTGAGGTGATGCAGTTTGGCAAAAGGGATAGGGTGAGTAACTATAGACTTAATGGCACAGTTCTAAAGAGTGTGCAGGAACAGAGGGCTCTGAGGTTGCATATATATTGATCTTTGAAGGTGGCAGGACATATTGAGAGAGTGGTTAATAAAGCATATGGGACCTTGGGCTTCATAAATAGAGGTATAGAGTACAAAAGCAGGGAAGATTTGCTGAGCCTTTATAAAGCTCTGGTTGGGCTCCAGCTGGAGTATTTTGAACAGTTCTGGTCACCACACTTTAGAAAGGATGTGAGGGTCCTTGAGAGGGTGCAGAGGAGATTTATTCGAATGGTTCCAGGGATGGGAGATTTTAGTTACAAGTTTAGGTTGGAAAAACTGGGATTTTTCTCCCTGGAGCTAAGGCAATTGAGGGGAGATTTGATAGAGGTGTACAAGATTATGACAGGCTGAGATAAGTTAGACAAAGAGAAACTGTTCCCATTAACAGATAATACAAGGACTAGAGGACACAGATTGAAGGTTTTGGGCAAGAGATGCAGTGGGAATGTGAGGAAGAACTTCTTTACACAGCGAGTGGTAATTACTTGGAATTCACTGCCCATAAGGGTGGAGGAAGTTGGAGACAATCAATGATTTCGAAAGGAAATTGGATGGGTACCTGAAGGAAATAAACTTGCAGGGTGATGGAGATTGAGCAGGTGAGTGGGACTAACTGGATTTCTCTGCGGAGAGCCAGCATGGACTCGATTGGCCAAATAGTTTCCTTCTATTCTGTAAATTACTCTATGTTTGAAGGCAGGGAGAGCATAACATTAGGTGGGATGGTGGTGGGAGGGTGATCCCACCATCATCCCACCACTACCAAAATTTAGTCCAGGGCAGGATGGCCATTCACAATTGAGGCCCTTAACTGGATAATTAACTCCCAGTGAAGGGCCTCTTCCCTTTGCATCTGCAATTAACCGTGCAGCTGGCGGCCCTGTCTCTGCACAGGAAGTACGCCACGGAAAACCGGGGATGGGGGGGGGCTGCGTTGAGAGGGTTCCCTCGTTCAAAGGCACTTGGTGCCTAAACAAAGGACCCGGCATCGGGAAGGGCTGTTGCTGCCTTTGCTGCTGATCCCTCCCCCCCGCGACCCCCACCCCGTGAGAGCCCTCCTTCCCTGGCCTGTCTGAGACCTGGCACCAGCGATGTTCCTTGGTCTCCAGTGCTGTCAACTCCAGCTGCAGCCACCGACTCCATGGTGGTGCTGCAGCTGTTGATCTTTGATTGGCTGGCAGCTCACCAAGGGCGGGACTTCCAGTGACAGGGTCCTAGACCCTAAGGAAGGCCCGTTGCTATCCACTTAAGTGCCTGATTGGCACTAAATTCGGTGGGCCTTCCAGAAAAGAGGCTACGCAGGTAACTTGGCATCAATTTCTCCCCCGAAGTTGAGTCCCCTGCCACCAGGATAAAGATCCCCCCAAGACTCTAAAAGATGCATGTTGATCTGTGCAAGTGTAGCTATGAAGTGGGAACAAAGAATATTTTGAGCAGCCTGGCATACTAAGCACCTGTCTATTGGTTTTTCTACTATTCCACAAGAACCCAAAAATATCAAGAAATAGGAGCAGGAGCAGGCCATTCAGCCCTTCAAAACCTCTCCGCCATTAAATGAGATCCTGGCTGATCTTCTACTTCAACACCATTTTCCTGGACTATCCCTATAACCCTTGATGCTTTTAATATGTAGAAATCTATCAACCTCATTCTTGAACATACTCAACGACTGAGCCTCCGCAGCTCTCTGGGGCATAGAATTCCAAAGATTCACCACGCTCTGTGTGAAGAAATTCCTCCTCATCTCAGTCCTAAATGGCCCTCCCCTTATTCTGAGACTGTGTCCCCAGATTCTAGACCCCGAGCCAGAGGTAACATCCTTCCTGCATCTATCCTGTCGAGCCCTATAAGAATTTTGTATGTTTGAATGAGATCACCTCTCATTCTTCTAAACTCCAGAGAATATAGGCCCAGTCTATTTAATCTTTCCTCACAGGACAATCCCTCCATCCCAGGAATTAGTTTGTTGAACCTTTGTTGCACCCCCTCTATGGCAAGTATATCTTTCCTGAGGTAAAGAGATCAAAAATGCAAACAATACTCCAGGTGCAGTTTCACCAAGGCTCTATATAATTGCAGTAACACATCTTTACTCCTATACTCAAATCCTCTTGTGACGAAGGCCAACATACCATTTGCTTCTTAATTGCTTGCTGTACCTGCATGTTAGCTTTCAGTGACTCATGAACAAGAGACACCCAAGTCTCTTTGAAATTCAACCCATCCCAGCTTCTCAGCATTTAAGAAATACTCTGTATTTCTGTTTTTCCTACCAAAGTGGATAACCTCACATTTCTCCACATTTTATTCCATCTGCCAAATTTTTTCCCACTCACTTAGCTTCTCCAAATCCCCTTGAAGCATCTTTGTTTCCTCCTCACAACTGACATTTCCACCTAGTTTTGTGTCATCTGCAAACTTGGAAATATTACATTTAATCCCCACATCCAAATCATTGATATAGATTGTGAATAGCTGGGACCCAAGCACTGATCCTTCTGGTACCCCACTAGTCACAGCCTGCCAATCTGAAAATAACACATTTATTCCTACTCTCTGTTTTCTGCCCATTAATCAGTTCTCAATCTATGCCTGTATAATCCCCCCAATCCCGAGTGCTATAATTTTGTGTGGGACCTTGTCAAAAGCATTCTAAAAATCTAAATATACCTCATCCAATGGTTCCTCCTTATCTATTCTGCTAGTTACATCATCAAAGAAATCCAACAGGTTTGTTAAACATGATTTCCCTTTCATAAATCCATGTTGACTCTGCCCAATCCTACCATTATTTTCTAAATGTCCTATTATCACATCCATTATTATTGTAACCTCATGGCCCAGCATATCCCGCATTTGACCATTACCATCAAGCCAGAGGATCAACCCTGGTTCAACGAAAAGTGCTGGAGGACATGTCAGGAAAGCACCAGGCATACCTCAAATTGAAGTGTCAACCTGGTGAAGCTACAACCCAAGACTACTTGCATGCCAAACAGCGTAGGCAGCAAACGATAGACAGAGCTAAGCGATCCCACAATGAATGGATCAGATGTAAGCACTGCAGTCCTGCCACATCCAGTCATGAATGGTGGTGGACAATTTAACAGCTAACTGGAGGAGGTGGCTCCACAAATATCCCCATCCTCAATGATGGGGGAGTCCAGCACATTAGTGCAAAAGCATTTGCAACAATCTTCAGCCAGCTGTGCTGAGTGGATGATCCATCTTGGCCTCCTCCTGAAGTTCCCAGCATCACAGATGCCAGTCGTCAGCCACTTCGATTCACTCTGCGTGATATCAAGAAATGACTGAAGGCACTGGATACTGCAAAGGCAACATTCTGGCAATAGGACTGAAGACCTGTGCTCCAGAACTTGCCGCACCCTTAGCCAAGCTGTTCCAGTACAGCTACAACACTGGCATCTACCCTGCAATGTGGAAAATTGCCCGGGTATGTCCTGTACACAAAAAGCGGGACAAATCCAACCCGGCCAATGACCGCCTCATCAGTCTTCTCTTGATCATCAGTAAAGTGATGGAAGGTGTTGTCGACAGTGCTATCAAGCGGCACTTGCTTAGCAATAACCTACTCAGTGATGCTCAGTTTGGGTTCCACCAGGGTCACTCAACTCCTGACCTCATTACGGCCTTGGTTCAAACAAGGACAAAAGAGCTGAACTCAAGAGGTGAGGTGATAGTGACTATCCTTGATATCAAGGCAGCTTTTGACCGAGTATGGCATCAAGGAGCCCTAGCAAAACTGAAGTCAATGGGAATCAGGGGAAAACTCTCTGCTGGTTGGAATCATACCTAGCGCAAAGGAAGATGGTTGTGGTTGTTGGAGGTCAATCATCTCAGTCGTCACTGCAGGAGTTCCTCAGGGTAGTGTCCTAGGCCCAACCATCTTCAGCTGCTTCATCAATGACCTTCCATCCACCATAAGGTCAGAAATGGGGATGTTCGCTGATGATTGCACAATGTTCAGCACCATTCGCAACTCCTCAGCTACTGAAGCAGACTATGTAGAAATGCAGCAAGACTTGGACAATACCAAGGCTTGGAATGATAAGTGGCAAGTAACATTCATGCCACACAAGTGCCAGACAATGACCATCTCAAACAAGAGAGAATCTAACCATCTCCCCTTGACGTTCAATGGCATTACGATTGCTGAATCCCTCACTATCAACATCTTGGGGATTACCATTGACCAGAAACTGAACTGCAGTAGCCATATAAATATTGTGGCTATACAATCAGGTCGGAAGCTAGGAGTCCTGTTGTGAGTAACTCACCTCCTGGCTCCCCAAAGCCTGTCCACTATCTACAAGGGACAAGTCAGGAGTGTGATGGAATACTCTCCACTTGCCTGGATGGGTGCAGCTCCAACAATACCCAAGAAGCTCAACACCGTCCAGGACAAAGCAGCCCATTTGATTGGCACCCCATCTACAACCATTCACTCCCTCCACCACCGACGCACAGTGGCACCAGTATGTACCATCTACAAGATGCACTGCAGCAATGCACCAAGGGTCCCCAGACAGCACCTTCCGAAAACGCGACCTCTATAAGGGCAGCAGATGCATGGGAACACCACCTCCTGCAAGTTCCCCTCCAAGCCACACACCATTCTGACCTGGAACTATATTGCCGTTCCTTCACTGTCACTGGGTCAAAATCCTGGAACTTTCTTCCTCACAGCATTGTTGGTGTACCTACGCCCCAAGGAATGCAGCAGTTCAAGAAGCTTCAGATCAAGCAGCTCACCATCACCTTCTCAAGGGCAATTCGGGATGGGCAATAAATGCTGGCCTAGCCAGCGATGCCCATATCCCATGAACGAATAAAGATTAGATTCTAGCATTTTCCCTACGACTGATGTTAGGTTAACAGGTCTGTAGTTTCCTGTTTTCACTTTCCCTCCTTTCTTAAGTAGTGTGGTTACATTTGCTACCTTCCAATCTACAGGAGCCATTCCAGAGTCTATAGAATTTTGAAAGATGACGAGCAATTCATCTCCTATCTCTACAACAACCTCTTTCAACACTCGGGGATGTAGATCATCAGGTCCAGGGGATTTATCTAGCTTTGCTAGAGCTCTGTTAGAGCTCAGAACCAATATAAGATAGCTATCTAATTAAGTCGCTGCAGTTACTCTCAGAAAGCTTGTATATCGCTGTTTAAAACTGGAAGAAACTTAACTTGCCTCTTAACTTAAACAGCAATTTTAGTTAATTGCTAAATGTAAACAAAAACTAGACTTTAGAGTCATCTCAGACAGGAGAATCTGCATTGAAAAATGTGACTGATGATGTTGTGAGAAAAAAAGGTAATTTACAATGATGAGCACCAAATCTCATGTGAACCAAAGTGCAAGCAGCAAAAATAAGAACAATAGTTAAGAAATGGCTGAAATAGACTTAGCTTTACATTAGGCTGAATTTTACCGGCCCCCAGGGGCTCGTGGTGGGGCAGGGGGGGCCCGAAAATGTCTCCAGGAGAAACCTGCCATGGGCCTCGACGCTGGGAAGGCCCCGTCCCATATTACTGGTGGTGGCGAGGCCTCTTGGCGGCCCCACCCCCTCGGTCAGCGATGGGAGCAGGATCTAAATATTTAAATCAATGTAAATTAATGAATTAATGACCTACCTGCTGCCGTTGGCCGTCCCACTGCAATAATCAGGGAGGTTGCCGGGACTCCCGCGCCGTCGGATCTAAGTTTGGAGATCCGAGGTGGAACACTGGTTGGGTGGGGGGAAGGTTGGGATTGCAAGGCAAGTTTTTTGGGGGGGATGGGGGCAAGTAATAAATTGTTTAGTCATTGGGCGGGTAGGGGAGGGGCTTGAATCTTCCATTAAATATTTTAAATTTCATTTATGCAGCCTGTAACTTTAAAAATTGAAATTCTTAGAGGGCTTGACAGGGTAAATGCTGTTCATTAAGATCATAGCTGAACTTCTAAACTAACTCCACTTTCCTGTCCTATCCCCACATCTTTTAATTCCCTTAATGCCCAAAGATCTATTGCTTTTAGTCTGAAATATACTCAATGACTGATCATCGACACACTCTGGGATAGAGATTCCAAAATTCACAATGCTCTGAGTAAAGAAGTTTCTCCTCATCTCAGTCCTAAATGGCCAACCCCTTATCCTGAGACTCTGACCCCAAGAGACTGTCTAGTCAGGAGAAATTACCTCTCAGCATTTACCCTGTGAAGCCCTCGAACAATTTTATGCATTTCAATTAAGTAACCTCTCATTCTTCTAAACTCTAGAGAGTTTCTCTGGTAGTAAGACCTTCTGTTAGTCTTAGTTTGGCAATGCAACACTGATGGGATTGCCTCTGCACTGGCCCTCTTGATGTTGTGAATCCTTTGGGGTAGCCTACGCTACATACTTAATAAGTCACGACCCAGGAGAATGGGTTGAGGCTGGAATGGAGAGGTAAAGATGGCCAGATGTCCCACTCTGCTGCAGCTCTCCGCCAAAGAGACTATCCCCAACCAATTCTGATTTATATTGCAGTCCTGTGACAAATAAGAACAGAAGGATGCTCTTTGGACGGCTAAGTGGAGCTATTCCATACTTTATGATTAGTACCCATCTCAACAGATATACAATACTGGAGGAGTATTTGTGTTAGTTGCAACCTTGTCTTTCACGTTCATCTTGAACTGATAGGCTTCTGGGAAGGGCAGGGGGATGGGGGGGGGGGTTTGTGGGGTGAGGGTGGGGGGACACTACTACTGAGTTGAGCTTTATGATGGTTGAGCCCTTAGCATTAATCACATCAAAAATAGTTCAGGAAATAATGCCAATCTGAAACTGGTTTTCATCAGTATGACAATTGCACTGATTCAGAATCTGACAAGCCTGCAAAAATGTCTAACTATTTGTTAGGACATAATAGGCCTTTTGGTTCTGACATTCCACACTAGCAGTAGCCAAATGGATGACTAGTCTTGAATGTATTATGTTTGAACACTTACACTGCACTTACCCACTCTGTTTTCCTTTATAGTTTTATTCACCATTAAGAGTGATTGAATTCATTTTTGCATGACAATGAAAGCTTCTTTGCATTGGTCATGCGATAAAAATGTAATCCTTAGAAATGTTTTAAATTATACAAGCAATAAGCAGCATACATCTCGATTAAAATAGGCACTGATGTCATCTGCAAAACATTACAAATGGTCTCTTTAGTCAGTAAGGAATTTTAACTTAAAATAGAAACAGCTTCAGAAGACAAAACATTTAACATACTGCACTATGCCAGAAGGAGATTGACTCCTATCTTTGAGATAAATTGTAACAGAAATCATGAGTGCTGGTACAGTTACAAGGTGAAAAATCCATCTTTTGCTATTTTTCCAATGTGGGAGCAAGCTCAGAGGCAGGGCGTAAAATTGTGTGGGAGGCGGGGGGTGCAGTGCCCATCGCTTACCCATCCCGGCTGCTGTTTAACCAGCGACGGGGGAGGTGGCAAATGGCCCTCCGGCCCCAGGCCAATTGAGGCCCCTAAGTGGCCAGTTAATTGCTGCTTCAGGGCCTCTTCCCGCCAGCACTGGTATTTTACCAGCACCGGACGGGCACCCCGGCACCTGAGGAGGCTGTCTAATAATACATGGAGCCTCAAGGAGAGCCCCCCAGCAGCATAGGCCACCCCCCGCTAAATCTACACCCCTGGCCTACTCTCCAACCCACCTTCACCTCGCCGGAGCCTAGCCGATTGTTCCTGGTGAGGCCCAACCCTCACTTACCTCTTTTAAGGGGGATGTCCATCGTCCTCTCCTTGCTTGGATTGAAGAGTTGCTGGCCTATGATTGGCTGGTAGGTTTTGGAGGCAGGACTAACTGCCTGAGAGGGGCAAAAGTCCCGATCGAGACCAATTAAGGGCCTAGGCCACACAAAATCACAGCGTGGCTTGCAAGCCCGGCGGAGGTGGGCTCAATGCCAACCTTTCAGCTGGTAGGCGGGGCCACTGCCTCAACATTAATTTCTGGCCTAGGGTTGCATTCCCTGGAATTTAGGAGGGTGATTTGATCAAATTTTTCAATATATTAAGCGGAACAGATATGGTAGATAGAGAGAAATTTTCTGTTAGTTGGGGAGTTGACGACAAAGGGGCACCGTCTGAGAATTAGAGTTAGATCTTTCCGGAGTAAAATTTAGAAATATTTCTACACACGAGGGGTGGTAGAAGTTTGGAACTCATGCAAATGGTAATTAATGCAAGATCATTTGTTAACTTTAAAACTAACATTGATAGATTTTTGTTGACCAAAGCGATTAAGGGATATGGAGTTAGGTCACAGATCAGCCATGATCGCATTGAATGGCAGAGTGGGTTTGAGGGGCTAAATGACCTACTCCAGTTTCTCTGTTCATATGTTGCCATGTTTCCGTGTCCTGTAGCTATTAGTATATTTAGGTCAAAAGCACATGATGGCAAAGTTGCTGTGCAGTACTTTTACTAATAGGTAACCTCCTAGTAAATCTGGATTACCATGGTGCTTATCATAGTTACAGATCAAACTCTCAAATCACTGAATAAAAATTACTTTCACTTTACAAAGTTATACACATTTCAATATCCTCATGCACATTAGTTTTACATCTGGACTTAACCCCCTTTTGGACCTTCAAGTCTTCAGTACAGAGATTGATCTTAATTATCTGATGGTGTGATGATCAGGCCAAGCTTTTGACATCCTCCTTCAATTTCGACAAGCTGTTCAGCCTGGTTTCCAAGGTTTCATGGTGAATTATTTGCTGCTGTCAACTGCTCTCAAAGCTCTCTCTCCATCTCTAGGCTGCCCTTAGGGCTTTGTCCTTCATAATGGAGCAATGGGATTTTCTGCACCCATGTTATACTCAGGACTCAGGCTCTCTGGCACTCAGAGATATCTGCGGTGGTTAGTCTCCTGCGTCCAGGGTTCTCCACAAACACTTTTTGTGGGCGTGACTTTATCCAATTCTGTCTTGCAATCTCTGCTGCTTCTTTATGTTAGCTCTCTCTCTAACATGCTCAGCTTCAGCTTAAATGAGTTAACTTTTCTATTACAATAACAGACAAATTAATTTCATATGAATTTAAGTGCTCATAGACTAACATTTGTGTAGCATAATTTCAAAAGCCAGTAAATCTTAGGGCTTGAAGTTTCACTGGCCACCTTGATTAGCTGAATTAGTATTTTGTTAAAATTTATTATTGTCCAGCTGGCATTGACAAACTAGATACTATATATTAATGCATACATGTACATGCATGTGGGATGAAAACTTGTTAACCTTTGTGGGTACTCGGGTTGTCACTGATACTGTCCTAATATGTTCCTTTTTGAAGAGCTGGCACAGGATCTTATACATGGTGGAGCTAATTGAGAAACAAAAAGATTAACAGCCTTTATTATATCCTGTTGAAAATAACAAACATAAACAAAACATAGAGTGTTAATCGAAAACCCTGGAAATGTTGTAAACATCAAGGTTCACAACAAATCACTCCAGGGTTTCGAGCATAAACAGAGGCTTGCAGCACAGCTTGATGCTAATCCTTTTTATGCCAGGCTGTTGCTTTCCTCTTTCAGGCTATCTCCAGTTGCAATGCTATTTTCTGCTCTCTTGTTAATTAAATAAAATGGTTCCATCTAGTGTAAATGTGATGCATCATGCCTTTCAATGACATCATATTTGAAAGTGTGGCCTCAAGGCATCATAGCTTAAAGTGTCTTTGATTCTTGAGGCACAAAATCATTCCTGGTTCAGATCAGTACTTATGTGTTAAGTCACCAATCAAATAGCTGTTAGAAAAAAGGTGTACAAATCAAAAGAAGCCAAACACACCAATGTGTAACAAGTAACCAGCAAAATGTCAAAAAATCGCATCCCTTTTTTTGAAGCTACCATTCATAAACCAGTAAGTATCATAAAACCAACCAATCAAATTGCTCAAATGATTTCTTCATACTGTTTTCAGCCATCATTTTTCATTTTGACTAAGGTCAATATATCGGGCTGGAAATAACGTTCATGACATTTGAGCCAAGTAGATTGTGCTCAGATCTTCATATATGCCTGGTGGCATAAAGGCTAAATAAGCAGTTCAGCATTGATGTCTCCTGATCTCCTTTATATGCCTTCTTTCAATAAGTCCTGCTTAACTCCCCCATGAAATATTGTATTGGGGTACTTCCAAACCAATCGCCATCAGTAAGTACCATGAAAAGGAAAAATAAAGGATGTGTTGGAAATCTGAAAGAAAACAAAAAATACTGGAAATACACAGCAGGTCACTCAGAATCTGTGATGAGAAAAGACATGGCTATAAGTTGGGTTAACTACAAGTACCAGTGCCCTAGTGGATAAATTCTAAAGTTGGAGTGCGGCTGCATGGTGTGGGTGCATGGTGGAGAACTGATGTTTATGCGTTCCACCGGAAATTGTGATCCAATTGGGCCTCCCACACCTGAATTATGTCAAAAATGCACCATTGGCCTGAGGCATTCTTGGTACCAAGATTCCTCTCTTGCTTCACTCCACAGAAGTCAATGGAAATGAAAATTGAGAGAGTTATTTAACAGGCAGCTGAATCAATATCATCGGTTTTACACATTCCCCCAAAGTCAAGCTTACCTCCCATATTTTCACTTCTGCAATACAGTGCTGTGATGGAATGAAGCAAAAGCTGGAAATGCACAGCTATTTGAAAGGAGAAGAAATGTTAATGTTTTGGCTAGGATTCCTCATCAGGATTATCCTTTGTCTTTTAAATACTGACGAGACTGCTTGCATTGTTAACATTTTTGTTCGAATTTCAGATCCAAGCATTTATACTTGTGTTAACCATTCTGTTAGGCTTAAACATCCACAAACCTTTTTGGGGAAAAACTGGATAAGGCCCAATAATTGGCACGGCGATCATGATGGGCAATTAACCTGCACCCACTTGTTGCAATGCAGGCACCATGCAAACTTTACCCTGCATGTTTGCTTCTTTTCTTTTGGGCCTCCTTATCTCGAGAGACAATGGATACGCGCCTGGAGGTGGTCAGTGGTTTGTGAAGCAGCGCCTGGAGTGGCTATAAAGGCCAATTCTGGAGTGACAGGCTCTTCCACAGGTGCTGCAGAGAAATTTGTTTGTTGGGGCTGTTGCACAGTTGGCTCTCCCCTTGCGCCTCTGTCTTTTTTCCTGCCAACTACTAAGTCTCTTCGACTCGCCACACTTTAGCCCTGTCTTTATGGCTGCCCGCCAGCTCTGGCGAATGCTGGCAACTGACTCCCACGACTTGTGATCAATGTCACACGATTTCATGTCGCGTTTGCAGACGTCTTTATAGCGGAGACATGGACGGCCGGTGGGTCTGATACCAGTGGCGAGCTCGCTGTACAATGTGTCTTTGGGGATCCTGCCATCTTCCATGCGGCTCACATGGCCAAGCCATCTCAAGCGCCGCTGACTGAGTAGTGTGTATAAGCTGGGGATGTTGGCCGCTTCAAGGACTTCTGTGTTGGAGATATAGTCCTGCCACCTGATGCCAAGTATTCTCCGAAGGCAGCGAAGATGGAATGAATTGAGACGTCGCTCTTGGCTGGCATACGTTGTCCAGGCCTCGCTGCCGTAGAGCAAGGTACTGAGGACACAGGCCTGATACACTCGGACTTTTGTGTTCCGTGTCAGTGCGCCATTTTCCCACACTCTCTTGGCCAGTCTGAACATAGCAGTGGAAGCCTTACCCATGCACTTGTTGATTTCTGCATCTAGAGACAGGTTACTGGTGATAGTTGAGCCTAGGTAGGTGAACTCTTGAACCACTTCCAGAGCGTGGTCGCCAATATTGATGGATGGAGCATTTCTGACATCCTGCCCCATGATGTTCGTTTTCTTGAGGCTGATGGTTAGGCCAAATTCATTGCAGGCAGACGCAAACCTGTCGATGAGACTCTGCAGGCATTCTTCAGTGTGAGATGTTAAAGCAGCATCGTCAGCAAAGAGGAGTTCTCTGATGAGGACTTTCCGTACTTTGGACTTCGCTCTTAGACGGGCAAGGTTGAACAACCTGCCCCCTGATCTTGTGTGGAGGAAAATTCCTTCTTCAGAGGATTTGAACGCATGTGAAAGCAGCAGGGAGAAGAAAATCCCAAAAAGTGTGGGTGCGAGAACACAGCCCTGTTTCACACCACTCAGGATAGGAAAGGGCTCTGATGAGGAGCCACCATGTTGAATTGTGCCTTTCATATTGTCATGGAATGAGGTGATGATACTTAGTAGCTTTGGTGGACATCCGATCTTTTCTAGTAGTCTGAAGAGACCACGTCTGCTGACGAGGTCAAAGGCTTTGGTGAGATCAATGAAAGCAATGTAGAGGGGCATCTGTTGTTCACGGCATTTCTCCTGTATCTGACGAAGGGAGAACAGCATGTCAATAGTCGATCTCTCTGCACGAAAGCCACACTGTGCCTCAGGGTAGACGCGCTCGGCCAGCTTCTGGAGCCTGTTCACAGCGACTCGAGCAAAGACTTTCCCCACTATGCTGAGCAGGGAGATTCCACGGTAGTTGTTGCAGTCACCGCGGTCACCTTTGTTTTTATAGAGGGTGATGATGTTGGCATCGCGCATGTCCTGGGGTACTGCTCCCTCGTCCCAGCACAGGCATAGCAGTTCATGTAGTGCTGAGAGTATAGCAGGCTTGGCACTCTTGATTATTTCAGGGGTAATGCTGTCCTTCCCAGGGGCTTTTCCGCTGGCTAGGGAATCAATGGCATCACTGAGTTCCGATTTGGTTGGCTGTATGTCCAGCTCATCCATGACTGGTAGAGGCTGGGCTGCATTGAGGGCAGTCTCAGTGACAGCATTCTCCCTGGAGTACAGTTCTAGGTCGTGCTCAACCCAGCGGTCCATCTGTTTGCGTTGGTCAGTGATTATGTCCCCCGATTTAGATTTGAGGGGGGTGATCTTCTTGATGGTTGGCCCAAGAGCTCTCTTCATGCCATCATACATTCCTCTGATGTTTCCGGTGTCTGAGGCCAGCTGAATATGACTGCATAGGTGTTGCCAGTAGTTGTTTGCGCAACGCCTAGCTGTTCTTTGTGCAGTACTTCTGGCTGCTTTAAGTGCTGCGGATGTTAAATCGCTGGGGGCTTTCTTGTAGTTCAAAAGTGCAATGCGCTTAGCGGCTATGACAGGTTCCAGCTCTTCATTATGAGATTGAAACCAGTCTGCATTTCTCTTCGCACTTTTGCCGTAGGTGGTCAAAGCTGACTCATAGATGGCGTCTCTGATGTGGGCCCACTTGGTCTCAGCATCCCCTGTGGGAGTGTTTTGAAGGGCTGTTACAAGTGAATTTAGAAATTTTTGTAACAGCTGTGGGTGAGAAATTCTGCTCGTGTTGATGCGCGGGTGGCCCTTCTGCTTGGAATGATGCAACTTCTTTGGTCTGAGTCTAACCTTGCTGCACACCAGGGAGTGGTCGGTGTCGCAGTCCGCACTGTGGAAGCTGCGTGTGATTTGAACACTGTTTAAGGCGGCTCGCCTTGTGACAATGAGGTCTAGCTGGTGCCAACGACGTGATCTTGGGTGCCTCCATGAAACCTGGTGACAGGGTTTAGTGTGAAAGAACGAGTTGGTGATGCAGAGGTTATGATAGGTACACAACTCAAGCAGTCTCTGCCCGTTCTCATTCATCCTTCCAACGCCATAGCGCCCAAGGCAGGAGGGCCATGAGTCATGGTCGGCCCCAACCCTGGCATTAAAGTCCCCCAGCAGGAATAGGTGTTCGGTGTTGGGGATGCTGCTAATGATGTTATGGAGTTGTTCATAGAACTGGTCTTTAGCTTCAGGTGCGGAACAGAGTGTTGGAGCATAGATGCTGAGTAGGTGTACTGGACCAGAGGTGGTGAGCAGTCGGATGGACAGTATGCGTTCCGAGCCATTTGAGGGAGGCTCTATCATGCTGAGCAAGGAGTTTCTGATGGCGAAGCCCACTCCATGCTGTCTTGGTTCTTCAGGATCCCTGCCCTGCCAGAAGAAGGTGTAGTCTTGCTCTGCTAGAGAGCCACTCGCGGGGAGGCGAGTCTCCTGAAGTGCTGCAATGTCCACATTGAGTCTACTGAGCTCGTTGTTAATGATGGCGGTCTTCCGAGAATCGTTGATTTGTGTAAGGTCTTCCGACAGGCCAGGACACATAGTTCTGACGTTCCAGCTTGCAAAGCGAAGGGCTGGTACCTTCTTTCCTTTTTTCATGTTGTTTGGTGCGATGTATCAGTCCACCTTTCAGGCAATGACCCTGAGCTCCAAGCACCCATTGAAGCAGGCAGACTGTGGCGGGACAGAACCTTATTGACCGGGGGCTGCCCGGTTTGAGGCGGGCGGTAGCTGTCCAGTGAGGTGCAATGACCTCTCCCACCGACAAAGGCAACCCGTGGCGCCCAGTTTCTACGCCAATTTATCTGGACTTATAACCCGTAACTGCTGCCTTCCGTGTTGTTTCAGTCGCTGTGAGGCAACTATGGAGTGACCTCTCCATGGCGCATGCCTGGGCAAATTTATGGAGGTTGAGAGTTGCCCAGTCATCAAAACCCCCCTCTCGGCCTTTCTGGTGGGGTCCAAAGGAGTGCAGGACACGACGTTTGGCACCAGTATGGCTGCAGGAACTGCCGGAAACATGCCAAAGGTGACACATGACCGCCTACGGGGTTCCGCTCCGGATTTTCTGTTAGGGTTTACTCCCTTAGCCTTGGTCTCTCCCGAGACGCCCACAAGGCAGTGGGGTTGTTGGGGCCCCTACACAGGTGTAGGATGGTGCCGGTGGGAGGAGGGGATGCAAGGGGGAGGGGTAGAGGGAGGGGGTGGGGGGGGGTGCAGGGGAAGGGGGTGCGGGGTGAAGATGGTGCGAGGGGGGGGCGGGCTGGGACGGGGTTGTGAGGGGGTGAGCTGAGAGGGTGGAGCAGGGAAGGGGACGGGGGTGGGGGTGGGGGGGGGGTGGAAGGTAAGCATGTTTGCTTATTATAATGATAATAGCATGCATTGCCTACATTAGAACAGTGACTACACTTCAAAAGTACTTCATTGGCTGCAAAGTGCTTTAAGATGTCCGGTGGTCATGAAAAGTGCTATATAAATGCAAGTCTTTCTTTTTTTTGGAGCACAGCGCTAAATGCACTGCTGAGTAGCTGCATGCCTCAGCAGGGAGCCCAAGCATGTGTGAGGCTGGCACCACTTAAAGCTAGCATGCAACTCTTACAGCACTGAAGGCCTTGATGCATGAGAGAAGAGAGATCCTCTACCCACTGGGACCAGGAGGCCCTCCAGACAGACAGACACTGAGACGGCAGTGGGAGCAGATAGCCATTGCTGTCAATGCTGGCAGTCTAGCCTCGAGGACCTAGATGTAATGCAGGAAGAAGTTTAATGACCTCACACAAGTGATCAAGGCCAGTGAATACATCTTCAAGTGCCATATCCTTACAAATGAGCTACTAGCCTCAAACACGACTCAATTCACCACCCCCCTTCACTCACCCACCAACATTCTCTATCAAGTGCAGCTCAAACCTAACATTCAGAGCTTCACTTCAACCTCACACACTGACCCAGGTTGCAAGCTCATACCCATACTTCTCAGCTATTCAACTATGACAGGCAGATCACCCAAATACATTGCACCACACTCACTGACACACTTGCCTCTCTCTTGCAGGACAAGGTAACACATAAATATAGGCAGTAGCACCAAACCGGCGTGAGATAGGCATGACTGCATGCTCTTAATCCCCTGAAGGAGACAGTGCTGGTCATTACTGGAGTGGCCATGACTGAGGCTGTGGCCAGCAGTGGGGATAGCAGGATAGAGGATAACAATATAGAAACAAAGAAACATAGAAAGATTTATGGCACATAAGAAAGCCACTTGGCACATCATGTCCGGGCCAGTTGCAAATGAGGTATCCAACACCTAACCCCACCTTCCAGCTCTTGGTCCATAGCCATGTAGGCTACAGCACCTCAGGTGCATATCCAAGAGTTTTATTTTAAATAAGATGAGGGTTTCTGCCTCTTCCACCCTTTCAAGCAGTGCATTCCAGACCTGCCACCACCCTCTGGGTATAAAATTTATTCTTCAACTCCCATGTAATCCTTTCACCAATTAATTTAAATCTATGCCCCTGGTCATTGACATCTCTGCTAACCGAAATAGGTCCTTCCTATCCAGTCTATTTAGGCCCCTCATAATTTTATAAAGAAAGACTTGCATTTATATAGTGCCTTTCACGACCACCGGACATCTCAAAGCGCTTTATATTGAAGCACTTTTTAAAGTGCAGCCACTGCGGTAAAATACCTCAATTAAATCTCCCCTCAGCCTCCTCTGTTCCAAAGAAAACAACCTCAGCCTATGCAATCTTTCCTCGTAGCTAAAATTCTTTATTCCTGGTAACATCCTCATAAATCTCCTCTGTATCCTTGCTCATGCTATCACATCCTTCCTGCAATGTGGTGACCAGAACTGTATGCAGTATTCTAGCTTGAGGTCTAACTAGTGTTTATATAGTTCGAGCATAACTCCCCCACTCTTATAACCTAGGCCTCAGTCATTAAAGGAAAGTATCCTGTATGCCTTCTTGACCACCTTGACTACCTGTCCTGCTGCCTTCAGGGATCTGTGGACATAAACTCCAAGGTCCCTCTGTTCTTCTGCACTTCTCAGAATGCCACCATTTATTGTGAATTCCCTTTCCTTGTTGTCCTCCCCAAATGCATTACCTCCCTCTTCTCCAGATTGAATTCCATTTGCCATTTTTCTGCCCACCTGGCCAGTCCTTTGATATCTTCCTGCAGTCTACAGCTTTCTTTCTGACTAGCAACACAATGTCAATTTTCATATCATCTGCAAACACCTGAATCATGCCCCCTACATTTTAGTCTAAATCATTGAAATATGATACAAACTGCAAGGGACCCAGTACTGAGCTATGCAGAACACCACCAGAAACAACATTCCAGTCACAAAAAACACTCATTGACCTTTGCTTCTTGCCACTGAGCCGATTTTGGATCCAACTTGCCACTTTTCTTTGGATCCCATGAGCTTTTAATTTTCTGACCAGTCTGCCATGTAGGATCTTGTTAAAAGCCTTGCTAAAATCCATGCACACTGCATCAAATGTGTTCAAATCCTCAATTTGCCTTTTTTCAGCCATGGCTCAGTTGGTAGAATTCTTGCCTCTGAGTCAGAAGGTTCTGGGTTCAAATCCCACTCCATGACTTGAGCACAAAAAATCTCGGTTGACACTCCAGTGTAGTACTGAGCGACAGCTGCACTGTCAGGGGTGCCGTCTTTCAGATGAGATGTTAAACTGAGGCCTCGCAGGTAGATGTAAAAGATCCCACGGCATTATTTTGAGGAAGAGCAGGGGAGCTTTCCCTGGTGCCCTGACCGATATTTATCCATCAATCAATATCACAAAAACAGAATAACAGGTCATAATCACATTGCTGTTTGTGGGAATTTGCTGTGCAAGTCAGCTGCCGCATTTCCTACAACAGTCACTAAACTTCAAAAGTGCTTAATTGATTGTTAAGCACTTTGAGATGTCCAGTGGTTGTGAAAGGTGCTATATAAAGGTAAGTCTTTCTTTTTTCTTTGTTATCTCCTCAAAAAATTCAATCGTTAGTCAGACTGGGCATTCCCTTAATAAATTCGTGCTGACTGTCCTTGATTAATCCGTGCCTTTCTTTTATTTATTCTGTCTCTCAGAAATTTTTTGAATAATTTTCCCACTACCGAGGTGAGGCTACCAAACTAATAATTACTCAGGCTATTCCTTCCTCCCTTTTTAAAGAAAGGTACAACATTAGCAGTCCTCCAGTCCTCCGGCAGCATGCCTGTAGCCAGAGAGGACTAGAAAATGGTCAGAACTTCCATTTTCTTCCCTTGCTTCTCTTAGCAGTCTGGGATACATTTCCTCTGAGACTGGCGATTTATCCACTTTCAAGGATGCTAAACACCTTAATATTTCCTCCCTTACTATGTTTGTTCCATTCAATATTTCACATTCCTCCTCCTTAATCACAATGTCTGTTTCATCCCTCTCTTGTGTGAACACTGACACAAAGTATTCATTAAGAACCATGCCCATGGCTTCCATCTCCACACACAAGTTACCTTTTTGGTCTCTAATTTCTTTCATAAGTTAGCTTCTTGTTCTTTATGTATTTAGAAAACAACTTGGGTTGTCCTTGATTTTCCTTGCTGATATTTTTTCATGCCCTCTCTTTGTTTTCCTAATTTCCATTTTAACTTCAACCATACACTTGCTACAGTCCTCCAGGCTTTCCGTAGTATTGGGCTTTTGGCATCCGACATAAGCTTTCTTTTTTTTGCCTTATCCTACTTTGTATGCTCCTTGATATCCAGGGTCGATTTGGGAGTCCCACCCTTTTTCTTGGTGGGAAAATATTTGTTCTGAACCCTCCCTACCTGCTCCTTGAATACCACTCACTTATCTGGCACTGATTTACCTTCAAGTAGCTGTTTTCAGTCGACTTTTGCCAAATCACATCTCAGCTTAGTAAAATTGGTCTTTCCCTGATTTAAAACTTATGCTCTTGGTCTATGGAATATAATGTAGGGAAGTGTGAAGTTATTCACTTTGGTCGTAAGAATAGAAAAACAGAATATGTTTTGAAAGGTGTGGAATGTGTAAGTGTTGATGCTCAAAGAGATTTGGGTGTGCTTGTACAAGGAGTGCAGAAAGTTAGCATGCAGGTACAGTAAGCAATTAGGAGTACAGGAATAAGGAAGTATTGCTACAATTGTCCAGGGTTTTGGTGAGACCACACCTGGAGTACTGTGTGCAGTTTTGGTCCCCACATTTGAGAAAGGATATGTTTGCATTGGAGTCGGTGCAGCGAAGGTTCACTAAATTGGTCCCTGGGATGAGGGGGTTGTCCTATGATAAGAGGCTGAGTAAATTGGACAATTGCATTGAAATATACAAGATTCTGAAGGGCTGGATAGGTGAGACTCTGAGAGATTGTTTCCGCTGGTCGAGGAATCTGTTACAGTCAAGTGAGAAGGGGTTGAAGGGCTTTCCTCTATTTCCTCTCCTTGTTAGACCTAACCAGGTTTAATTCTTTCTTAAAGTGGATGTACTGGCCAATTCAGTAGGTGATGGATTACTTACTTGTTATGATCATAACAAGAACCAATCAGACAGGTTTTCTTGCATTAACAAAGAAAGAGGTTAACATTATTGTACCTAAACTGAACTAATAAAATAATAAACAACACGCCAAATTTCATTCTCACTCACACATTAGAGGTTTACTCACATGCAAATAGGTTACTTAGTGGGGAAAGGTAGATTGGTTGAGTTAGAGTCCATTGAAAAAAGGTATAGAGTCTGTGGAGTTTGGTGATTCAGCTGGCTTCTAGCTGAATTCAGTGGCCCTGAGGCTTTTAGTTTGAAGAGGTAGATGAGTAGTTCGGTGAGTCTCTTGGAGATAGCGATGCAGATAATTTCCTCCAATGGGGTTTCTGATTGTAGCCAGAGTATACAAAGGTGGAAAATTAACAAGCAGGATTTGAAAGCTTTCAAGTTGGAATGGAGAGAGAGAGAGATAGGAACCCTCACTTAGTGTCTGCTGATGTCAGAGTCCAGTTGCCTCTCCTCTGCTGCAGAGAAAAGCACCAGCTAAAAGTCACAGATAGGGAGGGGCTTGTCACGTGACAGTCACTCAGTCATTCAAACATAACAGTTAGCAGTATTTCTTCCTCTTGCTAAAAGAAAGAGAACAAACAGTTCTCTTAAACTTCCTGGGTCTTGGTTCTTGCTGGGAAATGCACAGACATTTTTCTCCCTCCTCACTGTATTGTGGTGTAGGATACAGTGTTGCAAATTAGGTAACCAAGTTAAGCTGCCAGCAAAATCATCCTTTTAACTGGTCATTTAAAAATGTCTTTTTAAAAATATATATAAATTCAGATCTCCAGTCAGTGGACCAAAGAAAATTATCATTCAACAAACCACATTGGCGTAACAATTCTAAAACATGGGGGCGCAGTCTCAGGATAAGGGGCCAATCATTTAGGCCTGAGATGAGAGAAATTACTTCACTCAAAGTGTTGTGAATCTTTGGAATTCACTACCCCAGAGGGTTGTGGATGCTTCAACATTGAATACATTTAAGACTGGGATGGACAGATTCTTGGTCTTTCAGGGAATATTCCGCGATATGGCGAACAGGCGGGAAATTGGAGCTGAAGCCTAATATCAGTCATGATTGGATTGAATGTCGGAGCAGGCGTGATGGGCCATATGGTCTACTCCCACTCCTATTTCTTTTGTTTTTGTGTAATCTTTATCCATTTCCATAAATAGACTAAATCTAACTGAATTATGATCACTACCACGAAAATGCTCTCCCACAGATACCTGCTCCACCTGCCCAGCTTTATTCCCTAAAACTAAGTCCAGAACTGCCCCTTCTCTTGTTGCGCTTACCAGGTATTGGCTAAAAAGTTCTGCTGAAGACATTTTAAAAATTCTGCACCCTGTATACCTTTTAATACTGAAATTATCCCAGTTAATATCTGGGTACTTGGAATCCCTTCCTATTACTGCCCTATTGTTTCTGCATTTCTCAGCAATTTGCCTACATATTTGCCCTTCTATCTCCTTTTGACTGTTTGGGGGTCTATAGTACACTCCCAGCAGCGTGGTTGCCCCTCTTTTGTTCCTCCACTCAGCATATTTGGCCTCATTTGATGATCCTTTTAACATTCCTCACAATTGCAATTCTTTTTTTAACCAATATTGCGCCCCTCCATTTTTATCCCCTCTCTATCCCATCTGAAAACCCTGTAACCAGGAATGTTGAGCTGTCATTCTTGCCCTTCTTTAAGCCATGTTTCAGTTTTAGCTATGGTATTATATTTCCAAGTGTCTATCTGTGCTCTTAGCTCATCTGCCTTATTCACTAGACTCCTTTCATTGAATTATGTGCTACTAATTTCTGAACAGCTCCTTTGTTGTCTATTTTCTAACCTTTAATTCCACACTTGCTTACTCATTTTCTGCCTTCTATTTCGAGCTTTGCTTCTCCTCCTTCTGAAACTATGCTTAGGTTCCCATCTTCCTGCCAAGCTAGTTTAAACTCTCCCCAACAGCACTAGCAAATCTCCCCAAGATATTGGTCCCTGCCCTGCTGAGGTGCAGCCCGTCCAACTTGGACAGGTCCCACCTCCCCAAAAACTGGTCCCAATGCCCCAGGAATCTGAAGCTCTCCCCTCTGCACCAGCTCTGCAGCCATGCATTCAGCTGCTTTATCCGCCTATTTCTGTATTCATCAGTTTGTGGCAATGGGAGTAAGCCGGGGGTTACTAACTATAAGGGTCTACTTTTTAAATTTCTTTCCTATCTCCATAAAATCTGCCCGCAGAACCTCATCCCTCTTTCCACCTATGTCATCAGCACCAATATGTTCATCCTTGCCCCTCAGAATCTTCTGCAGCTGCTCAGTGACATCCTTGACCCTGGCACAATCCTGGAGTCATGTCTTCAGCTGCAGAAATGCTTGCCTGTTCCCCTAACTATTGAACCTCCTATCACTATTGCTTTGCTGACCTTCCTCCTCCTCCACCCCCAACCCCCGCCCCAGACAACCCCTGAACAGCTGAGCCAGCCATGTTACCATGAACTTGGCCATGGCTGTACTCCCCAGAGGAGCCATCACCCTCACGAGTATTCAGAACTGAATACCAATTGAAGAGCGAGATGCAGTCAGTAAACCCCTGCATTACCTGCCTGGTCCTGCTTGACTATCTGGAGCTTGAACTCCTCCAGCTGAAGACACCTCCTGCACATGTGGTTATCAAGGACACGAGAAGGCACATGGAACAGGATGTCCATTCCATGGGATTGAGGTGCCCTGTCATGCCTCTATTTATTAGACTAAATTAACAGAAATTAACTAAAGACATTAAAAACTCACCAGCTACTCACCAATCAGCATCCTTGTACTGACATTTCTTTTATTTTTCCTTTTGCCTTTCTCCCAGACATTTGCGCTCCCGCCAGGCTCCAGCCACTCTGCTGCTCCACCCCCAAATTCCTTCAGGTCTGCTCTACTTTCCTTGTGGCCCTCTGAATAAGGCCTACCCTTAGGGATTTATTCTTTATCTTATCCTCTCCAGCTGCTCTGTTGCTCCACTACTGACCTCCTTCAGGTCTGCACTCCCTACCTCTGGTCTTGCTGATTGAGATTGGAGATTGAGATTGGTATGTTCCTACCTAATCCACCTTCTCACATCCCACTTTCCCCACATCCCACAATCCCTTCCGATTTACAAGCTGCAGATAGTGTAAGTATGCCCCCTTGATTTCCACCCCCAAACCCCTTCCCTCACCACAGGCCCATCCTTGTACCTTTCTCTTTTCAGGTACCCAAGAGCTGCCACCAGGTGCACTGGTGCTGCAGTGTGAAGTGCAAGAGGAGCAAGATGCGGATGATGAAGAAACTCTGTCGCTCAATCTCACACGTGCATACACCAGGTTAAATACTGGCATTAGAGGGTAGTTTAGAGGTAGGATCTGCACATGGTGGCACAAGTGGCCAGCAGTCAGGGCAGGAGGAAAGTATAGTGCGGGTGCGAGCTTGTCAGAGGTTGAGGTCACATTCATGTTCTGCAGATAAGGACTTCAATGGGGCAGCAGACTGAAAAAACTGATGGGCATGCTCAATGAAATGCTTGGTGCATTGGCAGGTCTGCCAGAGAGCCTGCTGTCAGTGTCAAGGAGCATGCAGAAGTCTAGCACCAACTTGGCAAATTCAGGGCCATGGTCACCTTCACAGCCACTGGCAGCACCATCCTTGTGCTGCTCTGAGGGTGCAGATCTGCCTGTAAGAAGTGACAGATTTTCGTAAGCCCCTCCTTCATAAAATGGAGTAGACGCACATACTGCTCCTGGCTTATGTTCAGATGAAAGAAAAGTTTCTGGAAGACCCTGGGTAGATAAGGCCTCCTGCTGAGAGCCCTCCTCCCTCTCCTCAACTTTTTTCTGCGAGCAGCTTGTTCACTTCTGTGCTGCCGCTGCTTCATCTCTCTCTCATTTTTGCAGACTAAGGGGAATGGTAACTACAGCACCCATGACTGGGAGCAACTGGTCTAACCAGAACTCTTGAAGTGTAAACCAAGGCCTTCGTCACATGCTGTCAACTTCACCAACTTTAACCAACTCTGCAAACCACCAAGCACTTCTACAAACTCAGACAGAACCAGTAGAAATCAATCAGAAAGTAACCTGTAAGTAGTTGATGATAACTTTAAATAGCACTGCCGGGTGGTGGGGTTGTGGGGGGCGGTGGTTCTTCCTGCCGTTGAATGCATGTTCAGCTGTGTGATGTTTAAGAGAAGGCATTAGATAGAGCAATGAGGCAGCACTGGCATGAAAATCAGCATTACAAGCTGACTGATTTCACAGTCTGCCTACTCTGCATACTTCTGGTGCACACTCCTCATGCCCGTGCTGCTGGCATCTGAAGCAGGGCTTGCCAAAGTGTGTATGCGTGACGCAGACACCAATTTGGGACCAACATAGCACCCATAGAGCTGAAACTATGGGCTATGGAGCCAAATCTTATGGCCTTTGTTTCTATTATCACATATTAACAGACATTAGGTTACTTTCATCATTATTAAGGTTTTGTGTAGAAAAATGCGATTGATAGGAAATAATACTGACAAAATTACCTTTTACCCTGTTTCTGCAGATGCCCAAATATGTTACTATGATATAAATGGCACCAGTCTCCAAGAGTATTGCAGTGTTAAATATTCCTGAGCCATGGTGTTTCTATCTTAAAAGAGATTTTACAGCTTGATACCATCACTTTAATCCACTAACATCTCAAATTTGCTTCCAGAATGAGGAAGGATTAGAACCCACAGTGGAAACCTATAAAACCTTCAGCTTTCCTTCATTAAAATCTTATCACCAGCCCAAACGTCCTAGTATGATTGCTTTCACGCTTTCTGCATCACAGCTTGTTACAGAATAGCCAGTCGCTATGGAAGCTTGGGTTAAGTTGTTCCTTGCAGAGTGGCCTGGCATGATGTGATGTTGGAATTACACATCCAGTGTTGACTAGGTTACAGTAATAATAGAATAATGGAAAATGCTGGAAACACTCAGCAGGTCAGGCAACATCTGTGGAGAGAGAAGCAGAGTTTATGGGCTGCATTTTGAGGTCAATAGTGAAGCAATGGCACTTGCTGCTGCCCTCGAAGAAAGCTCTCCACAATGATCCACTGCTCTCTGTGGAGTGCATTTCCCCTTTCTTGACATCATTTTGTTTCTGACGTCAAGTTGAGGGAATCGCCAGGCGTTCAGCAGCAGTAATGTCATCAAGCAGCCAATCACATTGAAGTATTCTCACAGACCAAAAACCAGGACTTAAAAGCCACCGAATCCCTTCACTTTCAGCTCTACCTCACCACCACTTCTCTTGACTCCTCCACTGTTGCTAAATTATCAGACGGTTTCTCGGACATCCAGTACTGGATGAGCAGAAATTTCCGCCGATTAAATATTGTGAAGACTGAAGCCATTGTTTGCAGTCCCTGCTCCAAACTCCATTCCCTAGCTGCTGACTCTATTCTTCTCCCGGCAACAGTCTGAGATTAAACCAGTCTGTTCACAACCTTGGAGTCACATTTGACTCCAAGATGAGCATACGATCTCCTTTAATACACTCTTTAAAACCTACCTCTTTGACCTGGCTTTTGGTCATCTGACCTGACGAGCTGAATTTTATCCTGGCAACAGGGGGTCCTGGCAGCAGGTCAGAAGGTGGGGGAGGGTTGGGGGGGGTGGGTGGGGGGGCGACCCTGCTTTGGCCCTCTGTTGGACCCTGATGAAATTCTACGGTGGCAGCCAATTAACTACCCACTGTCGTGAATGCTGTCCCTTTAAGGGACAAGCTCCCACCTCCAGAGCTACTGGTCAATCAGAGGGCTGGCAGCTCAGCAGTACGAGCAGTGCCACCAAGAATGGTAAGAATGGTGGCCACTACCGGTACTGCAGAACGCCAGCAGTGGTGAAGATGGAGGTGACTGCAGGAAGCAGGTAAGTAGGGTTGGGGTCACTTGGGTCAGTAAGGCAGGCCCTGGCGAGGGGATTGGGTTGCTGATGATGGTAGGGGGGGTCTTGTTGTGGGAGCGGCCATTGACACTGGTGGGTCCTCCATGGGCGATGGGTTGTCCACAGAGAAGGGATCCCCCCCCCCACACCCGGGAGCCAACTAGGAGGCCGCCAGGACTCACGTAACAGTGCCTCTATGCAGCGGTGGGTCCCTCCATTGTTTGTGAAATGGGAGCAGAGGTGGGAAGCTGCCCTTAACAGGACCTTAACTGGCCACTTAAGTGGCTCAATTACCTTGGGTGGAAAAGCCGCCCTGCAACTTCCCTGCCATGGACAAAATGACATGGAGACAGGACAACATTGGGCAGGCCACCCAATGCCACCCATGGCATTTTATGTGCCCTCCTACCTCTGGTCCCATCTTCAAGGGCAGGATAAAATCCTTTTATTATACTAAAGGTTCTATGTAAATATAAGTTGTTTTTGTTATTAAATGCCAAGTTCATATTGCACACGGTCTGAAGAAACGTTGAATCACCTACAGGAACATCTGGATTTCCATATTTCACTGTGCGTGTGTGGACTCCAGAAGTTGCTGTCAGTTTTAGAAGATTAATGACAGCAAACGCTGATGTTATAACCAGGTGAGAAGGGGTCGAGGGGTTCCCTCTCAGCCTTTGCCTGGTCTAACCGTAACCGGGTTTAATTTTAAAACACCGTGTTTTTAGCTCCCCCTTCACTGCTTCAATTGTAAAGCAAAGAAATCAGACAGGTTTCCTTAGATTTAAACAGGAAAGGTAGAAGTTTATTAATCTTAAACTCTAATCTGGTTAACGACTACAAATATGCGAGGTGGCCACGTTAGCATGCATACATGATAAACATATACACAGATAGAGACAGAAAAGGTAGAAAATGATGAAGGGGAAAAGTCTGAGGCAATATTGGAATTATAATTACAGTCTTTTGAGTTCAATGTGGAGTCTTTGGTTGCCGGTATGTCCTGCTGTTCGTTGGGGCCCAGTTCATGCTTCAACTTGTTTCGATGTCAGAGTCTTTACTCTCCTGAGGTCTACGTGTCTTCTGTGGGTCCGGTGGCTTGGGAGAAAGTGAGAGAAAGACAGCCAGAAGAGAAACTTCTTTGTTCCAGCTTGCGTTGCAAAACTGCCTTCTGAATTCAAACTGTCAAATATAGAAGAGAAACTGAGTCAGTCTGGAAGGCAGAGCAAATATAGACCTGTTAAGGCACAAGCAAATAATGCAAGGCTGGATTGCATCTATTTTAGCGCAAGGAGTCTTACTAGCAAGGCATTGAGGGCGTTGATTGACACATGGGAATATGATATTATTGCTATCACAAAGACATGGTTGAGGGAAAGGCAGGACTGACAGCTCAATATTCCAGCGTATAGAATCTTCAGGCGTGACTGGGGAAGGTGTAAAAGAGGAGGTGGCATTGCACTGTTGATCAAGGAGTAAATTACTGTAGTAAGGAGGGATGATATCTTAGGAGGTTCCTCAAATGAGGCCATATGGGTAGAACTTAAAAACAAAATGGGGCAATCATTTGGCTGGGAGAGTACTACAGGCCTCCAAACAGTCTGGGAGAGATAGAGCAGCATATATGTAGGCAAATCTCAGAGAGGTTTAAAAATAATAGGTTAATAATACCAGGGGATTTCAACTTACCCAATATGAACTGGGATAGTCCTAGTACAAAAGGCTTAAAGGGGGCGTAATTCTTAAAGTGCTTACAGGAGAGCTTTTTGATCCAGCACGTAAAAAGTCCTACAAGAGAAGGGCTGGTACTGGACCTAATCCTGGGGAATGAAGCTGGGCAAGTGGTAGAAGTGTCAGTGGGGGAGCATTTCAGGGAAAGTGACCATAACTCTGTAAAATTTAAGGTAGTTATGGAAAAGGACAAAGAGGGACCGGAAATAAAAGTACAGAATTGGGGGAAGGCTGATTTCAATATGATAAAACAGGATCTGGCCAAAGTGGACTGGGAGCAGCTACTTGTAGGAAAGTCTACATCAGACCAGTGGGAGTCATTCAAAAAGGAAATAGTGAGAGTTCAGGGCCAACATGTTTCCGTAAAGGTGAAGGGTAGGACCAACAGGTCCGGGAAACCCTGGATATCAAGGGACATAGAGAATTCGATAAGGAAAAAAAAGGAGGTTTATGATAGATTCAAAGCGCTGAAAACAGTGGAGGCCCTAGAGGAGTATAGAAAGTGTAGGGGGATACTTAAAAGAGTAATTAGGAGAGCGAAGAGGGGCATGAAAAAACTCTGGTGGGCAAGATAAAGGAACATCCCAAGGCCTTTTATAAGTATATTTAGGGCATATATTAGGGACCAGAGTGGCAGTGTGTGTGTGGAGCCGGAGGACATATGTAAGGTTTTAAATGATTACTTTTCATCTGTGTTCAATAAAGAGAAGGACGATGAAGGTGCAGAGATCAGGGAGGAGGATTGTGATATACTTGAACAAATTAGCATTGAAAGGGAGGAAGTATTAGCTGTTTTAGTGGGCTTAAAAGTGGATAAATCCCCAGGCCCATAAGAGATGTATCCCAGGCTGTTGTGTGAGGCAAGGGAGGAGACAGCAGGGGCTCTGACACAAATTTTCAAATCCTCTCTGGCCACATGAGAGGTACCACAGGACTGGAGGACTGCGAATGTGGTACCATTATTCAAGAAGGGTAGCAGGGATAAACCAGGTAATTACAGGCCAGTGAGTCTAACATCACTGGTAGGGAAACAATTGGAAAAAATTCTGAGGGACAGGATTAATCTCCACTTGGAGAGGCAGGGATTAATCAGGGATAATTAACATGGCTTTGTCAGGGGGCAATCGTATCTAACAAACTTGATTGAATTATTCGAGAAGGTGACTAGATGTGTAGATGAGGGTAAGGCAGTTGATGTAGTCTACATGGACTTCAGGAAGGCTTTTTATAATGTCCTGCATGGGAGATTGGTTAAGAAGGTAAGAGCCCACGGAATCCAGGGCAATTTGGCAAATTGGATCCAAAGTTGGCTTAGTGGCAGGAGGCAGAGGGTGATGGTCGAGGGTTGTTTTTACGTGTGGAAGCCTGTGGTGTACCGCAGGGATCAGTGCTGGGACCCTTGCCGTTTGTAGTGTACATTAATGATTTAGACGTGAATATAGGAGGTATGATCAGTAAGTTCACAGATGACACTAATATTGGTGGCGTCGCAAAAAGTGAGCAGGAAAGCCTTAGATTACAGGAGGGTATAGATGGGCTGGTAAGATGGGTGGAGCAGTGTCAAATGTAATTTAATCCTGAGAAGTGTGAGGTGATGCATTTTGGGAGGACTAACAAGGCAAGGGAATAGTCAATGGATGGTAGGACCCTAGGAAGTAGAGAGGGTCAGAGAGACCTTGGTGTACTTGTCCATAGATCACTGAAGGCAGCAGCAGAGAAAGATAAAGAGGTTAGGAAGGCATATGGGATACTTGCCTTTATTAGTCGAGGCATAGAATATAAGAGCAGGGAGCTTATGATGGAGCTGTATAAAACGTTAGTTAGGGCACAGCTGGAGTACTGTGTACAATTCTGGTCACCACACTGTAAGAAGGATGTGATTGCACTGGAGAGGGTGCAGAGGAGATTCACCAGGATGTTGCCTGGGCTGGAGAATTTCAGCTATGAAGAGAGACTGGATAGGCTAGGTTTGTTTTCCTTAGAGCAGAGAAGGATGAGGGGGGACCTGATTGAGGTATACAAAATTATGAGGGGCTTTGATAGGATGGATAGGAAGAAACTTTTTCCCTTAGGGGAGGGATCAAAACCAGGGGGCATAGATTTAAGGTAAGGGGCAGGAGGTATAGAGGGGATTTGAGGAAAACCTTTTCACCCAGAAGGTGGTTGGAATCTGGAACACACTACCCGAAGGGGCGGTAGAGGCAGGAACCCTCACAACATTTAAAAAGTATTTAGATGTGCACTTGAAATGCCATAGCATACAAGGCTATGGGCCAAGTGCTGGAAAATGGGATTAGAATAGTTAGGTGCTTGATGGCAGCAGAGACATGATGGGCCGAAGGGCCTGTTTCTGTGCTGTATAACTCTATGACTGTATGACTCTATGTCCTGTGGCTAGTTCAAAAAACCTGGACGCTTTTAAATCCTGCTTGTTGACTGACTACCTTTGCATACTCCGGCTACAATCAGAAATGCCTTTGGAGGAAATCATCCACATCACTATCTCCAAGAGACTCACTGAACCACTCATCTACCTCTTCAAACTAAAAGCCTCAGACCACAGAATGCAGCTAGAAGCCAGCTAAATCACCAAACTCCACAGACCTTTTTTGTGGACTCGAACTCAACCAATCCACCTTTCCCCACTTGTGTGTTTGTAAACCTCTAGTGTGTGTGAGAGAGTGAAAGTTGGTGCATGGTTTATTATTTCATTAGTTTGGTTTAGGTACAATAAAGTTAACCTCTTTCTTTGTTAACTCAAGAAAACCTATCCGATTGATTCTTGTTATGATCATGGTATGTATGTAATCAAACACCTACGGAATTGGCCAGTACAGCCACGTTAAAAAAGAATTAAACCCTCTAACAAGGAGAGGGAAGCCCGTCAACCCCTTCTCACATGACCTTATGTGACGGAAATCCCACATGCCAAATGGAAATATTAACTTCATTGTATGGAACTTTGCCTGAGTCTTTTACTGGACATTATTACAAATAACTGTTTAAAAAGCAGAACGGAGCAGCTAACATGGCCACGCACAACTTTCATATGAGAAGCCAAAGGCCGGCTGGGGACAGAGGTGATTACTCAGTCTAGCCAGAACAATGGAGGTGCTCTCTGATTCAGTTGCCTAGAATGGATTTGTCAATGTTGATCATCAAAAGCCATCGACACCCATTGATTTTGAAAAAGCCAACCCCCCCACCCCCCACCAAGTATGTCTGAACAGCCTTGAATTTTAAAAATCATTCCAGAGGATGCTTATTCCAAGCCAAAGAGGTGGACACATCACATGACTGCGTGTGTAACTCTGGGAGTTTGTGAATTGTGCCTTAGAAGGAGACTGTAACTAAAATCCAGTGAAGGAACATATCCTCTCTCCTTCTCTCCAGCAAAGATCCAGAGAAGCCTCAGCTGCAAACCTATAGCCCAACACAGCCAGCAACCAGGGGACACGGATAAAGCCCCTCTTCTGCCTTCCAGAACCTGAAAAGCAAGTCCAAACTGTGTGTGGCCCAGCAAGGACTTCAGAACTACAACTTCAATTAAGGACTCTGGGACTAAACTTCAGTATTTACATTCCATTTTTCTTAAGGATTTTACTCCCACCTCCCAGCTCTGCTTTTTTCCCCTCTGTAGCCTATTTGTGTGTGTGTGTGCCTCTAGTGTGAATGTGAGCATGGAAACATTGCATAGTTTTGTAATTTTAACCAGTTTAGAGTGATAAGGTTAATAAACTTACATCTTCCTTGTTTAAACTCAAGAAAACCTGTCTGATTGGTTCATTTACAAATATACATTAGAGGAACAGGAGCAAGTGCTCATTGAGGTTGTTAGCTAAACCACTTTGTTCAGAAGATAAACCCTGTTGCAGTCAAACCAGAGAAGGGGGCGAAAGGGGGGCCTGCGATACCATAACAACAGCAAAAAATGTCCTTCTGCAGAGCCATGTAATAACTCCTAATTGTTCCTGTCGGGGTGGATAGCAAGCAAAAGTACAATGTTTGCCTCATTTAACTTAAGGTGGGACTAAATTGGACTACGTAGCACTTTTAGGCATTATGCAGTTGTCTAAGATTCGAAAATGGCGTCCATGTTGTGTGTGCACGTTCTCGACTGTAAAGGGGTTTCTGGCAGCGTGCCAAGCAGAGAGATCATGACAAAAATCAGTGTACAACATTGATTTGAAGCTACCAGTGCCATTTTACAATCTGCAGTCCAGCCAACACTCTGTCTTAGTCTCACAGAGCTAAACATGATGATAAATTGAAGGAAAGACTCACTCCCACCAGCACTATCTAAAGCAGTCATGCAATACTTAAAGGTTAGTTGCTGGATTATTTCTTCAAGCTGCGTGTACAATTGCAAACATTTTGAATATTTCCTATATGTGGCTAAAGTTTAATTACTCTAAAGGGAATGGTCTGCTGGTATTGCAGTATGTACTTTGTCATATCAAATATTGTGCTGAAAGAAGTTGTTTCCAGACATGTGTGGCCTGGCAGCATTTCCTCTGGGAATTGAACATGGCTGGGAGAATGAAAAGCACCAATGCAGAGCAGGACAAGCTGCACGAAGAGGGAGGAGGAGGAGGGAAATGGAGGAAGAGGAAGTACAAGAGGAAGGGAGGCTACAACATAGACAGCTCCTTTTTGCCCAGGCTTTACGTAGTGAGATTATTCATGAGCAATACCAGTAACCTCAATGACACCTTTCCATTCATGAACAGCACCAAACTCTGTCTCTTTCCTCTATCACAAACCACCACATTGTTCTCTTTCTGACGACACAAAAATAAAAACTGTTGTATGATCACCTTAAGACTGATGTCCCTTTAAGAACTCAGTATGCCAATGATCTAAGTCCCAGGATGTAGTCAAGTGACTAGAAGCCATAGTGTTCAACTGTAACTCCCTAGACAAAGGTTCTGTAAATAGTTTGCTCTGTATTGTATATACTAGTTTAGCTGTTAATAAACCTTCCAGAGATCTTCAATGAAATGGAATCCATGCACCACATTGTGTTGCTTATAATAAGACAACGGTGGTGAAAAGACAAGATCTGAACTTGAAGACCATGGGTAAAACAGCTGTGAAAGCAACCCTTCCTACAGCCAAAAGAGAGAAAGTTCCAAAGAAATACTGGCCCAAACAGTGGAAAGAAGAAAACCTTACCTCCAACTGTGGGAGATAGAGCATTGAATGACAGGCTGCAAATCAATTCCTGTGATTGGGTTCATCATCGTTGAGGAATTCTGGTTTTCAGTGCTTAGAAAAATTTATTTTTTTAAAGGTTCCATGGGAGAGATAAAGAAAAATGGGGAAAATCCAATTCCTCTCTCACGTTGATCGACTTTGGCACCATTGCAGGAGGTGTCCGAATAAAATGCAAGGGAAACCCCCAAATGCAACAGAGTCTCCATTCACACAGCAAAGCTCAAACAAAATCATGAAACCAATCAAACGTGAGGAAGATAAATAAACTTTTTAAAAAAGCAAAGGGAAAAACTCTTGAACTGCCTATTGAACAGCTGTGTAAACAAACAATCTGAAGTGCTGAAAGCAAAATAAATCGAGAACACTGTCAAGCATCTGTTACTCTCCATCAAAGCAGCTAGTCTAAATAAAAGAGAATTTCTTAAAGGGGAACAGTGTGGAGTTAATAAAACAAGTTTTAAAACCAGTTTCAAACCGCAAATAGAAAAGTCATAATAAGTACAGTGCTGAAGGCACACACAGAGCTGGACAAAGTAAAATATAGAGTAGAAAGCAAACGAACAGCAGAAAGGTGGATATCAAATTTCCCAGCATGAACACGAAGGCCATTGATATCCTATCCAAGTTCAAACTTTATAAACAAAGAATTCAGTTATGCTTCACAGACCAAGAGGTTGTAGAACTAAAGAAGCGGGATGTGAAAATATTGATAGCAGTCGGAAATGAGGGATTACACAGAATCAATACCTCTGGCTTATCTGAAGAGGACCAGAAAGATCCTGCAAAGATATGAAAAGTACTAGAAGATCAACTGATCAGAGTGACTTTTAGAATTCACTATCTGGAATTGATGTCCTACAGGCAACAGCCACAGGAATCAATAGATCAGTTTTTTGATAGATGTCAGAGTAAGGGCAACGAATGCGATTTTTCAGAAACTGAGCTATCATAGTGAATAATTGAGCTGATAATTGTCTCAACACCTATTGAAGCATTTCAAAAAGACCACTTGGGGAAAAAGAAAGGTCACAGCATTGATGCGCTGCTAGAAGATGGCAGGAAATATGAAACCATTGTAACTGGACAACAGCATCTGCAAGCACTAGTGCAGCCAACAGTATCGGCACAATAACCAGGTCACAAAGAGAAAGTAAGCTATGTGCTAAGTGTAGTTGGTACCACCCACCACAAAGTTGTCATGCATTTCCACACCTGTGCAAGGCGTGTGGTGCAAAGTGACACTGGGCCCACCTATGCACAAAATCTGGCTCCAAAGATGCAGCCAGAAGTCATAATAGGACACAAACAAACAGAAGACAGGTTCAACAACAGGACAATAAAAATAAGGAGAGTCTAAAGACTTGCATAAATGCAAGCTGATACATCACGCTCACAGCGAAATAGACCCAAGACAAGGCAGTGAGTAGAGCGATTCTAAGCCGGAAGATGAGTAGGCGTTTCACATTGTGAACCTGATACATTGTGTTGATGAAGCCAACAACTGGAAGCTTTTGCTATTATTAACATCATTCCGTTAATCGACCCTCCCAGAAAGTGCAATATGCACATACAAGAAAAGCTTAAGTGGGAGTTGGATGACATGGAATGCAATGGCATCATCCATCGCGTGCATCATCACACAGACTGGTGCAGCTCAATTACGTGTGTACTAAAGAAGGATGGAGCAATCAGGGTATGTCTAGATCTGAGGCAACTAAACCTCTCCCTAAAGAGATGCCCCCACAAGATTCCAACTCCAGAGGAATTGAATCCCAAGTTCACAGGAGCCAAATTCTTCTCCAAGTTGGATGCTAAACATGGATATTGGCCGGTACGCCTAGCTAAGGAATCTCAGGAAGTCACCACCTTCAGAACACCAGTTGGAAGATATTGCTTCCACAGACTACCCTACAGCCTATCTGTCAGTCAAGATCAGTTTCAACAGCATATGGACAGTATTATAGAAAACGTGCCTGGATGTATATGCATTGCCGATGATATTGCGGTAATGGGCAAAACCAAAGAAGAACATGATCGAAATCTTCATTCACTGATGGCAGTAGCTCGTCGTGAAGGGCTCATTTTTAACAGCAAGAAGTGCTAGGTGAATGTAAGTCTGATCAATTTCTTTTGGCTCCATCTATTTAGATTAGATTAGATTAGAGATACAGCACTGAAACAGGCCCTTCGGCCCACCGAGTCTGTGCCGAACATCAACCACCCATTTATACTAATCCTACACTAATCCCATATTCCTACCAAACATCCCCCCCTGTCCCTATATTTCCCTACCACCTACCTATACTAGTGACAATTTATAATGGCCAATTTACCTATCAACCTGCAAGTCTTTTGGCTTGTGGGAGGAAACCGGAGCACCCGGAGAAAACCCACGCAGACACAGGGAGAACTTGCAAACTCCACACAGGCAGTAACCGGAATCGAACCCGGGTCGCTGGAGCTGTGAGGCTGCGGTGCTAACCACTGCGCCACTGTGCCGCCCTTAGGTTGCAGAATCCATCCTGACCCACACAAAATCGAAGATGGAAGGCATAGGCCTACCCCACAAGGCAAGGAAGATCGCCAGAGATGTTTTGGATATTTCAACTTCTTGGCACTATACATTCCAGATTTTTTTGACAAAGCTTCATCACTGAGAGAACTCTTAAAGAAAGATATGTATGGCAGGAGGACCATCAGCATATGCTTGAGTCTCACAAACAAGCATTGTCATCAGAAACCTGTCCCTGCAGTACTATGATCCAAGGAAGAAGACAATCCTGGAAGGTGATGCTTCACAGGCTAGGAGCATGCATTCTGCAGGATGACAAACCAATTGCATTTGGGTCCAAAAGTTTACCATCAGCACAATCCAATTACTCAAACATAGAGCGTGAGACACTTGCTCTGGTATTTGGGATCACAAGGTTCCCCACCTACCTGTTCGGTAAGCAGTTCACTGTGGAAACTGACTACATACCACTGGAGATGATCTGGTGCAAACCACAAGCACACAACTTCAACTACAGCAGCTCTTGGTGAAAATACAGGGGTACTACTTCGACTGCTTTCATTGATCTCACCAAAGCCTCATCAGACCCCTTTCCTATCCTGAGTGGCGTGAAACAGGGCTGTGTTCTCGCACCCACACTGTTTGGGATTTTCTTCTCCCTGCTGCTCTCACATGTGTTCAAGTCTTCAGAAGAAGGAATTTTCCTCCAGGCAAGATCTGGTGGCAGGTTGTTCAACCTTGCCCGTCTAAGAGCGAAGACCAAAGTACGGAAAGTCCTCATCAGGGAACTTCTCTTTGCTGACAATGCTGCATTAACATTTCACACTGAAGAGTGTCTGCAGAATCTCATCGACAGGTTTGCGGCTGTCTGCAACGAATTTGGCCTAACCATCAGCCTCAAGAAAACGAACATCGTGGGACAGGATGTCAGAATGCTCCATCCATCAATATCGGCGACTACGCTCTGGAAGTGGTTCAAGAGTTCACCTACCTAGGCTCAACTATCACCAGTAACCTGTCTCTCGATGCAGAAATCAACAAGCGCATGGGAAAGGCTTCCACTGCTATGTCCAGACTGGCCAAGAGAGTGTGGGAAAATGGCGCACTGACACGGAACACAAAAGTCCGCGTGTATCAAGCCTGTGTCCTCAGTACCTTGCTCTACAGCAGCGAGGCCTGGACAACGTATGTCATCCAAGAGCGACGTCTCAATTCATTCCATCTTCGCTGCCTCCGGAGAATCCTTGGCATCAGGTGGCAGGACCATATCTCCAACACAGAAGTCCTCGAGGCGGCCAACATCCCCAGCTTATGCACCCTACTGAGCCAGCTGAGCTTGAGATGGCTTGGCCATGTGAGCCGCATGGAAGATGGCAGGATCCCCAAGATCACATTGTACATCGAGCTCGCCACTGGTATCAGACCCACCGGCCGTCCATGTCTCCGCTTTAAAGACGTCTGCAAATGCGACATGAAGTCCTGTGACATTGATCACAAGTCGTGGGAGTCAGTTGCCAGCGATTGCCAGAGCTGGCGGGCAGCCATAAAGGCGGGGCTAAAGTGTGGCGAGTCGAAGAGACTTAGCAGTTGGCAGGAAAAAAGACAGAAGCGCAAGGGGAGAGCCAACTGCGAAACAGCCCTGATAACCAATTTTATCTGCAGCACCTGTAGAAGAGTCTGTCACTCTAGTATTGGCCTTTTATAGCCACTCCAGGCACTGCTCCACAAACCACTGACCACCTGCAGGCGCTTACCCATTGTCTCCTGAGACAAGGAGGCCAAAGAAAAAGAAGACTACTTCGACGTCTGCTGCAAACCAGGTACCAAAATGGTCACCTCGGATATGCTGAGCAGATTGCCAAACCCGAACAAAAATGAAGAAGTTCGACTGGATCTAAAGGTAGATAGCATGCAATCGATTTATTGCATTTTGGTCAGCACAAATGTGACCAACTACAATCAGAAGCAATGACCCACAACTAAAGGCACTGTGGAGAGTCATCATAGAAGATTGGTCTGATACGATAAAAGAGGTGTCAGAGACCTTCAGATGCTTTTGGCCTTGTAGAGGTGAACTCGGAATCTTGAGGGGTGTCACCTTCAAAGAAAACAAGTGATTGTGCGCAAAGCTCTCCGACAGGACATCTTGTCATAACTTTACCAAGGCTGTATGGGTATAGAGCGAATGAGGCGACTGGCATGAGACACTGTTTATTGGCCAGGGATCAATGGTGACATCGAAAAGTTAGTGAGCATGTGCAAGGCATGCCAGAGCCACCAGCCATAACAACATAAAGAACCTCTACACCCTCAAGAGATTCCTTCAGTCCCTTGGTCCAAAATCACCACTGATCTCTTTTCCGTGAATGGAGATGTCTTTATCTTAGTCACCGAATATTTCTCCAAATTTCCAATTGTCAGACAGGTAAAAGACATTTCAAGTGCGGTTGTCGCAGACACGTTGAGTGCCATATTCAGTCTATTCGGTGCATCTGAAGAAATTTCTTCTGATATTGGACCATAGTATATGGGCAGACCTTTCAGGGATATGTGTGCCAAATGGAGTGTAAACTGTGTGACATCCTAACCACATTAACCGAGATCTAATAGTCTTGCCAAGTGAATGGTTCACACAATTAAATCACTTATCCTGAAGTGTGGGACAACGAAACAAGATTTTCATATTGTCATGCTACACCTCAGAGCTACACCTATGGATATGGGCTTACTGTCACCAGCAGAGATCATATTTGGCAGACAAGTGCAAACGATTGTGCCAAGCCATCATCTGTCCAGATTCTCCGAGTTGCAGGAAACACTGCTTAAAAAACAAGGGAGAATGAAGATAGTGCATGACTGACATGCAAGGGCGGAACTACCTCAGCTACACATAGGACAAAAGGTCAGGGTCATACACCCCACAATGAGAACATGGTTACCTGCAGAGGTATCCAAAGTATGCAGTGAGCCTAGGTATTATGAGGTTACAACATCTAGCGGAGCAGTGCTGAGGAGGAACCGAAGCCAATTAAGAGAAGTGTGCAATACTCTAATTGCAGGCAGCGGACTTGAAAGAACACACCTTGACGATGAGGGTGTGATGGAACAATAACAACCAACACATTGACAATATGTCTGCAAACCAAAAACAGCCAAGGATGAAATCTGCATCCCCGTAAGGTTATACCATAACCAGATCTGGAAGAGTTGTCAACGACCGAAATAATATATGAACACATAAGCTTCTGTAGTTGTAAATGTTACAATCCCAATCCTTATACCTGTAAATTTTGTAATCTCTATCTGTTCTGAGAGAGGAGAGCAGGTTCATTTTCCATGGACCCACTGCCATTCACCTTTGACAGGGTCTCAGCAATCCTAGGCGTGAATTATATGCTGACAGCAGGGTCTCAATATCAGGGGAAACCAACGCTGAGAGTCCCCCTTCGCCTTTTGTACAAAAGGTCTGCCGAATTTACTGACAGTTAGGCACTTAACAGGACAGCAGCGGACCATCGGTATGATTTAGGACCCCGTCACCGGAAGTTCCGGCCTCACAGAGCTGCTGGCCAATCAGAGGCCAGTAGCTGCATCGCCACCTCGGAGGCGGTGGTTGATGCTATAGCTGCAGTGACCACACACAGAGAAGCGGGCTGGAACCAAGCTTAAGATAGCTCAGGGTAGGAGGGGTCTCGCAGTGTGGGGTTGAGGGGGTTCGGCAGCAAGGGCAGTGGGGTGACCTTCAGTGGGCCTCCCCTTCCTGATGCTGGGTCCCTCATTTGGGCACTAAGTGCCTTTGAAGGAGGGCTCACCCCCTGCCACTGCCCCCCACCCCTGCGGCTGGGAAGCAGCCCACATGGTTTTTTGTGCTGTGTTTCCCGTGCGGCGACAGGGCGGCCTGCTGCATGGGTAATTGCAACTGTGGCAGGAAGAGGACATTAGTTCGGTGTTAGTTATCCAGTTAAGGGCCTCAATTGGTGGTGGGGTGGGAAGGGCATTCACAGGCCTTTCTACCCTGGACTAAAACCCGCTACGGGGGAACAGCATAAAATTCCACCCCTAGTATATGTTGGAGAACAGATTGATTGGCTGTGATGCTCTGGAAGTCCCTTTGAACCATCCATAGCCATGATGGCAGTAGTCTGAGCTTGAAAGGTAGCAGTCTGAGATTGCAATGCAGCACTCAGACCTTTGATGAATGTTGTTTGAAAGCTAAGACATCGGCCATCAGCCGCTGCACCATGGTGGGTTCCACAGGTGTGTTTCTGGAGCTGAACACCATTCCATGTTTAAAAGGATGGGCTGCAAGCTCTGTGCAAAGCCTGATGCCAAATTGGTGCTGAACTCTTCCTTATTCGTTGACATACAGCATAGGCATTCTGGCAGCCCCAGGCTTTCCCATGCTGCAAGCATTTGGTTGTGTACACCCATCAGCCTTCTTCCGCAGCCTGGGCCATTGAAGCCCTCACTTGACTCCTTTGCAGCAGAACTAGTGTGTGATCTCACCCTCCACTGAACTGGCTATCCTTTCCCCACCTACCAGAAATTACCGCGTGGGCTGCACACCAATTGTCCCCTTCAAATTTTCACACGTGAGTGACTACGCAAAAAAATTAAAGAGCCCACACACTTAAACAAGTCACCCGCCCATTATTGCTCACGAGGTATGCCAAGATAAGGTAAGCCAGTATTACACTTTATCAAGTAAAGCGCTAAATTATGCACACCAAAAAGAATTTCCACTTTCTTTGTTAAACCATGACTGAGACGGTATGCTAATCACTTAGAAAAACAAGTCTTTTTCACCTTGAAATGCATGATCACCCTCTCGGCACACTTTATCCTTAACCATAACAAACTGAAACTTGAACTGCATTGTCATTTGGAAAAAGAAGCCCACAAAATACTGTATAAAACAACCTGCCCATGTACTCATACACAAACTGGAAACAAGATGCATACTTAGTATCACCCTATGTGCTCCTCATAGCAACAACATTGTGTTATTACTTCTTCCCTTGCACACAAGTGACACATAACAGAAGGGAGAAAACTTGAACCGGGAGACCTCCCCCCCCCTAATTTTAGATCATTAAGCCAATTTGAAAAGACAATGCTCAGTAGTCTGGGGCCTGAGAACATGGGGACAGTAGGCCGGGTGAAGTTGAGGGCCTTCCTGGAAACTCTGGTCTATTGCCATCATTATCTGTTTATTCTTCCTCGACTGACTGTCTCACTCATCACTTAGCAACCATCCCTGCAATCTTCACCAGTCTTCATGTAATAGTGGTAATGTGCACTGCTGTTGGATGAAGGATTGATGTCAGCTGCCATGGTAATGGGCATTCATATGCATAATTCAGTTTCTACAACTGCACAGATGCAGGTTGTGAATGCCTCTGTACCAGAGCCTTAGCCATTAATCTGTACAAAGTCCCTCAGGTCACACAGTTGAAATTTGTTACTGGTAGAGTAAAAGTCAACTTTCGCTGTTCAGAACACTCGACATTTTGAAAAATTGCATTTCTCCAGTCATAACGTTTATAGTTAATCTATGCCTGAGGAGCTATTGATGTTATTTGAAACATCTGTGTTCCCTGCAACTATGACACAGGGACATTTTGTAATTCTATCCAAGAGTATTTAATCTGTAAATCCATCACCGAAAATGCACTCTGCTGTCAATAACATTAATATTTGCCACTGCGCCAGTTATGCATCAGAAAAGATTGTGACCTGAAAATTACTGCTGCTGTTATAATGAACACATGTGCTATTCATGGTTAGACAGCAAAGTGCAGATCAGTTTACAGTTTCCTGCTAGCTATCACCCACTGGCAAATTCCTGTTTGCAAGAAGTGGCTTACGGGCATTACAGTGCTAAAGATGTGAATTATTCTAGTTATGGTAATTATTGCTGGAATAACTGATATTCAAATCCAAAATGGACCATAGTGTAGAAATTCAGACTAGCAGAAATGGTTCCACCACTGGTAAGTAAGTAAGTAACAAATAGATCAGACTTAACAAAAACACTGAATCTCTGCTTACAATTTGCATTACATCATTCTCCACTCCACATTTAGAACCATAAAATCATACAAACATTCGAATTAGTAGCAGGAATAGGCCACTCGGCCCCTCGAGCCTGCTCTGCCATTCAATGAGACCATGGCTAATCTGATTGTAACCTCGACTCCACATTCTCACCGACCCCCAATAACCTTTCACCCCCTTGTTTAACAAGAATCTATCTATCTATGCCTTAAAAATATTCAAAGACTCTGCTTCCAATGCCTTTTGAGGAAGAGAGTTTCAAAGATACACGACCCTCGGACAGAAAAATAAATTCTCCTCATCTCTGTCTTAAATGGGCGACCCCTTATTTTTAAACAGTGACCCCTAGTTTTAGATTCACAAACAAGAAGAAACCTCCTCTCCACATCCACTCTGTCAAGACTCCTCAGGATCTTATATGATTCAATCAAGTCGCCTCTTACTCTTCTAAACTCCAGCAGATACAAGCCCAGTCTGTCCAACCGTTCCTCATAGGATAACCCGCCCATTCCAGGTATTAGTCTAGTAAACCTTCTCTTAAATAAGGAGACCAATACTGTACACAGTACTCCAGATGTGGTCTCACCAATGCCCTGTATAACTGAAGTATTACCTCCTTACTTTTGTAATCAATTCCCCTCACAATAAACAATAACATTCTATTAGCTTTCCTAATTACTTGCTGTACCTGCATACTAACCTTTTGTGATTCATGCACCAGGTCACCCAGATCCCTCTGCATCTCAGAGCTCCGCAATCTCTCACCATTTAGATAATATGCTTCTTTTATATTGTTCCTGCCAAAATGGACAATTTCACATTTTCCCACATTATACTCCATTTGCCAGATCTTTGCCCATTCACTTAACCTATCTATAGCCCCTTGTAGCCTCCTTATGCCCTCTTCACAACTTACTTTCCAACTTATCTTTGTGTCATCAGCAAATTTTGCAACCATACCTTCGGTCCCTTCATCAAATCATTTATATAAATTGTAAAACGTTGAGGCCCCAGCACAGATTCCTGTGGCACACCGCTTGTTACCTCTTGCCATACAGAAAATTACCCGTTTATGCCTACTCTCTGTTTCCTGTTAGTTAGTCAATCTTCTATCCATACCAATATGTTACCCCCAGCAACTTGAGCTTTTATTTTCTGCAATAACCTTTGATGTGGTTATTTTACCACACAGAAGTAGGCCATTCAGCCAATAATGCCTGTGATGATTCTTTGAATTAGTCCACGCCCCTGTTCTTTCCTCACGGCGCTGCAAATATTTCCTTTTCAAGTATATTCCCAGTCCCTTTTGAAAGTTACTATTGAATCTACTTCTTTCAAGCAGTGAATCCCAGATCATAACAACATAAATTCCCATTGACTTATTTGCCATTCAAACTTGATGTTAATGAAGACATTGTGATTCAACCACTGATTTTGCACTTGAAGTTCAACCACTGAAAGTGCATGTTAGAGGAAAATAATCTTAATACTTAACAGAATGGGTACCCATTATTGAAACTGGCTGTTTTTTTGTAAATACTAGATTTGCTTTCAAAGCAGCCCGATAACAAAATTTCATGCTTGAGGTCAAAGAATATCATGAACCAGCAGTATGCCGCCAACTTCTAGCACTGACCAAGGGGAACCTCAGACTGTGGACCAGCAGGGAGGCTGTGCCATCATTTGTACGCACACCTACATCCAACCTGCAGCGTAAGGTTAGCACTGCCAGTTGTAGTGAAAGTGACCACGACCCTCAATATTTATGGGTCAGATTACCCCCCCAGACGACCAGAGGGGTCATCTGTTATTTCCGACCTGTTCACAAATATTCTGTTTAACAAGTCCCAACACTATCATCTCTTTTCCCATTAAACATAAACAGAGGCCTGAGGTCTAATTTCACCAATTCCAGATTTCCCAAGGTACAGGGAGTCATTGATAGAAACCTTAAGGCCACCCCGGCAATTCATCAGAATTCCATGGCATACATAAACTGAACAGGTATCACACTTTTAAGGTTTTACGCCAGAATATTTTCTTCAGCTCTACATCTCAAACCAATTGTGCCTTCACTCCCTACAGATCAGAGAATGCCTTTTTTTGCCCAAAATCTAGGCCACTTTTAGCACCAGAGACCAAACAAATAATCCTTGCCATTGTAGTTTGGTTCACCAATTTTGCTACATGCCCACATATGATCCACTTCAACTTTGGAAAATCATAGAGTCATAGAGCCATTTACAGTATAGAAGGAGGCCATTCAGCTCATTGAGTCCATGCCAGCTATCCACGAAACAATTCAGTCAGTCCTGTTCCCCCGCTCAATCGCCATAGCTCTGCAAGTTTATTTCCTTCAAGTGTCCATCCAATTTCCTTTAGAAATCATTGATTGTCTCCACTTCCACCATTCTTATGCGCAGCGAGCTCCAGGTCATTACCACTCGCTACGTAAAAAAGGTTGTCTTCACATTCCTCCTGCATTTCTTGCCCAAAACCTTTAATCTGTATTCCCTAGTCCGTGTACCATCAGTTAATGGGAACAGATTTTCCTTGTCTAATTTATCTAATCCTGTCATAATCTTGTACACCTCTATTAAATCTCCCCTCAATGTCCTTTGCACCTGAGAGAACAACTCCAGCCTCTCCAATCTAACCTTGTAATTAAAATCCCCCATCCCTGGAACCATTCTGGTAAATTTCCATTGCACCCTGTCAAGGACCCTTACATCCTTCCTAATGTGTGGTGACCAGAACTGGATGCAATACTCTCGTTGGGGCCTAACCAGAGCTTTATAAAGGTTCAGCATAACTTCACTGCTTTTGTACTCTATGCCTCTATTTATGAAGCCCAAGGTCCCATATGCCTTACTAAGCACTCTCTGAATATATCCTGCCACCTTCAAAGATCAATGCACATGCACTCCAAAGTCCCTCTGTTCCTGCAAACTCTCAGAACTGCGCCATTAACTCTGTATTGCCTCATTCTATCTTTCTGCCAAAAGGCACCTCAGACTTGTCTGTATTAAATTCCATTGCCACTTGTCTGTCCATTCTGCACGCCTACCTATGTCCTGTTGCAGGCAGTTTGTATCATCCTCAGTGTTTGCCACTCTTCCAAGTTTGGTATCATTGGCAAATTTTGAAGTTCTACGCTGTATTCCAAGATCCAAGTCAGTTATATATAGCAAAAAAAAAGTGGTCCTACACTGGTCCTTGGGGAACACCACTGTCTACCATCTGCCAGTCTCTTGTCGAAGATGGAGTTACCTGGAGAGGAACATGACTCATTGCTTTCTGTCCTTAAGCTAATCTTTTATCCAATTGGGCACTGACCCTCCTATTCCATGAGCCTCAACTTTGTTAACCAGCCTTTTATGTGATACTTTATCAAATGCTTTCTTAAAATCCATATGGACAACATCCACGGCATTCCCTTCATCAACCTTCTCTGTTATTTCAAGCATGATCTGCCTTTTACAAATCTTTGCTGGCTCTCCTTAATTAACTCAAACCTCTCCAAGTATCTGTTGACTTTTTTTCCTGATCATTGTTTCTAAAACCTACCACTGATGTTAAACTAACTGGTCTGTAGTTGCTAGGACTGTCCTACACCCTTTTTTGAAATTGGAAGATTATGGTAAACTCTTCCACTATCTCCAACCCCACTTCATTTTGCAGCCTGGGATGCAAGTCATCCAGACCAGGTGACTTAGCTACCCTAAGCATAGCCAGCCTCTCCCTCCCTCTCAATTTTTACCATATCCATTGCCTCTACCCTCTCCACTTCTACTGATGTTTTGGCAAATTCCTCATCCTTAGTAAACAGTGATACAAAGTACTCATTAAGTATTCTAGTCTTGCCCTGTGCCTCTAAGCACATATTACCCTGTTTGTCCCTAATAGTCCCGCTCCACCTCTTTCTACCCACTTACTATTTACATGCCGGTAGAAGATTTTTGGGTTCCGTTTTTATGTTGACTGCCATTCTATTCTCATATCCTCTCCTGGCCAGTTTTATTTTCCTCTTCACCTCCCCTCTCAACTTATTGTATTTAGCCTGGTTCTCACTTGAAGAATTCACCTGACATGCATCACATACCCTCTTTTTTTGTTTCATCATAATCTCTTTCGCCCTCATCATCCAAGGAGCCCTGTTTTTGCCCTTGTTGGAATGTACCTAGCCTGTGCCTGAAACATCTCTTCCTTAAAGATAACCCGTTGTTCCATTACAGTTTTATAATATTAGGTATTAGAATATTAAGTATTAACGTTATTAGGTTGTGATTCAGACTATAAACTATTAAAAAATGTATTAATCAATAATTGGCTAAGTGTATTGATGACACAGTGTAGCTTTACAGTAGTTGCAGGCTTAATTATTTCCTCTTTGGATTGATAGAATGTAACAGATAATGGTTTATTGCAACTTAAATGGAGATGTGGTTTAGGCTTGGATAGGATTGAGGGCTGAATTTTTGGGTCCCAGGGGTGTGGGAATGGAGGCAGGTGGGAGTTGAAAATACAGGCAGACAACATTCCTGTTTCCTGACTCTGTTTCCAGCGCTGGCCTGGTAAACCAGAGCAGGAGGTGGTTGGCCCTGCAACACTGCCCGATCCATAATGAAGGTCAACTGAGATGGTTAAATAGCTTATAAAGAGCTCGTTAAGGGGGATGTTATGATATTCGTTGGGGGCTGCATGGGTCACAAGTGCTGACTGGGGCAGACCAACTGAATAGAGGCAGAAAAACAGTGGGGTGCCAGTCATGGTCGCCCCAGGGAATTAGCTGGGCTGCATAAAAGGGTGAAAGGAGCAGAGGGGGCCTCACCCATTTGGAGACAGTGCCATTGCTGCAGAGCTTGTGGTGGGGAGAGTGGGCAGTAAGGACTTGGGCAGTGTAGGGGTTATCACCCTCCTGACATCGCGGGGACATAAGAACAGCGGGCATGGCTGCCAAGCATAATTGGGGGGCCAGTGACCACAAGGAAGGCTGCAGCTGGCAATGGAGGCACAACTCTCAGATTTTGGGCCTGGTGGTGATGAGGAGCAACACCGTCCACAGGAAGGGTAGAGGCCTAGTCATCAGGAGGGAAGGGGAGAGGGACAAAGGGCAGGAAGGTCACAGACACCACAGTATCAGCATTGGATCTCTCACTGAACATGGAGCTACCTGGAGATGACCAAGAACCAGTGCTGCAGGAGACTGCAACTCTCCAGACAGAAGGTCACAGAAATCTGGGCCCTCACCATCAAACACTGCACTCCCCGCAGCACTGGTCGCCACCCCCTGCTTGAAGCTGTCAAAGCCACTGTGGCCTGGAATTTCTTCACATCAGGCTCCTTCCAAGGATCAGCTACGGATCTTTGTGGCATCTCGCAAATGGCAGCACATCACTGAATCGCGCAGGTCACTGATGCCCTCTTTGCCAGAGCTGGGCAGTACATTCAATTCCAGACAGATGGGGCCTTGCAGGGACAGAGAGCACTGGGTATCGCTGCCATCGCTGGATTTCTCCAGGTGCAGGGCATCATTGATCGCACCCATGTGGTCATCTAGGCACCCAGTGACAGGCCAGTGCGATTCATAACAGGTTGGGTTTCCATTCCCTCAATGTTCAACTGGTCTGCGACCACAACAAGAGATTCCTGCATATAAGCGCTCACTTTCCTGACAGCTGCCAAGACTCTTTCATCCTCCGCCAGTCCATGCTGCCAGAGCTCTTTACTCCACCTCCCAAACTCCATGGATGGATTCAAGGGGATAAGGGATGTCCCTTGAAGAGATGGCTACTTATCCCTCCATGAGTGCCCGAGACAGAGGTACAGAGGTGATATAACTGAAGCCATCTTCTCTCTAGGTACACCATTGAGCAAGCCATCGGGCTTCTGAAAATGCGGTTCCGGTGATTAAACCAATCAGGTGGCATGTTAAAATGCACCCCAGCAACGGTCTTGGTAATTTTGATAATCTGCTGTGCTCTCCATGACATGGTCCTCCAGAGAGATGTAGACCTTGAAATTGGTGAGGCCCTGGAATGATACAACTCACCAGTGGAAGAGGAGGAGCAGGAAGTGTCAGAGGAGGAAGAGGGGGTAGTGGGGGAAAATGCAGAAAACTAATGTGCTCCAGCTGCACAGAGAGGTGGCCTGGCCTGGGGCAGGGCTCAAGGTCTTATGAGAATGCCATGAATGTCAGGGATCAACTGATTCAGGAACGTTTCAACTGAGCTCCTCTGATCCAGGATAAACAGCATGGTATGGAACTCACTCTGAGGTGCCTGTGCTAACACTTCCATTGAAAACGTAGCCTGGAACATGCAAATGCATCGCACCAATGAAGGATGAAAATCTGACTGCAGTTTTCACCCTCACTGTTGAGGTACCCTTGCTTTCCTTCACTAGTTCATACCTCTTTTCTTGTCCAGTCATTAATTAAAGGAGTCTCATGGGTCTGGTTTCATCGCTGAATCCTTCACCTTCTCAAGGGCGATTAGGGGTGGGCAATAAATCCTAGCCAGCATAGGAACATGAGAACATAAGGAATAGGGGAAGGAGGTATTACCATTGAACAGAAACTGAACTGGACCATCCACATAAATACCGTGGCTACAAGAGCAGGTCAGAGGCTGGGAATTCTGTGGTGAGTAACTCACCTCCTATCTCCCCAAGGTCTGTCCACCATCTGCAAGGCACAAATCAGGAGTTTGATGGAATACTCTCCACTTGCCTGGATAGGTGCAGCTCCAACAACACTCAAGAAGCTCGACACCATCCAGGACAAAACAGCCCACTTGATCGGCACCCCATCCAATACCTTAAACATTCACTCCCTCTCCCACCATCGCACAGTGGCAGCAGTGCTTACTATATACAAGATGCACTGCAGCAACTCACCATGCCTCCTTCAACAGCGTCTTCCAAACCCGTGACCTTTTTCACCTAGAAGGACAAGGGCTCCAGAAGCGTGGAAACAACACCACCTGCAAGTTCCACTCCGAGCCACACACCATCCTGACTTGGAACTATATTGCCGTTCCCTCACTGTCACTGGATGAAAATCCTGGAACTGCCTCCCTAACAGCACTGTGGGTGTACCTACACCAGATGTATTGCAGCAGTTCAAGACGGCAGCTCATCACCACCTTCTCAAGGAGAATTAGGGATAGGCAACAAATGCTGGCCTTGCCAGTGACACCCACATCACATGAAATGAATAAAAAGCCCTTCAGAATTTTTAAAGTTCTAATGAGATCATCTCCCATTCTTCTAAACTACAGAAAATATAGTCCCAATTTACTCAGCCTCTCATCATAGGACAACTCTCTCATCCCAGGTACCAATTTACTGAACCTTTGCTGTAGCACCTCCAATGCAAGTATATTCTTCCTTCAATATGGAGACCAAAACTGCACACAGTACTCCAGGTGTGGTCTCAGACCCTGTACAATTGTAGCAAGACTTCCTTATTCTTATACTCCAATCCCCTTGCAATAAAGGTTCATATGCCATCTGCTTTCCTAGTTGCTTGCTGTATCTGTATGCTAACGTTCTATCTCCTTGTATGCTAACGTTAAATCCCTCTGAACATCAACATTTACAAGTTTCACACCTTTTAAAAAATAGTCTGCTGTTGTATACTTACCACCAAAATGAATAACCTCACACTTCCCCACATTATACTCCATCTGCCACCTTGTTTTCCACTTACTTAACCTGCTTATATTTCTTTGCATTTCCACCTACCTTTGTATCATCAGCAAACTTAGATGCATTACTCTTGGTCTCTTCATCTAAGTCATTAATATAGATTATAAATAACTGAGGTCCCAACACTGATCCTTGCAGCACTCCATTAGTCATAGCCTGCCAACTTGAAAATTCCCCAACTATGCCTACTCTTTGCTTCCTGTCTGCTAACCAATCCTCTATCCATGCTAATATACTACTCCCAACTCCATGAGCCCTGAACTTGTGTATTAACTTTTTGTGTGGCACTTTATCAAACGCCTTTTGGAAATTCAAGTATCTACCCTACTAGTTACATCCTCAAAAAACTCTAATAAATTTGTCAAACATGATTTTCCTTTTGTAAAACCATGTTGACTTTGTCTGATTATACTATGATTTTCGAAGTGCATTGTTAAGACTTCCTTAAGATTAGATTCCAGCACTTGCCCGATGACTGATGTGGGACTAACTGGCCTGTAGTTCTGTTTTCTCTATCCCTCCTTTCTTGAATAGCTAACATTCTCTATCCAAGAAAGGACGGAGACAGAAAGCTCGAAGCTATAGGCCAGTTAGTCCATCTGTCATTGGGAAATTCTATAATCCATTATTAAGGAAGTAATAACAGGACATTTAGAAAATCATAATACAATCAGGCAGAGTCAACATGGTTTTATGAAAGGGAAATTGTGTGTGAGATATTTATTGGAGTTCTTTGAGGATGTAACAAGCAGGGTGAATAAAGAGGAACCAGTAGATGCAGTGTATTTGGATTTCCAAAAGGCATTCAATAAGGTGCCACACAAAAAGAGATAAGCTCACGGCATTTAGGGTAATATATTAGCATGGATAGAGGATTGGCTAACTAACAGGAAGAGTCGGGATAAATGAGGCATTTTCAGGTTGGCAAACCGTAACTAATGGAGTGCCACAGGGATCAGTGCAGGGCCCTCAACTATTTACAATCTATTTTATTGACTTGAATGAAGGGACCGAGTTATTGTAGCCAAATTTGCTGACGATACAAAGATAGGTAGGAAAGCAAGTTGTGAGAAAGGCACAAAGAATCTGCAAAGAGATATAAATAGATTAAGTGAATGGACAAAGATTTGCCAAATGGAGTATAATGTGGTAAAATCTGAGGTTATCCACTTTGGCGGGAAGAATAGAAAAGCAGAATATTATTTAAATGGAGAGAGGCTGCAGAATGCTATGGTACAGAGGGATCTGGGTTTCCTTCTACATGTATCACAAAAAATAGCATACAGTTCCAGCAAGTGATTAGGAAGGCAAATGGAATGTTGCTCTTTACTGCAAGGCAGGTGGACTATCACTCATTAGACATTAGAAGAATGGGAGATGATCTTATTGAACCATCAGATTCTGAGGGGGCTCGACAGGATTGTTTTTATTCTTTCATGGGATGTGGGTGTTGCTGGCAAGGCCAGCATTTGTTGCCCATCCCTAATTGCCCAGGACAACTGAATGGCTTGCTTGGCCATTTCAGAGGGCAGTTAAGAGTCAACCACATTGCTGTAGGTCTGTAGTCACATGTAGGCCAGACTAGGTAAGGACAGCAGATGTTCTTCCCTAAAGGGCATTAATGAATCAGATGGGTTTTTATGACAATTGATGATACTTTCATGGCACCACCATTACTGAGACCAGGGCCGGGATTTAACCCTGGGTGAATGGGAGTCGGTGGTGAACCCGCTTCCGCCTCGTCTCGGGATCCGACCTGTATTTTGCGGGTCACCGGGCTTCAACTGGTGTGAGGCGGGACTTCCACCCGCTTGAGGTAGGAAGTCCCGCTGAATACAGCTGCCGGCCAATCAGCGGGCCAGCAGCTAACTGTCCCAGCAGCGCCACCAGGAGCAGTGGCAACTGCTGGGATGACAGCCCAAATCCAAAAAGATGTAGGGGAGCCCGGAACAAAGGTAAATTTTGGTTGCCTCGCCCAGGGTAATTGGTCGGGCCCCAGCGAGGCAAGGGTGGTCGATTGGGGGGACGGGGTGAGTGTTGGGTGTTGGGGGTAGTTGGGGCACCGGGGACAGCCCTCCATCGGGCACAGGGTGCCCGATCATGAGGGCCCCCCACCCCGGGGCCGCCAGAGAGTAGCCTGCATTTGTCAGGTGGCTTCTCTTGGGTCAAGGTTGCCCGACTAGCTACGCATAAAATCCCCGTCGCAGCGGGCGAGGGCCCTTAAGTTGCCGTTAACTGGCCACTTAAGGGCCTGGATTGACCTGGGGGGGTGGGCAGTTTCTTGCCACCGCCGCCACCCTGCAGAAACCCGCGGAGGCGGGTTGGAAAGAGTCCATGGAACCTCTCGCTCCATTTTACGCCAACCCCCCACCCCCGCCACCATCCCACTCTTCGGTTTCAATTCCAGACTTTTATTAATTAGTTGAATTTAAATTCTACCAGCTGTTGTGGTGGGATTTGAACCCATGTCCCCAGGACATTAGCCTGGGCTTCTGGCTTACTAGCTCAGTAACATTACCACTACACTACTGTCTCCCAATAAACATTGTAGGGTTGATGCTGAGCGGATGTTTCCCTTCATAGGAATATCCAGAACTAGGGGTCTCCCATTTCAGACAGAGATGAGGAGGAATTTCTTCTGTCAGAGTGTCGTTAATCTTTGGAATTCTCTTCCCCAGAGAGAGTGGAGGCTAGGTCATTAAATATATTCAAGGCTGAGCTAGACAGATTTTTGATCTACTGAAACATACCTTCATGAGTAACAAAAGTTGTAAGGTATCGGCTTTGTTCTGCTAGAGGTATCTGAAGATGACTCCATTGCATATCAAGCTGTGTGAAGATTGTGCAGTCATGATGCTGACAGTTCTTGAATTGTAGGAAGTGGATACTTGTCTGGTATAATAGCTTTGTTGACAGCCTTTAGGTCAATGCATAGTCTAAGTTCACCATTTTTCCGTTGTGTAATGACTAGATTTGATATCCATGGCAATGAGTCGATTCACTCAGTGATACCATCTGCTTCTCGTCATTTCAACTCCTGTGACACTTTAGCATGAATTGCAAACAGCAACCATCTCAAATTTTGTGAAACTGGTCAAAATGATGAATCACGTAAGGAGCATGACAGTACCCCTTGATCTCCCCAAATCCAGTAAATAAGGAAGGATACTGGTGTGTATAATCTGCATCATCAATCTCATTAATGTGTGCTCCGGTGGGGTGTTCAAGCCTATTGAAAAGATGCCATGAGACTTTGGCCTTTGGCTACATAGAAAGTGAACCTGTCTTGGGTGACATTTTTTTAGCATACTGGAATTGTGATTGTCCCCAAAACTGGAATGATTGTGTTGTCATAAGCTTGAAGCATGTTTGTTGCAGGAGTGAGAGAAAATTGTGAAAAATACCGATGGCAGAGTTTGTCCCTCAAAATGGATACTTTCGCACCAACATTAATAATAAGTGACACTGAGCACTCCTTAAAGTGACCTCATGCTTTACCTTTTGTGATGCTAAATACATGTTGTACCTCACTCTCAGGAAGAGACTCACCCACATATTGAACCAATTAAGTCTTTTTCTTCGATGACCTGCACATCTTTGCAAAATGATTCCACTTTAAAGATGAGTTACACTTTTTCCCTCAAGCTGGACATGGCATTGTGACTTGATGAGCATTTCCACAATGTGGGCACAGTTTTGCAGGTAACTGACCATGCTGGGACACATTTTGATGAGGTTGCTGAGGTCTCCTTGTCCGTAACCCTTGCACTGAAGCTGGTTGGGCAAGCTGTGTCTGCAACCCTGAGTCGAGGGTGCATGTGTGTGTAACCTCCTCAAATTTAACATGGCAGATTCAGTCTGGACTGCCAAGGTTATGGCTTTTCCCAAGGTTAGCTCATCATATTCCATGAGGAGTCATTCTCTAATTCATGTAATTGAAGTCTTTTCAATTAATTGGTCACAAATTAGCTCATTTGTTGGTGTGCCAAATTTACATGTAGCTGTACATGTAATTGCTGCAATGCTGTTATGTATTGTTTAATGGGCTCACCAGGTCCCTGGGATCTCTGGCGGAATGCGTATCGCTCTATCATCACACTTTTCTTTGGCCTGAAGTATTTTTCGAGAGCACTTACCGCCATATCAAACATAGACGTATCTGCTGTGAGCTGCTCGAATATCCACTGGCCTTCTGCTCTGAGACAATGTACAAGTATTGCTTTCTTACAGTTCGCTGTTACGTCTAGGCTGCCCATCTGCATAGCGAGCAAGTAGGTCTTGAACCCCGAAATCCATTGCTCCCAGCACAAGAGAGGATTTCCCAACTTTGAAAGAAATGGCTCTGGAGCGGATAACCTTAAATTTTGATGAACATCTTTGTGGTTTCTGTTATATTTACACCGGGTTGCTAGATATTTATATATATATATATCTGACTTAACTCAGAGCAATGCAGATATTACACTTACATTAAAGCACCAACTGGTTTCTTTACATAACTTTAAAATATCTCAAGCATTTACTAGATCTCAGTACAATGTCTTCTCAGAGCAGTCTGTGCCTAGTAGAACATTCTAGCTCAGTGTCTTTTAGTTTCAGTTTCAAACTCTTAAGCCCCACCCAAAGGCTTAAGCAATTAAGCACAGTGAACACTGATAAGTGGACTGACGAATACAATCACACCCAAATAAATCAAACACTACACCCACAACTCCTCAAGGCCTCAGGGAATTCTGATAAACAGGAACTTAATTGCCTCGGGTTCTCAAGGAGGACACTTGAGGCCCAGCATACTTTTAAAAAAATTATTTCATGGGATGTGGGCGTTGCTGGCAAGACCAGCATTTGTTGGCCATCCCTAATTACCTTGGACAACTGAAGCCTTGCTGGGCCATTTCAGAGGGCAGTTGAGAGTCAACCACATTGCTGAGGGTCTGGAGTCATATGTAGCCCAGTCCAGGTAAGGACATTAGTGAGCCAGGTGGGTTTTTACGACAATCGATGATAGTTTCATGGCACCATTACTGAGACTAGCTTTCAATTCCAATTTTAAAAATTAATTTATTGAATTTAAATTCCACCAGCTGTTATAGTGGGTTTTGAACCCATGTCCCTAGGGCTTTAGCCTGGGCCGCTGGATTACTAGCTCAATGCCATTACTACTACGGCACCGTCATTGCCCAGTGAAACATTGCTGTTTCTGTCCTCCATCTTCCGAGCGCAATTGCCCACAGCTGACTGTGCCTCACCCTCCTTCTTTCGTTCATGCGTGATGTGTGGTTCACCCAGTGTTCCTCTTTGCACACTACTCTGGGGCCCAACTAAGATGAGTGTGTCTATGCTGGTGGAAGGTGCCAAGGTAGGGTGTGATGGTGCTGCTTCCAAGGAGTCTCCCCTTGCTGAGGATGGGAGCACTGATTGGGCAGGTTCACTCAGCTCCCCCTCTGCAACTGGCTTCTTGAGAAAGACAAGAAAGTGGAAATGAGGACTCGTACCACATAGCAAGAGCCCCAGCACAACCATCCCCTCAGATGATAGCAAACTAAGATCCATAGCAAGCATTGGGCAGGAATCTCCTCCATGCCCTTCTCTCACGAAAGTGGTATCCAATGACCCTGCTACTCACGGCTTCCCATCTCACTGTCTCCCACCAACTGCCTCCAGGGCACACTGGTGATCTCCAGTGCTGCCTCCTTCATCGGGGTCAAAGTATGTAATTGGGCCACTCCACCACCTGTTTTGGCCATCTCTCGAGTGTTATGGGTTCTCTTCTGCTGCATGATGATAGGAAGATGATTCATGAGTATGCTTCCCTTCCTCATCTCTTCCAGCATTACCTACATATGGGCTAGTCTCCCTCCAGTGATGTTTCCATTTGAATGGTGCCCCAAATGTGAGGGCGGCAGCTGTCTCTGTGTTGCTACTAGACACTTGAACTGACAATGTTAGGTAGAACTATGGACATTCTGTGAGGTCAGCTCGTAGGCATACTGCTCCTTACAGAGTTGGTGACTAATCATCTGGATGCTGCTGGCCATTGAACCTCTTCCTACACTAGTCCAAAGTCTTTCTGATGAGTTCCCTGCTGCTGATCTCCGTTGTAACCTCCATCCAAGCCCTCTTGGTCTCACTGGGTGGATTTCTCCTTCCAGATGCTGGGAAGAACACCTCTCTCCTCCCTGTCACTACATCCATCAGCGCCTCCAGGGAGGCATCAGAAAATCATGGTACCGCCCAGGGACGCATGCCCATGTCAACAATCTCTGTGCTGCTCCATCCCTGAAGGCAACAGCAAGCCCAGTCATGGCTGCCACTTGCTTTTTAAGATTGCTCTCTGTAACCTGGTCCTGCCTCCAGCTCACAGAGGTGCTGGACTCATCCATGGGCCAATTAAACGCTTCACATTTGAAAATAGCGTTGCATCAGCAATACTGACGCGGCGCAAGGTTGGGACCCGAAAATATTGTGGACCTCGGGTTCCCAACCCCGGAATGAAAATTCAGCCCCGAGTGTGTGTCGATAAAATCATAAAAAAGACCAACAAAATTGTAGTTTTACAACTAGGGGCATAGAATGCAAGATGAATGATGCAATAACGGGCTTATACAAAACATTGGGATGGATTTTTGGCTCCCACTGGGTTTGGGCTTGGAGGTGGGCAGGAGCTAAAAATAGCCCTGCCAGCCAGCGTGCACATTCCCTGGCTCCATCCTGCCTCCGGGCCATTTTTGTGGAGGTGGGATTGGGGGCCGGCAGGGATATCCACCAGCCCGCAGTGGGTGGATGATACGGCCTTAAGAGACTAAATGGCCTCCAGGTTCCCACAGTTTAGGTGCCTGGAGATGGGCATCCGGTGGCAGGCCAGGGAAGGCAGGCAACACTCCAGGTGGGCCTAGAGGCTACCCTGTACCGCGGTTGCCACGCTTCTCCACCCCCCCCAACACTGGTGGCCTGGTTGCTGAATCTATTTTTTAATTAAAGATTTAAAAACTTTGGAGAGAGGGTGCTTCCATTTTGAAGTGCCCTCTCAATTACGTACCTTTCATTGCAGCCTGCTGCTTCTCTCAAGCTTGAAGGCCACTTGATGATCCTCCAGCTTCAAAACCCCAGCCGTTGTCCTTAATTGGATGGCAAACCTGTCTCCAGGCCAATTAAGGGTGTGTCCCCTTTAAAATCCCAATGAGTGACTATTTCCTCCCAGGAGTGGTTTCAAGACCCTAATCAGTCCTGACCTCTGCTTCCAGCCCCCGGAGGGAAAATCCAGCCCGTTGAGTCGGCAATGTTCAGGTATGTGTGTAGTTATACATCCAATTATATAAAGGACATTAAATCCACATTAACTGGACTGAATATGGATGATGGTACAGACAGAAAACTATAGTTATGAGGACATTTGAGGTACTGGGACTGTTTCCACTGGTGCAGAGAAGACTAAATGGAGATTCACTGGAAAGGTTTAAAGTTATGAATCATTTTAATGAGTGAATAGGGAAAGACTATTTCCTCTGGTGGAAGAATCAGTGCAGAGGGATCATCAATTTAAATTTCTTACTGAATAAGTGAGATAAAATGTTTGGTGTAATTTCTTTATACAGAGAATTGTTGGAGCATGTAACATCTTGCCATGGGAGTGATTTTCACCATTGCATCATTTAAGGGATAACTGGATAAATATTTGAAGTAGAGGAGGCTACATGATTATGTGGGGAGTGCAGGGCAGTGGAATTAATTTTGGATTGTTCTCACAATAAGGCATTACAGCCACAATGGACCAAATGACCTCCTTCTGTGCATAAACTACTACCGTTATGAGATTCTATGTTCAGAAACATTAAAGTCTTAGATTACAAGCATACATATAAATGTTCACAAAGCTGCTCAGTTAACCCTTGAAGACCATTCCAAAAGCAACTTCTGGGCTTAAGTGCATCCTGTATTCCCAATAATTCAGAGCCCTTTGACCTTCATCTAGGACTCTTAGAGCTGAAGCAACCTGCACTACCTGTAACTCAATAGTACTAATAGTACAGAAAAGTTATCTTTCTCCATGAACCTGGAGGTTATTAACTAAGATTATGGAGGTGAATTTCCGCGGGGATCCTCTCGCTCCTCCACTGCCACTCCAGTAGAAGATCTGTTGCAACTCCAGAAAGATACTGCTAATGTCACTGTGGACATGCAGGAGAATTCTCATAAAAATTAATACCCTATAGCTTTCACTTCTGGTGATTTTGGTTACAAGCAATAGTTCCTGGTTTATTTTTTTTTATAGAGATACAGCACTGAAACAGGCCCTTCGGCCCACCGAGTCTGTGCCGACCATCAACCACCCATTTTTATACTAATCCTACACTAATCCCATATTCCTACCAAACATCCCCACCTGTCCCTATATTTCCCTACCACCTACCTATACTAGTGACAATTTATAATGGCCAATTTACCTACCAACCTGCAAGTCTTTTGGCTTGTGGGAGGAAACCGGAGCACCTGGAGAAAACCCACACAGACACAGGGAGAACTTGCAAACTCCACACAGGCAGTACCCAGAATCGAATCCGGGTCCCTGGAACTGTGAGGCTGCGGTGCTAACCACTGCGCCACTGTTATTGATGGCTGTTAAAAGAAAATATTGTGATACAGGGGAAAAGATGAGGCACCTTTTATTTTCACTGCAAGGATATCACAAGCAGGTGATATTCTATTATGCATTCTAATGTAAATTATAACATTACATTTTGCATTTTCGATTTGTATTATGTCAGTGTCTTAATAGGTGTCATAAATGGGCTTGTTGTTGAGTAGTGCAATTGTCTTAATAAAGCTAACTCAACAAATTACCAGCCAAAGGGCTGTATAATTATAGGTGTCATTTGTTGACACATCTAAAGCAAGAATTTAACTGACAAGTAACACCATTGTTGATGCTGTATAATATCACAGGAAAATTATCATTGTTTGACCGCATGTAGATTGGCTGTCACAACACAAAGGTTAACATAATTAACAAGGTTAACATATTATTCGCTGCACCATTCTAACAAAACTTACACAGTTATTTTATTCAATCATTATAACAGGTAAGTGTAGATCAACCCTTAAGAATTCATTAGGTTTAATTCCCAATTCTGACTATCTGACATAGAGGAGAATTTTCCCATGTAAGAGGTGGCGAGTTTGTTTGCATGTGGGAAGTTAAATCCCCTGAAATTGATGTTGGGTTGGGAGCCCGACATCATCCCACTCTCTTCCTGATTTCTGCAGGGTGGAATTGAGCACAAGAGGGAAACCCTTTTGGATTTGTCAGGTAAATTATTAAGGTAATTAAAAAGCCAATTAAGATCTCTTTTAACCCTCAATTCAGGATTTCCCAACCAGATGATCTGTTTCACGACCTGTCAGCAACACGCCACGGTCACTGAAGTGGATGAACAGTGGGAAGAGCTTCTTCAGTGAAACTGACAAGCTAGGATGGTTTTGATCAGTTACATTGAAGGACTCCAGCCATGGCCAGGTGAGAGGCTGCTGTTCAAAGCACTACTTCTCTCAGAGTACAGTATCAGTGCTTGATACTACTCAATAACAAGCTCATTTATGACAGTTATAAAGACATTGACATAATACAAGTTTAAAATGTAAAATGTAATGTTATAATTTACATCAGAATGCAACTTCCTGGAAAGCACTTCACCTGTCCAGCACTTCACTCACCTTCAGCTGCACTTCCCTGCTGCCAGGCTTCACCATGGCATGGGAGCAGCATATGCAGCTCCAACTTGCATCTCTGATGAGGGACATGAGGAGAAGCAACACCACTGCCAACAGCTCCAGCAGCAAAAGCAGGAGGAACAACAGAAGCAGCACCAGATGCCTTCTCCTCAGCCCCATGACCCTCCACAGGGTAGAAGTGATGGACACCAACATCAAGCTGGAAGGAGGTGAGACCTCCAACAAAGGACCTACAGGCAGAGGATCAGCTCTATTGACATGTCTGAACTCCAGTGCCCTGTGAGGCTCAGAGTCTCATAGCAGGTTGCTTCTGACATCTGCAGTCTCCTGGAATAAGACCTCCTTCCCAGTGGGGCAGGTAGGCATGTATTGCCAGTGGCCAACAAGGTGCCTGACAATGGACCACTACCAGCGGCCACCGCATCCCCTGGCCCTCTGCCTCGCCCTGGGGTTGTGCGCTCTCTTCTTCAAGGAGAGAAAGCCAAGAGTTATGAGTGCTATTAATGGCCTGTGTAGAGAGGAGGGAAGGACACCATTTGTGGATGGTGATTGAGAGGCATGGGTGTGAAGTGCTGCTGAGCTCTTGTAACTCATGTTGTAAGATTTAGAATTAGAAATCTTTCCTTTGGCGAAATGGACGTGCCACCCCACCCACCCTACCTGATTGGTTGGGAACCCGGAGGTGGGATGCTATTGCCGTAGCTGAGTTAAAGAGCCTCAGCAAAGCCTGCCAATTAGTCAAGTGGGCTCCTGATCTGACAATGGTCCAGCCGTTCTGGCAGGGACTAAGTCCAGAAGATTCTATTTGCAGTTGCTAAATGAATAAAACAATTCCATAACTGGAAAGTCAATTTAAATATTCTCAACAAAACAATTCAAAAATTCCACAGGCACACACAAGAGAAAAAGATACTCCATTCTCATTGCACCACAGTCCTGCAGAGACAAGTACTTTGTGTTATAATGAGGTGTCTGTTATAATATAATGGAGTTGGGAGTCAAGGAGCAGCGACCTTGACAAAGATAGCACTCTAAATGCTTTAAAATGAGAAGAAGTATAGATGATTAAGTTTATAACCTTCAACTTCTTAAGATGCATTAATGTCTACCATGCTTTATCTGTGATGGAATGGAAGGAATTAATCAAAGGCTACGAAGGCAAAGGAACAGATTATAACTCTCAGCTTACCAGCTAGCTGATAGTGCTGGTGGGTGCTTGGCCCATTTTGAGGACTGGGCTTCGTTAAGAAGTATGTGAGAGCTGCACGCCCAGAATGGGCGTCCTAATACAGCTCGCCAACTTGGGGCAAATGACCTAGAGGTTAGATAGGCTAGGGAATAGATCGGGTGGAGGGGGGTGGGGGTGCTGGTGGTGATGGGGGGAGCTGGGTTAACAGGGTAGGTGATGGATTGGGAGGGGGTTGGGGGTGGGGTTCTTATCACTGAGGGGATGAAGTCAAGGGTGGCAGGGGCCCATGTTGTTCTTGTGCAGCGCAGAGGAGCACTCCTGCTTCTCCTGGACCCACAAAGATAATTTTAGCATTGACCTATTTGGGCCTCTTCCGGTGTACTGTCAGGTTTTACTGAGCCAAGAACCACTGTAGTTGCTCGACCAAGTAGGCAGCTAAAATGTCCTATCTGTAATATAGGACCCTGATGTGCTTAGAGAAATGAGATTTTTACCTGATTCAGACCAATGCTTAGATTGCAGAAGGCCCTGGTAAAATGGTGGTGGAGTGAAAATGGGGTGGCAAGCCCATCATCTCCATTCTAAATCTGCTACCATCCCATTTCCAAAAGTCAGAGAGAGTTAAAATTTCCACCAAGATGCTTTATCTCTGATTCCATGCTTTCATCTTCCAAGTTCTGTTTCTCTAGATTTGCATGCTTTTAGTTCCAGATGTACTTTTTAACTTAATATATGCTGCATTGGGAGAGGTGCACTAAAATGGAAACCTCCTTGCATTGCTATTCCCTGTTGTCACTCCTTGAAAGTAATCCTGCTTACAAAAGGTAAGTGAGGACTAACAGCAGCTCTTAAAATGGCAGAAATGGGGCCTAAAAAGAATGCACATATAAGACTCCATTTGAGTGTGAGACATTGTTTAAGTAAAACAATCATACAACAGATTTAAACATGATTTTCTTTTTGAAGCAATCATTTCAGGGTGCATTCTTTGAGATGTTTATGGAGTGGACAGAAACGGTCAACATGGAATCTGTGTCTGTTGGAATTGTATGAAATTGTGTGCTTCCAGTGATGTCAGGCCTCCTTAGTTCCCCACGTTATATTAAAGTGCTGTTGACCGTGGACAGCACTGAAGCAACTTTTCTCTCTCTCTCTACCTCTAGTTAAAACCATAGATTTCTCTTATGCTTTCTGTATCCAGATCTGAATGCCTGTGATACAAAAGCAAAATACAGCAGATGCTGCAAAGCTGAAATAAAAACAGAAAATAGTGGAAATATTCAGCAGGTCTGTCAGCATCTATGGAGAGAGAAACAGAGTTAACGTTTCATGTCTGTGACCTTTCACGAGTTCTGAATGGCTTTCATCTATGCCCATTCTGTATCAGGAAGGACTTTGGACTAACAGCTTATGCCTGTAACTTTTCCCACTTGCACATCCTCAAAGGGCTTCACCCCAAAAATTCTTCTGTGGGAATCTTGCTGCATGATGCATGTCCAGGTAATCACATCCACCACGGGCTGCAGAATGGTCACTTGGGTCTCACTATACCTGCCCTGACACTTAGGGCAGAGTTTTACTGTGGCTTCAGAACCCCGACATCGGGATGCAATGAGAGTCCCAACCCCGCAATTCCTGGCAGCAGAACCTGCTCAGCAATTTTACTGGAGATGGCCTCCTAATTGGCCGCCTCCAGGTTCACCATCCAACTAAGGATGGCGGATGGGATGCCAATGCTGCTGGCCTGATCAGAGGGCTGGCAACTCTAGAGCTTTGGCACCCCACCTGGAAGGGTGAGCTCTGCTAAGGCAGGTCTGGGACCACAAAGGCACCTCAAAATGGAGACACCCTCAGAAGGATAACCAAACAAAAAGTTCTGAGGGGCTGAAGGCAGCAGGCCTCTCGGAGGGGAAAGCCAACCAAGGGAGAGTTTGGGTCATGGGGCTGCCTTTACTTCATGCTGTCCCTTCAATGGACCATGTAGCCTCTGGCTCCATTGGCGCCCCTGTGCTCCATCAGGGAGGCCACCTCCATTAAGCTGGCAGGCTCCCTATGTGGTGGCAGACTGGTCTGGCACCAGCAAAATCCTGGCGGGCCCAAAGAATTGACCCTAATTGGGTCATTAAATATTTAAATTTAAATCCGTGTCCCAGCCCATTGCTGGAAAGTGGGAATGCATCAAAAAGCTGTCCCAACATGGCTCACTGCTATTTTTCCGCCCACCCGCCTCCGTTCCCACCGCCATGGGGCCGGGAAAATTCTGCTCTCTGTACTATAAGGACATGTAAGGGTTAACATTGGAGACAGTGAGAGCAACCCCTCCCACTATAAGGGTGATTATATAATAGTCACATGGTAATAGGCTTGGGGAAGAAGAGGTAGCAGCACGAAGGATGCTAGCTAAGGAGCCTTAAGTAGAGTGTAAATAGTAATGTATACATTATAAAGATTTTTAGTTGACCTACTATAGACTCCTAGACTGTATCTACAATGCCCTGGCTCTCCCACAACAACAACACACAACAATACTCACTCCTCCAGGTGGCTGCCATGTGCCCATTGCCAATGAGAAAAATCACCATTGGTTTGCCTTTACACTGAGAATACGATATGCTTCACCTTCCCAGTGCAGTGTAGAAATTCTTCCAGGAGGTTTTGTCTTGGCCCCTTCAGTGCTTTTCAACAAGCTTACAATATTTAAAGATCCATGTGCCACTCGTTGAAAAATAGACATCTGATAGTGTGTCATGAGGTAGATTTGTTTTGTTACTGCCTGGGTGTAAAGGAGCACAGAAGAGGAAAATTAAAACGAGGTGGTTTTCACAGATGTAACGTAATCCACCCAGTTTTCTTTCAACTAATTGAAATGAAACTAAAAATAAGCAGGCTCTGTTGTGGACTTGCAATCCTCTCTGCCCAACTTTCCTCTCTGTGTTTGCACAGGTGACACTTTACAGCCAGTCCATAATAACAAGATTGAATCCCATAAATCAGATAGAAAAAAAATCTGTCCTAATCAACCCAGACTGTAACAAAAAGCAAGATGCTGGAAATATTTAGCAGATCTGGCAGCATCTGTGAAGTAACACAGTTAATATTCCAGGATGATGACCTTTCATTCTGACTTGCTGAGTATTTCCAGTGTTTTGTGTTTTAACCCAGACTATAACCTGTTGTTTTTCTCTACGAAGGATGGATTTTCCTAAACTTCCCAAGTGTCAAGGTGGATTTTATGCCTCTTGCCCCAACCCCACCATGACCCTGACTAGTTTCCAGGATGAGGGATTATCATGTAATCAAGGCAGGCCCCTAGTGGGATTTTTACCAATAAGTAGTAGAAGCCTGTAGACACCTTTAAGGGACCACAGAGGTCCAAAGATTGAACCAAGGTGTCAACTGAAGACCTTGGCTAAGTCCAGGTTCTTTAGCAGGAAAGGCATAATGGAAAATTGGAGGGAAAGGAGGTAGCCAATTGGCCCTATGCTTCCATTTAGAATACTTAGGTGCCATTCCCAATGTGAGCCTATGCCTATTACCATGTAGAGGTCCAGGGAGTTGTGGGACCAGAAGTGGATGGGAGAGAAATGGACTAGGAATCTTGGTCCCAACCTTTTGGCATCATTTGCAAGCAGCAGTAGGGAAGAAGCAACCAGCATTAATCCCTGAAGGAGATGGGAAGGGAAATTCAGGGTGTGCCAGTAAGGCAGCCTCGTCACCCAATTTCTCCTCCTTTTCTACTAATCTTGTGTGGTCTACTGGAGGAAAATGCAGCCTCAATCTCTCACAACTGCATAAATTTTTCAGTTCTCTCATAATCTCACTCCTGCTCCTTCTGGCCCCACTAAAATATTACCTTGAGGTTCATTTTCATCTGGACTGCCAGCTAATACTGAGTCGACCATGTGCAATACACCTTCCATTTGATACTGTCTGAAAATGGCAAATTCAGTTCTATGTACATCATCAGATCCAAATTTGCATATTAAAAGGGCCTACTGCTTATTCTGGCAGGTGCTCTGGCCACCCTGAGGTAGGCTCAAGGGAAGGTTGGCAGTGCCCAGAATGTCAGAGAGAACTGCACATTAAGTAATTCCCTGCCATTTTTTGGGTGTTATTACCCCTGTTTCCACAAGGTAGGAGGCTTCAAAATCTCCCCCATGAATTGATCATTATCTCATTGGTGTTTTTGTGGCTTGACAGTGTGAAAATTGGCAGCTGCATTTCTCTATATTACAACAATGGCCATGTCATTAGCTGTGAAGTGCTTTTGGACACCTGAGGCTGTGAAAGGTGCTATATAAATGCAAGTTCTTTCTTTCTAATTTATAACAATGCTTGAAATCTGTAAATTTTGTATTCATCTTCTTTTGTCCATATCATGTCATTTTCCAAGTGAAATACCTTTCTTCCTTTATCTATATCTTTGCCTTGGAAAAAGTGAGATTTCAAAATATGAGAAAGTGGGGGATTAGAAGTGAACAATAAGATCCTTTTTCCTATTGAATGATATGTATTGTGCCGTATTACATTACTAAAAATATACTGAAAAATAAAAACTGCATTGAGAGGAAAAGACTGGTAGCACATAAATAGAACTCATCAACTTCATTAGCAATATATGTGCTGTGCATTTGTCAGTTCTGAGCTATGGATTTTGTTTATTTGTGGCAAAAACATCTGAAGTTTCGCCTTGCAAAAGTATTTCTTGGCAGGTTAAAGGACATCATAAGCATGGAAATTTATTTGCCTATTTGTCTTGCTTTTCTAGACTGGAAAAGAAAAGTTTTGAAATGCTAGAGGAAAAATGGAAAAGATTATTTTAAATCCAGGAACCCATCAGAGTGTTTTATTGTGACTGGTTCCCATTTACTTCTGTCAGAGGTGCAGTGGTGAGACATCTTCTTTTCATTAACATCTCCAAAGCATTTGTGTTTCTTCTGACAGTAAATTACCTTGGGCCTCAAAAACAGAGGATGACTGCTATCCTTTTATGGACATATTTACTAGGCTCAGCAAAGTTTTAAAAATACTTCAAACTCTTAATTTGGTTGAATTGTTAGCTGATGGAATTTTTTGTAATGTAGAAACAGGTGCAGCAAGAAAGTGAAACAACATTCACCTGGTTCATGCAAACAAATTGTATTGGATAGAATCGAATATGGATGGATAGTGAGAGTACTAGATTGAAAACAAGTTTCTTTCAGTTTCTAAAAATAGCTTGTTACGACCAGGTGAGAAAGAGGTCTAGGGTTCCCTTTTAGCCTTCACCTGGTCTTATTGTAACAGAGTTTTAATTTTAAACACACCATGTTTTTAGCTCCCCTTTGGTGAAACCTTGTTCACCGCTTTCCAATTATAAGGTATAAAAACCAGCACAAACAGGCTTTCTTAGGTTTAAAGAAGAAAAGTTGAAATTTATTAAACTTAAACTCTAATTCGGTTAATGCCAACGGATACACCCCGCTCCCCCAAGCTAGCATGCATACGTGTGATACACACAGGCAAATAAAGACAGAAAAGAGCAGAAGAAAAATAAAGTGGAAAAGTTTGAGGCAATATCTAAAGAATTGCTATTACAGTTCTTCGAGCTCACTGTAGAGTACTTGATTGTAGGTAGATCTTGCTTTGTGTTTGGGCCCAGTATTCTTCTTAAACTTTCTTTGCTGTAGGAGACTTTCTCTCTTGGGGTTCATGTGTCTTCAATGGATTCAGAAGCTTGTGAGAAAGAGATGGGAGCAGACAGGAGAGAGATCTTCACAGTCCAGGAGCAAACAACTTTCTGCCTAAACTGTTTGTACAAATTCAAAAAGCTTAGGTTGCCCAGCAGGTTATTCGTGTGACTAGCTGTTTTGACCATGTCTATTTGTGTATTTGGCCACTTTAGCAGTCAATCTGGAATGCGAGCTCCCCCACTTTCAACGTCTGGTGATCAAAAGTCCATTGTGGGTTGAATGTCAGGGAATGGCTGCTTTGTCCTTCCAAACACTGTCTGCCAATATGCAAACGTCCCTTCCAGCCATGGCCGATCTGTTCAACAAGTCCTCCCCTTACTCCAGTAACAGTTCAAAATCAATGTTCATGACAAAATTAATGTGCCTCATTCTTGGCAGGTGGGGGCCAAGTATGACAAACTAGATTATTGTGACAAAGGATATTGGTAAGTTTGAGATTTTAATAGATTGTATATGCTGTGTAAAGTTACACAATTTTTATAAGTCTGGCTGCTTGGCAACTTCAAGGACACAGACAACATTAGAGCAACATCATATATTTTTGTTTTAATTGTGATGACGCTCCTTTTCCTCAAATAATAACAGAAGAGCAGAATCATAAAATCTGCCATCACAGAAGGAGGCCATTTAGCCCATCATGCCTGCGTCGGCTCCTTGAAAGAGCTTTCTGATTAGTCTCAATCATCTACTCTTTCCCCTCGGCCTGAAAATGTTTCAGTAGATATCCAATTCACTTTTGAAAGTGTTGTGACCTATTGGTTATAATATTGGGCTATCACCCAGATGTTTGAGTTTAACTCCCACCACAGTAAATTGTGAAATTGAATGAATTGAAACCTGCTCATTTGTGGACTAGCTACAGAAAAAAAAATGAGCTTGAAAGTTGCTGGATTGTTGTATGAACCCAACTTGTTCAATAAGATGCTTGAGAGGAGGGAACCTGCCACGTTACCTGGTTTCAATCCCACACAATGGGCATTAGTTTATGCTCTCCCCTGTGGTGAGTTTGAAGGCGGGGAGAGCATTTAATTGGGCGAGATGGCGGCTGTGGGGACTCCACCACTTTCCCGCCTCCATTCTGATTAAGTGCGTGGCAAGAGGTCCCATGGATGGCCTAGTCGCCCCACACCTCCTGCCCTTGCTGCTGACCTTCCTACACACCCCTCCCCGTGACACCCACTTTGTGAAACCCCTCCCGCCATCACTTTAGCTCTGGCTTGGTTTGCTCTGTGATTCTGGGTCTCCGGAGGATGTCCTTCCAGCAGCATCCACCACCTCCCAGTGGTGCTGCTGAGCAAAGGAGTTTCCAGCCTCTGACTGGCGGCATCTCTCAGTGGGAGGGGATATCTCACCTCTGGTGTCCTGATCCCGAGAAAGGCCTGCCAGTGGGCCCTCAAGTGCCTGATTGGCTCGTCATAGGGTGGGTCATCTCCAAAGGAGGCAATGCAGGTCTCTCACCAGCTCTCCAGCCAGTGACTGAGACCCCATCACCTCCATAAAATTCCCCCGCATGTGATCGACTTCATGCCCCAGAACAGAGGTTACCAAACTGAGGGTGTAACCACGTTATAGGAGGAGGCAAGTTCAAGAAAAAGGTGCTCACTGGTAATTCCTGCAATATGTATTTTATCCATCGGTGTTGCTTTAACACTTCCCTCAACTCTCACAGCTGATTCCCAACTGCAATCCCTCCAAAACTCATGCATCCCTGCTAATAATTTCAGCTTACAGGAATTTTAAATACTGCACAGTGTAAATATATTTAATTTAGTTCAGTTCCTTCTGATCTGTACCTCTGTGCAATGTAAATGAACAGATTTTGCAGTCGGGATGAAGCAATGGTGCTTGTCACTGACTTTGAAGAAAGCTGTCCACAAAGATCTAGTGAGCTCTGTGGCCTGCATTTTCCCTTTTCTGACAAAAATTTGAATCCGGCTCCAAGTCAAGTCCAGGAAACCAGCAACAGTGATGTCATCAAGCAGCGTAAGCAGCCAATCACATTGAAGTATTCGCACAGGCAACAAACCAGGGAGTAAAAAGCATGGATTATCTTTCGTTTTTAATTCAATTTTACAGATAGCAAAATAATTGATTGGAACATACATAGGATTATGGTCGAAGCTGAAATATCCTAAACAAACTTTTAAAAACATTTTTTGAATGTTTTTATCATAATGGAGAAATTTGATAGTCCACAAATATAAAATTTAATTTATCAGGGCCAGTGAGCCTGGACAGCAGTAATTATGAACTTAGTACACTGTTAAAAATCCAGTTACACCTCATTCAACAAGACGTAAGTTTTTTTGAGACTATTAGCGGAAAAGGGCAAGTTCTCATCAGCTCAGTGGAGGTGCTTCAATAGGGCTCCCTATGGGGAAGTGTCAAAAGACTGACAGTAACTTCTGGATTTCTGCATTTAACTGTACATGTATAGACTCCAGAAGTTGCTATCAGTTTCAGAGGAGTGATGATGATGAACACTGACAGTTTCACTATCATTGATACTGCAAATCCCAAGACAATGGGCTGGATTTTATCAGACCCTCGGTATCGTGGATTGTAGTGGGGAGGCCTGTAAAATGCTTGCTGTTCAGGAAGGAGTTCCAGGATTTTGATCCAGCAACAGTGAAGGAATGGCAATACAGTCCAAGTCAGGATGGTGTATGGCTTGGAGGCGAACTTGCAGATGGTGATGGATGTTCCCATGATTCTGCTGCCCTTGTCCTTCTAGGTGGAAGAGGTCGCGGGTTTGGAAGGTGTTGTCGAAGCAGGCATTGTGAGTTGCTGCGGTGCATCTTGTATATGGTACATACTGCTGCCACTGTGCGTTGGTGGTGAAGGGAGTGAATGTTTAAGGCGGTGGATGGGGTGCCGATCAAGCCAGTTGCTTTGTCCTGAATGGGGTCGAGCTTCCTGAGTTTTGTTGGAGCTGCACTCATCCAGACACGTGGAGAGGATTCCATCACACTTCTATCTTGTGCCTTGCAGTTGGTGGACAGGCTTTGGGAGTAAGGAGGTGGGTTACTCGCCGTGGAAGTCCCAGCCTCTGACCTGCTCTTGTAGCCACAGTATTTATGTGGCTGGTCCAGTTCAGTTTCTGGTGACTGGTAACCCCCAAGATGCTGATAATGAGGGATTCAGCAATGGTTATGCCGTTGAATGTCAAGGGGAGATGGTTAGATTATCCCTTGTTCAGATTGTCATTACCTGGCACATGTGTGGCACGAATGTTACTTGCTAATTATCGGTCCCAGCTTGAATGTCGTCCAGGTCTTGCTGCATATACGCACAGGTTTGGTGCAGGATGTGGAGAGGAGAAATCTATCCACAGATGAACTTTGCAAAGGCAGTGGAACCAGATAGCTGTGGATGTCAATGGCAGATTCAAGCATCGAGTAACACAAAAAGTTCAATAATGTCTCATGAGCGGACAAGGTCGATGAATGTATCTTCAAATGCTATATCCCACCAACTGCACCACTAACCTCACACATTGCTCAATGCACCACACCCCCATCATACCCCTATCAACAATCTCTAGCAATCAGGCCTCATGATTTCCTTCACACACCTTCTTTTGGGCCTCCTTATCTCGAGAGACAATGGATACGCGCCTGGAGGTGGTCAGTGGTTTGTGAAGCAGCGCCTGGAGTGGCTATAAAGGCCAATTCTGGAGTGACAGGCTCTTCCACAGGTGCTGCAGAGAAATTTGTTTGTTGGGGCTGTTGCACAGTTGGCTCTCCCCTTGCGCCTCTGTCTTTTTTCCTGCCAACTACTAAGTCTCTTCGACTCGCCACAATTTAGCCCTGTCTTTATGGCTGCCCGCCAGCTCTGGCGAATGCTGGCAACTGACTCCCACGACTTGTGATCAATGTCACACGATTTCATGTCGCGTTTGCAGACGTCTTTATAACGGAGACATGGACGGCCGGTGGGTCTGATACCAGTGGCGAGCTCGCTGTACAATGTGTCTTTGGGGATCCTGCCATCTTCCATGCGGCTCACATGGCCAAGCCATCTCAAGCGCCGCTGACTCAGTAGTGTGTATAAGCTGGGGATGTTGGCCGCTTCAAGGACTTCTGTGTTGGAGATATAGTCCTGCCACCTGATGCCAAGTATTCTCCGAAGGCAGCGAAGATGGAATGAATTGAGACGTCGCTCTTGGCTGGCATACGTTGTCCAGGCCTCGCTGCCGTAGAGCAAGGTACTGAGGACACAGGCCTGATACACTCGGACTTTTGTGTTCCGTGTCAGTGCGCCATTTTCCCACACTCTCTTGGCCAGTCTGAACATAGCAGTGGAAGCCTTACCCATGCGCTTGTTGATTTCTGCATCTAGAGACAGGTTACTGGTGATAGTTGAGCCTAGGTAGGTGAACTCTTGAACCACTTCCAGAGCGTGGTCGCCAATATTGATGGATGGAGCATTTCTGACATCCTGCCCCATGATGTTCGTTTTCTTGAGGCTGATGGTTAGGCCAAATTCATTGCAGGCAGACGCAAACCTGTCGATGAGACTCTGCAGGCATTCTTCAGTGTGAGATGTTAAAGCAGCATCGTCAGCAAAGAGGAGTTCTCTGATGAGGACTTTCCGTACTTTGGACTTCGCTCTTAGACGGGCAAGGTTGAACAACCTGCCCCCTGATCTTGTGTGGAGGAAAATTCCTTCTTCAGAGGATTTGAACGCATGTGAAAGCAGCAGGGAGAAGAAAATCCCAAAAAGTGTGGGTGCGAGAACACAGCCCTGTTTCACACCACTCAGGATAGGAAAGGGCTCTGATGAGGAGCCACCATGTTGAATTGTGCCTTTCATATTGTCATGGAATGAGGTGATGATACTTAGTAGCTTTGGTGGACATCCGATCTTTTCTAGTAGTCTGAAGAGACCACGTCTGCTGACGAGGTCAAAGGCTTTGGTGAGATCAATGAAAGCAATGTAGAGGGGCATCTGTTGTTCACGGCATTTCTCCTGTATCTGACGAAGGGAGAACAGCATGTCAATAGTCGATCTCTCTGCACGAAAGCCACACTGTGCCTCAGGGTAGACGCGCTCGGCCAGCTTCTGGAGCCTGTTCAGAGCGACTCGAGCAAAGACTTTCCCCACTATGCTGAGCAGGGAGATTCCACGGTAGTTGTTGCAGTCACCGCGGTCACCTTTGTTTTTATAGAGGGTGATGATGTTGGCATCGCGCATGTCCTGGGGTACTGCTCCCTCGTCCCAGCACAGGCATAGCAGTTCATGTAGTGCTGAGAGTATAGCAGGCTTGGCACTCTTGATTATTTCAGGGGTAATGCTGTCCTTCCCAGGGGCTTTTCCGCTGGCTAGGGAATCAATGGCATCACTGAGTTCCGATTTGGTTGGCTGTATGTCCAGCTCATCCATGACTGGTAGAGGCTGGGCTGCATTGAGGGCAGTCTCAGTGACAGCATTCTCCCTGGAGTACAGTTCTAGGTAGTGCTCAACCCAGCGGTCCATCTGTTTGCGTTGGTCAGTGATTATGTCCCCCGATTTAGATTTGAGGGGGGTGATCTTCTTGATGGTTGGCCCAAGAGCTCTCTTCATGCCATCATACATTCCTCTGATGTTTCCGGTGTCTGAGGCCAGCTGAATATGACTGCATAGGTGTTGCCAGTAGTCGTTTGCGCAACGCCTAGCTGTTCTTTGTGCAGTACTTCTGGCTGCTTTAAGTGCTGCGGATGTTAAATCGCTGGGGGCTTTCTTGTAGTTCAAAAGTGCAATGCGCTTAGCGGCTATGACAGGTTCCAGCTCTTCATTATGAGATTGAAACCAGTCTGCATTTCTCTTCGCACTTTTGCCGTAGGTGGTCAAAGCTGACTCATAGATGGCGTCTCTGATGTGGGCCCACTTGGTCTCAGCATCCCCTGTGGGAGTGTTTTGAAGGGCTGTTACAAGTGAATTTAGAAATTTTTGTAACAGCTGTGGGTGAGAAATTCTGCTCGTGTTGATGCGCGGGTGGCCCTTCTGCTTGGAATGATGCAACTTCTTTGGTCTGAGTCTAACCTTGCTGCACACCAGGGAGTGGTCGGTGTCGCAGTCCGCACTGTGGAAGCTGCGTGTGATTTGAACACTGTTTAAGGCGGCTCGCCTTGTGACAATGAGGTCTAGCTGGTGCCAACGACGTGATCTTGGGTGCCTCCATGAAACCTGGTGACAGGGTTTAGTGTGAAAGAACGAGTTGGTGATGCAGAGGTTATGATAGGTACACAACTCAAGCAGTCTCTGCCCGTTCTCATTCATCCTTCCAACGCCATAGCGCCCAAGGCAGGAGGGCCATGAGTCATGGTCGGCCCCAACCCTGGCATTAAAGTCCCCCAGCAGGAATAGGTGTTCGGTGTTGGGGATGCTGCTAATGATGTTATGGAGTTGTTCATAGAACTGGTCTTTAGCTTCAGGTGCGGAACAGAGTGTTGGAGCATAGATGCTGAGTAGGTGTACTGGACCAGAGGTGGTGAGCAGTCGGATGGACAGTATGCGTTCCGAGCCATTTGAGGGAGGCTCTATCATGCTGAGCAAGGAGTTTCTGATGGCGAAGCCCACTCCATGCTGTCTTGGTTCTTCAGGATCCCTGCCCTGCCAGAAGAAGGTGTAGTCTTGCTCTGCTAGAGAGCCACTCGCGGGGAGGCGAGTCTCCTGAAGTGCTGCAATGTCCACATTGAGTCTACTGAGCTCGTTGTTAATGATGGCGGTCTTCCGAGAATCGTTGATTTGTGTAAGGTCTTCCTTAGGCATTTCTGCAAGCCTTAAACCAACATTTCACAGCTCACACCACACTAACACACTTCCTTCTTTCTTGCAGGAGAGGTTGGCACATAAATAGAAGCCACAGGAGCAAATCAGCATGGACAGGCACAGCTGCATGTCCTTACCCCAATGCAGGAGATAGTGATCACAATCATTGGAATGGCCAAGACTAATGCTGTGGCCAGCAGCGAGGCTGAAGTCATTGAAGATGATGATTTGCTCATACCTAATCTTCCTTTTTACATCCCACTTCCTATCATTCCACAATCTCTTCTGATTCCCAAGCTACAAGTGGAGTAAGCTTGCACCTCTTACATTCACCTCCCCTCACTACAACCCTACCCTTGTGCTTTTCTCCTTTCAGGTAGCCAAGAACTGCAACCTGGCCAGGCAGTGGAGAAAGAGCAAGAGATGGATGAGCAAGAAGACAGTGATGAAGAGAAAACACCATCACTGGCTCTCACATGCACAGCCACTACTTCACATAAAAACACTGGGCTGGATTTTTTGGGCCCCCATGAGGTGGGGTGAGAAGCAGGGGGACTCATAGAATCGCGACAGGAGGTGGGGGGTGGGGGTGGAGGACCTGTCGCCGCCCCATCGCTGATGGCGGCTTTCCCGCCCAGTGGCCAATTGAGGCCTGTAAGTGACCTATTAACAGCTAATTAAGGGCCTCTTCCCACCTCTGCTGGGATCTAACCAGTGGTGAGGATGCCTTTGCCAAGTGGGGAGGGCGCCTTGTAAAATGAGGAGCCCTCCCTGCGGGCTTGGTGGGGGGGGTGCCGGGTGGTTCCCTTCTTCATGGGCAATCTGTGGCCCATGGAGGAACCCTGCTGGGATCCACTTTATCGCAACCCCCCGGGAACCCTTCCCCACTGTACTGTCATGGCCACGGTCACCTTCACTGGCAATGTCATCCTTGCCCTGTTTGGAGAATGAAGTTGTGGCTGCAGCCGGTGGCAGATTTCTGTGAGGACATCCTTTGTGAAGCAGAAATGTTTGGCACACTGTTCTTCACTGAGTTCAGGTAGCAGAATTGCTCCCTGAATACCCTGGGCTGAAATGGTCTGCTGCTAAGAGCCTTTCTGTCCCTCCTCCTCCTCCTCCCTCTTCCAGCAGTTCTGTGTTGCCTCACTCATTCTCCCAGTCATACTATTATCCAAGGGGAATGCACACTACCATAATGATGTCTGGGAGCAAGTGGTTTGTGAAGAATCCTGGAACTCAGGACAATGTCCTTCAGCACATGTCACCCCTGCTCCTTGTAGACTTTAGCAACTTTAAACAAATCTGGAAACCACCAAACACTTCTACAATCTCATAAAGAGCCTGTAGAAATCAATCAGCAACTATCCTGAAAGTAGTTGATGATTCTTTTAAGTAGTGCTGGTGGGAGTATCCTACTTGCTACTGAACACATGTACAGCTGTGCTTGCTTAAGAGAAGCTGTTAGCTGGGGGCTGAGCTCCAGAATTTCAGTGCTTGGAACAAATTAGTGTTATATGCTGATTGATGTCACATTTGCCCATTCTGCATACTTCCAGCAGGCATTCCTTGTATGTGCTAGCTCCATCACTAAAATGGCATCCAACACGGTTCGGACCCAAAGTGTGTGCACCCACCTCGTGCACCATTTTGGAGTCAAATAGGCACTTCTGATAAAAAACGGAGCACTAAGGAACTGAATTTTGTGGCCCTAAAGTGAGAAAGCTTCTGGAAATATTCTAGGTTACTAACTGTAGCTGTACCAACATTAATTATTCAAAAATACTGTCTCTTAGAAAGAGAGGGACATGATTTTCCAAAGGAAGACTCAGCAAACATTGTTTGGGACACTCCATCCAAGAGCAATTAGAAATGGACAAGAAATACCACTTTGCTGTGTTGTTGCCCACATCCCCATGTCAAATAGAAGACAGAAATGAGTGTAGTGCTCATCCAAATTCAGAGTCTATGGGATATGTCTTCACTTAAGACGTGGTATGTGTTTGAGGAAATTGCAAGGGGCCTTGTTAAGTCATCAGTATCATAGTTTTGTTTGTATCCTTCAATTTTGGAAAATAGCTGAAAGGTAAAGTTTAAAACTTGAGAAATAGTATTCAAAAGTGTTGAGTCATGCTAACCATGTGTCAAGAAAACCTGCTATGCCAAAGGAGCATTTTTTAATTCATCGATTGGAAACCTACATTAAACGTTTAATGAAACAAAAAGAGCTGGAATTCTACAGTTGACTTTTTTAAAAAAGTGGCAGCCAAGATGGCCACCACAATTTGCATTTGAACACCTTGCACATTCCAAGGCCTCAAAGAGGAAACACATGTGTGATGAGCCTGCACCCAAAACAATGGCTTGCTCTATTGAGTGAACCAGAGGAGAGTGCTTTCATTAGCAGGATATTCAAAACCATCCTGGAACATTAATCTTGAAAGGGCCAACCCTTCCAAGTGTAAACATTAACATCCTGAGGCCTGAGGGACTGAAATTCCTAAACGTGAATTGTATTAGAAGGTTCAAGACCATACACTGAGGCAGTCATGTGACCCATCTGTCCATCTCTGTGAAATCTGACAGTTTCCCTTGGACAAAGCAAACAGGCCAGTGACTCATTCTGGGCAGAAGCCAGAAGGTCTATCTCTCTTTCTCTCTCTCCGTCTCTCCAGAAGGCCTGGTGGGGACATGCGAAGCCTAACTGCTGGTTGCTGGATCCAAGACAAAGACACCAGGGGAAGAAAGCCACCTACAATTCTGCCTACAAGAAAAACCTGAACCAGGTGGGCCAGCCACAAACTGCAAATTTACCAGCCAAATACTTCAAGAACACAACTGCAGCTGGAAGACAACAGAATCATTCAACCCCACAGACTGTGTATTAATTTTTTATTTGTTCTGGACTCTAATCCAACCACATATCTGCCCTTCATCACTCTTTAATCTATTGGTGCATGTGTGATTCTCGTGTGAGTGTGTGCGGAAATGTGTAGTGTAATTTTATTGTTTTATTTAGCTCGGGGTTAGATTGCTAAGTATAATAAACCCACCTCTTTCTTGTTTAAACTCAAGAAAACCTGTCTGATTGGTACTTTTACGATCACAATAAAACCAAAAGGTGAAACACTCACTGAAGTGGTAAGCACATCCATTGTTTTCAAAGGAATAAACTCTGTTGTGGTCAAATAAGAGTAAGGACAAGAGGGGAGCCTTGTGACCTCTTCCTCACCTGATTGTAACACGTGTATCACTGTGTGAATTGATGAGACTCTGGCCTAGATTTTCCTAAAGACTTGCGTTATTGGAATGACACATCTGCAGCATAGGGTTCGACTTGCATTATAACTGGCCCAGGACATTATAGCGCAGATGAACTTTGGCCTTATTCATGCCGCATCAAAATTTCATGGGCCATTTGAGCTGCTCTGGAGGTTCCCTCACCAAAATGGTAAATAGTTAATTATAATTAGAGTTATTCCCTCCCCCCCACCCACCCCCATTATAAGGTTTTGCTGAATGAATGATTCCCACTCCCACTTAGACTGTTAAATAACTGGGCTGATGGGCTCAACATGTTCAGTAAAATAGTATTTTGGTAAGTTTTTCATGGCGCTTCTAAACATTTGCATGAAAAGCTTCACTTTAAAGTATAGGCAAGATCTCAAGTTGAACTCCCATTACATTTAACAGTTTGGAAAGGCCTTTTTATTATCACTTTGTAATGCATTTCCAGATTATGGAGCAGTTTAAAGCTCTCCTTGGACTTGCTTGTAAACACGCAAGTTGAAACATGATCCCAATGCACAGAAGGTTAGCTCCCAGTAATAAATCTCTTTGGCTGCTGATCTACCCCACTTTCCAAACGCTGGCTATTCTGAGGAGGAAAACAAGTTAATCCTGATGAATCTAAACAGAAGCTTCTTCAGAAAGAGACAGGCAGAATTCCTTCCATAATGCCCTTATCCTTATCCAAATGAATTACTATAACCTGACACTTACCGAGTCCATTAAAGCTTGGATCTCTCTTTTGAGGTGAGACATGTCAAACCCAAACTAAACAAACAATTACCTTTCCCACAATGGCAGCTTCATTTGTAATAGCAGGGAGACCATCTCTAACTTAAAAATAGATACAGACCTCTGACACTAAAGTGCATGGGTTACGAGCTCAGAGGACACCAGTCTGGTGTATACTGAGCCTTTATTGAAACTCCCTGTGATGGCTGCCCCCAGTCAGTTCCCTTGTGGTAGAGGTCACATGACTATGGCAAGCCAGGAGGCACATTGGTACAGTATTGCATTTCTATACCAAACATCCCCCTTTTCATGCAAAAAAAAGCACAAAAAAAATTGCATTCATTATGCTGGACACCGTGAGTTACCTAAGTTATCCACTATTTACACAACTGTTCTCATGCTTTAGTAGTTTGTCATTCTTGTCAGTCTCGGCACATACATTGCACACAGTTATTAAATTGTACTGGACTCTTAATGGTGCACGTGTGTGTTGTCATTGGTTGCTCATCTGGTTGATTTTCCTTCTCCGGTGAGTGTCATTCCCTTGTCACTTGTTGCCGCGGTAACTGTTGTTGTTCCATTTCCATTGTTAGGGTGCTGTGGACTTCTGGGGCTGATAGTTGTTCTGTGGTCTGTGCAGTTGGTGAGTTCTCATCTTCCTGATTGGCCGCCTGCCATGAAGGAACAGCTTCCCCAGTTGTGCGTGTGTGCCTGCGGTTGTGACGGTATCTTTGGTCCTTCACTGCCACCACATACGATCGAGGTGACAACTGCTTTATGCAGGTCCCAAGTTGCCACTTGGGCTAACTCTTGTGCGCGCTGAAGGTTTGTACCCTGACTGGCTTTCCAATGCTCAATTCTGGCAATGGTTCAGCAATTTTGTCGAAATGAAATTTGGCTTTCTGCCATTTCACCTTGATTTTGTCTGCCCACTCTGCGGAATCCGAGCGCTCCTTCTCCACAGCCTCCAGCTTGGGAACCTGAGTAGACGACTGCCAGATCTTCCTCTTCCTCACCACCTGTATGACTCATATCACCTTGCAACTGGCAAAGGCATTCTTGTTCCAGTGCTGGCATCCTCTCCTGTAGGCCATCTCCTGGGTTTTCTCTTTTTGCATGTAGAGGGTTACCAGTCCAAGCTTTATACTTGCTTCGGCTGAGATGAGTGGCTTTTGCTTGCCGTCTATGATTTGGAACTCCAGATCTTAGTTCTTGTCATTGCAATGGGCTCCCAGGGTAACTTGCCCTCTCGTCACTAGTATGGTGCCATCATATAGTCTCAACCTTACTTTTGAGGGCTTCACTTTTTGATCGCCATGTTGAGCCACTTTGCACAAGTCTGTGAAGGCCCTTATGTTGCATGACACACCGGTGTCTATCTGACACTTTATGTTGACTTGATGTTCTTCTGCTGCAGTCATCATTCCAACAGTCACTAACCATTTGTCATTGATCGACGTGTCTGAACCAACCTGTTGTACTTTGTTTAGAGATTTGTCAGAATCTTCGGCTGACATCTCTCCAGTGGCCATTTGTACCTGCTTGTTGCGCTTCCTTCTAGCCAAACACTTGCATGCAAAATGATTCAACTTCTTGCAGTGAGAACACTGCTCTCCCCATGCTGGACATGCCTTTTTTTCCTGTGTGTGATGTCCTCAGTAGTATTTGTATCCTGTCCTTTGTCAGTAATTTTTGTGCCCTTTCGGCCTAGAATGTCTATCAGCATAATGTAAGCCCTGGTCTGTTCTGTCATGAATATGCCCTAGCTGCTGATTTACAACCTCAGCACTTCTGCACACATCGATTGCTTTCCTGAGAGTCAGTTTCTCCTCTCTCAGTAGATGTGCGCTCACTGCGGAATATCTTATGCCCAATTCAATCCTGTCTTAAATTAGATCATCTTTTACTTGCGCAAATTCATAGGATTCTGTGAGCTTTGTTAATGCAGTCACATATTGATCAATGGACTCTTTTTCACCTTGGGTCCTAATATTGAACACATACCATTCATAGGTTACGCTTACTTGAGGTTCAAAGCATGCCTTCAAGGCTTTCAAAATTTCTGCTGTCCACTTATTTTGTTCTTCAGAGAGATTTAGGGTGGAATACACTTTGTAACAGTCTCTCCCTAACAGTGATAAAAGTGTAGCTACCCACAGCTGCTCTGGTTTGTTAATTAAATCTGTTGCAATTTCATAATTTTGCCATTGTGAGGAGAAAAGCTGCCAGTTCTGTTTCATATCACCTATCATTTTGACTGATGCAGGCAGAGGAACATTTGCAGCCATTGTGTTACCCTGTGCTTTCAGCTATTTACTTGTTCCTTTTCCGGGGATTCCAGTGACTTTTAGCAGCTTTTGGCAATTGTGACCATTCCTATGGCCTTTGTTCTATAGCTGTGCTTCTGTACAGCTCTTCGCCACTCAGTCTCAGCCCCACTCTGACACAATGTTACAAGCTCACAGGACATCAGTCTGGTGTATACTGAGTCTTTATTGGAACCCCCTGTGATGGCTGCCCCCCATTCAGATTCCAGCATGGTAGAGGTCACATGACTACAGAAAGCCAGGAGACACATTGGTACAATATTGCATTTCTATCCCAAACAGCCGGTGATGGGCAATGCAGGTCTCCATCTCCCTGCAGATACAAGTCATTGGCTACGTCGCATCTGATTCAACGCTGTATCTGCTGTTGCTTATTTCAGTTATGAATATGGAAAAATATGGAATAAGTTATCAATGATGAGATTGGTGCGCTGGATGATGAAATTTATGTCTCTGATCTTGTCATTGCAGGAAAATCCAGGCCAGTGGCTTGTATTAATTTAAGGGATTTGGTGCTGTTGTCTCTCCTGTTGGAGGGTGAAGGGAATTCTTATGTGAAGTAGAATTATCTATGCGTACTATATTGTTTTTCCCCTAGTGAAATGCTGTCCATTTACTTGGCCAGCACTCAAAGTCGTATAGGAAGCCACCATGGGGAATCACAGGTACAGATCTCCGTGTGGTACAAAGTATATTGGAATAATCCCTAGAGTGGCCATTATGCATGACATTGTTTTGGACTATGGCCCTAGCCAAAAAGACCTAACACTGATTTGAAGCAATGTAATGTCTTATGGGAAATAAAGTAAATTATAAGAAATGGAGCATGACAGGCAAGACTTAAAATTCTGTCTGAACAAAATATGTTCCATTTTCAGAATTGACTTCATACAATCAGGTTGCAGACTTACAGTGTTTGCATTTTTCAACCGGATAAACCTACTGATGAAAAATTTGACTGCATGACAGTTATTACTTCTTTGTTCTACTTATCAGTGTGTGTATACTGTGATGATAGCAGTGCCTGATGCCAATGATTACCTCTATTTGTGTCAAGTATTTTCAGCATTAACATCCTAAGTCTTTTGCTTAAAAGCGCTGATTTGTGGAGTTGTGAAATATCTGGCATTCGTGACATTTATCCATATTGAGGCAATCAGGAGTTATTGCTTAATCATCTCTTCTAGCAAGATGAATACAGATGAAAAAGTAATTTCATTTGACAGAACATTATTCTGATGTATGACAATTCAATTTGAACAATTAATTGCAAAATGAAAAGTTAAACATAAGTGACCAGACAAATATTGCAGTAGTGTGCAGTATCCTGAGACTAAAAGACTCATCACCCATTTAAGGAGCAGTGATAAGCTGACAATCCAACAGTCAGATGGATGGAAACAAGAACTTTTCATCTTTCAAAGCAATCTACAAACTAATGTGGATTTCCAGATTTTGCATTTTCTTTTATAAATATATATCTTCATAGAATTGGGAAGCTCCAGAAATTCATTTCAATAAGATGATTGGACAAGTGATAAAAAAATTAACCATAAATTCTGGAAATCTGAATTTTAAAGAATGCTAAATTGCTAGAAATGCACATCTGGTTAGTTAGCATTAGGAAAAGAAAGAAATGTTTGGGTGAGGTGGACTAAACCCAACACACCCTCCACTACATTACACTCAAAAGATGTCCATATGGAATGGATTGTTGATACACTTCATTGATACACTGAGCTGGATTTTACATTGGGCGGACGGGAGCTGGCTACCGACGTAAAGGTCGGTGGTGAGCCCGCTTCCGCCCGGCCCAGGGATCCATCCTGCATTTTACGGGTCCCTGGGCTTTAATTGTTCCAAGGCAGGACTTCCACCCGCTTGAGGCCAATCATCAGGCCGGCAGCTCTTAGTCCCAGCAGCGCCACTGCGAGCGGTGGCCACTCCTGGGACTGCAGCCCAGCCGAGGACATGGAGCCAATGGTCCAGGTAAGTTGGGGTTTGCCTCGTCGGGCTAATTGGTTGCACTTCGACGAGGTAGGATGGTCATTTGGGGGGAAGGGGGCGTCTCGGGTCCTGGGGTGGTTGGGGAAGCAGGCGCGGCCCTCAATTGGGCACCCTGTGCCTATTTGCCTGGGCCCTCCCACCCCCCCTGGTGAACTGGAAGGCCACCTGGTTTCACTGGGCAGTCTTTCACGTCTCCCGGACGCCCGCTTGCCACAGGTAAGATCCCTGTGGAGGCGGACGAAGGCCCTTAAGTGACCGTTAAGTGGCCATTTAAGGGCCTTGATTGGCCTGGGGCGGGCGGCCCGTTTCTTGCCCCCGCCCACATAAAGAGGGGCGGAGGCGGGAGCAGATCAACAAGGCCTCCTGGAGCCTCCCGCTCAATTGTACCCCACCCCACTGCCCTCCCCTTTACCATTCGGCTCGCTGGGGTGGTGTAGAATTCCAGCCACTGATACACAAACAAGTGTATCATTTAGGCATTCCCCTCCCCAGCTTTTCTCCCCTTATCTCCTAATACACGAATTTCCTGCTGGAGGGCAGCTCCACAAGTACTGGCAACTAGCCAGATTCTCACCCAAATGAACAGTCAACCAAGTGTTTCTGGAGGGTGAATGCTAACAAATAATTTCCCTGTGGGATATAATACTTGAGCCTAATATCATTCTTTCCTCATCCTCACACATACACATCCCAGAAGGGAGTCATTGGATTATGGTCTGGTCCAGGATCCATACAGTTTCTTACCCTCTGACCCCACCCCGACTCAGCCCAGGGACTCTTAATCCACTTACCTGGCATTGCACTAGGGACTGTTGTATTCTTTATGGCTCTGTATTAAACAAGAAAATACTTTTACCCAATGAAGAATTTGGTGAGTTAAATAAAAAAGAAAGTTGGTGCAATTTAGTATATTTTCAGTGGGATTATGAGAACAGCTCAAAAATAGCATCAATACCAAAAATCAGAAGATGATGCTGTCTATCAGAGGGACAAGTTGGTTTATGTCTTCAATAAGATGATTTTGCTACACATAGCAAACAGATTAGATCTTCTAGCATGGTTTTAATTAAATCCATTGGCCATAGATTTGAATAACATGTGGCCTTTTTTATATATGATATATTAATCTTGATCCCACTGGAGAGGGTGCAGAGGACATTCATAAGGATGTTGCCTGGGCTGGAGCATTTCAGCTATGAAGAGAGACTGAAATGGCGAGGGTTGTTTTCCTTGGAGCAGAGAAGGCTGAGGGGGGACAGGATTGAGATGTGCAAGATTATGAGGGACATTGATAGGTTAGATAGGAAGAAACTTTTTCCCTTAGTGGAGGAGTCAAGAACCAGGGGGCATAGATTTAGGTTAAGGGGCAGGAGGTTTAGAGGGGATTTGAGCAAAAAATGTTTCACCCAGAGGGTGGTTGGAATCTGGAATGCACTGCCTGAAGAGGTGGTAGAGGCAGGAACCCTCACAACATTAAAGAATTATTTAGATGAGCACTTGAAATGCCTTGGCATACAAGGCTATGGGCCAAGTGCAGGAATATGGGATGAGAATAGTTGGGTGCTGGATGGCTGGCACAGACACGATGGGCCGAAGGGCCTGTTTCTGTGCTGTATAACTCTATGACTCTATGACGTAGTTGTATAAAGTCAGATATTACTTAATCTCTGAAAACTCTATAGGACTAAAGTATTAGCCAAATAAGGCTTGGTAATCATGAAAAGAAATCAGACGCAAAGGAGTTGAATTACTTTCAGCCTACTCAAAATTGACTCCGGGAACAATACCATTTTTCTTTTTACTTATGTAATGCTGCAAATAAAGAACTATTTGGCTGTATCATGTCTTGAGAAAGATAGCAATCTATTAATGGTTCAGATATGCTTGTTCTGGCCAAAGTGGAAGGTAGCACCAATCCCCAAGCCAGGAAGTGCCTTTAACTGTTATTAGATGAAGGATTGCACATTCTTCGTTTAATACAAAAAAAAGCCGAATTCATTGACGTCTAGCACATATAGTGCTTGCACCAATAGGGCAAATGATCTATTTTGTTGGATTTAAGCCTAATGGTTTCACAAAACACTCAACACAGAATCATGATCACACAGCAGCATGGGTGCAGGAGGCAAAAAAAAATCCTGAGCACTTCCATCATTAAGGCTTTGAAAACATGCAGATCAAGTATAGCCCCAGTACAAGTATTAGCACCAGATACAAATACACTGATGTTATTCAGCACCCTTTAGAATGTGAACTGGCCTGGAAATCTCTTCAGCCATTTTGGTGCTTGTCTCTTAAAGAGGTGGATGCTTATTTAGCAAGTAAATTAGTGTCTCTTTTGGATGTACTCACTGATATTTGCCAACTTATGTTTTCTGTCAAATCTTTAGAACTATTTTAAGAAAGAAAGACTTCCATTTATATAGTCTCTTTCACAACCACAGGATGTCTCAAAACGTTTTCCAGTCAATTAAGTACTTTTTGAGGTGTAGTCACGGTTGGCATGTAGGAAACACAGCAGCCAATTTGCACACAAACTGAAGTGTGATAATGACTAGATAATCTGTTTTCTCATGATGTTGGTTGAGAGATAAGTATTGGCCAGGGCACCAGGGATACCTCCTCTCTCTTCTTCAAATTAGTACCAGGGGATCGTTTACATCCACCTGAGCAGGCTGATTGGGCCTCTGTTTAACATCTCACATGAAAGACAGCACCTCTAACAGCACAGCACTCCCTCAGTACTGCACTGGAGCATCAGCTTTGAGTTTTGTATCCAAGTCCAGGAACAGAACTTGAACCCGCAATGGCGAGGTTGCTACCAACTGAGCCATGGCTGCTGCATGACTGACTTGTTTAGGCATTTTGAAGTAGGATTCAACTTTCCACCCGGGGGTTTTTGCTAACTTCAATTAAATTTTGACCATGGGCATTCCACATGGTCACAGGAGAGGTGCTAGAGGACTGGAGGACAGCGAATATGGCACCATTATTCAAGAAGGGTAGCAGGGATAAACCAGGTAATTACAGGCCAGTGAGTGGTAGGGACACTGCTGGAAACAATTCTGAGGCATAGGATTAATCTCCACTTGGAGAGACAGGGATTAATCAAGGATAGTCAGCATGGCTTTGTCAAAGGGAGATCATGTCTGACCAATTTGATTGAATTTTTCTAGGAGGTGACTAGGTGTGTAGATGAGGGTAAAGCAGTTGATGCAGTCTACATGGACTTCAGTAAGGCTTTTGATAAGGTCCCACATGGGAGATTGGTCAAGAAGGTAAAAGTCCATGGGATCCAGGGCAATTTGGCAAATTGGATCGAAAATTGGCTTAGTGGCAGGAGGCAGAGGATGATGGTCGAGGGTTGTTTTTGCAATTGGAAGCCAATGACCAGTGGTGTACCACAAGGATCGGTGCTGGGACCCTTGCTGTTTGCAGTGTACTTTAATGATTTAGGCATGAATATAGGAGGTATGATCAGTAAGTTCGCAGATGACACGAAAATTGGTGGTGTTGTAAACAGTGAGGAGGAAAGCCTTAGATTACAAGATAGAGCAGAGGCAAATGCAATCTAATCCTGAGAAGTGTGAGGTGATGCATTTTGGGAGGACTAACATGGCAAGAGAATATACAATGGGTGGTAGGACCCTAGGAAGTACAGAGGGTCAGAGGGACCTTGGTGTAGTTTTCCATAGATCACTGAAGGCAGCAGCACAGGTAGATAAGGTGGTTGGGAAGGCATATGGGATACTTGCCTTTATTAGCCAAGGCATAGAATGTAAGAGCAGGGAGGTTATGATGGAGCTGTATAAAACACTAGTTAGGCCACAGCTGGAGTACTGTGTACAGTTCTGGTCGCCACACTATAGGAAGGATGTGATTGCACTGGAGAGGGTGCAGAGGAGATTCACCAAGATGTTGCCTGGGCTAGAGCATTTCAGCTGTGAAGAAAGATTGGATAGGCTAGAGTTGTTTTCCTTAGAGCAGAGAAGGCTGAGGGGAGACCTGATAGAGGTATACAAAATTATAAGGGGCATAGATAGGGTCGATAGGAAGAAACTTTTTCCCTTAGCGGAGGTGTCAATAACCAGGGGGCATAGATTTAAGCTATGGGGCAGGAGGTTTAGAGGGGATTTGAGGAAAAAAACTTTCACCCAAAGGGTGGTTGGAATCTGGAACACACTGCCTGAAGGGGTGGCAGAGGCAGGAACCCTCACAACATTTGAGAAGTATTTTGATGAGCACTTGAAACACCATAGTATACAAAGCTATGGGCCAAGTGCTGGAAAATGGGATTAGAATAGATAGGTGCTTGATAGCTGGCATGGACATGATGGGCCAAAGGGCCTGTTCCTGAGCTGTATAACTCTATGACTCTATGACATTTGTCTGTTCTGTAAGAGGAAGAGGAGTATCTGAGGAGGCATGAGAAGGAGGTGTGTTAATACCTTAGCAGCTGCATCTACCCTTACCCGAACTGAAGGAGGCTTATTATGATGGATCAGAGGAAATCTGCTGGAGATTATGCCTGCTCTGTCGCTGTACATGTGTACAAAGGGTTTCGACCATACTTCTGGTGAAGCTATGGCAGTGGAGTGGAAGCAGCTCTGAGAGCATTTTCATTGTATGATTCATGAGGTGGGTATAACAGAAATATGTAGTATCTTAATGCCAGACTGTCAGACCAGTTCTAGGACATGGGATAACTCTGCAGTGGCTATCAAAGTAACTAGGGGCTAGAAACTTTATGCTGTTGGCTCAATCTGATCATTAGCAAATCTCATAACCAGCAGTGAATCATTTGCATCAAACAGGTAACAGATGCCTTGTTTGCCAAGGCATGATATTCAAAACTTTCTCCATAGAAACCAGCTAGCAGCACGAGAGAGCCTTTCACTTTTACCATATAACAGTTTTCCACAAAACAAAGGACATTACTGATGACATACATGTGGCCATATGAACCCTGACACTCATGTTCTTTTGCTTCATGAACATAAAATGGTTTCAGTCCATTCATGTACAGCTGTTATATGACCAATGATACAAAATAATGAGCGTAAATGCCCGCCACTCGAGTAGTCATGATTCCTTTCTAATGTAATGGAAGCAGACATGCCAGGGTTTCTGAGATACAGCATTGTCTGATTGAAAGCACCCAACATGGTGCCACCAACTATTTCTGCAGGCCATGGTACACTGACCTGACAAAGACTGTGGTGGCCTGTCTTCTCAGTGCTGGGTCAGCAGAGAACCAGGTACAGAGCTGTGCCATTTGCTGCAAGGACACCTACAGCGATCATGTCACAGAGGATTGACATAATCAAAGAGTGTAATATTCAGCTGTGGCAGTTATCAAATAAGGTATTGGGAGATCAGCTGCTTTATAACTAGTCTGCAAATTCTTACCTGCACTTTGGAACCCTTTCCATTCATATTTCCCTCCCACTTCTTCATACACTGCTTCAGTCGGTACACGTTGAGGTGCACAACTACATGAAATTGGCAGCTTAACTCCAGTGAAATGCCATTCTTACTCCAAACAATGTGAGATTCCACCCGGGCATGGGGACCATGAGGTGTACAACTCCAGTGCTTAATGAAAATTGGATTAAAATGACCTTCTGGGCACTTTGAACATTTAACACAGAGCAAATTGCCGCTCCCTGCTGCACACTTTCAACATTAACAAATAGCAGCCAGGTTAGTAGAATTCTGCACATGTACACATGTACACATGGACTCACAGCACTCTTTTTGGTAGATACTGTGCTATTTCCAGCTAGTTACAGCCCACAATATATCTTGGGTCTTGCCAGCTGTGCTTTGCATTCTACAACCACCAGACTCAGACTCATAATGCAGTATAATCCAAGCGATTAGGTTAATTTATTTCTATAAAGAAAATGTGGAAAGAATCCTGAGAAAGGAACATTTGGAAACTAATTCTGTTTGGTATCATGCCATGTGTATGTGGACCTTGTGTCCCAGTTATGACAGATCAAAATCAGAACATGGGATCCAACATTCCAGAACCATTAGTCAGAATTGTTTCCATTTTTGTAAACTGTACTTCCATCTAATTCAGTAAGATATTATCAAGCAAAATGTTTTTTTCTCCCTGAACCATCAGTTAAAAGGCCATCTTTTAAGCAGCAACTTCTCAATCACACCTTACAAAATGCCTATCATTTTACCTCCACTTTATTATTGGATGTTTACACAGAAAAGCTTTGAAAACAATCTAATAGCTACCAACTTTAAATAAAATATACACCCCAAACAGAGTCTTGGAGAAAAGTTATGAACCAGGTCGCAAGAATCCCATATGGCATATTTTTAAACCAACTTTTCACGATGCACTTTAAGAAGGATAACACTATGATAGCAAATGTGTGCTTTGTAGCTATGCTGTCAAATGTTTGAGAAAGCATAAGCAATGATTCAGGACCATTCTGTATATATTGATTAAAGTTATTTGATTATTTTAACTTTGCATTTGCTACCCATGTTCATTTTGGAACAGCTAACAAAATAAGATAGAATTACATTTATATAGCACATCATCCACAAAAAGCAGGACAAATCCAACCTGGCCAATTACCACCCATCAGTCTACTGTCAATCATCAGCAAAGTGATGGAAGGTGTCATCTACAATAACATCAAGTGCCTCTTAAACAGCAATAATCTTCCCACAAAAGCCCAGTTTGGGTTCCGGCAGGGTCACTCAGCTCCAGGCCTCATTACAGCCTTGGTTCAAACATGAACAAAAGAGCTGAACTCAAGAGCTGAGGTGAGAGTGATTGCCCTGGATATCAAGGCAACATTTGACCAAGCATGGCATCAAGGAGCCCTCGTTAAACTGAAGTCAATCAAGGGGAAAACTCTCCACTGGTTAGAGTCATACCTAGCACAAAGGACAATGGTTGTGGTTGTTGGAGGCCAATCATCTCAGCCCCAGGACATCAATACAGGAGTTCCTCAAGGTAGTAAGCTTGGCCAAACCATCTTCAGCTGCTTCATCAATGACCTTCCTCTAGCATAACATCAGAAGTGGGGATGTTCACTGATGATTGTATGATGTTCAGTACCATTCACATCTGCTCAGTTACTGGAACAGTCTGTGTCTATATGAAGTAAGACCTGGACAACATTCAGGCTTGGGCTGTTAAGTGGCAAGTAACATTCGTGCTACACAAGTGCCAGGCAATGACTATCTCCAATAAGAGAGAATCCAACCATCTCCCGTTGGCATTCAATGGCATTACCATTGCTGAATCCCTCACTATCAACATCCTGGGAATTACCAATAACCAGAAACTGAACTGGAGCAGCCACATTAATACTGTGGCTACAAGAACAAGTCAGAGACTGGGTATTCTGCAGACTGACTCCCCAAAGCCTGTCCGCCATCTACAAGGCACAAATCAGGAGTGTGATGGAATACTCTCCACTTGCCTGGATGAGTGCGGCTCCAACAACACTCAGGAAGCTCAACACCATCCAGGACAATGCAGCCAGCTTGATCGGCACCCCATCCACCACCTTAAACATTCACTCCCTTCACCACTGACGCACAGCAACAACAGTATGTACCATCTAGAAGATGCACTGCTGTAACTCACTAAGACTACTTCAACAGCACCTTCCAAACCCACAAACTCTACCACCTAGAAGAACAAGGACAGCAGATGCATGAGAACACCACCACCTGTAAGTTCCTCTCCAAGTCACATACCATCCTGACTTGGAATTATATTGCCATTCCTTCACTGTCCCTGGATCAAAATCCTGGAACTCCCTCCCTAACAACACTATGGGTGCACCCACATCAGATGGACTGCAGTGCTTGAAGAAGGCAGCTCACCACCATCTTCTCAAGGGCAATTATGGATGGGAAACAAATGCTGGCCTTGCCAGTGACACTCACATCCGTGAAATGAATTACCAAAAACACATATCTCAGAAATATTTCAAAGTACATCACTTTAAGTGCAGTGACCATTAGGTAGACAAAGGTGGTACCTTGATTCTCAGAAATTGGAATTACAAAAATGTCCAGCTCATGGTTTCTGGTGATAATGTACAGAGAAAGGTCAGCTAGGACTACTCCCTGTTGTCCTTCAGATATTGTCATGGGATCTTTGTCACCTATGTTAACTGGCTTATAAGGCTTCAGTTTAACATCTTAACCAAAGGAATGTTCCTCTGGCAACGCAACACTTCCTGTTTACAGCACTGGCAGCAGGTCAGGCTACATTAGGTGCTCAAGTCCCAGATTCCTTCTTACACAGATACCAGCTGAGCCAAGATGGTATAATGATCATTAATCCATGAATTCTGGCAGCAGCCGGATCTTAAATTGGTGGGACTGATAAATTGCCCAAAAATTGCAAATAAAATTTCAAAAGACACAAATAAAATCTCAAAAAACAAGAGGGATGCAGAGGCTACCGGACTGGTTAAGAAATCTCAACACAGATTAAAAGTCAAAGTAAGCAATTATAAAGGCTCCAGAGCTGGCGGGCAGCCATAAAGGCGGGGCTAAAGTGTGGCAAGTCGAAGAGACTTAGCAGTTGGCAGGAAAAAAGACAGAGGCGCAAGGGGAGAGCCAACTGTGTAACAGCCCCGACAAGCAAATTTTTCTGCAGCACCTGTGGAAAAGCCTGTCACTCTAGAATTGGCCTTTATAGCCACTCCAGGCGCTGCTCCACCCACCACTGACCACCTCCAGGCACTTACCCATTGTCTCTCGAGGGCGGCACAGTGGCGCAGTGGTTAGCACCGCAGCCTCACAGCTCCAGCGACCCGGGTTCAATTCTGGGTACTGCCTGTGTGAAGTTTGCAAGTTCTCCCTGTGTCTGCGTGGGTTTCCTCCGGGTGCTCCGGTTTCCTCCCACAGCCAAAAGACTTGCAGGTTGATAGGTAAATTGGCCATTATAAATTGCCCCTAGTATAGGTAGGTGGTAGGGGAATATAGGGACAGGTGAGGATGTGGTAGGAATATGGGATTAGTGTAGGATTAGTATAAATGGGTGGTTAATGGTCGGCACAGACTCGGTGGGCCGAAGGGCCTGTTTCAGTGCTGTATCTCTAAATCAAAATCATAAGGAGGCCAAAGAAGAAGAGTAATGACAGTTATATACTTCTGGTGCTGCATGACATGGCCTCTTGGTAAAGATGTTAGAGGCAATGCAATTTTTTAAAAGCTTTTAGAGATTGAGCTCAAATCTAGCCTAGGTAGATGAGACACACACAAAAAAAAATGTCCAAATGCAAAACAAAGACTATTGAATAATGACAGAAATTTTTGCATGACACATTTATTAATCTAATGATCATGTTTGCTGCTATTGTTTAACCAAAATAAGTGATATCACTTTATAATTCATGTTTATTCAGCACTTATTCAACCATAACACCGCATCTGTCACAATGTGGTTACAGCTCTTAGGAAACAAAGTAGACCTTCTCTAATGATGTTAATCTCTTATGAGCTTTCTATACCAAAGTGTCATAGTTTCGGTCACACAATTCATTACCATGACATCATTGCTTCAGGCAGAAGGCAGCTTTTTATTTTAGACTGAATAATGATTCTATGCAGAAACACCTAAAAGTTTCATGTTTATTTCAGAGAAATGCTTAACAAATACTGAGCTATTTTAGCAGGGAAATTTCATAGTTTGATGTCTGCCCTTTTGAGTAAGTGTATGGTTGAACACAGTCTGCGCATTCCAACTGGGCAGCATAACATTCAAAACGTTGCATTTATTTATTAACAATAGGCTTCTGAGAGTGAATTGTTCCCCTGTGCATTTAACATCATTTGAAATCCCTACAGTTCTTTGGCCATGGATGTATTCGGTCAATTATGTTGATTTTGTTCTCTTTTAAGAGATGTTTCTTTATTGAAAATAATTGTTACATTCTTCAAATTTTAAAAGAAAGTGAAGCAGAAATGAGGATGTTGGCATTTTCACTCTTTTCACCTTTAATTTGTTTCAGTTTTATGTAATTCATTTTGCAAATAAATAGAAACACAAAGTTGGGGAGATCAGTGGGGGGAGGGAGAGGGGGAGGCAGGTGATGCAAAACCTACAGGGCCAATATTCTGGCATAAGTGCTGGGATGTGACCACTGGGAAACCTCTGATATTAATCCTGTCTGACTTTTCAGGCTCAGGGTCTGACTCTCTAATTTGAGAAGTACTGACAGATCCCTGTACAACAACGGTCACATAAGTTGGGGGTGGGTGCAAAATGTGAGGAATTCCAGCAGTTGTTATGTGCCCAGCAGCTATCTGTATTAAGAAAAGAAGAAAATTCCAGTCTGTGGTGGGTAGAAATTCTGTCAAATCAAGGTTCAATGAAGGGCAGGTCCTAGTTGGTGGATCTGGGGCCTGACCTGATGCCTGAACCTGATGATGTAAAAAGAAAATTAACGACTTTCCTTTGTACAGCACCTTTCACCATCTCAGGACCTCCCAAAGTGCTTTACAGCCATTTAAGTACTTTTGCAGTGTAGTCACTGTTCTAATGATGTATTCCTGCCTTACCTATGGAGCGAGTTAATGGAAAAGCCTGTGTAAATTTGATGCCAATAGTTTCATTTTCTGAGTTCTTTCAATTGCTGGGAGTTTCCCCTGCTGGCTTTATGCATTGGAGAACTACATGTACTCTACCCATGATATTCCATCCAATAATACGAATGGAAAGAAAACATAGAAGAATGCAACTCCATCATATGCAGAACCAATGAACAAAGCTCCCCCCAAGTGAGAAGTGGCCCAAAATGCTTAATTATCATTATTTTTCCATATGACGTGGCATAACAATAGGGTGCAATCAGGACCAATGTCTGATGAACTTGGTTGTGGTAATTCCAGGAATTATAGAAGAAAAAGGTGTACTATGGCATCAAATCATGGATTTCTTACCACTTAATTCATGCTCCAGGTGGTAAAAAAAAAACAAATAGGAAAATATGCTTCAATGAAGCAGGAATCCATCTGCTAGTGAATGAAATCTTAAGATCACATCAAGCCATATGGGTGCACAGCAAGTAAACATTGTAATGCAAGGGAAGAAATTGTGTCCAAAATCAAGCTTGATCAAGACAGTTGCAGAAAATACCTGTATGATGTTAAGACAGATGTTGATGTCAAGAAATCACAATAAGCAACTGGATCATTATCTCATTAAACACTTGAAACTTATAAAGAAGGTGCTATGGCCTCTTAGTTGGTTGAAGGCCGTAGAGGGGAAGAAAGTTGACTTGCTCCACCAACAGAAGATTTATGTAGGCCCTGAACTCAAAGACAAGTACTTCTCACAATTGTTATTGATTGGTACATAGCCAATGTATGTAATATGATAATATATGCATAACCAATCCCGTTGAGTTACTGTTGTATAGTGGGAGGTTCCATGTGTGTTACTTGGTCAGTGTTTAGTTAACTCACATTCCTAATAATTGAAATTCCTGGTTTATAGTGATTTCCTTCTTTCCCAAGTGATTACGATTAAGAGGAATTATCTGCATAGCAATTACCAAAATGGCAGTGCCAATGGTCTCTTTGTATCTGAGTGTGTATGTAGGAATATGAGAAGCTTACAAAGTCCACTCTCAAACGTGGATCTTTAAGAATTGTGGGTGGTTGTTTGAAAATCCAAAATTCGAGGAATTGTATCAGAAGTCTTTGTGGTGAGAAACTTCTGTTCATAAAAATTCAAGTATTGTGGCATTAATGGCCCGATTTTGCAGTGGTGGGACTATCAGTGCCTACCATTATTAAAGTGTAAATTGGATAGCAACATCCAGCAACCACACTTCTGCAGTTAAATGCAGAAATCAGGAATTTGCTGTCCTAGTTTCCCTGCAAAGAAAGAAGATGTGAAGTAGCTATGTCCTGGACCATTGTATGATCACCATGGGGGAGACACCAAAATGTTTCCTACCTGGAGGTGTGAGGTAACATAGCTTGACCTTATAAAGCAGCCTAGTGAGAGACACCCAGAGAGAAAAAAGCAGCATCCAGAAGCTTGTCTCCAGCAAACCAGAAGGCACATGCCCTGCTGGAGAATTCTGCATCTCACGAGAAAGCAATAAACTAGAAGTGATCCACTGACATCAACTGATTTCAACCAAGAGAGAGATCTACAATCACCTCAGGCCTGCAACCAATGAGAACTCGATTTCCAAGAGAATTCAGCAGGTTTACCATGACCTTCCTCAAAACCTATCCCCCATGTATAATTTCTTAGCCCTATCTCCTCTTTGTCTGTCTCTTCTTGCATGTATGTGTGTGTATGTGTGTGTGTGTATGTGTGTGAGCGAATGCGTGAGTGTGGTTGTAATAATTTCAGGATAAGGCGTATTGATCAATAAACAATCGATTTTCTGTTTTAAACCAACAAGAAAATCTTTTGTTGACTGTTTATTTGACAAATAAAACACCAAGAGGTTAAACCCTAATAATAAAACACACTTGTTGTGGTCAGGTGAGAGTTCAACAGTGGGAACCACCTAAAACTCACCACATGCCCGTGACAAATCTGACTGGTTAAGTATGCAGATCCCAGATCCCTTGTAGAGGGTCCTGTGCTGAAATGGCCTTCTAACCACAGTAAATTCCAGTTGAATGTGTAAGCCAGTCACCCGTGTACCTCAGATAATTTCCCCCAAATATTGTGGAATCTTGCCTTATTCTTGATATCAATGGCACATAACAAGGGCACATAACAAGTATTTGTTCTCACACACTACTTTATTTACCTATTACCCATACCATGCATATACTGGTAGTTGGTAATAGAGCATGGCTACCCAATGGGACCCGACAACATGTGTCGAGTTCGGGTCGGGTCGGGCCGCTCTTCCAGGTCCGGCATTCGGGCTCAGGTCGGATCGGGCCAGGTCGGACACAGTGACAGCCAGGACCTCAAGTCGAGAGACACTCGTCTGCAGTGACCAATTCCATCCAAGGTGGAGCACAACCTCTTTAATATAATCAACTTTATTCCAGTGGTTGGGTCGGGTCGGGTTGGGTCGGATCAGACGCGGGAAAAAAATGAAAGGACTCGGGCTGTGTCGGGCTCGGGTCAGATATGGTTCTGTCGGGCTCGGGTTGAGTTTCATTTGCAGACCTGAACAGGCCTTTAGTTGGTAACCCTGCGTGCAAGAGTTCGTACCTGTGTGGTCAGTCCGCCAAGTGAGTTCTCTTTACATCTTCAGTGACTGACCAAGTCACTCGTCCTGACTGCAGCAACAATGTCCTTGTGGGCTGTGGCTTTATACCCTGTTCTGACCCCGGTCTCTTGACATTTAAGGTAATATCTTGAATTGGGTCATCTGATTGTGTTTCAGTGCCTTCAATCCCACCATGGCTATGCAAGGCCCCCTGCATGTAGTCATATCCTGCTCTTAGCAGGGGGAGGGGGGTGGATACCAGCAATGGATGTGATATCTGCATCTTGAAAGCACAGGAAGAAAGCCATTCACACATATTCTTAGAGGCCATTGTCTATGAGAGCCGTTGCAGAGAGCTGTTGATGTTGGTATCAATGGCATGTCCCGACTCCTCTGTGTGCTTGTGTGGGTCCCCGTTCAGTTAAAGCTGCCTTTATTTTTAAAAAGTCCAATATAAGCCCCAGTGATGATGTCTTCGGTCAGAATTCTTCTCCCTTGTTCCATATGTCCTCCGCACTCTATGTTCCCACCGTCCTTTGGCAAACTCTGCACACGAAATCACCAAGTCCCAGTTTACATCTGTAACAAGCACGTTTTGCAATTTGATAAACTGTCACAAGCAAATAGCTGAATAAAAACATTGCGTAAAAACAAGTTCCCCTTACAAATGTCTGTAGAATGTATAAGTGTAATGAACAGCTGGCGCTGACTGCAAAATTCAGCCCATTGTTGTTCATTTTAACTGAGTAATGTACAGGAAGGTGACATGCAGTGAGCATTCATTAGAATTTTACATTAATCATTCTGACATTTTCAGAAGATGAATCTTCCTAAGGAGAAGATACAGTGTAGTGCAGAGTGCAGCACAGTAAAACACTTTGTCAGTGGCTGATTCAAACTTACATGAACCTTGGTGACTTTGTTACTCAATGTTATTCCAATGGCCAGAGCTTGAAGTTGAAAGTTTCTGTCATCACAAACTCAGTTTGCTTTATTAATGGCTGTGGCCAGATTGAATGTAAATTAACCCAAATTTATTTGTAATTTTTCCTCATAACTGTGCTGCATACCACTCCCCTATAGTTGTTTGAAGTGATTGGTATGGATCTGAATGTGAAACACTTGTGTGAATGGCTACACTGAGAAATGACTTCTGTTTTGGTTTTTAATTTGTTTTAGGTGTAATCTCACTGTTGCTGTCACACTAGTTCAGTCTTGGCGCAGTTCAGAGTTCAGAGACCCACACCAAGACTCGGGTATATAATTTAGGCTGGTACTTCAATGCAGCATTGAGGAAGTGCTACATTTTTGAAAAGGCTGTCTTTCAGATGAAACATTAAACTGAGGTCTTTTCTGCCTTCTCAGGTTGATGCAAAATATCCAAAGTCACTATTTAAAGAAGCACAGGGAATCTGACGCTGCCCTGACCACCATTTAGCCCCCAATCAACACCAGTAAAACAGATTATCTGGTCATTTATCTCATTGCTGTTTCTAGGACCTTGCTGTATAGAAATTGGCTGCTGTGTTTCTCAACATTATAATTCTGACTTCATTTCAAAAGTACTTCATTGGTTGGATGTCATGAGAATGTTATATAAATGTAAATTCTGATTGCTTAAGGCATTAGAACCATTGACTGAAAATATTTATTCAATGGAATAGAAAGAAAAGCAAATAGAAATTTGCTGATGACAGTGTCACATAGGAGACTTTTCTCTCTTCGAGTTCACGTGTCTTCAATGGGTCTTCCGTTCCTTGAGAAAGAGATGGGAGCAGACAGGAGAGAGGTGTTCTCAGTCCAGGAGCAAACAGCTTTCTGAGTTTCTTTCTCTCAGCAAGTTCAAATTCAAACAGCCAGTTAGTCATGTGACTAAACTGGCCTGACCATGTCTTCTGTGTATTGGGGAAGCAAGGACTGGGTCCTTTGTTCCAACCCTGTCTGCCAGCATGCAAATGTCTTTCCAGTCAGGGGCTTGGAAATTCCTTGTGATAGATCCTCTTTTCTTCCCAGCCACAATTTTAAGTTTTAATGTTCATGTGGCGAAATAATGTGTGCCTCAGTCTTGGCAGGTGGGGGCCTGCATGACAACACAAAGATAGACGGCTCTGTAGGCAGTGTAGATGGAAGCATAAAATTACATAGAGATACTGATAGGTTAAGTGAATGGGCAAAACTGTGGCAAATGGATTTCAATATTAGCAAATGTGAGGTCATCCACTTTGGACCTAAAAGGATAGAACAGGGTACTTTTTAAATGGTGAAATATTGTCAGTGATGGTGACCATGATTGTTGGATTTTTGTAAAAACCCAACTCGTTCACTAATGTCCTTTAGGGAAAGAAACCTACTGTCTTTACCCTGTCTGGCCTATATTCAGACTTACATCACTGTGTGTAACCCTTAACTGCCCTCTGAAGTGGCCTGTGGTGTTCTCGGGCCTGAAGGAAGACTTAGCCAAGTTTAGTAAGAGTTATGAGACTGCATACTGTTGAAAAACAATGGATTCTTATTTATTCTTTTTACTTTCACTTTACAGTTCCTCTGCTGGCAAGTGTGTGTAGTAGCCTCAAGTGAACAAAATGCAAAATGCAATTTTCAAAACACTATGTTGCCTAGCAAGCCACTCATTGTGTCAACCACTACAAAAAATATAAGTCTAAAACCAGATAGACCTCCCAGCGTCAACCTAAACATCAGTTTGGACATGACAAAGGCACACCTAGCCCAGCTGACACTGTACAGTTCTCCTTACTAACATCTGGAGACTTGTACCAAAATTGGGAGAGCTGTCTCACAGATCTTAAGCAAAGCCTGACATAAGCATGCTCACAGAATCATACCTATCAATCTCCCAGATTCCTCCTCACCATCCTTGGGTATGTGCTTCCCCACCAGCAGGAAAGACATATCAGAGGTGGCAGTACAGTGGTATTCAGTCAGGAGGAAGTCCTCAACATTGACTCTGAACCCCATGAAGTGTCATGGCTTCAGATCAAGCATGGACAAAGAAACCTCCTGCTGATTACCACTTGCCACCCTCCCTCAGCTGATCAATCAGTACTCCTCCATGTTGAAGACCACTTGCAAGAAGAACTGAGGGTACTGAACGTAGAGTACTCTGGGTGGGGGACTTCAATGTCCATCACCAAGAGTGGCTCAGTAGCACCACTACTGACCAAGCTGGCTGAGTCCTGAAGGGCATAGCTGCCAAATTGGACTTGCAGCAGGTGGTGAGAGAACCACAACAAGGGTGAAATCCACTTGATCTCAGTCTCACCAATCTACCTGTCGCAGATGCATCTGTCCATGACAGTACTGGTAGGAGTGACCATTGTACAACCCCTGTGCTAACGAAGTCCCATCTTCAGACTGAGGACACCCTGCATTGTGTTGTGTGGCACTGCCACCATGCTAAAAGGGGTAGATTCAGAACAGTTCTAGCAGCTCAAAATGGGCATCTATGAGGTGCTGTGGGCCATCAGCAATAGCAGAATTGTATTCAACTACAATCTGTAACTTCAAGGCCTAGCATATCCCTCACTCTTCCATTACCATGTAGCCAGGGTCAAACCTTGGTTAAATGAGGAGGATAGAGGAGCATGTTAAGAGCAGCACCAGGGGTACCTAAAAATGAGATGCCAACCTGGTGAAGCTACAACATAGGACAACATACATGCTAAACGATGGAAGCAGCATGCTATAGAGAGGGCTAAGCAATCCCATAACTAGAGTGGTGGAGTTTAAAAGAGCGGGGTCAGTGACAGAGAGCCAGAGCAGCGGAGTTTAAAAGAGCGGCTGGTGAATATGTAGAGCCAGAGCGGCAGAGTTTAAAAGAGCGGCTGGTGAGAGAGCAGAGCCAGGGTGGTGAAGTTTAAAAGAGCGGCCAGTGAGAGAGCAGAGCCAGAGTGGCAGAGTTTAAAAGAGCGGCTGGTGAGAGAGCAGAGCCAGGGTGGTGAAGTTTAAAAGAGCGGCCAGTGAGAGAGCAGAGCCAGAGCGGTGAAGTTTAAAAGAGCGGCCAGTGAGAGAGCAGAGCCAGAGTGGCAGAGTTTAAAAGAGCAGCTGGTGAGAGAGCAGAGCCAGGGTGGTGAAGTTTAAAAGAGCGGCTGGTGAGAGAGCAGAGCCAGAGCGGTAAAGTTTAAAAGAGCGGCCAGTGAGAAAGCAGAGCCAGAGCGGTGAAGTTTAAAAGAGCGGCCAGTGAGAGAGCAGAGCCAGAGCGGTGAAGTTTAAAAGAGCGGCCAGTGAGAAAGCAGAGCCAGAGCAGTGAAGTTTAAAAGAGCGGCTGGTGAGAGAGCAGAGCCAGAGCGGTGAAGTTTAAAAGAGCGGCTGGTGAGAGAGCAGAGCCAGAGCGGTGAAGTTTAAAAGAGCGGCTGGTGAGAGAGCAGAGCCAGAGCAGTGAAGTTTAAAAGAGCGGCTGGTGAGAGAGCAGAGCCAGAGCAGTGAAGTTTAAAAGAGCGGCCAGTGAGAGAGCAGAGCTAGAGTGGTGAAGTTTAAAAGAGCGGCCAGTGAGAGAGCAGAGCCAGAGGGGTGAAGTTTAAAAGAGCGGCTGGTGAGAGAGCAGAGCCAGAGCGGTAAAGTTTAAAAGAGCGGCCAGTGAGAGAGCAGAGCCAGAGCGGTGAAGTTTAAAAGAGCGGCCAGTGAGAGAGCAGAGCCAGAGCGGTGAAGTTTAAAAGAGCGGCTGGTGAGAGAGCAGAGCCAGAGCGGTGAAGTTTAAAAGAGCGGCCAGTGAGAGAGCAGAGCCAGAGCGGTGAAGTTTAAAAGAGCGGCTGGTGAGAGAGCAGAGCCAGTGCGGTAAAGTTTAAAAAAGCGGCCGGTGAGAGAGCAGAGCCAGAGCGGTGAAGTTTAAAAGAGCGGCTGGTGAGAGAGCAGAGCCAGAGCGGTGAAGTTTAAAAGAGCGGCCAGTGAGAGAGCAGAGCCAGAGCGGTGAAGTTTAAAAAAGCGGCCGGTGAGAGAGCAGAGCCAGAGCGGTGAAGTTTAAAAGAGCGGCTGGTGAGAGAGCAGAGCCAGAGCGGTGAAGTATAAAAGAGCGGCTGGTGAGAGAGCAGAGCCAGAGCAGTGAAGTTTAAAAGAGCGGCTGGTGAGAGAGCAGAGCCAGAGCAGTGAAGTTTAAAAGAGCGGCTGGTGAGAGAGCAGAGCCAGAGCGGTGAAGTTTAAAAGAGCGGCCAGTGAGAGAGCAGAGCCAGAGCGGTAAAGTTTAAAAAAGCGGCCGGTGAGAGAGCAGAGCCAGAGCGGTAAAGTTTAAAAAAGCGGCCGGTGAGAGAGCAGAACCAGAGCGGTGAAGTTTAAAAGAGCGGCTGGTGAGAGAGCAGAGCCAGAGCGGTGAAGTTTAAAAAAGTGGCCGGTGAGAGAGCAGAGCCAGAGCGGTGAAGTTTAAAAGAGCGGCTGGTGAGAGAGCAGAGCCAGAGCGGTGAAGTATAAAAGAGCGGCTGGTGAGAGAGCAGAGCCAGAGCAGTGAAGTTTAAAAGAGCGGCTGGTGAGAGAGCAGAGCCAGAGCGGTGAAGTTTAAAAGAGCGGCTGGTGAGAGAGCAGAGCCAGAGCGGTGAAGTTTAAAAGAGCGGCCAGTGAGAGAGCAGAGCCAGAGCGGTAAAGTTTAAAAAAGCGGCCGGTGAGAGAGCAGAGCCAGAGCGGTAAAGTTTAAAAAAGTGGCCGGTGAGAGAGCAGAACCAGAGCGGTGAAGTTTAAAAGAGCGCTGGTGAGAGAGCAGAGCCAGAGCGGTGAAGTTTAAAAGAGCGGCCAGTGAGAGAGCAGAGCCAGAGCGGTGAAGTTTAAAAAAGCGGCCGGTGAGAGAGCAGAGCCAGAGCGGTGAAGTTTAAAAGAGCGGCTGGTGAGAGAGCAGAGCCAGAGCGGTGAAGTATAAAAGAGCGGCTGGTGAGAGAGCAGAGCCAGAGCAGTGAAGTTTAAAAGAGCGGCTGGTGAGAGAGCAGAGCCAGAGCGGTGAAGTTTAAAAGAGCGGCTGGTGAGAGAGCAGAGCCAGAGCGGTGAAGTTTAAAAGAGCGGCCGGTGAGAGAGCAGAGCCAGAGCGGTGAAGTTTAAAAGAGCGGCCAGTGAGAGAGCAGAGCCAGAGTGGTGAAGTTTAAAAAAGCGGCCGGTACTGCTGATGGGGGAGCCCAGCACATCAGTGCGAAAGATAAAGCTGAAGCATTTGCAACAATCTTCAGCCAGAAGTGCTGAGTTGATGATCCATCTCGGCCTCCTCCTGAAGTCCCCAGCATCACAGATGCCAGTCTTCAGCCAATTCGATTCACTCCGCGTGATATTAAGAAATGACTGAAGGCACTGGATACTGCAAAGGCCATGGGCCTTGACAATATTCCGGCAATAGTACTGAAGATCTGTGCTCCAGAACTTGCCACGCCTCTAACCAAGCTGTTCCAGTACAGCTACAACACTGGCATCTACCCTGCAATGTGGAAAATTGCCCAGGTATGTCCTGTACACAAAAAGCAGGACAAATCCAACCCGGCCAATTACTGCCCCATCAGCCTACTCTCAATCATCAGTAAAGTCATGGAAGGTGTCATCAACAGTGCCATCAAGTGGCACTTGCTCAGCAATAACCTGCTCAGTGATGCTCAGTTTGGCTTCCGTCAGGGCCATTCAGCTCCTGACCTCATTACAGCCTTGGTTCAAACATGGACAAAAGGGCTGAACTCAAGAGGTGAGGTTAGAGTGACTGACCTTGACATCAAGGCAGCATTTGACCGAGTATGGCATCAAGGAGCCCTAGCAAAACTGAGGTCAATGGGAATCAGGGGGAAAAGCCTCCGCTGGCTGGAGTCATACCTAGTGCAAAGGAAGATGGCAGTGGTTGTTGGAGGTCAATCATCTGAGCTCCAGGACATCACTGCAGAAGTTCCTCAGGGTAGTGTCGTAGGCCCAACTATCTTCAGTTGCTTCATCAATGACCTTCCTTCAATCATAAGGTCAGAAGTGGGGATGTTCGCTGATGATTGCACAATGTTCAGCACCATTCTTGACTCCTCAGATAATGAAGCAGTCCATGTAGAAATGCAGAAAGACCTGGACAATATCCAGGCTTGGGCTGATAAGTGGCAAGTAACATTTGCGCCACACAAGTGCCAGGCAATGACCATCTCCAACAAGAGGGAATCTGACCATCTCCCCTTGACATTCAACAGCATTACCATCGCCATATCCCCCACTATCAACATCCTAGGGGCTACCATTGACCAGAAACTGAACTGGAGTAGCCATATAAATACCGTGGCTACAAGAGCAGGTCAGAGGCTAGGAATCCTGAGACGAGTAACTCACCTCCTGACTCCCCAAAGCCTGTCTACCATCTACAAGGCACAAGTCAGGAGTGTGATGGAATGCTCTCCACTTGCCTGGATGGGTGCAGCTCCAATAACACTCAAGAAGCTCGACACCATCCAGGACAAAGCAGCCCACTTGATTGGCACCCCATCGACAAACATTCATTCCCTCCACCACCGACGCACATTGGCAGCAGTGTGTACCATCTACAAGTCGCACTGCAGCAATGCACCAAGGCTCCTTAGACAGCACCTTCCAAACCCGCGACCTCTACCACCTAGAAGGACAAGGGCAGCAAATACATAGCAACACCAAGTTCCCCTCCAAGTCACACACCATCCTGACTTGGAACTATATCGCCGTTCCTTCACTGTCGCTGGGTCAAAATCCTGGAACTCCCTCTCTAGCAGCACTGTGGGTATACCTACCCCAAATGAACTGCAGCGGTTCAAGAAGGCAGCTCACCACCACCTTCTCAAGGGCAATTAGGGATGGGCAACAAATGCTGGCTTGGCCAGCGTTGCCCACATCCCATGAATGAATAAGAAAAAATCACTGCAGTGCATCTGTGAGGTTCAGAGCTTCATGGATTGCACATTGTTACAACCAGGTGAGAAAGGGGTCTAGGGTTTCCCTCTCAGCCTTTGCCTGGTCTAACCATAACAGGTTTTTATTTTAAAACCACTGTGTTTTCAGCTCCCCCTCAATGAATCCTTGTTCACTGCTTTCCAATTGTAAGGCAAAGAAATCAATCAGACAGGTTTTCTTAGATTTAAATAAGAAAGGTGGAAGTTTGTTAATTTTAAACTCTAATTCGGTTAACGACTACGAATACGTGACGTGACCATGCTAGCAAGCATATGCAATAAACACACACGCAGATAGAGACAGAAAAAGTCAAAAGAATAAAGGGAAAAGTTTGAGGGATCTGGGAATTATTTACGGTCCTTTAAGTCCGATGTAGAGTCTTTGGTTGCCAGTAAGTCTTGCCATATCGTTGGGGCCCAGTGCACGCTTTAAAACTTCTTTCGATGTCGGTGTCTTTTCTCTCTTGAGGTTCAAGTATCTTCAGTGGATCCAGAGATTAGTGAGAGAGAGAGAGAGAGAGAGAGAGAGGCTCTCTTCTTCCAAGTTCAGTTGCAATCTGCTGTCTGACACAAGCTGTCCTGTGAGCAGTTCAAAACCAGACCTGGACCAGCAGGTTAATCATGTGACTCGCCTTTTTAACAAACTTCTGCATTTGTGGATTCCAAAGCTCTCGGTGGGGGGTGGGGGGTATTGTGCTGTCTCTTACACCAACAAGATGTGGATCACCATTGCCCAGACCAATCTCTGTTAATTGAATCAGTGAGCAGTTCCCATTGCCTTTTCCTAGGTGACGGTCTCATAGAATGCAAATCTTTTGCCAGCAACCGCTGATCTCTTTAAACAAGTCATCTCTCCACTCCAGCAACAGTTTAAAATTAATGTTCATGTGACAAAACTAATATGCCTCATTCTTGGCAGGTGGGGGACTTCATGACAACATTTATGGATGTGGTTACCCCACAGCTTAAGGGTATGCAAGCAGAGCGGGAATGGGTGACCGGCAGACAGTCAAGAAGAAACAGGCAGGTAGTACAGAAGATCCTGAGTGCATCTCACTCTCCAACCAGTATTTAGTTCTGAATACTGAGGAAGATGATGAATCATCTGTGGAATGCAGCCAGAGCCAATGGCATCACGGGTGGCTCAGCTGCACAGGGGGGCACAAAGAAGACTGGAAGAGCAATAGTGATAGGAGATTCAATCATTAGGGGCACAGAAAGGGATTTTGTGGCTGCAGACCTGAATCCAGGATGGTGTGTTGCCTCCCTGGTGCCAGGGTCAAGGATGTCACTGAACGGGCTGCAGAGCACCCTAAAGGAGGAGAGTGAACAGGCAGCAGTCGTGGTCTACATTGGTACCAGCGACATAGGTAGGAAGAGGGATGTGGTCCTGTAGACAGAGTTCAGGGAGCTAAGTAAGAAATTAGCAAGCAGGGCCTCAAAAGTAGTAATCTCCGGATTACTCCCAGTGTCACCCGCAAGTGAGTATTGAAGTAGGAGAATAGAAGAGATGAATGCATGGCTGAAAAGATGGTGCGGGGGGGGGAGGGGGGGGACTTTAGATTCCTGGGACACTGGGACCAGTTCTGGAGAACATGGAAGCTGTGAAGTCTAGAGGGGTTGCACATGAACACAGCTGGGACAAATTTCCTTGCGGGGCGATTTGCTAGTGCTATTGGGGAGGATTTAACCTAACTTGGCAGGGAAATAATACAAGAGAGGAACAACAAGGTGCACAGAGAACTGGAAAAGATATGTGGAACTAGAGGAGGAAATAATAAAGTATTATGTGGGGTCAGAGTAAGAGGGAAAAAAATAAAGTCTATATATGGGTCACTGTGCATGCACAGAGTGTGGTAAATAAGGTTGGTGAGGTGCAGGCGCAGATAGCCACATGGAAATATGATATTGTGGCAATAATGGAGACCTGGTTCAAAGAAGGGCAGGACTGGGTATTAAATATTCCTGGATATAAGGTGTTCAGGAAAGATAGGAAAGGAAAGAAAGGGGGAGGGATGGCAATTTTGACTAAGGAGAACATTGCAGTGCTGGAAAGAAATGATGTCCCAGAGGGGTCAAGGACAGAATCTATTTTGCTGGAGCTGAGGAATAAAAAAGGTGCTATTTCAGCTCAGTGTAATCTATAGGCCACCAACCAGTGAGAAAGATGTAGAGGGACAAATTTGCAAGGAAATTACAGAGGTACAAGAATTATAGCATAGTTATAATGGGGGACTTTAATTATCTGAATTTTGACTGGGATAATAGTAGTGTAAAGGGCAGAGAGGAGCAAGAATTTCTAGAGTGTGTTCAGGAAAATTTTCTACCGTAGTATGTTTCCAGTCCAATGAGCAAGGAAGCACTGCTAGACCTGGTTCTTGGGAATGGATTATTCTTGGGAATAAATCTAATTAGCATTAATGCTCTGGAGGATGAATTCCTGGAGTGTGTATGAGATGGGTTTCGGGAGAGTATGTTGAGAAACTAACTAGGGATTGAACTATTTTAGATTTAGTATTATGTAATGAGAAAGGGCTAATTAATAACCTTGCTGTAAAGGAGCCATTAGGAAATATTAACCACAATATGATAGAATTCTACATTAAATTTGAAAGAGATATAGTTCATTCTGAAACTAAGGTTTTAAATCTGAACAAAGGAAACTATGAAGGTATGAGGGGTAAGTTGGCTATGGTGGATTGGGAAAATACATTAAAAGATTTGATGGTAGACAGACAATGGCTAGTATTTAAAGAAGTATTACATGGTTTACAATAAATATAAATTATATAAATAAAAATAAAGATACAAAAAGCCAACAGGAAAGATGACTCAACCGTGGCTAACAAAAGAAGTTAAAGATTACATTAGATCAAAGGAAGTAGCTTATAAGGTTGCCAGAAAATGTGGTAAGTCTGAAGATTGGGAGCAATTTAGAATCCAGCAAAGGAGGACCAAGAAACTGATAATGAAAGGGAAAAGAGAATATGCATGCAAACTAGCTAGAAGTATAAAGGCAGACTGTAAAAGCTTCTTTAGGTATTTGAAAAGGAAAAGATTAGCAAGGACAAATGTGGGTCCATTACAGGCGGAGACAAAAGAATTTGTGGTGGAGAATGGGGAAATGTTGGAGAAACTAAACAATTACTCTGTGTCAGTCTTCACGGAGGAAGATATAGAAAATCTCCCAGAGATACTAGGGAACCAAGGGTCTTGTAAAAATGGGGAACTGAAAGAAATTAGTATTAGTAAGACAACCAAGAGCCGGAGAGTGGGATTAGGTTGGATGGCTCTTTGTCGGCCGGTGTGGCCATGATGAGCCAAATGGCCTCTTTCTGTGCTGTAAATTTCAATGATTTCTATGATTCTATGCCATTTTCGGTAAGATCTGTTTCACTGAAAATAGGCTGTGTTCAACTAAAAGCAGATCCTGTAATGTTTTATTGGTGTTATAAAGGGCAACTCTCAGGCATCTTCATGATGCCTGTTGATGATTTCTTATTGGATGGTACTGCAGAATTTGAGAAATGGGTTATTAATAAGATTAGAGTACAATTTAAAACTGGGAGTCAGGCTTGTGGGACTTTTTAATATCTTGGTTTAGATAGTATTCAAAATAGGTCTGGAATAACTTTAAAACAATAATCCTATTTAGCGAGTGTTACTCCCATTCCAAATAATCATACTAAGTCACCACAGAATGATGATGTCAGAGCAATTGGGAAGCTTGATTGGTCAGTTGAACTGGTTGTGTATGCAGACTAGACCAAATGCTAGTTCTGTTGTTTTGGAGTTAAGTACTACGATGAAACACCTTAAAGTACAGAATGTTTTAAGGGCAAATAAAACACTAAGAAAGTTAAATCTGGATAAGTGCATTCTTAAGTTCCCATCCTGAGGTGATGAAAAGAATATAGAACTGATCATTTTTAGCGATGCTTCACATGCGAATCTTGTTGATGGGTATCCGAGTATGGCTGGTTTCATAATATTTCTGATGGGTGAGATGGGAAATGTTGTCCTTTAGCTTGAGAAGCTAAGAAAATGAAAAGGGTTGTTAAAGTACTCTGGCTGCCGAAACACTGGACCTTGTGGAGATTTGGGATTCTATTTGTAAAATATTATAAATGAGATTCTGTACAAGTGGCATACTGAAGATAGTATAACCATTGAATGTTATGTAGATAATCATTCATTGTAAGATAATACACTATGAAAATTGTGAGTGAGGAAAGGTTGTGGATTGACCTTGTTGGCTTGAAACAAATACAAAAGAGAAAGGAAATCTCTAAATTTAAATAGGTGGATGCAAGTAATCAACTGGCTGATTGTTTTACAAAAAGAAATGCATGTATGAAGAAATCGTTAGGATTCTCAGAGGTGGGGCATCTCACAATGCAATGCTTTGCACAGAATATGGAGGTCTTGATTTAATTTGTTTTGAAATTTTGGTTGTGCAGATAAACTCTAATTTTTATTTAAAGATATATGAGGGAATCTGTTCATTGTACATTAATTGTATTTAATTGTATGTAGGTGGTGGCCATTAACTGGGAATTCACGTGCACTCCTAAACATAGTAACAGACTGTAACTGTGGTGGAGGTGCATGTTTGGAATGTGTATCTCTGTAACTAAAAAGTTTATAAAAGTGTGTAAAGTTTGACTTCACTACCTGGAGTATAACACCCTCCCACTCTCCACATTTGCCATCATTCCCAACACACCCTATGCTGGAAGCACTGGTGGTGCAGGTAGGCAGCAAGAGAGGTGCCATGGCCTCATCAGAGTGCCAGGAGACCCTCAAGATTACCTTCAGAAGGGAGTGGGAACAGGTGACCAGGAATGTTATCTCTCGGAGACTGGTCCCGAGGACCTGGCAGCTGTGCCACAAGAAGTTTAATGACCTCACACAGGTGGTCAAGGTCAATGAATGCTTCTTCACATCTCATCTCCTGTCCACCACATCAACCCTCACACTGCTCAATTCACCACGCCCCCATCACTCACCATGCAGGGCTCCCTAGGAGACAGGACTCATGTCTCACATCCAGATACTGCACCTCACTCTCACACAACTACCAATGCTGCCAGCCTCACACCCACTCACTGCCTCTACATAGCTTCAGCTATTCAACTGTGCCAGGCACATCACCTAAACACAGAGCTACGCAATCACTGAGATTCTGCCCACTCTCTTGCATAACAATAGACGGGGACAGGAAAGAACCGGTGGGAGCAAGGACACCTGATTCTCCTGAGCCCCACAGAAAAGATGGTTCTTTGCGCCATGAGGATGTCTGCAATGGTGCCTTCAGCATCCAATGTCACTGAGAACATTAAGGACAATGGCATCTTCCTGCCTTATACCCCTTTTGAACTCCCAGCTTACCCTCATCCTGTCGTCTGTCATGAGGAGCAAGCTGTGCAGAGTTTGACGTTTTGCTTCCTACCCCACCCCCTTCCCTCACACCAACCTTCCCCTACTGATTTCCCACTTTCAGACACCCAGGAACTGCTGCCAGCACAGCCACAACAGCTGCAGGAGGAGGAGAAATGGCAACAGCTCAGCACTGATAGCGGCCCCTTGATCTGACACTTGCAGCCACCAGCTCAGACACTAGCACTGCACATGCTGTGGAGACTAGCATAGAATTGTGGTTTTAATGAGTTTCTTTGTGTTACAACTAGGTGAGAAAGGTGTCTAGGGGTCCCTCTCAGCCTTTACCTGGTCTTACTGTAACAGGGTTTAATTTGTAAACACACCGTGTTTTTAACTCCCCCTTGGTGAATCCTTGTTCACCACTTTCCAATTATAAGGCAAAGAAACCAGCACAAACCGGTTTTCTTAGGTTTAAAGAAGAAAGGTTGAAATTTATTAAACTTGAACTTAAACCTTAATTTGATTGATGCCTACGGATACACGACGCGCCCACGCTAGCATGCATACACAATACACACATGCAAATAGAGACAGAAAAGAACAGAAGAAAAATAAAGTGGAAAAGTTTGAGGCAATATTTGAAGAGTTTTTGTTACAGTTCTTCGAGCTGACTGTAGAATCCTTGATTGTATATAGAACTTACTTTTTGTTGGGGCCCGGTATTCTTCTTAAACCCTGTTCGCTGTAGGAGACTTTTCTCTCTTGAGGTTCATGTGTCTTCAGTGGATTCAGAGACTTGTGAGAAAGACAGGAGAGATCTTCTTAGTCCAGGAGCAAACAGTCTTTTTCTGTTCAAACTGTTCGTACAATTCAGAAAATCCCAGGTTGCCAAGCAGTTTTTATTTTATTTTTATTTATTTAGAGATACAGCACTGAAACAGGCCCTTCGGCCCACCGAGTCTGTGCCGACCAACAACCACCCATTTATACTAACCCTACAGTAATCCCATATTCCCTATCACCTACCTACACTAGGGGCAATTTACAATGGCCAATTTACCTATCAACCTGCAAGTCTTTGGCTGTGGGAGGAAACCAGAGCACCCAGCGAAAACCCACGCAGTCACAGGGAGAACTTGCAAACAGGCAGTACCCAGAATAGAACCCGGGTCCCTGGAGCTGTGAGGCTGCGGTGCTAACCACTGCGCCACTGTGCCGCCTTTTTGATGTGACCAACTGGTCTGACCATGTCTTGGCTCTGTGGATTGTCTCATCTTACCAAGGCCTGGACTGCGCTTCCCTGCCTTCAATGTCTGGTGCTCAAAGTCCATTGTGGGTTAAATGGATAAGGGAAATAACCTCTCTTGTCCCTATTGCTATGTAAATGTCTTGCAGCCAAGTGCCTGGAAGCCCTTGTAACATGCCTTCTCTTCTTCCCAGCAACAATTTGAAATTTAATGTCCATTTGGCAAAATTAATATGCCTCAATCTTGGTAGGTGGGGATCTAACATGACACTTAAGCAACACAATGAGGTACATGGATTCCAGTTCCTTGAAGATCTCTAGAAGGTTTATTAACAGTTAAACTAGCACAAACAATACAGAGCAAACTATATACAGAACCTTTGCCCAGGGTGTTGCTGTGCAGAGTGACTATGGCTTCTAGTCACAAGACTACATCCTGGTACTTAGTGCATTAGCATACTGTGTTCCTAAAGGGACATCACTCTTAAAGCGATCATACAACAGTGACCAATACATGGTGAATCACAGGACATGAGTGGGCTGCAACCAGGCCAGGGCTAAAGGATAGTTTGTGTGCCAACTCACCAGATTGCAAGGTGGCAGCTGTGTACTATTGCAGAGGAATCAGATGAGGACCCTGATGGGATGGCATACAGGAGAGCGCTGAATGAGCATGCACACTGAGATGCTGGGCACATTGGTTGACGTGACAGACGTCACTGTAAAGGAGCATGGAAGAGTCTGGCTCCAAGTTGACAGAGGGTATCGCGTAGAGCCTGTCCTCTCTGTAGCCTCTGCTCCATTTCCCTGTCATGCTGCAGACCCAGAGGCACTACCATTGCTGTCCCCATACCTGTTGCAGCCTTTTTGTGGACAAGTCACCTATTCCTCTGCCATCCCTATGAGGATGCGGAATGATTCTCTGGCAAATGGACCAAAGCGTCTCCAAAAACATTCCAATAGAAAAAAAGTTCCATAAATTTTACTTACCTGCAATCGGGATGCCTGGCCCTTTAAATAATGTTGCTATTGGGCCCATCTTGCTATTTCATGCTTCTTTTTTTCAGGAGTGGATAACACAGATATTGCCAGGACCTTCATTGTCCCATTTTGGTATTCTAGATATACATCAGCCAGTTCATCTATGTGACATCAGGATAGTGTCAATTCAGTGTGTTTGGGTGCATGCAGGAGACACAGCTACATACACCCATATCAATAAAGAATGCCATGTGGGTTATGCAGTGGCACTACTTGTCTGCAGGAAGCAAAGTAGGCCTACGTAGAGTGGCTAGAAGTGGCACTAAGCAAATGAATTTCATGACCTTTGACTCGTCACCTCAATATTGTCATTGACTAGAAGTGAAATCGGTCATTTTTTCTGGTTTTCATTCACTAATTTATTTTAAACTTAAGTTTTTGGAATACACTTTTTATGTGTTGTTAAGTCAAGTTATTTCTTGTGAGTTTCTGAGATAAAACAAACACACATTTGCTGCACGGTTACTGTAAATAAACACCTTGATAAGACAACTCTGTTGTTCTGCATAACTTGCAGTTTATAAAACTGTCCATACAAAATAAGTCAATTTCCATCTTTTACAGAAAAATTGCCTTTGGGCTGTTCACAGATGGAGGTAATACAGTTACTGCAAAAACACAGACCTGTCAAGATTGATTACCGAGTCTTCTACACGACCAAATTTAGAGACGGTATGAATGCCAGTACAAATCAGATGTACCCACAATTGCTGTCACTACGTAAGATGCAGCGTAGCCTGCTTTGTGAATTGCCCAACAATTATTGTAAAATTGAGTAGACAGCAGTATTTCACAATAGTGCCTTGTGCAATGGTTAGCTTCCTGTGTAAAATCACAATGATTATGTGACTATAGAGAAGTTTATAAATCTGTGTAATATGATTCAATGCAGCCACACATACATTTCTGAATTCTATATCTTCACCTATTTGGGCAGCTTCAACTGAAGAGTGAATCCACAGGAGAAGGAATTGTGGAACCTTTTCTGTTGTAAGAGGAAGAATTTTAAGACGTGAGAACTGACTACAAAGCAAATGCACTGCTCACACTATATTTTAAATGAAAGTTATGAGCTATAAATAACCAGGACATTATACTTGATGCATTCATACTTGCTCAGTGACTAGGCGGAGTAGTTAATATCTAATCCAATTTTAATTTTTCATCAAACGATTATTTCAAGAAGGTATTCATTACCCTAGGGAAATGTCAATGACACTCTGGCAGACATTTATTTGAAGTTGCACAGTATGATAACATCGAATATTTTCATTGGCTTGTAAAAATAGTACCATTCTTGTTGCTACTAACAGAGTGAAGCATCTAGCTAATAAAGAATTCACTGAGCTCTCAATGTATTTCCAGCACTTAATAAATTGAATCTCAATAGTAGACTGAGAGGATAGCTGTTTCAGCTGACTCCTAATCACTATCTTTTAATGACAAAGATCTGAAGTTTTAGGGTTTCCATAGAAACAAATTGAAATTTTCAACAGATGAATGTAGAATGTTTATGAACAACAAAAATGCTTCTACAAAAGTACACAGTGCCTTTACCTCGTAGTGAGGATGCATTAAAATTCAATAATTAAATCATTGCTGTCTACATTAAAAGAACTCATATCAATAGTAAAGGGACTGCGAGTTAGGACTCTGTTCTACTCCCTCTGGGATGTTAAGTCTCTTCTCCCTGATGCTGTAAGAGTCTTAAGCAAAATGAATTTGGGCAGCTTCAATCTAGTTCCCAGAAAGCATGTAGGCACAGAAAAACTGCCCACAATTATCTGGTCATTTCACTTAGACAGATAACGCTGACAGACAGCAATATCAATGCTACAGTAGGGAGTGACCTACTTGTATTGGGAGACACAAGGACTGAATTTTATTACAATCTAAAGCTGCACTAATATTGCAAGAAAATTTCCTTAAAAAGGTCTATATCACTGGCTGCTCTTCCTATTGCTATAGAAACTGCCTGGTTTACATAGCAGACCAGTTTCTATAGCCGCTAGATCCACTTTAAAGGAGATTCACAGCTGCAGGTCAGTGCATGTGCAGTTTTCTTAAAGTTGCTGCTTGTGATTATGACTTTATTGCTGGTACCTTGCCTGATGGCAGGTACAACTCCACAGACAGCAATCACTTCACGTCCCTTCATGGACATGATGACAACTTATCATTATTTGATGTGGCAGCAGTCAAATGTTGCGGCCTACTCCAACAGCTAGCCACTTTGTCTGCATGCTGTCATCAGGCAAAACTCATGTTGGACCAAAACCATGAATTCTAGTGTTGCATGCTGTCTCTGGTGATACAAGCAACAGCTTATTAATGTTGTCATTTTACTGCCAGCAGTATGTCGAAGGAGATGATGTCCTATTCTAATTACATCCTTTCTATTACCTTGGTAAAAATAACATCCTTCCCTACTTACAAATATCTATTCAATTCCTGCACCACCTTCCTGTCAGCAGTTTTCTGTCATACTTATAACTGCAATGATTTGTTGGGTGAATTTATCATGTGGTGAGTCAGGTGCTCGAGCAGACCAAGTTCAAAAAAGGGTCAAACTACAAGCATAGGCCCCTTTTAAAATATTATGGGCCAGATTTGTTCTGGTGATGGGGATCCCAGTGGTGGGCTGGAAGGCAGGGAGACCTCACCTTGGCCCTCCGTCGGAGTCCCATTGCTATCACATGGTGGGCAGCCAATTAACTGCACACTAATGGGGATGCCATCCCTTTAAGGAATGAGCTCCTGCCTCCAGAGCTGCCGGCCAATTGGAGGGCCGACAGCTCTGCAGTACTGGCAGCGCCACCAGGAGTGGTGGCCACTGCTGGTAATACAGGAGACCCTGCAAAGGAGAAGACTCTGGGAGAGCTAAGTGGGATCAGGGTCACCAGGGCCTGCCTGACTGAGTGGGTTAATGAGGGCGAAAGGGGTGTTCATCCCGGGGGTGGGGGTGGGGGGTTATCATTGCTGCTGGGGAGCCCACCAGAGGAACACCCCTCTGACCCTGCTAGGAGGCCTCCAGGCTTCGCCTGGTGCTCTGCCTGCGGCAGCAGGCCCTTCTGCCTTCAATTAAATTGAAGTGGAGGTGGGAGAGACCCTTAAGTGGCTTTCCCTGTCCTAGACAAAATGGCAGGGGGCCCAGGTAATGTCGGGAACGGTACCCCATGCCACTTTGTTTGGCCCCCTGCTTCCATGCATGCCTCCAAGGGCAGAACAAAATTCAGCCCTATAATGAGCATTTTAAATGCTTCTGGCACACCTATGGAGAAATCCAATCCAATATGGTGGGTAGCAAACTTCCACCATGGAACGGGCTTGCACCTGCCTGCTGCCATACTGGACACTTAGGTGCCCATTTTACGCCTGTAAAATGGGTGCAGTGCGATCAAATTTCTCACCTATTTGTTTCTGATAAAAATGCAAAACGCAATTAATGCAGTGTAGTAGCCAGAGATCTACATTTCAGTGTTGCATTTTGAAACTTTCTTTAATTAGAAACTACTTTTGTCGAAGAAAGAAATGTTTTAGGAAAAGTGTTGAGTTCCTTTCTGTATGCAGCAGAGGGGCAGGTGCATGTCTTGCTCATAGGCTATAGACACAAAGGTTGGTGGAGTTGTGGATAATGATGAGGATTGTCAGAGGATACAGCAAGATATAGATCGGTTGGAGACTTGGGCGGAGAAATGGCAGATGGAGTTTAATCTGGACAAATGTGAGGTAATGCATTTTGGAAGGTCTAATGCTGGTGGGAGGTATACAGTAAATGGCAGAACCCTTAGGAGTCTTGACAGGCAGAGAGATCTGGGCGTACAGGTCCACAGGTCACTGAAAGTGGCAACGCAGGTGGATAAAGTAGTCAAGAAGGCATACGGCATGCTTGCCTTCATCAGTCGGGGCATAGAGTATAAAAATTGGCAAGTCATGTTGCAGCTGTACAGAACCTTAGTTAGGCCACACTTAGAATATTGCGTGCAATTCTGGTCGTCACACTACCAGAAGGACTTGGAGGCTGTGGAGAGGGTACAGAGGAGGTTTACCAGGATGTTGCCTGGTCTGGAGGGCATTAGCTATGAGGAGAGGTTGGAAAATCCAGATTGTTTTCACTGGAACGACGGAGGTGGAGGGGCGACATGATAGAGGTTTACAAAGTTATGAGCGGCATGGACAGAGTGGATAGCCAGAAGCTTTTTCCCAGGGTGGAAGAGTCAGTTACTAGGGGATATAGGTTTAAGGTGCGAGGGGCAAGGTTTAGAGGGGATGTGTGAGGCAAGTTTTTTACACAGAGGGTGGTGAGTGCCTGGAACTTGCTGCCAGGGGAGGTGGTGGAAGCAGATACGATAGCGATGTTTGAGAGACATCTTGACAAATACATGAATAGGAAGGGAATAGAGGGATATGGGCCCCGGAAGTGCAGAAGGTGTTAGTTTAGGCAGGCATCAAGATCGGCGCAGGCTTGGAGAGCCGAATGGCCTGTTCCTGTGCTGTACTGTTCTTCTTTGTTCTTTGTTTTTTATTGCCAATGACCCTTTAGTCAACCACTTGGAAATGCCAGAGATCGCCCCTGCATGATTCGCCCTTCCACTGACTACACTTCAAAAGTACTTCCTTGTCTGTAAAGTGCTTCGAGATGTCTTCATTTCATGGAAGGTGCTCTATAAATGCAAGTCTTTCTTTCTTTATAAATTTCTCTCTCCCCTGCAAGGAGAATCAGCTTTTGTTTAGCGTCTTCCTGTTGAAGGCAGATGAGACCAGACACTCAGCAGAATGTGAGTCAAAATTGGATCTGTCCCAAATAAGTGGAAGTGACGCTCACATTAAACATCACAGCAACATAGAAGAAAGTAATTAGAATGAAACAATAAGTAATAAATGGAAGTTTTAAATTATCCTTTGCCCCACTAGTTAGCTTTACAAGTTCAAAGTCTTTCACAGATATATTTAGCTATAATTCTGTCCTGTCACCAAGGAAAGATATATTGAGGGTGCAGTTCAGAACACAGTAAGACAGTATATGAAAGTAATTATTGAGTGGCAGAGGCAACATAACTCATCAGCAGAGGATAGTGAATGAGTTATATTGGGCACATCACAAATTATAATCCTCTACCTCTTAATGGGAAAGTGCTTATATGACTTGTCTATGTTCAGTTACATAATTATGGGTAAAAATCATCTTGTTTGATTGGATCCAAGTTAATATTTAAGCACAATGCATCTATTTCAGATAAGCTGAAGTTTTATGTTGGAAAATTGAAATGATTGTATCAAGTCTTCACTGTAATACACTTCAAAGCAGAACAGTCACTGAACTAAATCTTATGCACCTCCTGCAGTGATCAAAGTTATCACTCCAGCTAAGGGCTTTTGCAGCAAAAAAAAGTGTCACTGGAAGTTAGGCTGCTTTTGCTCAATGAAAGATCAGAGTTGCTGGCTCCCATAAGGATTTATGACTAGCAAACAGCAGAGGTTAAAAATCTGTCCTTAAGTGACGAAGTAACCATTCAGCTGACCTGCTTATTAACATAGCCATTGATTGCATTCTGCATTAATTAAAGTTCTGGAATCAATTATGTTTTACTGGCACAGTTCAACTGCAAAAGATTTAACTTGCTTAAATGCATCGATGTTCAGGGTCACTTTACATTCTGTGCACTTTCATCTGTATCGTGTCCATTGTCCCTGACTCATTTGCATATAGTCTCAGCGGGAATTCTTCCCAAGCAATGGGAGGTTGCAGGAAAACAATCAGGGATCCTCAGTGTGCAGATTAATTTGTCACTGTTTTCTTCAGATTATTTGCATTTTTGCTGAGTTTGTCTGTGATCTTGTTAATTTAATCAAGTTGCCTGAATAATTACAATCAAGTTAAAGCCGAAATGAAAATCAAAATGCAAGAAATTAACAGTAGGCCAGTCGACTGAGAGAAAATTTAGTTACTATTTCAGGTATGATCCTTCATTAGAATTGAGTTTCTCAACTGAGTATTATGCAATTAAGCAGCATCCTATCTTTTTTTTATTATTTGTTCTTGAGATGTGGGTGACACTAGCAAGACCACATTAACTGTCCATCTCTTTCTCCCTTGCATTGATGGTGGGCCTTCTCCTTGTACCATTGCAGTGCTTGTGGTAATAGTACTTCCAAAATGGCATTACATGAGAAATGTGAGGATTTTGACCCAGCAACGGTAAAAGGACAATGATGTGTCCAAGTCAGCAGGGGAGTTTCCCGGTGGTTACTTTTCTCCTTCTGGGGGGTAAAGGTCACAGCTGATGGAGGTGCTGTTGAAGTGAGCTTGGAGAGTGATTACTGTGCATTTGTAGAAAGTACATACTGAAGTTGCAGTGCACCAGTGGAGTATATTCAGTTTGATCCATTGGATTGCTTTGTCCTGTCAAACGTCGAGCTTCTTGAGTATTGTTACAGCAGCACTTAACCAGGTGAGTGTTGGGTATCGCATCACACTCCTGACATGAGGAGTCCAGATGGTGAAAAGGCTTTGATGGGTCGAGTGGTGAATCAGTCATCAGAGTACGCAGCCTCTTCAGTGTTGTTGTTATGGATGGTCCATGTCAATGGTGACTGCCAGGATGTCAATGTTGGGAGACTCAGCGATGGTCATGACAAAATGGCTGGGCTTTCTGCTAGTGGGATCTGAGGCTCACCTGAAATTGAGCTTCAGGTCTCATGAGCGAGTTGCAGGCGCCAATCAGTTGTCCAGAGACAACTTGTTGGGATGAAACTAACCGACTGTCCCCTTAGAAAAGGCCATCAGATAGATACTGGGACAGGAAAGGGAGAGGGGACTGGGAAAGAAGGGAAGCTCTTGAGAGGGAGGAAGGTAGGCGATCCGGTGGGAAGAGGGGAAGGAGCAATTGGGACGACTGAGGAGAGAGGGCTGACTGTGAAGGTGGTGGTGGGGTGGGGGGGGGGGGGGGTGGGGGTGCAACAATAGTGTTCCTGACTGATGAGGACTCCCGGCTCCATATTTGGTGGCATGTTCCAGGTAAGTATCTCAGCTAAGAAAAGTTTAAAAGTTTAAAGTTTATTTCAAATATAGTAAGTAATGTTTTTTTTTAGGGAGTTCTCTAGTAAAGAGGACCAGGGAAGAAGGGCCCTAGAGTAACTGATGTTATTGGACATTAAGATCTTCCAGAAGGTTTGATTTAATTTAAGTCATGGCAGGAGAGCTCAAAGCCGTGGTGTGCTCCTTGTGCTCCATGTCGGAGGCCGGGAACATTTCCAGTGCCCGGGACCAGCATGCGTGCAGGATGTGTGTCCAGCTGCAGCTCCTGGAAGCCCAGATTTTGGAGCTGGAGCGGCAGCTGGGGACACTGTGGAGCATCCACGAGGCGGAGAGTATCGTGGATAGCACATATAGAGAGGTGGTCACACCGCAGGCTCAGACCCCATAGGCAGGAGGAGAATGGGTGACCACCAGGCAGAGCAAGAGGACTAGGCAGGCAGTTCAGGAATCTCCTGTGGCTATTCCCCTGCATAACAGGTATACTGCTTTGGATACTGTTGGGGGGAATGGCCTCTCAGGGGAAAGCAGCAACAGCCCAATTCGTTGCACCACAGTTTGCTCTGCTGCACAAAGGAGGAGTAAAAAGTGTGGGAATGCAATAGTTATAGGGGATTCAATTGTAAAGGGAATAGATAGACGTTTCTGTGACCGCAAAGTAGACTCCAGGATGGTATGTTGCCTCCCTGGTGCTAGGGTCAAGGATGTCTCAGAGCGGTTACAGGACACTCTGAAGGGGGAGGGTGAACAGCCAATGGTCGTGGTACACATTGAGACAAATGACATAGGTTAAAAAAAAAGGATGAGATCCTAAAAGCAGAATATAGGGAGCTAAGAAGTAAGTTGAAAAGTAGGACCTCAAAGGTAGTGATCTCAGGATTACTACCAGTGCCACGTGCTAGTCAGAGTAGAAATAGCAGGATATATCGGATGAATACGTGGCTGAAACGATGGTGTGAGGGGGAGGGTTTTAGATTCCTGGGGCATTCGGACCGATTCTGGGGGGGTGGAACCAGTACAAACTGGACGGGTTACACCTGGGCAGGACCAGGACTGATGTCCTAGGGGGACTATTTGCTAGAGTGGTTGGGGAGGGGTTAAACTAAAATGGTAGGGGGATGGGAACCTTTGCAAGGAGTCAGAGGAGGGGGGATCAAAGACAAGAACAAAACACAGTAAGGGGAACAAGAAAAGTGATAGGCAGAGAAATCAAGGGCCAGAATCAAACAGGCTCACAGTGATAAATAGTGGGAAGAGGACAAGTAATGTTGAAAAGACAAGCCTTAAGGCTTTGTGCCTTAACGCGCAGAGCATTCGCAATAAAGTGGATGAATTAATCGCGCAAATAGATGTAAATGGGTATGATATAGTCAGGATTATGGAGACATGGCTGCAAGGTGACCAGGGATGGGAAATGAACATCCAGGGATATTCAGTATTTAGGAAGGACAGACAAAAAGCAAAAGGCGGTGGAGTTGCATTGCTGGTTAAAGAGGAAATTAATGCAATAGTGAGGAAAGATATTAGCTCTGACGATGTGGAATCTGTATGGGCAGAGCTGAGAGACACTAAGGGGCAAAATACATTAGTGGGGGTTGTATATAGACCCCCAAACTGTAGTGGTGATGTTGGGAATGGCATTAAACAGGAAATAAGAGACACATGCGATAAAGGAACATCTGTAATTATGGGTGTCTTTAATCTGCATATAGATTGGGAAAATCAAATTAGTCACAATGTCACAGAGGAGGAATTCTTGGAGTGTATACGGGATGGTTTTCTGGACCAATACATTAAGGAACCAACTAGAGAACAGGCCACCCTTGAATGGGTATCATGCAATCAGAGAGGAATAATTGACAATCTAGTGGTGCGAGACACCTTAGGGACGAGCGACCATAATATGATAGAATTCTTCATCAAGATGGAGAGTGATGTAGTTGATTCTGAGACAAGGGTCCTGAATCTTAGTAAAGGAAACTACAAAGGTATGAGGCGCGAGTTGGCCATGATGGATTCGGAAACATTACTTAAAGGGATGACGGTAGATAGGCAATGGCAAACATTTAAAGAGCACATGGATGAACTGCAACAATTGTTTATTCCTGTCTGGCGCAAAAGTAAAATGGGAAAGTTAGCCAAACCATGGCTTCCAAGGGGAATTAGAGATAGCATTAGATCCAAGGAAGAGGCATATAAATTTGCCAGGATAAACAACAGACCTGAGGATTGGGAGCAGTTTAGAATTTGGCAAAAGAGGACCAAGGGATTGATTAAGAAGGGGAAAATAGAGTACGAGAGTAAGCTTGCGGGGAACATAAAAACTGACTGTAAAAGTTTCTATAAGGTATGTGAAGAGAAAAAGATTGGTGAAGACAAATATATGTCCCTTACAGTCAGAAACAGGGGAATTTATTATGGGGAATAAAGAAATAGCTGACCAACTAAATGCATACTTTGGTTCTGTCTTCACAAAGGAGGACACAAATATCATAGCAGAAATGTTGGGGAAAACAGGACTTAGTGAGAGAGAGGAACTGAAAGAAATCAGTATTAGTAGAGAAATTGTGTTGGGGAAATTGATGGGATTGAAGGCTGATAAATCCCCAGGGCCTGATGGTGTGCATCTCAGAGTACTTAAGGAAGTGGCCCTAGAAATAGTGGATGCATTGGCGGTCATCTTCCAAGATGCTATAGGCTCTGGAACAGTTCCTACAGATTGGAGGGTAGCTCATGTAACCCCACTATTTAAAAAGGGAGGTAGAGAGAAAGCAGGGAATTATAGACCAGTCAGCCTGACGTCTGTAGTGGGGAAAATTCTATAGTCCATTATCAAAGATTTTATAGCAGAGCACTTAGAGAACAGTGGTAGAATCGGGCAGAGTCAGCATGGATTTATGAAAGGGAAATCATGCTTGACAAATCTAGTAGAATTCTTCGAGGATGTAACTAGTAGAGTTGATGAGGGGGAGCCAGTGGATGTGATTTATTTGGACTTCCAGAAGGCTTTTGACAAAGTCCCACATAAGAGATTAGTATGTAAAATTAAAGCGCATGGGATTGGGGGTAGTGTATTGCGATGGATAGAAAATTGGTTGGTGGACAGGAAACAAAGAGCAGGGTCTTTTTTGGAATGGCAGGCAGTGATTAGCGGGGTACCACAGGGATCGGTGCTAGGATCCCAACTATTCACAATATACATTAATGATTTAGATGAGGGAACTAAATGTAATATCTTTAAATTTGCAGATGACACAAAACTGGGTGGGAGGGTGAGTTGTGAGGAGGATGCAGAGAGGCTTCAGGGTGATTTGGACAAGTTGAGTGAGTGGGCTAATGCATGGCAGATGCAGTATAATGTGGATAAATGTGAGATAATCGACTTTGGGAGCAAAAACAGGAAGGCAGATTATTATCTGAACGGCTATAAACTGAGAGAGGGGAATATGCAATGAGAGCATTGGGGCGGCACAGTGGCGCAGTGGTTAGCACCGCAGCCTCACAGCTCCAGGGACCCGGGTTCGATTCTGGGTACTGCCTGTGTGGAGTTTGCAAGTTCTCCCTGTGTCTGCGTGGGTTTCCTCCGGGTGCTCCGGTTTCCTCCCACATGCCAAAGACTTGCAGGTTGATAGGTTAATTGGCCATTATAAATTGCCCCTAGTATAGGTAGGTGGTAGGGAAATATATATGGACAGGTGGGGATGTGATCGGAATATGGGATTAGTGTAGGATTAGTATAAATGGGTGGTTGATGGTCGGCACAGACCGAAGGGCCGAAGGGTCTGTTTCAGTGCTGTATCTCTAAACTAAACTAAGACCTGGATGTTCTCGTACACCAGTCGCTGAAGGTAAGCATGCAGGTGCAACAGGCGATAAAAAAGGCAAATGGTATGTTGGCCTTCACAGTGAGAGGATTCGAGTACAGAAGCAGGGATGTCTTGCTGCAATTATACAGGGCCTTGGTGAGGCCACATCTGGAATATTGTGTGCAGTTTTGGTCTCCTTATCTGAGGAAGGATGTTCTTGCTATAGAGGGAGTGCAGCGAAGGTTTACCAGACTGATTCCTGGGATGGCGGGACTGACGTATGAGGAGAGATTGAGTCGGTTAGGATTATATTTGCTGGAGTTCAGAAGAGTGAGGGGATCTCATAGAAACCAATAAAATTCCAACAAGACTTGACAGGGTAGATGCAGGAAGGATGTTCCCGATAGTGGGGGAGTCCAAAATCAGGGGTCATAATCTAAGAATACGGGGTAAACCTTTCAGGACTGAGATGAGGAGAAATTTCTTCACCCAGAAAGTGGTGAGCCTATGGAATTCGCTACCACAGAAAACAGTTGAGGCCAAAACATTGTATGTTTTCAAAAAGGAGTTAGATATAGCTCTTGGGTCTAAGGGGATCAAAGGGTATGGGGCGAAAGCCAGAACAGGTTACTGAGTTGGATGATCAGCCATGATCATAATGAATGGCGGAGCAGGCTCGAAGGGCCGAATGGCCTACTCCTGCTCCTATTTTCTATGTTTCTATGACCATCCAGCAGGATGGCTTCAGGAGATGTGTTTATGATATTTCGATAAGGATCGTCATAAAAAGGACAAGATCGAAGGGTTTTGGCACTGCAGTTATGTGAAGAAGGATGGGGACTGGTCATCTCAGGTCCAGACCTACAATCAACATTGGTAATGACCAGCCGTGTGGGTGATTGTAAGTTTTTCAGTCAAATCTTGAAGGGGTTTGTACTGTGGGGGCTGCAGTCGGAAGAATAGTCAAAAATGGTCACCTTAACTCAGGACCTACAATCAACACTGTGACCGACCGACTGTGTGGGTGATTGTAAGTGTTTTCAGACAATTCGTAGTGATCTTGGTCTGAGGGATTGGGACAAAGCGGAGTGTTTTCCCTGTATTTGTGGTTCAGCCAAATCATAGTGATCTTGGTCTGAGGGTTTTGGGACAAAGGCGTACTGTTTTTGCCTGAAATTTGTAAGTTTCAGCCAAGTTGTAGTGTCTTTGTTTTGGGTAACTGGGAACAGTGGTCAAATCACTGAAGGGTTCAGCTGGGAATTGGGCTGTTAATTTTAAGTTATTGCAGGAGGCTTTGTACTGAGGACAGTTTTGTTTTATTTCTGTTTCAACTAACCATAAAGGTGCCTGGATTAGGGATATTCTTAGATTCAATAAAACAACAATTCATAGTTAAGCCAAACCCTGTGTTGTGTGTAATTGTGTTCTTGTAATTCTTAAAGTCCAAGAACTATAGTGAGGGGGTACGGGAAGGGAACCTCTTACAGTCCCCAGTAAAATAGTTGCTGTTCCATCTTTAAAAAAACTGGGTCACTAATCACTAAAGGTTGCCCCACAGTTTAGCAATGCCATTAAAAAAGCAAACCAAGCATGAGGCTTTATTCCTAGATGGATAGAACTGAAAAGTCGGGAGGTTATGCTAAACCTGTATCCATGGTTAGGCCACACATAGAGTACTGTGCAGTAATGGCTGCCATATTATAAAAAGGAAATGGAGTCACTGAAGAGGGTACAGAGAAGATTTACAAGGATGATACCAGAATTGTGAGTGTATACATATCAGGAAAGGATTGACAGGCTGGGTCTCTTTTCTCTTGAAAAAAGGCTGAAGAGTGGCCTAATACAGGTATGTACAATTGTGAAAGGTTTTGATAGAGTAGATACAGAGAGAATGTTTCCACTTGTGGGGAAGAGCATAACTAGAGGCTATCAATATAAGAGAGTCACCAAGAAATCCAATAGGGAATTCAGAAGAAACTTCTTTACCCAAAAAGTGTTGAGAACGTGGAATGTGCTTTAACAGGGAGTGGTTGGAGCAGATAGTGTTATGACCAAGGTGGGGGAAATGCACTATTAATTTAGTCCCATTTCTCCACGGGTCACAGCATATCAATAAATTCTCCCACCTACTGAAGAATAGCCAATTAGATACTCTATTTGTCCCCCAGAATAAAGCACACCAACCAAGTTTCTTTAAACAACAACATTAATTATTTATTAGAAAAAAAGTCTTAACCACTAATGAGATAAATCTATATATATGAAAGCTCCTTATTTCCCTAGTCCTCATGCACACACATATACATTAAAAAAAAACCAAAATAACCAGGAAAAAAGGGTTTTGGTTTACAGCTGTTTCTTAGGAAATGAAGGAATAATAAAATAAATCAGTTTGTCACATTCTGGTAGGAAATTCTTCAGTTGGGCGAGGTGTCCCAGAGTTGAATAGTCAGATGCCACTCGAAGTCTCTCCAGGTGAGATTGATGAACAGTCTGTAATGGATAGGCATTCAAGGCAATTTAGCTATAGCAGACATCACATAGGTCTTTCAGTAGGGGTGTAGCAACAAGTCTGCTTAGGATTCAGAGCAGCAGTATAGCAGTCAAAGTTTTCTACAGGTTCCAGGATTTCCCAAAACACAGGAGGAAACAGGAACCACGCTGGATGCAGGAATTCTTCAGAGACGGGAGGCAATAGGAATCTATCAACTTACAAATACAGGGTTTCTTTTCAAGAGCTGCAAGTTTCCTTTACAGAGAGAGGTCTTTTCTGGGTCTTCCACTTTGATCTCCAGACAGGTCAGAAACTGAATTTCAAATGGCTGCTCTTTGTCCAACTCCCTGTCCACAGCCAAGGAGGGGGGTGGGTGGGTGGTGGGTAGGTGGTAATCATCAGGAGGTTTCTTTGCCCCTTCTTGACCTGATGCCATGAGACATCATGGGGTCTGGAGTCGATGTTGAGGATTCCCAGGGCAACTCCCTCCTGATTGTATACCACTGTGCCGCCACTTCTGCAAACCCGCAACTTCTACCACCTAGAAGGACAAGGACAGCAGTTGCATGGGAACACCACCACTTGCAAGTTCCCCTTCAAGCCACACACCATCCTGACCTGGAACTATATCACCGTTCCTTCACTGTTGCTGGGTCAAAATCCTGAAACTCCCTTCCTAACAGCATTGTGGGTTAAAGGCCTGCTCAGGTCGGGAAAAAGAACCCAACCCGAACCTGACCGATCCACAGTGGACCCGAGACCGACCCAGCCCGAGTCCCTCCAACTTTGCCCCGAGCCCGACCTGACTCGAGCCTGCCCCCAACTCGACCCGACCCAAGCCCAACCTGAACATCCCTTGACTTAACTTCCGACTGGGAAGCTCCACGAAGCTGCAGCGCATGCGTGATGATGTCATAGTGATGTCACTTGCTCACTGCGCATACTCAGTTACGTCCCGGATGCCCAGCTCAAGTAAATTTTTTAATTTTAATACTTACCAGCAGAGTACTTACCGTGTGTGTCCAGCTCGACCCAACCCGGCCCGACCCGACCAGAGCCCGAAAGCCGGACCCAGAAGAGGGGCCTGACTCCACCCGAGCCCCACGCATGTCATCGGGTCCCATTGGGTTCAGTTTGGGTAGCAGGCGTTTGCTGTGTATATGTCTACCCCACATGAACTGCAGCAGTTCAAGAAGGGAGCTCACTACCACCTTCTCAAGGGCAATTAGGGATGAGCAATAAATGCTGGCCTAGCCAGTGACGCCCACATCCTATGAGTGAATAAAAAATAAAAATTAATAATAGGCCAGACCGTGTAAGGGTGCCAGATTTCCATTTGGGAACTTCAGGTCTCCTGGGTGACCATGTGTGCAGGAAGTGCCTCCTGATGCTGAAACTCGAGCTCAGGGTTTCTGAGTTTGAGGAGTGGCTGGAATCATTGTAGGATCTGCAGGAGGCTGAAAATTTCCTGGATCATATGTTCCAGGAGGCGGTCACTCCATAATCACAGAAAGCTCAGGGCAATCAGAGTTTCAAGAACTTGGAGAAAGTTAAAAAGCAGGACTTCAGGATGTCAAAGTTATTAATTTCTCGATTACTTCCGCTGCCTTGTGCTAGTGAATATTGTAGTATAATGTAATATAGTGTTTTTACTGGGCAGAATATGTAAATAGTCTGTGAGCACCATTTCAGGAAGTGATGTAATGTTATCTGTACAGAACTTGGTGGAAAGCTTTAGTGGAAGCCTTAGATGCAAGTTGTGTGTAAATAAACTCATGTTACTTTCACCATTAGATATATTCTGCACTAAGCCTTAATAGTTATCAGAATAGTATATGGTGGCAATGGTAAGCAAAGGAGAAGATAGGGAAATCTTTCCCCTTACCAGAGAACTTCGAGAAAGTAACTGGACTGAACCAAGCTGAGACGTAGCCAAAATGGGTCTGGAGGTTCGTAAAGTATCATACTGTATCAGGTCTTGTGCAGAAGCCAGACAAGGAACAGGCCAGTATGCTATTGTATGCAATGGGGGAGTGTGCAGACGACATCCTATTTACTCAAAGCATCGATGAAGAGACGGCTACATATGGAGAAGTTATTAAGGCACTCCAATCTTATTTTAATGTAAGGAAAAATAATATCGTGGAGCTTGCCAAATTTAATAAGCACATCCAGCAGAAAGGGGAGATCATTGACTCATTTATCAATGATTTATATAAACTCACTTACATGAAGAGCTGATTAGAGACAGGATTGTGGTTGGTGTTGTAAACAATGCTGTTTTGGATCATCTACAGCTGAAGGATGATCTCACGTTAATGAAAGCGATTCAGTTGTGCAGGCAAGCAGAGGTTAGAAAGTTTAACTGATGTTCAAGGGGACAGGGAGAGTCTGATCTCAAGAGTTGCAGACTCCATTGAGTTCGTTAAGAAAACCAAAGGGAAAAATGGCAGTCAAAGACAAGACAGACGGGAACAGCATCTAGAGGTAGCAGCAATCAATTATGGTAGGTGTGGCCGAGTGAGGCACAAGCAGGAAAACTGCCCAGTCAAAGAAGCAGAGTGTTTTTCATGCAGAAAGATGGGATACTTTCAGTCAGTGTATTGTAGTGAATAAACAGTGCTACATATAATTAAAAGGAAATCCCGAGAGAACAAAAAAGTTAATGATGTACTAAGCGTGAAAGTACATATTTTTAGGGGAAATTCAAGGAACAAGTGAGAGTTGCTGGATGGCAGGAATTCTTGTGGAAGGCAACAAGACTAATTTTAAACTGAACACAGAAGATGCAGTTTCAGTACCATCAGACACAGAACCGTGGCTGAAAAAGAAGTCTCAAACCAACAGGTGAAAAATTATATGGACCTGGAGGCATCAAGTAGAATGTAATAGGAGAGTTAAAAACAATATTGAGTTACCGAGGAAAGGAAATTCCTGAGACCTTATTGTTACGACCAGGTGACATAGGGGTTTAGGGGTTCCCTCTCAGCCTTTGCCTGGTCTAACCATAACAGGGTTTAATTTTTAAAAACACCATGTTTTTAGCCCCCCCTCAGTGAATCCTTGTTCACTGCTTTCCAATTGTAAGGCAAAGAAATCAAACAGGTTTTCTTAGATTTAAACAAGAAAGGTGGAAGTTTATTCATCTTAAACTCCAATTTGGTTAACGACTACGAATGTGCAACGCGACCATGCTAGCGTGCATATGCAATAAACACACACACAGACAGAGACAGAAAAAGTAGAAAGAATAAAGGGGAAAAGTCTGAGGCACTATCTGGTAGTTATTTACGGTCCTTTGAGTTCAATGTGGAGTCTTTGGTTGCCGGTAAGTCTTGCTGTTCGGCCCAGTGTACACTTTAACTTGTTTCGATGTAGGCGTCTTCTCTCTCTTGAGGCTTAAGCAAATTCAGTGGGTCCAGAGGTTTATGAGAAAGCGAGAGAGAGCCATCCAGGAGAGAAGCTCTCTTGTTTCAGGTTCAGTTATAATCTGCCGTCTGTCCCCAAAATGTCCTGTGAGCACAATTCAAAACTCCAAGTTGGCCAGCAGGTTAGTCATGTGACTAACCGTTTAAACAAACTCCTGCGTTTGTGGATTTCAAAGCACTTGGTGAGGAGGATGTAGTGCTCTCTCTTACACCGACAAGATATGGATCACCACTGCCAAGACCAATCACTGTTGATTGAATCAGTGAGCAATATTTTGTCTCTCCAAGCACTGTCTCTTAGTTTTCAAATGTTCTCCAGCCAAATGTCTGGTAATCTCTTTATACAAGTTATTTCTTCACTCCAGCAACAGTTTAAAATTAATGTTCATATGACAAAATTAATATGCCTCATTCTTGGAAGGTAGGGGCCTTCATGACATTATATGTAATTAAAAATCAAAGTTGTTCACTCCTAAGCAGAAAGGGCTTGCATAGACTACAACTAATATGTAGAGTAGAAGAGCTCAAATGTACAGAAAAGCAGCATAGAAATTTTAGGGCTGAATTTCCAAAATTATGCAGATGATTGGTGAAGTTAAAAAAGGCATACCACATCACTCTGAGAAAGGATGCAGAGCCAATGTGTTTGTTCACACCTAGGAAAGTTCCACATCCACTCCTAGAGAAAGTTAAAATGAAATCGAATTAATGACAAAACAAGGTGTCATTTCACCTGTAACAAAACCTACAGAATGGTGCTCTGGTATGGTTCCAGTGAAGAAACCTAATGGGTCCATTCAAATTTGTGTTGACCTCACACAACTGAACAAAGCAGTGGAAAGAGAAATACATCTAATGTCATCAGTAGCTGAGAGTTTGGCAAAACAAGGGAAGAGTACAATTTTCACCAAATTGAATGGTAACAGCAAATTTTAGCAATTAGCATTGGATGAGGAATCTAAGCTCTTCATAACATTTATAACACCATTTGGAATTATGGCAGCACCGGAGATCTTTCAAAGGACGATGTCAAGAATCCTAGTTGGGATCATCTGCCATATGGACAATGAGCTAATCATCAGGAACACAATACAAGAGTGAAACTGTAATAACTTCTTTTTATGCTGTCTGGTGCAATATAAATGAGAGGCGTGGAGTCCAGTTGGTTGAAGATCTCAAACAGGTTTATTACACCTAACTATTATATAGAGTACAGAGCTAACTATTTACAAAACTTGCCTCTAGGTGTTATCGTTGCAGAGTGATGCTGGCTCTGTGTCACATGACTGCATTGTGGTACTTAGCTCATTAGCGTACTAAGATCCTAAAGGAACATCACTCTTAAAGGAATCATACAACATCCCCTTTCTTTCCAAAGATAAGTCTCTTATGCTAAAAGTAAAAACCCATAACATTAGATAACATCAAAATTATTTACATGGAATATAGATTATGACATTTACAAGTATAGAGGCTCAAAAGTCCATATATCATCTCAGTGGTTTGACAACTTTTGCTCCGAGAATTTGCGTCTCATTCGTTGCTGTTTTTTCTTAAGTTTCTCCCTCTCTGTATGCAGTTTCTGTTGCTGTGCCTTCAGTCTGCTAATATACTCTGTTGCTTTTCTCAAGATGACTACCTTTGAGGCCTTGTCATTCTTGGAAAGATCTGGCAACTCATCTCGAAGACCCAACAGACATTGCTTCAACTCATTCTTCCTCTGCCTCCTCAAGACATTGCATGTCCTTCGCCTCTCCTCATCCTCCGCATCTGAAGGTTTGGGGCTCAAGGTCGAGGACTTGTTGGGGGAAGAGTACTTGGTTGGTCTCATGGAGATACTGGTCCATTCTGGCTCGTTTTGGTACTGGCAGTTCTCTCGAGAGCAGAAGTGAAGGTGCGGCTTAGTTGTGCTTTTTCTGGGTTTCCAGACTACACTGTTTGATGCTGGTCAGAGTCTGTGAGTGGGTTCCCGTCCTTGGAGATTTCCTTGCAGTGCTCTCATGGATAGTTATGATGTTACACACTGGTAGTCCTGCCACTGCTGGTCTGCTCGTGTCTACTGGGTAAAGTATTTGTCGTTTCCATGCCGACTTGCCATAGCTGCAATGCATTGTTAGTGTGCCACTGCCAGGGATGAGTGACCCGTTGTATGCAGATAACTTGGCAACTGTCGGTTGTATCAGTGATTTCCAAAGACTCTGGTACATATCTTTGAGGATTTGGACCGGTAGGATATTTGCACTAGCGCTGGTGTCAGTCTTGACCCTGAGTGTATGTTTGCTAGCTTTCTTTGTTCACGTGATGTTAATGGTGGTGAAATCTTCCAGTTGTTTGACTTCACCAATATGATGCTCTGCTTTTGACTGAGAATTATTTCTCTCTGAGTCTTGTCTCAGATCTGTTCGGCTGGTGACTTCGTATATCGGCTTGCATTTACACAGGTCTCTGGTGTTTTCCTTGCTGCTGTTGCCCTGTTGCTGCTCCTGTTTTCTGTTTGTCTGTGTCCTGTTGTGCCTTCTGGCCATGACTTTAGAGCCAGATTTCTTGCATAGGCGGCCCAGTGTCCTTTTGTGCAGGACGCCTTGCACAGGTCTCAAAATGCAATGCAATTTCGCCGTGAGTAGGACAGACCACACTTATCACACAGCTTGCTTGCTCTTTTCAACCTGGTTATGGCGCCGATGCTGTTGACTGCACCTAGTGCTTGCAGTTGCTGTTGGTCAGCTACAGTGGCTTTGTATTTCCTGCCAAATTCCACAGTGCATTGATGCTGTGACCTTTCGTTCTCCCAAAGAAGTCTTTCTGAAAGGCTTCAATGGGTGTTGATATAATCACTAACAATCATTATTTGGTCTGAAAGCCTAGCTTCTGAAAAATCATATTCATTGCCCTTACTATGACAACTACTGACAAACTGGTCTATTGATTCCTGTGGCTGATGCCTGCAGGACATCAATTTCAGGAGGTGAATTCTAAAAATCCACTCGTAATTGGAGCTGATCCTCTAGCACAGGGTTGTGCAATCTTTTCGTGTGGCGGCCACATTACAATTTTTGTTTTACATGGGGGGCTGGTGAGAAAATTTCAGAAAGATAAAGGCATTAAATAGTTATCTTACTGTTAATCGAAACAACAACAAATGTGCATTTTTGTGAAGGATCTTTAAATGAGAAGATTAATTTATTAACTTAATCTCTCATCACTATGTTGGACCCTGATTTAGTGTGATACTTGGCATTTTCTTGCTTGTACAAATAGTCAGTGTCTGCCCGCACACATGTTGTAGTGATGCAGAGTATTCCAGATAGATATCCATTTGCCAGGAGTCACCTTGATCTCTCTCTCTCCTTGTGTTCCCCGCTCTCTGTGTTGTTTCCCCCCTCTCTGTGTCATCCTCGCACTCTGTGTTTCCCCTCTCTCTGGCCCCCCTTTCTCTCTCTTGTGTCCCCCTCTCTCTATGTTTCTCTGTCTCTCTCTGTCCGCACATCTCCCTCACTCTGTCCACCTCCTCTCTATTCATCCCCTCCCGCTCTCCCTCTGTCCGTCCCCCCACCCGCTTTCTTTTTTCACTTCTCTTTCTGTTTCCCCTTTCTTTGTTCCCACCTCTCTCTTTGTCCTCCTCTTTGCTCCCCACTCTGTTTCCCCCTTTCTCTTTGTTTCCCTCTCTCTCTTTGTTTTCCCCATCTCTGTTTTCCCCCTCTCTTTGTTTCCCTTTCTCTATCTCTGATAGATGCATGGAGAGGGAGTGCTCAGCACAGCAGCTTTGTGGTTGGTCAATTTCTTTAAAAGCATCGCGCTGTCAGTTTCACAGCTGATAGCTGCTGAAGCAGGAACGCACTTCCCAACTTCGGACAGATTCGGGGTTTTCTGAAAAAGCCCACCGGAAAACCATGAATCTGTCCGAAGTTGGGAAGCGCATTCCTGCTTCAGCAGCTGTCTGCTGTGAAACTGACAGCACAATGTTTTTAATAAGGCCAGGCTGCAAGAAGAAGACAAAGGGAAATTTCCCATCTCCAGTCATGGACCCTGTTAAGGATGAGGAATGGCCCCAGGTACAGTTTCCATCCACGAGCCGGATGGAAACCATTGGCGGGCCCGTTGGCCATATGTTGGACATCCCTGTTCTAGCACTTTCCATATCTTTGCAGGATCTTTCTGGTCTTCTTCAGACATGCCTGAGGTATTGATTCTGTGTAGTCCCTCCTTTCCAATTGCTGTCATTATTTTCACAGCCTGTTTTTCTTGTTCTGAAATTACTTGGTTAGTGAAGCATAATTGCATTCTTTGTTGGAACAGTTTGAACACAGATAGGATAGCGAAGACTTTCCAGTTCATGATGGGAAATTTGGTATCCATCTTTCTGCTGTTTTTTTGCTTTAAAACTTGCTTTAAGACTTTTTTTGTGATTACTGCTTTTGCTTTAAAAAATATTTTGGCTGCTCTGTTTGACAGTCACAGATGTTTAGTAGTGTTTGTCTGTTTATCTAGCTTTCAGAACTCTAGTCTGTCTGTTTAGACAGCTGTGTAACAGGCATTTCAAGTGCTTTTTTCTCTGCTAGAGTTTGTTTATACAACAATTCAATAGGCAGTTCTTCTTGATTGAGTGGTTTTAATGTTTTTTTAAAAACTTTGCTGAGTGAATGAAAGCTGTTCACGCTCAAGTGGTTTGATGATTTTTTTAAAGCTTTAGCGGTGGGCTGCGTAAATGGAGGATTCTGCGCTTTTTGCTGTCATGAACCTCCTGTAATGGCATGGACCTCAATCAGCCTGGGGGAGCCTTTGAAAACAATCGATCAGACTGAGATATGGATTGGGTTTTCCCTGTTTTTTTTTTTACTGAGCCTTTAAAAAAAAACTTTTCAACCACCTCAAAACTTTTTCTTTAACAGAGACTCCTGGGCTGTCAGGACAATGACTCACCCAATTGCAGTGATTGATTTGCAGCCTGTTGTTCAGTGCTCCCTATTCTACAGCTTGAGGTGAGTATTTTCTTCTTTCCCTGTTTGGGCCAGTATCTTTTTTTTTAACTTTCTCTCTTTTAGCTGTAGGAAGGTAGTTTTTAAAGATGTTTTCTCTGTGGTTTCAAGCTTAGACTTTGTTTTCTCACCACAGCTGCCACCATGTAATGAGTTCTTTTTATGTTGTCTGATGCAACATAAATGAGATGCATGGAATCCAGTTGGTTGAAGATTACAAATAGGCTTATTGCAGCTAATTATTATATATAGTACAGAGCTAACTATTTACAGAACCTGCCTCAAGGTGTTATAGTTGCAGAGTTATGGCGTCCTAGTACTTAGCTCATTAGCATACTAAGATCTTAAAGGGACATCACTCTTAAAGGCAATCATACAACAAGAACCGCCCTACAGAGATTAGAAGAAGCAGATTGCACATTGAATGAGAAATGTGTTTTTTCACAGCCAATGGCAAAATTTCTTGGACATATAATCGATGGGTCCGGTATTAGAGCAGATCCACAAAAGACAAAAGTGATAAGGGAATTCACAGAGCCTAAAAACATTATGGAGCTTCAAAGGTTTCTTGGAATGGTGAATCAAGTAGGAAAATTTCTATCGAATACAGCCATGATCAATGAGTCATTATGACAGTTGTTGAAAAACAGCAATGTTTGGTGTTGGAAAGAAGCCCAACAAGAATCCTTTCAGAAAATCAAGAACATACTAGTATCATCAGAAGTGTTAGCACGTTATGACCCGGACCTATCCACCATCATAGCTGCAGATGTGTCATCTGCGGGATTGGAAGCAGTCCTATTTCAAGTGCAGAAAGATGAGAGACACAGACCTGTATATTTTGGGTTCATTAACAGAAATGGAGCAGAGATAGTCAGAGAAAAGGAAGCGTTGGCATAAACTTAGGCATATGAAAAATTTCAGATTACATCCTCGGACTTCATTTCAAAATCAAAACAGATCATAAACTGTTGGTTACTATAGTAAACTCAAAGGAGCTTGCAAAATTACCTCCAAGAGTGCAGAGGTTTAGAGATTTGAGATTAATGAGATTTGATGTGGAAACTGAATATGTTCCAGGAAAACAGTGGATCACAGCAGATGTTTTATCATGTATTTCATTAGCAGGACCAGAAGGAGATATTTTGTTTCTCGAGGAAGTAGAAAATTTTGCTTTGACAACAATAACTTTACCTGCTACAGCTCAGAAACTGAGTGAGATCAGGAATGCACAGGAAATAGACAAAGCATGTGTGAAAATCAGGGAATGTTACTTCAATGGAAGGCCAGCATACATGCCACATAACCATGTTCTAAGACAGTATTATGAACAGAGGGGTCATCTAAGCATTATTGATGATTTACAGATCTACAATGTTATCCCTAGAGTACTGAGATTAGATATCTTGCAGAGATTACACCAAGGTCATTTGAGAATTACGAAGTTTAGAGCCAGGGCAAGACATTCAGTATAGTGGCCTGGTATATCAGAAGAATTTGAAGAGATGATATTTTGATGTATCACGTGTGCTATCAACTGTCATGAGACGAAGGAACCACTCATGTCATCTTCTTTTCTGTCTAGACCATGGGAGCATCTAAGAATGGATCTTTTTGAGCATAGAAGTATAATGTTCCTAATTGTAGTTGCTTATTATTCAAGGTGGATTGAAATTAAACAAATACCAGGTTAAAGTTCAGAAGCTGTCATCACATCCTTAAGAGAAATTTTTGCTACGCATGGTTTTCTAGATATTGTAATATCTAACAGTGGGCCGCAATTTGTGAATGAATGCTTCAGAGAGTTTACAGAAGTATACAGCTTTGTCCACATCGTTAGTTCGCTGAGGTACCCTCAGGCTAATGGTGAAGCAGAGAGAGGTGTAAGGACTGTGAAGGCATTGTTCAAAAAGAATGAAGATCTTCAATTAACACTTCTAAGTTATGAATCAATGCCACTTCAGAATGGTTTAGCCTCATGCGAATTGTTAATGGGAAGAAGGTTGAAGACCAAATTCCTATATACTCAAGCCACAGGTGAGTGCAGAAGACGACACCTTCCATCACTTTGTTGATGATTGAGCGTAGTCTCATGGGGTGTGTTATGACCAGGTGAGAAAGGGGTCTAGGGGTGCCTCTCAGCCTTCACTTGGTCTTACTGTAACAGGGTTTAATTTTAGACACACTGTGTTTTTAGCTCCCCTTTGGTGAATCCTTGTTCACCGCTTTTCAATTATAAGGCAAAAAAGCCAGCACAAACAGGTTCTCTTAGGTTTAAAGAAGAAAAGTTGACATTTATTATACTTGAACTTAAACTCTAATTTGGTTGATGTCTACGGATACATGACACACCGATGCTAGCATGCATACGCGATACCCACATGCAAATAGAGACAGAAAAGAGCAGAAGAAAAATAAAGTGGAAAAGTTTGAGGTAATATCTGAAGAGTTTTTGTTACGGTTCTTCGATCTCACTGTAGAGTCCTTGATTGTAGGTAGATCATTGGGGCCCAGTCTTCTTCTTAAACCTTGTTCGCTGCAGGAGACTTTTCTTCCTTGGTGTTCATATGTCTTCAGTGGATTCAGAGGTCTGTGAGAAAGAGATAGGAGCAGACAGGAGAGATCTTCTCAGTCTAGCAGCAAACTGTCTTTTTCAGTTCAAACTCTCTGTGGCAAGTTCAAAAAACCCTGGAACAGCCAGTTAGTCATGTGACCTGCTGGTCTAACCAGTCCTGGATTGTATCACCTTAGCAGTCTCTGGAATGCTCCTCTTACACCCAATACCTGATGCTCAAGGCCCATTGTGGGTTGAATGTGTCAGGGAATTTGTCCTTCCAAGCACTGTTTGTTAATATGCAAATGTCTTTTACAGCCACAGCTGATCTGTTTAACAAGTAATTTCCTCGCTCCAGCAACAGTTTACAATCAATGTTCATGACAAAATTAATGTGCCTCATTCTTGGCAGGTGGGGGCCTAGCGTGACTGGTGGCAATTGGTTGGATTGGATTTGTTCTGCTTTTTACAGACTGGACATACCTGGGCAATTTTTCACATTGTTGGGTAGGTGCCAGTGGTGTAGCTATACTCAAACAGCTTGGCCAAGGGTGTGGCTAGTTGTGGAGAACAAGTCTTCAGTATTACAGCTGTGATGTTGTCAGGGCCCATAGCCTTTTTTGTAGCCATTACCTTTAGCCATTTCTTGAATTGTCTGAAGACTGACATCTATGATGATGGGGACCTCAGGAGGAGGCCGAGATATACCATCCTCTTGGCACTTCTGCTGAAGATGTTTGCAAATGCTTCTGCCTGTCTGTTGCTGTGACCTCCTGGGCTCCCTCATCATTGAGGATGGGGATGTTTTTGGAGCCTCTTCCTCCAGTTAGTTGTTTAATTATCCACTACCATTCATGACTGGGTGTGGCAGGACTACAGAGCTTTGATCTGATCCGTTGGTTGTGGGATCGCTTAGCTCTGTCTACCACATGCTGCTTCTGCTGTTTAGCATACATGTAGTCCTGTGTTGCAGCTTCACAGGTTTGGCACCTAATTTTTAGGAATGCATGGTGTTGCTCCTGGCATGCTCTCTTACACCCCTCATTGAACCAGGGCTTGATGGTAATGGTAGAATGGGGGATATGCCGGGCCATGAGGTTACAGATAGTGGTGGAATACAATTCTGCTGCTGCTGTTGGCCCACAGCACCTCATCATTGTCCAGTTTTGGGCTGCTAGATCTGTTCTGAGTCTATCTAATTTAGCATGGTGGTAGTGCCACACAACACAATGGAGGGCGCCATCAGTGTGAAGACAGAATTTTGTGTCCACAAGGACTGTGGTGGTTACTCTTACCAATATTCTAGTGACCACATAGCTTAACCCCTTAAGGGTTGTTCAAGATTAAACCTTTATTCCTGCCACTGATACTGTTCAAGACAAAATTACAACAAAGTTTCCGACCGAAAACTGGAAGGCAGCAGAACGCCTCGCTGAATTTAAACTATTCAGACAGAGAATGGAACTGTGTTTTCTTGACTTGGCATTGCTGAGCCAGATAGACCAGCAATTAAATTTAAAATTGCCATTGGAAATGAAGACCTCCACAGGTTAAGGGCGCCCAATCTTTTGGAGGATGACTTAAAAGACCTGAGTAAAAAATGGTCCACATTGGAAGACCAGTTGAAAGTCAAACACAATATCAGGACACACTGTCTCGAGTTTAGGTCCAAAGGAGACAATAGACCAACTCGTCAGCTGATTTAGAGATAAGAGGCATGATTGTGATTTTTCCAAGGCTGAGCTATCTGGCAGGATTATCGAGCTTGTGATAGCTTCCGCCCCCATTGAAGCATTCCAAAAATACCTCCTCAATCAACCCATGGCTACAATTTAGATGCCTTGCTTAAAAACGGTCATAAATTCGAAGCCATCCTTTTGGGCAGGCAGAGGCTACAAGCCCTGCGTACTTTGTCTACTATTGGCACCATTGCCAGTGCAACCAAACCTGGCAAGTCATATAGTCGGTGTGGACTTGTACGTTTTCCAAGAAATTGTCCGGTCTTCGATGACATTTGCAAAGCATGTGGCAACAGAGGGTGCTGGAAGCATCAATGCAAGAAACCCAAGGCACAACAAACCAAGCTACAGTTGGATGCATGACAAGTACAGCATTGGAGAGTGCACAAGGCCACACTGTTACACAAAGGATGTTGGAACTTGAAATACAGAACGAGAGCAGCAGTAACGAGCTATGCCGAGCTGAGAAGAATTCTCAACAGGCAAGAAAAAAATGAAAGACACAACCCTAAACCCAACATTACCATCAGCAGTCAAAACTGTGAGACTACGGGGACCACAAACTAAACCTACACTGACCAGGTCGTGGCATATCAGTAGACCTCCAATACACTTTAGAGACTTGTAAATTTGCTGCTGTAGACTTCAAACATTTCATACCCTTTTCACGCGCTGTACTGTAAATAGTTCTGATCATTTTATGGCAGATTTTTAATTTTGAGAAAAGGGGGATGTTGTGGTAATACTTTAAACCTTGTGTATTGCTTTAAGGGGTGTATCTGAAACAGCTGTCCATCACCAGACAGGATGAGATGTATGGCCATATGTGATCTCTAAGCACTTGCTAAAAGCAGCCGCAGGAACATGACATATAAAATCACCTTCCCAGTATTGCTGTAAATGAGTTAGTATCTTCAATAAAAGAACCCACCTATCAGATTCACCAATCTTGTCTGTATGATTGGTGTGTTTGTGTCAAGAAAGAGGAATGCAACTCCATGCTGCCTCATGATAGGTGATAGGGCAGAACATAGGGTGTTTAAGCAATGCTTCTGCTGCTTGGACCATGCTGGAGGAGGCCTGCAGTACTTGGCAGAGTGTGTGCCAACATTTGTGATGGTTTGTTGCATACTGCACAATGTTGCCATCATGAGGGCACAGCCCTTGCCACCAGTTATACGGAAACCAACTGAGAGGAGGAGAAGGAAGAGGAAAAGGAGGATGGGGAGGAAGGAAGGAAGCAACCAACACAGCTGGCTACAAACTACAATCATTTAAATTAGCAGGAAGCACAAAGTTTGTGTGCTTCCTGCATCAGAAACAACATAAGCGGGGTAATCCTGCATCACGATCCCGTGTCTGTTTTTGGGCCCTGTCCGATTTCACAGCCATAGCAATTAAAATGAGACAGATAAAGGAAGCTTGTGAAAATTGTAAAGTTATTAATACAGTAGAGAACCAAAATGAATGAAGTACAGAGCAGATCTAAAAAAAATGAAGCAAGAGGAGCAAAGAGGGTGTAGGAGAAAAGATTAGCAGCTAACTAACATAAAAGGAAAACAAAAAGTCTTCTCTAAACGTACAAATAGTAAAAGCATAGTCAGAGGAAGGGTGGAGCCGATTAGAGATCAAAACGGTCTTTTTGTGGAGGCAGAGGGCGCGGCTGAGGCACTAAATGAGTAATTTCCACCTATTTTCACTCAAGAAGAAGCTGACAATGTAGCAACAAGGAGGCAGTAGCAATATTGGATAAGATAAAAAGAAAGAAGCGGTACATAAAAAATTGTCAGTACTCAAAGTGAGAAAGTCATCTGCTCCATGCATGCTAGGTTACGAAGGGAATTGCGGGTGGAAGTTGTAGATACTGGCCACAATCTTCCAAACCTACTTAGATATGGGAGTGCTGCCAGAGGTCTGGAGAATTGCAAATGGTACACATCTGTTTAAAAAAGGGGAGAGGAATAAACTTGGCCAGTCAGCTTAAAGTCAGTGGTGGGGAAATTATTATCTGTGGCAAAATTAATTGGCAGCTGGAAAAGTATGGGCTAGTTAATGAAAGTCAGCACTGGTTTATTCAAGGCAATTCATGTTTGACTACCTTGACACAGATCTTTGAAGAAGCAATGGAGAGGGTTGAAGAGGGTTGTTATGACCAGGAGAGGCAGGGGTCTAGGGCTCCCCTTTAAGCCTTTTCCTGGTTTGGCCATAACAGGGTTTACTTTTTAAAACACTGTGTTTTAGCTTCCCCTCAGTGAATCCTTGCTCACTGCTGTCTAATTGTAATGGCAAAGAAATCAACCAGACAGGATTTCTCAGATTTAAACAAGAAAGGTGTAAGTTTATTTACCTTAAAACTCTAATTCAGTTAAAACGACTAAAAATACACGTCGCAACCACGCTAGCATGCGTACGTGATAAACACACGCGCAAATAGAGACAGAGGAGGAGAAAGAAGGGGAAAGGTTTGAAGTAATAGCTGGAGTTCAGTTACTGGCTTTGGGTTTGATGTAAAGTCTTTGATAGAAGTTAAGTCTTGCAGTTTTCGTTGGGGCCCAATGCACTTTCAAACTTGTTTTGCTGATCTTCTGTCTTGAGACTTAAGTTACTTCCCTGGGTCCCTGAAACTTTGCTTGAGTCAGGTGACGAGCTCCTTATTTAGAGCAGCCTCGCCTGTGTGATTTTGTGGATTCCAATGGGGAGGGTGGGCAGTGGGAGGGTGGTTGGTGGAATGCTGGCTCTTACACATTCAATGTCTCTTGATCAAAATCCATCTGGCTAATTGAATCAGGGAGGCACCCCCATTGTCTTCTTCAGGCAACTGTCTTTTAGAATGCAAATGTGCAGCCATGTTTTCAGCCACTGTTGTGGTCTTTTTAAATAAGTTATTTCAAGTCCAGTAACAGGTCAAAAATAATGCTCCAGATGATGAAATTAATATGTCTCATTTTGGTAGGTGTGGTTTTCATCACAGGGTAATGTGGCTGAAGCTATATAAATAGACTTTCAAAATTCACTTGACAAAATACCATATGTAAGCAAAATTAAAGCCCATCAGATTAAAGGGCAAGTGGCAACATGGAAATGAAATTGGCTAACAGACAGAAAGCAGAGAGTAATGGTGAATGGTTGTTTTTCAGACGACAGGAAAATATACAGCGGTGTTCCCCACGCATTGGTAATAGGGCCACTGCTCTTTTTAATATATATTAACTACCTGGACTTGGGTATACAGGGCATAATTTCAAAGCTTGCTGATGTCATGAAACTCAGAAATGTTGTGAACAATGAGGCGGATCATAACAGCCTTCAAGAGGACATTGACTGGTGAAATGGGCAGACACATGACAGATGAAATTTCATGCCAAAAATGTGAAGTGCTGCATTTTGGTAGTAAGAATAATGAGGGGAAAGATAAACTAAATGGTATAATTTTAAAGGGGGTGCAGGAATAGAGAGTCTGGGGGTGCGTGTACACAATTCTTTGAAGGTGGCAGGAAAGGTTGAGAAGGCCAGTAATAAAGCATATGGGATCTTTGGCTTTATTAATAGAAGCATAGAGTATAAAAGTAAGTAAGTTTGGAAGTACACTAGTTAGGCCTCGGCTGAAGTATTGTGTCCAATTCTAGACACCACATTTTCAGAAGGATGTCAAGACCTTTGAAAGGGTGCAGAAGAGATTTACCCAGAACAGTACCAGGGATGAGGGCCTTCAGTTATGTGGAGGAACTGGAGAAGTTGAGGTTGTTCTCCTGAGAGCAGAGAAGATTAAGGGAAGAATTGATAGAGATGTTCAAAACCATTAACACTTTTGATAGAGTAAATGGGGAGAAACTGTTTCCAGTGGCAGAAGGGTCTTTAACTTGAGGATAATGATTTAAAGTGATAGACAAAAGCAGTAGAAGTGACATGAGGAAAAAAATACGCCGTCAGTTGTTGTGATCTGAAATGCCTATGAGGATGGTGGAAGCAGATTCAATAGTAACTTTCAAAAGGGAACAGGATAAATATATGAAGGGAAAAGAATGACAGGACTATGGGAATCAAGCTGGGGAATGGATCTAATTGGACAGGCTTTTCAAAAAGCTGGCACAGGTATAATGGATTGAATGATCTGAATAGCCTCCTTCTGTACTGTATCATTTTATGATTCTATGATTCCTTAATGTTCTATCTTTTTATGTTTGTGTGCTATTTACATTTTGAAATTTCATTCATATTAACATCCATCAGATATCACACATAGTTGAAAATAATTCATGGTAATTGTACACATTGGAAGAAAAAGACTCATCTGATAATGACAGAATGCTTGAATTGACAGTAACATTTTAATTGTCCATCATTTATGGTTCATCTCCTACAGAAACAGAACATGAATATTCTTTTTATAGTTTCTGTCCTGTGGAGATTGTATTCAACTTGGGTCAGCATGATTTCATTTGACTGCCATCCCACAGACTTTATGTTGACAGGTGTCCCGATTCACCTCATGTGGGTTATGTATCATATTTCCTGGCTGTAAAACTCTACAAATATTAGAGTATGAACACTTAATGTGCTTATTTGAAAGACTCCACCTGCTATTACTACAGAGGCATTTAACCCAGTAAAATCAGTGGATCAGTATGTCCACATAACTGGCAGACAAAATAATACTTACGTATACGTTAATCATTTATAAGTAAATTTCAAGGTCACTGAGCTTTTTGGAAAGTTCGAGATGGAATTTCAATTCATATCAGTATTTAAAATAATCAACCTGATGTGAATCTTGTTCTTCACAGTTCCAAATAACTCAGGGGCTTTATTCCAAAGTCTAATCTGGGAAAATTGCTCTTTATATTTCATACTTGACTGATCGCTACAATTGTACTGCCAATTCATAACAAGTATGCAGTACTGATTGCATATATACGAATCATCAAAGTACTTGCCAAGAACAAAAGTAAAGCATTAAAGTTCTTTTAGCAGAATTGAAAAATGTCATAAAAGGAAAGGAAAAGCAGAAAGCTAAAAATAAACCAAACAGTTCTTCATTGACTTTACCAGATAGTGTCCCATATCCATCTATGAATGAATAACTATCAATAAATTGCAAACACAGCCTGTCCCCAAAATCCCTTGTGGTTTTTCGCATTTTTTTAGTGTAAAATTGGGCAAGTACTTTTCCTTGCCAGCAAATTTGGGCAAAAGCCATTTCTCACAGATTTCTGCTCTGATTAGACCACACCTAGAGTACTGTGAGCAGTTCTGGGCACCACACCTGAGGAAGGATATATTGGCTTTGGAGGGAGCGCAGTGTAGGTTTACCAGAATGATACTTGGACTCCAAGGGTTAAACTACAAAGAGAGATTACACAAACTAATGTTGTATTTCCTGGAATTTAGAAGGTTGAGGGGTGATTTGAGTGAAGTTTTCAAGATATTAAGAGGAACATATAGTGGTGATAAAGAGAAACTATTTGCGCTGATTTGGGAGTCTAAGTCTAGGGGGCATAGTTTAAAAATTAGAGCTAGACCTTTCAGGAGTGAAATTAGGAAGCACTTCTAAGCTCAAATTGATGAGCAATTTGATGCTAGTTTTAAATCTGAGATTGATAGTTTTTTGTTAACCAAATGTATTAAGCGATATGGGGCAAAGGCGGATATATGGAGTAAGGTTGCAGATTAGTCATGATCTCATTAAATGGCGGAACAGACTTGGAGGGGATAAGTTGCCTACTCCAATTTCTATGTTCCTAAGATCCTATGTGAGCAATCCTCCACCCACAATGAGGTCTTCTCAGGATATGGTACGGCATTCCCAATTAGCATATCTTTATATATACCATTATCAGAGGAGGAGGAGTAGGAAAGGTAAAGGAAAGTGAGGTAGCATTTACAGATGATGTAGTCCACCAGAAATTACCCTTCCCCAGGCAGCACAGATCCTATGAAGACTTTAATGAAGAGATGTATATAACAAGAGTACACTTCACCATAGAGGCAATTAGGAACCTCCTTTTTTTATTAATTTATGGGATGTGAGCATCACTGGCAAGGCCAGCGTTTATTGCCCATCCCGAATTGCCCTTGAGAAGATGGTGGTGAGCTGCTTTTTTGAATCGTTGCAGTCCATGTGGGGTAGGTACACCCATAGTGATGTTAGGGAAGGCGTTCTTGGATTTTAACCCAGTGACAGTGAAGGAACAGCAATATAGTTCCAAGTATGGATTGTGTGTGGTTTGAAGGGGATCTTGCAGGTGATGGTGTTCCCATGCGCTTGCTGCCCTTGTCGTTCTAGGTGGTACAGGTCATGGGTTTATCAGCCCAAGCCTGAATGTTGTCCAGTTCTTGCTGCATGCAGGCATGGACTGCTTCAGTACCGGAGAATTTATTAGAATTAGAATTAGAACATTACAGCGCAGTACAGGCCCTTCGGCCCTCGATGTTGCGCCGACCTGTGAAACCATCTGACCTACACTATTCCATTTTCATCCATATGTCTATCCAATGACCACTTAAATGCCCTTAATGTTGGCGAGTCTACTACTGTTGCAGGCAGGGCATTCCACGCCCCTACTACTCTCTGAGTAAAGAAGCTACCTCTAACATCTGTCCTATATCTATCACCCCTCAACTTAAAGCTATGTCCCCTCGTGTTTGCCATCACCATCCGAGGAAAAAGACTCTCACTATTCACCCTATCTAACCCTCTGATTATCTTATATGTCTCTATTAAGTCACCTCTCCTCCTCCTTCTCTCCAATGAAAACAACCTCAAGTCCCTCAGCCTTTCCTCGTAAGACCTTCCCTCCATACCAGGCAACATCCTAGTAAATCTCCTCTGCACCCTTTCCATAGCTTCCACGTCCTTCCTATAATGCGGTGACCAGAACTGCACGCAATACCCCAGGTGCGGTCTCACCAGAGTTTTGTACAGCTGCAGCATGACCTCGTGGCTCCAAAACTCGATCCCCCTACTAATAAAAGCTAACACACCATATGCCTTCTTAACAGCCCTATTAACCTGGGTAGCAACCTTCAGGGATTTATGAACCTGGACACCAAGATCTCTCTGTTCATCTACACTACCAAGAATCTTCCCATTAGCCCAGTACTCTGCATTCCTGTTACTCCTTCCAAAGTGAATCACCTCGCACTTTTCCGCATTAAACTCCATTTGCCATCTCTCAGCCCAGCTCTGCAGCCGATCTATGTCCCTCTGTACCCTACAACATCCTTCGGCACTATCCACAACTCCACCGACCTTCGTGTCATCCGCAAATTTACTAACCCACCCTTCTACACCCTCTTCCAGGTCATTTATAAAAATGACAAACAGCAGTGGCCCCAAAACAGATCCTTGCGGTACACCACTAGTAACTAAACTCCAGGATGAACATTTGCCATCAACCACCACCCTCTGTCTTCTTTCAGCTAGCCAATTTCTGATCCAAAGCTCTAAATCACCTTCAACCCCATACTTCCGTATTTTCTGCAATAGCCTACCATGGGGAACCTTATCAAACGCCTTACTGAAATCCATATACACCACATCCACTGCTTTACCCTCATCCACCTGTTTGGTCACCTTCTCGAAAAACTCAATAAGGTTTGTGAGGCACGACCTACCCGTCACAAAACCGTGCTGACTATCGCTAATGAACTTATTCTTTTCAAGATGATTATAAATCCTGTCTCTTATAACCTTTTCCAACATTTTACCCACAACCGAAGTAAGGCTCACAGGTCTATAATTACCAGGGCTGTCTCTACTCCCCTTCTTGAACAACGGGACAACATTTGCTATCCTCCAGTCTTCCGGCACTATTCCTGTCAACAATGATGACATAAAGATCAAGGACAAAGGCTCTGCAATCTCCTCCCTAGCTTCCCAGAGAATCCTAGGATAAATCCCATCTGGCCCAGGGGACTTATCTATTTTCACACTTTCCAAAATTGATAACACCTCCTCCTTGTGAACCTCAATCCCATCTAGCCGAGTAGCCTGAATCTCAGTATTCTCCTCGACAACATTTTCTTTCTCTACTGTAAATACAGATGCAAAATATTCATTTAACACTTCCCCTACCTCCTCTGATTCCACACACAACTTCCCACTACTATCCTTGATTGGCCCTAATCTAACTCTAGTCATTCTTTTATTCCTGATATACCTATAGAAAGCCTTAGGGTTTTCCCTGATCCTATCCGCCAATGACTTCTCGTGTCCTCTCCTTACTCTTCTTAGCTCTCCCTTTAGATCCTTCCTGGCTAGCTTGTAACTCTCAATCGCCCTAACTGAGCCTTCACATCTCATCCTAACATAAGCCTTCTTCTTCCTCTTGACAAGTGCTTCAACTTCTTTAGTAAACCACGGCTCCCTCGCTCGACAACTTCCTCCCTGCCTCACAGGTACATACTTATCAAGGACACGCAGTAGCTGCTCCTTGAATAAGCTCCACATTTCGATTGTTCCCATCCCCTGCAGTTTCCTTCCCCATCCTACGCATCCTAAATCTTGCCTAATCGCATCATAATTTCCTTTCCCCCAGCTATAATTTTTGCCCTGCGGTATATACCTGTCCCTGCCCATCGCTAAGGTAAACCTAACCGAATTGTGATCACTATCACCAAAGTGCTCACCTACATCTAAATCTAACACCTGGCCGGGTTCATTTCCCAGTACCAAATCCAATATGGCATCGCCCCTGGTTGGCCTGTCTACATACTGTGTCAGAAAACCCTCCTGCACACACTGGACAAAAACTGACCCATCTAAAGTACTCGAACTATAGTATTTCCAGTCGATATTTGGAAAGTTAAAGTCCCCCATAACAACTATCCTGTTACTCTCGCCCCTGTCGAGAATCATCTTCACTATCCTTTCCTCTACATCTCTGGAACTAATTGGAGGTCTATAAAAGACTCCCAAAAGGGTGACCTCACCTCTCCTGTTTCTAACCTCGGCCCATACTACCTCAGTAGATGAGTCCTCAAACGTCCTTTCTGTCGCTGTAATACTCTCCTTGATTAGCAATACCACACCCCCCCCTCTTTTACCATCTTATGTTTGGCATTGAACACTGTGCAATCTTCAGAGAACATCTGAACTTCTGATCTTATGTTGGAGGGAAGGTCATTGATGAAGCAGCTGAGCCTCTTTTACCTACTGCATGAGGATCTGTAGCTGTGGTTATCTTCCAACATTGCTTTGTACGTATCTATGACGATGATAAATGCATTGAACTGTTATGGCATCAACTATTTTAGGTAGCATAGGGATCGGTGTAATATCAGCCAGGTCTAACTAACATGATTGAATTTTTGGAGGAGGTGACTAGATATGTAGATAAGGGTAAAGCAATTGATATAGTCTACATGGACTTCAGTAAGGCTTTTGATAAGGTCTCGCATGGGAGATTGGTTAAGAAGGTAAGAGCCCATGGGATCCAGGGCAATTTAGCAAATTGGATCCAAAATTGGCTTAGTGGCAGGAGGCAGAGGGTGATGGTCGAGGGTTGTTTCTGCAAGTGGAAGCCTGTGACCAGTGGTGTGCTGCAGGGATCGGTGCTGGGACCCTTGCTGTTTGTAGTGTACATTAATGATTTAGACATGAATATAGGAGGTATGATCAGTAGGTTCGCGGATGACACGAAAATTGGTGGTGCCGTAAATAGTGAGGAAGAAAGCCTTAGATTACAGGATGATATAGATGGGCTGGTAAGATGTGCGGAGCAGTGGCAAATGGAATTTAATCCTGAGAAGTGTGAGGTGATGCATTTTGGGAGGACTAACAAGGCAAGGGAATATACAATGTATGGCAGGACCCTAGGAAGTACAGAAAGTCAGAAAGACCTTGGTGTACTTGTCCATAGATCACTGAAGGCAGCAGCACAGGTAGATAAGGTGGTTAGGAAGGCATATGGGATACTTGCCTTTATTAGCCAAGGCATAGAATATAAGAGCATGGAGGTTATGATGGAGCTTTATAAAACGCTACTTATGCCACAGCTGGAGTACTGTATACAGTTCTGGGCACCGCACTATAGGAAGGATGTGATTGCACTGGAGAGGGTGCAGAGGAGATTCACCAGGATGTTTCCTGGGCTGGAGCATTTCAGCTATGAAGAGAGACTGGAAAGGCTAGGGTTGTTTTCCTTCGAGCAGAGAAGGCTGAGGGGTGGACATGATTGAGGTATACAAAATTATGAGCGGCATTGATAGATTAGATAGGAAGAAACGTTTTCCCTTAGCGGAGGTGTCAATAACCAGGGGGCATAGATTTAAGTTATGGGGCAGGAGGTTTCGAGGAGATTTGAGGAAAAAAATTTTCACCCAGAGTGTGGTTGGAATCTGGAACACACTACCTGAAGAGGTGGTAGAAGCAGTTACCATCACAACATTTAAGAAGTATTTAGATGAGCACTTGAAACGCCATAGCATACAAGGCTAAGGGCCAAGTGCTGGAAAATGGGATTAGAATAGTTAGGTGCTTGATGGTCGGCACAGACACGATGGGCCGAAAGGCCTGTTTGTGTGCTGTATAACTCTATGACTCTATGAGGGTGCAGTATGGGCATGCTTTTTATCAGATGATTCATGTACTTTTCAGGATGGCTGTGGAATCTATTCTGTTTTACATCACAGCAAAGGAGTATGGCCTTCTGCTTTTCTAGGATCACTGGCTTTCCCAAGATCCAGGGTGCAAAAGGTATCAAGCATTATGCTCCTATAAGTAAGCTCCTATAGTCAACATCCTCAACTTCTTCAATAGAAAGTGCTTCAACTCCCTGAATATATAAATTGTGTGTGACAATATGCAAAGGGTTCTACATGTCAACCAAGGATTTGCTGGAAGTTGTTAAGATAAATGAATTTTTATCCCATTCATCTTTCAAAATACATCCCTCCCTGAACTCTTCAAGGAACAAAAACATATCAATGGATGGCTTATCAGCAACAAGGCATAGCCTTTGCTCCCATGGATAATAACCCCACTAACAGCAGCAGAGGAGCACTACAATGAGGCACAGAGTTGTCATCGAGAGGACCATCAGGGTGTTAAAGCATCACTTTCACTGTTGTGACAGATTAGAAGGGGCTCTGCAGTATACTTCAGCTCATGTGCCCCATATTGTCTCATACAGGGTACTGTGCTCTGCACATTTTCACCATCCAGAAAAGACTGGACGCTCTCAGGAATCAAGTCAACTCCCAGCTTCTATCCCTTCTGTCACTTTTAACATGTTTCTCAGATTTGAAACGTGGTCACTGGTGCTATGACACTCCTTCCTGTACCTAATTATTCTAATTTACAAGTAGCTATGACTGACCTACTGCTGCAAACTTTTGTTTAAGTTTTAAACATCTTGCAGTGCTGGAATTAAGAGCCCGCTGCTGATCTTGGCGGCAAGTTCAAAATATATGGCCTGCCCACCAAAGAGCCACCACAATCTCCCGCACGGCGGCTTATTTAAATAGCCGGGTCAGCCCGCTCCCTCCCAGTTACGTGGAGGGGGCAGGCTGTCCATCCCCGGCAATGGCGTCAGCTGCCTGTGCACAGGTGCTGGCTCCATTTTTTAAAGGGCAGCCAGCCTCGTTGGCATATTTAAATTTTTAAAGAAATATCTCCCCAAAATTTATCAAATAAATTTTAACACCCCTTTCCCACCCCCCCCAATTAACAATTACATTCATTATTTGTCCTTCCACCCCCCCCAAAACACTTACCTTTCTGACCTTACCCTCCACGCCCTCCAGACTGCACAATGTTTGAAGTTCACCCCTCCCCACCAACCTCTACACCCATTGTATTTATTTGACCCCATCCCTCTCCCGCACTGAAAATAACAACTCTTCCCCCTGTCCCACCAGTGTCACACCACCTTTCCCTAAACAGGGAAGGGAAGGCGTGGGAGTGCCAGTCGCCGCGCCAACGATGGTGGTGTGCTGGCAAGATTGCAGGTAAGTCCGTTTAAATGTATTCGTTTTATTAATTTAAATATTTAAATCCAGGTCCCGTCGCCCAGTGGGGGGAGGGGTGTGCCGCAATGGAGCCTCGCCGCTGCTGGGAGGATTGGGCCTTGCCCTCCCAGTGTCAATGTCCATGGCAAGTCCCTTCCGGACACATCTTTAGGCTCCCCCGCCATGGATCACTATGTTGGGGGCTTGGTAAAATCCAGCCCCCAGTTTCTATTGCATTACTTATTTATCTGTAGTTATCTCCATGCAGCCCTACAGTTATTTAACTCCATCTGGCCCAGTAATTATTTGTCACTGTCTGGTCTCCTGATTATTAATTTACCTCCGTTCTCCCCCTTTCTATCACACTACTCATCGCCAATCAACACTACTTATTAATATTTTCGCAGATAACCCCAATTCACACAACTTGATCATCACTTCATGTATTTTTTACTTTTTTCTGTACTTTTCCTTCATCGCTCTCTGCACTACCAACTTCTACACAGATCCACACTTTCTTCCTCCGTCCTTTTCTCATGTGCAACAGTTCTCCACCGCTAAACTCAATCTCCCCAATCTTCCTCCTCCAATTGTTCCAATTCCAGGTTCACAAACATCAACCCGGCGCCAGGAGCCCCATCTCCAACACAAAATCCAGCCTAAAATTTTTATGTAACATGAATAGGAATGGTACACTGAAATTTATCCCGGGGTATATTAATTCAGGCTCAAGTGTACACCAAAAACCTCAAAACGTTAACTTTCTCATCTTCAGGAAATAATCATTCTTCACGTAAATTGAAGAAAACTATGGGATAGAAATTGGTATGTGTATGCCTGCTTTCCAGATGCAAAACAGGTACAAAACATCCAAATATAGCAATGGGAAATCCTGTACCCAATCTGCGCAGGCATTGGTACCACTATTAAATTTGTGGGGTTCATTTCTTTCGGCATCCTAGGCGGATGCCTAAAACATGCCTTCAGCCCTTTAAATATGTAAACCAGCGGCACTATTCCCTTTTTGGGGTTTACCTGAGAGCCGCTGCTCGTGAGGTAGTACTGCCCCTGTACTCACTCAATAATACTTGGACCTGCGGCCAGCCCATTCTTGCGATTGCATTCCTTCAATCCCAGGCCCAACCTGTCGGTTGCTCAGTAGGGGAGCTGGGCAATATCCCACACTGCCCAGCCATCAGGTTGCAGTGGGTTACCCATTTGGTGTTCACAGCTTGCAGGTGGCATTTAAACAAGGCCCAGATCTGAATATGGTTTGGGCATCCCGACATTGGCTTTGGGTGATCAGTTGGGCCACTCTAATGCCTGTTTTGAGTGGAAGTTATATTTGTCCCCCCATCATTTAAATTTTGTGAACAAATCTTAATAGTATAAGGTGGCATCATTTGACAATTTCTGCTGTGTTAATTGACTAGGAGTTTATTCGGAAGATAGGACATAGAAAACATAAAATTGCCTCAGCTATCAATTTGATATTTTTAATCATTAATTATTGTGGAGATGAAACCAAACTTTTCTTTGTCTCTGCATCCATTTATTTAATTTTTCTGACCCTTTTATACTAATCTTGTTGCTAGGATATCTATGAAACAGTTGTTTGATTATCTGTCCAGTTTCAGTTACGATATTGATTTGCCTTTGTTTATATTTTGATAAAACAAAGTAGTGTCCTTGGTAAAGTTGATCACATTTTTTGAAAAGTGAAACTTGATTTGAACCAGATTATGACCTTATCATGAAATCACAACACAAACAGTATGTTGGAACACCTATAGAATTACAGCTAAACCGAGATCCAAACTTGTGAGAGTTAGATGTGTCAAGAAAACACATATGCCAAATGAGGAATTTTAATTCGTCGGTTGGAAACTTTTAATGGAAATAAAATCCCACAGTTAACTTTAAAGAAAAAGCTGGCCACCAAGATGGCCACCACAATTTGCATTTGAACACCTTACACATTCCAAGACTTCCAACAGGAGACACATGTCTGATGAGCCTGTACCCAAAACAATGGCTTGCTCTAGTGATTGAATTATCTAAGATTGCTTTCATTAACATGGCATTCAAGGCCATCCTGACACATTGACTTTGAAGGAGCAAACCCCTCCAAGTGTAAATGTTGGCATCCCGAGGTCTGACGAGATGGAAACTCCTAACCTCGAATCTCATTAGAAGGTTCCACGAATACACTGCAGCAGTCATGTGACTGGTCTGTCCATCTCTATGAAAGTTGGGAGTTTCCCTTGGACAAAGACAGTCAAGCCAGTGACTCATTCTGTGTGTAAGCCAGGAGCTCCCTCTCTCTCCAGAAGACCTCATGCGAAGCCTAGCTGTTGGTTGCTGGATCCAAGACAAAGACACCAGAGGAAGAAAGCCACCTACAATTCCTGAACCAGGTGGGCAAGCTACAAACTGAACATTTACCAGCCAAAGACTTGAAGAACACAACTTCAGCCAGAAGATAACGGAATCATCCAACCCCACTGTGTATCAATTATTATTTGTTCTGGACTCTAATCCAACCACAATTCTACCCCCTCAGCACTCTGTAATCTATTTGTGTGTGTGTGATTCTCATGTGAGTGTGTGCGTGAGTGTGTTGCGTATTTTATTATTTTATTTAGATCGGGTTTAGATTAAGTACAATAAGCCCACCTCTTTATTGTTTAAACTCAAGAAAACCTGTCCAATTGGTTCTTCTAAATAAGAGGAAGGACAAGAGGGGAGCCTTGTGACCTCTTCTCACCTAGCCGTAACAGATGGGTTTCACTGTAAAAGTGCGTTGACTAATGTTATTGCAATTTACCAATCAAGAAGCATTGATCTTTATAAACCTCTCTCAGTTATTGAGTTTTTTCTCTCCATCATTTCAGATTCCCTGTAGCTTTCCACCAAAAACGGCAGCTTCTTGACAACCACTGTAAACACTATGAGGTGTGGGGAGTATGCTGAACCTCCATGTTTTCTATTTCTCCCACCCCTCTTACAAGAATAGAAAATCAACTATCATTGACAGGATGAAGACTTTATGGAAAATTTGTGCATCTGTCCTACTTGCCTGTTGGACATGCATTAATGCACTATGACACTGGACTATTCCTTGAGTAAATGTTATATTTTTATTTTTGCTTATTGAGCTGGGAATGTTAGTTTTTCTTTATTCTTTCATGGGATATGGGCATCATTGGCAAGGTCAGCATTTCTTGCCCATCCTTAATTTCCCTTGAGAAGGTGTTTGTGAGCTGTCTCCTTGAACTGCAGCAGTCCATCTGGTCTGGGTACACCCAAAGTGTTGTTAGGAAGGGAGTTCCAGGATTTTGATCTAGTGACAGTGAAGGAAGGGCGATATTGTTCCAATGTGACTTGAAGAGGAACTTGCAGGTGGTGGTGTTCCCATGCATTTGCTGCCCTTGTCCTTCTAGGTGGAAGAGGTCACTGGTTTGGAAGGTGCTGTCGAAGCAGGCATGGTGAGTTGCTGCAGTGCATCTTGTAGATGGTACACACTGCTGCCACTGTGCGTTGGTGGTGGAGGGAGTGAATGTTTAAGGTGGTGGATGGGGTGCCGATCAAGTGGGCTGCTTTTTCCTGGATGGTGTTGAGCTTCCTGAGTGTTGTTGGAGCCGCACCCATCCAGGCAAGTGGAGAGTGTTCCATTACATTCCCGACTTGCGCCTTGTAGATGGTGGGCAGGCTTTGGGGAGTCAGGAGGTGGGTAACTCACTGCAAGATTCCTAGCATCTGACCTGCGCTTGCAGCCACAGTATTTAAGTGGTTGTCCCAGTTCAGTATCTGGTTAATGTTATGCCCCAGGTTGTTGATGGTGGGGAATTCAGCGATGGTAATGCCATTGAAAGTCAAGGGGAGATGGTTAGATTCTGTCTTATTGGAGATCGTCATTGCCTGGTGTGATGTGAATGCTACTTGCCACTTATCAGCCCAAGCCTGAATGTTGTCCAGGTCTTGCTGCATGTGAACATGGACTGCTTCAGTATCTGAGGAGTCGCAAATGGTACTGAACATCATACAATCATCAGCAAACATCTCTACTTCTGACCTTATGATGGAGGGAAAGTCATTGATGAAGCAGCTGAAGATGGTTGGGCCTAGGACACTAGCCTGAGGAACTCCTGCAGCAATGTTCTGGGGCTGAGGTGATTGGTCTCCAACAACAGCAACCATCTTTCTTTGTGCTAGGTATGACTCCAACCAGTGGAGACTTTTCCTCTTGATTCCCATTGATTTCAGTTTTGCTAGGGCTCCTTGATGCCCCACTTGATCAAATGCTGCCTTGCTATCCAGAGAAATCACTCTCATCTCACCTCTTGAGTTCAGCTCTTTTGTCCATGTTTGGACCAAGGCTGCTATGAGGTCAGGAGCCGAGTGGCCCTGGTGAAACCCAAACTGAGCATCATTGAGCAGGTTGTTGCTGTGTACGTGCCACTTGATAGCACTGTCGTCGACACCTTCCATCACTTTGCTGATGATCAAGAGTAGACTGATGGGGCAATAATTGGCCGGATTGGATTTTTCCTTCTTTTTGTGGATAGGACATACCTGGGCAATTTTCCATGTTTTGTCAGGCAGCTGCCAGTGTTGTTGCTGTACTGGAACAGTTTGGCTAGAAATTATTTGCATTATCAGCAACCAGTGTCAGCACCAAGCACTGCCAGGCTGAGTACAGTACCTTCCTTCACTTTCCTGCCAATAATATGCATCAGTCCCAATCAAAAGCTTGCTCACATGCTTCTTGTTCTTGTTCACTGATGATAAAATGTTACTGTCTTTGTACATTTTGTGTACTAGCCAGAGAGATTTAAAAACACAAAGATTTTAGATATCTGTGAACAACGTAGCTATTTATAGCATGTCAGACTGCTGAAGTGCGGTGCAAGGAGTCAGTGAGATGAAAGGCTTCCGGTCTAAACCAGACTGTGGTACGCAACTGAGTGATTTTCACTCTGAAAAAGAGAATGAAATGAAATGAATCATACATTATAGTAATAGTGGAGCAGATTAGAATCATGGATGCTAGACTATGATTCACTCACATTGAATTACTTCAATAGATAGTGAGACAATTTCCGTATAGTTGGATGACTCCAGAAACAGAGATTAACTGCAAACTGACAAGCTCTAATGGATTAAAGAGCAACAGAAAATCATTTTGCTGAGGCCTCCGCTGAGCAATAGCCTCAAAATTACATATGGAATTTATCTGATTTCATTCTGCATTCAAGTATGATGTTGTTATGTGTTGTTAAATATAAAATAAATTATGGTTTATTTAGTTATGATTCCAGAGCTCTGCAAACACATATTTGTCTGCAAGTGATATTAAATTCCTCTTGGGCCAGTGTTGCAAAACAGGCGATAGTGCATCAAAAGATCATTTTTCAGCATGCGCGATTCTCGTTTCCATTAACTGCAATGAAAAGGTTCATTGGGCAGCCTGTAAACAGGCTGTCAATGCACTATCATTTGCTTTATGCTACAGTCCAAGACAAATCACACCCCCATTGTCTCTCCCCTGCTGTAACAAACAATGACGTTCTGTTGTGTTGCAATACCACAATGTTAGGACCAGGTGTGAAACGTGTAGAGGGGTCTCTTTCAGCCTTCACCTGGTCTTATTGTAACAGGGCTTTTTCATTTAATTTTTTAAACACACTATGTTTTGAGCTCCCCCTTAGTGAATCCTTGTTCACCGCTTTCCAATATAAGGCAAAGAAATGAGCACACCAGGTTTTCTTAGGTTTAAAGAAGAAAAGTGAAATGTATTAAAACTTAAACTTAAACTCTAATTCAGTTAATGCCTACGGATACATGCCGTGCCCCATGCTAGCATGCACACGCGATGCACACATGCAAACAGAGACAGAAAAGAGCAAAAGAAAAATAAAGTGGAGACGTTTGAGGCAATATTAGAAGAGTTTCTTGTTACTGTGCTTGGAGCTCACTGTAGTCCTTTTGTAGGTAATTCTTGCTTTTTTGTTGGGGCCCAGTATTCTTCTTAAACCTTGTTCACTGTAGGACACTTTTCTCTCTTGGGGTTCATGTGTCTTCAATGGGTTGTCAGTTCCATGAGAAAGAGATGGGAGCAGACAGGAGAGGTGTTCTCAGTCCAGGAGCAAAGAGCTTTCCGAGTTCAAATTCTCTGTGGCAAGTTCAAATTCAAACAGCCAGTTAGTCATGTGATGAAACTGGTCTCACCATGTCTGTTTGTGTATTTAGCCATCTTAGCAGTTAACCTGGACTGCTACCCTCTCCACCTTCAACCTCTGGTAATCAAAAGTCCATTGTGGATTAAAGTGAAGCAGGGAGCGGCCCCTTTGCCCTTTCCAAGTACTGTCTGTTACTAGGTAAATATGGTCTTTCCAGCGAGGGGCCTGGCAATTCCTTGTGATGGGCCCTCTTTTCTTCCCAACAACAATTTTAAGTTTTAATGTCCATGTGGTGAAATATCTGTGCCCCATTCTTGGCAGGTGGGGGCCTGCATGACAACAAACATAGGCCTGTTATCCTTTCCATCCTGAATAATGAACTGAACAGTTTCAACACATCATATATACCTGTAAATAACAATGCTATTATGAGTGTAATGTGATATGATAGCATAATTTGCTTACATTAGAAAGTATTAGAAGATGAGATTAGATATTGCAGTGTGTTTTCAGATCAACCGGAATCAAGTTACAAGTCTGTTCTCCAGTTAAATGGTTCTGATAACTTGTTACCTGCTAAATATTCACCCTATTGATTATACCAGTGCTGTGCAAATCATCTTGATAGAGTTAGCCTGGATGGACTACAGCTCATCTGGTACCTTATGCTTCATAATTTATTTTGCCAACTATGGCTTGCAGTCCCAGGACTTCATGTCACTCATAGCTATGACAGTTGTGTTGCTTTGTGATTACAAATTAGTCTTCAACAATGTGAAAGGAAAATTAAAGACTTTTTTTGATATATTCATTTTGTGGGATGTGGGCGTTGCTAGCTCGGCCAGCATTTATTGCCCATCCCTAATTTGCCCCTGAACTGAGTATCTTGCTAGGCCATTTCAGAGGGCACTTTAAGAGTCAACCACATTGCTGTGAGTGTGGAGTCATGTGTCGGCCAGACCAGGTAAGGACGGCAGATTTCCTTCCCTAAAAGACATTAGTGAACCAGATGGGTTTTTACAACAATCGACAATGGTTTTATGGTCACCACTAGACTAGCTTTTAATTCCAGTTCTTTTTATTAATTGAATTCAAATTTCACCATCTGTCGTGGTGGGATTTGAACCCATGCCCCCAGAGCATTAGCCTGGGCTCTGCATTTATGTAGTGCTTTAAACGACCACCAGATGTCTCAAAGTGCTTTACGGTCAATGAAGTACTTTTGAAGTGTAGTCACTGTTGTAATTTAGGAAATGTGGCAGCCAAATTGTACACAGCAAGCTCCCACAAATAGTGATGTGATCATGAACAGATAATCTCTTTTTGTGATGTTAATTGAGGGATAAATATTGGTCAGGATACTGGGGATAACTCCCCTGCTCTTCTTCAAAATAGGGTCATGGGATCTTTACATCCACCCAAGTAGGCAGATGGGTTCTCAGTTTAACACAGGTTTGTCCAATGTACGGCCTGCGGGCCAGATCTGGCACACCAAAGTTTTCAATCCGACCTGTCAAACCTTCCTAACTTGTGAACAGAAAGGGGCGAGATTGATTTTGTTCCATTAGTGTCCCCCAGTTGTTAGCAGTAAGTGAGCAGAGAGTTGGTGCAGTACAGCCCGTACCTGAGCAGTCACTAGTCTTTGCTTCCTGCAGTGAGCAGCAGTAAGGGGGGGGGGGGGTGTGGGAGTGGGGGGTGGAGGCGGGACATGCTTGTACGATGAACATAGAAGCTCAACAATTGAAAGCGTGAACAGTTTGCCTGCGCGCGGACCTTTGTTGAAAAGGAGTGGTGGGGAGGCAGGACTTGCTGGGAAGACTGGTGCCATCAAACGGGGATGCCGACCAATGGGAGCATTCGGGGCGGGGAGGGCAGTGGTGAGCACATAGAGACAGTGGGGTGGTGGAGGGGGTGGTAGTGTGAACGTTTTCTTATAGTCTTCCCGAACAATGTCGTCATCTGAGTCCCCTGCAGCAGGACTGGTTTGCGGCCTCACCCCCCCAGGGAGTTTGCACATGAGCTGACCTATCACCCCTGGCCTGGCTGCAACCCATTCATAACTGTGAGTCACCATGTGCAGCATCCAACTATACACTAGCCTCTAATGTTGGTGCAGTGCCAGTATCTATGCTGGTGGCTGGGAGTATAAGGTCAAGTGAGGGTGCTTCTTCCTCAGGGGTTTGCTCTTCCTCTGACCCTTGTGTGTGAGGCTGCAGGGGCTGAGCAGATATCAGTTCTTGACTGTCTGAAAGCACAAAAGAATAAGCAATGGGTGAAAAGCAGGAGGTTCATGGTCACGCCATCTGCAGTTTCCATTTCATGGCATCTTTCAGGATGAGGGTGAGGAGTGAGTGGAGAAGGTGCATAAGGCAGCAACTCAGCATCATCCTCAATGGCCTTGGCACTGCCAGGTGCCACTGGCACTGTGACATTGGTCCCAATGACTCTATGCATCATTTCCTCAAGAGTGCTGATGGGATGCGAGCGTACTGGTCCTCTGGCCTTTCTTCCTGTTCTGGACCCCCTTCTGTAAGAGAGAGGGCAGAATGTCAGAGACTGTGTGTCAGTGTGGTTGGGCAATGTACCTGCCATTGCTCAATAGCCTTAGGTTTGTGGAGGCTGTAGTGTTGTAATGTTTTGAAATTGCAATTGCATTGTGCATTGTGTACTCTAGAGACTGCTATAGAACACACATGCTAGCAAGGTGAAAGTGAAACTAAGGCAGAATAAAAGAGAAGCTTTTGTGTTCAGCTGCTACAGTCTTTGTCTCTGTTTTGCCTCATATCCTCAAACTCAACTAAACCTCATTCAAGTCCCGAGGATATCATAGAAGTGTGTAGAAGTGTATGTGCAGCTGGCATGATTGGAAGGCGCGTGTGGGTGAGGTGCAGTATACAGATGTTAGGGGTGAGTTCTGCATGCCAGTGTTTGCTGCCGGGTGACTGATGAGGCTGTGGTGCATTGAGCAGTGTGAGAGGTGGGTAGTGTGGTGGGTATGAGATGTGATGTGCCAATGCATTCACTAATCTTGACCACCTGAGTGAGGTCACTGAACATTTTTCAGCACTGTTGTCATGTTCTGGAAGCCACACACTGGGCATTGACCACCCATGCCAGCTGCTCCATTCCCTGCAGAGCTCAGTCTTGAGGGCTTCCTGCCTATCCCCTCCCCCACCGCCAGTGGAAACATGGTCTCCTTTTTGGCCATCACCTCTCTGCATAATGCATCCAGGGCAGCGACACTAAAGCAGGGAGCACTTTCCTTTGTCTGATGTGCTACCCTGCTTCTCCTTCAGTGCCATAATGTGATCCAGCAGTCTGCAGTGCATTGCTGCAACTTCTCTTTTATCAGGACTGAACCTTTAAGAACAGAAGATGCCTGGAGCACATTGTTTCTTCACAATGCTACTCGTCTCCCTATAGTGCGCAGAGTCTGCTGGCAGCACAATAGAGTCTGGGATAGTGAGGGAGCCGCTCATGGCCATGCTACTATTCGAGAAAGGAGGTGGGTACACTAATTTTATGTGCTACCCACTTCATTTCCCATGGACGTGGTCAGCTTGGCAGAATTTTATGCAGACTTCAGGATGGAAACAAAGCCGGGGGGCTGACGGAGTGGGCATTAAATCGAGATGGGAGACGTCAGACAGAACGTTCGACATCCGTCCCATCCCAATTTTATGGATGGCAGCAAACATGGAGGGCAGAGAGCAGACATCAACGTAGTGGGTAGGCAGTTAAGGTAGTTAAGAGGCCTATTGACAGCGATTTTATTCTTAGTTTTAGATTTTATTAACAGTACTTGGGAATCATGGGGCTTCACAGCCTCGCCTGGCTGAGGGAGACGACATGTTGGTGGGAGCTCATTGGTGGCTGCAAGGGGAGGGCATCGGGAGAGGCAGCATCAATTTCCCGGCAGGCTGGAGGAGGGAAGGCATTGGGCATCATCTGAGGAGTGGGGGCAAAGGTGCCAGCTCGGTGGCGTTGCCATACTAGGGGGGTAATGGGCAAGTGCGTGCCACCTTGTCAGAGGTGACAACTGGGGGGTAAGGAGAGGGTGTGCCTTTGGCAATGAAGGCCTGGACCTCAGGGAGAGGCCACCTATCCTGGGACTCATTCATCCTGGCTTCAGAGACCCCATTGAGGAGGAGGTGCAGCAGAGTGTGAAGGAGATGCAGGCACCAGCAGCAACACAGCAGCAACCTTTGAGCCCACAAGAGGGTCAGCAGCTTCCTCCACATGGTGGGAAAGGGCTCAGAGGGGAAAGCCAATAACGCCCTCCACGCAGAAGAAACCACTCTCCAAAGAGGGTCCACCAGTCGAGGCTCAACAACCTGCAGATGTCCAAGTGGCAGCACCAACGAAGACTCCAGCTCTCCAAGGAGACCATCAGTGACCTGTACGCAATAATGTAGGACGATCTGTGCCCCACGGACTTGGTGGAAATCCAATGCCAGTGGTGCTGACTGTCACTGTGCCACTGAATTTCTACGCCTCCAGATCATTCCAGGGATCCATTGGGGACATATGCGGGATCTCACAGTCTGCAGCCTATTGGTGCATCAAGGAGGTTACTAACGTCTTTTCTAGGAGGGCCGGCGACTATATGCACTTCTGGCCGGATCCCAACTCTCAAGCTGTGAGGTCCATCGGGTTCGGTGCCATCACTGGATTCCCCCAGGTGCAGGGTGTCATCGACTGCAAGCATGTGGCTATCAAGGCTCCTGAACACCAGCCAGCGGCCTTCATCAACAGGAAGGGCTTCCACACCCTCAACATACAACTGGTCTACGACCATCATAAACAGATCTTGCAGGTCTGTGCATGCTTCCCAGGAAGCTGTCATGATGCCAACATTCTGAGGTAGTCCCAAGTGCCAGAGCTTTTTCGGCCTCCCTCACATTTTCAGGGGTGGAGACAAGGGCTACCCACTGATGACATGGCTAATGACGCCTGTGAGGAGCTCACACACAGATACAGAGGAGAGGTACAACACCTGCCACTGCTATGGCACATTGCAAGTATCCATCGAACAGGCTATTGGTCGACTCCAGCTGAGATTCAGGTGCCTAGATCGGTCCGGTGGAGCCCTTCAGTATGCCCTGGTGAGGGTCTCCCGTATTGTGGTGGTCTGCTGTGCACTGCACAACCTGGCGCTACAAAGAGGGGAGGCATTGAACAATGAGGATAGTGAGGAGTGTGCTGCCTCCTCAGATGATGAGGATTCAGAGGAAGAAGCTAGCCAAGCATTGCCATATGAAGGACCCCAGAGGCAACAGGACAGGTGCCAGGAGATATGTGTAAGGGAGACTCGCAATGCCCTTATACATTGCATTTCCTTTGATTCTTACTGCCAGTTATAGGTTGACCAATAAAACTTACCATTATGCAGTCCTGCCGTTGCTATCTTTCCATCAGGAGGCATTCGCTCAGTGCCCACGTGCACAGCACTCAGCTGGCAAGGCTCCAAAGTTGATCCCTCACAGCAGGATCCCTCGCCTTGAGCCCCTTGGCAGAGGCTAGGTTAACAAGAAGCTCCAAAGGCCATAAATAAGGGGAAAGGGATCTTGTGCAATAGTAAATAATGATTATTATCTGTGACACCAAACGCTATCCTTTCTATTTACATTACACATTCACCCATGAATTCCCTGTGCTTCTAGGTGCCCTTCTTTATTCTTCTGCGTGCACTCCGAGAGGGTGCTCCCCCTGCATTGTCAGGTGAAGTGCAGACAGGCTGCTGCTGCCCTTGGCTAGGGACCACCCTGACAGTTGTCCTCTGGTTGCCTTAGGCCTGGAGAGCCCCGCTATGTTGAGGACCTCTTGCACAGAAGCAGTATCAGCCTCTGTCATCAGGGATGAAGGAGAATCTGGTATAACTGGCAGAGGGGTAGAGGAACTGCTACCTGCACCAGTAGCATCCTGAGAAGAGACCTCAGTTGTGGAAGGCAGCCACTCCTCCTCCTTTGCAAGGCAGAATTCTGCCTCCATGCTGACCTGAGCGGGTAGAGGACCTAGTGGTGACTCCCGATCCCCCGTCACCCTCTCGTCTGCCACTGCTGCCTTGCGCTCACGGTCAAGATGAGGATATGCAGATCTGCATGAATATCCTGCAGACAGAGTGCTCTGCTGGATGTGGCTCTCCAGGAGAGCCGCCAATCTCTCAATGGAGGATGCCACTCATACACCAGTAAGAGACAAAGCCTGGTTGGCCTCCTCCATCATCCATGCTTGGGCACACATGGCCTCTGGCATCTCTGCCTGATGTTGCCTGACCTCTTGCTGCAGCTGCAGCATTTCCCGCGATGCTGGAGACATCAGAGGCACATCATGAGCCTGGGGCTCAGCATGAGCTTGGCTTCCCACAGTCCTCGAACTGTCAGAGGCCTGGGCTGTCACAGTCTCCGTCAGTTGTTCGGGTGTGTCTGTGTGCTATGTGCACCAGGTTGTGTGCCCGAATCTAACCATGAGCACATACCCACCAATGTGAGAGTATCTGTGCTGGTGGAGTGTACAGGGGTATGAGGTGACAATGCAAACTCTGAGGCTCCATCCACACCCACAGAGGTGGCAGGGTCTCCCACAGTCTCTTTGTGGATGTTCTACATGACCTGTATGAGAGAACAGAGACACTGAAAGTTTAAGGACCTCCCCTACTGGCATAGCAACCACCCCTACATTGAAGGTCCCTGTAGGTACCGGATGCCTCATGAGGAACATGGCTCCATCATTGCAAATGCACCCTTGAGCCCCATGGCGACCTTACTCACTGTCTTGGGAAGGTGCCCCTCTCTCTCCATCTGCAGCACACCGTCCATCCTGCAGCCATGCCAGTTCCATGGCCTCATCCTCCATCGGGCTCAGGACAGGGAGAATTGGTAGGTCACCGCAGGTCTTGGCCCGTTCTCTGCGATTGTGAGCTGTCTTCTGCCGCAGATACAAGATGAATGTTGTTGGTCTCCCAGCAGGGACAAGTCCAAGACATATAATGGTAATAGTCCAGCAGTCACTGATGGGTGCACCACCGATGCCTCCTGCACTCGGCCCCTTTCCAGGGACTTTGACAGGGTCTCCAATGACAAAAGGCCACCTTTCAGCGCCATTTTGCCATGCCTCAGGCAGCTTGTCTCTCTGCCCTGACCCTTTGCCCACGTCTAGATAGGCACTCCCTCTCAACCCAATGCACCCTCCTCCTCTGACAATTGCAAGGCCCTAGAGGTGAAGGGTTCACTGCCCAGATGAGGCCATTGAGCTACTTGCATCACTCAATCCAAGTCCTTGATGTGACCCCACAGCTGCTGACGTCCTCCACAGGCTTGCTTGGTCAGGTGCCTAGCTCCCTTCCTCCCATCCCTAGGGAATAGCATCTGCTGCCTTTCCCTGGCAGCCTGTAAGTGCACCTGGAGGGAGACATCACTAAAGCATGGGACCTGGGGTCTTCCTTCTGCCATTGTTTTGCAGCCTTTCTCCCTGAAAAAATCCTTTTCCTTGCCCAGCAAACAATAAATGCAGGATGGAAGTCCTTTAAATATGGCACCGGCACTTGCCACAGTGTCAGCTGATGCCAGTGTCTCCACCTCTGCCCGCCACCATCCACTGCATTGGACACCCTCCCCCCACCCAGCGCCTCATTCAACTTACTTGGCTGGCCACTGCAAGATCGCCTGCGGCCAGCCGCTCATGACCCTGATGGAACCCACACCTGCCTCAGGTCCCAACGTCGGGACCTGCAGCTTCAACATAAAATCTGGCCGGTCATGAATCATGGTCCCCAGGCTTAAAAATTGGGCAAAATAAATTTTGCACCCTTTCTTTTAGTTTACTCTATGAAAACTATTCATGTTTTGAACAGTTCTATCAAATCTCCTTTTAACCTTCTCAGCTCTAAGGAGAAGAACCCAGCTTCTCCAGTCTCTCCACATAGCTGCAGTCCCTCATCTCTCATACCATTCTAGTAAATCTCTTCTGCACCCTCTCCAAGGCCTTGACATCCTTCCTAAAGTGTGGTGTGCAGCAAATCCTACCCTGATGGATGATCACCCGCTTATTATTCTCTGAACTCTCTGTAGCTGTGGGGTGACCACTGCTTGGAATGTGCGCTCCAGGAAATTCTCAGCCACTTGAATTCCCTGCAATGTCTCCAGCTGATCTTCAAGCTCAGAATCCCTGAGCTCGTGTTTGAGCAACTGGAGGCACTTCCTGCACAAGTGGTTATCCAGCACACATGAAGTATCCTGGGGTTCCCACATGGCACAGGAATTTCAGGCAATGGGCCTCAGCTGTTCCATTGTTTTGCTTTAAAAAATCCCTTTAGATCTAATTAATTATACTGATTATTTATATATTTCCAGTCGTCCCTTGGTTTAAAATACTTAGCACCTCCTGAACTCTCTGCACCAAATTTCCTGTCTCACCAAATTCCCATTGTAGATTCTCCCAACTTTGTGCACACAGCAAAATTCTGATGAAAAGAAAGATTAGTCTTGGCTTCAACGGCCTCAGTAGTCAATTGGTGCACCAGCACTCACTGTCCAGGCTCACACAGGAAGATCTAACCTTTGGGTGATGTGCAGGAAGACCACCACAGCTGTTATTGTCACTACTTGTAGGACCATGACCCAGCATGGTTTGCTGTCTGCAGGAGAGATAAGGGCAGAAAATGAGCTGGTAACATCAAACCTGGGATTGAAGATGCTCTGTACGTCCTGACCAATCTCTTTGGTGAAGAATATTACCGTCACTGTGCCTCAACGTTCTAACCATCCACCATTTCCCAACTTCATAAAGAATGTAACAGATGTGGAGAGAGAAAAAAACTAATTCAATTAATTTTGATGCTGATTTAAAGTCTATTTTTTTTCAGTTTTTGATTATCCCCAAATCTTCTGTTTTAAGTATCTGGGTGAGGGTGGCAAGCACCTTGCTCATAGACCTGAAACACTGGCACCTGTGGCACAGGGTACTGTCCAGGCTGAAAGTTCTCAACTGATTTTCATTCTGCCCTGCAGGAAAACACTGCTCAGACTAGGATGTGAGTCAAGTAGCTGCATTGAACCTTCAACCATCCCACTTTGTGGCATTGCATATTTGTGCTCAATGTAACATGCCATAGCACAGCTGATGTGGAAAAGTAACTTGCAGTGCAAATCAGTTCTAACAATATAGTAGCAGCATTTTGGTTGAAGAGCAGCCTGAATTTAATGAAAAAATGCAATGCAGTGGAGGAAATATTTGTCACAGAGAGGGATTTGCTTTGAGTGTTTAATTTCCCTTTAAATGCAGCTATGGTGGCCACGTGCAATAATGCATTTTACAGTGTAACAACTCAGCCAGAAAGGGAAGACCCTGCTAAAACATTTGCGAAGAGCGAGGGACCAGTGCCTCCCCAACATGATGGGTATGAGAATTTATTCATTACGAAGACAAGCAAATGAAACGTATATTATTTACAGTCTACAAGGTAACAACATCAAAGCTATCTTATTAGCAGCTTAACTATCATCTTAGATGTTGTTTTGACTGTGTGCTGTATCTTTTGCAAAAGATTTGTGAAAACCATGGAGAAATGGAATAAATGCCATTTACGCTGTTTCTCTCGGTTTCTGTGAATCTTCAATCTAAGTTATGGCTGACAATTAAGCGATCACCAGTGGACTGCTGACAATCTTTTGTGTTATATAGTACTCCCTCTAAACTGCTCTGCATTTCTATATCTCCCTCCGCCTTTAAAAGTCTCATGACAATCAAGGTCTTTGATAAAGTCGGCAGACACCATGCTTAACTTCCCCTATAACGACTTAGCAAACATTCTTCTCTTCATCTGTGAAGCACCTTGTGATATATTTCTACATTAAAATGAAACATAAACGCAAGTTGTTGGCCGAAATTTTAGGCCCCCCACAGGAGTGTGCTTAAGGTGGGTGGGGGGGGGGAGGGTGTAAAATTGAGTGGGTGGTGGGGGGTGCTGTTCTTGGCGCCTTCCCGCCTCTGCTACAATTTTACAAGCGGCGGTGGCAGCGAGAAATGGTCTTCCCACCCCAGGCTAGTTAAGGCCCTTAAGCGGCCAATTAATTGCCACTTAAGGGCCTCCTTCCACAGCTGCTGGTAGCTTACCAGCGGCGGCTCAAGACCTCAGGAGGCCGTTCAGTAAAACCTGGCAGCCTCCTTATGGGCTGGGCCCCTCCTGATCTGGCACCCTGTGCCTCACTGAGGGCCCCCCTGACCACGGCACAAGCCGCCACCACTGTACTACATTTCCGCCTCCCACAGCTGGCCCAACCCTTGCCTCACCAGGGCCTGGCCAATTATCCCCAACGAAGCCCCACACACTTACCTTAATTCCAGGGCTGGCATCCCTCTTGCTCTTCTGGCTGGGTGCAGTCCTAGCCTGGGTGCCGGTCTTCTGATTGGCTGGCAGCTCTTGGAGGCAGGATTTCCTCCCTCAGAGGGGCAGAAGTCCCACCCGAGGCGAATTAAGAGCCTGGGCCACATAAAGTCATAGTGTGGCTCCCAGCCCCGGCAGAGGCAGGCTCGCCGCCAACTTTTTGGCCGGTGGGCGGGGCCTCCAGCCTAATGTAAAAGTCCGACCATTGTCTCTGTCCTTAAACAAAAATTATGAAAAAAATTAATGGCATGTCATGTAATACAGACTTGTGAAGGCCATGGAGAATCTCAGCATGCTTATCTAACATACCCTAGTGGTTTGAAATATGTTCAGGAATTACTCAAGCTTCCTCGTTTGAGCAAAGCCCTTATTTATATTATATGATTTGGACTTAACACCATTCAAACCCTTGAATTGGAGTTTTGTAAAAATGATTTCAGCCATCTGCTACTCTCCATTTTTTTCAGTGTAGGCTCAACTGGTTTTGAACTGAATAGATAGACTTGATTGCATTATAATGCAAAGATTTGCTTTGAGTTTCTAAGTTTTTAAGCACTAGTGGTCATTAATGCTTTGACAGCAGCAAGGGAAGAATGCTTCTGCCTGAGGCTGGGTAAAACCAGAATGGCTTCATTAACTTTATTCTCTCCCTGGGATCCAACAGAAATTTACATGTTGGCAGCATCAGCATTTTGAAGACCCTGCTTTGCACAGTATTTTTGCTACATTGCATTTTCATCTGCCTACATATAGTGTAATCTTACCCTAAAACTTGCAGTGCAGAAGTGTTGTAGAAACTTAAGAGAGGCCTTACATCAGACCATTCCATACTTTCCCATCCACAGTTTTAGTGTTACGTATGGAAGCGGGAATCAAAGCAGTCACTTTACTCCAGAACAATGCAAAAAACACCATAAAAGGAAATCCAAATGTCTTATACAGGCATCTAAGTTAGAGGAGAGGAACGGCTGATTAGAGACCAAAAAGGGGATCTTCACATGGAGGCAGAGGGCATGGCTGAAGTACAAAATCAATACTTTGAGTCTGTCTTTACCAAGGAAGAAGATGCTGCCAAAGTCAAAGTGAAAGAGGCAGTAGTTGAGATACTGGATGAGCTAAAAATTGATAGAGGAGGTTTTAGAAAGCCTAGCTGTTCTTAAAATTGATAAGTCACCAGGACTGGATGGGATGCATCCAAGAAAATAAGAACATAAAATCATAGGAAATGGGAACAGGAGTAGACCATACAGCCTGTCGAGCCTGCTTCACCATTCAATACGATCACGGCTGATCTTGGGCTTCAACTCCACTTTCCTGTCCGTTCCCATCTCCCTTGATTCCCTGAGAGACCAAAAATTAGTCCATCTGAGCCTTAAATATATTCAACAATGGAGCATCCACAACCCTTTGGGGTAGAAAATTCCAAAGATTCACAACAGTTTCGTTGAAGAAATTTCTCCTCATCTGACTCCTAAATGTTCAGCCCCTTATCCTGAGTCTGTGCTCTCTTGTTCTAGATTCAACCTCTCAGTATCTACCCTGTCAAGCCCCTTCAGAATCTTGTATCTTTCAATGAGATCACCTCTCATTCTTCTAAACTGCAGAGAATATCGCAGGAGTCTCTCAAGCAAGCATTGTCAGCAGAAACCTGTACCCTGCAGTACTATAATCCAAGGAACAAGACAATCCTGGAAGTTGAGCCTCACAGAAAGGGCTAGGAGCATGCATTCTGCAGGATGGCAAACCAATTGCATTCTTCAGCACAATCCAATTGCTCAAACATAGAGCGTGAAACACTTGATCTGGTGTTTGGGATCACAAGGTTCCAACCTACCTGTTCATTAAGCAGTTCACGGTGGAAACCGACCACAAACCATTGGAGATTCCGTAGCGCAAACCATTGACAAGCGCACCACCTTGACTACAGCGACTTTTAGTGAAAGTACAGAGGTACGACTTCGATGTCTGCTACAAACCAGGTACCAAAACGGTCACCTTGGATACACTGAGCAGACTGCCAAACTCGAACAAGAATGAAGAAGTTCCTCTGGATTTAAAAGTAGACAGCATAGACATCGAGGTGGAAGATGTGCCCAAAATTGATTTATTGCATTTTGGTCAGCACAAATGTGACCAACTACAATCAGAAACAGCCAATGACCCACAACTGAAGGCCCTGTGGAGAGTCATCATAGAAGGTTGGCCTAACACAGTAAAAGAGGTGCCAGAAACACTCAGATGCTTTGGCCTTATAGAGATGAACTCAGTAGCTCGAGAGGCGTCACCTTCAAGGAAAAACAGGTGATTGTGCCCAAAGCTCTCTGACAGGACATCTTGTCACAACTTCACCAAGTCCATATGGGCATAGAGCGAACAAGACGACCAGCATGAGACAATGTTTATTGGCCAGGGATCAATGGTGACACCGAAAGGTTAGTGAGGATGTGTGAGGCATGCCAGAGCCACCAGCCACAACAACACAAAGAGCTTCTACGCCCTCACGAGATTCCATCAGTCTCTTGGTCCAAAATCGCCACTGATCTATTTTCCGTTAATTTAGACGACTTTATCTTAGTCACCGATTATTTCTCCAAATTTCAAATTGTCAGACAGGTCAGAGACACTTCAAGCGCGGTCAGCCCAAACACACAGGGCTGAATCTTCTGTGCTCGGCAGCGGGCAAAAAAAACAGCGGCCCACCTGCTCCGGCCGCATGTCCATAGCCACCACAATATTCCGTGCGGCGGCTCATTTGAATGGCTGGGGCGGACTGCCCCTCCAATCACGTGGAGGGGGCAGCCTGTCCGTCCCCGGCAATGGTGTCAGCTGCCTGTGCGCAGGCACTGACACAATCTTTAAAGGGCTGTCAGCCCTACCAGCAGATTTAAATATTGAAAGATAAAGCAATTTTTAAAAATTAACTACACTTGTTTTGCCCCTCTCTCAATCCCAATAATCATAAAATTATTAATTTTCCCTTCCCCCCTCAAAAAACACTTGCCTGCACAATCTGACCATCCCCCTGCTGAACTGCATAAACTTTAACCTTCAACCGTTCCCACCATCCCCTACGCCAATAATGTTACTTAAACCCAGTTTCCCCATCCCTCCCGCACTGAGAAACTTCCTCGCACTTCCCCCCCCACCACCCACCAGTGTAGCGCCTCATTTCCCCGGACGGGGATCCGAAGGCGCAGGAGTGCTGGCCACCGGGCCGAAGATCGGAGCGGGACGAAAGGTGGCTTAAGTATATTTAATTCATTCATTTTAATTTATTTAAATATTTAGATGGCGGTCCCATCACCTGGCATTGGGTGGGGGGCTGCCACCGAGCCCTCCCGGCATTGGGGTGCATGGCGGCCCTCTCCTGGCGGCATCTTCAGGCCCCCTACGTCACAGACAGACTCCAACGCCTGGGGGAGAACTAAATCCAGCCCACTGAGTGCCATATCTAGTCTATTCGGTGCACCTGAAGAAATCATTTCTGACAATGGGCCACAGTATATGGGCAAACCTTTTAGGGATATGTTTGCCAAATGCGGCGTAAACCATGTGACGTCCTCACCACATTACCGTAGGTCTAATGGTCTCACCAAGCGAATGGTTCACACAGTCAAAGCACTTATCCTGAAGTGTAGAACAACGAAACAAGATTTTTGTGTTGCCATGTTACGCCTCAGAGCTACACCTATGGATATGGGTTTACTGCCACCAGCAAAGATCATGTTTGGCAGACAAGTGCAAATGATTCTGCCAAGCTTTCATCTCTCCAAATTCTCTGAGATGCAGGACACACTACTCGAAAAACAGTGGAGAATGAAGATGGTGCATGACTGACATGCAGGGGCGGAACTATCTCAACTATATGTAGGACAAAAGGTCAGGGTCATAAACCCCAAAATGAGAACATGGTTACCCGTAGAGGAATCCAAAGTATGCAGTGAGTCTAGGTCCTACGAGATTACAACATCTAATGGAGTGGTGTTGAGAAGGAACCAAAGCCAACTAACAGAAATGTGCAATACTCCAATTGTACACAGCAGACTCGAAAAAACACATTCCGACGATAAGGGTGTGATGGAACAACAGGACAACAACCAACACATTGACAACATGTCTGCAAACCCAGAACAGCCAACGGTGAAATCCACATCCCCTGAAGGTTATACCACAGCCAGATCTGGAAGAGTTGTCAAACCACCAAAATGATACATGGACTTTTAAGCCCCTGCACTTGTAAATTTCACGATCCCTATACTTATACCTGTAAATGTTATTATCTCGATTCTGTATAACAAATTTTGATGTTATCTAATTTTATGTGTTTTTTTGCCTGTAGCATACAACACTTATCTTTGGAAAGCAGGGGGATGTTGTATAATTGCCCTAAGAGTGATGTCCCTTTAAGATCTTAGTATGCTAATGAGCTAAGTACCAGAATGTAGTCATGTGAATCAAAACCAGATTCACTCTGCAATTGTAACATCTAGAGGAAGGTTCTCTAAATAGTTTACTCTGTACTGTACATACTAGTTTAGCTGTTAATAAACCTGTTATCGATCTTCAATGAATTGGACTTCACACATCTCATTTATGATGCATCAGACAACATATAGAACTCATTACAAGTGTCACAGTAGTCCAACAATCTGTCCTCTAGGATTGTTGAGGCACTGTCCTGGGAGAGTGGTAGTGGCTCATGCAGCACAAATCTGCTGTCCTCTTTCAGCAGGACAGCACTTATCCTCCCACTTCTGCCACTCTGCTAGTCTTCTTGCTGTTGCCTCTCAGCCAGCCAGCCTAGATTGCTGCTGAGATGGTGCTGTTGGCAGTCAGGCCTTCTAGGCTCCCAGCTGCTCGAGGTCGACCTGCAAGGCCATTATCTGCTCCATTAAGAGTCAGCAATGGGGTAGCTCTGTGTGGTCCCTCTCTATGGATCACCACCTTGACATGGTGAAGAGGCATGTGTGTCCCAAAGATCTCTTGAGCCATGGCGTTGAGAGCTCCTTGCTCTTTGTAGGGCCTCCCATGTTAGCAAGGGGGGAGGTGCCAGAGAAATGCAGTTGAAAAAGTCCTCAATGGCAGAACAGATGAAGGAAGACTGTGCATCTCACCGGCTGTGAAGGTGGAAGAAGACTGCAGCAGCAAGGAGGTCCTGGTCATTTTTGTTTGCCCCGTCACTGAAATCTGACCGCCAATCTGTTGCGATCATGTGGATAATGATGGTGCCCTAAGGTACCCAGGTTAAACAAAGTCACATGCAGGCTTCTACCAGGATTCATCTGCCTAGTCCTGTGACGATGGAGGATTGGCGATGAGGACAGAGCTGTGAACCTGGGAGTCCCTAGTCAAGACAACATCCAGGCTTATATTGATAAGTGTCAAGTAACATTCGCGCCACACAAGTGCCAGGCAATGACCATCATAAACATAAGAGAATCTAACCAACTCCCCTTGACGTTCAATGGCATTACCATCGTTGAATCCCCTACTATCAATATCCTGGGGGTCACCATTGACCAGAAACTGAACTAGACCAGCCATATAAATACTGTGGCTACAAGAGCAGGTCAGAGGCTGGGAATTCTGCAGCGAGTAACTCACCTCCTGACTCCCCAAAGCCTGTCCACCATCTGCAAGGTACAAGTCAGGAGTGTGATGGAATACTCTCCACTTGCCTGGATGGGTGCAGCTCCAATAACAGTAAGGAAGCTCGACACCGTCCAGGACAAAGCAGCCTGCATGAATGACACCCCATCCATCACATTCAACATTCACTTCCTTCACCACCACCACACAGTGGCAGCAGTGTATACCATCTACAAGATACACTGCAGAAAATCACCACGCCTTCTTTGACAGCACCTTCCAAATCAGTGACCTCTACCACTTCGAAGAATAAGGGCAGCAGATGCATGGGAACACCACCACCTGTAAGTTACCTTCCAAGCTACACACCATCCTGACTTGGAAGTATATCAACTTCCTTCACTGCCACGGGGTCAAAATCCTGGAACTCCCTTCCTAACAGCACTGTGAGTGTACCTACCCCACATGGACTGCAGCAGTTCAAGAAGATAGCTTACCACCACCTTCTCAAGGGTAAATAGGGATGGGCAATAATTGCTGTCCTAGCCAGCGATGCCCACATCCCATGAACGAATAAAAAAAAGAATCTGCACACAGGTTGTTGGATACCTGTGTTAGGACAGGAGGTGTCCTTGGACAGCAGTATCTGTGACTGGGCAGTCCTCTCCAGGATACCCTTTTCTCACCCCCAATGGGGAGGGGGCTATAAAAGCTGCCCTATAGACTGCCCCACTTTCTCCTGGCTGGGAAAGTGTACCGAGCAAGATCACCAATTCAACGGCCAAAGAGAGAAAACTCTAAATTTTGCAACTTGAAATGTTAGAACACCCATGGATAATCTCAAGAGTGACCATCCGGAAAGAAGAACAGCGTTAGTATCACATGAGTTATCAAGACTTCAAATTGACATCGCTGCCCTCAGTGAGACTCACCTTCTACTGGAAAGGAAAGGCTGACAGCGACCTTCATGTCCATGGGGTTAGTTTTGCCATCTGGAATCAGATCTTGGATGCACTGCCAGAACTCCCCAACTGCATAAATGAAAGGCTCCTGACAGTTCATCTAGAGCTCAGCTGTAATATGCCATTGTCATCAGAGCTTATGCCCTGACCCTTGACTCTGATGAAGTAAAAATACGACCTTGATGAAGTCCTCACTGCCATCCCAAAGGAAGAAAAATCATTCTTCTGGGGGACTTTAATGCTGGGCTTGGCTGTGACTCCGAAGTCTGGAGCAGAGCCATTGGAAAGAATGGGGTGGGAAAAGCCAATGCAAATGGCATCCTCCTACTGACAAAGGGCTGGATTTTGTGCCCACGGTGGGGCTCCCAGTGCCGGGCTGAAAAGGCGGGGAAAATCCCACCTCGGCCAGCTGGTTGCCGATTCTGTGGCACTGGGCCAATTAACAGCCCAGGGCCAGGATCCCGTCCCTTTAAAGAGGGCGGCACAGTGGCGCAGTGGTTAGCACCGCAGCCTCACAGCTCCAGTGACCTGGGTTCAATTCTGGGTACTGCCTGTGTGGAGTTTGCAAGTTCTCCCTGTGTTTGTGTGGGTTTCCTCCGGGTGCTCCGGTTTCCTCCCACATGCCAAAGACTTGCAGGTTGATAGGTAAATTGGCCATTAGCAATTTCCCCTAGTGTAGGTAGGTGATAGGGAAATATAGGGACAGGTGGGGATGTGGTAGGAATATGGGATTTGTGTAGCATTAGTATAAATGGGTGGTTGATGGTCGGCACAGACTCAGTGCTATATCTCTAAAAAAAAATGGAGATCCTGCCTCTGAGCTGCCGTCCAATCACAGGACTGGCATCTCAGCTGTATCAGCAGTGCCACTGGGAGTGGTAGCGGCTGTCAGTACTGCAAGAGGACTTGGACCTAGGCCCAATGCTGGAACCCGGATACAAGGTAAGTGAGAGGGGGTCATTGGGACCAGACCAGCAGGCCCCAGCGAAGGGAAGTGTGGATGTTTAGTGCAGGGGGAGAGTTGTTCAGTGAGGTGCAGGTTTTCCTGGTGGAGGCCCTCCGTGGGCTACAGATTGCCCACAGATGAGGGATCCCCCCCCTCCCCCTCAGGCCTGCAGGGAGGTCGCCTCATTTTACTGGGCGACCTCTCCGCATGGCAGAGGAGCCCCTGCTGCTAAATCCCAAATGTTGCAGGAAGAGGCCCTTAAGTGGCTGTAAATAGGTCACTTAAGGGCTTCGATGACTCTGAATGGGAAGGCTGTCTTTGGCCCATCCCACCCCCCCATCAAAATTGAGTTGCACCGAGGAGGCGAGGGGCCCTCCACCCCCTGTCCCCTGTCGCAATTCTATGGGCCTCCTTGCCTCCAAACCTGTCTCAGGGCGGCCCATAAAATTCAGCCCAAAGTATGCTCAGCCATGGCCTCATTATAACAAACACCCTCTTCTGTCAGTAGGACAACAATATCAAATGGTTGCAAATCAAAAAGGCAGCATACTAACAGCTCAAGGCCCAAAAACAATTCGGAAGATAAAAGATGTGTGGTGGGAGAGAAAGCCTGAGAAATCCAACAGTATGCTAATCATCATGACATGCAAAGCTTTTTTGAGTCCACCAGGGCATCTATACATCAAGGCTAAGTGGACAAAACCCCCTTCCTTCACAGCACGTCATTTCTCTTCTTAAAGATAACAATGCCATCCGTAAAGGCTGGAAAGAACAATTCCTCAGCTGTGAATTCACAGTGGCAGCTCATAACCTCCAGGCTAGCTCCCAGTGCCCTGTGGTAGAATCCGTGGGTGAACTACCTTTGATGGGGGAGCTGCAACAAGCAATCAAACAGATGAAAAACTACAAAGCCTGCAGCCCCTATGGTATTCCAGCTGAGGTATTCAAAGCCAGTGTACTTTTCTTCACATCAAGACTCCATGCATTCATCCTACAGATTTGGGAAGAAAAAGAACTGCCCCCAGCTTCAGGAATGTGAAGATTGTACCAATCTCCAAGAAGCGAGATAAATCATATTGTCGAAACTATCAAGGTATTTCCAACACCGGATCAACTGTGCCAGCTCAGCCATCTGCAAACTACTGCAACGAGAGTTTGACAACAAAGACCTCTGCAAATCAACAAAAGTCTGAATGTACAGAGAGTTGTCATCACCACACTGCTGTGAGACCTGAACTGTGTATCAGCAACAACTAAGAGCACTGGAGAAATTCCATCAGTAGTGCCTCCACTGCATCCTCTGGTTTCAATGGGAGGACTGTCGAACAAATGCTAGTGTCTTTCTTGAAGCCAGATCCACAAGTATTCAGGCAAAACTCCTGCAAAATCAACTCCAACGGACTGACCACTGTGTCCATATGGCTGAAAATTGTCTCCCCCAGGAGATCCTGTTCTCACAACTTTCAAAAGGCCAATGTTCTAGAGGAGGACAAAGAAAATGTTTCAAAGACACTCTGAAGCTCTCCTTGAAGTATGGCTGCATCGATCTTAATGACTGGGAGGAGTTTACTACCAATCGTTCAGAATGGCGACAACTTATCCATCAAGCTGCATCATGCTTCAAGTCCCAACGCCTTAATGATGAGGCAGAGCAATGTCAGAGAAAGGATGAAAAGGAAGCAAATCCTGTATTCCGGATCCCACTACCTCATGGGACGTTATGCCCTATGTGCCCAAAGATCTGCGGGTCGAAAATTGGCCTGCTTGGTCACATGAAGACCCATGGCAGAAACTCGTGACCCTGAGTAGATGTCGTCCTCAAATCAAGGGACAGCTGACAACTGTTTAGGAGCACTAGGACAGGCAAAGGCACAGGGAAGACAGGCAGTAAGGGAATGCACCAGGGTGTTTATTGACTTTTGAATGCAATATGGCATTTATAAATTTGGTTTGGAATGTTTATTTTGTGGTGGCTTCTGTTTTTGCATTGTGACCGAGCAGCCACTATGATGGTCAGTGATGGACAGAAGGTAAGGTTGCTGAATAGGGAACTGGGGTAATGGTTACTGGTTGCTGAGTTCTTCACAGACAGCCCATCCAGAATGGGGCTATGTTGGTTGCCTCGTCTGTTCGATTTCTCCTCTTCCTCCTTCTCCTCATGCTCCTGACTCCTCAGCTGCTCACCATATAACTGGTGGCAAGGACTGTTTCCACATGAAGGTGAGGTTGTGCAGCATGCAGCAGACCACCTAGTATCTTGACACATGCTCTGCTGAGTATTGCAGGACTCCTTTCGAGAAGTCCAGGCTGTGGACATATTGTTTCAGTACCCCATTGGTCTGCTCTATCACATGTGGCAGCATGGCTTTCATTTTATGTATGATTTGAACACCAGAGTCATCAGCCGCATCATCAACAAATAGCTCTTGTTGCCCAGTAGCCACCGTTTGGTTTGCCATGATGACTCAAGTACAGATGGCACAGGGAATTTCCGCAGAATGAAAGCATCTTGACTGCTATCAGGATATCCAGCATTAGCCTGCATGGTCACACACCAGCTGGGCATTGATAGAGTGGAATTCTCTTTGGTTCTGGTATATGGTAGAGTTGACATGCGATGCCTGCAAAGTGATGTCCTCCCCAAAAAAGGGACAGCAGCAACACGGATACGTAATTGGCTATGTGACAGGAAACAGAGAGCAGTGATTAATGGATGTTTTTCAGGCTGGAGGAAGGTTTGTAGTGGAGTTCCCCAGGGGTCAGTGTTAGGACCCTTGCTTTTCCTGATACATATTAATGACCTAGACCTTGGTGTACAGGGCACAATTTCAAAATTTGTGGATGATACAAAACTTGGAAGCATTGCGAATGTAGGGAGGATAGTGTAGAACTTCAAAAGGAGATAAACAAGTTGGTGGAATGGGCAGACAAGTGGCAGAAGAATTTCAATGCAGAGAAATGTGAAGTGATTCATTTTGGTAGGAAGAACATGGAGAGACAATATAAAGGGTACAATTCTAATGTGGGTGCAGGAGCAGAGGGACCTGGGTGTATTTGTGCATAAGTCATTGAAGGTGGCAGGACAGGTTGAGAGAGTGGTTAATAAAGCATACAGTATCCTGGGCTTTATTAATAAGAATTGATTCCAAGAGGAATGCCTACTAAAGCACCGATGTCTGGGAGAAAGTGATTTGTGCAGAATCTTTGAAGATCAGCAACAACTGTTTCAGCACCTGCCACACCACTCCCAGTAGACTTTTGTCACTTTAAACAACTATACCATGCACCAAACACCTATAGAATCATAAAGGAAATTAACCAGCAACTAACCTGCACGTAGTTGATGATCCCTTTAAATTGTCTTGCTGCTGCTGAATGCATGTTCAGCTGTGGTGAAGTTAAGAGAGGGCATTGGTGGAGCATTGAGTTCCAAAGTAGCACCATTGGCATCAAATTAGCATTGCAACTGATTGATGCCATGATCTGCCTGCTCTGCATTCTTCACTGGAGCACGCTGACACACTCACCAATATGTTGCCTGGCACAATTCACCCCCAAAATTGTGCGCACATGGTGCAAACACCATTTTGGAGTTCTAAGGGCACAAAGAATATATGGCAATTATGTTGCAATTCAGCTACTGTAGCTAAGTTACATACTGATATTTACCTTGGATACTAATAAACTTATAGAATGGATGAGTAATTGCCTAAATAATTTCAGTATGGTTAAGTATGAAGTGGTGCATTTTGGTAGGAAGAAGACCCCTTAGAAAATAAGTGTCTAAATGGGTCAAAAGAGACAAAGGGACCTAAAGGTAAAGATACACAAATCACTAAAAGTAGAGACACAGGTTGAGAAGACTATAAACAAAGAAAACAAAGTAATGGGGTTTATTTCTAGAGTGATAGAATTGAAAAGCAGAGAAGTTATGTTCAACTTGTATGGAACATTGATTAGACCACCCTTGGATTGCCAAATTATAAAAAGGACAGAGAGGCACTGCAGAAGGTGCAAAAAAGACTTACAAGAATGATACTAGAACTGAGAGGCTATACCTATCAGGAATAATTGAACAGGCTCGGGCTCTTACTATAGAACAGAGAATACTGAGGAATAATTTGATGAAGAGTTTGATAGGGTTGTTGTAGAGAAGGTGTTTCCACTTGTGGCGGAGACCAGAATTGGGGGCCATAAATATAAGATAGTCACTAATAAATCCAACAGGGAATTTAGGATAAACTTTTGTACCCAGGAATTAGTTAAAATGTGAAGATCACTACTGCAAGTATTGTTGAGATAAATAGCATTGATGCATGTAAGAGGAAGCTGGATAAACACATGAGAGAGAAAGGAATAGAAGGTTATGCTGATAGGGTTAGATGATGAGGGTAGGAGAATGCTCATGTAGAGCATAAAACCTGGCATGGAGCAGTTTGGCCAAATGGCCCGTTTCTGCATTGTAACTTCTGTGCAATTCTATGTAAGAAGTGTATTGACATTTAGCATAGTTAAGGGCTGATTGCTAATTCCCTTATGTCAGAATTTTAAGTTTCAAATGCATTAATGAGATGTTCATGCAGGCTGCAGACATGGACCTTTTATGCCCAGTTATTGCCAACATCCCTAATAGTATTATGCATTCAGGTTGAAAATTGTCTTACTGATGTCCTGGAGTAAAACTAATCGATTACCCAACAATGTCACTCATTTAACTACAATGTGAACGAGGCTTTAGAGTACAAAAAGACGTTCTGAAGCTTTCTTGGCAACTCATAAAACTGTTGCCTGTTTCAAAGTCCCTGAAAGCAGTACAGTGCATAGCAGGAGTGTCTCACCATGTAAATGCCATATTGAAAGAATTATTTGTTTTTATTAAAATATCCAATGGTTTATTAAGTCACTTGTTCATCTGATGTAGCAAAAAGAAAACTGGAAGGTTAATATTTTGGCAAATCATCCTGAAACAGATGTGAACTGTACTAAAAAAATGAGTAGCAGATGTTACAATTAAACCAAAATGCAACAAGATAAATCCAAATGGTTATCTCATGCAAATTTTATGCAAACTTTATATTATGTGGCATTCTTTCCAGACCTACTGCAGTAAAGAAAGGAACAGTTGAGTTAAAAAAGCAACATAGAAGCAATCACTGTGTGCTCAGCCTAATGGAGTAGAGGAAAAATAGTCTCACATTGCCCAACAAATATTATGGATGGATTCATGGAAAAAATGTGTCCAGAAATATAGGCTATAGCAGCAGCAGGAGGTATATAAATAGATACATATGGCATTAACTTTATATTTACTGGTTTACTTGCTCACAGATATGCAGGATGGAAAGGTCAAGAATTGGGACGATGGAAAACAGAATTTTGGCAGTGAATTGTTTTGGAAAACAGCAAGGAGAAGACCATCTGCTTCCAAGATTAAAAATCAACAAACTGAATAGTTGTTTAATTTATCTTAATCTGTCACCAACTTGCATTCACTTTAACTAACAGCCAACGTTAATGATGGATTTCAGAACTGTAATAATCTGTTTATTCCTTAGCTTGCACATATGATGGTTTTTCCTGTTTGCAAGTAGATCATGGCCTATTTGCAATGTTTCTCCTAAATTGAAGGGAGAGAAATGACAACTGGTCAAAAGACTATAAACCTAATAATAATGATGACTTTAAACACATTAGTAACCATAGAGACCAAATAAAACCAAGTAATAGATGGCATCAGGTTGTGGGCAATCACTGAAATCAAGATCACAGAGCTTGACATTTCCATTTAGTTTGTCTTTATCCCTTTGTAATTTCCTGCTCTTATCTGAGAACATAAGAGCTTAAGAAATAGGAGCAGAAGTAGGCCAAATGCCCCCTGAACCTGTTCCACTGCTCAATAAGCTTATGCCTGATCTTCGACCTCAACTCCACTTCCCTGCGCTATCCATATATCCCTTGATTCCCTTAGAGTTCAAAAATGTTATTTCTTTCAGCTTTGAACATACTTAATGATTGAGCATCCACAGCCCGCTGGGGTAGAGAATTCAAAAGATTCACAATCCTCTGAATGAAGAAATTTCTTCTCATCTCAGTCCTAAATAACTGACCCTCTCCTCGTCAGACATTGCCACCTGAGTTCTAGACTCTCCAGTCAGAGGAAACAGCTTCTTAGCATCTACTCTGTCAAGCCCTCTCTGAATCTTGTATGTTTCAAAGGATCACCCCTCATTCTACTAAATTCCAGAGAGTATAGGCCCATTCTACTCAATCTTAAAGGGCAATCCTCCAATCCCAGGAATCAATCTGGTGAACTTTTGTTGCATCTCCTGTAAGGCAAGTATATCCTTCCATGGGTATGGAGACTAAAACTGTGCACTGTACTCCAGGTGTGGTCTCACCAAAGCATTATGCAATTGCAGCAAGACTTTCTTACTCTTATATTCAAAATCCCCTTGCAATAAAGGCCAATATACCATTTGCCTTCCTAACTGCTTGCTGTACCTGCATGTTAACATTCTGTGTTTAATGTATCAGGACTCCAAATCCCACTGAACCAACATTTAATAGTTCCTCACCATTGAAAAAATTCTGTTTTCTATTCTTCCTACCGAAGTGAATAACCTCACATTTCCCCATATTATACTCCATCTGCCACCTTTTTGCCCACTCACTCTACATCCCTTTGTGGGCTCTGAACAAATTACTGTGTCTCCTAAGAAGGCAGGTGATCTTGTTTCACTGGTACCTACATACACCTTTCTAGAGGCTGATATACAATACACCAACCTGCCCACATGACCCCACCCCACGACTTCCAACCCCCAATGCACAATAGTCCCTCAATCAGCACAGAAATACTGGGCCTGATTTTAACTCCCAAAAATGTTGGTTTTGGGTCGGGTGTGAAATAAAAATGTGAAAAATTTCAAACCTGACCTCAACCTTCATCGAACCGGTTTTAACAGAGGCAAGAAAGCAGGGCAGGCCTCCAATCCTGTCTGAAGAGGTGAATTCCTCATTTAAATATTTTTTATGAGGCTTCTTGCCTAAGATTTTTCTTCTCTGTTCCAGCTTTAATGTGGCAGCTTGTGACAGATGAGGACTGTGGTCTGAAATGTATCAGTGCCTTTTCAGCACTGCTTAGAACCATAGAACCACAGAAAGGTTACAGCACAGAAAGAGGCCAATCATCCCATTGTGTCAGCGCTGGCTGAAAAAACTAGTTGCCCATTCCAATCCCATCTTCCAGCACCTGGTCTGTGGCCTTGCAGGTTACAGCACTTCAGTGCATCTTTTAAATGAATTGAGAGTTTCTGCCTCCACCACCAATCCGGGCAGTGAGTTCCAGAGACCCACCACCATCCGGTTGAAAAAAAATCTTTCCTCATGTCCCCTCTAATCCAACTACCAGATTTTCAGAAAGCTTTTGATAAGGTCCCATGCAAGAGGTTAGTAAACAAAATTATTATAGCACATGGGATTGGGGGAAATGTACTAGCATGGATTGAGAACTGGTTAATGAACAGAAAACAGAGAGTAGGAATAAATTGGTCATTTTCAGATTGGCAGGCTGTGACTAGTGGGGCACTGCAAGGATCAGTGCTTGGGCCCCGGCTATCCATAATCTATATCAATGATTTGTATGTGGGGATTAAATGTAATATTTCCAAGTTTGCAGATGACACAAAACTAGGTGGAAGTGGAAGTTGTGAGGAGGAGGCAAAGACGCTTCAAGGGGATTTGGAGAGGCTAAGCGAGTGGGCAAAAATTTGGCAGATGGAATAAAATGTGGGGAAATGTGATGTTATCCACTTTGGTAGGAAAAACAGAAATACAGAGTATTTCTTAAATGCTGAGAAGCTGGGAAGTGTTGAATTTCGAGGCGACCTGGTGTCCTTGTTCTTGAGTCACTGAAAGCTAACATGCAGGTACAGCAAACAATTAAGAAGCAAATGGTGTGTTGGCCTTCATTACAAGAGGATTTGAGTTTGGAGTAAAGATGTGTTACTATAATTAAATAGAGCCTTGGTGAGACCGCATCTGGAGTATTGTGCGCAGTTTTGGTTTCCTTACCTAAGGAATAATATACACAGAGGGAGTGCAAAAATGTTCACCAAACTAATTCCTGGGATGAAGGGGTTGTCCTATGAGGAAAGTTTAAATAGACTGGGCCTTTATTCGCTGGAGTTTAGAAGAATGAGAGGTGATCTCATTCAAACATACAAAATTCTTACAGGGCTCAACAAGGTTGATGCAGGAAGGATGGTTCCCCTGGCTGGGGGGTCTAGAGCCAGGGGACACAGTCTCAGAATAAGGGGCAGGGCATTTAGGCCTGAGATAAGGTGGAATTTCTTCACTCAGAGGGTTGTGAATCTTTGGAATTCTCTGCCCCACAGGGCTGTGGAGGCTCAGTCTTTGAGTATGTTCAAGACTGAAATTAATAGATTTCTACATATTAAAAACACCAAGGGTTATGGGGATAGTGCAGGAAAATGGTGCTGAAGTAGAAGATCAGCCATGATCTCACTGAATGGTGAAGTGGGCTTGAAGGACTGAATGGCCTACTCCTGCTCCTATTTCTTGTGTTCTTGTGAGTGCTCGCCCCCGGCCCACCAAGCAAACCCGCTAACTTCACCATCAATTGGACCCCCCCACCTCACCCACCCTCCTATGCCCTCCCAATATCCTCCATGTGCCATGTTTCCTCCCTACGTCCATGTCGCCCACAATCCTTGACCCTCATTTTCCTTGTAAAGGGCAGCCTGTGGCAACAAAATGCTAATGGAAACAGCTGATTGCACTGGATCACTGCCATTTTCCTGGGGGTTACGCTGGTCTCCCACTGAATGCTTTGGTTGATGTCTGAAGTTCACACTACCTCCGATAATAGCTCCCATACCACCATATTTGCTGATTAATGGTGAAATTGATGGATTGTTCAGGTTTCCGAAGCCAAAAGGAAAGTTCATTGTCATAAACTGCAGGACTTGCTGACTCATATTCAACTTCTTCTGAATTTCTCAACTGAGTTTGCCGGCTATTGAGGGCTTCGGATTACCCTGATTCATATTGAATACTTTTCCCAATGAACACTCAGGCTACAATTGATTTATACAATAAGATTTCCCAACAGTTCCCCTCCTGGATGCTGTTGTAGGACTTTCTCATTGCACATTCAAAATTCAGTTCACATACTGCAATTTCTGTTATTGTCTTCTTCTGTTGGAGAGTCAAGAGGCTGAACTTGGTTAGGACCAAACTGCATAGGTTGTGGGAGGGAGCTTCTGTCGGGAAACTCACAAGTTCAGGCTTCGCTGCATTCTGTGGAGTTTTAACTTCACAGCATGCATAGTTTTTCTTTGACAAGTTCCCCACCTGGAAGTCAGTCTGATTGACAGGTTTGTCTTCCAGTTGGTGCGGTTTGCTCTGGAGCAGGCGACAATCACAGCCACAGCCGCAGGTAAGTTGCCTGCTGCTGCTAGGTGAGACTGTGGTGCTGGGCGTGCAGAGGGTATCCAATCCATGACCTGGGGGAGGGGATTTATGGGGATATGGGTTCTGATGTGGGGGAGCTTGGCAGGCTATGAGGAAGCACTTACCTTCTTCCTAACATTGTCCTCACCTCTCTTCAGCTGCTGGATTTTCCGAGGCCTGGGAAATCTGGCTGGTCAGTGTTAAACCTGCAAAACAGATTAAATCTAAGGCGGGCCTGCTTCTTGCACTGCCGCCATTAAATCCGTAAGTGGGTGTGTAGGAGGCGAATTGGGGTTGGCTTTGAGATTCTTGAAGTTTTAATATCTCCCTCAATTCCAACCTACCTGTTTTTGGGGGTTAAGATTCATCTCAAGGATTCTGCAGTTGATGGTTCAGCCTCAAACTTCAACCATCAAGTTACTTAAAGCCACGAACCATCACCCTCAGTCAGTGCTTTAGATCACCTTGACCACCATTTCAGCCTTTCCTTAACATGCTTTGGTGGGAAGATGGACCCTGATGGTGTAGCCAGTTTGTCTAATGAGTAGCTGAATCTCACAAATCAGGTAAAATCATTAGCATGTACTGAGTTAACTGTTCTCCATGAGGGTGGCAGAGCTCATGCAACAATTGGTAACAATGTTCCTGAATCAGTGACAGATTAAACCTGGGTTCCCAGCATCTTCCCTTCTAAATTTTTTTTGTTGTGCATGGCCCATTCATTAAAGCGCACAGGCCCTTTAAATTTTTTGTGCGGCCACGCATGCATAGTAACTTAAAGGCGCCGACTTGTGCTTGGAATGCATGGGAACTTCTGGGTGGCTGTGTGATCGTGCACATTGGTTCCCAGGGACCCTTACTAAAATTGTGCAAATATGGGTATCGGGTGAAGACAAGGTTGACTTGGCTATGATTCCCCCCATGTGCAGATATTTAGGCTGCAAAATTGGCTCCGTAACCGATCTGTGACCGTCCACTTCTGACGCTAACATGGACATGCTGTGTGGCACCGGAGAAATGAACAGTGGGCAAATCATGATGGAACTCAGTGTTTAACACTAATTTAGCACTTGACCTACCATTCCAGGCCTCGCAGCTCCAGTTAATGCCCACTTTTAAACACTCTCAGCTGAACATGTGTTCAACTCCATGAGGGACCCTCCTCACGAGTGCTATTTAAAGACATCAGCATGGGACTTTCAGGTGAAGTGATTTTGACTTTATTTTGCTGCTGTAGAGTTCAAGGAAATACAATGTACTGTTTTATTGGAGGAAGAAGGGAGTGGTGCTGGACTTTTCCAAGGATTTTGGTGGAGTTTGAAGGCCTCTGAGGAAAAAGCTTGCTATCACTCATGAGGGCTACAGTTTCAGTGTGGGCTGCAGCACAACTGGAAGATGGAGGACAGGCAGCAAATGTAGCTGAGAGGGGAAGCTGTGCAAAGAGGGAGGAGGAGGTGGTGGTATCTCAATAGAAGGCTGTACTCAGCAAGGGTATTCCGAGAGAACTTCTTCTACCTTCACCTCAGCCATCAGCAATGCCTGAGGCAGCTACAATTCACCAAGAAGGTGATCACTAAACTGCCCCATCTCCTCCAACTAGACCCACAGCCGCAGGGCAAGACAAGGATGGCACTGCCAGTGATCATGAAGATCACCTTGCTCCCCAATTGCTACACTTCAGGATCCTTCCAGGCTGAAGACGGTGACATTGCCAACATCTCTCAGTTTGCCTGCATTGCTGCATCTGGATGGTCACAGTGTCCTGCACATGAGGAGAGGGGACTTCATTGTCTTTCCTCTAAACAGAGAGAAGCAGGACGAGTGGGTACATGGCTTTGCCACAGTGGCAGGATTCCCAATGGTTCAGGGAGCCAACGACTGCATACACATGCTCTGAGGGCGCCACATGCCAATGGGGAATTGTACCCAAATCACGAGATTCCACCCACTTAACTTGAAGTTGGGGTGTGACCATACATAAAGCATCAAGTTAGTGAATACCCATTATGCTGGCAGCAGCCACCATGCTTTTATCCTGTGCCTGTTGTCCTTTCCCACCATAATCGAGCCACCATGATGAACTAGAGACTGGCTGCTTGGTGACAGAGCTACCATCTCTACACATGGCACTACTAGTCGACCTCACGTGTACAGCGCACGTACAACAAGAGCCATGTTGCAACCAGGAATGTCATGGAGGAAACCATAGACATATTAAAACAATGGTTCCACTGCCTGGATCCCTCTAGGGGAACCCTACAATACTTGATGGAGCACGCCTCCAACTTCGTAGTGATCTGCAGTATTCTGTACAACCTGGCTCACATGAGGAAGCAACCCTCACCACCAGGCCTTTGGCGAGCACCTCGGAGGAGGAGGTGGATGCATTCAGATTATCTTCACTCTGGAGAGACTACTCAGACTCTGCTACCCCTGAAAAATCATCTCCACATCACTGTTGCTTCACAATTCCCCACCTTTCCATCCCTCTGCTGTGGACCACCAGATGACCTCTTGGTCAAAATCTTGAAATAAAAGACACCATAAATAAACAATTCCATATCTATTTTATCCAAGCACACTTCCAATAATGCATGCATTACTGAACTAATCACCATTTGTGCCTGTCCTGCAGGTGCCTTTGCCTGTCCTAGTCCTCCTAAGCAGTGCTACCCCAGTGGCTACATCATGGCTGGTGGAAGGCTGCAGATAGCCTTGCAGGACAACCTTGAGCAGCTCTGGGTCTAGAGGGCCCATCTTTGGACTGCACCACCACAGCATGGGCAGCAGCAGTCTGGGTTGGCTGTCTGATAGACAACAGCCAGGGCAATGGTGGAATGGTAGCGGTGGGAGCAGAAATGCTGTCATCCTGAGAGGGGACAGCAGGTTCATGCACTATGGAACCACTGCTAATCCCCCAGGGCAGTGCCTCAGCAATCCTAGTAATCTACTGCATGACAGTTTGCTGGACTGCTGTAAGACCCTGCAGGCTCCTTTGAGCACTGTTTCTGCAGCCATGATGTCAGCAGTTTGAGCCTGCATGTCAATAAGCATGGATCTCATGACCTCAGTCTGAGCTTCCACTGCAGCACACAGATGTTGGGTGGCTTCTGCCTGTACTACAGTGGAAGCTTGAGTCATCAGCCACCATATGCTACATCATGGCTAGGTCCACAAGTGACGTCATGGAGTTGGCCACCATTTCCACACTGGAAAAAATGGACTCCAAGCTCTGTATGAAGCCTTGTTGTCAAGTTGGAGCTGGACTCCTCCATGCTCCTTGACAGTGACAACAGGCTATGAGGCAATAGACCAAGCATCTCTGTGTGCATGTCCCTCAGCTTTTTCCTGTACACTGCCCCATCGAAGCCCTCATCTGAGTCCTCTGCTGCAGAACTCATCTGTGACTTTGTCCTCTGGGGAGCTAGCATACATGCTATCCTTTCCCCCTGGTCTGACTGCAGCCCACTGATGCCCAGAGACTCAACACATAGTAATTTGGGGGAGGCGGTGGCGTACTGGTATTGTCACTGGATTAGTAACCCAGAAACCCAGGTATCACTCTGGGGACATGGGTTCGAATCCCAATGGGCGGCACAGTGGTGCAGTGGTTAGCACCGCAGCCTCACAGCTCCAACGACCCGGGTTCAATTCTGGGTACTGCCTGTGTGGAGTTTGCAAGTTCTCCCTGTGTCTGCGTGGGTTTCCTCCGGGTGCTCCGGTTTCCTCCCACCAGCCAAAAAGATTTGCAGGTTGATAGGTAAATTGGCCATTATAAATTGCCCCTAGTATAGTTAGGTGATAGGGGAATATAGGGACAGGTGAGAATGTAGTAGGAATATGGGATTAGTGTAGGATTAGTATAAATGGGTGGTTAATGGTCGGCACAGACTCGGTGGGCCGAAGGGCCTGTTTCAGTGCTGTATCTCTAAATCTAAATCTAAATCTGAATCCCACCTCTATGCTACCCTCTAAAGTACATGCAGTGCTAATATTTGAGCTGGCAGCTGTGAGTGTCAAATCATGTGATAGTGCTTCTTCATCAGACATCGGGTCTCGTTCACCCCCCTCATCATGAGGCTGCAATATCTGGTCATGTGGCAGTTCTTGAGAAACTGAATGCATAAATGCAGAAGGGGAGGTTTGGGATGAGGAAAGCAGGGAGGTGTGTGGAAAGCAAGAAGTCCATGGTCACACCATCTGCAGTTTGTATTTCATGCCAGATAGCAGGATGAGGGTGAAGTGGGATTTGAGGAGGTGTGAAAGGCAGGAATATACTGTCATCAGTCACAGCCGGCCCAATAATTCACAGCACCATCTCCTCTAAAGGGCTCAGGAGACGAAGGCGTGCCTGTCCCCACCTGTTACTGCCTACAATTGTATTCCACCTTGTCCTGTAAGAGAAAGGGAAGACTGTCAGTGAGTTTGTTTGAGTGATGTCCCTGTAACAGCTGGATAGCTGGCAGTATTTGGAAGCTGCAAGATGTGGTGTGAGGCTTGCAGGAGTGTTAGGTTTGTGAGGGTGATGTAGAGTATATGAATGTTCAGCATGAGTTCTGATTGCTAGAGATTGCTGCCGGGTGAGTGATGGGGGTGTGGTACATTGAGCAGTGTGTGGTGATGGGGTGGGTCGGAGATGGCTTTTGAAGATGCATTCACTGACCTTGACCACTCGTGTGAGGTCATTGAAACTTTTGTGGCAGGGCAGTCAGGTCCACGAGCCACACTCTTTGAATTGACCTCTGTGATTATCTGCTCCCATTCCTTTCGCAGTGTATGCTTTAAGGGCCCCTGGCCCCCGCAGAAATATAATGTCTTTCCTCCTTTCCAGCTCCTGGACTAAGGCCTCCAGTTCCACATCAGAGAATCTGGGAGCCTCTCCCTGGTCTCATGCTCCATTGGTGGCCTTTATTCCTTTTCAGAAATACTTTTGAAGACAGTTCCACTGCTTGCTACAGCTAGAAGGCACCTTCCTTTTAAGAGGTGCAGACTGACTTTAAGAAGTGCAGGCTAGCTGTAACTTGTGCTAGCTACACATGATCTTGGGCCAACTGCTAAATGTGCAGCCAGTCAGCAATGCGTTTAGTGCTGGGCTGCATGCCGCAATCATGCTATTGAGCAGGCAGCACAAAGTTTGCCTGCTGGCAGCATTACCATGACCGGGTGTGGGGTAATCACGCATTCTGATCCCCTTGCCTGAAAACCAATACTATTTAATTTCAGGTTTCACCATGAATAATGACTACTTAGGCAAAGTGCCTGAAATGACAAACAACTATGGAAATGTTCCTCAGCAGTGCCTGCAGGAAAGAAGGTATGAGGAAGAGAATCGGCACAGAAAATTTGAAAAGAAATATTCCTAGACTGATACCGAATTTAATAGAACCTTTATAATTGGCTGATCATTAGCGTAAAGTACCATACAACTATTATATGTATCGGGAATGGTTAATTTCCACTGAAAATTTCCTCAAAATGAGCAATTCTATGTGGCGGGCCAAGTTAAATTAACAGACAGTTCAGAATTCTAGATCAGATGGTCTGAATCTCCAGCCCGATGTTTCAGTATTCTCCCAATGGATGCTCCTAGTCTAAACTGCATCTGATGAACACACAGAACTCAGTTTATTCTGGAGCAATAGTTAATTCTGGAGATTTTCTATCTGTGTGTTCAAATTACTAGTAAAAGATAAAGGCCTATAAATTGAAGCAGACCCAAAAGTGGCCAAGCAGGGGTGCTGGAGTAATCCCTGCACCCAAATGAGTAGGCCTGAAGGGCACTTGACATCAAGCCGGCAAGATGAGGACATCAAAGACCAGGCTGTTGCAGTACCAGTTGTAGCCCTCAGATAATTTGTTAAACAAGATCGAAAAGGGGAGCAACTGGGGAAGAGTGGAGTTTGTGAAGAGCACCAACTGGGAAGGTTGGTGTGGGGGTGTTTGGGAAGGGTGGGGGTGACCAGGATGGGAAGGTTATCGGGAATGAGGCATTAGCGACCAGGTAAGAATCAAGGATGATTGGGTTGGGATGGAGCACAATTGGATAGAGAGGATAGTAGCAGCCAAGTGGGTAGCACTGATTGGAAAGGGTGATTGTTGATCTGTGGTGATCTGTGAGGGCAGACACTGGAGGGATATAGAGACAGTGATCAAGGCAGGGGTGTTGGAGTAACGTCGCTAATCTGGGTGGAGGGTTAAGGAGGAGCACCTGCTCCTCTTTTCTCCACAGTCAGCTAAGTATTTAAATACTTACCTTTTGGTTTCCGCCTGCAGCACTTCCTTTAAGGACCACCTGTTTGGCCATATGTTGACCTGGTTTTCCTGAATGCAGCTGATGTCACCACTTCAGAGGTGTTAACACCCTTGTCTGCAGATGCAAAGAGGCTAAGATCTATTTCAGAGGTGGCCCCAGGACGCTGGCTATACCAAATGGCAGGTGACGCACTTCTGGATTGTAATGGGCATGCACCTCCTGCCTGCCATATTGAATGCTTAGGAAGCTGTTTAGCACCCAAATAACAGGTGCTGCATGGTCAAATTTCTAGGAAAATTTTCAGTTCTGCCTGGCCCATCTGAAATAAACAAATTCAGATCAATAGGTACTTAGATCTACACATTTGTAATAGATTTGGCAGCTCTAAAGTTTCAACATCCAGTTGAGATGAAGGAAATTGGTATCAGTGGCAACTGTTTCTCGAACATAAAATGAGCACAAAGCTTGCCAATTTAGTAGTGTGATGGCTTCCACCCAATCTATGCAAGCATGATCTCACTGCTAAATTTAACAGACCTCATTCTTAGGCATATTGCCTCTTGAATGTGTAAATTAAGGACCTGATGCCTGTGAAAGGATCCCTTGGACAAATTGGTCAACTCTTAAGTGGGCAAGCATTGGTCATTCTTCAGTGGCTCTTGCGGCCGGCAAGCAAAGTTAAGTCTTTTTTTCTCAAAGAACACCTTGCTATAGGAACAGGAGGAGCAGGAATGCTCCCCAACTCCACAGGATTTGTAATTGGTTACACCACTCTCCCCACCACCTTCCCCCTCCCCTCTACTCTCCCCCCACTCTCCCATCACCCCCACCCCTCCTTCCCCCCTTCTCCTCTCTCCCCCCACACCCCCCTCCCCCACTCCCCCCCCCACACCCTCTCACACCCCCTCCCCTCGCCCCCACACTCCCCCTCTGCCCCACACCCCACTTCCTCCCTCCCCCCACACCCCCTCTCCACACCCCTCCCCCACCCCCCAACAAGTTAAAATTAATCATTATAAAGAATAGGACAGAAAGGGTGGGAAAACAGGAATAGGATAATTTGGACAGAATTAAAGTTTTGTTTTCAAATTGTGCCTTAATTGTTTATTTTGTTTTTGTAGCGGTAGTTATACCATCCAGATGATGCAGCTTTATTATTCTAATACTAATGTTTATTTAGTGCACAGTGTATAGGGTGCAAACTTAGAAAATTACTTAGCTCAGGGAGATAGTGATCTCCACAGACCTGTAGCAGTTTACAGGTTACAAAATGTTTAATGATAGTTAGCTGATGTGTGGATCAATCAATGATTGCTTTAATAAAACAATTGATCAGCTTCATCACCATTCATTGATATCCTGCAGATGAATTTGAGCTCAGGAGAAAACAGCTGCTCTTGCTCAATGATCCTTTTGACTTTAGATATTACTGTAAAAATACGATATATACATGCCATCGTAAATATGGCTAGCAATTTAACTTTTTAATATTTGGAAGAGATTGATCATTCAGCTAATGCAGAATTGAAATTGTGTTCATTGACAGAAATAATGATAAAGGAGCTGTTTAAAGTTAAATGAACTTCATTTTAATGGAGCAGTCATGCACAAGATCAGCAGATGGCTCTTCAGATTTTGAAGCCATGGGGGTGAGTTATTGCAAGTCAAGCAAATAAAACTGCATCGAAAAAAATGGATGTTGTCGAGGCAGTTACAAGCCTGTATTTCAGTCAAGTTCTCAGATCACGTCATAAGTTATGAATGCAATCTAAAAAATTGAATTACAGTATTCAATTCTCTCCATGATCCCTATTTATTCACAGAGAATACGTGTTGAGAAGTGATAGATTCGGGAAAAAAGCCACTGAACATTATGAGACCTTGAATGAATTATGTTATGTGTGTTGCGAGTACTTTATTTTGTTGCTATGATGCATTTTATTTGAATCACAAGCTCTGGAAGCTCAGGTTTTAAAAATAGTTATAATGGTTCCTTCTAGTTGTCAGCTTTAAGACTTTCACAATCTTCCATTTTATCCAGAGAAAGGATGGCTGTCAAACTAATATTGTTAGTACTGTCATCCATCTGAGATCAGTGTAGAATGGAACACAGGCAATCCTTATATACCTATTGTTGGCAATGAAAGAGCCTGTAAAATTAAAGTGGAATGGAGGCAGGAGCAGATGTAGCAACATCACGAAAGCTAAACACAACAATGAGAAGATACGAGTGTTACACTAGGAAAAAAATGCTAAATAGATGCATGAGAAGAATAAATAGAAAAAAAACAGCAGTGGCTGGAAATAAATTGAACAACCATCATTGTGGGGGGCAGGCAGGAAAGTGGAGCTAAGGCCACAATTAGATCGGCCATGACCTTATTGAATGGCGGAGCAGGCTCGAGGGGTCAAAAGGCCAACTCCTGCTCCTATTTCTGATGTTCTTTATGTTCTTAGGTGGATTAGCGGGATGCTGGAGTGGGCAAAACAGTGTTAGGAAATAATTTGAATGTTAGCACAGAATAAGCAATAAACCACCAAGAACAGATCATTGCTGGGAAGCTCCAAGACAGATGCTACAATGGTATGAATATATATATGGCAAATGCACTGAAGATGATACTAAGGTGGGCTACTCCCCATGTTGCTGCAGCAATGTGGGATGGCAAGGAGGAATGATGAAATATACAGGCAGTTGGCCCAATACCCCTTTCACCTGACTGGAATTTCTTCTCTCAATGACATGTGGTTGTGTGAGAGGCCCATCTCATATATTAAGAAACAGTCATTTGTAACCTCTATGAAATGGAGAGGTTTGAGTTAATTAAGAAGAGCCAGCACAGATTTGTAAAAGGTAGATCAGGCTTGTCTAAGCTAATTGAAATATTTGATGAAGTAGCAGAGAAGGTTAATGAAGGGAAAGCAACGGATGTTGCCTATATGGATTTTAAGAAAGTGGTTAACAAAATACCACATGAAAGTGGTTAACAAAAGTGAGGCTCATGGAATAGGCATGTCAGTGTCAGCTAGGATAACAATGTGGCTTAAGGTCAAAAAACAGCAAATCTTGGTAAATATTTGTTTCTCAGACTGGAGGATGGTAGACAGTGGTGTTCCCCAAGATTCAGTGCTAGAGTCACTGTGTTTTTGTTATATATAGATATATATGTATATTTATAGAGAGAGAGATAAATGACTTGGATATTGGAATATGGTGTAAAATTTCAAAATTTGCCAATGATACCAAACTTGGAGGTGTGGCAGATAGTTAGAATGATACCAATCAACTGCAACAGGACATCGATAGGCTAGCAGAATGGGCAGATAATACAGAGTAGTGTGAGGTGATGCATTTTGGAAGAAGTGTTGGGGAGAGTCAATATTGACTTACTGGCACAATTTTAAAGAATATGCAGGGACAGAGGGACCTGGGGGTTCATGTGCATAGATCTTTGAAGGTGGCAGAACATATTGAGAAAGCTTATGGGATCTTGGGCTTCATTAGTAGAAGTTTTGAGTACAAAAGCAGGGAAGTTATGCTGAACCTTTATAAAGCTCTGATTAGGACACAACTAAAGTATTGCATCCAGGTCTGGCCACTACACTTTAGGAAGGATGTTGGGGTCCTTGAGAGGGTGCAGAGGAGATTTACCAGAATGATTCCAGGGATGAGGGATTTTAGCTGCAAGTTGGAGAAGCTGGGGTTGTTCTCTTTGGAGCAAAGGAAATTGAGGGGAGATTTGATAGAGGTGTAGAAGATTATGACATGTTTAGATAAGGTAGACAAAGAAAAGCTGTTCTCATTAGCTGATGGTACAAGGATGAGGGGACACAGATTGAAGGTTTTGGGCAAGAGATACAGGGAGGATGTGAGGAAGAACTTTTTTTTATGCAGCGAGTGGCAATGACCTGGAACTCACTGCCTATGAGGGTGGTGGAAGCAGATTCGATGAATGATTTTAAAAGGAAATTGGATGGACACTTGAGGGGAATAAACTTGCACGGCTACGGGGATAGAGCCGGGGTATGGGACTGATTGGAGAGAGCTGGTATGGACTCCATGGACTGAATTGCCTGCTTCTATTCCATAAATGACTCCATGACTCCTTCCTCTCATTGTTATATGATAATTTCACCTCAAGAATGTTGACATTTGCACTGGAGTATTGTACTGTAAATCCCTGAGGCCTCATTTACTTTGTTAAACTGGTTCAGTTTATGCCAGTGGTCAACAGCACTTGCAGGTTATTATTTCCTTAAATCTCTCTAATGGTTGTTATTTCTAGCCTTTCAAGAGCTCCTTTGTCATACTTTTACAATAATTCTACTTTGTGCCTCGATTAATTTGTCTATCTTGTTTAAACATTCCATACTATCTTATTTCCAGTTTTTGCACAGCTTCTGTTCATAGTCATGTTTCTGTTGTGCTAATATTATCCCCGGACTGGATTTTTCTGTGAAAATAATGGCGAAGCTAACATAGAACATAGAACATAGAACAGTACAGCACAGTACAGTACAGGTCCTTCGGCCCATGATGTTGTCTAACATGAAAATCTGGAAGTTGCTCAATTTGATGCGTCACTCCTCCGTAAGATGCACAAAAATATCATCTCGTGTTCCGGCTCCTCATTCAAACGAATTGAATGATGTGAAGTTCCTGTACTTATGTCATAAATACAGTGAAACTCACCACAAAAGAGTTGTTATGTCATTCCAGTCTAAGTAACTTTTTAATTTTATGGTAAGTCATAATTACTGCCAAATAACCTCTCTGGCACTGAAATTAACTTTAAGGAGTATTGGATCTCATTCCTTCATATTACAATTATTGTTGGAGATTTTAAAAGAGCATGTAAATGAAACTTTCTTTTACTTTTTCTTTCATATCTTTTATCTCTCTCTCTAACTTGAATATTTCTTTCCCTCACTTTATTTCACTTTCTGTACCTTGTTTGACGTTGAATTAATTATTCTAACTTACACTTTCAGGCTCAGACTCTGTGCTGCTCATTAACAAATTTTCAATCTGATTGTTTAAGGAGTTGGAGAGTTGCTTGCCCTATTCACACCGGTCCCAAACACATTTTGGAGGATGCTGCACCATTTGGATGACCTGCTGACAGAAGCTTGCAGTGCAAACCCTCTTGGAAAGTCTATGGGCAAGTGCAAGTCTAATGAATGGCGGGCACCATTTGTTCACCGCTCAAAGCAGAATCCTGATCAACATTTTTGAGCTAATTCCAATATGTATTTAGAATGCCCCTTTTATTACCATATGAGAATTTTAACTCATCCTTCAATCCCCTTTGATCCCTTTTTAAACTTTTATTATATCTGCAATTTCTTTTTTGATCTGAAAGAGCATAATTTCTTTCTAGTTCTGGAATTCTTTTATAGAGTTGCTCATTTTTGTTTTGCATTGTTTCAGTCCCTCTCCTTTCGGTATTGATCACAAAAATGTACTGAGAAACTGCCCCAATGTCATGTTACAAAAAAGCTAGAAATAGGCAAAATAGAGTAAACAGTGTGGAGTGAACAGAGTAACCACTAAAGAATGTGCCAAAAAACTGCTTATGATTTTGTCATGCAGGCACCTACCTGCCAAGAATTAGGCATATTAATTTTGTCATATGAACATTGATTTCAAACTTGCTGGAAAGAAGAGAAGGCCTGTTACAAGGGCTGCCAGACACTTAGCTGAAAAAACATTTGCAAACTAACAGACAGTGCTTGTGGAGACAAAAGGACCATGCCCTGACACATTCAACCCACAATGGATTTTGATCACCAGACATTGAAGATGTAAGGAAGAGCATTCCAGAGACTGCTAAGGTGATACAATCCACAAAAGCCAGGACTGGTTAAGCCAGCTGGTCATATGACTAACTGGCTGGTCCAGGTTTATTTGAAGTAGCCACAGAGTTTTAGAACACAAAAAGACTTCTGCCTCTGGAGTGAGAAGACCATTCCTGTTTGCTCCCATCTCTTTCTCACAAGCCTCTGGACCCACTGAGGACACATGAACCGGAAGACAGAAAAGTCTCCTACGTTGAACAAGATTTAAGAAGAATATTGAGCCCCAACAAAAAGCAAGAGTCAACTACAATCAAGGACTGTACAGCAAGTTCGAAGAACAGTAACCAAAACCTTCTTCATATATTGCCTCAAACTTTTCCACTTAATTTCTTCTGCTCTTTTCTGTCTCTATCTGCATGTGTGTATTGTGTATGCATGCTAGCATGGACGTGCCGCGTATCCGTAGGCATTAATTGAATTAGAGCTTAAGTTGAATAAAATTCAACCTTTTTTCTTTAAACCTAAGAAAACCTGTTTGGCTAGTTTCTTTGCCTTATAATTGGAAGTTAGTGAACAAGGATTCACTAAGAGGGAGCTAAAAAAAAAAGCAGTGTGTTTAAATTTAAACCCTGTTATGGTAAGACCAGGTGAAGGCTGAGAGGGAACCCTAGACCCCTTTCTCACCTGGTCGTAACAATTTACAGCTACAAATGTTAACATGAACTTCAAGCCAAGAATTTTCTCAGGTGTCCTCCCAATTGGTCGCTGTACTTTTCGCAGAAAATCAGTGGAAGACCCAGATAAACCACGCCCTAGCCTGGATTTTACTGGGTGGCAGTGGCCCCGTCCACTAGCCAGAAAGTTGGGGGCAACTCTGCCTCATGACTGGTCATGGAAGCCCCTGCTGCATTTTATGTTCCTCAGGCAATTAATTGCCTGTCTTCGGTGCTTCTGTCTCTTTAAGGGACAAGTTCTCACCCCCAAGAGCTGCTGGCCAATCAAATGGTCGCAGCTTTTCAGTCCCAGCAGTGCGATCAGGAGCAGTGGCCACTGCTGGGACTGCAGTAGGCCAGGAGCAGCCACGGTGGACGAGATCCTGGATTGAAGGTAAGTCAGGTTGGGCTCACTGAGGCCAGTCAGGCAGGCCCCAGCAGAGTGGGGGCCAGTGGGCAGGTTTGATCATGTGGGAAGGGGGCGGCCCTTGCCACCAGAGGGGTCAGCGGCAGGAAGAGGCCCTTAAGTGTCCATTAATTGGCCATTTAAGGGCCTCAATTGGCCTATGGGCAGGAGGGCCGTCTGCTACCTTCCTGGTCACTGATAAAATGCCAGCAGAGCCGGGAATGAAAGGAGCACCCCAGCCCCCATCATTCCACCTGATTTTAGGTCCACGCCTGCTTCCCAGCGTGCTCCCTGGAGCCCTGTAAAATTCCAGCCAGGGTTTCTACCAAGCTTCTACCAAAGTTATGGCAAGTGATCAGGAAAATCTCTGAAGGAATTCCCTGTGGGAAGCATGAGAAATGTTTGATGCTATTGGAAAGACGACAGAAGAAATCACAAAATTTAACCTATCACACTGAATATGCATTGCCAAGCAGCTGGCATATGGTTTTTAAAATAAAATTATGTGCTCCTACTGTTTGAAAGTCCAATCGGTTTAACATCCAAAGGTCGTCACATATGGAAGAAATTAATAAAAATTGTTCACTCAATAAAGGAAGACTAATTAGTGTTGGAGTTATGAAAAGAAGAATTTAAGAGTGAATTTATTAGTAAAGTAATCAGAGGAAAAGTTTTGAAAGTAATTAAAAGTTAAAGTTTCGAGGTAAAACTCATGGACCTTTGCCAGTCTAAGCTAATACAAAGTACATCACTATTTTCTGAAGTCACATCTAAGCACTTTCTAGCAGTGCATTCCACAGATCAGTGAATTGTGAAGCCTGGCACTATATTATATGCCAATTCAGTGATCTGGCCAAAAAATAGAGTTATACTTCTAAGATTAATTGCACAACTAAACTTTTCCTTGACAATGAGGAATGCAATAAACGTGGGATGCAGTGAGAAGCAGTTTTTAAAGGGCTGCTGCATAATTTGATCACAACTAGTTGCTTTGCTTGCATTGAAGAGCAGCTATGAAAGGTCAGCAAGGGAACCTAAGCATAATTGCTCTTTTGATGATAATAGTTTGGAGGAGGGTAGCTTATTTGAGCCTGATGGGATTTTTCCTGTGCTTCACATTTGTCACAAGTATGGGAAAAGGTAGCTAACAGATTGAAATGCTATTTCCTATGTCTATTTCCCATCGGTAGAAGATGAGGAAGAAATGCTCAGATCTGAAGAAAAATGTCAAGAAAATGGGCTGAATCTTAACGTTTTGACCTGCTCACATCAGGGGAGGTTGGCAGCAGGTTGGGAACCCAGACGTTTGAGCAACAGGTTTCCCAATGGCTTTTTAACTGGACCAGGGCATTAGCATCCCACCTCTGGGCTTCCCAATCTATTAGAGCGGGAGGGTGTGATGATGACTTGCACTGACTGTTGAAGTTTAACTATTTAAAGAAACCCTGTGAAGATCAGAATGGAAACATTCCATAACTGTCAATGCTATAGGCATGGTGCTAGAGGACTGCTAATGTTGTACAGGTGTTTGAAAAGGGAGAAAGGGATAGACTAATTAATTACAGGCTAGTTAGCCTAGCCTTGGTGATGGGAAAATTATTGGAAAAAACTCTGAGGGGCACTATTAACCATCATTTAGAAAGGCACAGATTAATCAAGGACAGTTTGCATGAATTTTTTAAGGGAAGGTCACTTTTGACTAATTTGATTGAATTTTTTGAGGAGGTAACAAGGAGGGTCAATGAGGGTAGCACATTTTACGTCATCTACAAGGATTTTGGCAAGGCCCCACAAGGTCTGGGATGGATCAGAAAAGTAAAAGCCCACGGGATCCAAGTGAAAGTGGCAAGTTTGATCCAAAATTGGCTCAGTGGCAGAAAGCAAAGGGTAATATTTGACAGGTGTTTTTGTGACAAGAAGGCTCTTTGCAGTGGGGTTCAGCACTAGGTCCACTGTCCTGATATATATCAATGATTTAGACTTAAATGTAGGGGAAATGATTAAGAAGTTTATAGATAGTACAAAAATTAGCTGTATAGTTGATCGTGAGGGAGAAAGCTGTAAACTGCAGGAAGATATCAATGGACTGGTAAGGTGGCCAGAAAAGTGGCAAATAAATTCAAGCCAGAGACGTATGAAAATATGAGAGTATGGGAACACACAATGAATGGTAGGATACAGAGAAGTGTAGAGGACATTGGAGAGCATGTCTAAGATTCCTGAAGGTAGAACGAAAGATAGATAAAGGTTGGTAAGAAGGCATATAGGAAACTTTCCTTTATTAGCCAAGGCACAGAATATAAGAGCAGGGGGTTATGCTAAAACTATATAATGCACTAATTAGGCCATAGCTGGAGTACTGCGAACAGTTCTGGTCATCACATTATAGAAAGAATGTGATTGCCCCAGAGAGGGTACAGAGGAGATTTACAAGGATGTTGCCAGGACTGGAGAATTTTGGCTGTAAAGAAGGATTAGATAGGCTGGGGTTGTTTTCTTTTGAATGGAAGAGGCTGAGGGGAGATTTAATTGAGGTGTATAAAATTATGAGGGGCCTAATTAGCGTGGACAGGAACGACTTATTTCCCTGAGCAGAGAAGTCAATAACCAATGACATAGATTTAAAATAATTCATAGAAGGATTAGAGAGTAGTTGAGAATTTTTTTCACCCAGATGGTGTTGGGGGTCTGAAAGGGTGGTAGAGGCAGAGACCACATTGCATTTTTAAAAAGTACTTGGATATGCACGTGAAGTGCTGTAACTTACACAGCTATGGACCAAGAGCTGGAAAGTGGAAGTAGGCTGGACAGCGCTTTTTCAGCCAGCACACACATGATGGGCTGAATGACTCCTTCTGTGCTGTAAATTTCTATGATTCTATGAAGAGAGTGACAGCTACCTGACTGATGAAATGCCAAGGAGGGAATGTTGCCCCATGGTTGTCAGATGCATCCCTGGACATCATGCTGCAGGATGTAAGGACTTGCAGGGAAGCAGACATCAATATAATGATAGGCTACAGGGAAGAACCCTGTCTTAGAGACAAAGTAGGTGTGGATGAAAGTGGCAGAGGAGGTGAGCAGCAGGAGTGATGTTCCCCTGTCATGGATAGAGTGCCGCAAGAGGTTTAATGACCTCATCAGGGCAGGAAAGGTGAGTGGTATCCCACATTCAAGTGCAAACCCTTTCACTCGGGCTTCCTCAGCCTTCTCCTGCACAGAACTACTCAGACCAACAGACCTTGCAGCTGCACCCATTCCTCTATTTTGAGGCACCTCCTCACATCCATGTCTGACCAGTCACTACTGACACGCATCCTTATCTATTGCCATGTCATATCCATTCCTCACGGTCACCCTCCACAAAAGTTATTCTTCAATCCTTCCATCACAATCCATTTCTCACACTTATAACTCTCTTTCTCTCCTTATAGGAGAAAGCGCAGAACACCAGGGCGAGACAGAGAACTGGGAGTGGCTCTCCAGTCATAGCCACCCTGCCCACTTTGGAGGACAGCACACTGGAGACAAGCAGAGCCTCTGCATGCATGGTCATTGGTGATGGAGAGATGGGGGTCTTCCGGCTACCTGGTGATAGAATTAGATATCATGCTGCCACAGGGCATACAACACTCACTCATGTTGAATTGATGTCAGTCGGCAATGAAAACTGATGATCTGCACAGTGATGACTTTGAACCCTTTTACCTTGTCAATTCTAATTCATGTTGTTCATCTCCCATAGGTCGGTCCTGCAAGCGTCACTCAGGAGCTGGTGCTGGAGGAGGATGAAGAGACCTCAGAGGAGGTCACTCATTCTGAGGATGCACTGCCACACGACTCATGTGCACCCTCCACCAGCTCAGTTACATACACCTCGGGGGGGCTGCCAAGACAGGGAGTTGGGTTGTCACATGATGAAGCATACATCACAACTGTGCAGGAGCAGGTATTGGAGACAGGGAACATTGGTGGAGAGTCCCCGTCAGAGGGTGCAGGACACTTCAAGCTCTGCTCAGCTGGATACAGATGCTAAGCCGCAGGGGTCATCGATGAAGAGGACAATTGAGGAGTAGCAACAAAAAATGTGGGGTTCTGTCAGCATTTCCAAAAACACAGCACACAATTGGAGAAAGATTGGAGGAGTCCCTCTCCACCATGTCTGCCATGATGTCTTGGGCCTTTGCACTGATGTCCATCTCCATGGAAAGCATAGCCACATGCATGGAGTATCTGACACAGCGGGCAACCAAGCGCATGCTGACCCTTATTCTCAGCCTGCCACTAGACCATTCAGCATCTCACTGAAGTGCAGCAAAGTGCTCTCCAATTCTTGGCCAGCAGGATGGGTGGGCTATGAGAAGGAAGACAGAGAAAGGGGATATGGAAGTGGAGCTTCTGCTCAAAGCACTCCTACTCATTCCCCCCTTACCTCCCTCGCTCAATCAGAGCCCCACATGGTGCCTCCTATCCCGATGGCAGAGTCTGCCCTTGCACCGATGCAGGTGGGACAGTCTTTGGTAGGGCCCTCATGGGCCCCAAAGCCCAAAGGATGTTAGGCATGAGCATCTCAGCAATCAGAGCAGGGGAATGAGCAGTCTGTCTCTAGCTGTGATGTAGCCACAGGGGTAGCACCATGTAGTAGTAACAGAAAAAGGAAGAGAAAGTATTTGTAGTTGCACAAGGGTAATCAGTTGGGTGTTTAACACTTTGTTAAATTGTTACTTTTATATTCAATGTTTACGTAACATTAACTTGATTTCAAAGCTCCATTGTCTCATACTCTCCATTGTTGTCTGCCGCCTGCTAGGTTGCCTTCAGCCTTAAGGAAAATGGTTTGACGAGAGTAGAAGACAAGCAATGGGTGTCAGTGAGTGGGAAACAATTGTTGCCTGTGGGCCTGCTTTGTACTGAGGGATGGGGGTGTGACACACTGGGTTCAGAATAGGTGTGCCAGATGGATGCATTGCCTCAGATTAGCTGAAGCCTGTCTAAATAAGTCTGTCTGGGACCTCCCTGGCAGCTAAGTGAGAGGCTGCAGGTGCCCTGGCTACATCAAAATCCTCCTCTGCCTGCTCGTGTTATTCCTTCTCTTCCTCCTCCATCTCCTCCAAAGATGCAGTGCGGTCATTACCTTCCTCCTTCTTCAGCTCCAGTCATTTTTGGTGCGTCAAGTTGTGCAAGGTGCAGCAGACCACTATCATTCTGGACGCCCTTGCTGGTGCTTACTGAAGGGTGCCTCCAGATCTGTCCAGGCACTGGAATCACAACTTCCCAATCCCGATGCCTGTTCTAAGATCACACTTATGTTCCTGTGGCTTTGGTTGTATCTTTACTGTGCATCAGTGGTAGGACTTCTCACAGGTTTAGAGGGTAGCCCTTGTTGCCAATGAACCATCCGCCGACTCTATTTGAAGGTGCGAATATCTGTGGGAGACTTGACGGGTGCAGAATGAGGGCATCATGGCAGCCTTCTGGGCATCTTACACAAACATGCATGATGATTTCTTGATGGTTGCATACCAGCTGAGCATTAATGGAGTGAAATCCCTTTCGATTGATTGCCACATGGGTGCAATCTATGACTCCCTGTATCTATGAGAATCCAGCCACAACAGCAAATCCGAGGACCCTCTGATTCTGACTGGCCTAATCAGTAATGACATTGATGCAAGTGGCAGCCCTGGAAAACATGGCATCTGTCACCTGGGAGATTCACTTATGGGCAACAGATTGTGAGATTCCACAGATGCCATCAGCAAATCCCTGGAAGGAGCCAGAGGTGAAGAAATGACCTCCAAAGTCTTGGAAATAACCTACAAAGCAGTGAAAGCACACTCTCAGAACAAGTCCTATGAGCACAAGCCTTTCACTGGCACAGGAGAAACTCTCATATCACAGTATTTAAGGGCTTTCCAGCCTGTCAATTGCTCAGCCACATCAATCCTTGCTGGTATGTTTCAGCAAGCCCCAAAAATCTGTGTGCTGTCAGTTAAAAACAGAATCCAGGGTAAAAATGCACCTAAATGTCTTTTAGTATATGTTAATAGAAGATCCACTGGTCCCATGGGGGTTTCCTGTATGCTAATAAATGCACTCTCGTTAAATGCGGAAGTTAACAGGTTCTGAGGCTTCCTGGCATGCCAGCAATTTTTGCTCTTTTAATCTGCCCTTCCTGGCAAGTTAAATTTCCACCCAAAACTACCCACAATTTCACACCTCAAAATAAGTCTATGTGGAGAGTGCAGAAGTAACACCCATTGTAAACCAAAGATGTTGTTGCATGAGCAATAGGGCATGTTAAGTTTTGGCCTGTCATATAATTCACACTCCCACTTCCGTATCATAATGCCTCAGCTTGATCTTTGTGCCTGGCTTCTAGTATGACACATAACTGTAGCATTGTATTCCGCCAAGTCAAAATGCTGCCTGAAACTACGTGATATGCTTTTTACTTATCCATTCACACAGAGTTGGATGTAGGCTAGATACTCAGTTCTTCTTAATGATAAAAGCATGTTTTGTTTTTTTGTTAAAGGAGGTGGCTACACTCAACAATGAGGAAAACTGGACTGGTGATCTCTGCCAACCTCCAGATTGTGAATATCTTCAAATCGTGGGAGTGGGGAGAATTGAGGATGAGATCCAAGAAGGGCCATCTCATGAACCTTCATCGTACACTTCTCTGCATGCAGATACTAGCTCAGATACATCCACCTCAGGGAAATCAGATAAAGAGGGTCAGGAGGAAGCATCTAGCGAAGGAAACAGCGCAAGTGAGATTGAGCAAGTAGAGGTGATTGCAAAGAGACAGGAATAACCTGAATGGAGAACCAGCTACAAATGTCTCTCTACTGAAAGGGCCATAGATGATAGCAGATGGAGGCTGCTCATAGAGGGAATCTCATTAATGATCAGAAGCACTTCACTCAATCTTTCAATCATTTTCATAGCTCTCTACATCATATGTCAGAGGGTCTGCAGAAATATTACTTCAACATCTGTGCAGTAATGTATATGAATAGAAAACTGTCAGTCCACCAGAACGCCAGTGGCAACTGCACTTGCAAGTCAACAGTCAAAGATAAAGATCCGCAGCATAAATCGTGTTTCACTCATGAGCACTGTGATGATGGCGATTTCAATTCATGGCTCCAATTTACATTGGGCCTTACTACTAGATTGTAACAGCCAGAACATTGCCGTGAGACAGCCTCACTGGTGAGCTTCACATTAGTGAATGGTGACCACACAGATCCATTTTCATGGTATACCCAGGAGATGTGGCATGACAGGAGGAGACACAGCTAAGGCAGTTACCTCTGAGGGTGATAACCTATCCTCCAAACAGGCTGGCTTCCACAGAGAACTGATGAATTGGTCATTGGTGGACTGGAGCAGTCAACTCTTGTGGAGCTAAAATGCCAGCAGTAGTTTCAAGGCAGTCTCATGACCCAGCAAAAGAAGCACAATGTCACAGTCATGTCTTGAAGCTCCAACGAAGGAGCAGAAGTCTGCCACTATACTTAATTCTCCCACAGGGATAGCATTTAGAAGGAGCACAAGCAATGTTGTCTCACTGAGAGCAAGAAACAGGGATGTGAACAGTAAGAGGATATGCAGAGTCAGCATCATGAAAACAAATTGATTTAATCTTCTTTCGAGTGTAGGGTGCAAATTCCCTCTGATTCTTCCCCTGTACTGCCTCCAGGAAAGAACGCCACAATAAAAGAAACATTATGGCCCAGAGGCACTAGACAATTTAAAGGCCTGGTACAGAAAGCTTCTTTCTTTTTTACAGGTAGTAACAAGTTGGATATATACACAACCCTGAAAGTTTCAGCTGTTGATGTAATTTCTCCCAACTGTTACTCTGCTCAGCACCTCTACCATCAATTTCCTTCGGCAGCCCCGATTCCTCTGCTATGCAAATAGGAAGAAGATGATCAAAAGGATCAGTATAGGAAGGCCAAACTGATGCCTTGTATTAGTTGCCTTCTGGCCTCTACCCAAAGCAATCCAAGCCTCATGGTGCACAGACAATGAGCTCCACATTGCAGCTGTCGACCAAATAGTACAAGTCAACCAAGTAGATGCAATCTGTCAACTTTCACAGGCTGGTTGGATTCCCTCAGATTCAAAGTGCCATTAACAGGACCCATGTTGCCAAATGAGTCCCTCATGATCACACACTCAATTCCATCAATTAAAATAAAAGTTTATTCCATGAACATAGAACATAGAACATAGAACAGTACAGCACAGTACAGGCCCTTCGGCCCACGATGTTGTGCCGACCCTTTAACCTACTCTAAGAGCAAACTACCTACATACCCTTCATTCTACTATCATCCATGTACCTATCCAAGAGTCGCTTAAATGTCCCTAATGTATCTGCTTCTACTACCACCGCTGGCAGTGCATTCCACGCACCCACCACTCTCTGTGTAAAGAACCTACCTCTGACATCTCCCCTAAACCTTCCTCCAATCACCTTAAAATTATGCCCCCTGGTGATAGCCCTTTCTGCCCTGGGAAAAAGTCTCTGGCTATCCACTCTATCTATGCCTCTCATCATCTTGTACCCCTCTATCAAGTCACCTCTCATCCTTCTTCGCTCCAATGAAAAAAGCCCTAGCTTCCTCAATCTTTCTTCATAAGACATGCCCTCCAGTCCAGGCAGCATCCTGGTAAATCTCCTCTGCACCCTCTCTAAAGCTTCCACATCCTTCCTATAATGAGGCGACCAGAACTGAACACAATATTCCAAGTGTGATCGAACCAGGGCCTTATAGAGCTGCAGCATAACCTCATGGCTCTTAAACTCAATCCCCCTGTTAATGAAAGCCAACACCCCATACGCCTTCTTAACAACCCTATCAACTTGGGTGGCAACTTTGAGGGATCTATGGACATGGACCCCAAGATCCCTCTGTTCCTCCACACTGCCAAGAATCCTGTCTTTAAGCCTGTATTCTGCATTCAAATTCGACCTTCCAAAATGAATCACTTCACACTTTTCCAGGTTGAACTCCATCTGCCACTTCTCAGCCCAGCTCTGCATCCTGTCAATGTCCCGTTGCAACCTACAACAGCCCTCCACACTATCCACAACTCCAGCAACCTTTGTGTCATCGGCAAACTTACGAACCCAGCCTTCCACTTCCTCATCCAAGTCATTTATAAAAATCACAAAGAGCAGAGGTCCCAGAACAGATCCCTGCGGAACACCACTGGTCACCGAGCTCCATGCTGAATACTTTCCATCTACTACCACCCTCTGTCTTCTATGGGCCAGCCAATTCTGTATCCAGACAGCCAGGTTTCCCTGTATCCCATGCCTCCTTACTTTCTGAATGAGCCTACCATGGGGAACCTTATCAAACGCCTTGCTAAAATCCATATGCACCACATCCACTGCTCTTCCTTCATCAATGTGTTTTGTCACATCCTCAAAGAATTCAATAAGGCTTGTGAGGCATGACCTGCCCCTCACAAAGCCATGCTGACTATCTCTAATCAAACTATGCTTTTCCAAATAATCATAAATCCTGTCTCTCAGAATCCTCTCCAATAATTTGCCCACGTAAGACTGACTGGTCTGTAATTCCCAGGGTTATCCCTATTCCCTTTCTTGAACAAGGGAATAACATTTTCCACCCTCCAATCATCTGGTACTACTCCAGTGGACAGTGAGGACGCAAAGATCATCGCCAAAGGCGCGGCAATCTCTTCCCTCGCTTCCCGTAATAACCTTGGGTATATCCCGTCTGGCCCCGGGGACTTATCTATCCTCATGTCTTTCAAAATTTCCAGCACATCCTCCTTCTTAACATCAACCTGTTCGAGCATATCAGCCGGTTTCACGCTGTCCTCACAAACGACAAGGTCCCTCTCACTAGTGAATACTGAAGCAAAGTATTCATTAAGGACCTCCCCTACCTCCTCCGACTCCAGGCACAAGTTCCCTCCACTATCCCTGATCGGCCCTACCCTCACTCTGGCCATCCTCTTGTTCCTCACGTAAGTGTAGAATGCCTTGGGATTTTCCTTAATCCTACCCGCCAAGACTTTTTCATGTTCCCTTCTAGCTCTCCTAAGTCCATTCTTCAGTTCCTTCCTGGCTACCTTGTAACCCTCTAGAGCCCTGTCTGATCCTTGCTTCCTCAACCTTAAGTAAGCTTCATTCTTCCTCTTGACTAGCTGTTCCACATCTCTTGTCATCCAAGGTTCCTTCACCCTACCATCCCTTCCTTGCCTCATCGGGACAAGCCTATCCAGCAGTCACAGCAAGTGTTCCCTAAACAACCTCTACATTTCTGTTGTGCATTTCCCTGAGAACATCTGTTCCCAATTTAAGCTCCCCAGTTCCTGCCGAATCGCGTTGTAATTCCCACTCCCCCAATTAAATATTTTCCCATCCTGTCTGCTCCTATCCCTCTCCATGACTATAGTAAAGGCCAGGGAGTTGTGATCACTATCACCGAAATGCTCTCCCACCGAGAGATCTGCCACCTGGCCTGGTTCGTTGCCAAGCACCAAATCCAACATAGCCTCCCCTCTAGTCGGCCTATCTACATATTGAGTCAGGAAACCTTCCTGGACACACCTGACAAAATCTGTTCCATCCAAACTATTTGCACTAAGGAGGTTCCAATCAATATTAGGGAAGTTGAAGTCACCCATGACAACAACCCTGTTACTTCTGCACCTTTCCAAAATCTGCCTCCCAATCTGTTCCTCCATGTCTCTGTTGCTATTGGGGGGTCTATAGAAAACTCCCAATAAAGTGACTGCTCCTTTCCTGTTTCTGACTTCCACCCATACTGACTCAGTGGACAAACCCTCCTCGACGACCTCCCTTTCTGCAGCTGTGATACTATCCCTGATTAACAATGCCACTCCCCCACCTGTTTTACCTCCCTCCCTATTCCTTTTGAAACATCTAAACCCTGGAACATCCAACATCCATTCCTGCCCCTGTGATATCCAAGTCTCCGTAATGGCCACAACATCGTAGCTCCAAGTACTGATCCATGCTCTAAGTTCATCACCCTTATTCCTGACACTTCTTGCGAAAATAGACACACTTCAACCCATCATACTGGCTGCAACTTTGCCCTGTCAACTGTCTAACCTTCCTCACAGACTCTCTGCACTCTGTATCTGCCTGTTCAACAGCTACCCCATCCACTGATCCGTAGCTCTGGTTCCCATCCCCCTGCCAAACTAGTTTAAACCCTCCCGAAGAGCTCTAGCAAACCTCCCGCCCAGGATATTGGTGCCCCTCCAGTTCAGATGCAACCCGTCCTTCTTGTACAGGTCCCACCTTCCCCAGAAGGTATCACAATGATCCACATATCTGAAGCCCTCCCTCCTACACCAGCTCTGTAGCCACGTGTTCAGCTGCACTCGCTCTCTGTTTCTAGCCGCACTAGCACGTGGCACCGGTATCAATCCTGAGATTACTACTCTGCTCGTCCTGCCTTTTAGCTTCCAACCTAACTCCCTATATTCGCTTTTCAGGTCCTCATCCCTTTTCCTAGCTATGTCATTGGTACCGATGTGTACCACGACTTCTGGCTGCTCCCCCTTCCCCTTAAGAATCCTGGAGACTCGATCCGAGACATCCCTGACCCTGGCACCCGGGAGGCAACATACCATCTGGGAGTCTCGTTCGCGACCACAGAATCTCCTGTCAGTTCCTCTAACCATTGAATCTCCTATCACTATCGCTCTCCTATTCTCCCCCTTTCCCTTTTGAGCCACAGAGCCAGGCTCAGTGCCAGAGACCTGGCCGCTGTGGCTTTCCCCTGGTGTGCTGGTTTATGATAACATTCACATTATATTACACATTCTTCTTCTCCTTGGAACAAAGAAGGCTGAGGGGAGATCTGATTGAAATCTACAAAAATTTGAGGGGCCTGTATAGAATGGAGGTGAAGGGTCTATTCACCTTAGCAGAGAGGTCGGTGACGAGGGGGGCATAGATTTAAAGTGATTGGTAGAAAAATTAGAGGGGAGATGAGGAAAAACTTTTTCACCCAGAGGGTGGTGATGGTCTGGAACTCACTGCCTGAAAGGGTAGCTGAAGCAGAGACCCTCAACTCATTCAAAACAAGTCTGGATATGCACCTCAAGTGTCATAAGCTGCAGGGCTACGGACCAAATGATGGAAGGTGGGATTAGAATAGGTGGATCGATTTTCAGCCGGCGCAAACATGATGGGCCAAGTGGCCTCTTTCTGTGCCTTAAACATTCTATGAATCTATGATTAATTTTTCTATCTTGACAGCTGCCACAATGTATGCAGTCTACATGGATTTCAGTAAGGCTTTTGATAAGGTCCCGCATGGGAGTTTGGTTAAGAAAGTAAAAGCCCATGGGATCCAGGGTAATTTGGTAAATTGGATTCAAAATTGGCTTAGTGGCAGGAGGCAGAAGGTGATGGTAGAGGGTTGTTTTTGTGAATGGAGGCCTGTGACCAGTGGGATACCACAGGGATTGGTGCTGGGACCCTTCCTGTTTGTAGTGTACATTAATGGTTTTTCTTTTTTTTTTGGGCCTCCTTATCTCGAGAGACAATGGATATGCGCCTGGAGGTGGTCAGTGGTTTGTGAAGCAGCGCCTGGAGTGGCTATAAAGGCCAATTCTAGAGTGACAGGCTTTTCCACAGGTGCTGCAGGGAAAGTTGTTTGTCGGGGCTGTTGCACAGTTGGCTCTCCCCTTGCGCCTCTGTCTTTTTTCCTGCCAACTACTAAGTCTCTTCGACTCGCCACATTTTAGCCCCGTCTTTGTGGCTGCCCGCCAGCTCTGGCGAACGCTGGCAACTGACTCCCATAGAATATAAGCGCAGGGAGGTTATGATGGAGCTATATAAAACACTGGTTAGGCCACAGCTGGAGTACTGTGTACAGTTCTGGTCGCAACACTATAGGAAGGATGTGATTGCAATGGAGAGGGTGCAGAGGAGATTCACCAGGATGTTGCCTGGGCTGGAGCATTTCAGTTATGAAGACAGACTGGATAGGTTAGGATTGTTTTCCTTAGAGCAGAGAAGGCTGAGGGGAGACCTGATTGAGGTATACAAAATTATGAGGAGCATTGATTGGATTGATAGGAAGAAACTTTTTCCCTTAGCGAAGCGATCAATAACTAGTGGCATAGATGTAAAGTAAGGGGCAAGACGTTTAGAGGGGATTTGAGGACAATTTTTTCACCCAGAGGGTGGTTGGAATCTGGAACACACTGCCTGAAGTGGTGGTAGAGGCAGGAACCCTCACAACATTTAAGAAGTATTTAGATGAGCACTTGAAACGCCACACAAGGCTACAGGCCAAGTGCGGGAAAATGGGATTAGTTAGGATGGGTGCTTGATGGTTGGTGCAGGCGCGTTGAGCCAAAGGGCCTGTTTCTGTGCTGTAAAACTCGATGACTCAATGACCCTATTCGTGTTAAGACAGTTAACAATTCCGTTACAATTCTCGGAGCAAGGACATGTGTCCAAATGCTTTATTGGGGACAAGGGGAATCCTTTACCAGCATGGTTGAAGACCCTGCTTTGGAATCCAATGATAACAAAGAACAAACAACAAAGAACAGTACAGCACAGGAACAGGCCATTCGGCCCTCCAAGCCTGCGCCGATCTTGATGCCTGCTTAAACTAAAACCTTCTGCACTTCCGGGGACCGTATCCCTCTATTCCCATCCTATTCATGTATTTGTCAAGATGCCTCTTAAACGTCATTATTGTACCTGCTTCCACCACCTCCCCCAGCAGCAAGTTCCAGGCACTCACCACCTTCTGTGTAAAGAACTTGCCTCGCACATCCCCTCTAAACTTTGCGCCTCTCACCTTAAACCTATGTCCCCTAGTAACTGACTCTTCCACCCTGGGAAAAAGCTTCTGACTATCCACTCTGTCCATGCCGCTCATAACTTTGTAAACCTCTATCATGTCATGTCAGCAGCACATCCATATGATGAAGTCATGGAGCACTGGGACACTGGGCTAAATTTAGTTAATCATTGTGGTTTCCGGCAGCAGATCCGGAAGTGGGTGCCGTCACCGCTTGTCGCATGTGTGGCAGGCCCACCGCAATCACACGGCAGGTGGCCAATTATCATAATGGAGGTGCGGGGCCTGTCCAATTATGTGACAGGGGCGGGTGACGAGGCGCTGATGGTGTCGTCAGTGGAGACGATGCAGGTGTTGACACCATCTTTAAAACATTGCCAGCCCTGCTTAAACTGCTGCTTCACTTACTGATTTTGCTGCTGCTTTGCCTTTGCTGCCGTTGTACTGCTATACTGCTGACATCCCTCTGCATGGAGTCCCTCTGCTGCTGTGCTGCTGACCCCCTGCCGGGAGTCCCTCTGCTGCTGTGCTGCTGACCAAGGCCTCAAAAGGCCAGCAGCTGTCCGGAAGCCAAGAGGGACATTGTCAGGCAGAAGACACTAAGTGGCCCCAAGGTTTAGCGATGCCTCCCTACAGATTCTCATCCAGGCTGCAAGGAAAAGGCGTGAAGTCCTCTTTCCAAGGGACAGCAGGAAGAGACCCCCCCCCCCCCCGCCTGACCAAGCAAGCCTGGATGCGGATTGCAGAGGAGGTCACAGCTATGGAGTTGCCCAACATAACAGGGTCCAGTGCAGGAAGAGGGTCAATGACCTCCTTCATTCTTCCAAGCTGAGTGCTCCATCCCTCTCTCCTCTTCGGGGCTTGCTTGTGGCTATGCAGGAGGCAGCACAACATGGGGAGCGAGTGACCACAAAGGCGATGGCAAAGTGGGGGTAGGCATCACTACATCTTGAAAGATGCATGGCTGCATCTCTGCCACAGGTCACCTTCTTTCACAACTCAGCCCGATGACGTCCCCTGAGAGCTGACATGGGGAGGAGCCATGTAGGAAACTACAGAATGGGACGAGAGGCTGCCACTGGTAGAACTGTTCTCTTGCTCATCCTGCAAAGTCTTACTGTGTCCCTCTTTCCACTTGGGGGACAAACAAGCCAATAACAACAGGGAGACCTTGTGATCTGGCGGAGGAATAGCCAATAGCCAGCCTCTTTCCATGGCTGAGGAGGAGACACTGGAGGTAGCGGGGCCCAGGGAGGCCACTCAATAGCGAATGGTGAGACTGGAATCTCTGCCCAAGCATGAGGATTGTCTTCATTCAATTACAACACACTTCTGGAGATCCACATCATGCATGGTTGGCAGGACAAGATCTGCTCAGCTTAACCCACACATGTTTGTGTTCTCTCATGCAGGTTGTTGTCCACAGGAGTCTCTAGCTGAAGTGGGACAGCTGTCAACCTCTGAGGAGGAGGAGTCAGAGTATGCACCATCACATAATGTTCCTGCACCTTCCACTAGCGCAGATAGTTTCACCTTGGTGGGTTTGCGCTCGGCCTTAGAATCAGGGTCACGAGCTGGTGAGAGAACTGCGCATGCGCTCGAGCAGCTGGCTGAGGCTGAGACAGCTGAGGACACTGACACTTGGCAGACTGTGATAGCCAAGTCCATGCTGAGCCCCATGCTGATGGCGAGCCTCTGGTGTCGACAGCACAGAATAGGCTGGAGTTGCAGTGAGAGGTAAGGCAACATCTGACGGAGCTGCCAGAGGTCACGCACAGTCATGAGCGGATGATGGGCGGTCCATCCATGCCATGAGTGCTGCCATGTCTCAGGCATCCTCCATTGAGAGGTTGGTGACCCTCATGAAAAGCCAGATTCCACAGTTGCGCAGACCTGCACAACATCGCCTTGGCCATGAGCTCGACACAGCAGTGGCAAGGCAAGAGGACGAGGTGCCTGGAGGCTTCTCCTGCTCCTCGTCCTTCTCTGGTCAGCAAGGATTTTCAAATGATCCTTGAAAGGGAGGAGGAGAGGCTGACCTCCACAGCTGGGAGCACCCCTCAGGCCGCTCTGAGTGTAGACAGAGGCTCCTCAGCCCCTCCGCCAGTGAGCCCAGCTCCAGTAGCTGCAACGCCTAAAGAGAGTCCAGCACCTGTGCAGGGAACCCTCAGGCAGCCGGAGACCTCCAGGCCTTCGGCAGCCAGAGGACGACCGCCAAGGTCATCCCAGGCCAAGGGGCAGCCTGATTTGCAACTTGCCTCCAGCACAGTTACTATCATAGGGGTCACACCTCATAGAAGCACATGGAGACATATAAAGAAAAGCATGTAACCAAACTTGGGGTTTCACTGGTGTTTGACATTTGCCATTTGTTTTATTTTATAAAGTCACATTCACATTCATTGTTGAAAAATACTTATTCTTTCATGCCTTAATTGTGAGATGCTGCCTTCCCCCTTCTTCCTCATTGGGCTGCCAGTGTTGCCACAGTCTTCCTTTGGTAAGCGGCTCAGATGTGCCAGAGAGTGTAGTTAAGCTGGGCGCCAGGCACAGAATCCAAATAGAAAGGAGGCGACAGACTGAATCCATTGAGGTGAGCCTTTGTTGAGTTCACTTTGAGAGGCCAACATGGTGGCTGACTCTTGCCACCCTGGCCCATCTCCCAATATGCCTGGCCTCCGGTGCAAGGGGTGCAAGATTCAATGCTGTCTTCTCATTAGCCTCTTCCCTGTCCTCTTCATTGGTTGAGAACTGCCAATCAAACATGTCCTCATTATGCAACGCCTTCCCTCCCTACAGTGCTAGATTATGTAGAGCACAGCAGACCACCACGATATGTGAGACCCTCGCTGGGGCATACTGCAGGGCTCCACTGGATCGATCGAGGCACCAGAATTTCACTTTCAGCAGCCCAATGCCTGCTCGATTGTCGCTCAGGTGGAGCCGTGGCAAGTGTTGTACCTCTCCCCTGCTGCAGTGCAAGGGTTTCTCACAACTGTGAATAGCCATGTCTTACAGGGGTAGCCCTTGTCCCCGAGAATCCAACCTGAAGTCAAGCTGAGTGCCTGAAAATCTGTGGCACTTAGGACTGTCAATGTATGTAGACATCGTCGCTGCTTCCCAGGAAGCAGGCACATAATTGCGGGAACTGCTTTCCATGGTCGCAGACAGTTGAACATTGATGGAATGAAAGCTGTTCCTGTTGATGGAGGCGGCTGGCTGATCCATGGGAGCCTTGATGGCCACATGTGTGTCATCTATCACACCTTGAACATGGGGAATCCAGCAGTGTTCCCAAATCCGATGGCACTCTCAGCCTGACTTTCAGGGTCAGTCTGGTAACGCATATAGTTGCCGGCCCACTTGAACAGGGCATTGGTCAACTCCTTGATGCAGCAGTGGGATGCTGCCTGGGAGATCCCACACATGTCCCCGGTGGATCTCTGGAAAGATCCAAATGTGTAAAAGTTGAGTGCCAGGGTGATCTTCAGGGCCATGGCATAGAGTGACCACCGAAACCCATAGGCTACAACTCATCCTGCAGCAGGGCACATAAGGTGTTGAAGGCCTCTTTGGAGAATATAGTCTTTGCTGACAATGCCACTTATAGGTACCTGAGTCAAGTCCAGTACACTCTCTGGCCGGCTGCTGTTGCTTTCGTCATTGAGCTTCATGGGCAGGCACAGCTGCCTCCTGGCTCTCCCTTTGTCAGAGGTGCTGCATCATGCCACAGGGGTCCACAAAGACAGGGTGTATAAGACCCATGCCAAGTGATCAGTAGGCCTCCAGAGCACTCTCCTTGCAATGAAAAAGTTGCCTTACCATCTTTGCAATTGCATGTTTTTTGTGGATGGTTCCTAATGTTATGTATTTCGCCAGTTGAGGGGAGATGGCAGAGTGGCTGTCATATGCAGAGATCAGGTAACCCTTATAGGTCTGCACCAATGCCAAGGAATTCTGTTGCCATAGTTTCTGTGGGCTGAATTCTGTTAGATGTAGTGTGTACTATCACTTGTACAGGGCTACAAAAAGGTAAGGACATCATTGTCAACTGGCTGTGTCTATGCTACACATGCAAGACATTTCAGTGATCTATGTGGGTGTAAAATAGTGGCTTGAGATTTTGGACTCCATGTATTGTGGTTGCTTGTAACTATTCTCCAAGTGTGTTGAAGCTGGCCATGTCTGTCTATACTTTGGAGTTTTGAATTTCACGTAAGAGTGGGAATATTGATGAGAGATGCTCTCCTGTGGTTGTGCTCTGTATTGAGGTGTTGCTGCTGAAACTACAGGTATTGTCATGTGGCCAATGACTGAGGCTGTGCAAGCAACTGTTACTTTCTAATATCATGTGGGAGATGCCAGTTTACACTGAGTGTTGGACTTCACCAAATACACAGATTACTTTCTAATGCTTTGTACAAATAGGTGACTCCTTAGTTTGGTGCTAATGTTCCAGCAGCCCCATTTCTTCATGCATCGATGGTCCACTAGATTCTTCTTACTTTGTGAAAAGACCAGATACTACATCATCGTAATGCAATGGTATGAACTTTTACCCTTATTTCAATATCTCTTTTCTTTTCTTTCTTTTGGGCCTCCTTATCTCGAGAGACAATGGATACGCGCCTGGAGGTGGTCAGTGGTTTGTGAAGCAGCGCCTGGAGTGGCTATAAAGGCCAATTCTGGAGTGACAGGCTCTTCCACAGGTGCTGCAGAGAAATTTGTTTGTTGGGGCTGTTGCACAGTTGGCTCTCCCCTTGCGCCTCTGTCTTTTTTCCTGCCAACTACTAAGTCTCTTCGACTCGCCACAATTTAGCCCTGTCTTTATGGCTGCCCGCCAGCTCTGGCGAATGCTGGCAACTGACTCCCACGACTTGTGATCAATGTCACACGATTTCATGTCGCGTTTGCAGACGTCTTTATAACGGAGACATGGACGGCCGGTGGGTCTGATACCAGTGGCGAGCTCGCTGTACAATGTGTCTTTGGGGATCCTGCCATCTTCCATGCGGCTCACATGGCCAAGCCATCTCAAGCGCCGCTGACTCAGTAGTGTGTATAAGCTGGGGATGTTGGCCGCTTCAAGGACTTCTGTGTTGGAGATATAGTCCTGCCACCTGATGCCAAGTATTCTCCGAAGACAGCGAAGATGGAATGAATTGAGACGTCGCTCTTGGCTGGCATACGTTGTCCAGGCCTCGCTGCCGTAGAGCAAGGTACTGAGGACACAGGCCTGATACACTCGGACTTTTGTGTTCCGTGTCAGTGCGCCATTTTCCCACACTCTCTTGGCCAGTCTGAACATAGCAGTGGAAGCCTTACCCATGCGCTTGTTGATTTCTGCATCTAGAGACAGGTTACTGGTGATAGTTGAGCCTAGGTAGGTGAACTCTTGAACCACTTCCAGAGCGTGGTCGCCAATATTGATGGATGGAGCATTTCTGACATCCTGCCCCATGATGTTCGTTTTCTTGAGGCTGATGGTTAGGCCAAATTCATTGCAGGCAGACGCAAACCTGTCGATGAGACTCTGCAGGCATTCTTCAGTGTGAGATGTTAAAGCAGCATCGTCAGCAAAGAGGAGTTCTCTGATGAGGACTTTCCGTACTTTGGACTTCGCTCTTAGACGGGCAAGGTTGAACAACCTGCCCCCTGATCTTGTGTGGAGGAAAATTCCTTCTTCAGAGGATTTGAACGCATGTGAAAGCAGCAGGGAGAAGAAAATCCCAAAAAGTGTGGGTATTTCAATAAGTGCCTATGTTTTCTATTGATTTAAGCATGTTATTTAGAGACATTTTAACAATCAGAATCTGTAATGTTCAGTTGGCACTGATCACTTTGAGGCAGTCTATCTTCACAGGAATACAAATTGGAGTTTGTTAGCAGAGGCTAAACTGCTGCTGTATGTAACATGAAGGGTGAATTTCCTAGGAGCTTTTCCCACTCTGCAACCAAAGGTTCAGCAAAAACGGCATTTACATGTGCAAGCAGGTTTTCCACCAAACCTTCAGCAAAGTTGAAATGGGCGAGCGGGAGAAACTGCGAGGAAATTCATCCCCCTTGTTACCCAGTGTTGTGGATTTGGAATGTAATTCGATAAACAATTCTAACTGCTGCCTTGTCCTTACTGTTCTGGAGTAAATAAATCTTTGATATACATAACATTTTCCAGTAGCAATATGGAGATTTGATGCAGGTTGTATGTCCACGAAACAATTCGGATATTGAAAAATTGAAAAAATGCAATTCTGATGTGAAAGCACTGGGTTAACTCAATTATAGATCTTGCTTTAACTTCTTAATGTTGCATCCTGCTCTATGTTAAAAAAAAAATGTTTTATAGTGCAAACAGTAACATCATTAGATTTCCATTTTTTATCACAGCCAAGAAATGAAATGAAATATTTACAATGAAAGGACATAAATAAATATGTAATTTCACACAATCTATGGCATCACATTTTTATTCATGTAAATCTGTAATTATCAGTAGCATGGCCCGAATTCCTCACTAATCCTCCACCTGTGTGGGAGATGGTTTTAAACCTGGATCCTAACCACCTACTGCTCTCCTGAAATGAAGCGTTACCTCAGGTTATGTATTTGGAACCAGCTTTTGAGAACACTGTTATGTATTATGTATACTGTTAACTGAGACAGGTGGGAGACCAGCAGTGGCAAGATCCCTCTGAGACTTAACAGCATAAATCGGGTCACTGAGTATTGGACTTGAGAAAATTAATTCTGAAACCAAATGAAGTAAAGAGACCTAAAATAAACAATTACAAGCCAATGAAAATTAGGCTAACAGAAGTTTTAAATACTTGGTGCATGATTTGAGCCAATCTAGATGCCAATCACGAATACAAATATGTTTTAATTCAATATTGAAAAGAACTGCACACATTCATTTATCAAATAAGAATAGAACCATTTCAATAGATTGTAGCTCCTCTTGGCATACAATTTAAAACTATGCGGCCTGTGCTCCTATGAATCATCATGATTGAAACAAGGGGCTGAATTTTAACACCCAAAAACAGTGGGTTTGGGTTGGGTCAGGTGTTAAAGTTTTAAATATGTCAAATCTGACCCCAACCTGTCTCCAACCTGCCCACCTTCAAGTTTAACAGATGTGGGACAAGGGGCGGGCAGCCAACCCGCTCCCAGGAGATGAGTTGGCAATTTAAGTATTTTAATGAGGTTGAAGCTACTGATTTAACTTGCTTTATGAGTTTGATAGCGATCAGTCGAATTTCCCAGGCCTCAAGATAGCTGGCAGCTGAAGGGAGGTGAGGACAGCCTGCTTTGTGGGCCGGGGGGAGCAGGAATGTTTCCCCCCACCCCTTCCTAAATTCCCCCCATCAGACCCTTGCCCCATTAGATTCTTACCCATACAAAGAACTCTGAGATTGGGGATTGGATCCCCCCATCCCCGGGATTGGACAACCCCAGGATCCGGATCGGACCTTCCCCAGGATTGACCCCTGTATGGGGTCAGGGATCAGACGTTATCTGCTCATGCAGCCTGCTCTGGCATCCTAACTGCCCAGCTGGCAGCCAAGCTTGTAAAACAGGCTGACTTCTGGGGTGGGGGTGGGGGTGGGGGATCCTGTCATGGATAAAAGATGCCTGTTGTGGAGTTAAAACTTCACAGCGTGCAGGGAAACACAGACTTTCTGGTTTCCCACCCAAAATTCCACCTCCAGTCTAAGCAACCCAATGTTGTCAATATTAAGGCCAAAGTCATAGTGCATGGGTGGTCTCAAAAATCTCAAAAGAAATTTTACAATTCAGTAGCAGTTATAAGTAATTTCTGGACACATGCAACTCTTTATTCCTGACTTAGTGATACTGTAATAAAAAAAGTCTGCTTAAAACAAATATTTGATAATATCATAGGATTCCTATGTGGTCAAACACATTTTATTAAGATCAAAATCTCTACAGTTTACATTGAGGAATTTAAGTTCGTGTAAAGAACGCTAAAATTCTTCAGTTTATTTTACTGTTGTGATATGATCATGTACCCTCTTTTCCCTCTCCTTGTTTGACCGCAACAGGTTTACTTTTTTGAAAAGGATACAATAGCCAATTCAGTGAATGTTTAGTCATTTACACGCTGTGATCATAGAAAGAACCAATCGACAGGTTTTCTTGAGTTTAACAAAGAAAGAAGTTAGCTTTATTATACTTAAACCACTCTAAGTAAAATAATAAAATATGCTCTGACTTTCATACATACACATGCACACTTGAAGTTCATAAACACACACAAATAGATTACAGAGGGAAGTGGGCAAAGATAAATCTGTCAAATTACAGTCCAGAATGGGCAGAGAGGTGGCAGATGGAATTTAATACAGACAATGTGAGGTGAATGTTACAACTGGGTGAGGAAGGGTCTCAGGCTCCCCTCTGGCCCCTTTCCTGGTCTGGCCGTAACATGGTTTAACTTTTAAAACAGGGTTTTTAGTTTCATCTCAGTGAGTCCTTGCTCACTGCTCTGTAATTGTAATTGTAAATGAACTAACCAGACAGGTTTTCTTAGGTTTAAACAAGAAAGGTGTAAGTTTATTAGCCGTAACACTCTAACTCAGTTAAATGTTACTAAAAATACATGACACAACCACGCTAGCATGTATACGCGATAAACACACACACAAATAGATACAGAGTAGGAGAAAGAATAAAGGGAGGGGGGTGGAGTAGAATCATAGAATCATAGAAAGTTTAAGGCACAGAAAGAGGCCACTTGGCCCATCATGTCTGTGCAGGCCGAAAAATGATCCACCTATTCTAATCCCATCTTCCAGCATTTGGTCCGTAGCCCTGCAGATGATGGCACTTGAGTTGCATTTCCAGACTGTTTTTGAATGAGTTGAGGGTCTCTGCCTCAACTATCCTTTCAGGCATTGAGTTCCAGACCATTACCACCCTCTGGGTGAAAAAGTTTTTCCTCACCTCCCTTCTAATTTTTCTACCAATCACTTTAAATCTATGCCCCCTCATCACTGACCTCTCTGCTAAGGTGAATAGACCCTTCAACTGCACTCTCTCCAGGCCCCTCAAAATTTTGTACATTTCAGTCAGATCTCCCCTCAGCCTTCTCTGTTCCAAGGAGAACAACCCCAGCCTATCCAATCTTTCCTCATAGCTGCATTTTTCCAGTCCTGGCAACATCCTCGTAAATCTCCTCTTACCCTCTCTAGTGCAATTACATCCTTTCTGTAATGAGGTGACCAGAATGGCACACAGTACTCAAGTTGTGGCCTAACCAATGATTTATACAGTTCCAGCATAACTTCCCTGCTCTTGTATTCTATACCTCGGCTAATAAACGAAAGGATTCCATATGCCTTCTTAACCACCTTATCAACCTGCCCTGCTACCTTCAGGGATCTGTGGACATTCACTCCAATGTCCCTCACTTCCTTTACACTTCTCAGTATTTTCCCATTAATCATGTATTCCTTTGCCTTGTTTGACCTCCCCAAATGCATCACCTCACACTTTAGTTTAGAGATACTGCACTGAAACAGGCCCTTCGGCCCACCGAATCTGTGCCGAACATCAACCACCCATTTATACTAATCCTACACTAATCCCATATTCCTACCACATCCCCACCTGTCCCTATATTTTCCCTACCACCTACCTATACTAGGGGCAATTTCTAATGGCCAATTTACCTATCAACCTGCAATTCTTTGGCATGTGGGAGGAAACCGGAGCACCCGGAGGAAACCCACGCAGACACAGGGAGAACTTGCAAACTCCACACAGGCAGTACCCGGAATTGAACCCGGGTCGCTGGAGCTGTGAGGCTGCGGTGCTAACCACTGCGCCACTGTGTCTCCAGGTTAAATTCCATTTGCCACTTTTCTGCCCATCTGATCAGACCATCAATATCTTCCGGCAGCCTACAGCTATCCTCCTCGCTATCTACCACACAACCATTCTTTGTGTCATCCGCAAACTTCTTGATCATGCCCCCTACATTAATGTCCAAGTCATTAATATATACCACAAAAAGCAGGAGACCCAGTACTGAGCCCTGCGGAATGCCATTGGAACAGCCCTCCGGTTGCTAAACCACCTGTCAATAATTACCGTCTTATTTATCGATTAGGCACGCTGCAGCCTGCTGGACTGAACATTGAATTCAATAATTTCAGAGCATGACTGGCTCCCCCTTTTTATGTTTAGTTATTTTTTCTTTTTTTCTTTTTTCTTTTTTATTTGGTTATTTTATTTTAGGTTTTTTAGTGAGTTTAGTTTGTTTCTACTGTGCCTACCCACTGTTATTGTCTTTTAAATCTTTTTTTTAATGTTTGTGCTTGGAGTGCTTTGTGCTTTACAGTCTATTCACGTCCTCTCTGTACTAACGCTTTGTCTTTCAGCACACCATTAACATACCATTTGCCTTTGTTCCATGACCTCCTGATCAGTTATTCTCTGTGACCTTGTCCTATCAACACCTTCTCTTTTGTTATCGCTTGCCCCACCCCCCACTTTACTTGCTTAAAATCTTGTACATTTCTAATATTTGTCAGTTCTGAAGAAGGGTCACTGACCTGAAATGTTAACTCTGCTTCTCTCTCCACAGATGCTGCCAGACCTGCTGACTACTTCCAGCATTTCTTGTTTTTATGTCAATAATTATCCTTTGTTTCCTGCCACTGAGCCAATTTTGTATCCACCTTGCTGCATTTCCCTGGATCCCATGGGATTTTATAGTAAATGGAATTCAGTTACTGTCTTTAGTTTGGATGTAGAGTCCCTTGATTGGAGTTAAGTCTTGCAGTTCTCACTGAGGCCCAGCGCACACTTTCAAACTTGTTTCGCTGGTACCTGAAGGCTGAAGAGGTCCTCTGTCTTGAGGCTTAAGCTGCTTCCATGGGTCCCTGTGACTTTTTGAGAGAGAGAGATAGCTTACTTCTCTTTTCTCTTCAAATTACAGTCTGCCCCAGATTTTTCCATGAGGCACAATTTGAACAGATCCCAGGTTAGCCAGCAGGTTAGTCATGTGACCAGCTCTTTGTTTGAAACAGCATTGTTTGTGAGGGTTGTTGATTCTTGAAAGCTTACTAGACACACTCTGTGTGTGTGTGTGTATGTGTGTGTGTGTGTGTGGGGTGGGGGGGGGGGTGGTGCGTGGGGGGGTGGAGTGCTGGCTTTTACACAGACAATGGCTCTCAATGTCTTTTGATCATCAATGTTGACAAAACCCATCTCGCTAATTGAAACAAAGAGCATTCCCATTGTCTCTCTATGCAACTGTCTCTCAGAATACAAATGTGCAGCCATGTTTTCAGCCATTCAGCTCTGTGGTCTTTTAAAACAAGTGATGTTCAATGTCCAGTAAAAGTTCAAATGGTGTTCCATATGACAAAATTAATATGTTTCCATTTGGCAGGTGTAGTTTCCATCACACCTCCACCTCTCGCTGATAAAATGTGACATTAAGGGGAGCACTTCAATATAAATTAGAAGGAAGAGAAAGTACAGGAAAGCACACATACATTTCTCTCATTCATTCAGAAATTTTAAAATGTTTTCAGTCTGTCTTTCCTTGTAGCAGTGCTGCTTTAAACTGCCCCTTTTTCCTTGAGGTGGGTCTGAGATAGTTATGGGTTTAAAGTTTCTTCATTAATCAGCCTGCAATACATTGGGAATGGGCATCCCAATAAGCATGTGATTTTTGGGGAGGTTTGAGGTTTGCACATTTCCATGACTGTGTAGGGTGCCTTTGTTCCTGTTGAGGTCTGCAGGGAGAGGTTTGGATTTAATTATCCCTGGTTTGGAGCTCTGATCTCTCTTTCAGTGCTCTGATGAGTCATGTAAGTGCTTTTCATTTTAGGACATTGTTGGTTCCCTTTTCTTCTGACTGTGGGGGTAGATTCTTTGCTAATCTTCCCTTTGTCCTCTGGGACACTCCTGCTTACAGGTGTTTGCCCAATTCCACTGTACTCCCCTGAGGCACTTTGACTTGGTGAGGCATCACCCTCACGGTTTCTTTGCCCTCTTGAGGACTTTCCTTGTCCCTGTAGGTTTCTGTAAATGCTGTTAGAACCCTGGTGGGGTGCTCCTGGTGTCTACATTTACATAGGAGGATGTGGGGTCTAATTTTTCCAACATTTCGGGGTTGGCTGACTGGCTGACCAGACAGTAGGGCTTTTCGTTTGGGAATCTTCCCGGACGTCCTTTAACCTGTCCTCTTTGTCCCTTTTTCCCCTGTCCTCTCTAACCTTTTGCCAGCCCTGTGCCTGTCTGTCCCCTTTTGTTCTCAGCAGGAGTCCATTAAAATTCACCAGCCCGCTGTTGGAGGACTTCCCAAAAGCCAATACAGTAATTAGGGGTGCAGATGTCACTGTAGGTTGGGGTTTCTCCTCAACCTGGCACATGTGGCAACTCCTACAGTACTCCACCACATCTTTGTGGAGTATTGGCCAGTCAAATTGCTGTCTTATGCAGGCTTTGGTTTTTCATATACCGACATGCACAGCCACTGTAATCTCATGGGCCATTCTTAATATTTCCTTCCGGTACCTCTGCGGCACCACTAACTGGTGAACCACTGTCCACTCTTTGTCCTCAGGTCTGTAGGAGAACTCAACTTCCTCATCAATAACTCATTCTTTAAATAGTAGCAATCAGGGACTCCCTCTGCTTCAATTTCAGTCTAGGCAGACAGCGTTAACTTTCGCAGGACTGGGTCGGCTCGCTGAGCCTCAGCTCGGGAAGATCCATTTAATCCATTCCCTGGGTCCTCTAACTTTCCGAAGAAAGTTTCAGACAGACAGACCTCATGGTCATCTGTCTGCAGTGCCAATTCAGTCTCCTCTGGGGGAGCTGGTTTGGTCATGGCCCGATTCACTACACATTCAGGGAAACTGCAGGGGACTGTCTCCTGCCACTGCCCTGACTCTCTGACCTCCTTTGGTCTCACTTTCACCACTGGGGATGTTACCACCTTCACCCCCGCCAGATCATTACCTAGGAGCAGGTTAACCCTGTCCACAGGCAAACTAGGGACAATCCCTATGGTCACTGGTCCGGAAACTAGGTCGCACTCCAAGTGCACCCGGTGGAAAGGTACGGGCGTACACTGCCATCCAATACCCATTCACCACTATTCTGGTATTTACTGCACCCTCTGGGGGAAAGGTCAGGCGTTTTCCTAGCAAAAAGGATCTCGTGGCCCCTGTATCCCTGAGAGTTACTATCGGCTTGCTTGCCCCACTTGAGGAGTATGGGGTTACTCTCCCGTTAGACACAAAATCCTGATGACCTTCAGGGATCCTATTAAATTTTCCTGCACCCACAGCAGTATCTTTTCTGGGTCTTATGCTGCTGCAGTTAAAGCCACAGCCTGCTCAGCTGTGCTTTCCATCAGAGTCCCTTCACCTTCACTGAGCGAGTGTGCCCTGATTAACCCTACAGGCTTTCCTCGTAGTTTCCAGTAGTCAGCTCTTAGATGGCCTGCCTTATTACAATGGAAGCAGCCAGGTCTCTGGGTCTCACTCCTACTTACTATCATGATGAATTTTGGCAGAAGGAATAGCGAGAGGCAATATATACTTATTGACACAGTTCTAAAGAGTGTGCAGAAACAGAGGGACCTGGGCCTGCAGGAGCATCGATCTTTGAAGGTGGCAATATTTAGAGTGTGGTTCATAAAGCAAATGAGATCTTGGGCTTCATAAATAGAGACATTGAGTGAAAAAGCAGGGAAGTTATGCTGAACCTTTATAAAGCTCTGGTTAGACTCCAATTGGAGTATTGTATTCAGTTCTGGTCACCACACTTTAGGAAGAATGGGAGCGCTCTGGAGAGGTTGCAGAGGAGATTCACCAGAATGATTCCAGGGATGGGGGAATTTTAGTTACAAAGTTAGGATGGAAAAACTGGGGTTGTTCTCCTCAAAAAAAAAGATTGAGGGGAGATTTAATAGAAATGTACAAGACTAGGACAGGCTTAGATAAGTTAGACAAAGGGAAACTGTTCCAATTAGCTAATGGTACAAGGACTAGGGGACACAGATTGAAGGTTTTGGGTAAGAAGTGCAGGGGGAATATGAAGAAGAATTTTTTTACGCCATGGGTGGTAATGACCTTGAACTTGCTGCCCACAAGGATAGTGGAAGCAGAGACAATCAATGACTTCAAAATGAAATTGGATGACCACTTGAAGGAAATAGACTTGCAGAGCTATGGGGATCAAGCGGGGAGTGGAACTGAGTGAATAGCTCTGTAGAGAGCTGGCATGGTCTTGATGGGCCGAATGGCCTCCTGTATGACTCTATACTTAAACTGTACCCAAACCGTTTCCTCTTTGAAGGCCACCCATTGCTCCAATACATTTCAGCCTGTCAGTGTTTAATTCCCATTTACCCGGGCTAGATCCCTCCTCAATTTGATGAAATTAGCCCTCCTCCAGTTAAGTACTTTTTGATTTTCCTTGCCTGTCCCAAAACTACAATACTATGATCACTATTCCCGAAATGCTCCCTTCGTGTGACATTCTGCACTTGACCCACTTCATTCCCCAGGACAAGATCCAGCAATGCCTTCTTCCTCATTGGGCAGGTAACATACTGAACCAGAAAATTCTCCTGAACAGTAGTCCCTCCCCCTCTCTGCCCTTAACACCATCACTGCTGCATTCAATATTGGGGTAAAGTCACCCATTATCACCACTCTATAGTTGAAATAACTCTCAGTAATGTCCTTGCAACTCTGCTCCTCTATCTTCTTCCCACTATTTGATCGCCTATAAAATACACCAAGTAATAATATTGTTCTTCTATTGTTTCTCAACTACAACCAAATAGATTGTCTTTGACACCGTAATGATATTCTCTATTTCTCACACTGTAATATTTTCCTTATTCAAAATGGCTACACCTCCTTTTTTCCTTCCCTATCTTCCCTGAATGCCTTGTACCAGGAACATGAAGCATCCAGTCCTCCCCTTTGTTGAGCCAGCTCTCCGTTATCATCATGACATCATCGTCCCATGTGGCTATTTGCACCTGCAGCTTGTCAACCTGACAAACACTCTTCGTGCATTTACACACATGCATTCCAATCCTAACTTAGACCTCTTTTTATTTTTTATTTTCTATGGTTCCACCTAAATCTATTATTTCTAGCTCTCTCTCGCAGTCCTCTGTACACCTTCTTTCTACTTTTTAATACCATTCCCCCCCCACCCCCCTGCCCCCTTCTGCAGACTTAGTTTAAACTCTCCCCCTCACCACTAGTTAACCTGCTCATGAGAATATTGGTCCCGGCTCTGTTCAGGCACAACCCGTCCCTTCTGGCACAGATCTGGTCCCAGTGTTCCAGGATTGTGAAGCCTGCACTATGTCTCTAGCCTGCTAGCCTGCCATATCTTCCTACATATCTTCCTATTTGTATTCTCATTAGCCCATGGCACTGGGAGTAATCCAGAGATCACTGCCTTTGAGGTCTTTGTTTGTAACTTCTTCCCTACTTCCTTAAACACTGGTTGCAGGACCTCAACCTTCTTCCTCCCTATTGGCAAATGATTTAGCGTATTGTGTTTCTTCTAACATCCAGCTGAAACATTTCACCAACTAAGTGCTCTGTGGGTGGGGGTGGGGAGGTTGGGGTGGGGTTGTAAAAGTAGAAAGAAGGTGCACAGATGACTGGGAGATACAGAGCTAGAAATAATACAGAGCTAGGTGGAATCATAGGAAATAAAACATAGAAACATAGAAAATAGAAAATAGGAGCAGGAGTAGGCCATTTGGCCCTTCGAGCCTGCTCCGCCATTCATTATGATCATGGCTGATCATCCAACTGTTCCGGCATTCACCCCGTACCCTTTGATCCCTTTAGACTCAAGAGCTATATCTAGGTCCTTTTTGAAAACTTACAATGTTTTGGCCTCAACTGCTTTCTGTGGTAGCGAATTCCACAGGCTCACCACTCTCTGGGTGAAGACATTTCTCCTCATCTCAGTCCTGAAAGGTTGTTCCCGTATCCTTAGACTATGACCCATGGTTCTGGACTCCCCCACCATCGGGAACATCCTTCCTGCATCTACCCTGTAAAGTCCTGTTAGAACTTTATAGGTTTCGATGAGATCCCCCCTCACTCTTCTGAACTCCAGCGAATATAATCCTAACCGACTCAATCTCTCCTCATATGTCAGTCCCACCATCCCAGGAATCAGTCTGGTAAACCTTCGCTGCACTCCCTCTATAGCAAGAACATCCTTCCTCAGAGAAGGAGACCAAAACTGCACACAATATTCCAGGTGTGGCCTCACCAAGGCCCTGTATAATTGCAGCAAGACATCCCTGCTTCTGTACTCGAATCCTCTCACTGTGAAGGCCAACATACCATTTGCCTTTTTTAACCGCCTGTTTCACCTGCTTGCTTACCTTCAGCGACTGGTGTACGAGAACACCCAGGTCTCGCTGTATATTCCCCTCTCTCAGTTTATAGCCATTCAGATAATAATCTGCCTTCCTGTTTTTGCTACCAAATGGATAACCTCACATTTATGCATATTATACTGCATCTGCCATGCATTAGCCAACTCACTCAACTTGTCCAAATCACCCTGAAGCCTCCCTGCATTCTTCTCACAACTGACCCTCCCACCCAGTTTTGTGTTATCGGCAAATTTGGAGATATTACATTTAGTTCCCTCATCTAAATCGTTAATATATATTGTGAATAGCTGGGGTCCTAGCACCGATCCCTGCGGTACCCCCCTAGTCACTGCCTGCCATTCGGAAAAAGACCCATTTATCCCTACTCTTTGTTTCCTGTCTGCCAACCAATTTTCTATCCATCGCAATACACTACCCCCAATCCCATGCGCTTTAATTTTATATTCTAATCACTTATGTGGGACTTTGTCGAAAGCCTTCTGAAAGTCCAAATAAACCACATCCAATGGCTCCCTCTCATCAACTCTACCAGTTACATCCTCGAAGCATTCTAGTAGATTTGTCAAGCATGATTTCCCTTTCCGAAATCGATGCTGACTCTGCTCGATTCTACCACTGTTCTCCAAGTGTTCTGCTATAAAATCTTTGATAATAAACTCGAGAATTTTCCACACTACCGACGTCAGGCTGACTGGTCTATAATTCCCTGCTTTCTCTCTACCTCCCTTGTTAAATAGTGGCTAAAATAATAAATAATAAACATTCGCTACCCTCTAATCTGTAGGAACAGTTCCAGAGTCTATAGAATCTTGGAAGATGACCACCAATGCATCACTATTTCTAGGGCCACTTCCTTAAGTACTCTGGGATGCATACCATCAGGCCCTGGAGATTTATCAGCCTTTAACCCCAGTAAATTTCCCCAGCACAATTTCTCTAATAATACTGATTTCTTTCAGTTCCTCTCTCTCACGAAGCCCTGTGTTCCCCAATATTTGGGGCAGCCGCCCCCGACAAGCACATGGTGGGGACAGCCAAGGCCATGACCTTCATGGCAGCACCCGTTGAAGGAGTAGGTGCTGGTACCATTTTTAAAAGGCTGCCAGCCCTGCAAACAGTACATTGTAATGCAGAGTTCACCCCTTCCCCCTCCACCCATCAGAGTGCAGAGTTCACCCCTTCCCCCTCCACCCATCAGAGTGCAGAGTTCACCCCTCCCCCTCCACCCATCAGAATGTAGAGTTCACCCCTTCCCCCCAACCCATCAGAGTGCAGAGTTCACCCCTTCCCCATCAACCCATCAGAGTGCAGAGTTCACCCCTTCCCCCTCCACCCATCAGAGTGCAGAGTTCACCCCTTCCCCATCAACCCATCAGAGTGCAGAGTTCACCCCTTCACCCCCAACCCATCAGAATGCACAGTTCACCCCGTCCCCGCAACCCATCAGAATGCAGAGTTCACCCCTTCCCCCCAACCCATCAGAATGCAGAGTTCACCCCTTCCCCCCAACCCATCAGAATGCACAGTTCACCCCTTCACCCACAACCCATCAGATTGCAGAGATCACCACTTCCCCCCAACCCATCAGATTGTAGCGTTCACCCCTTCACCACCAACCCATCAGATTGCAGAGTTCACCCCTTTCCCCCAACCCATCAGAGTGCAGAGTTCACCCCTTCTCCCCCAACCCATCAGAATGCAGAGTTCACCACTTTCCCCCACCCAACAGAGTGCAGAGTTCACCCCTTCCCCCTCAACCTATCAGAATGCAGAGTTCACCCCTTTCCCCAACCCAACAGAGTGCAGAATTCACCCCTTCTCCCCCAACCCATCAGAGTGCAGAATTCACCCCTTCACCACCAACCCATCAGAATGCAGAGTTCATCCCTTTCCCCCAACCAACAGATTGTGCAGTTCACCACTTCATCACCAACCCATCAGAATGTAGAGTTCACCCCTTCCCCCCAACCCATTAGATTGTAGAGTTCACCCCTTCATCACCAACCCATCAGAATGTAGAGTTCACCCCTTCCCCCCACCCATCAGAATGAGGAGTTCACCCCTTCCCCCTAATCCATCAGAGTGCAGAGTTCACCCCTTCCCCCTCCACCCATCAGAGTGCAGAGTTCACCTCTTCACCCCTAACCCATCAGAATGTAGAGTTCACCCCTTCCCCCGAACCCATCAGAGTGTAGAGTTCACCCCTTCCCCATCAACCCATCAGAGTGCAGAGTTTACCCCTTCCCCCTCCACCCATCAGAGTGCAGAGTTCACCCCTTCCCCCTCCACCCATAAGACTGCAGAGTTCACCCCTACCGCCTCCACCCATCGGAGTGCAGAGTTCACCCCTTCACCCCCAACCCATCAGAATGCAGAGTTCACCCCTTCCCTGCAACCCATCAGAATGCAGAGTTCACCCCTTCCCCCCAACCCATCAGAATGCAGAGTTCACCCCTTCCCCCTCCAACCATCAGAGTGCAGAGTTCACCCCTTCCCCCTCCACCCATAAGAATGCAGAGTTCACCCCTACCGCCTCCACCCATCAGAGGGCAGAGTTCACCCCTTCACCCCCAACCCATCAGAATGCAGAGTTCACCCCTTCCCCCCAACCCATCAGAATGCACAGTTCACCCCTTCCCCCCAACCCATCAGAATGCACAGTTCACCCCTTCCCCCACAACCCATCAGAATGTAGAGTTCAACCCTTCACCCCTTCACCCCCAAGCCATCAGATTGTAGAGTTCAGCCCTTCACCCACAACCCATCAGATTGCAGAGTTCACCCCTTTCCCCCAACCCATCAGTGCAGAGTTCACCCCTTCTCCCCCAACCCATCAGAATGCAGAGTTCACCCCTATCCCCCAACCCATCAGAATGCAGAGTTCACCCCGTTACCCAACCCATCAGAATGCAGCGTTCACCACTTTCACCCACCCAACAGAGTGCAGAGTTCACCCCTTCCCCCTCAACCTATCAGAATGCAGAGTTCACCCCTTTCCCCAACCCAACAGAGTGCAGAATTCACCCCTTCACCACCAACCCATCAGAATGCAGAGTTCACCCCTTTCCCCCAACCAACAGATTGTACAGTTCACCACTTCATCACCAACCCATCAGAATGTAGAGTTCACCCCTTCCCCCCAACCCATTAGAATGCAGAGTTCACCCCTTCACCCTCAACCCATCAGATTGTAGAGTTCACCCCTTCACCACCAACCCATCAGAATGTAGAGTTCACCCCTTCCCCCAGCCCATCAGAATGAAGAGTTCACCCCTTCCCCCTAATCCATCAGAGTGCAGAGTTCACCCCTTCACCTCCAACCTATCAGAATGTGGAGTTCACCCCTTCCCCCCAACGCATCAGAATGCAGAGTTCACCCCTTCCCCCCAACCCATCAGAATGCAGAATTCACCCCTTCCCCGCAACCGATCAGAATGCAGAGTTCACCCCTTCCCCCCAACCCATCAGAATGCAACGTTCAACTCTTCCCCCTCAACCCATCAGAATGCAGAGTTCACCCCTTCCCCCCAACCCATCAGATTGTATAATTCACCCCTTCACCCCAACCCATCAGATTGCAGAGTTCACCCCTATCCCCCAACCCATCAGAATGCAGAGTTCACCCCGTTACCCAACCCATCAGAATGCAGCGTTCACCACTTTCACCCACCCAACAGAGTGCAGAGTTCACCCCTTCCCCCTCAACCTATCAGAATGCAGAGTTCACCCCTTTCCCCAACCCAACAGAGTGCAGAATTCACCCCTTCACCACCAACCCATCAGAATGCAGAGTTCACCCCTTTCCCCCAACCAACAGATTGTACAGTTCACCACTTCATCACCAACCCATCAGAATGTAGAGTTCACCCCTTCCCCCCAACACATTAGAATGCAGAGTTCACCCCTTCACCCCCAACCCATCAGATTGCAGAGTTCACCCCTTCACCACCAACCCATCAGAATGTAGAGTTCACCCCTTCCCCCCAGCCCATCAGAATGAGGAGTTCACCCCTTCCCCCTAATCCATCAGAGTGCAGAGTTCACCCCTTCACCTCCAACCTATCAGAATGTGGAGTTCACCCCTTCCCCCCAACGCATCAGAATGCAGAGTTCACCCCTTCCCCCCAACCCATCAGAATGCAGAATTCACCCCTTCCCCGCAACCGATCAGAATGCAGAGTTCACCCCTTCCCCCCAACCCATCAGAATGCAACGTTCAACTCTTCCCCCCCAACCCATCAGAATGCAGAGTTCACCCCTTCCCCCCAACCCATCAGATTGTAAAATTCACCCCTTCACCCCCAACCCATCAGATTGCAGAGTTCACCCCTTCCCCCCAACCCATCAGAATGCAGAGTTCACCCCTTCCCCCCAACCCATCAGATTGTAGAGTTCACCCCTTCCACCCAAACCATCAGAATGTAGAGTTCACCCCTTCACCCCCAACCCATCAGATTGCAGTGTTCACCCCTTCCACCCAAACCATCAGAATGTAGAGTTCACCCCTTCACCACCAACCCATCAGAATGCAGAGTTCATCCCTTTCCCCCAACCAACAGATTGTACAGTTCACCACTTCATCACCAACCCATCACAATGTAGAGTTCACCCCTTCCCCCCAACCCATTAGATTGTAGAGTTCACCCCTTCACCACCAACCCATCAGAATGTAGAGTTCACCTCTTCCCCCCAACCCATCAGAATGAGGAGTTCACCCCTTCCCCCTAATCCATCAGAGTGCAGAGTTCCCCCCTTCCCCCAACCCATCAGAATGCAGAGTTCACCCCTTCCCCCAACCCATCAGAGTGCAGAGTTCACCCCTTCCCCCCAACCCATTAGATTGTAGAGTTCACCCCTTCACCACCAACCCATCAGAATGTAGAGTTCACCCCTTCCCCCCAACCCATCAGAATGAGGAGTTCACCCCTTCCCCCTAATCCATCAGAGTGCAGAGTTCCCCCCTTCCCCCAACCAATCAGATTGCAGAGTTTACCCCTTACCCCCCAACCCATCAGATTGTGGAGTTCACCCATTCACCCCCAACCCTTCAGAATGCAGAGTTCACCCCTTCACCCCCAACCCATCAGAATGTAGAGTTCACCCCTTCACCCCCAACCCATCAGATTGCAGAGTTCACCCCTTCCCCCCAAACCATCAGAATGTAGAGTTCACCCCTTCACCCCCAACCCATCAGATTGCAGAGTTCACCACTTCCACCCAAACCATCAGAATGTAGAGTTCACCCCTTCACCCCCAACCCATCAGATTGCAGAGTTCACCCCTTCCACCCAAACCATCAGAATGTAGAGTTCACCCCTTCACCCCCAACCCAACAGATTGCAGAGTTCTCCCCTTCCCCCAACGCATCAGAATGCAGAGTTCACCCCTTCCCCCTCAACCCATCAGAATGCAGAGTTCACCCCTTCACCTCCAACCTATCAGAATGTAGAGTTCACCCCTTCCCCCCAACCCATCAGAATGCAGAGTTTACCCCTTCCCCGCAACCGATCAGAATGCAGAGTTCAACCCTTCCCCCCAACCCATCTGAATGCAACGTTCACCCCTTCCCCCCAATCCATCAGAGTGCAGAGTTCACCCCTTCCCCCCAACCCATCAGATTGTATAATTCACCCCTTCACACCCAACCCATCAGATTGCAGAGTTCACCCCTTCCCCCCAACCCATCAGAATGCAGAATTCACCCCTTCCCCCCAACCCATCAGATTGTAGACTTCACCCCTTCACCCCCAGCCTATCAGATTGCAGAGTTTACCCCTTACCCCCCAACCCTTCAGATTGCAGAGTACACCCCTTCCCCCCAACCCATCAGAATGCAGAATTCACCACTTCTCCCCCAACCCATCAGATTTCAGTGTTCACCACTTCCCCCTCAACCCATCAGAATGCAGAGTTCACCCCTTTCCCCCACCCAACAGAGTGCAGAGTTCACCCCTTTCCCCCCAACCCATCAGTGTGCAGAATTCACCCATTGCCCAATCCAACAGAGTGCAGAGTTCACTCCTTCCCCCCCAAACCATCAGAGTGCAGAATTCACCCTTTCTCCCCCAACCCAACAGAATGCAGAGTTCAACCCTTCCCCCCCAACCCAAAAGAGTGCAGAATTCACCCCTTCTCCCCCAACCTATCAGAATGCAGAGTTGACCCCTTCCCCCAACCCATCAGAGTGCAGAATTCACCCCTTCTCCCCCAACCCATCAGAATGCAGAGTTCACCCCTTCACCCCCAACCCATCAGATTGTTGAGCTCACCCCTTCACCACCAACCCATCAGAATGTAGAGTTCACCCCTTCCCCCCAACCCATCAGAATGTAGAGTCCACCCCTTCCCCCCAATCCATCAGAGTGCAGAGTTCACCCCTTCCCCCCAACCCATGAGATTGTAGACTTCACCCCTTCACCCCCAACCTATCAGATTGCAGAGTTTACCCCTTACCCCCCAACCCATCAGATTGTGGAGTTCACCCATTCACCCCCAACCCTTCAGAATGCAGAGTTCACCCCTTCACCCCCAACCCATCAGAATGTAGAGTTCACCCCTTCACCCCCAACCCATCAGATTGCAGAGTTCACTCCTTCCCCCCAAACCATCAGAATGCAGAGTTCACCCCTTCACCCCCAACCCATCAGATTGCAGAGTTCACCCCTTCCACCCAAAGCATCAGAATGTAGAGGTCACCCCTTCACCCCCAACCCATCAGATTGCAGTGTTCACCCCTTCCACCCAAACCATCAGAATGTAGAGTTCACCCCTTCTCCACCAACCCATCAGAATGCAGAGTTCATCCCTTTCCCCCAACCAACAGATTGTACAGTTCACCACTTCATCACCAACCCATCAGAATGTAGAGTTCACCCCTTCCCCCCAACCCATTAGATTGTAGAGTTCACCCCTTCACCACCAACCCATCAGAATGCAGAGTTCACCCCTTCACCCCCAACCCATCAGATTGTTGAGCTCACCCCTTCACCACCAACCCATCAGAATGTAGAGTCCACCCCTTCCCCCCAATCCATCAGTTTGCAGAGTTCACCCCTTCCCCCCAAGCCCATCAGAATGAAGAGTTCACCCCTTCCCCCCAAACCATCAGAATGCATAGTTCACCCCTTCCCCCCAAGCCCATCAGAAGATAGAGTTCACCCCTTCCCCCCAACCCGTCAGAAGATAGAGTTCACCCCTTCCCCCCAACCCGTCAGAATGCAGAGTTCACCCCTTCCTCCCAAGCCATCAGAATGCAGAATTCACCACTTCTCCCCCAACCCATCAGATTGCAGAGTTCACCCCTTCCCCCTCAACCCATCAGAATGCAGAGTCCACCCCTTTCCCCCACCCAACAGAGTGCAGAATTCACCACTTCTCCCCCAACCTATCAGAATGCAGAGTTCACCCCTTCAGCCCCAACCCATCAGATTGTTCAGCTCACCCCTTCACCACCAACCCATCAGAATGTAGAGTTCACCCCTTCCCCCCAAACCATCAGAATGTAGAGTTCACCACTTCCCCCCAACCCATCAGAGTGCAGAGTTCACCCCTTCCCCCCAACCGATCATAATGCAGAGTTCTCCCCTTCCCCCCAACCCATCAGAATGCAAAGTTCACCTCTTCCCCCCCAAGACATCAGAATGCAGAGTTCACCCCTTCACCCCCAACCCATCAGAATGCAGAGTTCACCCCTTCCCCCCAACCCATCAGAATGCAGAGTTCACCCCTTCCCCCCAACCCATCAGAATGCAGAGTTCACCCCTTCCCCGCAACCGATCAGAATGCAGTGTTCAACTCTTCCCCCCAACCCATCAGAATGCAACGTTCACCTCTTCCCCCACAACCCATCAGAATGCAGAGTTCACCCCTTCCCCCCAACCCATCAGATTGTAGAATTCACCCCTTCACCCCCAACCCATCAGATTGTAGAGTTCACCCCTTCCCCCCAACCCATCAGAATGCAGAGTTCACCCCTTCCCCCCAACCCATCAGATTGTAGACTTCACCCCTTCACCCCCAACCTATCAGATTGCAGAGTTTACCCCTTACCCCCCAACCCATCAGATTGTGGAGTTCACCCATTCACCCCCAACCCTTCAGAATGCAGAGTTCACCCCTTCCCCCCAACCCATCAGATTGTAGACTTCACCCCTTCACCCGAACCTATCAGATTGCAGAGTTTACCCCTTACTCCCCAACCCATCAGATTGTGGAGTTCACCCATTCACCCCCACCCCTTCAGAATGCAGAGTTCACACCTTCACCTCCAACCCATCAGAATGTAGAGTTCACCCCTTCACCCCCAACCCATCAGAATGCAGAGTTCACCCCTTCCCCCCAACCCATCAGATTGTAGACTTCACCCCTTCACCCCCAACCTATCAGATTGCAGAGTTTACCCCTTAACCCCCAACCCATCAGATTGTGGAGTTCACCCATTCACCCCCAACCCTTCAGAATGCAGAGTTCACCCCTTCACCCCAACCCATCAGAATGTAGAGTTCACCCCTTCACCCCCAACCCATCAGATTGCAGAGTTCACCCCTTCCCCCCAAACCATCAGAATGTAGAGTTCACACCTTCACCCCCAACCCATCAGATTGCAGAGTTCACCCCTTCACCCCCAACCCATCAGAATGTAGAGTTCACCCCTTCACCCCCAACCCATCAGATTGCAGAGTTCACCCCTTCCCCCCAAACCATCAGAATGTAGAGTTCACCCCTTCACCCCCAACCCATCAGATTGCAGAGTTCACCCCTTCCACCCAAACCATCAGAATGTAGAGTTCACCCCTTCACCCCCAACCCATCAGATTGCAGTGTTCACCCCTTCCACCCAAACCATCAGAATGTAGAGTTCACCCCTTCACCACCAACCCATCAGAATGTAGAGTTCACCCCTTCACCCCCAACCCATCAGATTGCAGTGTTCACCCCTTCCACCAAAACCATCAGAATGTAGAGTTCACCCCTTCACCACCAACCCATCAGAATGTAGAGTTCACCCCTTCCCCCCAAACCATCAGAATGTAGAGTTCACCCCTACCGCCTCCACCCATCAGAGTGCAGAGTTCATCCCTTCACCCCCAACCCATCAGAATGCAGAGTTCACCCCTTCCCTGCAACCCATCAGAATGCAGAGTTCACCCCTTCCCCCCAACCCATCAGAATGCAGAGTTCACCCCTTCCCCCCAACCCATCAGAATGCACAGTTCACCCCTTCCCCCACAACCCATCAGAATGTAGAGTTCAACCCTTCACCCCTTCACCCCCAAGCCATCAGATTGTAGAGTTCAGCCCTTCACCCACAACCCATCAGATTGCAGAGTTCACCCCTTTCCCCCAACCCATCAGTGCAGAGTTCACCCCTTCTCCCCCAACCCATCAGAATGCAGAGTTCACCCCTATCCCCCAACCCAACAGAATGCAGAGTTCACCCCGTTACCCAACCCATCAGAACGCAGCGTTCACCACTTTCACCCACCCAACAGAGTGCAGAGTTCACCCCTTCCCCCTTAACCTATCAGAATGCAGAGTTCACCCCTTTCCCCAACCCAACAGAGTGCAGAATTCACCCCTTCACCACCAACCCATCAGAATGCAGAGTTCACCCCTTTCCCCCAACCAACAGATTGTACAGTTCACCACTTCATCACCAACCCATCAGAATGTAGAGTTCACCCCTTCCCCCCAACCCATTAGAATGCAGAGTTCACCCCTTCACCCCCAACCCATCAGATTGTAGAGTTCACCCCTTCACCACCAACCCATCAGAATGTAGAGTTCACCCCTTCCCCCCAACCCATCAGAATGAGGAGTTCACCCCTTCCCCCGAATCCATCAGAGTGCAGAGTTCACCCCTTCACCTCCAACCTATCAGAATGTGGAGTTCGCCCCTTCCCCCCCAACGCATCAGAATGCAGAGTTCACCCCTTCCCCCCAACCCATCAGAATGCAGAATTCACCCCTTCCCCGCAACCGATCATAATGCAGAGTTCACCCCTTCCCCCCAACCCATCAGAATGCAACGTTCAACTCTTCCCCCCCAACCCATCAGAATGCAGAGTTCACCCCTTCCCCCCAAACCATCAGAATGTAGAGTTCACCCCTTCACCCCCAACCCATCAGATTGCAGAGTTCACCCCTTCCACCCAAACCATCAGAATGTAGAGTTCACCCCTTCACCCCCAACCCATCAGATTGCAGTGTTCACCCCTTCCACCCAAACCATCAGAATGTAGAGTTCACCCCTTCACCACCAACCCATCAGAATGTAGAGTTCACCCCTTCACCCCCAACCCATCAGATTGCAGTGTTCACCCCTTCCACCCAAACCATCAGAATGTAGAGTTCACCCCTTCACCACCAACCCATCAGAATGTAGAGTTCACCCCTTCCCTCCAAACCATCAAAATGTAGAGTTCACCCCTACCGCCTCCACCCATCAGAGTGCAGAGTTCATCCCTTCACCCCCAAGCCATCAGAATGCAGAGTTCACCCCTTCCCTGCAACCCATCAGAATACAGAGTTCACCCCTTCCCCCCAACCCATCAGAATGCAGAGTTCACCCCTTCCCCCCAACCCATCAGAATGCACAGTTCACCCCTTCCCCCACAACCCATCAGAATGTAGAGTTCAACCCTTCACCCCTTCACCCCCAAGCCATCAGATTGTAGAGTTCAGCCCTTCACCCACAACCCATCAGATTGCAGAGTTCACCCCTTTCCCCCAACCCATCAGTGCAGAGTTCACCCCTTCTCCCCCAACCCATCAGAATGCAGAGTTCACCCCTATCCCCCAACCCAACAGAATGCAGAGTTCACCCCGTTACCCAACCCATCAGAACGCAGCGTTCACCACTTTCACCCACCCAACAGAGTGCAGAGTTCACCCCTTCCCCCTTAACCTATCAGAATGCAGAGTTCACCCCTTTCCCCAACCCAACAGAGTGCAGAATTCACCCCTTCACCACCAACCCATCAGAATGCAGAGTTCACCCCTTTCCCCCAACCAACAGATTGTACAGTTCACCCCTTCACCACCAACCCATCAGAATGTAGAGTTCACCCCTTCACCCCCAACCCATCAGATTGCAGTGTTCACCCCTTCCACCCAAACCATCAGAATGTAGAGTTCACCCCTTCACCACCAACCCATCAGAATGTAGAGTTCACCCCTTCCCCCCAAACCATCAAAATGTAGAGTTCACCCCTACCGCCTCCACCCATCAGAGTGCAGAGTTCATCCCTTCACCCCCAAGCCATCAGAATGCAGAGTTCACCCCTTCCCTGCAACCCATCAGAATACAGAGTTCACCCCTTCCCCCCAACCCATCAGAATGCAGAGTTCACCCCTTCCCCCCAACCCATCAGAATGCACAGTTCACCCCTTCCCCCACAACCCATCAGAATGTAGAGTTCAACCCTTCACCCCTTCACCCCCAAGCCATCAGATTGTAGAGTTCAGCCCTTCACCCACAACCCATCAGATTGCAGAGTTCACCCCTTTCCCCCAACCCATCAGTGCAGAGTTCACCCCTTCTCCCCCAACCCATCAGAATGCAGAGTTCACCCCTATCCCCCAACCCAACAGAATGCAGAGTTCACCCCGTTACCCAACCCATCAGAACGCAGCGTTCACCACTTTCACCCACCCAACAGAGTGCAGAGTTCACCCCTTCCCCCTTAACCTATCAGAATGCAGAGTTCACCCCTTTCCCCAACCCAACAGAGTGCAGAATTCACCCCTTCACCACCAACCCATCAGAATGCAGAGTTCACCCCTTTCCCCCAACCAACAGATTGTACAGTTCACCACTTCATCACCAACCCATCAGAATGTAGAGTTCACCCCTTCCCCCCAACCCATTAGAATGCAGAGTTCACCCCTTCACCCCCAACCCATCAGATTGTAGAGTTCACCCCTTCACACCAACCCATCAGAATGTAGAGTTCACCCCTTCCCCCCAACCCATCAGAATGAGGAGTTCACCCCTTCCCCCTAATCCATCAGAGTGCAGAGTTCACCCCTTCACCTCCAACCTATCAGAATGTGGAGTTCACCCCTTCCCCCCAACGCATCAAAATGCAGAGTTCACCCCTTCCCCCCAACCCATCAGAATGCAGAATTCACCCCTTCCCCGCAACCGATCAGAATGCAGAGTTCACCCCTTCCCCCCAACCCATCAGAATGCAACGTTCAACTCTTCCCCCCCAACCCATCAGAATGCAGAGTTCACCCCTTCCCCCCAACCCATCAGATTGAATAATTCACCCCTTCACCCCCAACCCATCAGATTGCAGAGTTCACCCCTTCCCCCCAACCCATCAGAATGCAGAGTTCACCCCTTCCCCCCAACCCATCAGATTGTAGACTTCACCCCTTCACCCCCAACCTATCAGATTGCAGAGTTTACCCCTTACCCCCCAACCCATCAGATTGTGGAGTTCACCCATTCACCCCCAACCCATCAGAATGTAGAGTTCACCCCTTCCACCCAAACCATCAGAATGTAGAGTTCACCCCTTCACCCCCAACCCATCAGATTGCAGTGTTCACCCCTTCCACCCAAACCATCAGAATGTAGAGTTCACCCCTTCACCACCAACCCATCAGAATGCAGAGTTCATCCCTTTCCCCCAACCAACAGATTGTACAGTTCACCACTTCATCACCAACCCATCAGAATGTAGAGTTCACCCCTTCCCCCCAACCCATTAGATTGTAGAGTTCACCCCTTCACCACCAACCCATCAGAATGTAGAGTTCACCCGTTCCCCCCAACCCATCAGAATGAGGAGTTCACCCCTTCCCCCTAATCCATCAGAGTGCAGAGTTCCCCCCTTCCCCCAACCCATCAGAATGCAGAGTTCACCCCTTCCCCCAACCCATCAGAGTGCAGAGTTCACCCCTTCCCCCCAACCCATTAGATTGTAGAGTTCACCCCTTCACCACCAACCCATCAGAATGTAGAGTTCACCCCTTCCCCCCAACCCATCAGAATGAGGAGTTCACCCCTTCCCCCTAATCCATCAGAGTGCAGAGTTCCCCCCTTCCCCCAACCTATCAGATTGCAGAGTTTACCCCTTACCCCCCAACCCATCAGATTGTGGAGTTCACCCATTCACCCCCAACCCTTCAGAATGCAGAGTTCACCCCTTCACCCCCAACCCATCAGAATGTAGAGTTCACCCCTTGACCCCCAACCCATCGGATTGCAGAGTTCACCCCTTCCCCCCAAACCATCAGAATGTAGAGTTCACCCCTTCACCCCCAACCCATCAGATTGCAGAGTTCACCACTTCCACCCAAACCATCAGAATGTAGAGTTCACCCCTTCACCCCCAACCCATCAGATTGTTGAGCTCACCCCTTCACCACCAACCCATCAGAATGGAGAGTTCACCCCTTCACCCCCAACCCATCAGATTGCAGAGTTCACCCCTTCCCCCAACCCATCAGAATGCAGAGTTCACCCCTTCCCCCTCAACCCATCAGAATGCAGAGTTCACCCCTTCACCTCCAACCTATCAGAATGTAGAGTTCACCCCTTCCCCCCAACCCATCAGAATGCAGAGTTTACCCCTTCCCCGCAACCGATCAGAATGCAGAGTTCAACCCTTCCCCCCAACCCATCTGAATGCAACGTTCATCCCTTCCCCCCAATCCATCAGAGTGCAGAGTTCACCCCTTCCCCCCAACCCATCAGATTGTATAATTCACCCCTTCACCCCCAACCCATCAGATTGCAGAGTTCACCCCTTCCCCCCAACCCTTCAGAATGCAGAGTTCACCCCTTCCCCCCAACCCATCAGATTGTAGACTTCACCCCTTCACCCCCAACCTATCAGATTGCAGAGTTTACCCCTTACCCCCCAACCCATCAGATTGTGGAGTTCACCCATTCACCCCCAACCCTTCAGAATGCAGAGTTCACCCCTTCACCCCTAACCCATCAGAATGTAGAGTTCACCCCTTCACCCCCAACCCATCAGATTGCAGAGTTCACCCCTTGCCCCCACACCATCAGAATGTAGAGTTCACCCCTTCACCCCCAACCCATCAGATTGCAGAGTTCACCCCTTCCCCCCAAACCATCAGAATGTAGAGTTCACCCCTTCACCACCAACCCATCAGAATGCAGAGTTCATCCCTTTCCCCCAACCAACAGATTGTACAGTTCACCACTTCATCACCAACCCATCAGAATGTAGAGTTCACCCCTTCCCCCCAACCCATTAGATTGGAGAGTTCACCCCTTCACCCCCAACCCATCAGAATGTAGAGTTCACCCGTTCCCCCCAACCCATCAGAATGAGGAGTTCACCCCTTCCCCCTAATCCATCAGAGTGCAGAGTTCCCCCCTTCCCCCAACCCATCAGAATGCAGAGTTCACCCCTTCCCCCAACCCATCAGAGTGCAGAGTTCACCCCTTCCCCCCAACCCATTAGATTGTAGAGTTCACCCCTTCACCACCAACTCATCAGAATGTAGAGTTCACCCCTTCCCCCCAACCCATCAGAATGAGGAGTTCACCCCTTCCCCCTAATCCATCAGAGTGCAGAGTTCCCCCCTTCCCCCAACCCATCAGAATGCAGAGTTCACCCCTTCCCCCAACCCATCAGAGTGCAGAGTTCACCCCTTCCCCCCAACCCATTAGATTGTAGAGTTCACCCCTTCACAACCAACTCATCAGAATGTAGAGTTCACCCCTTCCCCCCAACCCATCAGAATGAGGAGTTCACCCCTTCCCCCTAATCCATCAGAGTGCAGAGTTCCCCCCTTCCCCCAACCTATCAGATTGCAGAGTTTACCCCTTACCCCCCAACCCATCAGATTGTGGAGTTCACCCATTCACCCCCAACCCTTCAGAATGCAGAGTTCACTCCTTCACCCCCAACCCATCAGAATGTAGAGTTCACCCCTTCACCCCCAACCCATCAGATTGCAGAGTTCACCCCTTCCCCCCAAACCATCAGAATGTAGAGTTCACCCCTTCACCACCAACCCATCAGAATGTAGAGTTCACCCGTTCCCCCCAACCCATCAGAATGAGGAGTTCACCCCTTCCCCCAAATCCATCAGAGTGCAGAGTTCCCCCCTTCCCCCAACCCATCAGAATGCAGAGTTCACCCCTTCCCCCAACCCATCAGAGTGCAGAGTTCACCCCTTCCCCCCAACCCATTAGATTGTAGAGTTCACCCCTTCACCACCAACCCATCAGAATGTAGAGTTCACCCCTTCCCCCCAACCCATCAGAATGAGGAGTTCACCCCTTCACCCCCAACCCATCAGATTGCAGAGTTCACCCCTTCCACCCAAACCATCAGAATGTAGAGTTCACCCCTTCACCCCCAACCCATCAGATTGCAGAGTTCTCCCCTTCCCACAACCCATCAGAATGCAGAGTTCACCCCTTCCCCCTCAACCCATCAGAATACAGAGTTCACCCCTTCACCTCCAACCTATCAGAATGTAAAGTTCACCCCTTCCCCCCAACCCATCAGAATGCAGAGTTTACCCCTTCCCCGCATCCTATCTGAATGCAACGTTCACCCCTTCCCCCCAATCCATCAGAGTGCAGAGTTCACCCCTTCCCCCCAACCCATCAGATTGTATAATTCACCCCTTCACACCCAACCCATCAGATTGCAGAGTTCACCCCTTCCCCCCAACCCATCAGAATGCAGAATTCACCCCTTCCCCCCAACCCATCAGATTGTAGACTTCACCCCTTCACCCCCAACCTATCAGATTGCAGAGTTTACCCCTTACCCCCCAACCCTTCAGATTGCAGAGTACACCCCTTCCCCCCAACCCATCAGAATGCAGAATTCACCACTTCTCCCCCAACCCATCAGATTTCAGTGTTCACCACTTCCCCCTCAACCCATCAGAATGCAGAGTTCACCCCTTTCCCCCACCCAACAGAGTGCAGAGTTCACCCCTTTCCCCCCAACCCATCAGTGTGCAGAATTCACCCATTGACCAATCCAACAGAGTGCAGAGTTCACCCCTTCCCCCCCAAACCATCAGAGTGCAGAATTCACCCTTTCTCCCCCAACCCAACAGAATGCAGAGTTCAACCCTTCCCCCCAACCCAAAAGAGTGCAGAATTCACCCCTTCTCCCCCAACCCATCAGAATGCAGAGTACACCCCTTCCCCCAAACCATCAGAGTGCAGAATTCACCCCTTCTCCCCCAACCCATCAGAATGCAGAGTTTACCCCTTCACCCCCAACCCATCAGATTGTTGAGCTCACCCCTTCACCACCAACCCATCAGAATGAGGAGTTCACCCCTTCCCCCCAACCCATCAGAATGTAGAGTTCATCCCTTTCCCCCAACCAACAGATTGTACAGTTCACCACTTCATCACCAACCCATCAGAATGTAGACTTCACCCCTTCCCCCCAACCCATTAGATTGTAGAGTTCACCCCTTCACCACCAACCCATCAGAATGCAGAGTTCACCCCTTCACCCCCAACCCATCAGATTGTTGAGCTCACCCCTTCACCACCAACCCATCAGAATGTAGAGTTCACCCCTTCCCCCCAACCCATCAGAATGTAGAGTCCACCCCTTCCCCACAATCCATCAGAGTGCAGAGTTCACCCCTTCCACCCAAGCCCATCAGAAAGAAGAGTTCACCCCTTCCCCCCAAACCATCAGAATGCATAGTTCACCCCTTCCCCCCAAGCCCATCAGAAGATAGAGTTCACCCCTTCCCCCCAACCGTCAGAATGCAGAGTTCACCCCTTCCTCCCAAGCCATCAGAATGCAGAATTCACCACTTCTCCCCCAACCCATCAGATTGCAGAGTTCACCCCTTCCCCCTCAACACATCAGAATGCAGAGTCCACCCCTTTCCCCCACCCAACAGAGTGCAGAATTCACCCCTTCTCCCCCAACCCATCAGAATGCAGAGTTCACCCCTTCACCCCCAACCCATCAGATTGTTCAGCTCACCCCTTCACCACCAACCCATCAGAATGTAGAGTTCACCCCTTCCCCCCAAACCATCAGAATGTCGAGTTCACCCCTTCCCCCCAACCCATCAGAGTGCAGAGTTCACCCCTTCCCCCCAACCGATCATAATGCAGAGTTCTCCCCTTCCCCCCAACCCATCAGAATGCAAAGTTCACCTCTTCCCCCCCAAGACATCAGAATGCAGAGTTCACCCCTTCCCCGCAACCCATCAGAGTGCAGAGTTCACCCCTTCCCCCCAACCGATCAGAATGCAGAGTTCACCCCTTCCCCCCAACCCATCAGAATGCAGAGTTCACCCCTTCCCCCAACCCATCAGAATGCAGAGTTCACCCCTTCCCCCCAACCCATCAGATTGTCGACTTCACCCCTTCACCCCCAACCTATCAGAATGCAGAGTTCACCCCTTACCCCCCAACCCATCAGATTGTGGAGTTCACCCATTCACCCCCAACTCTTCAGATTGCAGAGTTCACCCTTTCCCCCCAAACCATCGGATTTTAGAGTTCTCCCGTTCCCCCCCAACCCATCAGAATGCAGTATTCACCCCTTCCCCCCAACCCATCAGATTGTAGAGTTCACCCCTTCACCCCCAACCCATCAGATTGCAGAGTTCACCCCTTCCCCCCAAACCATCAGAATGCAGAATTCACCCCTTCTCCCCCAACCCATCAGATTTCAGAGTTCACCACTTCCCCCTCAACCGATCAGAATGCAGAGTTCACCCCTTCCCCCCCAACCCATCAGTGTGCAGAATTCACCCCTTTCCCCCAATCCAACAGAGTGCAGAGTTCAGCCCTTCCCCCCCAAACCATCAGAGTGCAGAATTCACCCTTTCTCCCCCAACCCAACAGAATGCAGAGTTCAACCATTGCCCCCCAACCCAACAGAGTGCAGAATTCACCCCTTCTCCCCCAACCCATCAGAATGCACAGTTCACCCCTTCCCCCCAACCCATCAGAGTGCAGAATTCACCCCTTCTCCCCCAACCCATCGGAATGCAGAATTCACCACTTTCCCCCACCCAACAGATTGTAGACTTCACCCCTTCACCACCAACCCATCAGAATGTAGAGTTCACCCCTTCCCCCCAACCCATCAGAATGCAGAGTTCACCCCTTCACCCCCAACCCATCAGATTGTTGAGCTCACCCCTTCACCACAAACCCATCAGAATGTAGAGTTCACCCCTTCCCCCCAACCCATCAGAATGTTGAGTTCACCCCTTCCCCCCAAACCATCAGAGCGTAGAGTTCACCCCTTCCCCCCAACACATCAGAGTGCAGAGTTCATCCCTTCCCCCAACCCATCAAAATGCAGAGTTCATCCCTTCCCCCTCAACCCATCAGAATGCAGAGTTCACCCCTTCACCTCCAACCTATCAGAATGTAGAGTTCACCCCATCCCCCCAACCCATCAGAATGCAGAGATCACCCCTTCCCCCCAACCCATCAGAATGCAACGTTCACCTCTTCCCCCCCAACCCATCAGAATGCAGAGTTCACCCCTTCCCCCCAACCCATCAGATTGTAGAATTCACCCCTTCACCCCCAACCCATCAGATTGCAGAGTTCACTCCTTCCCCCCAACCCATCAGAATGCAGAGTTCACCCCTTCCCCCAACCCATCAGATTGTAGACTTCACCCCTTCACCCCCAACCTATCAAATTGCAGAGTTTACCACTTACCCCCCAACCCATCAGATTGTCGAGTTCACCCATTCACCCCAACCCTTCAGATTGCAGAGTTCACCCCTTCCCCCAAACCATCAGATTTTAGAGTTCACCACTTCCCCCCAACCCATCAGATTGTAGAGTTCACCCCTTCACCCCCAACCCATCAGATTGCAGAGTTCACCCCTTCCCCCCAAACCATCAGAATGCAGAGTTCACCCCTTCCCCCCAAACCATCAGAATGCAGAATTCACCCCTTCTCCCCCAACCCATCTGATTTCTGAGTTCACCACTTCCCCCTCAACCCATCAGAATGCAGAGTTCACCCCTTTCCCCCACCCAACAGAGTGCAGAGTTCAACCCTTCCCCCCCAACCCATCAGTGCGCAGAATTCACCCATTCCCCCAATCCAACAGATTGCAGAGTTCACCCCTTCACCCCCAAACCATCAGAGTGCAGAATTCACCCTTTCTCCCCAAACCCAACAGAATGCAGAGTTCAACCCTTCCCCCCCAACCCAAAAGAGTGCAGAATTCACCCCTTCTCCCCCAACCCATCAGAATGCAGAGTTCACCCCTTCCCCCCAACCCATCAGAGTGCAGAATTCACCCCTTCTCCCCCAACCCATCAGAATGCAGAGTTCACCCCTTCACCCCCAACCCATCAGATTGTTGAGCTCACCCCTTCACCACCAAACCATCAGAATGTAGAGTTCACCCCTTCCCCCCAACCCATCAGAATGTAGAGTCCACCCCTTCCCCCCAATCCATCAGAGTGCAGAGTTCACCCCTTCCCCCCAAGCCCATCAGAATGTAGAGTTCACCCCTTCACCCCCAACCCATCAGAATGCAGAATTCACCCCTTCTCCCCCAACCCATCAGATAGCAGAGCTCACCCCTTCCCCCTCAACCCATCAGAATGCAGAGTCCACCCCTTTCCCCCACCCAACAGAGTGCAGAGTTCACCCCTTCCCCCCCAACCCATCAGTGTGCAGAATTCACCCCTTTCCCCCAATCCAACAGAGTGCAGAGTTCACCCCTTCACCCCCAACCCATCAGATTGTTGAGCTCACCCCTTCACCACCAAACCATCAGAATGTAGAGTTCACCCCTTCCCCCCAACCCATCAGAATGTAGAGTCCACCCCTTCCCCCCAATCCATCAGAGTGCAGAGTTCACCCCTTCCCCCCAAGCCCATCAGAATGTAGAGTTCACCCCTTCACCCCCAACCCATCAGAATGCAGAGTTCACCCCTTTACCTCCAACCTATCAGAATGTAGAGTTCACCCCATCCCCCCAACCCATCAGAATGCAGAGATCACCCCTTCCCCCCAACCCATCAGAATGCAACGTTCACCTCTTCCCCCCCAACCCATCAGAATGCAGAGTTCACCCCTTCCCCCCAACCCATCAGATTGTAGAATTCACCCCTTCACCCCCAACCCATCAGATTGCAGAGTTCACTCCTTCCCCCCAACCCATCAGAATGCAGAGTTCACCCCTTCCCCCAACCCATCAGATTGTAGACTGCACCCCTTCACCCCCAACCTATCAAATTGCAGAGTTTACCACTTACCCCCCAACCCATCAGATTGTCGAGTTCACCCATTCACCCCAACCCTTCAGATTGCAGAGTGCACCCCTTCCCCCCAAACCATCAGATTTTAGAGTTCACCACTTCCCCCCAACCCATCAGATTGTAGAGTTCACCCCTTCACCCCCAACCCATCAGATTGCAGAGTTCACCCCTTCCCCCCAAACCATCAGAATGCAGAGTTCACCCCTTCCCCCCAAACCATCAGAATGCAGAATTCACCCCTTCTCCCCCAACCCATCTGATTTCTGAGTTCACCACTTCCCCCTCAACCCATCAGAATGCAGAGTTCACCCCTTTCCCCCACCCAACAGAGTGCAGAGTTCAACCCTTCCCCCCCAACCCATCAGTGCGCAGAATTCACCCATTCCCCCAATCCAACAGAGTGCAGAGTTCACCCCTTCACCCCCAAACCATCAGAGTGCAGAATTCACCCTTTCTCCCCCAACCCAACAGAATGCAGAGTTCAACCCTTCCCCCCCAACCCAAAAGAGTGCAGAATTCACCCCTTCTCCCCCAACCCATCAGAATGCAGAGTTCACCCCTTCCCCCCAACCCATCAGAGTGCAGAATTCACCCATTCTCCCCCAACCCATCAGAATGCAGAGTTCACCCCTTCACCCCCAACCCATCAGATTGTTGAGCTCACCCCTTCACCACCAAACCATCAGAATGTAGAGTTCACCCCTTCCCCCCAACCCATCAGAATGTAGAGTCCACCCCTTCCCCCCAATCCATCAGAGTGCAGAGTTCACCCCTTCCCCCCAAGCCCATCAGAATGTAGAGTTCACCCCTTCACCCCCAACCCATCAGAATGCAGAATTCACCCCTTCTCCCCCAACCCATCAGATAGCAGAGCTCACCCCTTCCCCCTCAACCCATCAGAATGCAGAGTCCACCCCTTTCCCCCACCCAACAGAGTGCAGAGTTCACCCCTTCCCCCCCAACCCATCAGTGTGCAGAATTCACCCCTTTCCCCCAATCCAACAGAGTGCAGAGTTCACCCCTTCACCCCCAACCCATCAGATTGTTGAGCTCACCCCTTCACCACCAAACCATCAGAATGTAGAGTTCACCCCTTCCCCCCAACCCATCAGAATGTAGAGTCCACCCCTTCCCCCCAATCCATCAGAGTGCAGAGTTCACCCCTTCCCCCCAAGCCCATCAGAATGTAGAGTTCACCCCTTCACCCCCAACCCATCAGAATGCAGAATTCACCCCTTCTCCCCCAACCCATCAGATAGCAGAGCTCACCCCTTCCCCCTCAACCCATCAGAATGCAGAGTCCACCCCTTTCCCCCACCCAACAGAGTGCAGAGTTCACCCCTTCCCCCCCAACCCATCAGTGTGCAGAATTCACCCCTTTCCCCCAATCCAACAGAGTGCAGAGTTCACCCCTTCCGCCCCAAACCATCCGAGTGCAAATTCACCCTTTCCCCCCAAACCCAACAGAATGCAGAGTTCAACCCTTCCCCCCCAACCCAAAAGAGTGCAGAATTCACCCCTTCTCCCCCAACCCATCAGAATGCAGAGCTCACCCCTTCCCCCCAACCCATCAGAGTGCAGAATTCACCCCTTTTCCCCCAACCCATCAGAATGCAGAGTTCACCCCTTCACCCCCAACCCATCAGATTGTTGAGCTCACCCCTTCACCACCAACCCATCAGAATGTACACTTCACCCCTTCCCCCCAACCCATCAGAATGCAGAGTCCACCCCTTCCCCCCAAACCATCAGAGTGTAGAGTTCACCCCTTCCCCCCAACCCATCAGAGTGCAGAGTTCACCCCTTCCCCCAACCCATCAAAATGCAGAGTTCACCCCTTCCCCCTCAACCCATCAGAATGCAGAGTTCACCCCTTCACCTCCAACCTATCAGAATGTAGAGTTCACCCCATCCCCCCAACCCATCAGAATGCAGAGATCACCCCTTCCCCCCAACCGATCAGAATGCAGAGTCCAACCCTTCCCCCCAACCCATCAGAATGCAACGTTCACCTCTTCCCCCCCAACCCATCAGAATGCAGAGTTCACCCCTTCCCCCCAACCCATCAGATTGTAGAATTCACCCCTTCACCCCCAACCCATCAGATTGCAGAGTTCACCCCTTCCCCCAAACCCATCAGAATGCAGAGTTCACCCCTTCCCCCAACCCATCAGATTGTAGACTTCACCCCTTCACCCCCAACCTATCAGATTGCAGAATTTACCACTTACCCCCCAACCCATCAGATTGTTGAGCTCACCCATTCACCCCAACCCTTCAGATTGCAGAGTTCACCCCTTCCCCCCAAACCATCAGATTTTAGAGTTCACCACTTCCCCCCAACCCATCAGATTGTAGATTGCACCCCTTCACCCCCAACCCATCAGATTGCAGAGTTCACCCCTTCCCCCCAACCCATCAGAATGCAGAATTCACCCCTTCTCCCCCAACCCATCTGATTTCAGTTTTCACCACTTCCCCCTCAACCCATCAGAATGCAGAGTTCACCCCTTTCCCCCACCCAACAGAGTGCAGAGTTCACCCCTTCCCCCCCAACACATCAGTGTGCAGAATTCACCCATTCCCCCAATCCAACTGAGTGCAGAGTTCACCCCTTCACCCCCAAACCATCAGAGTGCAGAATTCACCCTTTCTCCCCCAACCCTACAGAATGCAGAGTTCAACCCTTCCCCCCCAACCCAAAAGAGTGCAGAATTCACCCCTTCTCCCCCAACCCATCAGAATGCAGAGTTCACCCCTTCCCCCCAACCCATCAGAGTGCAGAATTCACCCCTTCTCCCCCAACCCATCAGAATGCAGAGTTCACCCCTTCACCCCCAACCCATCAGATTGTTGAGCTCACCCCTTCACCACCAACCCTTCAGAATGTAGAGTTCACCCCTTCCCCCCAACCCATCAGAGTGCAGAGTTCACCCCCTTCCCCCAACCCATCAAAATGCAGAGTTCACCCCTTCCCCCTCAACCCATCAGAATACAGAGATCACCCCTTCCCCCCAACCGATTTGAATGCAGAGTTCAACCCTTCCCCCCAACCCATCAGAATGCAACGTTTATCTCTTCCCCCCCAACCCATCAGAATGCAGAGTTCACCCCTTCCCCCCAACCCATCAGATTGTAGAATTCACCCCTTCACCCCCAACCCATCAGATTGCAGAGTTCACCCCTTCCCCCCAACCCATCAGAATGCAGAGTTCACCCCTTCCCCCAACCCATCAGATTGTAGACTTCACCCCTTCACCCCCAACCTATCAGATTGCAGAGTTTACCACTTACCCCCCAACCCATCAGATTGTGGAGTTCACCCATTCACCCCCAACCCTTCAGATTGCAGAGTACACCACTTCCCCCCAAACCATCAGATTTTAGAGTTCACCACTTCCCCCCAACCCATCAGATTGTAGAGTTCACCCCTTCACCCCCAACCCATCAGATTGCAGAGTTCACCCCTTCCCCCCAAACCATCAGAATGCAGAGTTCACCCCTTCCCCCCAAACCATCAGAATGCAGAATTCACCCCTTCTCCCCCAACCCATCTGATTTCAGAGTTCACCACTTCCCCCTCAACCCATCAGAATGCAGAGTTCACCCCTTTCCCCCACCCAACAGAGTGCAGAGTTCACCCCTTCCCCCAATCCAACATAGTGCAGAGTTCACCCCTTCACCCCCAAACCATCAGAGTGCAGAATTCACCCTTTCTCCCACAACCCAACAGAATGCAGAGTTCAACCCTTCCCCCCCAACCCAAAAGAGTGCAGAATTCACCCCTTCTCCCCCAACCCATCAGAATGCAGAGCTCACCCCTTCCCCCCAACCCATCAGAGTGCAGAATTCACCCCTTCTCCCCCAACCCATCAGAATGCAGAGTTCACCCCTTCACCCCCAACCCATCAGATTGTTGAGCTCACCCCTTCACCACCAACCCATCAGAATGTACACTTCACCCCTTCCCCCCAACCCATCAGAATGCAGAGTCCACCCCTTCCCCCCAAACCATCAGAGTGTAGAGTTCACCCCTTCCCCCCAACCCATCAGAGTGCAGAGTTCACCCCTTCCCCCAACCCATCAAAATGCAGAGTTCACCCCTTCCCCCTCAACCCATCAGAATGCAGAGTTCACCCCTTCACCTCCAACCTATCAGAATGTAGAGTTCACCCCATCCCCCCAACCCATCAGAATGCAGAGATCACCCCTTCCCCCCAACCGATCAGAATGCAGAGTCCAACCCTTCCCCCCAACCCATCAGAATGCAACGTTCACCTCTTCCCCCCCAACCCATCAGAATGCAGAGTTCACCCCTTCCCCCCAACCCATCAGATTGTAGAATTCACCCCTTCACCCCCAACCCATCAGATTGCAGAGTTCACCCCTTCCCCCAAACCCATCAGAATGCAGAGTTCACCCCTTCCCCCAACCCATCAGATTGTAGACTTCACCCCTTCACCCCCAACCTATCAGATTGCAGAATTTACCACTTACCCCCCAACCCATCAGATTGTTGAGCTCACCCATTCACCCCAACCCTTCAGATTGCAGAGTTCACCCCTTCCCCCCAAACCATCAGATTTTAGAGTTCACCACTTCCCCCCAACCCATCAGATTGTAGATTGCACCCCTTCACCCCCAACCCATCAGATTGCAGAGTTCACCCCTTCCCCCCAACCCATCAGAATGCAGAATTCACCCCTTCTCCCCCAACCCATCTGATTTCAGTTTTCACCACTTCCCCCTCAACCCATCAGAATGCAGAGTTCACCCCTTTCCCCCACCCAACAGAGTGCAGAGTTCACCCCTTCCCCCCCAACACATCAGTGTGCAGAATTCACCCATTCCCCCAATCCAACTGAGTGCAGAGTTCACCCCTTCACCCCCAAACCATCAGAGTGCAGAATTCACCCTTTCTCCCCCAACCCTACAGAATGCAGAGTTCAACCCTTCCCCCCCAACCCAAAAGAGTGCAGAATTCACCCCTTCTCCCCCAACCCATCAGAATGCAGAGTTCACCCCTTCCCCCCAACCCATCAGAGTGCAGAATTCACCCCTTCTCCCCCAACCCATCAGAATGCAGAGTTCACCCCTTCACCCCCAACCCATCAGATTGTTGAGCTCACCCCTTCACCACCAACCCTTCAGAATGTAGAGTTCACCCCTTCCCCCCAACCCATCAGAGTGCAGAGTTCACCCCTTCCCCCAACCCATCAAAATGCAGAGTTCACCCCTTCCCCCTCAACCCATCAGAATACAGAGATCACCCCTTCCCCCCAACCGATTTGAATGCAGAGTTCAACCCTTCCCCCCAACCCATCAGAATGCAACGTTTACCTCTTCCCCCACAACCCATCAGAATGCAGAGTTCACCCCTTCCCCCCAACCCATCAGATTGTAGAATTCACCCCTTCACCCCCAACCCATCAGATTGCAGAGTTCACCCCTTCCCCCCAACCCATCAGAATGCAGAGTTCACCCCTTCCCCCAACCCATCAGATTGTAGACTTCACCCCTTCACCCCCAACCTATCAGATTGCAGAGTTTACCACTTACCCCCCAACCCATCAGATTGTGGAGTTCACCCATTCACCCCCAACCCTTCAGATTGCAGAGTACACCACTTCCCCCCAAACCATCAGATTTTAGAGTTCACCACTTCCCCCCAACCCATCAGATTGTAGAGTTCACCCCTTCACCCCCAACCCATCAGATTGCAGAGTTCACCCCTTCCCCCCAAACCATCAGAATGCAGAGTTCACCCCTTCCCCCCAAACCATCAGAATGCAGAATTCACCCCTTCTCCCCCAACCCATCTGATTTCAGAGTTCACCACTTCCCCCTCAACCCATCAGAATGCAGAGTTCACCCCTTTCCCCCACCCAACAGAGTGCAGAGTTCACCCCTTCCCCCCCCCAACCCATCAGTGTGCAGAATTCACCCATTCCCCCAATCCAACATAGTGCAGAGTTCACCCCTTCACCCCCAAACCATCAGAGTGCAGAATTCACCCTTTCTCCCACAACCCAACAGAATGCAGAGTTCAACCCTTCCCCCCCAACCCAAAAGAGTGCAGAATTCACCCCTTCTCCCCCAACCCATCAGAATGCAGAGCTCACCCCTTCCCCCCAACCCATCAGAGTGCAGAATTCACCCCTTCTCCCCCAACCCATCAGAATGCAGAGTTCACCCCTTCACCCCCAACCCATCAGATTGTTGAGCTCACCCCTTCACCACCAACCCATCAGAATGTAGAGTTCACCCCTTCACCCCCAACCCATCAGAATGTAGAGTCCACCCCTTCCCCCCGATCCATCAGAGTGCAGAGTTCACCCCTTCCCCCCAAGCCCATCAGAATGTAGAGTTCACCCCTTCCCCCCAAACCATCAGAATGCAGAGTTCACCCCTTCACCCCCAACCCATCAGAATGCAGAATTCACCCCTTCTCCCCCAACCCATCAGAGTGCAGAGTTCACCCCTTCCCCCCCAACCCATCAGTGTGCAGAATTCACCCCTTTCCCCCAATCCAACAGAGTGCAGAGTTCACCCCTTCCGCCCCAAACCATCCGAGTGCAAATTCACCCTTTCCCCCCAAATCCAACAGAGTGCAGAGTTCACCCCTTCCGCCCCAAACCATCCGAGTGCAAATTCACCCTTTCCTCCCAAACCCAACAGAATGCAGAATTCACCCCTTCTCCCCCAACCCATCAGAATGCAGAGTTCACCCCTTCCCCCCAACCCATCAGAGTGCAGAATTCACCCCTTCTCCCCCAACCCATCAGAATGCAGAGTTCACCCCTTCACCCCCAACCCATCAGATTGTTGAGCTCACCCCTTTTCCCCCAACCCATCAGAATGCAGAGTTCCCCCCTTCACCCCCAACCCATCAGATTGTTGAGCTCACCCCTTCCCCCCAACCCATCAGAGTGCAGAATTCACCCCTTCTCCCCCAACCCATCAGAATGCAGAGTCCACCCCTTCCCCCCAACCCATCAGAGTGTAGAGTTCACCCCTTCCCCCCAACCCATCAGAGTGCAGAGTTCACCCCTTCCCCCAACCCATCAAAATGCAGAGTTCACCCCTTCCCCCTCAACCCATCAGAATGCAGAGTTCACCCCTTCACCTCCAACCTATCAGAATGTAGAGTTCACCCCATCCCCCCAACCCATCAGAATGCAGAGATCACCCCTTCCCCCCAACCGATCAGAATGCAGAGTCCAACCCTTCCCCCCAACCCATCAGAATGCAACGTTCACCTCTTCCCCCCCAACCCATCAGAATGCAGAGTTCACCCCTTCCCCCCAACCCATCAGATTGTAGAATTCACCCCTTCACCCCCAACCCATCAGATTGCAGAGTTCACCCCTTCCCCCAAACCCATCAGAATGCAGAGTTCACCCCTTCCCCCAACCCATCAGATTGTAGACTTCACCCCTTCACCCCCAACCTATCAGATTGCAGAATTTACCACTTACCCCCCAACCCATCAGATTGTTGAGCTCACCCATTCACCCCAACCCTTCAGATTGCAGAGTTCACCCCTTCCCCCCAAACCATCAGATTTTAGAGTTCACCACTTCCCCCCAACCCATCAGATTGTAGATTGCACCCCTTCACCCCCAACCCATCAGATTGCAGAGTTCACCCCTTCCCCCCAACCCATCAGAATGCAGAATTCACCCCTTCTCCCCCAACCCATCTGATTTCAGTTTTCACCACTTCCCCCTCAACCCATCAGAATGCAGAGTTCACCCCTTTCCCCCACCCAACAGAGTGCAGAGTTCACCCCTTCCCCCCCAACACATCAGTGTGCAGAATTCACCCATTCCCCCAATCCAACTGAGTGCAGAGTTCACCCCTTCACCCCCAAACCATCAGAGTGCAGAATTCACCCTTTCTCCCCCAACCCTACAGAATGCAGAGTTCAACCCTTCCCCCCCAACCCAAAAGAGTGCAGAATTCACCCCTTCTCCCCCAACCCATCAGAATGCAGAGTTCACCCCTTCCCCCCAACCCATCAGAGTGCAGAATTCACCCCTTCTCCCCCAACCCATCAGAATGCAGAGTTCACCCCTTCACCCCCAACCCATCAGATTGTTGAGCTCACCCCTTCACCACCAACCCTTCAGAATGTAGAGTTCACCCCTTCCCCCCAACCCATCAGAGTGCAGAGTTCACCCCTTCCCCCAACCCATCAAAATGCAGAGTTCACCCCTTCCCCCTCAACCCATCAGAATACAGAGATCACCCCTTCCCCCCAACCGATTTGAATGCAGAGTTCAACCCTTCCCCCCAACCCATCAGAATGCAACGTTTACCTCTTCCCCCCCAACCCATCAGAATGCAGAGTTCACCCCTTCCCCCCAACCCATCAGATTGTAGAATTCACCCCTTCACCCCCAACCCATCAGATTGCAGAGTTCACCCCTTCCCCCCAACCCATCAGAATGCAGAGTTCACCCCTTCCCCCAACCCATCAGATTGTAGACTTCACCCCTTCACCCCCAACCTATCAGATTGCAGAGTTTACCACTTACCCCCCAACCCATCAGATTGTGGAGTTCACCCATTCACCCCCAACCCTTCAGATTGCAGAGTACACCACTTCCCCCCAAACCATCAGATTTTAGAGTTCACCACTTCCCCCCAACCCATCAGATTGTAGAGTTCACCCCTTCACCCCCAACCCATCAGATTGCAGAGTTCACCCCTTCCCCCCAAACCATCAGAATGCAGAGTTCACCCCTTCCCCCCAAACCATCAGAATGCAGAATTCACCCCTTCTCCCCCAACCCATCTGATTTCAGAGTTCACCACTTCCCCCTCAACCCATCAGAATGCAGAGTTCACCCCTTTCCCCCACCCAACAGAGTGCAGAGTTCACCCCTTCCCCCCCCAACCCATCAGTGTGCAGAATTCACCCATTCCCCCAATCCAACATAGTGCAGAGTTCACCCCTTCACCCCCAAACCATCAGAGTGCAGAATTCACCCTTTCTCCCACAACCCAACAGAATGCAGAGTTCAACCCTTCCCCCCCAACCCAAAAGAGTGCAGAATTCACCCCTTCTCCCCCAACCCATCAGAATGCAGAGCTCACCCCTTCCCCCCAACCCATCAGAGTGCAGAATTCACCCCTTCTCCCCCAACCCATCAGAATGCAGAGTTCACCCCTTCACCCCCAACCCATCAGATTGTTGAGCTCACCCCTTCACCACCAACCCATCAGAATGTAGAGTTCACACCTTCACCCCCAACCCATCAGAATGTAGAGTCCACCCCTTCCCCCCGATCCATCAGAGTGCAGAGTTCACCCCTTCCCCCCAAGCCCATCAGAATGTAGAGTTCACCCCTTCCCCCCAAACCATCAGAATGCAGAGTTCACCCCTTCACCCCCAACCCATCAGAATGCAGAATTCACCCCTTCTCCCCCAACCCATCAGAGTGCAGAGTTCACCCCTTCCCCCCCAACCCATCAGTGTGCAGAATTCACCCCTTTCCCCCAATCCAACAGAGTGCAGAGTTCACCCCTTCCGCCCCAAACCATCCGAGTGCAAATTCACCCTTTCCCCCCAAATCCAACAGAGTGCAGAGTTCACCCCTTCCGCCCCAAACCATCCGAGTGCAAATTCACCCTTTCCTCCCAAACCCAACAGAATGCAGAATTCACCCCTTCTCCCCCAACCCATCAGAATGCAGAGTTCACCCCTTCCCCCCAACCCATCAGAGTGCAGAATTCACCCCTTCTCCCCCAACCCATCAGAATGCAGAGTTCACCCCTTCACCCCCAACCCATCAGATTGTTGAGCTCACCCCTTTTCCCCCAACCCATCAGAATGCAGAGTTCACCCCTTCACCCCCAACCCATCAGATTGTTGAGCTCACCCCTTCACCACCAACCCATCAGAATGTAGAGTTCACCCCTTCCCCCCAACCCAACAGAATGCAGAGTTCAACCCTTCCCCCCCAACCCAAAAGAGTGCAGAATTCACCCCTTCTCCCCCAACCCATCAGAATGCAGAGTTCACCCCTTCCCCCCAACCCATCAGAGTGCAGAATTCACCCCTTCTCCCCCAACCCATCAGAATGCAGAGTTCACCCCTTCACCCCCAACCCATCAGATTGTTGAGCTCACCCCTTCACCACCAAACCATCAAAATGTAGAGTTCACCCCTTCCCCCCAACCCATCAGAATGTAGAGTCCACCCCTTCCCCCCAATCCATCAGAGTGCAGAGTGCACCCCTTCCCCCCAAGCCCATCAGAATGTAGAGTTCACCCCTTCCCCCCAAACCATCAGAATGCAGAGTTCACCCCTTCACCCCCAACCCATCAGAATGCAGAATTCACCCCTTCTCCCCCAACCCATCAGATTGCAGAGCTCACCCCTTCCCCCTCAACCCATCAGAATGCAGAGTCCACCCCTTTCCCCCACCCAACAGAGTGCAGAGTTCACCCCTTCCCCCCCAACCCATCAGTGTGCAGAATTCACCCCTTTCCCCCAATCCAACAGAGTGCAGAGTTCACCCCTTCCGCCCCAAACCATCCGAGTGCAAATTCACCCTTTCCCCCCAAACCCAACAGAATGCAGAGTTCAACCCTTCCCCCCCAACCCAAAAGAGTGCAGAATTCACCCCTTCTCCCCCAACCCATCAGAATGCAGAGTTCACCCCTTCCCCCCAACCCATCAGAGTGCAGAATTCACCCCTTTTCCCTCAACCCATCAGAATGCAGAGTTCACCCCGTTCCCCCACCCAACAGAGTGCAGAGTTCACCCCTTCCCCACCAACACATCAGTGTGCAGAATTCACCCATTCCCCCAATCCAACTGAGTGCAGAGTTCACCCCTTCACCCCCAAACCATCAGATTGCAGAATTCACCCTTTCCCCCCAACCCAACAGAATGCAGAGTTCAAACCTTCCCCCCAACCTAAAAGAGTGCAGAATTCATCCCTTCTCCCCCAACCCATCAGAATGCAGAGTTCACCCCTTCCCCCCAACCCATCAGAGTGCAGAATTCACCCCTTCTCCCCCAACCCATCAGAATGCAGAGTTCACCCCTTCACCCCCAACCCATCAGATTGTTGAGCTCACCCCTTCACCACCAACCCATCAGAATGTAGAGTTCACCCCTTCCCCCCAACGCATCAGAATGTAGAGTCCACCCCTTCCCCCCAATCCATCAGAGTGCAGAGTTCACCCCTTCCCCCCAAGCCCATCAGAATGTAGAGTTCACCCCTTCCCCCCAAACCATCAGAATGCAGAGTTCACCCCTTCACCCCCAACCCATCAGAATGCAGAATTCACCCCTTCTCCCCCAACCCATCAGATTGCAGAGCTCACCCCTTCCCCCTCAACCCATCAGAATGCAGAGTCCACCCCTTTCCCCCACCCAACAGAGTGCAGAGTTCACCCCTTCCCCCGCAACCCATCAGTGTGCAGAATTCACCCCTTCTCCCCCAACCCATCAGAATGCAGAGTTCACCCCTTCCCCCAACCCATCAGAGTGCAGAATTCACCCCTACTCCCCCAACCCATCAGAATGCAGAGTTCACCCCTTCACCCCCAACCCATCAGATTGTTGAGCTCACCCCTTCACCACCAACCCATCAGAATGGAGAGTTCACCCCTTCCCCCCAACCCATCAGAGTGCAGAGTTCACCCCTTCCCCCAACCCATCAAAATGCAGAGTTCACCCTTTCCCCCTCAACCCATCAGAATGCAGAGTTCACCCCTTCACCCCCAAACCATCAGAGTGCAGAATTCACCCTTTCTCCCACAACCCAACAGAATGCAGAGTTCAACCCTTCCCCCCCAACCCAAAAGAGTGCAGAATTCACCCCTTCTCCCCCAACCCATCAGAATGCAGAGCTCACCCCTTCCCCCCAACCCATCAGAGTGCAGAATTCACCCCTTCTCCCCCAACCCATCAGAATGCAGAGTTCACCCCTTCACCCCCAACCCATCAGATTGTTGAGCTCACCCCTTCACCACCAACCCATCAGAATGTAGAGTTCACCCCTTCCCCCCAACCCATCAGAATGTAGAGTCCACCCCTTCCCCCCGATCCATCAGAATGCAGAGTTCACCCCTTCACCCCCAACCCATCAGAATGCAGAATTCACCCCTTCTCCCCAACCCATCAGAGTGCAGAGTTCACCCCTTCCCCCCCAACCCATCAGTGTGCAGAATTCACCCCTTTCCCCCAATCCAACAGAGTGCAGAGTTCACCCCTTCCGCCCCAAACCATCCGAGTGCAAATTCACCCTTTCCCCCCAAATCCAACAGAGTGCAGAGTTCACCCCTTCCGCCCCAAACCATCCGAGTGCAAATTCACCCTTTCCTCCCAAACCCAACAGAATGCAGAATTCACCCCTTCTCCCCCAACCCATCAGAATGCAGAGTTCACCCCTTCCCCCCAACCCATCAGAGTGCAGAATTCACCCCTTCTCCCCCAACCCATCAGAATGCAGAGTTCACCCCTTCACCCCCAACCCATCAGATTGTTGAGCTCACCCCTTTTCCCCCAACCCATCAGAATGCAGAGTTCACCCCTTCACCCCCAACCCATCAGATTGTTGAGCTCACCCCTTCACCACCAACCCATCAGAATGTAGAGTTCACCCCTTCCCCCCAACCCAACAGAATGCAGAGTTCAACCCTTCCCCCCCAACCCAAAAGAGTGCAGAATTCACCCCTTCTCCCCCAACCCATCAGAATGCAGAGTTCACCCCTTCCCCCCAACCCATCAGAGTGCAGAATTCACCCCTTCTCCCCCAACCCATCAGAATGCAGAGTTCACCCCTTCACCCCCAACCCATCAGATTGTTGAGCTCACCCCTTCACCACCAAACCATCAGAATGTAGAGTTCACCCCTTCCCCCCAACCCATCAGAATGTAGAGTCCACCCCTTCCCCCCAATCCATCAGAGTGCAGAGTGCACCCCTTCCCCCCAAGCCCATCAGAATGTAGAGTTCACCCCTTCCCCCCAAACCATCAGAATGCAGAGTTCACCCCTTCACCCCCAACCCATCAGAATGCAGAATTCACCCCTTCTCCCCCAACCCATCAGATTGCAGAGCTCACCCCTTCCCCCTCAACCCATCAGAATGCAGAGTCCACCCCTTTCCCCCACCCAACAGAGTGCAGAGTTCACCCCTTCCCCCCCAACCCATCAGTGTGCAGAATTCACCCCTTTCCCCCAATCCAACAGAGTGCAGAGTTCACCCCTTCCGCCCCAAACCATCCGAGTGCAAATTCACCCTTTCCCCCCAAACCCAACAGAATGCAGAGTTCAACCCTTCCCCCCCAACCAAAAAGAGTGCAGAATTCACCCCTTCTCCCCCAACCCATCAGAATGCAGAGTTCACCCCTTCCCCCCAACCCATCAGAGTGCAGAATTCACCCCTTTTCCCTCAACCCATCAGAATGCAGAGTTCACCCCTTTCCCCCACCCAACAGAGTGCAGAGTTCACCCCTTCCCCACCAACACATCAGTGTGCAGAATTCACCCATTCCCCCAATCCAACTGAGTGCAGAGTTCACCCCTTCACCCCCAAACCATCAGATTGCAGAATTCACCCTTTCTCCCCCAACCCAACAGAATGCAGAGTTCAACCCTTCCCCCCAACCTAAAAGAGTGCAGAATTCATCCCTTCTCCCCCAACCCATCAGAATGCAGAGTTCACCCCTTCCCCCCAACCCATCAGAGTGCAGAATTCACCCCTTCTCCCCCAACCCATCAGAATGCAGAGTTCACCCCTTCACCCCCAACCCATCAGATTGTTGAGCTCACCCCTTCACCACCAACCCATCAGAATGTAGAGTTCACCCCTTCCCCCCAACGCATCAGAATGTAGAGTCCACCCCTTCCCCCCAATCCATCAGAGTGCAGAGTTCACCCCTTCCCCCCAAGCCCATCAGAATGTAGAGTTCACCCCTTCCCCCAAACCATCAGAATGCAACGCTCACCTCTTCCCCCCCAACCCATCAGAATGCAGAGTTTACCCCTTCCCCCCAACCCATCAGATTGTAGAATTCACCCCTTCACCCCCAACCCATCAGATTGCAGAGTTCACCCCTTCCCCCCAACCCATCAGAATGCAGAGTTCACCCCTTCCCCCAACCCATCAGATTGTAGACTTCACCCCTTCACCCCCAACCTATCAGATTGCAGAGTTTACCACTTACCCCCCAACCCATCAGATTGTGGAGTTCACCCATTCACCCCCAACCCTTCAGATTGCAGAGTACACCCCTTCCCCCCAAACCATCAGATTTTAGAGTTCACCACTTCCCCCCAACCCATCAGATTGTAGAGTTCACCCCTTCACCTCCAACCCATCAGATTGCAGAGTTCACCCCTTACCCCCAAACCATCATAATGCAGAGTTCACCCCTTCCCCCCAAACCATCAGAATGCAGAATTCACCCCTTCTCCCCCAACCCATCTGATTTCAGAGTTCACCACTTCCCCCTCAACCCATCAGAATGTAGAGTTCACCCCTTCCCCCCAAACCATCAGAATGCAGAGTTCACCCCTTCACCCCAAACCCATCAGAATGCAGAATTCACCCCTTCTCCCCCAACCCATCAGATTGCAGAGCTCACCCCTTCCCCCTCAACCCATCAGAATGCAGAGTCCACCCCTTTCCCCCACCCAACAGAGTGCAGAGTTCACCCCTTCCCCCGCAACCCATCAGTGTGCAGAATTCACCCCTTCTCCCCCAACCCATCAGAATGCAGAGTTCACCCCTTCCCCCCAACCCATCAGTGCAGAATTCACCCCTACTCCCGCAACCCATCAGAATGCAGAGTTCACCCCTTCACCCCCAACCCATCAGATTGTTGAGCTCACCCCTTCACCACCAACCCATCAGAATGGAGAGTTCACCCCTTCCCCCCAACCCATCAGAGTGCAGAGTTCACCCCTTCCCCCAACCCATCAAAATGCAGAGTTCACCCTTTCCCCCTCAACCCATCAGAATGCAGAGTTCACCCCTTCACCTCCAACCTATCAGAATGTAGAGTTCACCCCATCCCCCCAACCCATCAGAATGCAGAGATCACCCCTTCCCCCCAAGCGATTAGAATGCAGAGTTCAACCCTTCCCCCCAACCCATCAGAATGCAACGCTCACCTCTTCCCCCCCAACCCATCAGAATGCAGAGTTTACCCCTTCCCCCCAACCCATCAGATTGTAGAATTCACCCCTTCACCCCCAACCCATCAGATTGCAGAGTTCACCCCTTCCCCCCAACCCATCAGAATGCAGAGTTCACCCCTTCCCCCAACCCATCAGATTGTAGACTTCACCCCTTCACCCCCAACCTATCAGATTGCAGAGTTTACCACTTACCCCCCAACCCATCAGATTGTGGAGTTCACCCATTCACCCCCAACCCTTCAGATTGCAGAGTACACCCCTTCCCCCCAAACCATCAGATTTTAGAGTTCACCACTTCCCCCCAACCCATCAGATTGTAGAGTTCACCCCTTCACCTCCAACCCATCAGATTGCAGAGTTCACCCCTTACCCCCAAACCATCATAATGCAGAGTTCACCCCTTCCCCCCAAACCATCAGAATGCAGAATTCACCCCTTCTCCCCCAACCCATCTGATTTCAGAGTTCACCACTTCCCCCTCAACCCATCAGAATGCAGAGTTCACCCCTTTCCCCCACCCAACAGAGTGCAGAGTTCACCCCTTCCCCCCCAACCCATCAGTGTGCAGAATTCACCCATTCCCCCAATCCAACATAGTGCTGAGTTCACCCCTTCACCCCCAAACCATCAGAGTGCAGAATTCACCCTTTCTCCCCCAACCCAACAGAATGCAGAGTTCAACCCTTCCCCCCCAACCCAAAAGAGTGCAGAATTCACCCCTTCTCCCCCAACCCATCAGAATGCAGAGTTCACCCCTTCCCCCCAACTCATCAGAGTGCAGAATTCACCCCTTCTCCCCCAACCCATCAGAATGCAGAGTTCACCCCTTCACCCCCAACCCATCTGATTGTTGAGCTCAACCCTTCACCACCAACCCATCAGAATGTAGAGTTCACCACTTCCCCTCAACCCATCAGAATGTAGAGTCCACCCCTTCCCCCCAATCCATCAGAGTGCAGAGTTCACCCCTTCCCCCCAAGCCCATCAGAATGTAGAGTTCACCCCTTCCCCCCAAACCATCAGAATGCAGAGTTCACCCCTTCACCCCCAACCCATCAGAATGCAGAATTCACCCCTTCTCCCCCAACCCATCAGAGTGCAGAGATCACCCCTTCCCCCCCAACCCATCAGTGTGCAGAATTCACCCCTTTCCCCCAATCCAACAGAGTGCAGAGTTCACCCCTTCCGCCCCAAACCATCCGAGTGCAAATTCACCCTTTCCCCCCAAATCCAACAGAGTGCAGAGTTCACCCCTTCCGCCCCAAACCATCCGAGTGCAAATTCACCCTTTCCCCCCAAACCCAAAAGAATGCAGAATTCACCCCTTCTCCCCCAACCCATCAGAATGCAGAGTTCACCCCTTCCCCCCAACCCATCAGTGCAGAATTCACCCCTTCTCCCCCAACCCATCAGAATGCAGAGTTCACCCCTTCACCCCCAACCCATCAGATTGTTGAGCTCACCCCTTCTCCCCCAACCCATCAGAATGCAGAGTTCACCCCTTCACCCCCAACCCATCAGATTGTTGAGCTCACCCCATCACCACCAACCCATCAGAACGTAGAGTTCACCCCTTCCCCCCAACCCAACAGAATGCAGAGTTCAACCCTTCCCCCCCAACCCAAAAGAGTGCAGAATTCACCCCTTCTCCCCCAACCCATCAGAATGCAGAGTTCACCCCTTCCCCCCAACCCATCAGAGTGCAGCACTCACCCCTTCTCCCCCAACCCATCAGAATGCAGAGTCCACCCCTTCCCCCCAATCAATCAGAGTGCAGAGTTCACCCCTTCCCCCCAAGCCCATCAGAATGTAGAGTTCACCCCTTCCCCCCAAACCATCAGAATGCAGAGTTCACCCCTTCACCCCCAACCCATCAGAATGCAGAATTCACCCCTTCTCCCCCAACCCATCAGATTGCAGAGCTCACCCCTTCCCCCTCAACCCATCAGAATGCAGTGTCCACCCCTTTCCCCCACCCAACAGAGTGCAGAGTTCACCCCTTCCCCCCAACCCATCAGTGTGCAGAATTCACCCCTTTCCCCCAATCCAACAGAGTGCAGAGTTCACCCCATCCGCCCCAAACCATCAGAGTGCAAATTCCCCCCTTCCCCCCAAACCCAACAGATTACAGAGTTCAACCCTTCCCCCCCAACCCAACAGAGTGCAGAATTCACCCCTTCTCCCCCAACCCATCAGAATGCAGAGTTCACCCCTTCCCCCCAATCCATCAGAGTGCAGAGATCACCCCTTCCCCCCAACCGATCAGAATGCAGAGTTCAACCCTTCCCCCCAACCCATCAGAATGCAACGTTCACCTCTTCCCCCCCAACCCATCAGAATGAAGAGTTCACCCCTTCCCCCAACCCATCAGATTGTAGAATTCACCCCTTCACCCCCAACCCATCAGATTGCAGAGTTCACCCCTTCCCCCCAACCCATCAGAATGCAGAGTTCACCCCTTCCCCCAACCCATCAGATTGTAGACTTCACCCCTTCACCCCCAACCTATCAGATTGCAGAGTTTACCACTTACCCCCCAACCCGTCAGATTGTGGAGTTCACCCATTCACCCCAACCCATCAGAATGTAGAGTCCACCCCTTCCCCCCAAACCATCAGATTTTAGAGTTCATCCCTTCCCCCACAACCCATCAGAATGTAGAGTTCACCCGTTCCCCCCAAACCATCAGAATGCAGATTTCACCCCTTCACCCCCAACCCATCAGAATGCAGAATTCACCCCTTCTCCCCCAACCCATCAGAGTGCAGAGTTCACCCCTTCCCCCCCAACCCATCCGAGTGCAAATTCATCCTTTCCCCCCAAATCCAACAGAGTGCAGAGTTCACCCCTTCCGCCCCAAACCATCCGAGTGCAAATTCACCCTTTCCCCCCAAACCCAACAGAATGCAGAATTCACCCCTTCTCCCCCAACCCATCAGAATGCAGAGTTCACCCCTTCCCCCCAACCCATCAGAGTGCAGAATTCACCCCTTCTCCCCCAACCCATCAGAATGCAGAGTTCACCCCTTCACCCCCAACCCATCAGATTGTTGAGCTCACCCCTTCTCCCCCAACCCATCAGAATGCAGAGTTCACCCCTTCACCCCCAACCCATCAGATTGTTGAGCTCACCCCATCACCACCAACCCATCAGAACGTAGAGTTCACCCCTTCCCCCCAACCCAACAGAATGCAGAGTTTAACCCTTCCCCCCCAACCCAAAAGAGTGCAGAATTCACCCCTTCTCCCCCAACCCATCAGAATGCAGAGTTCACCCCTTCCCCCCAACCCATCAGAGTGCAGAACTCACCCCTTCTCCCCCAACCCATCAGAATGCAGAGTCCACCCCTTCCCCCCAATCAATCAGAGTGCAGAGTTCACCCCTTCCCCCCAAGCCCATCAGAATGTAGAGTTCACCCCTTCCCCCCAAACCATCAGAATGCAGAGTTCACCCCTTCACCCCCAACCCATCAGAATGCAGAATTCACCCCTTCTCCCCCAACCCATCAGATTGCAGAGCTCACCCCTTCCCCCTCAACCCATCAGAATGCAGAGTCCACCCCTTTCCCCCACCCAACAGAGTGCAGAGTTCACCCCTTCCCCCCAACCCATCAGTGTGCAGAATTCACCCCTTTCCCCCAATCCAACAGAGTGCAGAGTTCACCCCATCCGCCCCAAACCATCAGAGTGCAAATTCCCCCCTTCCCCCCAAACCCAACAGAATACAGAGTTCAACCCTTCCCCCCCAACCCAACAGAATGCAGAGTTCACCCCTTCCCCCCAAACCCAACAGAGTGCAGAATTCACCCCTTCTCCCCCAACCCATCAGAATGCAGAGTTCACCCCTTCCCCCCAACCCATCAGAATGCAGAATTCACCCCTTCACCCCCAACCCATCAGAATGCAGAGTTCACCCCTTCCCCCAACCCATCAGAGTGCAGAATGCACCCCTTTTCCCCCAATCCATCAGAATGCAGAGTTCACCACTTTCCCCCACCCTACAGATTGTAGACTTCACCCATTCACCACCAACCCATCAGAATGTAGAGTTCACCCCTTCCCCCCAAACCATCAGAATGCAGAGTTCACCCCTTCCCCCCATCCGATCAGAATGCAGAGTTCAACCCTTCCCCCCAACCCATCAGAATGCAACGTTCACCTCTTCCCCCCCAACCCATCAGAATGCAGAGTTCACCCCTTCCCCCCAACCCATCAGAGTGCAGAATTCAACCCTTCTCCCCCAACCTATCAGAATGCAGAGTTCACCACTTTCCCCCACCCAACAGATTGTAGACTTCACCCCTTCACCACCAACCCATCAGAATGTAGAGTTCACCCCTTCCCGCCAACCCATCAGATTGTTGAGCTCACCCCTTCACCACCAACCCATCAGAATGTAGAGTTCACCCCTTCCCCCCAACCCATCAGAATGTAGAGTCCACCCCTTCCCCCCAATCCATCAGAGTGCAGAGTTCACCCCTTCCCCCCAAGCCCATCAGAATGTAGAGTTCACCCCTTCCCCCCAAACCATCAGAATGTAGAGTTCATCCCTTCCCCCCAACCCATCAGAATGTAGAGTTCACCCCTTCCCCCCAACCCATCAGAATGTAGAGTTCACCCCTTCCCCCCAAACCATCAGAATGTAGAGTTCACCCCTTCCCCCCAACCCATCAGAGTGCAGAGTTCACCCCTTCCCCCAACCTATCAGAATGTAGAGTTCACCCCTTCCCCCCAACCCATCAGAATGCAGAGTTCACCCCGAGTCCCCCAACCCATCAGAATGCAGAGTTCACCCTTTCCCCCAACCGATCAGAATGCAGAGTTCAACCCTTCCCCCCAACCCATCAGAATGCAACGTTCACCTCTTCCCCCCCCAACCCATCAGAATGCAGAGTTCACCCCTTCCCCCCAACCCATCAGAGTGCAGAATTCAACCCTTCTCCCCCAACCTATCAGAATGCAGAGTTCACCACTTTCCCCCACCCAACAGATTGTAGACTTCACCCCTTCACCACCAACCCATCAGAATGTAGAGTTCACCCCTTCCCCCCAACCCATCAGATTGTTGAGCTCACCCCTTCACCACCAACCCATCAGAATGTAGAGTTCACCCCTTCCCCCCAACCCATCAGAATGTAGAGTCCACCCCTTCCCCCCAATCCATCAGAGTGCAGAGTTCACCCCTTCCCCCCAAGCCCATCAGAATGTAGAGTTCACCCCTTCCCCCCAAACCATCAGAATGTAGAGTTCATCCCTTCCCCCCAACCCATCAGAGTGCAGAGTTCACCCCTTCCCCCCAACCTATCAGAATGTAGAGTTCACCCCTTCCCCCCAACCCATCAGAATGTAGAGTTCACCCCTTCCCCCCAACCCATCAGAGTGCAGACTTCACCCCTTCCCCCAACCTATCAGAATGTAGAGTTCACCCCTTCCCCCCAACCCATCAGAATGCAGAGTTCACCCCTCGTCCCCCAACCCATCAGAATGCAGAGTTCACCCTTTCCCCCAACCCATCAGAATGCAGAGTTCACCCCTAGTCCCCCAACCCATCAGAATGCAGAGTTCACCCTTTCCCCCAACCCATCAGAATGCAGAATACACCCCTTCTCCCCCAACCCATCAGATTGCAGAGTTCACCCCTTCCCCCTCAACCCATCAGGATGCAGAGTTCACCCCTATCCCCCACCCAACAGAGTGCAGAGTACACCCCTTCCCCCCAACCCATCAGAATGCAGAGTTCACCCCTTCCCCCTCAACCCATCAGAATGCAGAGTTCACCCCTTCACCCCCCAACCTATCAGAATGCAGAGTTCAACCCTTCCCCCCAACCCAACAGAATGTAGAGTTCACCCCTTCCCCCCAAACCATCAGAATGTAGAGTTCACCCCTTCCCCCCAACCCATCAGAGTGCAGAGTTCACCCCTTCCCCCAACCTATCAGAATGTAGAGTTCACCCCTTCCCCCCAACCGATCAGAATGCAGAGTTCTCCCCTTCCCCCAACCCATCAGAATGCAAAGGTCACCTCTTCCCCCCAACCCATCAGAATGCAGATTTCACCCCTTCCCCCCAACCCATCAGATTGTAGAATTCACCCCTTCACCCCCAACCCATCAGATTGCAGAGTTCACCCCTTCCCCCCAACCCATCAGAATGCAGAGTTCACCCCTTCCCCCCAACCCATCAGATTGTAGACTTCACCCCTTCACCCCCACCCTATCAGATTGCAGAGTTTACCCCTTCCCCCCCCAACCCATCAGATTGTAGAGTTCACCCCTTCACCCCCAACCCATCAGATTGCAGAGTTCACCCCTTCCCCCCAAACCATCAGATTGTAGCATTCTCCCCTTCCCCCCCAACCCATCATATTGTAGAGTTCACCCCCCAACCCATCTGATTGCAGAGTTCACCCCTTCCCCCAAACCATCAGATTGTAGCATTCACCCCTTCACCCCCAACCCATCAGATTGCAGAGTTCACCCCTTCCCCCCAATCCATCAGAGTGCAGAGTTCATCCCTTCCCCCCAGGCCCATCAGAATGTAGAGTTCACCCCTTCCCCCCAAACCATCAGAATGTAGAGTTCATCCCTTCCCCCCAACCCATCAGAGTGCAGAGTTCACCCCTTCCCCCCAAACCATCAGATTGTAGCGTTCTCCCCTTCACCCCAACCCATCAGATTGCAGAATTCACCCCTTCCCCCCAACCCATCAGATTGTAGAGTTCACCCCTTCACCCCCAACCCATCAGATTGCAGAGTTCACCCCTTCCCCCAACCCATCAGAATGTAGAGTTCACCCCTTCCCCCAACACATCAGAATGTAGAGTTCACCCCTTCCCCCCAATCCATCAGAATGCAGAGTTCACCCCTTCCCCCCAACCCATCAGAATGTAGAGTTCACCCCTTCCCCCCAACCCATCAGAATGCAGAGTTCACCCCTTCCCCCCAACCCATCAGAATGTAGAGTCCACCCCTTCCCCCCAATCCATCAGAGTGCAGAGTTCACCCCTTCCCCCCAAGCCCATCAGAATGTAGAGTTCACCCCTTCCCCCCAAACCATCAGAATGTAGAGTTCATCCCTTCCCCCCAACCCATCAGAGTGCAGAGTTCACCCCTTCCCCCCAACCCATCAGAATGTAGAGTTCACCCCTTCCCCCCAACCCATCAGAATGCAGAATTCACCCCTTCCCTCCAACCCATCAGATTGTAGAGTTCACCCCTTCACCCCCAACCCATCAGATTGCAGAGTTCACCCCTTCCCCCAAACCATCAGATTGTAGCGTTCTCCCCTTCACCCCAACCCATCAGATTGCAGAATTCACCCCTTCCCCCCAACCCATCAGATTGTAGAGTTCACCCCTTCACCCCCAACCCATCAGATTGCAGAGTTCACCCCTAGTCCCCCAACCCATCAGAATGTAGAGTTCACCCCTTCCCCCAACACATCAGAATGTAGAGTTCACCCCTTCCCCCCAATCCATCAGAATGCAGAGTTCACCCCTTCCCCCCAACCCATCAGAATGTAGAGTTCACCCTTTCCCCCCAACCCATCAGAATGCAGAGTTCACCCCTTCCCCCCACCCATCAGAATGCAGTGTTCACCCCTTCCCCCTCCACCCATCAGAGTGCACAGTTCACCCCTTCCCCCTCAACCCATCAGAATACAGAGTTCACCCCTTCCCCCTCCACCCATCAGAGTGCAGAGTTCACCCCTTCACCCCCAACCTATCAGAATGTAGGGCACCCCTTTCCCCCAACCCATCTGAATGCAAAGTTAACCCCTTTCTCCCACCCAACAGAGTGCAGAGTTCACCCCTTCCCCCTCCACCCATCAGAATGCAGAGTTCACCCCTTTCCCCCAACCCATCAGAATGCAGAGTTCACCCCTTCTCCATCTCATAGGTGCCAGCTTTCCCTGGACAGGAAAGTAGAGGCATGAGTGCGCCACGCATCATGCTGAGGATCGGGAACTGAAGGTCAGATCACTACGGTTTAGATTTTATTTCATGTAAATATGTAATTTATATATGCTAACTCGGGTCCCGTTGCAGAGTGATGGATGGGCCCCACAGAGCTTCTCCGCTGCCTGGAAGATCAGGCCCAGCAATCCGGTCATCAGGTTCCATGGCAGTTGCTGCTGCTCCGATTTTCCAGCCGCCTTTCACCACGGAACCCAATGTCGGGCTGGGAACAAAATCCAGGCCAATGAGTTCCATGTACCCGTGACAATAGGCATACATTAATGTCAAACTAGCTTAGGTAATAGCACTGTCACCTGTGAGTTAGAAAGCTAGGGACTCAAGTCTTACTCCAGGTCTTGAATACATAATCTAGGGTTACACTCAGTACTGAGAAGGGAGTGCTGCAAAGATGGAAGTGTTAATCTTCAGAGGAGATATTAAATTGAGGGTCCCCTACTGAGAACACAGATCTTGATTTCTGTTTTGGTTTAACTTTAAGGGGTTTATCTAAAACAGCTGTCCATCACCAGAGACGATGCGATGAACAGACTATGTGATCTCAAGGAAGTTGTTGGAAGCACCCTCAGAGCTAAGATCACTGCGGTTTACATTTTACTTCATGTAAATATGTAATTTAAATATGTTAACTCGGATCCCGTTGCAGAGTGGTGGAGGGGGCGCCACGGAGCTTTCCCGCTGCCGGGAAGATCGGGCCCAGCAATGTTACCCTACCTTCTTAGTGTTGCTGCATATTAGTTAGTATCTTCAATAAAAGAACCCACCTTTTAGAGTCACCCATCTTGTCTGTGTGATTGCTGTGCTTGTGTTAAGAAAGAGAAAAGGCAATATGCCAGCAGCTGGCGGTTGTTGAATACCTGACTTCAAGTTTCTGCAGATCCTGCAAAGCTGAACCCATCTGCTTGCTACAGAAGCTCAGGTCTGAAGGTTTGAAAGATCATCACGTTTGTCTGCAATCCTTACGGCAGTGTCGATGTCTGTGTAAGTGACTGCGATATTGTCGGCGTCGAACACTCAGCAGGTCCATGTTTTCGGGATATTGCGCCTCGTGTCAACTGGCAGGCATCAAGTCTCGATTCTACAGTTTTACATTAAGGGAACGTGAATCTGAATCAAGCTGCGATAACGGTTTGCCAAAGAAGCAATCCATCAAAAGCTGATTCTGAGAGGTGTGCGTTTGGCAGAACTCCATCGGACAGGAGCACCATTATTGCTGATGGACCACTGGATCGGGAGTTTGAGGAAGCAATTGATCGATGGTGACATGGCTAGGCAGAAGCATCCATACGCAGCAGCCCCCAAACATTTGAGAAGGCCAGAAGACTTTTATAGTCATATTCTTTTCTTCACGAAGGTCTCAGACGAGTGATATAGAAAAACACATTTTCGCTTCATTACTCATCGTTTTGTTCTCAATCAGGCCAGCTGAAAGAAAAAAAACATTTTTTTTTCCCCCAGCGTGTGGTCTGGGAGACAGCGAAGACTTTTTGTGCCAAAATTACCCTTTGTGGGATGGGCCTGAAGAAATCACACAAACACGGAGTCGGAGCCATGCTTGCTAAGCCTCTGTCTACCGTTGCACTAGGTTGTGGTAGCCTGTGGAACTGCAGGCAGTGATTTTTTTTCTCAAAACTGCAAGTAAGCTTTTTTGCTGCTGCAGCGGTTTTTGCAAAACTATGTTACAGCCAAGGTGAGTAGGGGGTCCCAGGCTCCCCTCTTGCCCTTCCTCTTATTTGACTGCAACAGGGTTTATTCCTTTTAAACAGTGGTTGTTCTTACCACCTCAGTCAGTGTTTTACCTTTTACCTTTAATGTGATCGTGAAAGAACCAATTGGATGGGTTTTCTTGAGTTTAAACAAGAAAGAGGTGAGCTAATTTTACTCAATAAGCTAAACCCAATCTAAAATAATAAAAAAGGCTACACATTCACGCACACATTCACATGAGGATCCCACACACACAAATAGATTACAAGGTTAAAAGTAGGTTTTTTGGCTGGATTAAATTCCAGAATAAAATAAAAGTTAAATACACAGTCTGAGGTTGGATGAGACGGTGGTCTTCCGGCTGGAGTTGTATTGTTGGTCTGCTTTGCTCAGGGTTTTCTTGAAGGTCGACTTGTAGGTGACTCTCTTCCCCTGATCTTGGGCAGTAGCAGTCTGTAGGCTAGCCGGGTCCACAGTCGCAGACGGTTTTCAACTTGATGTTTTCTGGAGAGAGAGAATGGGAGGCACACAGCCTTCTTTGCTGCTGCCACAGTCTCAGTTACTGCCTGTCTCTTGTCTGTGTAACAAAACTCCCAGTTTTTTCAGAGGTGGACAGACCGTCACATGACTAGCTCAGGGTATTCTCTGGAACCTTCTAATGAGATACAAGGTTCAGAATTGGTTCCACAGGCCCCGGGATGCCAATATTTACTCGGAGGGGTTTGCTCTTTTAAAGTCAATCTGTCATGATTCCCTTCACTGTCATGCTAATGAAGCAATCTTCGGTAATTGAATCATTTAGAGCAAGCCATTGTTCTGGGTTAGGGTAGGCGGTGGCGTAGTGGAATTATCACTGGACTAGTAACCCGTCTAACAGCGAAGTCCAAAGTACGGAAGGTCCTCATCAGGGAACTCCTCTTTGCTGACGATGCTGCTTTAACATCTCACACTGAAGAGTGCCTGCAGAGTCTCATCGACATGTTTGCGGCTGCCTGCAATGAATTTGGCCTAACCATCAGCCTCAAGAAAACGAACATCATGGGACAGGACGTCAGAAATGCTCCATCCATCAATATTGGCGACCACGCTCTGGAAGTGGTTCAAGAGTTCACCTACCTAGGCTCAACTATCACCAGTAACCTGTCTCTCAATGCAGAAATCAACCAGCGCATGGGAAAGGCTTCCACTGCTATGTCCAGACTGGCCAAGAGAGTGTGGGAAAATGGCGCACTGACACGGAACACAAAAGTCCGAGTGTATCAAGCCTGTGTCCTCAGTACCTTGCTCTACGGCAGCGAGGCCTGGACAACGTATGTCAGCCAAGAGCGACGTCTCAATTCATTCCATCTTCGCTGCCTCCGGAGAATACTTGGCATCAGGTGGCAGGACCGTATCTCCAACACAGAAGTCCTCGAGGTGGCCAACACCCCCAGCTTATACACACTACTGAGTCAGCGGCGCTTGAGATGGCTTGGCCATGTGAGCCGCATGGAAGATGGCAGGATCCCCAAGGACATATTGTACAGCGAGCTCGCCACTGATATCAGACCCACCGGCCGTCCATGTCTCCGCTTTAAAGATGTCTGCAAACGCGACATGATGTCCTGTGACATTGATCACAAGTCGTGGGAGTCAGTTGCCAGCGTTTGCCAGAGCTGGCGGGCAGCCATAAAGTCGGGGCTAAAGTGTGGCGAGTCGAAGAGACTTAGCAGTTGGCAGGAAAAAAGACAGAAGCGCAAGGGGAGAGCCAACTGTGTAACAGCCCCGACAAACACATTTTTCTGCAGCACCTGTGGAAGAGCCTGTCACTCTAGAATTGGCCTTAATAGCCACTCCCGGCACTGCTCCACACACCACTGACCAACTCCAGGCGCTTACCCATTGTCTCTCGAGATAAGGAGGCCAAAGAAGAAAGAAGAGTAACCCAGATACGCAGGGTATTTCTCTGGGGACATGGGTTCGAATCCCACCACAGCAGAAGGTGGAATTTGAATTTAATTAATATATCTGGAATTAAAAGCTAGTCTAATGATGACCATGAAACCATTGTCGATTGTTGTAAAAACCCATGTGGTTCACTAATGTCCTTTAGGGAAGGAAATCTGCTGTCCTTACCTGGTCTGGCCTACATGTGACTCCAGACCCACAGCAATGCGGTTAACTCTTACATGCCGTCTGAAATGGCCTAGCAAGCCACTCAGTTGTACCTAACCGCTACGAAGTCAATAAAAAGGAATGAAACCGGACGGACCACCCGGCATCGACCTAGGCACCGGAAAAGACAACAGCAAACCCAGCCCTGTCGACCCTCCAAAGTCCTCCTTACTAACATTTGGGGGCTTGTGCCAAAGTTGGGAGAGCTGTCCCACAGACCAGTCAAGCAACAGCCTGACATAGTCATACTCACGGAATCATACCTTACAGACAATGTCCCAGACTCTGCCATCAACATCCCTGGGTATGTCCTGTCCCACCGGCAGGACAGACCCACCAGAGGTGGTGACACAGTGGTATACAGCAGGGAGGGAGTTGCCCTGGGAGTCCTCAACATCGACTGCGGACCCCATGAGGTCTCATGGCATCAGGTCAAACATGGGCAAGGTAACCTCCCACTGATTACCACCTACTGCCCTCCCTCAGCTGATGACTCAGTACTCCTCCATGTTGAACACCACTTGGAGGAAGCACTGAGGGTGGCAAGGGCACAAGATGTACTCTGGATGGGGGACTTCAATGTCCATCACCAAGAGTGGCTCGGTAGCACCACTACTGACCGAGCTGGCCAAGTCCTAAAGGACATAGCTGCTCGACTGGGTCTGCGGCTGGTGGTGGGGGAACCAACAGGAGGAAAAAACATACTTGACCTCGTCCTCATCAATCTGCCTGCCGCAGATGCTTCTGTCCATGACTGTATTGGTAGGAATGACCACTGCACAGTCCTTGTGGAGACGAAGTCCTGCCTTCACATGCTAAATGGGATAGATTTCGAACAGATCTAGCAATGCAAAACTGGGTATCCATGTGGCGCTGTGGGCCATCAGCAGCAGCAGAATTGTACTCAACCACAATCTGTAACCTCATGGTGCGGCATATCCCCCACTCTACCATTACCATCAAGCCAGGAGACCAATCCTGGTTCAATGAAGAGTGCAGGAGGGCATGCCAGGAGCAGCACCAGGCATACCTCAAAATGAGGTGTCAACCTGGTGAAGCTACAAGACAGGACTATCTGCGTGCCAAACTGCGTAAGCAGCATGCGATAGACAGAGCTAAGTGATCCCATAACCAACGGATCAGATCTAAGCTCTGCAGTCCTGCCACATCCAGCCGTGAATGGTGGTGGACAATTAAATAACTAACTGGCTCCACAAATATCCCCATCCTCAATGATGGCGGAACCCAGCACATCAGTGCATAAGATAAGGCTGAAGCATTTGCAACAATCTTCAGCCAGAAGTGCCGAGTTGATGATCCATCTCGGCCTCCTCCTGAAGTCCCCGCATCACAGATGCCAGACTTCAGCCAATTCGATTCTGCAAAAGCTATGGGCCCTAACAATATTCCGGCAATAGTACTGAAGACCTGTGCTCCAGAACTTGCCGCACCCCTAGCCAAGCTGTTCCAGTACAGCTACAACACTGGCATCTGCCCTGCAATGTGGAAAATTGCCCAGGTATGTCCTGTACATAAAAAGCAGGACAAGTCCAACCCAGCCAATTACTGCCCCATCAGCCTCCTCTCAATCATCAGTAAAGTGATAGAAGGTGTCATCAACAGTGCCATCAAGCAGCACTTGCCCAGCAATAACCTGCTCAGTGGCGCTCAGTTTGGATTCCACCAGGGCCACTCAGCTCCTGCCCTCATTACAGCCTTGGTTCAAACATGGACAAAAGGGCTGAACTCAAGAGGTGACGTGAGAGTGACTGCCTTTGACATCAAGGCAGCATTTGACCGAGTATGGCATCAAGGAGCCCTAGCAAAACTGAGGTCAATGGAAATCAAGGGGAAAACCCTCCGCTGGCTGGAGTCATACCTAGCGCAAAGGAAGATGGTTGTGGTTGTTGGAGGTCAATTATCTCCGCTCCAGGACATCACGACAGGAGTTCCTCAGGGTAGTGTCCTAGGCCCAACCATCTTCAGCTGCTTCATCAACGACCTTCCTTCAATCATAAGGTCAGAAGTGGGGATGTTCGCTGGTGATTGCACAATGTTCAGCACCATTCGTGACTCGTCAGATAGTTAAGCAGTCCGTGTAGAAAAGCAGCAAGACCTGGACAATATCCAGGCTTGGGCTGATAATTGGCAAGTAACATTCGTGCCACACAGGTGCCAGGCAATGACCATCTCCAACAAGAGAGAATCTAACCATCTCCCCTTGACATTCAAAGGCATTACCATCGCTGAATCCTCCACTATCAACATCCTAGGGGCTACCATTGACCAGAAACTGAACTGGAGTAGCCATATAAATACAGTGGCTACAACAGCAGGTCAGGAGCTAGGAATCATGAGGGGAGTAACTCACCTCCTGACTCCCCAAAGCCTGTCCACCATCTACAAGGGACAAGTCAGGAGTGTGATGGAATACTCTCCACTTGCCTGGATGGGTGCAGTTCCAACAACACTCAAGAAGCTCAACACCATCCAGGACAAAACAGCCCGCTTGATTGGCACCCCATCTACAAACATTCACTCCCTCCACCACCGACGCACAGTGACAGTAGTGTGTACCATCTACAAGATGCACTGCAGCAATGCACCAAGGCTCCTTACACAGCACCTTCCAAACCCGCGACCTCTACCAACTAGAAGGACTAGGGCAGCAAATACATGGGAACACCACTACCTGCAAGTTCTCCTCCATGTCACACACCATCCTGACTTGGAACTATATCGCCGTTCCCTCACTGTCGTTGGGTCAAAACCCCGAAACTCCCTTCCTAACAGCACTGTGGGTATACCTACCCCAAATGGACTGCAGCGGTTCAAGAAGGCAGCTCACCACCACCCTCTCAAGGGCAATTAGGGATGGGCAATAAATGCTGGCCTGGCCAGTGACGCCCACATCCCCATGAATGCATTTTTAAAAATGCTCCTCAGACCTCTGTCTGTGGTTGGGGTGTTGTAATGTAAAACGATGTTTCAGATAGTGGCGCAGTGATTAGCACCGCAGCCTCACAGCTCCAAGGACCCAGGTTCAATTCTGGGTACTGCCTGTGCGGAGTTTGCAAGTTCTCTCTGTGACTGCGTGGGTTTTCGCCGGGTGCTCCGGTTTCCTCCCACAGCCATAGACTTGCAGGTGATAAGTAGATTGCCTGTTGTAAATTGCCCCTCATGTAGGTAGGTGGTAGGGAATATGAGATTACTGTAGGGTTCGTATAAATGGGTGGTTGCTGGTCGGCACAGACTCGGTGGGCCGAAGGGCCTGTTTCAGTGCTGTATATCTAAAAAAATAGATGCAAATTGTGGCGGCATCTTGGCTGCCAGTTCTTTTAAAAGTTAACTGTCAGCTTTTCCCCATTAAATGTCTAATGTAAGTTTCCAACCGATGAATTAATATTTCTCATTTGGCATATAATGTTTGCTTGACAACTGCAAGGCAGTTTTTTTTGGCTACAAAGAAAGCTTATATTGCCAGTTAAAGGACAAGACAGCGACCACAGATTTCAAACACTGAGCTGTGCAAATAACGTTTTTGTTTTTATTTTTGCCACTACTGCCAAAACAAAAATGACAACAAAGTTTCCATCCCTAAACTGGAAGGCAGCAGACTGCCTCACTGAATTTAAATTATTCAGACAGAGAATGGAACTGTGTTTTCTTCACTTGGCCATTGCTAAGCCAGACATGCAAGTAATTAAAGCTAAGATTGTCATTGGGAATGAAGGCCTCCATAGGTTGAAAATGTTCGGTCTTTCAGGGGATGACTTTGAGGACCTGAGTAAAATATGGTCGACATTGGAAGACCAGCTGAAAGTCAAACTCAAATTCAGAGTACACCGTCTCAAGTTTATGCATTCTGGCAACAGCCAAAGGAGACAATAGACCAGTTTGTGAGCCAATGTAGAGATAAGGGGCGTGATTATGATTTTTCTGAGGCTGAGCTAGCTGACAGGATTATCAAGCTTTTGATAACTTCTACTCCCATTGAAGCATTCCAAATATACCTCCTTGACCAACCCAAAGGCTACAATTTCGATGCCTTGTTTAAAAGTGGTCGTAATTTCCAAGCCATCCTTATGGGCAGACAGAGGCTATAGGCCCTGTGTACTTCATCTACTATTGGTACTGTTGCTAGTGCAGTCAAACCTGGCAAGCCATGTAGGCGGTGTAGCCTCGTACATTCTCCAAGAAAGTGTCCAGTCTTCCATGACATTTGCAAAGCTTGTGGCAACAGAGGGCACTGGAAGCGCCAATGCAAGAAATCCAAGACACAACAAGCCAAGCTACAGTCAGATGCACGACAAGTATGGCATCCCAACAGACAGTGGGAACAGTACAAATTTCTAAGGCCAAGAATCCACAAGATGACCAGCTAGACTGAAAGGTTGGAAGGTGACCAAGGCACTGACACACAAGTGAACAGGTGTTCCATACTGTCAACCTCACTCAGTGTGTTGACACGGTGGAACCTTCGGAAGCCTTTGCAGCCATTCAGATCATTTGTCCACAAAAACCTGTCAAACTCGCACTCTGGATCAAGATTGACACAGGTGCGAGCACCAATATTCTACTGCTCTGTATCCTGAAGAACATGTATCCACAGAAATGGCACACTATGGCTCAACTGATCACTGCCAAGCTCATGCTGTATAACGGTTCAACAATTCCATCTTTGGGATCTATAATGCTCAAATGCAGAGTGCAGACTCACCCTGGTCACCCCAAATTTTTTGTGGATACCACAGGTCTATCAATTGCAGGCCTACCGGCATTCAAAGACTTCATATTAGTGGGAATCCACAGCATCGACACAAATGCTAAGCCTACAGATCACAAGGACCCCTGCAGACAATTTGTGATGAGCAGGAGCAGGCACTGGAGGAGCTAGGCTACAAACTTAGCAAATCAAAACTCAAAATCCAGACAATCAAAAAAGCTAACAAAGCATTGCAGGGTTGAACTGGAGACTGATCTGAAGATTGAGAAGGAATGGACACGTGCACTATGGAATGACCTTCAGAGGGAGAGGGACACCATCTCAGAACTGAAAGCACAAATACAGCAACTCAGCACCCTGAAGAAAGAATTCCTTCGATTACAAGAAGACATTGGACAAAGGATACAAGTACAAATGTCCAACGGCATGACATAGTGTAGGAACCACTGTCAAATACAGGAAGTTCCAGACCAGGAAGCGCCGAGCACTCTCATTGCCAGCAGGACATGTTCAACCACACGACTCATCGAAACATAGAAACATCGAAAAATAGGAGCAGGAGTAGAGCAGGAGTAGGCCATTTGGCCCTTTGAGCCTGCTCCGCCATTCAATATGATCATGGCTGATCATCCAAACTCAGTAACCTGTTCCCAATTTCTCCCTGTATCCCTTGATCCCATTAGCCCTAAGAACTATATCTAACTCTTGAATATATTTAATGATTTGGCTTCAACTGATTTCCGTGGTAGAGAATTCCACAGGTTCACCACTCTCTGGGTGAAGAAATCTCTTCTCATCTTAGTCCTAAATGGCTTACCCCTTATCCTTAGACTGTGACCCCTGGTCCTGGACTCCACCGCCATCGGGAACATCCTTCCTGCATCTAGTCTGTCCAGTCCTGTTAGAATTTTGTAGGTTTCTATGAGAACCCTCTCATTCTTCTAAGCTCTAGCGAATACAAGCCTAATGGACCCAATCTCTCTTCATACGTCAGTCCTGCCATTCCAGGGATCAGTCTGGTGAACCTTTGCTGCACTCCCTCCATAGCAAGAACATCCTTCCTCAAATAAGGAGACCAAAACTGCACACAATACTCCACATGTGGTCTCACCACGGCCTTGTATAATTGCAGCAGGACATCCTTGCTCCTGTACTCGAATCCTCTCGCTATGAAGGCCAACATACCATTTGCCTTCTTAACTGCCTGTTGCACCTGTATGCTTACTTTCAGCGACTGGTGCACAAGGACACCCAGGTCTCGCTGCACCTCCCCCTTTCCCAATCTATCGCCATTCAGATAATAATCTTCCTTTCTGTTTTTGCCACCAAAGTGGATAACCTCACATTTATCCACATTATACTGCATCTGCCATGTATTTGTCCACTCACTCAACCTGCCCAAATCACACTGGAGCTTTTTATTTATTTATTTAGAGATACAGCACTGAAACAGGCCCTTCGGCCCACCGAGTCTGTGCCGACCAACAACCACCCATTTATACTAACCCTACAGTAATCCCATATTCCCTATCACCTACCTATACTAGGGGCAATTTACAACGGCCAATTTACCTATCACCTGCAAGTCTTTTGGATGTGGGATGAAAGCGGAGCACCCGACGAAAACCCACACAGACACAGGGAGAACTTGCAAACTCCGCACAGGTAGTACCCAGAATCGAACCCGGGTCCCTGGAGCTGTGAGGCTGCGGTGCTAACCACTGCGCCACTGTGCCGCCAAAGTGCTTTGCTATTACATCTTTTGTAATGGACTCTAGCATTTTCCCCACAACTGATATCAGGCTCTCTCTTTGGCCTCCTTGTCTCGAAAGTCAATGGGTAAGCGCCTGGAGGTGGTCAGTGGTTTGTGAAACAGCACCTGGAGTGGCTATAAAGGCCAATTCTAGAGTGACAGGCTCTTCCACAGGTGCTGCAGATAAAATTGGTTGTCGGGGCTGTTACACAGTTGGCTCTCCTCATGTGCTTCTGTCTTTGTTCCTACCAAGATGATAGGATCCCCAAGGATTCGACTCACCACTCTTTAGCCCCACCTTTATGGCTGTCCACCAGCTCTGGCGATCACTGGCAACAGACTCCCACGACATGTGACCAATGTCACAGGATTTCATGTCGCGTTTGCAGACGTCTTTAAGGTGGAGACATGGACGACCGGTGGGTCTGATACCAGTGACGAGCTCGCTGTACAATGTGTCCTTGGGGATCCTATCATCTTCCATGCGGCTCACATGGCCAAGCCATCTCAAACGCTGCTGGCTCAGTAGGGTGTATATGCTGGGGATGTTGGCCGCCTCGAGGACTTCTGCATTGGAGATACGGTCCTGCCACCTGATGCCAAGGATTCTCCAGAGGCAGTGAAGATGGAATGAATTGAGACGTCGCTCTTGGCTGACATATGTTGTCCAGGCCTCACTGCCGTAGAGCAAGGTACTGAGGACACAGGCTTGATACCCTCGGACTTTTGTGTTCTGTGTCAGTGCGCCATTTTCCCACACTCTCTTGGCCAGTCTGGACATAGCAGCGGACGCCTTTCCCATGCGCTGGTTGATTTCTGCATTGAGAGACAGGTTACTGGTGATAGTTGAGCCTAGGTAGATGAACTCTTGAACCACATCCAGTGCGTGGTCGCCGATATTGATGGATGGAGCATTTCTGATGTCCTGTCCCATGATGTTCATTTTCTTGAGGCTATTGGTCAGGCCAAATTCGTTGCAGGCAGCCACAATCCTGTCGATGAGTCTCTGCAGACACTCTTCTGTGTGGGATGTTACTGCAGCATCGTCAGCAAAGAGGAGTTCCCTGATGAGGACCTTCCGTACTTTGGTCTTCGCTCTTAGACGGGCAAGGTTGAACAACCTGCCACCTGATCTTGTGTGGAGGAAAATTCCTTCTTCTGAAGACTTGAACACATGTGAGAGCAGCGGGGAGAAGAAGATCCCAAACAGTGTAGGTGCAAGAACACAGCCCTGTTTCACGCCACTCAGGATTGGAAAGGGGTCTGATAAGGCGCCGCTATGCTGAATTGTGCCTTTCATACTGTCATGGAATGAGGTGATGATACTTAGTAGCTTTGCTGGACATCCAATCTTTGCTCGTAGTTTGAAGAGACCACATCTGCTGACAAGGTCAAAGGCTTTGGTGAGATCTATGAAAGCAACATTGTTCGCGGCATTTCTCCTGTAGCTGGCGAAGGGAGAACAGCATGTCAATGGAGGATCTCTCTGCTCGAAAGCCACACTGTGTCTGCTTCTGGAGCCTGTTTAAAATGACTCGAGTGAAGACTTTCCCCACTATGCAGATCAGGGAGATTCCACGGTAGTTGTTGCAGTCACCGTGATATCAGGCTAATCGGTCTATAATTCCCTGTTTTCTCTCTACCTCCTTTTTCAAATAGTAGGGTTACATTAGCTACCCTCCAATCTGTTGGAACTGTTCCAGAGTTTATAGAATTTTGAAAAATGACCAGCTATGCATCTACTATTTCCAGGGCCACTTCCTTAAGTACTCTGGGATGTAGATTATCAGGCCCTGGGGATTTATTGGCCTTCAATCCCATCAGTTTCCCTAACACCATTTCCCAACTATTACTGATTTCATACAGTTCCTCCTTCTCACTGGACCATATGTTCCCCAAAATTTTTAGAGTGTAATTTGTGTCCTCCTTTGTGAAGACAGAACCAAAGTATGTATTTTATTGGTCTGATATTTCTTTGTTCCCCATTATAAATTCCCCCATTTCTGATTGTAAGGGACCCATATTAATTTACTAATCTTTTTCTCTTCACATATCTGTAGAAGCTTTTACAGTCAGTTTTTATGTTCTCTGCAAACTTACTCTCATACTCTATTAGTCCTTCTTTGCTGAATTCTAAACTGCTCCCAATCCTCTGGTTTGCTGTTTGTTCTGGCCATTATATATTTCTCCTCCTATGATCTAATACGATCCCTAATTTCTTTTGTAAGCCATGGTTGAGCCACCCATCCTGTTTTATTTTTGCGCCAGACAGGAATGAACAATTGTTGTAATTCATCCATGGCGCTCTTTAAATGCTAGCCATTGCCTATCCATTGTCAAACCTTTAAGTAACGTTCCCAAATCTATCATAGCCAACTCGCGCCTCATACCTTCATAGTTTCCTTTATTTAGATTCAGGACCCTAGTCTCGGAATCAACTCTCTCACTCTCCATCATAATGAAGAATTCTATCATGTTATGGTCACTCTACCCCAAGGGACCCCACACAACAAGATTGTTAACTAATCCTTTCTCATTACACAATACCCAGTCTAGGATGGCCTGTTCTCTAATTGGTTCCTCAATGTATTGGTCCAAAAAAACCATCATGTATGCACTCCAGGAATTCCTCCTCTGTAGTATTATTGCTAATTTGGTTTGCCCAATCTATATGTAGATTAAAATCACCCATAATTACAGTTGCACCCTTATTGCATGCATCTCTAATTTCCTGTTTAATGCCATCCTCTACATTACCACTGCTGTTTGGGGGTCTATATACAACTCCCACCAGCGTTTTCTGCCCCTTGGTGTTTCTTATCTCCACCCAAACAGATTCCACATCAGGATTCTCTGAGCTAATATCCTTCCTCACTACTGTATTGATTTCCTCTTTTACTAACAACAATACTCCACCTCCTTTCCCTTTCTTCCTGTCCTTCCTAAATATTGAATACCCTTGGATGTTCAGTTCCCATCCTTTGTCACCCTGCAGCCATTTCTCTGTAATCGCAACTACATCGTATCTATTTACATCCATTTGCATGGTTAATTCGTCTACCTTATTGCAAATACTCCGCGCATTGAGACACAATGCCTTTAGGTTTGTCTTTTTAACATTCTTAGTCATCTTAACATTATTTCGCGAGGGGAAAAGGAGATTAGTTGAGTTAGAGTCCACAGACAAAAAGGAGTATACAGTCTGCTTTGGTAATTTGGCTGCCTTCCAACTGAATTCGGTGGTTCTGTGGTTTTTAGTTTGAAGAGGTAGATGACTGGTTCAGCGGGTCTCTTGGAAACTGTGATGTGATGATTTCCTCCAACAGGGTTTTTGATTGTAGCTGGAGTATGCAAAGGTGGTCAGTCACAAGGCAGGGTTTGAAGCTTGTAAGCTGAAATGGAGAGAGAGAGAGAGTGATCCCCACTTGATCTGCAAGTGTCAGACTCCAGAAGCTTCTCCTCTCTGCTGCAGAAAGACGCAAGTTTAAAACCACAGATGGGAGGGGCTTGTCACCTGACAGTCACCCAGTGATTCAATCATGGTAGCAGTGTTTCTCTTCTTGCTAAAAAGAACAGATAGTTCCCATAAACTTCCTGGGTCTTTGTTCTTGTTGGAACATGAGCAGACATTTCATCTCCCTCCTCATAGGCCTTGCAATGTAGGAGACAATGTTGCAAACTAGGTGGCCATCCTAAGCTTTTAGCAAAGTTATCTTTTTATCTGTTCTTTTTAAAATTTCTTCAAAAAATATAAATTCAGATCTCTAGTCAGTGGATTAAAGAAAATTATTATTCAACAAAGCAAGTTGGCGTGACAACCTTTTAGATTCACTGATCTGGTGATTAGTGTGTTTGTGTCAAGGAAGAGGAACACAACAATTTCCACACGATAATCTTTCACCAGCCAGTTCTTCTTTTACAAGCGACTTGCCGAATCTGGAATTGGTGAATATGCACCTATACAAGTTTGCACAGTTATGATGATATACTTGGCATCACATACTGCCTGTACATTAGTAGTTTGGAGGCTGTTCTGCTAGGGCAGGTGTCGGTAATCTGTGGCTCCGCAGCTGCGTACAGCTCATTAGGGATTTGTGTGGCTCCTGACCTTGATCGATTGTTTGAAGCTTGGAATTCTTTGCTGGACACTTACAGTAATTTGAATGGATGGGCTTAAGGCATACTGTCCATCTTCAGATCTACCTACCTGTGTGAGCAAGTGTTTTCAAGTATGAATTTAATAAAAAGCAAATTAAAAAGCCAATTAAACAATGAAAATTTACAGTTCTCCTTGAAAATGAAAACACAGCGTACTGTCCAGAATATCGAATGACTCTCCAAAGGAACCCAACAGCAGAAATCCCATTAAAGTAAGTGTTATTTTATTCATTTCCTATTTTTGTATCCATCTTCTTATTTATGCAAATATAAATATACTCATCTGTTTTCGGCATTCAGTTCATTCTTTTTGACATTTTTAGCCAACATAATACCTTCAATTTTATTACGCTTTCCTTTAAAAATGATAACATTGTTATTAATTTTAAATATCAACACAATAAATCGATAAAATATATGCAATACATTTTTAATGAAACAAAAATGGATTTATATATTTAAAGATGTTCATTATTATTGGCATTTGAGTAACAGCATTGCGGTTCTAAAGATATTGCTTTTTTACTAAATTTTAAAAACACCTCTTGTTATTATGTTTGTCACCCCCTGTGTTGGAGTAATGTACAAATTCTTGGTAGGTGCATGGTTGGACGAATGGGTGCAGCCAGTGGAACCAAAGGAAACTGGTAGGTTTCAAGTGCCAAAGAATACTTTCTTGGTCATCCTTTGTTTAAACAGACAAACAACTTATGTTTATATAGTGCCTTAAATGTAAAAAAATGTTCCAAGGCACTTCACGGGAAAAAAGAGAGAGGTTTTAAGGAGTGTCTTAAAGGAGGAAAGCGAGGTGGAGAGGTGTATGGGGGGGTATTCCATATCTTGGGGCCTAGGCAACTGAAGGCGTGTCCACCAATGGTGGAGCAATTAAAATCAGGGATGCACAAGAGGCAAGAATTAGAGGCGCACAGATATCATGGAGGATTGTGGGGCTGGACGAGATTACAGAGATAGGGAGGGGATGAGGCCATGGAGGGATTTGCAAACAAGGGTGAGAATTTTAAAATCAAGATGTTGTTTGACTGGGATCAATGTAGGTCAGTGAGCACAGGGGTGATAGAGAAGCGGGACTTGGTGCGAGTGAAGACCTGGGCAGCAGAGTTTTGGATGACCTGAAGTTTATGGAGGGTAGAATGTGGGAGACCAGCCAGGAGCACATTGGAATAGTCAAGTCTAGAGGTAACAAAGCCAGGAATGAGGGTTCCAGCAGCAGATGAGCTGAGACACGGGCGAAGTTGGGGGATGTACGGAGGTGGAAACAGGCGATCTTGGTGATAGCACACATATGAGGTCGGAAGCTCATTTTGGGTTAAATGTGGCACCAAGGTCATGAACAGACTGGTTTAATCTCATACTGTTGCTCGGGAGAGGGATGGAATCAGTAGCTAGGGAACGGAGTTTGGAGCGGAGACCAAAAACTATGGTTTTAGTCTTCCCAATATTTAATTGGAGGAAATTTCTTCTCATTCAGTACTGGATGTTGGATAGACAGTCTGATAAGTTAGCAATGGTGGAAGTTTTGAGAGAAGTGGTGGTGAGGTGGAGCTGAGTGTCGTCAGCATACATGTGAAAATTAATGCTGTGGTTTCAGATAATAGTGCCGAGGGATAGCATGTCGATGAGAAATAGGAAGGGATAAGGATAGATCCTTGGGAGACACCAGAGGTAATGGTGCAGGGACAAGAAGAGAAGCCATTTCAGGTGATCCTCTGGCTACGATTCGATAGAATGGAACCAGATGAGAGACGTCTGGACAACAGTGGAGCAGCATTGGAGGAGGATGGTGTGGTCAACCATCTCAAAGGCTGCAGACAGGTCAAGAAGGATGAGGAGGGAAAGTTTACCTTTGTTATAGGCACATAGGATGTCATTTGTTACTTTGGTAAGAGCTGTTTCGGTACTGTGGCAGGGGTGGAAACTTGTTTGGAGGGATCAAACATGGATTTCTGGGAAAGATGAGAATGGACTTGAAAGGTAATAACACATTCAAGAACTTTGGAGAAGAAAGGGAGGTTGGAGATGGGACGATAGTCTGCAACGGTGATGGGATCAAGGGTTGGTTTTTTTGATGAGAGGGGTGGTAAAGATAGATTTATAGGAGAGAGCGTCAACACCTGAAAAGAGAGAACCATTTACAATATCTGCTAATATGGGGACCAGGAGAGGAAGTTGGGTGATCAGCAGTTTAGTGGGAATAGGATCGAGAGAACAAGAGGTGGGTCTCATGGACAAGATGAGCTCAGAGAGAGCATGAGAGAAACTAGATAAAGATGTGTGTTCAGGGCTAGGGCAGGGGGAGCATTAGTGGAAGTATGGCCTGTTGGGCTGGTGGAAGGGAGGGATGTGGCAGAGGCAGATGGTCTCAATTTTAGTGACAAAGATGTCCATGAGCTCCTCACACTTAGGCTAGGATTTTACTGAGCTCCCGACATCAGGCTCCATGGTGACGGGGTCCAGAAGATCGTTCTGGCAGCGGCCCACCACAATGCCCGACGCCGGGAGTGCCGGGCCCGATCTTCCCAGCGGTGGCGAGGCTCCATGGCGGCCCTCCCACCATTAGGTGACAGGATCCGGATTTAACACATTGAAATTAATGAAATGAATATATTTAAATAAAATCAACAGCGATCTTAGCTTCGGGCCATGATCTTCTGAGCAGCAGTCGGCACTCGCGCACCTTTTCTTTCCCATCCAGGGAAAGCAGATGCCACCATGGTGGGGGAGGGGGGAATTTATGATTATGCAAATTTATAGTGTAGGGGAGAGTGGGAAAGCTAGACCTCTGCAGTTGATCTGTTTGAGGGAGTGGTGGGGGAAGGTCAAGTTTTGAAGCTAAGTGTTTTGGGGGAGGAGAAGGGCAAACGTTGAATTTAATTGTTATTGGTGGGGAGAAAGGGGCAATGGATTTATCGGTGGTACATTGGGTGGGTAGCCCTTTAAAAAAATAAATAACCCAGCAGGACTGGCTGCCCTTTATAAATGACAGCAGCGCCTGCACACTGCCACCATTGCTGGCATTGGACAGCCAGCCTCCTCCACGTGATTGGTTGATTGGTGGGGCAGCCCGACCGGCTCATTATCCTGGGTCATCATGAGGAAGATCACAGCGGCATGGCAGCGCATGACCTACACGTGCGGGCCGCTCCTGACAGCGGGTGAAGAAAATCCAGCCCTTAGTGTTGGAGGTGAGGGTAGAGGCAAAAGGAGAGAACATTTTAAGAACAACATTTACAGTAGAGAAAAGAAAACAGGGGCTATTTTTGCATTCCAAGATGACCCTGTGTTAAGAGATTGGAGTATGTATTTACTGGATTAATGTGGTAGAACCTACACTAGGAGCAATTTACAATGGCCAATTTACCTATCAACCTGTAAGTCTTCGGCTGTGGGAGGAAACCAGAGCACCCGGCAGAAACCCACGCAGTCACAGGGAGAACTTGCAAACTCCACACAGGCAGTACCCAGAACTGAACCCGGGTCGCTGGAGCCATGAGGCTGCGGTGCTAACCACTGCGTCACTGTGCCGCCACTCCATGAAGGAAAGCTGACAGGATGCACATGATGCCCAGCCGGCAGTGGCCTAGTTCATTTTAACCACCAGGTCTCGTTAACACGATCAGCAGCCTGCCTCAAACAAGTGTCCAAGCTCAGCTCCCAGGCTTTGGCCCTGTGAAGATTGAGCGGTTCGGAGGCTGCAGTCAAATAAATCACTGGAGCAGGGAGGAGGGAATTCGGGAGGGTTTTGCCAAATGGTGGGATGGAGCAAGGGGAATCCATAGATGACAACGATCTTAACTTTCTTTGTGGACTCCTGGAAGAACATTCCAGATCCTTCTGGAGTCACAAAGGTATGTTTTAAACCAACCTGACAGGGTATCCACTGGGTGTCCACCATGGATGCTCTGCTCAGTAAACAGTTAAAATAACATCAGAGTCCGAATGACATGTTAGGACTCTGATTGACATCTATTCATGAGGCTCCTGCTTGAGTCAGGTGGGTGTCTCAATTGCTCAAGTAAATGGCAGCATTGAAATGGTTGAGGGGGCAGGAATTGAACAGTAAATGCACCATTGAATTTTAACTCCTATTCTGCCCAGCTTCTGCCAGGTGGAGGGAGTTAAAATACTCACTGATGATTTTTAGCCCTTAACATTGTACTCAGGAACATAAAGAACATCAACACAACAATAACAGGAAAGAGCTTCTTCTGATGGTGCGACCAAACCTTGGGGGAGGGGGAGAGGGGGAGTGTGGCAATGGGGTGGGGGTCAGGGGCTGGGCTGTGTTGTTATTAAATGAGCCTGAAAATAGTGCTTTTCACAGTTTGAAATCTATTTTACTTGCACTGCATGTGGCCTTGATGTTAAAGTGTTGATGACCCACAATTTTCTGCTTTAAAAAAGGTGCAGAGAAAAGCAGATTGACCTTATTTTTCATTTAAAATCACACAGCTCCAGCAAATGAACTTTTAAAATGGGCTGAATGCCTGGGGAGATTTTCTTACACTCAGCATGGACTCTCAGAGCCTTTTTGCCTCCTTGTTACAAACATTATCACAGTAAACAAAAGTCTTCACAGAATAAAAAAAAAAATCTCTGTAGAGACAGAAGAAACTATTGTGATGTTTGCAATGAGTTTCAGCTATTATTGTTAACCCCCTGTATTTTTCCCACTGGTAAGATCATTTAAAAGTGATTCTTTTTCATTCAAAATGCTTGGATCACAGACAATTGAAATCCAATCCAGAATAGCTTGTAATGGAAAAATAGTAAATGAATACTGTCTGATACCCATCACCCTTAGACTTGCTGACTTATTTTTTAGATTAGAGATACAGCACTGAAACAGGCCCTTCGGCCCACCGAGTCTGTGCCGAACATCAACCACCCATTTATATTAATCCTACACTAATCCCATATTCCTACCAAACATCCCCACCTGTTCCTATATTTCCCTACCACCTACCTATACTAGTGACAATTTATAATGGCCAATTTACCTATCAACCTGCAAGTCTTTTGGCTTGTGGGAGGAAACCGGAGCACCCGGAGAAAACCCACGCAGACACAGGGAGAACTTGCAAACTCCACACAGGCAGTACCCGGAATCGAACCCGGGTCCCTGGGTATATTGGCTCCTAGTCCATCAACACCTTGAATTTAAAATTCTCATCCTTGTGTTCAAATCCCTCCATGGCTTCGCCCCTTTCTATCTCCTTATCCCCCCCTCTAGTCCTACAACGCTCTTGAGATCTCTATGATTCTTCAATTCTGAACTCTTGTGCATCTCCAACTTAACCCAACCTTCAGCTGCCAAGGGCCTATGCTCTGGAATTTCCTCCTTAATTCTCTCCACTTCACTCTCCTCCTTTAAGATGCCGCTTAAAACCTATCATGTTGATCAAATTTTTCGCCTCCTGTCCTAACATCTCCCCCTATGAGTTCTGATGCAAGGTCATCAAGTTGAAATGTTGCCTTCAACATTAACCAGCACAACAACATGCTGGAGTGGGTCGGGGGCGGATAAAAATGTTAAAACTGGTATCCCCTTCTGCATGGCGTCTCTCACCTGCCCCCTCCTCCACCCCAGCCTGATCTCTTGCTCCCTCCCTTCCCCAAGTGTTGGAGAATGTCCCCAAAGGTCCTCAGATAGACCTCCTGCTGCTGGTTCTCCCACCTGACAGCCAGACAGCCTGTCAATATGGCAGGATACCAGGCAAGAAATGGAAGGAGAAAGTGATATTGAGGTCCTGCTGTTAAATTTGACTGGATCTCCATGTAAGTGATTGGGCAAGGATGTGGCAGATGGATTATAATATGGAGAAATGTGAAATTAGCCACTTTGCTGGGAAGAAAGGAGAAGCATAGTATTTTTTAAAAGGTGAATGACTAGTAAATGTTGGCATTCTGAAGAAGAATCATATTTGACTCGAAATGTTAACTTTGATTGTCTCTCCACAGATGCTGCCAGATCTGCTGAGTATTTCCAGCACTTGCTGTTTTTATTTCAGATTTCCAGCATCTGTGGTATTTTGCTTTTATTCAGAGGAGTTTGGGGGTCCTGATGCATGAATCACTGGTAATTAACATGTACAGCAAGCAAGTAGGAAAGCAAAAAATATGTTAGCCTTTATTGCAATGGGCTTGGAATATAAGAGTAAAGAAGTCATGCAGCAATTCTATAGCGGTTAGGTGTGACCACATCTGAAGTATTGTGTACAGTTTTGATCTCCTTAGCTAACGAAGGATATATTTGCCCTAGAGGTAGTGCAGCAAAAGTCCATGAGATTGATTCTGGGATGAAAGGGGTTGTCCTATGAGAATAGATTGAGTAGAATGGGCATATATATTCTCTGGAGTTTAGAAGAATGAGAGGTGATATCATTGAAATAAGTAAAATTCTTAAGCAGGCTTGACATGGCAAATTCTAAGGCCAGAGAGTCTAGAAATAAGGGTCATAGTCTCAGGATAAGGGGATAGACATTTGGAACCGAGATGAGGAGAAACGTCTTCACTCGGAGGGCTGCAAATCTTTGAGATTCTCTACCACAGAGAGCTGTGGATGCTCAATTGGTGAGAATGTTCCAGACTGCGATTGATAGATTTTTGGGCACTAAGAGCATCAAAGGATATAGGGATAATATGGGAAAGTGGAGTTGCTGTAGCAGCTCATCTCTGATCTTATTGAATGGCAGAGCAGAGCAGGCCCAAGGGATCACATGGCCTACTTCTACTCCTATTTCGTACGTTCATATCCCTGGCTTTGCCAGGTTTCCTTGTGCTCCAAAGCACCTACCCAGCCTCTCCAAAAATATTGGGCCAGTTAACTCTATTTCTCTCTCTGCAGATGTGGAGTCACTCCAGCATGGATTCGATGGGCCGAATGGTCTCCTTCTGTGCCATAACGACTCTGTGGACTGAATTTCCAAGGTCAGGAACAGAGGCAGATGGGGCCTGAAAATACCAGCGCAAGCCAGAGTGCTGGTTTCCTGACACCGTTCCCAGTAACAGCCATTTTTGTTGAGGCGGGATCAGGGCAGGCATAGCTAATCCCCGCGCCCCTCCCCCGGAGGCTGGTAGCCTATTACGATCAAGAGCCTTGTTAAAGATATTTAAAGGAGGCTGACTTGCATTTTTCAGTTAGCCTCCAGTTTCCTGACGCGACGAGGGTAGATTAACTGCCTCGAGGCGACCAGCGAATGGCAGGCCAGGGGGCCAGTGCTCCAGGCAGGCCTATAGGCCCTCCTTGCCTGCCTGAGTGGGGTTGCTGCCAAAGGCCACCTTGTAGAATGATTCCAACTTCCTCCCACCACCACCCCACCCCCCGGCCATCCCCAATACCTGCCCACAGTGGTAGCCTGCCTGCTTTTTCTGTTTTTTATTTGAAGTTTAAAGGCTCAATGTGAAGACAAAAACACCTCATGTCCTGATCAGAGAATATGCTCGCATCGCTCACACAGAAACTCAGATACAAAGACTCATGTACTGTCTCCCCAATTCCCCAATGCCTGTAACTTGTTTTCCTTGACTATAAGCATCAAGAAAATCATGGTCATGGGACAAGGTGTTGAATCTCCACCCTTTATCCCAATAAATATCACCCCACTGGAAGTGGTTAGCAAATTCTGCTACTGGGGTTCACAATGACAGATAATCTTGTCACTTGAGGCAGAGCTCGATACACACATAGGGAAAGTAGCTACCACCTTGGGCCAACTTGTGAAACGTGCATGGGATAACACCAGGCTGACACTTAGGACCAAGCTGATGGTTTATGAGGCCTCTGGGTGGCACAGTGACGCAGTGGTTAGTGGCGCAGCCTCACAGCTCCAGTGACCCGAGTTCCGTTTTGGGTACCGCCCGTGTGGAGTTTGCAAATTCTCCCTGTGACCGCGTGGGTTTCCGGCGGGTACTCCAGTTTCCTCCCACAGCCAAAGACTTGCAGGTTGATAGGTAAATTGGCCATTGTAAATTGCCCCTAGTGTAGGTAGGTGGTAGGAGAATTGTGGGCATGTGGTAGGGAATATGGGATTAATGTAGAATTAGTATAAATGGGTGGTTGTTCGTCGGCACAGACTTGGTGAGCTGAAGGGCCTGTTTCAGTGCTATATGACTATGACTCTGTTCTCAGTACTTTACTGCATGGCTGTGAAACATGGGTGACTTAGAGCTACCAGGAAAAGAAACTCAATAATTTCCATCTTCACTGTCTGCAGTGCATTATGGGTATATCCTGGCACGACAAAATCACAAATATGGCAGCCCTGTCAAAGGCAGAACTCCCAGGTGTATTGGCATTAATCAAACAGAGGCAGCTTTGGTGCATCGGACATGTCTGCAGGATGGAAGATGGTTGTATACCCAAGGACCTTCTGTATGGTGAGGTAGCTGGGGCCAGACGACCAGTGGGGCACCCAACTCTCCACTTCAAGGATGCTTGCAAATGTGACATGAAGGCCCTAAATGTCGACTATCGCACTTGGGAGTCACGAGCTGGCGAAAGATGGAAATGGCGACACATCCTGTGGACTGGTGTGCACTACCATGACGACTTGTTGCAACAACAGCTTGGCAACAGGCGCCAATATCAAAAACAACAACTCACAGCTTCACATGCAGCACTTGTGGCAGAAGCTGCTTCTCAAGGATTGGTCTTCACAACCATCAACCAAGATGCACCGAGAGAAGACACCCCACCTCAATGGATTGTTTGCTGTGTGTCCATCATCTTTTGTAGATGGAAGGATGCCAACAACCGTTTAACGTTTTAAAAAAGTTGGTGAGAGGCACCTCCACATTGTTGCTGCTCCTCTGAAGCTGGAAGGCCTCTGATTGGCCCTCCAGCTTCGAGAGCCCACCTGCCACTCTTACTTGGACAGGGAACACATCCCTATATCAATCAAGGGTGTGCCTCTGTGAAATTCCCAAAGAGTGATTGTTCCCCCACACCCCTGCTCCTCCACCCCACTGGCTCTCCGAGGGGTAGGTGTGGTTCAGGACCTGGACACAGTTCCAACTACTGTTATCCAGCCCCAGTGGGAAAATCCAGCCCTCCAACTCGATGTTGCCTCACCTACTGAGTGTTTTCAGCATTTTCTGTTATTTCAGATTTCCAGCATCCGCAGTATTTTACTTTTGTTCTAATGTCTCTTTGTCTCTGATCAATTCTTGTCTGATTATGCTTCTGTGAAGCTTCTTGGATGTTTTGCTACATTAAGGGTACTATATAAATGCAAGTTGTTGTTTGGTTATTTGCAAACCTAGCCAAACAATTTTATCGCAACGTATTTTTATTTTTTGCCTCAGCTATTAAACATTTCAGTATTAAACTGAGAGTAGCTTTACTCACAGATTATTTCGCCCTATTTTGTAATTTTAGTATGCTGATGGCAGATTTTAGTCAAACAAACATTTATTTATTAATGTGCTGATGACTACAATAGTTGGTGAGCTCGTAAATAGAGCAAATTAAATTTAATCAATTATTTCTTCTTTCTTTCATTCAAGCTGTGAAGAGATCGAAGAGTTTGTTGCAGATGAAATTGTGATGTGAATGTAAGACTTCTTTAATCAGTTAGCGATTGCTTATGATACTGACCAGGAGGAAACATCTAGCTAAGGTCATTGGTAACCCCTAGGCACAGTTACAGTGTCATCACACTCACCACTTGATGTAACCCACAGCAGTTTAAAGAAATAACCTATTGATGACCGGCAAGCAACATGGGTCATGGTTGCCATTTATAAATTGTCTTAAAAGAAGCAAAAGAGATGTAGAAATTGGTTCGCTGGCAGGATCTGAACGCAGAGAACAATTGCTGTGCTGAAATGTGTAGATCCAAGACACACCCAAAATAGGGCCTCGGGCCTCATTTAAAGAGACCAACATGTGGGCATCCCCAGGCAGCTTGCTGATGAAACTACATTGAATTTCAGGCTGCTATGTCACGGGAAGCTGCTCTCAGGTAGATCCTGTGGATTGCAGGGAGGCAACTGCCCTGGAGTCCTCTTAGTGTCTTGGCCAGCATTCTTCTGAAAATTACTACCATCAAAAGCAGGTTAACTTATTGCTGTTTGTGGAATCTAGTTTTCTGTTTGCTAGCCTATTTAGTCTTTCACAATTGTAGTGGTTTGTTTAAGCTTGAGGCAGTAAGTAGAGTGGTAGATATAAAAAGTCTGCTGCTGCCGGCTATCAGGAGTAGGAGAGCAGTGATGCGAGATAAATGGAGAGCAAACTCAAAAAGTGACATCATAATCAGCACAGAGTGTGGAGCGGTGCGGATAAATTACACGTAAGTATTTAGTGCACAGGTTATCATTTTAGTGCTTACTATTTTTTATTTAGTGTTAGTGTTTGTGTTTTGGTGTTAATTAAACAGTTAAATAGCTCTTAAGCTATAAAAAATCTATAAATACATTTTATTTATAAATAGACTCATTATGTGTCTGGATTGCAGTATGTGCAAGTTTGTGGACAATGCGTCTGTCTCGAGCGAATATGCCTGCAGTAGATGTCTTTGCCTCAAATCTTTGGCTCAGAGTCATTGACCTGGAGTGTGAGTTGGAAACATTCCACTACATCAGGGTGGGGAGGAGAAACTGGACAGTTTGCTCCAGACTTCAGTCACAACTTGTAGGGAGGTGCAGGTTCAGAACGGGGTTGGTGTGACTTAAAGTGTACAGTGTATAAGGGAGCCCAGATAAGATACAGAACAAGGATCCACAGAATCTGATCCTAACCAACAGCTACAATGTAATTGCTACCTGTGTGGATAAGGATAAATACTGTTGGAAGGACAGCTAGAATGTAGACCTTGGAGCAGGAGGCTGTTCAAAGGGAGGAAGAGGGGAAGTGTAATGTGGTAGTTGCAGGGGGTTTAATCATTAGGGACTGATAACATTCTTTATAAATAGAATTGAGAGTCCCACATGTATGTATGTATGGTGCCAGGGTGAGGGATACCTTGAAACAGCTTGAAAGGATATTGGAGAGGGAAGGGGATGCTCCAGTTGTTGTGATCCATGTCACTGCCAACAATAAAGGAAAGTGCAGGTAAGAGGTTTTATTCACAAAGTACCAGGAGTTAGGAGCTAAATTACAAAACATGACCTCAAGTGTTATAATCTCTGGATTATTCCCAAGCCATGTTGAAAATTGGTATCAATTACTGAGTCATGGACCGAGATTTTGCCAGCGTTATGGAGATGGTCCGAGAGGCAGAATGGGCAGGAAATGGCAGTGAATGGCATCGGTAGGGAAGCCCGACATCTTCATGTCATTGGAGATATTCCCAGAGGCAGCTAGGTTGGCGGGAGGAGGCCACATTTGAATGCGGCGGAAAGGTAATTAAGCCTGTTGATTACAATTTTATCAGCACTTTTCCATTTTGAGAGGGACGGATGAGAACATCAGAGCTTCAGAACCTTACCAGCTATAAGCTTTGCCGAAGTAGTGTAGCTTGGCATGGAGGGTGAAACTGAGTTGAGAGTGGCAGTAACAATCTGGAGGTAAGCCAAGCATAGCTGGCACAGTGGAGGCATTCAGGCTGAGTGTCCTCTTTGACTTGGCACTTGTATTTACAGAGTAAAGGGTGGTGTGTGGGGGGGGAGGGGTGGGGGGTAGTGAAAACTGAGTGCAGCAATTTGCAATGGGTCTCAATCAGTCAGGCCATGAGACCTCCAGTAAGGAGGAGCATCAGAGAGGGAGAGAGCTGCAGCCAGCAGGAGCAAGGCAGCAGCACCCAGAAGGGCACCAGGATCATGAGGCTGGAAGGTGGAACTGACGAAGAATGCGCCCATGGTCATACAAGCAGCCTCTTGCGCACAGAAGAGCCTACCAATCAAAGAAGGTTTACCGTCATAGGATCTGCTTCCTGCATATGTCGGAGCAGCAGTGTCGCCAAAGACTGCCCCTCTCCAGGGAGGCGATCACAGGGCTGTACCTCATGATGGAGAAGGAGCCGAGTCCAATGGGAAGTGGCAGCCGCCCAATGTGTGTGGCACTGAAGGTTACTATGGTGCTGAATTTCTATGCCTCAGGATCATTTCAGGGACCTTCTGGAGATGCATGTGAGATCTCATAGTCACAGGTCATCGTTGCATCAAGTTGGTCACCAATGCCGCGTTCAAGAGGGCCAGCCAATATGTGCAGTTTCACACCAATCCAAACAGTCAGGCTGACAGGGCTATAGGATTTGGGCCATTGATGGATTCCCCAGGTGCAGGGTGTCATTGACTGCACACATGTGCCTATCAAGGCTCCCACAGACCAAGCAGCAGCTTTCATCAACAGGAAGGGCTTCCACTCCTCAATGTACAACTGGTCTGCGACCACTGTAAATGGATCCTACAGGTCTGTGCAAGGTTCCTAGGAAGCTGTCACAATGCCTTCATACTAAGGCAGTACTAGGTGCCCAACATTTTCTGGCTCCCCGTATGCCTTCATGGATGGACACTAGGTGGTAAGGGCTGCCCATTTCAGAGATAGCTACTGATGCCTGTGTGGAATCCAAGCACAGATGCAGAGGAAAGGTACAACAACTGCCCGGGACAACTCGAATGACCATCCAGCAGGCCATAGGCCTTCTGAAGATGTGGTTCTGATGCCTTGATAGATCTAGTGGAGCCCTTCAGTATACCCCAGCAAAAGTCTCACGTTTCATGGTGATGTGCTATGTTCTGCACAACCTGGTGCTACAGAGAGGAGAAGCTTTGAACAATGAGGACATCCTTGAGCATGATGCCTTCTCTGAGGATGAGGATATGGAGGGGGATGGTGATCAGGTGATCAGGCACAAGACAATGAAATCACCAAGGGCGCACAGGCAAGGCTCAATGAGATACTCACAAGGGAGGCTGGCATCTCACTAATACAGACATATTTCTCATGAGCCTTCCTTATACACACATTCAATGAAATACATTTTCCACCGCTATAGCTCTGTTGCCCTTTCCTTAAATGCCCTTACTATATCCCTGAACCCACAATCACCTGAGGCCACAGCATGGGAAATACATTGACCTCAATCAGTGTGTTCCTTCCTATCACACCCTTTTCGAGAACCATCCATCTGTTAATCACCCAGTAGTGTTTAAATAACAGAAGGAATCTTTCTGTGGTGCAGCAAATAAAGATTAATTACAGACAATGTGATATTTAAGTACATAATCAACCCCAATGAAACTCTAGTGCAGCTAGGTGAACTTCCTCACATGATTGAGGGTGCTCCTATGTGGTGCTGCCCTTGCGATGTCAGCTGAGGTGCAGGCAGGCTGCTCCATGACTTTCTGCTCCATGGCTTTCTGCTCCATGGCTTTCAATAGCAATGTGGTCGTCCTCTAGTTGCCTGAGGCCTTGAAGGACCCAGCATATTGAGGGCCTCCTGCACGGATTCAGGAGCCGCCTCTGTCATCGCTGCTTCATGTGGCATTGGTATCACCGTCAGGGGAGCTGAGAAGTCACCTTCCATGCCAGGAACGTCCTAAGAGGAGTCCCCAGTTTCTTCAGGCAGCTGCTCCTCTTCCCTTTCAGGGTACGCTTGCTGCTCCTGCACACCTGAGGAGTACAAGGTCCTGGCGATAACTCCAGGCATCTCATCCCCCTATTGCCCAGCCTTTGCTTCACAGAGATCATGGAGACAGCGATGGCATGCAGGTCCAAGGGCATCTCCGGCATCCATTGTGTGGTTTGATGGATGTGGTTCTCCAAGGGGGTCGCCACTCTCTCAATGGAGGATGCCATGTGTGCACTCACCAGAGGCACAGCTGCGCTCATGGGCTGAATGGACTCATCCATCATTTGAGCATGGGTGCAAATAGCCTCTGGAAGCTCCGCCAGTGTTCACACATCTCACAGTGCAGCTTCAGATCTGCCGCCTTGTTGATGACTCTAGATGCATGTCATCAGCCTGAAGCTCAGCATCATTGGAGCCTCCTACAGTTTTCCAAGTGTAAATAGCCTCAACTGCCATTGACTCTGTCAGCTGCTCGGGTGTGCCTGTCCTGTGCTCACCAGGTTGTGATCAGTTGCTACTTGCATGCGACTACCCACCGATGTGAGAGTATCTACGGTGGTGGAGGGTGCGGGGGAATGATGACTCGGTACACCTTCTGAGGTCCCCTCCCCTTAGAGGTGGGAGGCTGTTCCACAGGCTCGGCAGCCATCTGTTCTTTGTTCTTATTCATTTCATGGGATGTGGGTGTCACTGGCCAGGCCAACATTTGTTGCCCATCCCTAATTGCCCTTGAGAAGATGCTGGTGAGCTACCTTCCTGAACTGCTGCAGTCCATGTGAGGTAGGTACACCCACAGTGCTGTTTGGAAGGGAGTTCCAGGATTTTGACCCAGCAACAGTGAAGGAATGGTGATATAGTTCCAAGTCAGGATGGTGTGTGGCTTGGAGGGGAACTTGCAGGTGGTGGTGTTCTCATGTGTCTGCTGCCCTTGTCCTTCTAGGTGGTAGAGGTCAAGGGTTTGGAAGGTGCTGTCGCAGGAGCCTTGGTGAGTTGCTACAGTGCAACTTGTAGATGGTACACACTGCTGCCACTGTACGTCACTCATGAAGGGAGTGACTGTTGAAGGTGGTGGATGGGGTGAAAAGCAAATGGGCTGCTTTTTCCTGGATGGTGTCGAGCTTCTGAATGTTGTTGGAGCTGCACTCATCCAGGCAAGTCGAGAGAATCACATTCCTGACTTGTGCCTTGTAAATGATGAACAGGCATTGGGGAGTCAGGAGGTGAGTTACTTGCTGCAGAATTCTCAGCCTCTGACCTATTCTTGTAGCTACAGTATTTATGTGGCTGCTATAGTTCATTTTCTGGCCAATGGTAACCTCCAGGATGTTGATCGTGTCCATGATCTGTGAGAGGGAGAAGAAAGATGAGAAGTTGATAACCAGGACTAGATGCGATACAATGAAGGATACTTAGGGAGGTAAGGGTGTAAATTGCAGGTGCTCTGGCCACAATCTTCCAATCCTTCTTATATACAGGTGTGATACCAGAGGACTGGAGAATTGCAAATGTTACACCCTTGATCAAAAAAGGGTGTAACAACAAGCCCAGCAACTACAGGCCAGTCAGTTTAACCTCAGTGGTGGGAAAACTTTTAGAAACAATAATTCAGGACAAAATTAATAGTCACTTAGACAAATGTGCATTGGTTAAGGAAAGCCAGCATGGATTTGTAATCGTGTTTAACTAACTTGCTTGAGTTTTTTGATGATGTAGCAGAGAGGGTTGATGAGGGTAATGCAGTTCATATGGTTTATATGAGGCATTTGATAAAGAGTCACATAGCAGGCTTGTCAGCAAATTTAAAGCCCATGGAATAAAAGGGACAGCAGCAGCATGGATGCAAAATTGGCTGATTGACAGGAAACAGAGTAGTTGTGAACAGTTGTTTTTTGGACTGGAGGAAGGTATATAGTGGATTTCCCCAAGGGCTGGTGTTAGGACCTCTGATTTTCTTGATATATATTAATGTCCTAGACTTGGGTGTACAGGGCACAATTTTAAAATCTACGGTGACAAAAAACTTGGAAGTATTATGAATTGTGAGAAGGATAGGGATAAACTTCAAGAGGACATTGACAGGCTGTGGAATGCATGCACAAGTGGCAGGTAAAATTTAATGCAGAAAAGTGTGAAGTGATTCATTTTAGTAGGAAGAATGAGAAGAGGCAATACAAATTAAAGGGTACAATTCTAAAGTCGGGGGCAGGGCAGAGGGACCTGGGAGTATATGTGTACAAATCATTGACAGTTGCAGGGCAGGTTGAGAAAGTGCTTAATAAGGCATATGGGATCCTAGGCTCTATAAATAGGGGCTTTGAGTACAAGAACAAGGACGTTATGATAAACTTGTATAAACGCTGGTTCAGCCTCAACTGGTGTATTGTGTGCAGTTCTGGGCAGCACACTTTCAGAAAACATCTGACCTGCTTTCAGAGTTTCTTCTTTTCAAACAGAGAGTCAAACCTTGCTTGACGACTTAGCCATTGCTGATCCACAGAAACAAGCAGTAAAGATACACATAGCTATTGGCAATGAAGGTCTACATCGTCTTAACACATCTGGTCTTAATGAAGAACAGAAGGATCCCTTAAAGATTTGCTCAACTCTAGAAGATCAATTTTGCCTCAAGCTCAATTTTCGAGTGCACCGACTTAAATTCATGTCTTTTAGACAACAGCCTACTGAATCCATAGACCAGTTTGTCTGTGATTGCCATGCCAAAGGCTGAGAGTGTGATTTTACTGACACTGAACTGGTGGATCACATAATCGAGCTTATGATTGCATCTACACCAATGGAACTCTACCAAAAGGATCTTTCAGACAAACCCAAAGATTACACAGTTGATGGCTTATTGAAGGATGGCAGCAAATGAGAGTCCATCTTTGTGGGTCAACAAAGCCTTCAATGTCGATGTGTAACAAATACCATAGGTGCATTGAGCAGGGTTTCCAAATCCAAGTTACCATGTACAAGGTGCGGGCTTTTGCATTCATCTAAAACCTGTCCAGCGCTTAACTCCATATGCAAAGCATGTCGTGTCATGGGCCACTGGAAACGGCAATGTCGCAAAGCCAAGACAAAAGTCCTGAATACAGACAGTCGAACCTCAGGACAGCTTTGCGCCCTGACAAGCTTTACAATACTCCGTCAAGACACAACCGATTCATCTACAAAGTTGCGGGTGACACTAGCACTACTGATCCTGAAGATCAGAGTACAAGCAGAAGTGAGCATGCCAAACAGACATTCCATGTCATCAATGTTTCTGGGCACATTAATTCAATTACTCCACTAGAAGCATTTACATCCATTTGTACTTCATGTCCAGGAAAAGAGAGCACGCACTTGCTCTGGGCGCAAGTGTACATGGGTGCTAGTGCAAACATTTTACCCCTATGCATCTTAAAGTGCATGTATTCGGCTAAATGGCATTCCAAGATGACTTTGATCAATGCTCAGCTAACTGCTTACAATGGGTCCCCAATCCCATTTCTCAGATCTGTGGGGAGTTTTCTTCCAAAAGACCACCCCACCACCCTCCCCCGCACTTGAGTTTGTGACATCAGAATTACAAATGTATGACTTGAACAGAATAACCAACGAGACAAGTTTCTTTTGATAACTCACAATCATTTTATTGAATTACCCACAAATCTTAGAGAAGGGTTACACTCAGCAATCACAAGTTGCAGTTGCAACTACTACATGTTACTCAGGATCCTGTCCTGTTAAAAGGATAAACCCCCTATTCCTAACTTAATTTCCTAACTTAATACTTACAATCCCCCCTTGGTTGGTTCGCTGATGGTGTTCGTAGGTCTCTCAGTGGAGTTGACGAAGCTCTAACATCTTCCTTGACTACCTGCAAGAACAGTAACGCACCCTGATCTCCGCTTTACATTTGTACCATTTTCTTGTTGCTGGCTTGGCCGTCTTGTCTCCAAATTTGGCAATGCTCCAAACCGTTGGTTCTGATTGGCAACTTATGTCCTCATTCTTGATATTCCTTTTTTTTAAAAAAAGGTCTTCTGTGAAAGGCACTGAATCACCTGTTTCCTGCTGATAATCGATTTCAGGAAGGCCAGACTTTCACACCTCTTCAAACCTTAGATTTACACAGTACTTGAGCCCATCTCCTTCCATTGTCTGGTTCTTAAGGTCATCAGATGCTAATCCCTTCCTCTATTGTGGTTGCAAGACATACATGCTTATTGTGCCCTTAATTCTCGACTGGGCTATGTGACTTTCTGCTTCCACTGAAACTTCCAACTTCAGCAGAACTCAAACAAATAGTCCTTATTGTCCTTCAGATCCGTTACAATTAAGTGCTGTTATAATGATTCTGACTGGATATCCCAACTTTTATACGTTATTCAAATCAATGGACCTACTATTGCTGGACTGCGAACATGCAATGACCTAACCTTGACAACCATCTACAACACTGGGCGATGCCTAGTACTCAGATGGTGACAAGAAGGAGCCTTGCAAGAAAGGAGTGATATGCGGGCTGTGGTTTCCCAGGTTTTCGATTTTTTCCCATATTGTGGCCAGAAAATAGAAGCTCTTTTCAACTTCTGTGCATCTTGTAGTTTCAAGATTCCTAAGGGTGAGAGCGAGGATGAGGCACAGCCTGTTACATCCGACATACAGTGCCTCCAGTGTGAACTGCATCCATTGCATGAAGTTAGGGATGTTCTTCTAGAATAAAGAAGGAAAATGAAAGAAATGCATGACAATCACGCTGGGAGTGTACTTCCCAAATTAGCTATTGTTCAGCAAGTTACCATCCAAAACTCTTTCACTGGTACATGGAGTTCTGCAACAGTCTCCAAAGCTCAGCCAGAGCCACTTTCTAATGAAGTAACTACACCTACTGGTGCTATGCTGCGTAGTAACCGAGGTTCAATCAGAGCTGTTCATGATTCCAAGTCCATGGAAGACTCCATTGCAACTCATATAAGATCAAAGACTAGATCTCAGGCAGAGTCTACACAATCTTCTTCCACGAGATCCAATTCACAAAAATCTGTTCCAGTATCCGAGAATTGCTACCCTGTTTTGAAATCTAGCAGAGTTATCAAACCACCTTCACATTTTTGAGATTGGTGTTCTTGCATACTCTCATTGTCTTTTTTGTATTATCTCCTAATAATTTTCTGTACATGTATATAGTTGACTTCTACTTTCCTAAAGGAGATGTTTAGATGTGTAAATATGTTCCTCTTCTTTTCCTTTTAGAAAAAGGGGGATGTTGTATGTGTACACGTTTAAGAGGTGTGGTTACAAGGTCATGTTAGTCATGTCAGAGCTATGATGTAATGTAACATGTGATTCTGAGTGTTTAGCAGTCTTGAAGAAACACCTGTACAATAAACATCTCTCAGTAATTAATAAAGAACGAACAATATTGTGTTATTGCTCCCAACCAGTGTGGTCAGTCTTTGTGTACAGTCTCTACTAACACAGATGTTCAAGGAACATGTAACAGTTAGGATCTGGAATGCACCACCTGAGAGTGTGGTGGCAGATTCAATTAAGACATTCAAAAGAGAACTGGATAATTATTTGAAGAGAAAAAATTTGCAGGGCTATGGGGAAAAAGTAGGGAAGTGGGACTAGGCGAGTTGCTCTCGTAGAGAGCCAGCACAGACACAATGGGCCAAATGGCCTTGTTCTGTGCTATAACCATTCTATGATTCTATCAGAAGGCAATGAGTGTTCCAACACATCCTTCTGACTATTCATTATACGGAATTCCATGTGACCAGTGGTGAGCACATGAGCACAGTGCTTTGTGCTTGCCAGAGGGTCTATTGCCGCCATCCATTAGGGCACTCACTGTCAAGAGGTTCCACACCCGTCTCACTATCAGTGATTTCCTGCCCTGCCTCCATGCCTCATAGCTTCAATGCCCCATCTTCCATAAGCATGAGGATCGCCTTGTGCGGCACCTCAACTCTGGTTCTTGATCTTTCCCTCGCATTGTGAGCTCTCTTCTCCTGCAATCACATAAATTTCCATTGTTACTCACCCATCAAAGACACGCATTATGACTATGTTGGTAGGAGCCTAACTGTCCATTATGGTGCCAGTTCGTCGTGGCTGTCCAGGAGTCAACTGTGCCTGACCAGTGTCCTCCACAGAGAGGCTAACTTGCCTCTGACAGTCAATGCTGATGCCTGAGCATTGTCACTAATTGGGTGGGCACACGCTTCTCTAATCTCATTATATACATTGCACTCACCTTGCCAGAATGCATCAGATCATGATCCTCTTACAACACTGCAGCCAAGTACGTGAGACAACCCCATTGCTGCTTCCCTCCTTTGCTATCTCCAACCATGACTGTTTGATTTGACGAGCTGGTCTTCTCCTGCTGTCCCAAGGAAACAGGATTCCCTCCAAGCCCTTACAGCCTGGAGGATGACCTCCAGGAAGGCCTCAGTGAACGTCTGCAGTTGCCAAGGCTCCCTCGCTATTTCCTCCGGGGCTGCTCCCTTTAAAAGTACTGCTGGCTGCCTTTAAAAGATGGCGCCAGCCATGCCTGAGCCAGTACTTCCTCCCGCCCACACCTCACACGCCTGCCGCCCATTAACTGGACAGTCCCGAGAATATTGTATTCCCACTTCCGACCCCCGCCCATGCAGACACACCAGCCGCTTTCAGTCCTGACATCAGGACTTCGTTGCTGCCGGTAAAATCCCAGCCATGGTTGCAACACTGATAGAACTGGGAACTGAATATACCAAGTTATAAGGATAGGGAATCTGGCAAAGGGACAGGAGTAGCACTGGCGAAATTACTTCCATAACAACAACTTATATTTGCATATCAACTTTAACATAATAAAGCATCCCAAGGCATTTCACAGGAGCATTATAAAACAAAATATGACATTGGGTTACATCAGGAGACATTAGATCTAATTAGATCAAAACCTTGGTCAAAGAGGTAGGATTTAAGAAGTGTCTTAAAAGAAAAAAGTGAGGCAGAGAAGCCAGGGAGGGTATTCCAGAGCTTGGGGGCTAGGCAACTGAAGGCACGTCCACCAATGGTGGAGTGATTAAAATCAGGGATGCTCAAGAGTCCAGAATTAGAGGAGCACAGATATCTTGGAGGGTTGTGGGGCTGGAGGACATTAGAGATACGGAAGGTCTGAGGCCATGGATGGGCTTGAAAACAAGGATGCGAATTTTAAAATCAAGATGTTGCTTGACTGGGAGCCAATGTAGGTCAGTGAGTATAGGGAGGATAGGGGAACAGGTCTTGGTGCAAGTTAAGAGACGGGCAGCAGAGCTTTGGATAACCTTAAGTTTACAGAGAGTAGAATGTGGGAGATCAGCCAGGAGTACATTGGAACAATCAAGTCTAGAGGTAACAAAGACATGAATGAGGGCTTCAGCAGCAGATGAGCTGAGGCGAAGTCGGGCAATGCTACAGAGGTGGAAATAGGCAGTCTTATTAATGGCATGAATATGTGGCATGAAGCTCATCTTGGGGTCAAATATGATACCAAGATTGCGAACAGACTTGTTTAGTCTCAGACTGTTGCCAAGAGGAGGGATGGAGTTGGTAGTTAGGGAATGGAGTTTGGAGCGGGGTTGGAAAACAATGGCTTCAGTCTTCCCAATAGTTAATTGGAGGAAATTTCTTCTCATCCAGGACTGGATGTTGGATCGGCAGTCTGATAATTTAGCAACAGTGGAGGAGTCGAGAGAGGTGATGGTGAGGTAAAACTGAGTGTCATCAGTGTGCCTGTGAAAACTAACACCGTGCCTTTGAATGATATCACTGAGGGGCAGCATGTCGATGAGAAATAGGAGGGAGCCAAGGATAGATCCTATGTTGAAAGATGATATAAAGCAGGCAGTCAAGATTTATGTGTAGGATTAAGAAGTATTTAATTAAGAAGGATTTAAAACTGTAGTGGGAGTAGTGAATAGGCCTCTGGTTGCAATGTGAAGTGGTACAATGTATTAATGCAAAGGTTAGACAAGCATGTAGTAAAAGAAGTGTGGTTTTAATTGGAGATTTTAAGTTCCATATGGATTGGGATAAGAAGATGAGCTCATTTCAGAAAGATAGTGAATTTCTTAAGTGTGTTCAGGATAGCTTACTGCAACAATAAGTCCGAGAACCAACAAGAGGGCAGGCCATATTAGATTTAATAATGAGAAAGACACCAGATTTAGTTAGCAGACTAACTGTGCCCAAACATTTATCTAATAGCAACCATAATTGAGGCCAATGTTTGAGTAATTAAATTCCTAGATTTAGGTAAAGCTGTCTTTAATGGGATGAGACAGAGACTATCCACAGTAAACTCTGCAAATCTGTTAATGGGTAAAATGACAATCAGTGGGAGGTGTTCAAAAAAAATTAATCTGCTCAGAACCAGTTTATATCCCTATGAGGCAAGAGCTCTACTTGTCAGAAAAGACAACCATGGATAACTGAAGAGTTAAGAGACAACATAAAACTAAAAGATAAAGCATACAAAAATGCCAAAAATAACACAGATCCCAGCAAATGGGAGAGATAAAAAGAACTGCAAAGGGTGACAAAACAGATAGTAATAGCTACAAAAAGGGAATATGAAGAGAAACTTGCAATGACTATCAAACTCAAAAAAAAATTATATTAGGAAAAAGAGTGGCTCGAAGCAATGTGGGCTGCTTAAAAACTGATGAGTTATATTGTTAACGAACATAAGGAAATGGCAGATAGGTTGAATAATTATGTTACATCAGTATTTACAGTAGAGGAGAAGGTCAGTATGTCAGACATGGCATGGAATCACAGTCAGGGACTCAAGAAAATTAATGTATGCAAAATAACAGTAATGAAGAAAATAATGACACTAAAGAGCATCAAAACCCCAGGACCAGATGATTTCCATCCCAAGGTTTTAAAGAAAATAGGTTAGAATGCTGCACATGACCTAAATATAATCTTCCAAATTCTCTTGATTCGGGAACCGTTCCTTTAGATTGGAAAATTACGCATGTCATTCTGTATTGTGTTACTTGTTTCGTCACACAACCTTACCTATCACTCACTGATGAATGGTAACAGATACTTTGGGTTCTTTTATTATTGAAGATTCACAACACCATATACAAGAGTGTGCTATATACACACGTCCTCAGGACCAAGACAACTCCAACTCCTGTATGGCGTGCTGTATGGCATCACTTCCTGCAGTGATGATGCACATTCACTATTTACATATTCCCTTAAAGTGATATCACAAAACTCTGCTATTTAAAAAAGGTGAGAGAGGGAAACCAGAAGCCTGATTTTCAGTCCCCACTGGGAACAGGAACAGAGGTGGGTGGGCATTAAAAATAATGCTGCCGGCCTGGCTCCATCTACCCTCCCGGGCCATTTTCCGGGTAGCCAATTAAACCAATTAAAAGCTTATTAAGGCCTGTTAACAGAGGCAGTGGGTGTCAATTTCGAAGCCTGGGGGCAGCCTCCCAGCAGCAGACCAGAGGGCCAGTGCCCCAGGCAGGCTTAGAGGATCTCCCTGCCTTCCTGGATACAGCAACCACTGCAGGCCACCCTGTAAAGGGAGCCCCCCCCCCACTCCACACCCCACCCCACACACACTCACAGTCACAGTCGTGGCCTATCTGCAAAGGCCATTTTTTACTTCAAGGTTAAACAAGTTGGAGAGAAGTCACCTCCATTTTGAAGCACCCTCTCCCTCACTTACCTGACATGACATTCTGCTGCTCCTTTCAAGTTGGAAGGCCTCTGATTGGTCCCCCAGCTTCAAGAGCCCTGTTGCAAACCTTAATTGGACAATGAGCCCGCCCTCTGCCGAATAATTGGCTGCTCCAGGGAAAATCACAATCAGTGACCATTTTCCACATAATGTGGGTTTCTGACCTACATTTGAGCCCAACAGCAGGGTTCAGAAGCCTGTAGGGAAAATCCTGCCCCCGAGAAATATAGCCAAGTTAGCCTAACCTTGAAAAGTTTCAGCTAATCAGAGAGAACCAGAATGAATTTGTAAAGGGTAGGTCATGCCAAACAAATTGGATTATTTTTTTGAAAAAGTGACTTGAGCAGTGGACTGAGAGTCTAAGATATTATTTATATGGACTTCCAGAAGGCATTTGATGAAATCCCTCATAAAAGACTCCAAGCAAAAGCTAAAGTCCATGGAATTAAAGCCAAATTATTGACCTGGTTAGAAAATTGGCTGAGCAGCAGGAGGCAGAGAGTTGGGATATTGGTCAAGTACTCTAATTGTCAGAATGTGACCAGTGATATCCCACAAGGATGTGTTGGGGCCTCAACTATTCACCATATTTATAAATGACTTAGATGATGGGATAGAAATCTATCTGTGCCGTAAATGACTCTAAATATATGACACAAAGATAGGCAGCATTGTAAACAGTGTAGATGGAAGCATCATATTTCAAAGAGCTAGGTTTTTTTTTTAAAAGCAAAATAGTTAAAGGTTAAATGAATGGGCAAAACTGTAGCAAATGGATTTCAATATAGGCAAATGTGAGGTCATCCACCTTGGACATGAAAGAGATACAATTGGGCTCACTCTAAATGGCGAAAAGCTAGAAACAGTAGAAGTACAAAGAGACTTGGGGTCCAGGTACATGAATCATTAAAATGCCATGAACAGGTACAGAAAATAATCAAAAAGCCTAATGGAATGCTGGCAATTATATCCAGAGGACTAGCATACAAAGGCAGCAGACACAGGAGAATACCACTACCTGCAAGTTCTCCTCCAAGCCACACAACATCCTGACTTGGAAATATATCACCATTTTTTCACTGTCTCTGGGTCAAAATTCTGGAACTCCCTTCCTAACAGCACTGTGGGTGTACCTGCACTACATAGACTGCAGTGTTTCAAGAAGGCAGTTCACCACCCACTTCTCAAGGGCAATTAGGGATGGGCAATAAATGCTGGCCTAGCCAGCGATGCTCACATCCCAAGAATGAATTTTTTAAAAGCACATAATTCCTCCTGGGATTCAATCCCAGAAACTGAATTCAAGGATAACTGGATGACACATGAGTTAAACATAAAAGCTGAAATGTATACTGTACAATCTCTTTACCCATTGTTACTGCAATAAAGAACAAATAAAATTCCTTGCAAATTTGGAAACAACTAATTACTTGTCATTAAAAACTCGAAAATCTTGTGTGGTTTCCTTGGTTGCCCAATTATGTTTTTTGTAGTCCAAACACCTACTCCATTCTCTTTTTGGAGTTGGTGGTTTGCTGTCCACAACCTGTTCACCCTTGTGCTCCCCAGCACAGACCTGCAGTTAATTGATGAGGTTGTTCATTTCATAGAGTCATAGAGTCATAGAGTTGTACAGCACAGAAACAGGCCCTTCGGCCCATCGTGCCTGTGTTGGCCATCAAGCACCTATCTATTCTAATCCCATTTTCAAGCACTTGGCCCGTAGCCTTGTATGCTATGTCGTTTCAAGTGCTCATCTAAATACTTCTTAAATGTTGTGAGTATTCCTGCCTCTACCACCCCTTCTGGTAGTGTGTTCCAGATTACAACCACCTTTTGGGTGAAAACATTTTACCTCAAATCCCCTCTATACCTCCTGCCCCTTACCTTAAATCTATGCCCCCTGGTTATTGATTCCTCTGCTAAGGGAAAAAGTTTCTTCCTATCTATCCTATCAATGCCCCTCATAATTTTGTATACCTCAATCAGGTTCCCCCTCAGCCTTCTCTGCTCTAAGGAAAACAACCCTAGCATATCCAGTCTCTCTTCATAGCTGAAATTCTCCAGCCCAGGCAACATCCTGGTGAATCTCTTCAGTACGCTCTCCAGTGCAATCACATCTTTCCTATAGTGCGGTGACCAGAACTGTGCACAGTACTCCAGCTGTGGTCTAACCAGCGTTTTATACAGCTCCATCATAAACTCCCTTTCTTTGTCCAGAGCAGTGTGGCACTGGCTCTAGTGTGCATATTTAAGCACCACCCACACAATTACATAAACAAGTCAGATCCATGGTCAGTCATTACACCAGTGAGGTGTACTAATAAATTTCCTCTGTCATTTCTGCCACTTCCAGCATGATGCCACTGCTTCCCTCCCCTTTCAGCAATCAAAAGGGACTGTTTCTTCTGCTCCTCAGTTATCCCCAACACCCTTCCCCTTCTCACAGCACCTTTCCATGCAAATGCAGGATATACAACACCTGCCCTTTACCTCCTCCCTTCTCACCGTCCAAAGCTCCAAACAATCCTTCCAGGTCAAACAGCGATTTCTTTGTGCTTCTTTCAATCTAGTATTCTGTATTCACCGTTCATGATGTGGTCTCCTCTAAAAGATTTATAGAGTTATTACAACACAGAAGGAGGCCATTTGGCCCATCAAGTCCATGGTGGCTCTCTGTAGTGCAATCCACTCAGTCCCACTCCCCTGGCTCCATCCCCATAGCCCTGAAAGTTTATTTCCCTCAAGTGCCCATCCAATTTCTTCTTGAAATTGTTCATCATCTCCACTTCCACCACCCTCGTAGGCAGCAAGTTCCAGGTCATTACCACTCGCTGCATAAAAAAGTTCTTCCTCACATCCCTGCCGCATCTCTTACCCAAAACCTTAAATCTGTGTCCCTTGGTCCTTGTACCATCAGCAAATGGGAACAGCTTTTCTTTGTCTACCTTATCTAAACCTATCATAATCTTGAATACCTCTATCAAATCCCTCATCTCCAGGACTATTCTGGTAAATCTCTTCTACACCCTCTCAAGGACCCCACATCCTTCCTAAAGTGTGGTGCAGGACTGGATGAAACACTCTAGCTAGGGCCTAACCAGAGTTTTATAAATGTTCAGCATAACTTCCCTGCTTTTGTACTCAATACCTCTATTTATGAAGCCCAAGATCATGGGAGAGACCAAACACAAACTAGGTGACTGTTTTGTGGAACACCTCTGTTCAGTCTGCAAGCATGACCCTGACCTTTCTGTGGCCTGTCATTTCAATTCCCAACCTTGCTCCCTCTCTGACCTTGCTGTCCCTGACCTCCTGCAGTGTTCCAATGAAACTCAATGCAAGATCAAGAAAAGAACACCTCATCTAGCGACTGGGTACTTTACAACTTCTGGACTCAACATTGAGTTCAACAATTTTAGATTTTCCATTCTGTTTCATTTTTCTTTGCTGGTTTGTTTTCTTTCTCTCTGATGAAAAGTCACAGACCTGAAATATTAACTCTGTTTTTTTCTCCATACATGCTGCCAGACCTGCTGAGTATTTCCATCATTTTCTGTTTTTATTTGAGATTTCCAGCATCCACAGTGTTTTGCTTTTATATGTAATAAATTCCTTATCATTGATATCCTGAAAAATCTCCCTCTGAGATTATGTTTTAAATAGCAATAAATTATTGAGTTCTTATCATGTCCATTTCTTGGTTTCAGTGGAGAAACACATAGTCCTGTTAATGTAAGGGTTCTAAAGGTTAACAATGGCATTGTTGATTTTAACCAAATCAGTACAGTTTTCATTTGTGTACTGCTCCTCACATAAAAAGTACATAATATAGAACGTTATGAAGTAGGGAAGGTAGATGGTGAGAAGGAATTTTAAAAATGTAGGTGGGGGAACTGATGGTATGACCAGAAAAAATGGAACCTTACAATAGTGGCAACTTTCATTTACATTGTACTTCATGAAAAATAAGGGGCCCAATGCTAACAGGGTGGTGAGATGAGTCCAATGGGGAGCAATGGGTCCACAGTGGTCTGAATTGGGGTGGGAGGATATGGAATGTGATCAGGAGAGGTGGACGTCCTTTGGGCCATGTTTAGGAGGGTCAGGAAGGATCCGGGCCACAATAGGAAAGTGGGAGGAGGGATCAGGGCCACAACTTGGGAGTGTGGGCCAAAGACTGAAGCCACGATCACGTGGGGAATGTTGGGAGCGGGAAGGTTAAAGACTTCCTTGTGAGGCCTGGGAGAATACTCCTGCTCCTCTTGGCTTAAAACCAGGCAGATATCTGAAACTTGCCTTGTCCTCTCGAGCAAGTCGACTCCCTTGTCTCTGCTGCCAGATTGCAGACAGGGCAGGAATCCCCCTATGGTAAAGTTGCCAACCCTGGTTTGATATGTTCCTGGAGATTCGATCACGTGACATTTGATCACATGGCATTCCATCACGTGATATCATTCATGTGATGTTGACCACATGACATTTGATCACGTAACATTTACACGCTGTTTGCAAATGTTATTGCATTTACATTAGTTGAGTTTTCTAGTAACACCAAGCTCCGAATAGAATATCTGACTTCTTATTTAGTTGTCAGATGACATAATTTACAAACAAAGGAAGGACACAAAAGAATAGAAAGATTTAAGGATAATTAATGTTTAAACAATAATTACTTTGGTGATATTTCTATAGTTTGAACTGTAATGGGAAACACCAAGTATATATCACTAATTCAACAAAAACATCAACAAAATAAGTAACTTCTAACTAAAGTTTTCATGTAATGCTATGACATTTTACAATTCCCAGCAAGTTATAAAAATAATAAATAAAACAAAAAACAAACCTAATTTAATTCACTGACTCCCACTGCTGAAGCCCAGCTACAGGGAGGTGAGGCTCCGACCTCAGGGAGACAAAACAAAGTTGCCTGACTCTCATTTTAAAATATATGATAAAGCAGCACACATCACTGGCTGACATCAACTCTCCCTCCCACCAATTTGTGTTTCTCCTTCCCTGAATTTACCTTTCGCTCTCTCTCCCTCCCTATGTCTGTGGTTCTTTCTCCCTTTCTTTCCTAATTGTTGCGCTCTGTCTCTCTCCCCTTCCCTCCCTTAGTTTGTACTGCTTTCTCCATCCCTCCCCAGATTGTGTTGTTCTCTCTCTCCCTCCCTTTGCCCAATTGTGTCTTTCGCTCACATCTCAGTTGCCCGTTCTCTCTCTCCCTCCCTCCATCCCCCGGTTTGTAGTGCTCTCTTTTTCTCTCCCTGCATTACATAGTTTGTAGTGCTCTCCCTCCCTCCATCCCATTCCCTCCATTTCTCTGCCTTCCTTCCCAGTTTGTAGTGCTCTCTCTCTCCCTTTCCCTCCCTGTCCAGTTTATATTGCTCTTTCTCTCTCATTGTCTCCAAGTTTGATTCTCTCTCCCATTCCTTTCCCCAGTTGATGTTGCTCTCTCATGACACAGAGAGTTTCCAAGCAATTTTCACTGACCTCAATGCTTCCATCCTTACAACCATTAAAGCAGCTGTACTTTCTGAACAGTGGGGAGACCAGTAGGACACAGATAATGCTAATTAGCTGCAAGACATCAGAGCCAGGGCACTGAACGTATGTAAACTGCAGCAGCACGCAGGATACCAATTGCTATTCCAGTAGACTCCCGCCAGTAGTGGGAATTTTGGGAACTCTACCCTGTGGTGAAGTGAAAAATATATTGCCATGCTGATTACATCATTGGGCTGCAACTTTTGCATGTGGATTAGTAAATCCAATTCCTTTCTTGGATATGCAAAGTTATTGATTAAGGAAACATATCTTGACACGTCCTGGGAACCACTCCCCATTTTGATCGCAAACATTTATCCCTTCTACTTCAGGATGCTGAAGTCTCCAGTGATTCTAATTCTGTTATGCATATGTACACCCAGGTTCCTCTGCTCCTGCACCCTGTTTAGAATTCAACCTTTTATTTTACATTGTCTCTCCTCATTCTTCCTACCAAAATGAATCCCCTCACACTTCTATGCATTAAATTTAATATGCCACATGTCCGCCCATTCTACCAACCTGCCTAAGTCCTTTTTAAGTTCTACACCAGGGGTGATAAATCTTTTCGTGTGGGGGAGGTGGGTAGGGGTCACTTTACAATTTTTGTCCTACATAGGGGGCCAGTGAGAAAATTTCCAAAAGATAAAGACTTTAGAAATTTAAAATCAAACAACAAATGTGCATTTTTGTGAAAAAAGCTTTAAATGAGAAGACCAATTTATTGACTTACTTGAACACTGATTTCATGACATGCCTGGCATTGCTTTTGCTTGCATAAGTACTCAATCTCTGTCCGCACACTTAATGTAGTGATGCAGAGTATTCTGGATAGATGTCCATCTGTCATAATGATCTTGTTCTCTTTCACTCTCCTTTCTCTTTCCCTCCCCTCTCTTTGTCTTTCTCTCTCTCTCTCGCTGTCTCTTTCGCCCCATCTCCCTCTCTCTGTCTCTCCCTCTCCCCCCACTCTTCTCCTCTCACTCTCTCTGCTTCTCCCCCCTATCCCTCTGCTCTCTGTCTGTGTCTCTCTCTCCCCCTGCTCTCTCTCTCTCGCCCCACTCTGTCTCTCTCTCTCCACACTCTCTGTCTCTCACTCCCCACACTCTTTGTCTCTCACTCCCCACACTCTCTCTCGCTCCCAGCTCTCTCTATCTCTCTCTTTCACTCCCCACTCCACATTCGTAACTTGGCATTCTCCACTCCCTCTGCTCTTCACTTCATCTACTCCACATTTGTGCAATCACCATAAATGTGCAAAATAGAGGCAGGCTATGAAAGCCAGCTCTCTGCTGAGTGCAGCCATGTTATGAGAGTGGGATTCTAGAAACCTACAACTGCCCGCCTAGGTGCCTGACATTCTGGCAGTTTACAGCTGTGGGCTGGATGGAAACCTTTGGAGGGCCAGAGTCTGGCCCACAGGTCATATGTTGGACAATCATGTTCTACACTATCCTCCTCACAGTTCACAATGTTTTCAAATTTTGCATCATCCACAAATTTTGAAATTGTACCCTGTACACTAAGGTCTAGGTCATTAACATATATCAGGCATGGCAAGGGTCTTAACACCAACCCTTGGGGAACTCCACTACAAACCTTCCTCCAAAAACATCCATTAACCCCCTACTCTTTGTTTCCTGTCACTCAGCCAATTTCACACCAATGATGCTACTGTCCCTTTTATTCCATGAGCTATAACTTTGCTCACAAGTCTGTTGTGTGGCACTTTATCAAATGATTTTGGAAGTCCATGTACACCACATCAACAACATTGCCCTCATCAACCCTCTCTGTTACATGATCAAATAACTCCAGCTAGTTAAACATGATTTGCCCTTCACAAGTATGTGCTGGCTTTCCCTAATTAACCTGCATTTGCCCAAGTGAATATTAATTTTGTCCAGAATTATCGCTTCTGGAAGCTTCCCCACCAGCGAGGCTAAACTGGCTTTATCTTTACACCCTTTTTGCAATTCTCCAGTCATCTGGCACCACCCTAAATCTAAGGAAGACTGGAAAATTATGACCAGTGCCTCCACAATTTCTACTCTCACTTCCCTCAGTATCCTTGCGTACCTCTCATTCGGTCCTGGTGCCTCATCAACTTTAAGTACAACTAGCCTATCCAAAATCTCCTCCTTATCAATTTTAAAAGCTTCAAGTGCCTGAATTACCTTCTCTTTCACCATGACCTGTGCAGCTTCTTCTTCCTTGATAAAGACAGATGCAATGTATTCATTTAATACCTCAGCCATGCCCCAAACCATTCATTTTTGGTGGCTAATCAGCCACGCTCCTCCTTTCATTGTCCTTTTACTATTAATATTAATATAAGACTTAAGGATTCCTTTTTATATTAGCTGATTAGATGACAGTCTCTTTTCATACTCTCTCTTTGCTTCCCTTATTTGCTTTTTCTCTTCCACGCATAAAGAAGTTATATTAAACTTGTATAGAACACTAGTTTGGCCTCAACAGAAATATTGTGTCCAGTTCTGGGTGCCACACTTAGGATAGGTGTGAAGGCATTGGAGAGAGTGCAGAAAAGGTTCCCAAGAATGGTTCCAGGGATGAGGAAATTCAGTTATGTGAATAGATTGGAGAAGTTGGGACGGTTTTCTTCAAAGAAGACAAGGTTGAGAGGAGATTTGATAGATGTATTCAAAATCATGAGATGCCTGGACAGGGTAGATAGGGAAAAACTGTTCCCCTTAGTGGAGGGATCGAGAATGAGAGAGCACAGATTTAAGGTAATGAATAAAAGAATCAATGATGAAATGAGGAAATACTTTTTCATGCAGCGAGTGGTTAGGATCTGGAATGCACTGCCTGAGAGTGTGGTGGAGGCAGGTTCAGTTGGACTTTCAAGAGGGAATTGAATTGTTATCTGAAAAGGAAGGATGTGCAGGGCTACAGGGAGAAAGCCATGGAGTGGCACTAGGTAAATTGCTCTTTCGGAGAGTCGGCGTAGACATGATGGGTCGAATGGCCTCCTTCTGTGCCATAACAATTCTGCAATTCTGTGTTGCCACTGCAAATTTCCATCAATTTTACATAAATCACATACTTAATTTCTTTTGCACTATTTGGTGGCCAATAATACACGCACAATATGGTGACATTTCACTGACGATTTGTTAACTCTACCCATACAGATTGTGTACTTCACTCTACCATTATTAAAAACTTTGCTTCTTATAACTGTAATTATGGAGATGATTTAAAAACTACTGACCTAGGGGAAAACAGGCAGTGGGCTGCTAAAATTGTCCAAATTAATTACCCGTCCTGGAGCTGCAGATCACGCCAACGGTGTTTTTTTTCAGTACGCTTCTGGATGGGTAACTAAGTTGTTAATTTATGTCCCCCTTTCACTAGGTAGATTGGGATACAATGATGTCATTGGCCCTGACTGGAATTTTAATTCAGGCCAGACTGGAGAAGCTGGTGTGGCTTTCCCAGCAAACTGAAGAGGGGAGGCAAATGAGCAGACATAGTAAACCCACGTGTAACTCACCCTGCTGGCCACCAACAAGCACAATTTTTTAAATCATAGGCTGGGATTTTACAGGACCCAATAGGAAAGGGAATGCAGAGCCAGAGGTGGGTGGTGAAGGCCCTCCCGCTCCAACTCCCATTCCTGTAGCGATCTCATGTCGGCCGGAAATTAACAGCCAGCAGGCGGGCGTGGAGGGGGCAGCTGCGTCGCCACCTCACAAGGAAGGAAGTGCTGGCACCACATTTAAAGGGCCACCAGCACCTGAACCCTGATGCCAATGTCCTTTGCAGCTGCACTCATCACTGCAACCATCCTCCAAACATCGAACCCTCCATCATCCTCCAAATATTGAACCCTCCATCATCCTCCAAACATCGAACCCTCCATTATCCTCCAAACATTGAACCCTCCATCATCCTCCAAACATTGAACCCTCCATCATCCTCCAAACATCGAACCCTCCATCATCCTCCAAACATTGAACCCTCCATCATCCTCCAAACATTGAACCCTCCATCATCCTCCAAACATTGAACCCTCCATCATCATCTGAACATCGAACCCTCCATCATCCTCCAAACATTGAACCCTCCATCATCCTCTGAACATTGAACCCTCCATCATCCTCCAAACATTGAACCCTCCATCATCCTCTGAACATTGAACCCTCCATCATCCTCCAAACATTGAACCCTCCATCATCCTCTGAACATTGAACCCTCCATCATCCTCTGAACATTGAACCCTCCATCATCCTCCAAACATTGAACCCTCCATCATCCTCTGAACATTGAATCCTCCATCATCCTCTGAACATTGAATCCTCCATCATCCTCCAAACATTGAACCCTCCATCATCCTCTGAACATTGAACCCTCCATCATCCTCTGAACATTGAACCCTCCATCATCCTCCAAACATTGAACCCTCCATCATCCTCTGAACATTGAACCCTCCATCATCCTCTGAACATTGAACCCTCCATCATCCCCTGAACATTGAACCCTCCATCATCCTCTGAACATTGAACCCTCCATCATCCCCTGAACATTGAACCCTCCATCATCCTCTGAACATTGAACCCTCCATCATCCTCCAAACATTGAACCCTCCATCATCCTCCAAACATTGAACCCTCCATCATCCTCCCAACATTGAATCCTCCATCATCCTCCAAACATTGAACCCTCCATCATCCTCCAAACATTGAACCCTCCATCATCCTCTGAACATTGAATCCTCCATCATCCTCCAAACATTGAACCCTCCATCATCCTCCAAACATTGAACCCTCCATCATCCTCCAAACATTGAACCCTCCATCATCCTCCAAACATTGAACCCTCCATCATCCTCTGAACATTGAACCCTCCATCATCCTCCAAACATTGAACCCTCCATCATCCTCTGAACATTGAACCCTCCATCATCCTCTGAACATTGAACCCTCCATCATCCTCCAAACATTGAACCCTCCATCATCCTCCAAACATTGAACCCTCCATCATCCTCCAAACATTGAACCCTCCATCATCCTCTGAACATTGAACCCTCCATCATCCTCCAAACATTGAACCCTCCATCATCCTCTGAACATTGAACCCTCCATCATCCTCCAAACATTGAACCCTCCATCATCCTCTGAACATTGAACCCTCCATCATCCTCCAAACATTGAACCCTCCATCATCCTCCAAACATTGAACCCTCCATCATCCTCTGAACATTGAATCCTCCATCATCCTCTGAACATTGAACCCTCCATCATCCTCCAAACATTGAACCCTCCATCATCCTCTGAACATTGAACCCTCCATCATCCTCTGAACATTGAACCCTCCATCATCCCCTGAACATTGAACCCTCCATCATCCTCTGAACATTGAACCCTCCATCATCCCCTGAACATTGAACCCTCCATCATCCTCTGAACATTGAACCCTCCATCATCCTCTGAACATTGAACCCTCCATCATCCTCTGAACATTGAACCCTCCATCATCCCCTGAACATTGAACCCTCCATCATCCTCTGAACATTGAACCCTCCATCATCCTCCAAACATTGAACCTTCCATCATCCTCTGAACATTGAACCCTCCATCATCCTCCAAACATTGAACCCTCCATCATCCTCCAAACATTGAACCCTCCATCATCCTCCAAACATTGAACCCTCCATCATCCTCTGAACATTGAACCCTCCATCATCCTCCAAACATTGAACCCTCCATCATCCTCCAAACATTGAACCCTCCATCATCCTCTGAACATTGAACCCTCCATCATCCTCCAAACATTGAACCCTCCATCATCCTCTGAACATTGAACCCTCCATCATCCTCTGAACATTGAACCCTCCATCATCCTCCAAACATTGAACCCTCCATCATCCTCTGAACATTGAACCCTCCATCATCCTCTGAACATTGAACCCTCCATCATCCTCCAAACATTGAACCCTCCATCATCCTCTGAACATTGAATCCTCCATCATCCTCTGAACATTGAATCCTCCATCATCCTCCAAACATTGAACCCTCCATCATCCTCTGAACATTGAACCCTCCATCATCCTCTGAACATTGAACCCTCCATCATCCTCCAAACATTGAACCCTCCATCATCCTCTGAACATTGAACCCTCCATCATCCTCTGAACATTGAACCCTCCATCATCCCCTGAACATTGAACCCTCCATCATCCTCTGAACATTGAACCCTCCATCATCCCCTGAACATTGAACCCTCCATCATCCTCTGAACATTGAACCCTCCATCATCCTCCAAACATTGAACCCTCCATCATCCTCCAAACATTGAACCCTCCATCATCCTCCAAACATTGAACCCTCCATCATCCTCTGAACATTGAATCCTCCATCATCCTCCAAACATTGAACCCTCCATCATCCTCCAAACATTGAACCCTCCATCATCCTCTGAACATTGAATCCTCCATCATCCTCCAAACATTGAACCCTCCATCATCCTCCAAACATTGAACCCTCCATCATCCTCTGAACATTGAATCCTCCATCATCCTCCAAACATTGAACCCTCCATCATCCTCCAAACATTGAACCCTCCATCATCCTCCAAACATTGAACCCTCCATCATCCTCCAAACATTGAACCCTCCATCATCCTCTGAACATTGAACCCTCCATCATCCTCCAAACATTGAACCCTCCATCATCCTCTGAACATTGAACCCTCCATCATCCTCTGAACATTGAACCCTCCATCATCCTCCAAACATTGAACCCTCCATCATCCTCCAAACATTGAACCCTCCATCATCCTCCAAACATTGAACCCTCCATCATCCTCTGAACATTGAACCCTCCATCATCCTCCAAACATTGAACCCTCCATCATCCTCTGAACATTGAACCCTCCATCATCCTCCAAACATTGAACCCTCCATCATCCTCTGAACATTGAACCCTCCATCATCCTCCAAACATTGAACCCTCCATCATCCTCCAAACATTGAACCCTCCATCATCCTCTGAACATTGAATCCTCCATCATCCTCTGAACATTGAACCCTCCATCATCCTCCAAACATTGAACCCTCCATCATCCTCTGAACATTGAACCCTCCATCATCCTCTGAATATTGAACCCTCCATCATCCCCTGAACATTGAACCCTCCATCATCCTCTGAACATTGAACCCTCCATCATCCCCTGAACATTGAACCCTCCATCATCCTCTGAACATTGAACCCTCCATCATCCTCTGAACATTGAACCCTCCATCATCCTCTGAACATTGAACCCTCCATCATCCCCTGAACATTGAACCCTCCATCATCCTCTGAACATTGAACCCTCCATCATCCTCCAAACATTGAACCTTCCATCATCCTCTGAACATTGAACCCTCCATCATCCTCCAAACATTGAACCCTCCATCATCCTCCAAACATTGAACCCTCCATCATCCTCCAAACATTGAACCCTCCATCATCCTCTGAACATTGAACCCTCCATCATCCTCCAAACATTGAACCCTCCATCATCCTCCAAACATTGAACCCTCCATCATCCTCTGAACATTGAACCCTCCATCATCCTCCAAACATTGAACCCTCCATCATCCTCTGAACATTGAACCCTCCATCATCCTCCAAACATTGAACCCTCCATCATCCTCCAAACATTGAACCCTCCATCATCCTCTGAACATTGAATCCTCCATCATCCTCTGAACATTGAACCCTCCATCATCCTCTGAACATTGAATCCTCCATCATCCTCTGAACATTGAACCCTCCATCATCCTCCAAACATTGAACCCTCCATCATCCTCTGAACATTGAACCCTCCATCATCCTCTGAACATTGAACCCTCCATCATCCCCTGAACATTGAACCCTCCATCATCCTCTGAACATTGAACCCTCCATCATCCCCTGAACATTGAACCCTCCATCATCCTCTGAACATTGAACCCTCCATCATCCCCTGAACATTGAACCCTCCATCATCCTCTGAACATTGAACCCTCCATCATCCCCTGAACATTGAACCCTCCATCATCCTCTGAACATTGAACCTGTCGTTACTTTGTTTCTGTTATCTTAAGCAACACAATGAGGCACGTCGATTCCAGTCTCTTGAAGATCGCTAGAGGATTTATTAACAGTTAAACTGGTACATAAAATACATGGTAAACTATGTACAGAACCTTGTTTAGGGTGTTCCAGTGCAGAGTGAGTATTGCTTCTAGTCACATGACTACATCCTCGTACTTAGCTCATTCACTCATTACTGAGTCGCAAAGCGATCAAAAAACAGGACACTCCAACATCCTCGGAAGAGAGCCACACCTCCCTCCCTCTCTGGATCTCTGACTTACGAATGAAAAATGCCTCACGTCGCAGCTGCTGAATGCAGCAATGCAAACAGCTGCTGTCCCATTGCTGCCCTTTTAAACCCGCCAAGACTCCGACATCCTGTGTCCCCATTGCACTTACCGTTAAAGCTGGAGCGGCCTGTAAAATCATGGTCTATTGCCTTATTAACTATCTTAACTGGCTGTCAATTGTTCATTTTGAAAACACGAACAGCGTCCCAACATGGCTTTCCGTCTGCCGCTTGTAAAATTAGGGACCAGCATGATGACGTTGCGGGGTTGAGCAGACACCATCGCATGCAATTGTACAGCCGCCACCACCACGCCAAACTGCCACCATTGCCGTACGTTTCTCAGCGAAATACAGAACCGAAGGAGGCCAGTCGGCTATCGTGTCCATTCCAGTTGTCTGAATGAGCAACTCTGCTAGTCCCACTTCCCCATACTTTCCTCATGGCCTTGTAAATTTTTGCTCTTCAGATAATTATCCAATTCATTTGAGGAATTTCTTCTATGTCTTCATATCTTAATCAAATTAGCTACTGAACAGTATCAAAAAAATTAAATGCAAGAGCCAATTATGTTCTGATATGCAAAGCACAACACCACAAAAAACCTTAATTTAATACAGCCAATACCTTTGACTGCATGATGATTAAACTATCTCCTAGCGATTAGATGACTTCTAATTTTCTACAATATTATGAAAAAGTATCTAAAAAATGAGCTATACAGAAGAATAACTCAGTACATGTTGGAATTGCCCTGTGCAATATTAATAATGAGATGTTGAAATGAAATTCTTCTGCCCATTATGCTAATAAAGATCCTATCAGTTTAAAACCAAAAAAGCATGCTTACAATTATATTAGAAATACAGCACACAGACACTCTCCACAAATATATTTATAATGTTGCTGCAAATAGAGACTGGAGGGTCTCTTCCCCAATGTTAATCCTTTATTGCAAGATAGGAGAAAGATTATTCTAATTAAAGGGATTTACCCTTCACCATTATTTATTTGTGCCCAGTTGAAGTTGAGCAGGACTCCATTATTTTCTATCCTCAGTAAAATTTGCATTCCAATGCACCACATATATTTGCAACTGACAAGCCGATTATCCCACATGAATTTAATTTTATCATTGTCTCGAAGTACTGTTAAATGTTGAGCTCAGGAACAAACTTTTTGCCATTTTTTCTATCATTTCATTAAACAGTTTATTTTTAGGCATATATATGTAAGACAGCTCAGTTATCTGCATAAGATTGGAAAGTTATTTGCTCAGACTGTAAGTGCAATCCAATGTTAGGAATTGTCATACATCACACATGTATGTGACTCAATTTCTCTGACTATTAAATGTCCCATTCAGTTTACAAAATAATGTGGCGTCTGCAAAAAATGTGTGGCTTTTTGTTTTCAATTCCCAATTGAGTCCCTCTATGCTAATGTTTGCAATTTACATAAATAGGGTTGGATTTTATCCGGTCAGCAGGAGAAGGAGTGGAAACATGGGGGGATCAAAAAATTGGGTGGCGTGCTCGCCCAGAAACCTGTCATTGTGACGTTGGTTCTGAATTTTGTCAGTGGCGGGAATGCTCCAAGGTGGCATTGCCACCATGAAGCGGTGGGACTGTAATTTGAATTATTCAATAGCTAGTTAGAATGCATTTGTATTGAATTGAAGCCAATTTTATGGAGTGGGAGTGGGAGTGGGAGTGGGAGTGGGAGTGGGAGTGGGAGTGGGAGTGGGAGTGGGAGTGGGGGGGGGTTTCAAATTTAGCGAACAGTGCATGGGGATCAAGTGCCTTCAGATCCACACCTGTTTAAATGTGACACTGTGGGAAGGCAGCCATGGGGAGCAGTGGATAAAGGAAGAGGCGGGAGTGGAGGCCATTGTCAGCCCGTGGCACAGGTGGACGCACGCTCGGATGCCAAGGTCGGATGGGCTCACTCTCAGATGCCGGGCAGCAGTGACTCAGAGGGAGGAAGGGCCAGGATCCACTGGACCCACCTGCAAAGCTCCAGTAGGAGAGAGGCAGTAGCCAGCCACACTAAGAAGGACCTATTCACGCCAGAGAGTGTACCGGACTTGCCTCAGCTACCTCCAAGTAACCGAGCAGCAGTGTCAGCGAAGACTGCGGATCTCCAGGGAGGCCATCACCGATGCATGCACCATGCTTCAGGATGAGCTATGACCCATGGGCTTTGGTGGACATCCAATACCCTGCAGATCACCATGCCACTCAGCTTCTACATGTCTGGCTCTTTCCAGGGATCCACTGGGGACATGTGTGGGGTCTCCCAGGCAGCAGCCCACCACTGCATCAAGAAGGTGACCAATGCCCTGTTCAAGAGGGCCAGTAGCTATGTGTGCTACTGGACCGACCCTGACAGTCAGATCGAGAGGGCCATCGGATTCGAGACCATCGCTGGATTCCCACAGGTGTTAGATGTCATCAACTGCATGCATGTGGCAATCAAGCACCCATGGAGCAGCCAGTGGCCTTCATCAACAGGAAGGGCTTCCATTTGTTCAATCTACAACTGGTCTGCAACCACCGAAAGCGTTTCCTGCAGGTATGTGCCCATATCCCAGGAAGCAGCCATGACATCTACATACATCGACAGTCCCAGGTGCGTCAGCTTTTCATGCCCCCCGCTTGCCTTCAGGGATGAATTCTTGGGGACAAGGGCTACCCATTGAAAATATGGCGACTGATGCCTGTGAGGAACCCTTGCACTGCAGCAGGGGAGAGGTACAACACCTGCCACGGCTCCGCCAGAGTGACCATCGAACAGGTCATTGGGCTGCTGAAGATGAGATTCTGGTGCGTGGATCTATCTGGTGGGGACCTGCAGTATATCCCAGTGAGGGTCTCGCGTATTGTTGTGGTCTGCTGTGCTCTGTACAATCTAGTACTACAGAGCGGGGAGGCCTTGCATCAAGAGGAAATGATTGAATGCCAGGAGGACATGGAGGAGGCTACTGAGCAGGCAGCACTAGATTTGCTTCCCTTGCACCAGAGGCCAGGACCATTGAGAGATGTCCAAGGGAGGCAATCTCATACATATGCGCTTCCTGTCACCATGATGACCTCTCAAAGTGAACTCACTGTATTCCACCTTTCGCCTTCTTTCCATCTCAATACTGTGCCTAGTGCCCAGCTTCACCATGCGCTCTGACATATCTGAGATGCTGACCAAACATGGCCTGTGCCTATACTGGAAGCCCATTGAAGCAAGAGTGAAAGGTGCGTCTCACAAATCAGCAATAAAAGCATGAGCAACTTACAACAATGAATCAGATCTCCATTTATTAGCACAATTGCAGGAACCAATGCAAAGGCCACAATGAAGACACGTGAAGCCCCAAATGTCTCTAGGTGCCTTTCTTCATGCACTTTCGTGTGCTTTTATGCGGTGTGACTGCTGTGCTGGCAGCTGAAGTGAACGCAGGCAGCTGACTGGGCTGTCCCCTGCAGGTGTCCACTTGATGCCTGAGGCCTGGAGAGCCTCGGCCAGCTGAGGGGTTCCTGCACATGTGTAGGAGCCTCTTTAGTTGTTGTGGCTACTGGAGCTGGGCTCGCTGGCAGAGCAGCTGTCCACACTCAGAGCGCCCTAAGGGGAGCTCCCAGATGTGGAGGTCAGTCTCTTCTCCTCCCTTTCAAGCTCACTAGACCTCTCTCCTGACCCTAGAAGGACAAGGACCTGTAGAAGACTCCAGGTGTCTCATCCTTCTGTCACCTTGTTACTGCTGCGTCATGCAGGACTGTGTGCATCTGCGGGATCTGGCTCTCCATAAGGGTCGCCAACCTCTCGATAGAGAAAGTCACGCGTTCACAAGCCTGGGACATGGCAGCACCCACAGCATGGATGGACTCCTCCATCATCCGTGCATGATTGTGTGTTGCCTCTGGTAGCTCCGCCAGATGTTCTTTTACCTCTCTGCAACTCCAGCATGTTCTACACTGCCAACACCTGAGGCTTATCAACAGCCTGGGGCTCAGCATGGGCCTGGTCACCCACAGTCCTCCGACTGTCAATGGCCTCAGCTGTCTCAGCCTTTGTCAGCTGCTTGTTCGTGTGTGGTGCTCTCACCAGCTTGTGACCCTGAATCTAAGTCCGAGCGCATACCTACCAACATGAAAATATCTGCTCTGGTGGTGGGTGCAGGGGAATGATGTGGTTGTGCTTCCTCTGACAGTTCCTCCTCCTCCTCAGAGGTCGACAGCAGGCCCCCTGTCCCAGCATCTGAGATTGCCTCCAAAGTGCCATGACCTGCGGGAGAGAATACAAACATTTAGGCATTAGGATGTTCAGATCTTCCCATGCCAACCATGTGTGATGTGAATCTCCAGAAGTGTGGTGGAGGACACATGAATACAATTGTCTCCTCACTCTCTTGTGCAGACAGGGGAGGCGGTGGGGTAATGGTATTGTCACTGGACTAGTATCCCAGAGACGCAGGGTATTGCTCTGGGTACATGGGTTCGAATCCCACCACGGCAGAAGATGGAATTTGAATTCGATGAATAAATGAATAAGTCTGGAATTTAAAGCTAGTCTAATGATGGCCATGAAACTATTGACAATTGTTGTAAAAACCCATCTGGTTCAGTATTGCCCTTTGGGAAGGCAATCTGCCATCCTTACCTGGTCTGGCCTACATGTGACCCCGGACCCACAGCAATGTGTTTGACTCGTAACTGCCCTCTGAAATGGCCTAGCAAGCCACTCAGCTGTATCAGACTGTTACAGAGCCAATAAGGAAAGAAACCAGATGAACCAGTCAGCATCGATCTAGGCACTGGAAAATAACCCTGCAAAGTCCTCCTCACTAACATCCAGGGGCTTGTGTCAAAGTTGGGAGAGCTGTCCCACAGACTAGTCAAGCAACAGCCTAAACTACTCATACTTACTGAATCAAACCTTACAATGTCCCAGAGACCACCATGACCATTCCCAGGTATATCCTGCCTCACCGGCAGGAAAGAACCACCAGAAGTGGTAGCACAGTGGTATACAGTTGGGAGGGAGTTGCCCTGGGAGTCCTCAACATCGACTCCGGATCCCATAAAGTCTCATGGCATCAGGTCAAACATGGACAAGGAAACCTCCTGCTGATTACCACCTAATGCTGCCCCCTCACCCCCTTATCTGATGAATCAGTACTCCTCCATGTTGAACACCACTTGGAGGAAGCACTGTGGGTGGCAAGGGCACAGAATGTACTCTGGTTGGGGGACTTCTATGTCCATCACCAAGAGTCACTCAGTAGCATCATTACTGACCAGGCAGGCCGAGTCCTAAGCGACATAGTTGCTCGATTGGGTCTGCGGCAGGTGGTGAGGGAACCAACGAGAGGGAAAGAGATACTTGACCTCATCCTCGCCAATCTGCCCGTCACAGATGCATCTGTACATGACAGTATTGGGAGAAGTGACCACCGCATAGTCTTTGTGGAGAGGAAGTCCCGTCTTCACACTGAGGGTACCACTGTGATAAATGGGATAGATTGTGAACAGATCTAGCAACTTGAAACAGGGCATCCATGTGACATTGTGGGCCATCAGCAGCAGCAGAATTGTATTCAACCACAATCTGTAACCTCATGGCCCAGCATATCCCCCACTCTACCATTACCATCAAGCCGGGTTCAATGGAGAGTGCAGGAGGGCTTGCCATGAGCAGCACCAGGCATACCTCAAAATGAGATGCCGACCTGGTGAAGCTACAACCCAGGACTACCTGAATGCCAAACAGCGTAAGTCGCGTGCAATAGACAGAGCTAAACGATCCCATAACCAACGGATTATATCTAAGCTCTGCAGTTCTGCCATATCCAGTCATGAACGGCAGTGGACAATTAAACAACTAACTGGAGGAGATGGCTCCACAAATATCCCTATCCTCAATGATGGGGGAGCCCAGCACATCAGTGCAAAAGATAAGGCAGAAGCATTTGCAACAATCTTCAGCCAGAAGTGCCAAATGGATGAACCATCTCAGCCTCCTCCTGAAGGTCCCAGCATCACAGATGCCAGTCTTCAGCCAATTCGATTCACTCCACATGCTATCAAGAAAAGACTGAAGGCACTGGATACTGCAAAGGCTATGGGCCCTGACAATATTCCGGCAATAGTACTGAAGACTTGTGCTCCAGAACTTGCCGCATGCCTAGCCAAGCTGTTCCAGTTCAGCTACAACACTGGCATCTACCCAACAATGTGGAAAATTGCCCAGGTATGTCCTCTACACAAAAAGCACGACAAATCCAACCCGGCAATTACCACCCCTCAGTCTAATCTCGATCATCAGTATAGTGATGGAAGGTGTTGTCGGCAGTGCTATCAAGCCACATTTGCTTAGCAATAACCTGCTCAGCGACGCTCAGTTTGGGTTCCGCGAGGGCCGCTCAGCTCCTCACCTCATTACAGCCTTGGTTCAAACATGGATAAAAGAGCTGATCTCAAGGGGTGAGGTGAGAGTGACTGCCCTTGACATCAAGGCAGCATTTGACAGAGTATGGCATCAAGAAGCCCAAGCAAAACTGGAATCAGGGGGAAAACTCTCTGCTGGTTGGAGTCATACCTAGCGCAAAGGAAGATGGTTGTGGTTGTTGGAGATCAATCATCTCGGCTCCAGGATATCACTGCAGGAGTTCCTCAGGGTAGTGTCCTAGGCCCAACCATCTTCAGCTGCTTCATCAATGACATTCCTTCAATCATAAGGTCAGAAGTGGGGATGTTCACTGATGATTGCACAATGTTCAGCACCATTCGTGACTCCTCAGATACAAAAGCAGTCCGTGTAGAAATGTAGCAATACCTGGACAATATCCAGGCTTGGGCTGATAAGTGGCAAGTAACATTCACATCACACAAGTGCCAGGCAATGACTATCTCAAGCAAGAGAGAATCTAACCATCTCCCCTTGATGTTCAATGGCATTACCATTGCTGAATCCCCCACTATCAACATCCTGGGGATTACCATTGACCAGAAACTGAACTGGAGTAGGCATATAAATACAGTGGCTACAAGAGCAGGTCAGAGACTAGGAATCCTGTGGTGAGTAACTCACCTCCTGGCTTACCAAAGCCTGTCCACCATCTACAAGGCACAAGTCACGAAAATGAAGGAATACTTTCCACTTGCCTGGATGGGTGCAGCTCCAAACAACACTCAAGAAGCTTGACACCAACCAGGACAAAGCAGCCTGCTTGATTGGCACCCCACCCACAACTGACACACAGTGGCAGCAGTGTGTACCAGCTACAAGATCCATTCAGCAACGCACCAAGGCTCCTTAGACAGCACCTTCCAAACCCGCAACCTCTACCACCTAGAAGGACAAGGGCAGATGCATGGGAACACCACCACCTGCAAGTTCCCCTCCAAACCGCACACGATCCTGTCTTGGAACTATATTGCTGTTCCTTTACTGTCACTGGGTCAAAATCCTGGAACTGCCTTCCTAACAGCACTGTGGATGTATCTACCCCACATGGACTGCAGCTCACCACCACCAGGGCAATTAGGGATGGGCAATAAATGCTGTTCTCAGCAGCGATGCCCACATCCCATGAACGAATATAAAAAAAACCTTCGGCCTAACCGTCCACAATTGCATGGCCACCCTGGGCCCTCACTAGCTTCAGAGTCTCCTCTGCCGAAGTCAGAGGACACACATCAGGGATCCTACTGCCAGTCCTCAATGTCTCCCTGGTGTTATGGGCCCGTTTCTCCTGGAAGTTGAAAGGGGAACAGAGTTAGACCTCGCACTAGCTATGTTAGTGGCAGTCCCTCACCCCCTGATGGGGTTTCCTAAAGGCTCCTCCCCATATCCGCTCTCAGGAGACGTAATGAGTGTGAGCTGCGAAAGAAGCCAGCCTGTCTTCACTATAGGGGATAAAAAACATTCCCGTAATAGCTGTAAATCAGGAGGTGTAAGGAAGAGAGGAACTTGATGAAATTACAATCACCAGGGAAGCGGTAAGTAACAAACTGATGGAGCTGCAGGCTGACAAGTCCCCGGGTCCTGATGGACTTCATCCTAGGGTCTTAAGAGAGGTGGCTAATGAGGTTGTAGATGCGTTAGTGTTAATTTTTCAAAATTCGGTAGATTTTGGGAAGGATCCATCAGACTGAAAAGTAGTAAATATAACCCCTCTATTCGAGAAGCTGGGGGTGAGGCAGAAAACAGGTTATTATAGGCCATTTAACTTGATGTCTTTCGTGGGGAACGTGTTAGAATCGATCACTAAGGAGGGTATAGCTGGGGACTTAGAAAAACTCAAGGTAATCAGGAATAGTCAGCATGGTTTTGTGAAAGGGAAACCATGTTTAACCAATTTATTGGAGTTCTTTGAAGGAATAACATGCGCCATGGATAAAGGGGAGCCCGTTGATGTACTGTAGTTGGATTTCCAGAAGGCATTTGAGAAGGTGCCACATAAAGTGTCATAGTGCAAAGTAGGAGCTCATGGTGTAGAGGGTAACATATTAGCATGGATATAAGATTGACTTGCTGGCTGGCAGAAAACAGAGATTATGCATAAATGGGTCGTTTTCTGACTGGCAGGATGTGATGAGTGGAGTCCTGCAGCGATCTGTGCCGGGGCCTCAACTTTTTACAATTTATATCAATGACTTAGATGAGGGGAGTGATGGCATGGTAGCTAAATTTGCAGATGACACAAAGATATGTCGGAAAGTATGTTGTGAAGAGGACATAAGGAGGTTGCAGACCGATATAGATAGGTTGAGTGAGTGGGCAAAAATCTGGCAGATGGAGTATAATGTGGGAAAATGTGAAGTTGTTCACTTTGACAGGAAGAATAAAAAAGCGGAGTATTACTTAAATGGAGAAGGACTGCAGAATTCCAAGCTGCAGAGGGATCTAGGTGTTCTAATGCATGAGTCATAAAAATGTTAGTATGCAGGTACAGCACATAATAAAGAAGGCTAATGGAATGCTATCCTTTACTGCAAGAAGAATTAAAAATAAAAGTAAGGATGTTATGCTTCAGTTATGCAGGGCATTGGTGAGACCACATCTCAAATACTGTGCGCAGCTTTGATCTCCTTATTTAAGAAAGGATATAAATGTGTTGGGCACAGTTCAGAGGAGGTTTACTAGATTGTTACCTGGAATGAGCAGATTGTCTTATGAGGAAAGGTTGGACAGACTGGGCTTGTTTTCACTGGAGTTTAGAAGAGTGAGGGGAGACTTGATTGAAGTATATAAGATCCTGAACGGTCTTGACAAGGTGGATGTGAAGAGGATGTTTCCTCTTGTGGGTGAGTCCAGAACTGGGGGGCACTGTTTTGAAAGTAGGGGTCGCCTTTTCTGAAGAGAATTTTTTTCTCTCAGAGGGTTGTGCGACTTTGGAACTCTGCCTCAGAAGGTGATGCAGGCGGGGTCATTGAATATTTTTAAGGTGGAGGTAGATAGATTCCTGTTAGGCAAGGGAATCAAGGGGTATCAGGGGTAGATGGGAGTCTGGAATTTGAGACACAAACAGATCAGCCATGATCTTATTGAATGGTGGAGCAGGCTCAAGGGGCCGAATGGCCTACTCCTGCTCCTAATTCTTATGTTCATATGTCACTGAGATGCAGCCATGCACCTGCCAGGATGTGGTGATGCCTCACCCCCTTGCCACCGCATTTGTGGTCACTCCCTCCCCATGTTGCGCTCCCTCCCGCATAGCAATATGCAAGCCCCAAAGAGGAGATGAGTATGGAGGACTCACCTTGGTGGAGCAAAGGAGGTAATTGACCCTCTTCTAGCACTGGACCCAGTTCTGGGAGGGTGGAGGTGCGGGGGAAGGGTTGCGGCCCCATGGCTGCTGACCTCCTCTGCGCTCACCATCCAGGCTTTCTTGATCAGGTGGGAGGATCTCTTCTTACCATCTCTTGGAACGAGGACCTTCCGCCTTCCCCTTGCAGCCCAGAGGAGAATCTCTAGGGTGGCATCACTAAACTGTGAGGCCTCGGACATGGTCCCCGTTTGCTCCCGTTCCGTCCAGTCAGTCTGCAGTCCTGGTGCAGGGGCGCAGGAAAGTGCAGGAGTTGCAGCAGTAGTAGAAGGGGCTCAAACAGCAGCAGTAGAAGTAGAGGGGGGCCCAGGAGTTACAGCAGCAGCAGCAGTAGTATCGGGAGATCCAGCAGCAGCAGTATCAGAAGTGATAGAGGCGGTGGGGGGGGGGGGCGGTCCAGGAGCTACAGCAGCAGCTGCAACTGGAGGTCCGGGAAGGTCCAGCAGCAGCAACAGCAGCAGCAATGCTGAGGGAGATCCAGCAATAACAGTAGTAATAGAGGGAGGTCCACGAGTTACATTAGCAATTGCAGTAGTAGAGAGAGGGTCCAGGACTGGCCGCAGCAGCAGAGGGACCTAGCAGCACTCCAGATTCACTGCATCAGTTAAAGGCATCAGTCCAGTCTGATGGAACCGTTCCAGAATCTAGCGCTTTAAAGATGGTGACAGCACCTGTGTTCTGGTAATCTGACGCTGCCATCAGCACCTTGTAGTCTGCCTTCATCCTGCAATAGGATGGGCCCCGCAACTCGGTTATGTTATTTTGCCAGTTGCCACATGATCACGGTCAGCTGGCTGCACACATGACATGTGGCGATGGCACCGATTTCCGGTACTGCCACCGGGACCTGCAACGGGCTGACAAAATTCAGCCCATTGTTTCCAACTGTGAGGAATGTAGATGTTAATATGATTGGGCATCCAAAAATTGAATGGGAGTAAACTTTTAAAATGTGATTAGCTTGAATTAAAAGTTGACTTTTTGTGAACTTTATGAAAAATAATCTTTAAACAAGCTGCTTTATTTATCTTTGGCGAGGCATATATTTTTAACATCTGAAAGATATATGTGACTAGAAACAATTACATTTTACACATTGGTAGAGAAGAACATTATTCCCTTGATCATGGAGTAGACGTGGAAAAATATGCTTAAGACACAAAATCACTCATTCACACAGTTGTCAACTGTCAACTTGGCTCCATTGGTAGGATTTTTGCCTTTGTGTCAGAAGATTGTATGCTTGCACCCTATTTGAGCACATAATCTAGGCTAACACTTCAGTGCAGAACTCGGAGGAGTGCTGCAGTATTAAAGATGTTGTCTTTCAGGTAATACACTAAAGCCCCCACTACCCCCCACCCCACCCTACCCCACCCCCACTACCATCTGTTCTATTCTGGTAGTTGTTAATAACCTTATGGCACAATTTAAAGATGAGCTGGGAGCTTTCCTGTTGTATTGTCAACATTCTTTCTCTCAGCAACACAAACAATAAGCATATGTGTTTGCAGCTGACAAGCTGATCCTCCACATGGATGAACTAATCTTTCATCTCACTCCTCTATATGGCATCATGGTGAGTGCAAACTGCTGCTGTGTTTGCCTGCAGAACAGCCACCGCTCTTCATAACTATTGACTCTATGGGAATAGGTGAGAAATCTGAGACGGTGCCACATAATTGTAAATCTTTCTTTTCTTCTAATTCTCAGAACAAACTGAAACATTACAATGCTGTTATACTTATTTTAGTGGAAAGTTTCTACAAAATCTCCCAATGATATAAACTGAACATTGAAATCTTCAATTATGCAAGTGCTCAAATATCCAAATATTTATTTATTTATAATATGAACTGAAAATTTGAAACTTGCATGATTTGTAGTCTCAAGACAATATAATGTTGAAATCGCTCTTACTTTTCACATTATGTACACTATGAATTTTCTGGCACCAATTTATGAGCTGCAGCTGGAGTTCACTGGTTTGCTTATTGTCAATGCAATCCATTATTGTAGCTTTGTGATAATGATCAGTGACTATATATTGACAGCATATTTGCCATAAAATGATATATTTACTATATATTTACAGTGTATTTACAATGTATTTGCATGGCAATTGAAATTGTATGGACAGACATTTTGAAACCCGTGGATGTCTTGTTATAAGAAATACAGTTTTAGCAACAGAGATCTTCTCAAAAGAATTTGCAGCCAGATCTTGGTTGATAATATACAAAGACCATGTTCAGGGCAATCATTAGAGTACAGCCTAGACACGGGATTCCAGGATAGCAGAAAACTATCAAAGACACAAGTGATCATATGTTCAGAATCAGTTTAATGTAATGGGCTATTACAGGGAAACATTTTGTTGTTCTTGACATTCTAAAATTAGCAACATTTGTTTCTCACTTCAAATACACTGCTGGTACTGCATACTGTTCACTGTTTAATGTTGACTGTTTAGTGTTCAATAAATGTGCCTAGTAAATTATAAACTGAGGCACAATCTGATAGCATGTACATTCTTCCACCTACCAAAGATGAGATTACATGGTGGCAGGTGATATATTCCAGTAAAATGGAATAAAAATGTTTCTATTTGACATTTCTAGTCTCTGGTAAAGGCCTGCTACCCGGCCCGAACCCAACAGGACCCGATGACATGTGTCGGGTTCGGGTTGGGTCGGGTCACAATTCCAGGTCCAGCATTCGGGCTCAGGTCGGGTCAAGCCGGATCGGACACGCTCTATCACCACCTCAGGTAAGTGACTTTAATGTTAATTTACTTTTTGGACTTTAAAAGTGGTTTTGCTACAGTTATTTTAAGCTTGTTCAGGTAAGGAACAAAGTGAAAAACAGGAGATAGGTTAACTGATGGTTGGGTCGGGTTGGGTCGGGCACGGGAAAAAATGGAAGGACTCAGTCCGGATCGGTCTCGGGCTCAGGCTCAGATGGGGTTCTGTCAGGCTCGGGTCGGGTCTCATTTACAGACCCGAGCAGGCCTTTAGTCTCTGGATATTAAACGGGAGATGGCATGCTCTACTTTGTGATGCAAGCTATTAGATTGGCCAGTTGCTGCAACCATGGAAAATATTTAACATAAAATCAAAAAATGTAATAGACATGTTAATTTCCTGTTGTGCTATTTTTATCATACTAATTAAATCATTTACCTTCATTTCTCATCAAGGTTAATGACAGTATTACAATCATTTGGACAGGATTTTTAGTGTAAGTATATTTACTGGATGCTAAAAACAGTGCACAAAGGGCATTAAACCTAGAGAAATCCATAGTTAATTACTGGAAAACTATGAAGCCAATATATTTTATATCAGTAATTATTGAATTCTTATTTACTAGTTAGATAACACGAGCAATTGCGAATGTAAAATTTAGGAAATTTAAATACATCAATTATCAAGGTCCGGATGGCTTGCATCCCAGGTTGCTAAAGGAAGTGGGGATGGAGATAGTGGAAGGGCTTGCCATAATCTTCCAAACCTCCCTGGATGTGGGGGAGGTGCCAGAGGATTCGAGAGTGGCAAATGGGATACCTTTATTCAAGAAAGAATGTAAGGACAGTCCTAGCAACTATAGGTCAGTTAGTTTTACATCTGTGGTGGGTAAGGTTTTCGAAAAGATAATTAGGGAAAATATCAACGGACATTTAGAGAGGTTCGAGTTAATTAAGGATAGCCAGCATGGATTTATAAAAGGCAGATCATGCTTGACTAATCTAATTGAATTTTTTGATGAAGTAACAGAGAAGGTTGATGAAGGAAATGCGGTGGATGTTGTTTATGTGGATTTTAAGAAAGCATTTGATAAGTTATCACATAAAGGGTTGGTTAGGAAAACTGAAGCTCATGGAATAGGAGGGCCAGTGTTCAATTGGATAAAAAATTGGCTAAAGGACAGAAAATAGTGAATCATAGTAAATGGGTGCTTTTCAGACAGGAGGATGGTAGACAGTGGTATTCCCCAAAGGTCAATGCTGGGACCACTGTTTTTTTTGCTATATATATAAATGGATTTGATCTTGGAATACAGAGTAGAATGTCTTTTCATTAATTCAAATTGTAGAATCTCACAATTTGCTGACAACACCAAAAAGAGGATGATATGAACCGCCTGCAATAGGACATAGATAGGCTCGCAGAATGGGCAGAGAGGTGGCAGATGGAATTTAATACTGACAAGTGTGAGGTGATGTATTTTGGCAGAAGGATTAGGGGGAGGCAATATATACTTAATGACACAGTTCTAAAGATTGTGCAGTAACAGAGGGACATGTGGGTGCACGTGCATCAATCTTTGAAGGTGGCAGGCTATATTGAAAGTGTGGTTAGTAAAGCATATGAGATCTTGGGCTTAATGAATAGAGGCATTGAGTACAAAAGCAGGGAAGTTATGCTGAACCTCTATAAAGCTCTGATTAGGCCCCAACTGGAGTATTGCACCCAGTTCTGGTCACTACACTTCAGGACGGATGTGAGGGTCCTTGAGAGGGTGCAGAGAGGATTTACCAGAATGGTTCCAGGGATGGAGGATTTTAGTTACAAGGTTGGAAAAACTGTGTTTGTTTTCTTTAGAACAAAGGAGATTGAGGGGAGATTTAATTGAGCTCTACAAGATTATGACAGGCTTAGATAAGTTAGACAAGGAAAAGCTGTTCCCATTAACAAATGGTACAAGGATTAGGGAACACAGATTGAAAGTTTTGGGCAAAAGATGCGGGGGAAATATGAGGAAGAACTTGCAGTGGATGGTAATGACCTGCATCTCACTGCCCACAAGGATGGTGGAAGCCGAGACAATCAATGACTTCAAGAGGGCTGTGGGATCAAGCCAGTAGTGGGACTAACAGCATGGCTCTGTGGAGAGCCATCATGGACTCGATGGGCTGAATGGCCTCCTCCTGTGCCAGGTATGACTATATGACTTTATTACAATGTATTATCAAAACCATAAAGTAATGGTAACATAACCATTTTATTATATCATTATTAATCATGCATGCCATTAATTTCAGTTATAGATTTTTGATCATCCTTATTTCTATTTTTTAACTACACTTCAAACTAATATTTATTCCTAGCACATTTAATATAAACACACTGGATTTTCAGTGTGTAACTCAATCATTTCAAGTCTACTGTAATGGGCTTTATTTAGTCAATAAAATAGTTATACAGAATATCACATTTAAACCTGAAAGCTTGTTCACATAAATGTAAAACATCCTGGGCCTACAGCTGTCTAATGTTTTAGCTTCTTGAATAATACATTTTAAACTTGTTACAACTTCAGTGAGATTGTTAACGTTAAAACACGAGATATGAACTCTCCAGACCAATTTAAAGAATTATGCATTAAGATTTCACATTTTAAGACTTTTATGATAACAACTAAACTAAAATAAACTCCATTAACTAAACAGTACTTTATAAGTAGCTAATGCTCTAAATTACAGAGAAAGGTATTTTCTTCACTTAGTAAAACACTTGAAAACCTCACACCACATTCATATATTACATAGTCTTGAAGCGAACTCTTTGCATCTAAAAGTCTCAAACTCCTCCCAGTTGCAATGGGTTGGATCTCCCAGACCTTCTCAAATTCAATGTTCTCTTTGCTTACTTCTTCTGATCACTTTTAATCTAGACTTCCGTGATTAAGATGATCTTTGGTGATCCTGTTGGTTTTTTCCTTCTCTGCAAGCCTCAACTTTCAAATCAGGTTCAAGTCTTTGCAGACTTTTGCTGTATCTGTGTTCTGAAAGCAGGTGTTCCCTTTCTCTATCCTTGAGGCTGTCACTGCTGGTCATTGTCTTCCAGTCTTTCTTACAACCTGCATATTTCTCAAAGTCTACAGAATTTATCCAGAATCAAAAGGCCAATAATTATTTGTTTTTTTAAATTATGCAGAGCCCACCAGTCTGGCTATAGCAGAGCCACCCAGGCTTGCTTTTGTTTCCAGGTGTTTGCAATTGCAATTTGCATTTGCATTTTCAGAGTCACTGATTCCTTGTTTATGATCTGAGAATCTGGGAAAATAAAACCCGTTGTCCGTTGGGTGTTATAACCTTGCATACTCTGCTTTTCAAAAGGGTCTTTGACCTGGGTTTCCTCTTGTCCTGGTAACCAAGATTCCTGTCTTGTCCTTAAGCAGGTGTGATGTGAGGTCCTCTGACTCTATCTTACACTGCATTAAAAATCACAATTTTTAAAACATTATCGTGTTACAAAGTTCAGCATTCATAATACCTCCCTTGTAAAAATAGAAAAATCATTATAGTAACATCTACAACATTATCAACAGATAACATTGTAAACATTCCTATTATTAACATTTTATACTTTACATAGGTGACAACAATATTTTATATCTCTGAGTTGTCTTCCTCCATTGTACCATTTTTAAAAATTCTGTATAGAGCTTCAGCAATGACATTGCTTTTTCCTGTAACATATACAATCTTTAGGGTAAATGGTTGTAACATTAAACGCCACTGAAATTATTTGCTGTTCTTGGATTTGAACTCTTAATGGTTTATGATCGGTGTAAACGGTTACTTCACCTTGGCTATTATTGACGTATACTTCGAATGTTAAAGAGCCAGTACGAGACCTGGAACCTCCTTTTCAATAGTGAAGGACTTCTTTTGGTACTTATTGAGTTTTCTAAAGAAATAACTGACTAGTCATTCAATACCAGCACATCATCCTGGAGTAACACTGCTCCTACGTCTACATTACTGGCAGAAATAATTACTTTAAAGTACATTCATTCTTGAGTATATCATTCTTGAGTATATCATTCTTGAGTATACATTGAACCTCTTCTCTGACCTGAGCCAATTTTTTCAGGATTAAGTCGATAAGGGTTCTTTAAATGGGTGTAGCTGTCCCTACATCTACCCCATGAGTAGTCAGAGGAGTTTGACCTGGCTCATCTGCACATATTGCCTTAAACTCTTCTAACAACTCAGCTATGTCCCTTTTATGTTGCTCAGAAAGATAGTGTCGAACTGTAAAACTTTCTAACTCTTCTGTGTTTTCCAATTTCACTGCAGGGGGTTCAATCTGAGAGCTGTTACTCTTTGCCCCTTCATCTAGTTCATTGAAAGTAACACTATTCTTATCCTTCTCTTATTTCATGTGACATACATTTACTGGCTGACAAGGTTCATGGTCATAGTTTCTTTTCTTTCTTTTGGGCCTCCTTATCTCGAGAGACAATGGATACGCGCCTGGAGGTGGTCAGTGGTTTGTGAAGCAGCGCCTGGAGTGGCTATAAAGGCCAATTCTGGAGTGACAGGCTCTTCCACAGGTGCTGCAGAGAAATTTGTTTGTTGGGGCTGTTGCACAGTTGGCTCTCCCCTTGCGCCTCTGTCTTTTTTCCTGCCAACTACTAAGTCTCTTCGACTCGCCACAATTTAGCCCTGTCTTTATGGCTGCCCGCCAGCTCTGGCGAATGCTGGCAACTGACTCCCACGACTTGTGATCAATGTCACACGATTTCATGTCGCGTTTGCAGACGTCTTTATAACGGAGACATGGACGGCCGGTGGGTCTGATACCAGTGGCGAGCTCGCTGTACAATGTGTCTTTGGGGATCCTGCCATCTTCCATGCGGCTCACATGGCCAAGCCATCTCAAGCGCCGCTGACTCAGTAGTGTGTATAAGCTGGGGGTGTTGGCCGCTTCAAGGACTTCTGTGTTGGAGATATAGTCCTGCCACCTGATGCCAAGTATTCTCCGAAGGCAGCGAAGATGGAATGAATTGAGACGTCGCTCTTGGCTGGCATACGTTGTCCAGGCCTCGCTGCCGTAGAGCAAGGTACTGAGGACACAGGCCTGATACACTCGGACTTTTGTGTTCCGTGTCAGTGCGCCATTTTCCCACACTCTCTTGGCCAGTCTGGACATAGCAGTGGAAGCCTTACCCATGCGCTTGTTGATTTCTGCATCTAGAGACAGGTTACTGGTGATAGTTGAGCCTAGGTAGGTGAACTCTTGAACCACTTCCAGAGCGTGGTCGCCAATATTGATGGATGGAGCATTTCTGACATCCTGCCCCATGATGTTCGTTTTCTTGAGGCTGATGGTTAGGCCAAATTCATTGCAGGCAGACGCAAACCTGTCGATGAGACTCTGCAGGCATTCTTCAGTGTGAGATGTTAAAGCAGCATCGTCAGCAAACAGGAGTTCTCTGATGAGGACTTTCCGTACTTTGGACTTCGCTCTTAGACGGGCAAGGTTGAACAACCTGCCCCCTGATCTTGTGTGGAGGAAAATTCCTTCTTCAGAGGACAAGGTTCATGGTCATAGTACTACTCAACATATTCACGTGACGCAGCCTTTGACATTTCTGTCTGTCTGGTTTACTAACCTGATAGTTTAACTCACTGAGTTCCTTCTTAATGAAGTAATGTCCACTGAATCTAACTTTTAATGGTTCCCCAGGCAAAGGTAACAAAACTAACACCTTGGCTGGAATTTTACCTTTTCCGTCGGCTCCGTGTTCCAGGAGGCGGAAGCGAATGCCAATGTTGCTCCCGCTCCGCGACTAGCTACCACCCTTATTGAGCTCTAACCATCCAATTAGCGCTCAGCAGTGTATTTATGTCAGAATAGGGTGCGCGTGGGCAGGACGGTGAGTGTCGGTGGGGGCGGGGCTAGAGCAGGAAGAGGGTGCTGAAAGCCATTTAAAAGGGCTCTCAGCAACCTCAGTAGCTCTGAGAGGCTTACCTGCAGCAATGAGCACGTTTGGAGGAGCAGCATATCGGAAAAAGGAATACAACAGCCTGAGGGTGAAAGGAGTGCAACAAGAATTAAAGGGCCTATCCATCCAGTAATTTTTAATAAACCCAAGACACACCAGCCCCCGCTTGTGGCAATGGCAGCCACATGGCACCCAGGTTCTCTGATGACTCCCTGCATGTCCTGAGGCAAGGCGGGAGGTCCTCTTCCTAACAGACGAAAGGAATAGGCCTCCCCAAGTCAGCAAGAAGGCGTGGCTGGAGGTAGTGGAGTTGGTCAGTAGCCACGGGGTAGTGAGGAGGACATGGGTCCAGCGCCGCAAGTGGGTCAATGACGTTCTCCACTCTGCCACGGTAAGGGGCATTCCGCAATTATCGCAGCTTTTAACTGATACGGGAGAGTCAATGGGTGCTGATGCTGCAAAGTCGAAGCCATCCATTTTCAGTGATTGGTTGCAGCCCTGCCTTGAGCCGTAATCTGGTCACATCTGAGATGCACAATGGTCCAGATGTGTGCCATCCATACACTTCAATGGCATTGATGCCAAATGCAGCATTCAGCCCAAGGGATGAGTGGGTGCTCTTTCAAGTCAAGGGACTGAACTAATTACCATGTATCTCCACAGGAGAAGTGGGCACATAATGCCCGAGAGAGAGCCCGGAGTGTTGGCGGGGTGGCCAACCTCGCCTTTCTAACTAGAGTGGAGGAGGAGGCATTGATGCTTGCAGGGGAGGATGGAGGACGCTCAGTAGCTGATGGTGAGGCTACGCAGGAGGGTGAGTTCCCCAGAGTGCGGTTGAGGGGCAGGTGGGGTGGGGGGGGGGGGGGGGGAGGTAGGTGGGTGGGGGTGGGGGCTGATTGGCTCAAGCAATGAAGGTTGCTCGCAAGGTCAAAATCACACACATGGGGCCACATTGCAGTCTATGACATGTCCTTCAGCCCAGGGTGTCGCTCACAGCTGATCATTCTTTTTCCCCTGCAGGTGAAACACAGCAGCAGCCAGGCATCTCTAGGGGACATCTGTCCACCTCTGAGGAGGAGGAAGGGACCTCAGAGGGTTCAGCGACACATCCTCTCCCTGCACCAAGCTCAGAGACAGTCACCGCAGTTGGGATGTGTGCCTACTCGGACTCATGGTCAAAACCTGGTGCCAGACCACAAGTGCCAGACCAGCTGCCAGAGGCCGTATCGGCCGATGCCTCTGACACTCGGAGGACTGTGGGAAGCCAGATCAGTGCTGAGCCCCATGCTGATGATGAGCCTCTGTGGATATCAATTTGGCGGGAGATGCTGCAGTGCAGCGTGAGATGCACAGTGATCGGGCGGAGTTACCAGAGACGATGCGTGCTCTGGCTCAGACTTTGGAGATCTCCTTCCAGGCCATGAGTACTGCACAGTCCCATCATCTCCATTGAGATTTACTCCATTGACAGATTGGTGGCTGCAGTGGAGGCCCGATCCAGCAGGCCCTGCAAACCCTCACAGAGGAAGTGCACCCCATGGACCAGTGCCTTAGAGCGCTGTCGATGAGGCTCCTGTGACACCTGGAAACTGCTCATCCCTCTGTGGTCAGCAGGGAGGCCCAATTAAGCCTCGAGAAGGCACAGGAGCAGCAACAAAATTCATCTGGGGTCTCCTCTCAGGGCGTGCAACAAACAGCTCCTTTTCCAATCTGCTAGTGACATCAGCACCGTATAATCCCAGGGCGTCAGAGGGTAGTCTTGAGACTGCTCAGGGTCACCTCAACATGCCGGGGCCTGCACGGCCTCAGGCAAGCAGAGGAAACCTGCCAAAGTCATCCAAAGCAACGGGGCAGCCTGAACAGCCACCTGCTTCTGGTGTGGCTGGTGCCGAGGGATCCTCCACACGCGTGAGCACTCGCAAACGTATCAAAAAATCACAATATCTGCACTACAGAGTCACTGGTGTGATTTGTAAATATATATTTGCTGTTATAACTCACTAAAAATTATTAAACTTTTCACTTGACATTTTCCTTTGTCACAAGTCAATGCTAATGTTTCGAGCAATCTGGTTGTTCTGCATGAGAAGGATACTTGGGGAAGGGGCACATTTGGGCCATGTTGGTGTTTGAGGGAAAGATGGGCCGTAGCAGCTGAGATTTCCACCTGCAGGTGAGTGCTTCTACGCTTCCAGCTCATGTGAATACCTCATTTCAGACTGACATGTGGGTGATGAGCCTCCGTTCAGGAGAAACGTCTGAGTATTGGAGCCTCCCGGGCCTCCCTTGCACTTAACTCCCGCAAAACACCAGCTCCCTCCCCCCGGCGTTCAGGTGGCTATGCCCCCTCTTCCTCAGCCTCAGCTGTTGCACCATCCACTTCTGAGGATGCCTCATGTGAACAAAGTCCTCATCCTCCAGGGCTTCCCCCCCCCTCTCCAGCGCCAGGTTATGTAAGGCACAGCAGATGACAACAATGCGAGATACTCATGCTGGCGAGTACTGTAGGGCACCGGCTGAGCGATTGAGGCACCCCTATCGCATTTTGAGAAGTCTTATGGTCTGCTCTATGGTGATTCTGGTGGTCGCATGGCTCGCATTGTACCATTCCTCTGCTTTATTCCATGGGTTCCTCACCAGTGCCATCAGCTATGTCTTCAGCGGGTAACCCCTGTTGTCAAGTGTCCATCCTTGCAGGCACGCAGCGGGGCTGAATAGTTCTGGCACCTGGGAGTTCTGGAGAATGAATGCATTGTGCCAACTTCCTGGATAACGAGCACACACCTGCAAAATACCCTTATGGTGGTGACAGACAAGTTACACATTCATTGAGTAAAACCCCTTTCAATTAATGAAGGCCCCTGACTGACCTGTCGGTGCTCTGATGGCCACATGTGTGCAGTAATCACGCCTTGGACCCTGGGGAACCCAGCGATGATGCTGAAGCCTCTGGCTCTCTCGGCCTAACTGGTGGAGTCCGTCTGGAACCTGATGAACTGGTTGGCACACCTGAATATGGCATCAGTTACCACCTTAATGCAGTGCTGCGCTGATAGCTGCAAGACTCCACACATATCTCCTGATGAAGCCTGGAAGGAGCCTGATGCGTAGAAGTTCAGAGCGATTGTGACCTTTAGTGTGACGGGCATTGGATGGCCACCCAAAGTTGGAACTGACCTCTGCTGCCAGCATCTCACACAGTCTCTCAGGACTGGCACAGTTTTCTTCGGCGCTATCACTCTGACTTTTGCAGAAAGTTCAAACGCGGGCAGTAGACCCTGCCTGCTGGGTAGACTCATCGCCTCATGTTACAAAATCCAGCATTCATAACAAAGTTAATAATTTTTAGTTAGTTATATTTTGTAGATATTTTCATTATTTTGTTTAATGTCCTGTTATAGGCCTGAATTTTACCACGGGCTTCGGGACCCCGATGTCAGGACAAGAAACAGGTACCGAGCCCGCACTTACTGGCAGCTGGATTAGTTCAACCATTTTACTGCAGGTGGCCTCCCCTCCTGATTGGCCGCCAGCGGGCCAGTCATCCAATTAAGGATGGCAGGCAAGCTTCTAATACTGCCAGCCCAATCAAAGGACCAGCAGCTCTGAAGACTCAGCAGTGTCATTGGAAGAGGTGGGCACTGCTGAGGCAGGCAGGAGACCTCCAGAGCTTGGACAAGTAAGTAAAAAAAAAGAAAAACTTAGGGGAACGAGGGTTGGAGGGGAACCCCTCCGGGGAGATCATTGGGGCCATGGGGGCTGCCTTTTCTGTCTGTGCCCCCCTCTTCAGGCCATGGAGCCTCTGGCTCCGATGCCCCCCCCCCCCCTCTACCCCCTGGGCTGCCGCAGCTTAATGGAGGTGGCCTCCCTATGCAGCGGGGTGCCGCTCTGCCATCAGCAAAATGCCAATGGCTACGTAAAATCGCCCTGAACAGGGCCTTTAAGTTTGTTAATCAGCTGCTCACCTCCTTGGGGAGGCAGTCAATCCGCATCGCAGTCACAATGCTGGGAAAATGCCCCAGCGGTGGGACTGCGTTGGGCAGCTGCTCCGATGCACTCCCTGCTATTTTACTACCCCCTTGCCTGCCAGCACGCCACCCGGAGGCCAGTAAAATTCTACCCATAGTTTACTACCAAAGTAGCAAAAAGGCTCAGAGGCAAAATAGATGCTTGTGAGGGCAGAAGCTCTGATGGAGGAGATGGTGGTTTAGTGATAATGTCACTAGACTAGTAATCCAGAGGCCCAGGCAAATGTCCTGCAGACAGGGGTTCCAATCCCACCACGGCAGCTGGTGGGTTTTAAATTCAATTAGTTAATAAATAAAAGCAAAAAGAATGGCAAGCTAGTCTCAGTAATGGTGCCATGAAATTATCATCCAGTTAGGAGCTTGCCTTTGAGAAGATTGCTGAGCCAGTGCCAACAAGTGCAGCCTCGGGACCCATTGGGTCCTGAAGCCTGTGGGAAAATGCAATCCATCATCTCTAATTATCCTGAGACCAATTTCCTGTATGTGATGGTGATATATGTTTGCTCTGAATCAAGCATAAACTTTTAAAGTTTACATACCTCACCACTACAACAGATTGTCAAATTCTGCATCTTTAAGTAAAAAGAAGTTCATACACATACCTCCCATTAACATTATATTGTTTCTTTCTAAGCTGCTGATTTTTTATGATTAAAAAGCCACCAATTCCATCCCTCTCCCTGGCAACAGTCTGAGGGTGTCATATTTGACCCCGAGATGAACTTTCGACCACATATCTGTACCATCACTAAGATCACCTATTTCCACTTCTGTAACATCGCCCAACTTTGCCCCTGCCTCAGCTCATCTGCTACTGAAATCCTCATCCACTCCTTTGTTACCACTACACTTGATTATTCCAATTCCTGGCAGGCCTCCCACAATCTACTTGTATCCTTGAGGTCATCCAAAACTCTGCTGCCCGTGTCTAACAAGTCCTGTGCTCAATGACTTACATTGACTTCCAGTCAAGCAAGACCTCGACTTTAAAATTCTCATCCTTACTTTCAAATCCCTCCATGGCCCCACTGCTCCCTATCTTTGTGTTCTCCTCCAGCCTCACAACACTCTGAGATACCTGTGCTCCTCTAATTCTAGCCTCTTGAGCATCCCTGATGTTAGTCGCTCCTCCACTAGTGGTTGTACCTGCAGCTGCCTGGTCCCTAAGCTTTATAAATCCATCCCTACATCTCTCTACTTTGCTTTCCTCCTTTAAAATGCTCCTCAAAAACCTACCTCTTTAACCAAGCTTTGGTTCTTTGGTTCATCTGCCCTAATATCTTCTTATGTGGCTCAGTGTCATATTTTGTTTGGTAACACTTTTGTGAAGTGCCTTGTGACAGCAAAGTCTCACAAACAATAATGAGATAAATGACCAAATAATCTGTTTTCCAGTGTTGTTGGTTGAGGGATAAATTTTAAGAAGGATACCAGGAGACTTCCCTGCTCTTCTTTAAATAGTGCCATGAGATCTTTTACATCCATCTTACAGCTTAGATTGGAACCTATTGAAGTCTCATCTGAAAAATAGCACTTCAAACATTGCTGCAGTCCCTCACTAGTTGCACTGTCCCTGAGTCAAACTTGAACCACATCCTTCTGACAAAGCAAAAGTACTATCATGGAGCCAAGGCTGACATTATTATTCTTTACTGAAACTTAAAAATATATATTTATTTGTTATTTTTTGATTTAGCATTCAACTTATTTAAATATTTGAATCATGTAACTGGATCCCCAGTTTGGATCATATTGGAATGCTTTACAGGTTTCAGTGAGGAAAACAGAGATTTATTGCAGAAAAGCAACAGGTATATTTTCAGCTTCTGTTTGCCAGACTACCTTGATCTTGACAGTACCCTGATATGATGATCAGTTTGATAGTGTGAAATTACCGGCCTCTGGTGGTGCAAAGCTGCTGTGAGGAAAACTTTGAAACAGGATACAATGATGCCAGAATCCCAGTCCTTTTCTCTGTGCATCCAAGTTTGGCTGGAAGTAGCTGTAGTCATTTTTTGTGTCCCTCTCCCTCCATTCACTGAAATTTCCACCACTTCAGTCTTTATTGGTCCCAGTGTTATGGATGCAGTATGATGGAGGTGCACACTGTGTGCCATGATTGAGTCAGGTAAAAGTGGAGCCTGCAAATGTCTGAAATGCTTGTTATCTAACAGCAATTGATTTCAGAACAATTGATTGGCATTGGAAAATTAAAAGTCAGCTCCATCAATCATTTGTAAAAGAATATTGTTAAACCTCTTTGATCAGCACAGTTGCATAATTGACGCTGCAGCAAGATTCTGCTGCAATGTCTCTTCCCCAGCTGAGGTGTCCAACTCCAGTTAAATCAAAAATAGCACAGGTGCCTATCCAAGATATGGAAGTACTCCTGACCCCAAGATTTCAGATTCAGTCAAGAATACATACATAGTGTGGTCAGAGGTATTACGTTAGTTACTTGTTCCAACCCATGACTCCACGGGATCCACCACATGTCTTCAAGAGGTGACAGAATAGCTGATCGCTGTACTTTATTTTAGACCAAACAAATTTGCTTACCAGTCAATGAACAAACAAATAAATATAGATATATAGTATATGATGCTAACACCTGAAACAAAAAAAAAACAAAATGCACTATGCCATGAGCTGGATTTTACCAAGCCCATGCGCGGGCTCCATGGCGGGGAGGGGGGGTGCTGAAGATAGTTGCAGCAGAGGCCTGCCACAGAGGCCAATGCAGGGATGACCTGGCCCAATCCTCCCGGTGGCAGTGAGGCTCAGTGACAGCCACCCCCACCCCCACCACCCACCCCCCCGCACTCCCGTCGTTGGGCAACAGGATCTGGATTTAATTATTTAAATTAATGAGATGAATAAATTTAAATCAACATACCTTGACTCTTCTGGGTCCACCGCGATCTTCGGCGCAGCGGCCGGCACTCCAGCGCCTTCAATTCCCCGTCTGGGGAAAGCAGGTGTGACACTAGTGGGGAGGGGGGAGGACGTAAGATTTTTACTGCGGTGGGGGAGACGGGGTCAAATAAGCATCATCAGTGTAGAGGATGGTGGGAAGGTATGCACTTTCAATTTTGTGCAGTCTGGCGGAAGGTCAGAATTCAAATGTGTTTTGAGCAGAAAGGGCAAATACTTACTTTAATAATTCATTGGGGGGTTGGAAAAGAGAGTTACAATTTTATTTTGTAAATTTTGGGGGGGTTCTCTTTAAAAATTCAAATTTGCTGGCAGACTGGCTGTCCTTTAAAAATGGCAACAGCGCCAGTGCCTACACACAGGCAGTTGATGTCATTGCCGGCGATGGACAGCCTGTCCCCTCCATGTGATGTGGGGGGGGGGGAGTCGCCCCAGCTATTTAAATGAGTTGCCATGTGGCGATCGCGGCAGCTCTTCGGCGTGCAGTCCACGCGTGCGGGACGCCATTTTTTGAGCTTGCCGCCGGGAGCGCTGGTGGTCTCTTAAAATCCAGTTCTATATGTCATAATTAACTTTTAGATACATACTTGTTCTTTATATATTCTACTAATACTGTGAGTTCCTGGCTGGTTATCACTTTTTTTTAATCATTCCTGGCTAGGACAGCATTTATTGCCCACCCCTAATTGCCCTTGAGAATGTGGTGGTGAGCTGCCTTTTTGAACTGCTGCAGTCCATCTGGTGCAGGTACACCCACAGTGCTGTTAGGGAGGGAGTTCCAAATTTTTGACCCAGTGACAGTGAAGGAATGGTGATATAGTTCCAAGACAGGATGGTGTGTGGCTTGGAGGTGAACTTGCAGGTGGTGGTGTTCCCATGCATCTGCTGCCATTGTTCTTTTAGGTGGTAGAGATCACGGATTTGGAAGGTGCTGTCTAAGAAGCCTTGATGCGTTGCTGCAGAGCATCTTGTAGGTGGTACAAACTACTGCCGCTGTGCGCTGGTAGTGGAGGGAGTGAATGTTGAAGGTGATGGATGGGGTGCCAATCAAACAGGCTGCTTCATTCAGGATGGTGTTGAGCTTCTTGAGTGCTCTTGGAGCTGCATTTATCCAGGCAACTGGACAGTATTCCATCACACTCCTGGCTTGTACCTTGCGGATAGTGAACAGATTTTGAGGGGGGTGGGGGGGGGGAGGTAAGGAGGTGAGATACTTGCTGCAGAATTCCCAGCCTCTGACCTCCTCTTGGAGTCACAGTATTTATATGTCTGATTCAGTTAAGTTTCTGGTTAATGGTAAGCCCCAGGATGTTGATGGTAGTGGTTTCAGCAATAGTATTGGCATTGAACATCAAGGGTAAATGGTTAGGTTCTCTAAAATAAAAGCAAAATACTGCGGATGCTGGAAATCTGAAATAAAAACAAGAAATGCTGGAACCACTCAGCAGGTCTGGCAGCATCTGTGGAAAGAGAAGCAGAGTTAGCGTTTCGGGTCAGTGACCCGAAGAAGGGTTCCGAAGAAGGGTCACTGACCCGAAACATTAACTCTGCTTCTCTTTCCACAGATGCTGCCAGACCTGCTGAGTGGTTCCAGCATTTCTTGTTTTTATTATGGTTAGGTTCTCTGTTGTTGGAGATGGTCATTGCCTGGCACTGGTGTGGCACAAATATTACTTGACACTTATCAGCCTAAGTCTGAAAGTTGTCCAGGTCTTGCTGCATGCAGGCATGGACTGCTTCAGTATCTGAGGAGTCGCGAGTGGTACTGAACATTGTGCAATCATCAGCAACATCTCCACTTCAACCTTATGACAGAAGGAAGGTCATTGATGAAGCAGCTGTAGATGGTTGGGCCTAGCACACTACCTTGACAAACTCCTGTATAATGTCCTGGGGCTGAGATGATTGGCCTCCAACAACCACAACTATCTTCCTTGGTGCTAGGTATGACTTAAACCAGTGGAGATTTTTCCCCCTGATTCCCATTGACTTCAATTTTACTAGGCTCGTTGATGCCACACTCGGTCAAATGCCTTGAAGTCTAGAGCAGTCACTCTCACCTCACTTCTGTAATTCAGCTATTTTGTCCATGTTTGGACCAAGGCGATAATGAAGTCTGGAGCCAAGTGGCCATGGTAGTATCCAAACTGAGCATTGGTAAGCAGGTTATTGTTGAGTAAGTGCCATTTTTTGATAGCACTGTCAGTGACACCTTCCATTGCTTTACTGATGATCGAGAGTAGATTGATGGGATGATAATTGGCCGGATTTAATTTGTCCTGGTTTTTGTGGACAGGACATATCTCGGCAATTTTCCACATTGTTGGGTGGGTGCCAGTGTTGTAGCTGTACTGGAACAGCTTGACTAGGGGTGCAGCAAGTTCTGGAGCACAGGTCTTCAGTATTACAGCCGGGAGGTGGTCAGGGCCCATAGCCTTTGCTGCATCCAGTGACTTCTGCCATTTTTTGATATCACATGGAGTGAATTGAATTGACTGAAGACTGGCATCTGTAATGGTGGGGACTTCAGGAGGAGGCCGAGATGGATCATCAACTCGGCACTTCTGGCTAAAGATGGCTGTGAAGGTTTCAGCCTTGCCTTTTGCTCAATGTCCTGGGCTCCCCCATCATTGAGGATGGGGATGTTTGTGGAGCCTCCTCCTCTAGTTAGTTGTTTAGTTGTCCACCACCATTAATGGCTGGATGTGGCAGGGTTGCAGAGCTTTGATCTGAACTGTTCGTTGTGGGATCACTTTGCTCTGTCTATCACATGTTGTTTCGCTGTTTAGCATGCATGTAGTCCTGTGCTGTAGCTTCACCAGTTTGGCGTCTCATTTTTAGGTACACCTGCTGCTGCTCATGGCATGCTCTTTTGCACTCCTCATTGAACCAGGGTTGGTCCCCTGGCTTGATTGTAATGGTTTCAGAGAGAATCTCTTTGAAGATTGTTGAAAGCTTCTTGCCTATACAATTTGTGCTCCAGGAATGCATATTGGGGGCATACGTCAGAGTGTGTTGGATTTCCTGTGCACTAAAACTAATGGGAAAAAGTCCTGCAAACCATACTTACTTCAAGACCCGTATTGCTGATATGCACTCTGAGCACAAGCTCTGTGCTAGGAGCACTAATTCATAGTATTATGCACTAATAAAAGACTAGAAAATACCACTTGCAATATTGCTTTCGCCCATTATTTTAACAGAGGCATTAACCCATTTAAGTGAACTGGGGAAATTCACAGGTTGAAATAATAGCCAGAGAAATGATATACGAAGACTTTAAACATTTGTACTGTAATAGCATCAACAGTAAACTGTAGGCTAATGTAATAACTATTTTATTTCCTGCATAGTATTATTAGTAATATTGAAAATGGAGATAACTAATATGTTGCAGTTGTAAGATAATAGTTATTCTGAACTGATTCAGAAACAAGATCCTCAAAACAATACAGATAAGTGAGAAGCCTGCTCATTGTTTGATTTAGAATTCAATATTTCAATACGCCTGATTTGTTCACTGCTATCTTTATCATTAAATGTGTTACATCAACACCAAGACATAATGTTCTGTATCCGCTGTCAATAAAAAAGTAACACTAAAACAAATGTAACAAGGCACCAAGACATTTCTCTTGTGTTATTACATGGACCATGTGCAATAATGCCTGACTAATGTTTATTGTTTTCTGTCTGCCTTTATTTAGGCTTTATTTTTGAAAGAGAAAACAAATGACAAAGATTTACTTTGATAAAAAGAACAACATCTATTTGGTACAACACTGCTTTCATAGTTACAATGAGTAACACCCCATTTTGTTCCTTCAGGGAATGGTTGAGCTTCTCATTACAATTGTGTTTATTTCATTTTAGGTACAGCCTCTCAATGCATTAATCAGTGTTCCATGCTCTAGCAATGCTCCAGTCACCATAAGTGCTCAATAGTCCATCAAGGCTAAATAACCTATAAGGTTCTTTGGGGGTAATTTTGAATTTGGTCAGTGGTATAAAATGGCCAATATTGAATGGTTATAAATAGCATCATAGGATCAGAGAATCATAGAACAGCACAGCACAAAAGGAAGCCATTTGACCTATTGAGGCTGCGTCATCTCTTTTGAAGAGCAATCCAGTTAGTCCCACTTGCCCACTCTTTCCCCATATCCCTGAAATGTTAGATAGGATTCACATTTAAATCTGGATTCATCTTTTTCACTCTCCGAATTACGTCCTATTCCTTTATTAGATCACCTCTTAGAAACTTTCGTCCCAGGCTGCAGATCTCAAATCTCTTTAATCTTCTCTCATGGCTCAGCTCATTGAAACTAAAAATATGTCTCTTTTCTGCACTGCCCTCAGTGCTTGAATGTCTCTATTCTGTCTTGATGACTAGAACTGGATGCAGTACTCAGGGTGCAGTCTGACTAGAGCACTGGGCAGTTTGATCATGAATTCCTGGACTTGTATTTTACTATTTTGACTATGTGATTGAGCAGGCTGAAACTTCTGTGCCCTCTGCCAACCTTAGCGGCAGGCGTGAAAAACGGCGGCCCACCCACACTGGCTGCATGTCGTGGAGCCGCGGCAATCTTACATGCTGCGGCTCTTTTGAATGGCCGGGGTGAGCTGCCCCCACCCGCCCCCGATCACGTGGTGGTGGGGGGGGGGGGGTGCCTGTTTGTCCCCGGCAATGGCATGAGTTGCCTGTGCGCAGGCGCTGATGTATTTTTAAAGGGCTTTGAGCCCTTCCGTTAAATTTAAAGAGTTAAAGTTAAAGGGAATTTCAAAAATACATTAATTTTTCCCCTCTGCCATCCTCCCACCAATAACCATGATATTAATTACTTGCCCTCTCCCGCACAAAACACTTACCTTGTCCACCTGACCTTCCCCGCCCACCCCACCAAGTGCATTGACTTTAACCTGAAGCCCTTTTCACCATCCCCTACACCAATGATATTACTTTGACCCCATCCCCCCTCCCACACTGAGAAACTGACCTTCTATCCCCTCCCCACCAATGTGGCACATTTTTACCCCAGACAGGGATCCAAAGGCGTGGGAGTGCCGGCCACCGGGCCAAAGATCGGAGCGGGATGGAGGGCATATAAGTATAATTAATTCATTACATTAAATTTATTTAAATATTTAAATGATGGCCCCGTCACCGAGCGGTGGGGCGGGGGGGTGGTTGGGGGGGCGCCGCCACGAGGCCTTACCTTTCTTTTTTTTTTCTTTTGGGCCTCCTTATCTCGAGAGACAATAGATATGTGCCTGGAGGTGGTCAGTGGTTTGTGAAGCAGCGCCTGGAGTGGCTATAAAGGCCAATTCTGGAGTGACAGGCTCTTCCACAGGTGCTGCAGAGAAATTTGTTTGTTGGGGCTGTTGCACAGTTGGCTCTCCCCTTGCGCCTCTGTCTTTTTTCCTGCCAACTACTAAGTCTCTTCGACTCGCCACAATTTAGCCCTGTCTTTATGGCTGCCCGCCAGCTCTGGCGAATGCTGGCAACTGACTCCCACGACTTGTGATCAATGTCACACGATTTCATGTCGCGTTTGCAGACGTCTTTATAACGGAGACATGGACGGCCGGTGGGTCTGATACCAGTGGCGAGCTCGCTGTACAATGTGTCTTTGGGGATCCTGCCATCTTCCATGCGGCTCACATGGCCAAGCCATCTCAAGCGCCGCTGACTCAGTAGTGTGTATAAGCTGGGGGTGTTGGCCGCTTCAAGGACTTCTGTGTTGGAGATATAGTCCTGCCACCTGATGCCAAGTATTCTCCGAAGGCAGCGAAGATGGAATGAATTGAGACGTCGCTCTTGGCTGGCATACGTTGTCCAGGCCTCGCTGCCGTAGAGCAAGGTACTGAGGACACAGGCCTGATACACTCGGACTTTTGTGTTCCGTGTCAGTGCGCCATTTTCCCACACTCTCTTGGCCAGTCTGGACATAGCAGTGGAAGCCTTACCCATGCGCTTGTTGATTTCTGCATCTAGAGACAGGTTACTGGTGATAGTTGAGCCTAGGTAGGTGAACTCTTGAACCACTTCCAGAGCGTGGTCGCCAATATTGATGGATGGAGCATTTCTGACATCCTGCCCCATGATGTTCGTTTTCTTGAGGCTGATGGTTAGGCCAAATTCATTGCAGGCAGACGCAAACCTGTCGAAGAGACTCTGCAGGCATTCTTCAGTGTGAGATGTTAAAGCAGCATCGTCAGCAAAGAGGAGTTCTCTGATGAGGACTTTCCGTACTTTGGACTTCGCTCTTAGACGGGCAAGGTTGAACAACCTGCCCCCTGATCTTGTGTGGAGGAAAATTCCTTCTTCAGAGGATTTGAACGCATGTGAAAGCAGCAGGGAGAAGAAAATCCCAAAAAGTGTGGGTGCGAGAACACAGCCCTGTTTCACACCACTCAGGATAGGAAAGGGCTCTGATGAGGAGCCACCATGTTGAATTGTGCCTTTCATATTGTCATGGAATGAGGTGATGATACTTAGTAGCTTTGGTGGACATCCGATCTTTTCTAGTAGTCTGAAGAGACCACGTCTGCTGACGAGGTCAAAGGCTTTGGTGAGATCAATGAAAGCAATGTAGAGGGGCATCTGTTGTTCACGGCATTTCTCCTGTATCTGACGAAGGGAGAACAGCATGTCAATAGTCGATCTCTCTGCACGAAAGCCACACTGTGCCTCAGGGTAGACGCGCTCGGCCAGCTTCTGGAGCCTGTTCAGAGCGACTCGAGCAAAGACTTTCCCCACTATGCTGAGCAGGGAGATTCCACGGTAGTTGTTGCAGTCACCGCGGTCACCTTTGTTTTTATAGAGGGTGATGATGTTGGCATCGCGCATGTCCTGGGGTACTGCTCCCTCGTCCCAGCACAGGCATAGCAGTTCATGTAGTGCTGAGAGTATAGCAGGCTTGGCACTCTTGATTATTTCAGGGGTAATGCTGTCCTTCCCAGGGGCTTTTCCGCTGGCTAGGGAATCAATGGCATCACTGAGTTCCGATTTGGTTGGCTGTATGTCCAGCTCATCCATGACTGGTAGAGGCTGGGCTGCATTGAGGGCAGTCTCAGTGACAACATTCTCCCTGGAGTACAGTTCTAGGTAGTGCTCAACCCAGCGGTCCATCTGTTTGCGTTGGTCAGTGATTATGTCCCCCGATTTAGATTTGAGGGGGGTGATCTTCTTGATGGTTGGCCCAAGAGCTCTCTTCATGCCATCATACATTCCTCTGATGTTTCCGGTGTCTGAGGCCAGCTGAATATGACTGCATAGGTGTTGCCAGTAGTTGTTTGCGCAACGCCTAGCTGTTCTTTGTGCAGTACTTCTGGCTGCTTTAAGTGCTGCGGATGTTAAATCGCTGGGGGCTTTCTTGTAGTTCAAAAGTGCAATGCGCTTAGCGGCTATGACAGGTTCCAGCTCTTCATTATGAGATTGAAACCAGTCTGCATTTCTCTTCGCACTTTTGCCGTAGGTGGTCAAAGCTGACTCATAGATGGCGTCTCTGATGTGGGCCCACTTGGTCTCAGCATCCCCTGTGGGAGTGTTTTGAAGGGCTGTTACAAGTGAATTTAGAAATTTTTGTAACAGCTGTGGGTGAGAAATTCTGCTCGTGTTGATGCGCGGGTGGCCCTTCTGCTTGGAATGATGCAACTTCTTTGGTCTGAGTCTAACCTTGCTGCACACCAGGGAGTGGTCGGTGTCGCAGTCCGCACTGTGGAAGCTGCGTGTGATTTGAACACTGTTTAAGGCGGCTCGCCTTGTGACAATGAGGTCTAGCTGGTGCCAACGACGTGATCTTGGGTGGTACCACCACCAGCAATATCGGGCTTGGCCCTCCTGACATCGGGGTGCGTGGCAGCCCTCTCCCAGAGACACCTTCAGTCCCCAAACCGCCCCCCACCACAGATCCTGACACCTGGGGGAGAACTAAATCCAGCACAGCATTTCTATTTGCTTTGCAGATGGTTGCTCTGCTTTGGCTGGATATGTTGAACATTTGAGTCTATTAAGACTCCTGGGTGTTTTTTAACTTCATCCATTGTTAATTCAACATCATTTATAGAATAGGTGTGTCACCCATTTTTCTTCCTATAAAAAATACAGACTTGCATTTATATAATGCCTTTCATGACCTCAGGATGACCCAAAACACTTTACGACTACTGAAGTACCTTTGAAGTGTAGTCATTGTTGTAATGTAGGAAACGCGGCAGCTAATTTGTGCACAGCAAGCTTTCACAAACAGCAATGTGAAAATGACCAGATAATCTGCTTTTGTGATGTTGATGGAGGGATAAATATTGGCTAGGACACCTGGACTAACTTCCCTGCTCTTCTTTGAAATAGTGCCATGGGATCTCTTACATCCACCTTAGAAGGCAGACATGTACAGTACCGTAGATTTATCAACATTAAATTTTATCTGTCACTGTTCTGTCCAGTTACATATTTTATCCAACTCATTTTGTAATTTCTAAACTCCTCCTCTGAATCCATTGCCCTTCCTAGTTTGGCAAATTTGATCACTTTGCATTAGGATCTGAAACCAAGTCATTTAGGTACAGTAGAAACAATATCGGTGCCAACACCAACCACTGGAGCGCCCCATTCAGTACTTCTCCAACTCAACATAATTTCTCTAATGAGCACTGATTGTTCTTTACTCTGAAGGCAATTTCACTGTGAATCCCCACAGATTTAAATTTACTAAATAGCCTTTTATGTGGAACTTTATCAAGTGCCTTTTGGAAGTCAAGATGCATGAAGTCATAGGGTTTACCACAGTCTACTTGAGTTGTGACTGTCTCAACAAAATCAAGGAGTTTGGTCATCCAGGAATTTCCCTTTCTGAATTCAAACTGACTATTTTTTGGTATGTTATTATTGTACAGGTGACCTTCAAGCTTACCCTGGACAATTGATTCCATTATCTTACATGTAAGCTCAATGACTATTAGTTGCCTGTGTCTGTTTTGTCCCTTTTTTGATCGTGGGCACTATATTGTCCCATTTCCAATCTGCTGGTACATTCCTTCAAATAGTTGTCAGTGACTCACAGGTCTCCTTTCTAGTCTTTTTCGGAACTCTGCAATAACTACTTAAATGTCAACTTGCATTTATATAGCGTCTTCAACATCAGAAACGCCAAAAGACATTTCACAGAGGCATAACTATAAATGGATGTCTAGCCAAAAAAGGAGATATTAGCACAAATGAGGTGGTTTTTAAAGAGAATCTTAAAGGAGGCTGAAGGGTTTAGCCAAAGAATTCCAGCATGTGGGGTCTAGGCCATTGAAGGCAGGGCTGCAATGCTGAGTGTAGGGATGAGAGAGGTACAAAATGCCAAAGTTGGAGGAATAGAAAATTTGTGAGGGTTTGTAGGGCTGGAGATGTCACAGAAAGTAGGAGGGGCTAAGCCATAAAACCATTTAAACACAAGGAGAATTTTAAATTTGAGGTATTGGGGCAACAGGAACCAATGTAGGTCAGAAAACAAAGAGCTGATGAGTGAGTGAGATTTGATGCAGGATAGGGTATGGAGAGCAGATTTTTGGATGAGCTGAAGTTTATGGAGGATGGAAGAGCACTGGAATAGTCTAGGCTGAAGATTACAAATGAATGGATGAGGATTTCAGTAGCAGATGGTCGAAAGGAAGGTTAGAGGTGAGTACTGTCATGAGGCTGGATTTCTCCACTGGGGTCAGGAAAGAGAGAGTGGGACTGTTTCCGGGTCCTGAAACGGCCTCCAGGGGAAACAGCCACATTGGGATTTTCACCTCCTTAATTGGCATGGAGACAGGTTGTCCATCCAACTAAGGGTGGTGTGTGGGCTCTCAAAGCTGGAGGGCCAATCAGAGGCCTTCTAGCTAGAGAGGAGCAGCAGGCTGTAATGGAAGGCAAGTAAAAGGGAGGGTACTTCAACATGGAGATGCCCTCTCTCCAACTTCTTTAAGCCTTTAATTAAAAAAATAGATTCAGTAGACAGGGCACCTCTGTGGGTGGGGGAGCCCCTCTACAGGGTGTCCTGTGGCAGCTCTTACACTCACGCAGGCAGGGAGGACCTGTAGGCCTGCCTGGACTGCTGGCCCCAGCCTGCTGCTAGGTGCCTGAAGGCAGGCACCTTAACAGGCCCCCACCAGTACAGGAACCTGGAGGCCAACTGGAAAATTCCAGTCAGCCCTCTTTAATTGCCCTCACTTAGGTTCTTAATGAGCCTGATTGGCTACCTACCATGTGTGCCTGCCTCTGATCCTGGCCCTAGTGAGGGCTGAAAATCCAACCCATGGAGTTGAAAGTAGGTGGGCTTTGTGTTATGAAAGTGATTCTGTTTTTTTGTTAAAAATATTTTTTAAAGGAATTTATAGATAAATTGAATAAATGTTGGACCAGTTTTTTTTAAAAAAGGACAGCCATCAAGAGGGCAATGAAAGAACTGGTGGCAACAATGTTACTGGTTGTCACATGACTCAAGTTAAAAATAGAATAGAAACCCTGGTAACAGGGGCAGAGGAGTGACAAGCACCCCTTTGATTGGACAAGCCCAGTAGCAGCAGAGCACATCTGGAAGGGCAGAAAACTCACAAGCTTTTTGGTTGTTGGTCAGTGTGTGTTTTACCTTCCGGAGTGAGATGAAGTCAAGTCTGAAGAAGTGTCAAGGAAGGACAGAAGACCACAACGCAGCTTTCTTTTCAGCAATTCCATAAAAGACCCTGTGAAGTCCACTGTGTCAATTCATCTTGTCTCCTGTCTCTGAAGAAAGCCTGCCAAAATTAATTCTCAACACCGTCTGAAAAGAATTAAAAGATCTCAGTGACCTGTCTACGTGTACTCAAAAATTAGATAGCATACCAGTTTTGGAACAACATATCTCATCTGCTGTTTTCCTCAAAAATGAGCAAGTAATCTGCCCGAGTGTTTTTCTTTGTCTATAACAGAGCTCTGAATTTATAAAAATCCCTTTTATCTTTTTTCGGTTAACCGGTGTATATGTGTGTGTGTGTGTGAAGGGGCTAAGGTAAAAAGGGAACTTGAAAAAATTTTGATCTGCGTGTTTATGTTTTACTTTATTACTGGTTAAGACTTGTTTTATAACAAACTGATAATTTTGTTGTTCATTAAAGAAACCTAGCTGATGTGTTCTATTCTGGGAAAAATAGAGTATATGATTAACTGTATCAGTAAGTGGGAAAATTTAAAGGACTATGTTGTGACCTGTGGAGAAGTGGGACTAGAATAAGCAATGCACTCCTCCCGCCTGAGTTGTAACATTTGTGACTGAGAGATATGTGTTTGGCAGTTCAGTTCCAGATTGAATAGGATGCCTATCTCCCCTCCCAAACTCCCGATTGTTCTGAGCACACCAATCAGTCTCAGCTCCCTGCAATAGTGGAGGATGATAATACCAAGCTGGAAGCAGCTAGTGACATCACAGAGTGGGAGGGAGGGTTGTTGGGGGAAACGGTAGTGCTGCTTTGGAGGGAAATCTAATACACAACAATCTCCAGGCTGTGCAAAGCAGCATGTGGGAGATCCACGCCCTATTCCAGGAGACTCCCAAACAATCTGGGAAAGTTGGCAACTCTAGATGTGCCCTGTGATAGGTGCCCCAAATACTAAACCGTGGTTCTTTGTATGATCTCTTAGTTTGTTTCAGGTCAATCTGTACCAGCTGGTTTTGACATGTGAAGTCCAAGCAGAGATTGACTCTGACTGAGGTTCCCAGTTCAGAGTCAGCTTCACACAAAACCTGAGTCCAAACCATAGGGCAAGGAGATTGGGAGAGAGATTGGGCCAGTTAAAACTGGGGAACCTGATGACACCTTATGCATTGCTCGGGAATTCTATCTATGGTTTCAGGGTGACTGTCAGCAGATTATATTATTACTATGAGTTACAGGTAGGATTGTATGGTGTTACACCTATCACAGCCAGCTGCATATGGACTATCAATGAGATATTGTGAGTTATGAGGAGAATCTGAGTGTTACCAGTTTTACTATTAGTTATCGGTACAATGTTGGTGAATTACTTCTAGTTTTTTGTGAAACCAAAGTTTCTCCCACTGCTGGCTTCCTCTGGGTGAATCACTCCCTGACCTAAGGGGCTGGATTTTAAGGAGCCCTCGATGTCGGGATCTGTGGTGGAGGACGCCTGAAGACGGCTCTGGGTGAGGCCTGCCACGGACCTTGATGCCGGCAGGGCCTGGCCTGATCCTCCAGGCAGCAGCGAGGCACTGTGGCAGCACCTCCGCCGCTCAGCGATGGTACCACAATCAACATATGCAAATTAATAAAATTAATAGATTTACATATACTTGCGTCAAATCTTGATGGCCCACCACCAGCTTTGGCCCGGTGGCCGACACTCTGCGCCTTTGGATCCCTGTTCGGGGAAATGAGGTGCCACACTGGTGGGAGGGGGCAGGAGATAGGTTTATCAGTACGTGAGGGGGGGTGGGGGGGGGGATACAGGCTCGAATAAACCTCATGGGTGTAGGGGATGGTGGGAAGGGTTGCAGTTTAAACTTTGTGCAGTTTGTGAGGGGAAGGTCAGATGGTAACGGTTAGTGTTTTGGAGGGGAAGGGCAAATAGTTAATGTAATTGTTATTGGAGGGGTTGGAGAGGAGAAAAAGTAATGTATTTATTTACTTCTATTCAATATGTCTTTAAATATTTAAATAGGCTGACTCACTTTAAAACTGCGCACAGGCAGCTGACGGCGTTGCCGGGGGCGAACAGCCCGCCACCTCCACGTGATTTAGGGGGCTTGGGGGGGGCGGTGGGTAGCTGCTCACTCCAGCTAATTAAATGAGCTGCTGTGCTTGAGATTGTGGTGGCTCCTTGGCGTGAAACCCGCACAGGCAGGCCGCCAATTTTGGAGCTCGCCACCGAGATCAGTGGCAAGCCCATAAAATTCAGCCCAATTTTATCTCTTCCCTGCCCTTGTTTTCCCTTCTTTGCCAGCTCACTGATGGACTCCTAGTTTTCCAAACTTCACACAGGGTAGGCAGTGGCATAGTGGTAACGTCACTGGACTAGTAATCCAGACCTCAGGCTAATGCTTTGGGAATATGTTTTTCAATCCCACCACAGTGGATGGTGACATTTGAATTCAATTAATAAATCTGGACCATGAAACCATTGTCGATTGTTTTAAAAACCCATCTGGTTCATTAATGTCCTTTAGAGAAGGAAATCTGCCGTCCTTACCTGTTCTGGCCTACATGTGACTCCAGACCCCCAGCAATGTGCTTGACTCTTACATGCCCTCTGAAATGGCCTAGCAAGCCACTCAGTTCAAGGGCAATTAGGGATGGGTAATAAATGTTGGCCTAGTCATCGATGCCCCATCCCACAAACAAATAAAAAAAAATAACAGCTGCTGGCACAAAAATATGAGCATAGTGTTATGATCAGGTGATGAGGGGTCACAAGGCTCCCCTCTTGTCCCTCTCCTTGTTTGATTGTAACCGGATTTATTCCTTTTAAAACAATGGATGTGCTTACCACGTCAGTGAGTGTTTTACCTTTTTACCTTTGTTGTGACTGTAAAAGAACCAATCGGATTGGTTTTCTTGAGTTTAAACAAGAAAGAGGTGAGTTTATTGTACTTAACAAAAATAAAGCCCAATCTAGATAAAGTAATAAAACTATGCTACACTTTCACTCTCACTCACACACACACACACACACACACGAGAATCACACACACACACCCAACTTGATTACAGAATGATAAGGGATAGTTTGGATTTGATTCGAGTCCAGAACAAATAAAAATAATATACGGTCTGTGGGGTTTGGTAATTCAGTTGTCTTCCGGCTGAAGCTGTGATTACGAAGAAGTATTTTGTAGCTGGCCCACCTGGTTTGGATTTTTCTTGGAATCAGATTTGTAGGTGGCTTTCTTCCCTGGAGTCTCTGTCTGTAGCAGTGGTAGACTTGGATGTTCCACAGTCGCAGAGAGGTTTTAAACTTGCAATGTTATCTGGAGAGAGAGACACACACCCACACAAAGTTTGTCTGCCTCAAAGTCTCAGGAGTTTGTCCTTTTGCAAAAGACTTCTAGTTTTTCCACAGATGGGAAGGCAGTCACATGATTGTCCAGTGTCCTGTTTGCAATTTAATTAGATTTGAGTCCAGGTATTTTCAATCTCACTTGAGTCTCATTATTTCAATGTTCACCCCCTGGAATTATGACTCCACTGTTACTGTTGCAAGATGGCTTTAAATGTTTTGCCATTAGAAATGAAGCTGTTAGCTGTAATGAGTTCATTATATGGTCTGATGCAACATAAATTAGATGAGTGGAGTCCAGTTGGTTGAAGATCTCAAACAGGCTTATTACAGCTAAACTATTATATACAGTACTGAACAAACTATTTCCAGAACCTTCCTCTAGGTGTTATTGTTGCACAGTGACTCTGGCTTCGAGTCACATGACTACATCCTGGCACTTCACTTATTAGCATACTAAGATCTTACAGGGACATCACTCTTAAAGCACTTGCTGCGACTGCTGGATAGGTTTGTCCCGATGAGGCAGCGAAGGGATGGTAGGGTGAAGGAACCTTGGATGACAAGAGATGTGGAACAGCTAGTCAAGAGGAAGAAGGAAACTTACTTAAGGTTGAGGAAGCAAGGATCAGACAGGGCTCTAGAGGGTTACAATCTAGCCAGGAAGGAACTAAAGAATGGACTTAGGAGAGCAAGAAAGGGACATGAAAAAGTCTTGGCAGGTAGGATTAAGGAAAATCCCAAGGCGTTCTACACTTATGTGAGGAACAAGAGGATGGCCAGAGTGAGGGTAGGGCCGATCAGGAATAGTGGAGGGAACTTGTGCCTGGAGTCGGTGGAGGTAGGGGAGGTCCTAAATGAATACTTTGCTTCAGTATTCACGAGTGAGAGGGACCTGGTCGTTTGTGAGGACAGCGTGGAACAGGCTGATATGCTCGAACAGGTTGAGGTTAAGAGGGAGGATGTGCTGGAAATTTTGAATGATATGAGGACAGATAAGTCCCCGGGGCCAGACGAGATATACCCAAGGATAATACAGGAAGCGAGGGAAGAGATTGCTGCACCTTTGGCGATGATCTTTGCGTCTTCACTGTCCACTGGAGTAGTGCCAGATGATTGGAGGGTGGCAAGTGTTGTTCCCTTGTTCAAGGAAGGGGATAGGGATAACCCTGGGAATTATAGACCAGTCAGTCTTACGTCGGTAGTGGGCAAATTATTGGAGAGGATTCTGAGAGACAGGATTTGTGATTATTTGGAAAAGCATGGTTTGATTCGACACAGTCAGCATGGCTTTGTAAGGGGCAGGTCATGCCTCACAAGCCTTATTGAATTCTTTGAAGATGTGACAAAACACATTGATGAAGGAAGAGCAGTGGATGTGGTGTATTTGGATTTTAGCAAGGCGTTTGATAAGGTTCCCCATGGTAGGCTCATTCAGAATGTCAGGAGGCATGGGATTCAGGGAAAGTTGGCTGTCTGGATACAAAATTGGCTGGCCCATAGAAGTCAGAGGGTGGTAGTAGATGGAAAGTATTCAGCATGGAGCTCGGTGACCAGTGGTGTTCCACAAGGATCTGTTCTGGGACCTCTGCTCTTTGTGATTTTTATAAATGACTTGGATGAGGAAGTGGAAGGCTGGGTTAGCAAGTTTGCCGATGACACGAAGGTTGCTGGAGTTTTGGATAGTCTGGAAGGCTGTTGTAGGTTGCAACGGGACATTGACAGGATGCAGAGCTGGGCTGAGAAGTGGCAGATGGAGTTCAACCTGGAAAAGTGTGAAGTGATTCATTTTGGAAGGTCGAATTTGAATGCAGAATACAGGCTTAAAGACAGGATTCTTGGTAGTGTGGAGGAACAGAGGGATCTTGGGGTCCATGTACATAGATCGCTCAAAGTTGCCACCCAAGTTGATAGGGTTGTTAAGAAGGCGTATGGTGTGTTGGCTTTCATTAACAGGGGGATTGAGTTTAAGAGCCATGAGGTTATGCTGCAGCTCTATAAGGCCCTGGTTCGACCACACTTGGAATATTGTGTTCAGTTCTGGTCGCCTCATTATAGGAAGGATGTGGAAGCTTTAGAGAGGGTGCAGAGGAGATTTACCAGGATGCTGCCTGGACTGGAGGGCATGTCCTACGAAGGAAGATTGAGGGAGCTGAGGCTTTTCTCATTGGAGTGAAGAAGGATGAGAGGTGACTTGATAGAGGGGTACAAGATGATGAGAGGCATAGATAGAGTGGATAGTCAGAGACCTTTTCCCAGGGTGGAAACGGCTATCACCAGGGGCCATAATTTTAGGGTGATGGGAGGAAGGTTTCGGGGAGATGTCAGAGGTAGGTTCTTTACACAGAGAGTGGTGGGTGCGTGGAATGCACTGCCAGCGGTGGTAGTAGAAGCAGATACATTAGGGGCATTTAAGCGACTCTTGGATAGGTACATGGATGATAGTAGAATTAAGGGTAGGTAGTTAGTTTGATCTTAGAGTAGGATAAAGGTTCGGCACAATATGGTGGGCCGAAGGGCCTGTACTGTGCTGTACTGTTCTATGTTCTATGTTCTAAAGGCAATCATACAACATCCCCTTTTTTTCCAAAGATATAGCTCGTATGCTACAAGTAAAAAACACATAAAATTAGATAACATCAAAACTAGTTGCACAGCTATAGAGATTGTGAAATTTACAAGTGCAGAGGCTTAAAAGTCCATATATCATTTCGGTGATTTGACAACTCTTGCTTCGGGAGTTTGCATCTCATTTGTTGCTGCTTTTTCTGAAGTTCCTCCCTCGCTGCATTCAGTTTCTGTTGCTCTGCCTTCAGCCTCCAATATACTCTGTTGCTTTTCTTAAGATGACCACTTTTGAGGCCTTGTCATTCTTGGAAAGATCCGGCACCTCATCTTGAACAGCCAACAGACAATGCTTCAACTCATTTCTCCTCTGCCTCTTTAGGACATTGCGTGTCCTTTGCCTCTCCTCATCCTCTGCATCTGAAGGCTTGGGGCTCAGGGAGTCAAGGACTTGTTGGGGGAGGAGCACTTGGCCTCATGAAGGTACCTGTCCATTCTGGCTCATTGTGGTGCTGGCAGTTCTTTAGAGAGCAGAAGTGAAGGCACGTCATAGTTGTGCTGTTGCTGGATTTACAGACTGCACTGTTTGATGGTGGCCAGAGTCTGCGAGTGGATTCCGGTGTTTGGAGACAACCCTTTGGCAATGCTCCCCATTGCCAGCCTTTGCTTCTCAGTAGTGACAATGTCAATCTGTTCTTCTAAGTCGCTGGAGCGTGAGGAAACACTACCTGTTGACAAAGAACTTTCATCATCTGTGTTTTCTCTTGGTATGGTGTCTCTGAGAAGTGGCTGACACTCTCCAAACCTGGAGGAACTGTGACTCAATGTGGGTACGCCTGGTCTCTTCTGCTGTAATTGGTACCTTGGTGACCTTGTGGATAGTTATGATGTTGAGGTCCTTACATGCTGGGGTAGTCCTGCCACCGCTGGTCTGCTCATGTCTACCAGTTAAAATATTTGCAGTTTCCATGCCGACTTGCCATAGTTGCATTGCATTGTTAGTGTGCCACTGCAAGGGATGGGTGATGAAGTATGCAGATTACTTTGTAGTTGTACCATTAATTTCCAATGACTCTGATACAAATCCTTCAGGATTCGGACTGTAGTATATTTGCACTAGCGCTGAGTGCATATTTGCCAGCTTTCTTTGGGCACATGACGATAATGGTAGCACAAGCTTCTCGTTGTTTGTCTTCATCAACATGATGAGTCAGGGTCACAACGTGAAACACCTGCTCATCTTCTGGCTGAGAATTTCTCATCTCTGTCTTGCTCAGACCTGTTTTGCTGTGGACTTCGTATATTGACCTGCATTTCTGCAGGTCTCAGGCACTTTCTTTGTTGCTGTTGCTGTGCCTGTCATCTGTTTGTATGCGTCTTGCTATGACTTCTGCCACGTCTTTGGAGCCAGATTATTCTTGCATAGGCAGGCCCAGTGTCCTTTTGCACCGCACACCTTGCACAGGTCTTGAAATAAAAACAAGAAATGCTGGAACCACTCAGCAGGTCTGGCAGCATCTGTGAAAAGAGAAGCAGAGTTAACGTTTCGGGTCAGTGACCCTTCTTCGGAACTGACAAATATTTGAAAAGTCACAGGTTATAAGCAAGTGAGGTGGGGGTGGGGCAAGAGATAACAAAGGAGGTCTAGATTGGACCAGGCCACATAACTGACCAAAAGGTCACGGAGCAAAGGCAAACAATATGTTAATAGTGTGTTGAAAGACAAAGCATTAGTACAGATTAGGTGTTAATACACTGAATATTGAACAGCAGCAAGAGCAAACCTGAAAAAAAACAGTGGGTAAGCAAACTGAACAGACTAAGATGAAATGAAATAAATGCAAAAAAAAAAATTTGTAAAAAATGTAAAAACAGGTCTTGAAATGCAGGACAACTTTGTGGTGAGTGGGACCAACCACATTAACCACACCGCTCACTTGCTTTTTCCAAGCTGGTTATCATGCCCATAATGTTGTCTGCACTTAGTGCTTGCAGGTACTGTTGTCCAGCTACAATGGCTTCATATTTTGTGCCATCTTCAAGCAGTGCATCAGTGCTGTGACCTTTCTTTTTCCCCAAGAGGTCTTTCTGAAATGCATCAATAGCTGTTGAGACAATCACCAGTTCCATTATTCACTCTGACAGCTCAGTTTCTGAGAAATCACACTTGTTTCCCTTACTACGGCATCTATTGATGAACTGATCTGTTGATTCCTGTGGCTGTTGGCTCGAGAGTCATAGAGAGATACAGCACTGAAACAGGCCCTTCGGCCCACCGAGTCTGTGCCGACCATCAACCACCCATTTATACTATCATTTATACTAATCCTACATTAATCCCATATTCCCTACCACATCCACACACACCTTCCCGCAATTCTCCTACCACCTACCTACACTAGGGGCAATTTACAATGACCAATTTACCTGTCAACCTGCAAGTCTTTGGCTGTGGGAGGAAACTGGAGCACCTGGCGGAAACCCACGCGGTCACAGGGAGAACTTGCAAACTCCACACAGGCAGTACCCAAAACCGAACCCGGGTCACTGGAGCTGTGAGGCTGCGGTGTTAACATAAATTAAATAATAAATTAATTCCAGGCGGTGAATTCTAAAATTTACTCTTAATCTGACTTGATCTTCTAGCACTTTCCATATCTTTGTGGGATCTTTCTGGTCCTCTTCAGAAAAGCCAGAGGTGTTGATTCTGTGAAACCCCTCATTTCCAACTGCTATCAGTATTTTAGAGCTTGTTTTTCCGGTTCTGCAATCACTTGGTCTATGAAGTATAACTGCATTCTTTGTTTGAAAAGTTGGAACTCGAATAGGTTATCCATGGCCTTCCAGTTCATGCTGGGAAATTTGGTATCCATCTTTCTGCTGTTATTTTGCTCAAAACTTGCTTTAAGACTTATTATATGACTCTGCAGTGTTTCCCCTTTAAGAAACTTTGTTATCTAGAGGATTTAGAGGAGCAGCTATTTGACAGTGCTCTGTATTTATCTTGCTTGCAGCACTTCAGCATGTCTGTTTACACAACTGTTCAATCGGCAGTTCAATTGCTTTTTTTGGCTAGAGCTTTTTTAGCATTTAGGCTTATCTGTTTAGACTGCTGATCACTAGACAGTTCAATTGTTTTTTTCTTGCTAGAGTCTGTTTATGTTATTCACTCTCGAATGGTTTAATGGCATTTTTTTAGCTGTGGCTGTGTGACTGGAAGCTCTTCTTCATGCTTGAGTGATTTAAAAAGTGTTTTAATGTTATTGTGTGAAGGGAGACCCTGCAGTGATTGGGTATTCCTGTGTTTTTTACAGTCAGACACCTCTTTCAATGGTGCTGACCTCAATCAGCCTGGGAGAGGAGCTGGGTTCTACTCATTTTTTTCATGGAGTCTTTAGAAAAAGATCAATATTTTAAGCACTTCAAGGCTTGTTTTTTTTTAAACCAGTATCCCTCGACCGTCGGCACAATGACTCACCCAATTTACTTGCTGCCTGTCATTCTGTCTTCTGTCTTCTCAGCTGGAGGTAAGTTCCTTTTCTCTTTCTACTGTTTGGTCCAGTATTTCTCTTGAACTTTCTCTCTTTTGGTTGTAGGAAATGTCGTTTCCAGAGCTGTTTTACCCGTGGTCTTCAACATAGACTTTTTTTCTTCTCACCACAGCTGCCACCATATAATGAGTTCTTTATGTTGTCTGATGCAACATAAATGAGATGCGTGGAGTCCAGTTGATTGATGATCTCAAACAGGTTTATTACAACTAAACTATTATATACAGTACTGAGCAAACTATTTACAGAACCTTCCTCTAGGTGTTATAGTTGCAGAGTGACTCTAGCTTTGAGTCACATGACTACATCCTGGTACTTCACTCATTAGCATACTAAGATCTTAAAGGGACATCACTCTTAAAGACAGTCATACAACAGTAGCTGTTCCCAAATTCACGAGGCATTGTCTTGATGCAACCTCGTTAGACATGCGTCATCAATTCAATGTCCTGGAATGTGAAGTATTTCAATGCAAATTGTGGTGGCCATCTTGGCTGCCAGCTTTTTAAAAGTTAACTGTAGGACCCCAGCTCCTTTTTAAAACTTTAATGTACGTTTCCAAACGATGAATTAAAAATCCTCATTCGGTATGGCTTGTTTAATTGACAATCGATATTCAATTACAGAGGTCCAAACTTTATAAGGTAAATGCAATAACAATTATAGATATCACATTATCAGATATCATGTGATCAGATGTCATCTAGTCAGATGTCATGTAGTCAGAACATCACATGATCAAACCTCCAGGAATGCTTTGCACCCCATCTTATATTTACCTTTCCAGCTGGGCATCTCTGAATACAGGGTACTGTTTGATGAGCTGATATTCTCCTATATATATGCAGTCCCAGCTCATGCTATCGTGTTGGGAATTACCATGTTAATCAACCCCTGTGACATACTGCATGAAGATCTCAGGCCACACTCATCTGCTCATATTGCTCTCAGTGGCTAAAGAGCTGAATGCTGCACTTAACTTTTACAGTTCAGGCTCCTTTCAGAGAACATTGGGAAACTATTTGCATATGCCAGGACACTGACATGGCAGGAGTGTCCACGTAGGCATCACATTCAGATAGCAGGAAGCGTCATCCAGTTGTAGGGTGCTGTGGGCTTCCTCAAGGTTGAAGGCCCAAATATCGCATTGGAGGAACCCACAGTGCACATCCTTACTTATGTAAGCTGGCACAGATTCCAAAGCATGAATGTACGGATAGTTGGTGACGCCAATTAAAGGATCCTTCATGTCAGTGTAAGAACTAGTCATGATGCCTTCAACTGCCATCATTCAGCACTCCCGGACTTCGTCAAGAAAGAAAACTGCATCAAAAGATGGTTACTGTCTGACAAGATATATCAAATTCCCTGCTGCCTTGTCTGATGACACCACTCTGACTACCAGTGGGTCAAATGCAGCTACCAGGCTGGTGATTGAGAGGGCCATATGGGGTGCTGAAAGTACACTTTTGTTGCCTGGTGGTGTTCTGCATTTTGAGCCAAATAGGGTCTCGATTATTATTGTCAGCTGCTGTGCTCTTCACAACTTTCCCATCCTGGAAGGGTTGGGCAAAGGTGGCAATTGTGTGGTATTAATGCTGTCCAAGTATAATCAAAATATTGGTAAGACATGCAGTGGAGCCATTTAAGAGAAAAATGAAAGAGCGAAGTAGTATTGCTGTCTTAGATTAGATTAGATTAAGATTAGATTAGAGATACAGCACTGAAACAGGCCCTTTGGCCCACTGAGTCTGTGCCGAACATCAACCACCCATTTATACTAATCCTACACTAATCCCATATTCCTACCAAACATCCCCACCTGTCCCTATATTTCCCTACCACCTACCTATACTAGTGACAATTTATAATGGCCAATTTACCTATCAACCTGCAAGTCTTTTGGCTTGTGGGAGGAAACCGGAGCACCCGGAGAAAACCCACGCAGACACAGGGAGAACTTGCAAACTCCACACAGGCAGTGTGGCTGGCTCTCCCCCAAGTAAAGCTGAACAATGTAGGCTGAACAGGGCTTTGCAATGGCTGTGCAAAAGATTCCTGGTGGTTCAGCTGTTTCCACCCATTATACACAAGTTTTACATCAATGTGTGCACCAATGGGTGTGCAAATGAGCTTACTGAGGAACTTGCATGCAATTCCATCTAATGATGTGCAACAATTTTCTTAATGGTACAGCCATCTTCAGCCAGACGTGCCGAGTGGATGATCCATCTCGGCCACTACCTGACGTCCCCAACATCACAGATGCCAGTTTTCAGCCAATCCAATTCACTCCTCGTGATATCGAGAAACAGCTGAAGGCACTGGACACTGAAAAGGCTCTGGGCCCTGACAACATTCCAGCAATAGTACTGAAGACTTGTGCTCCAGAACTAGCCACGCCCCTAGCCAAGTTGTTTCAGAACAACTACAACACAGGCATCTGCCCGGAAATGTGGAAAATTGCCCAGACATGTCCTGTACGCAAATCCAACCCGGTCAATTACTGCCCTATCAGTCTATTCTTAATCATCAGCAAAGTGATGGGTGGGGTCATTGACAGTGCTATCAAGCGGCACTTGCTCAACAATATCCTGCCTTACATGGACTGCAGCAGTTCAAGAAGGCAGCTCACCACCGCCTTCTCAAGGGCAATTAGGGACGGGCAATAAATGCTGGCACAGCCAGTGACATCCACTTCCCATGAATGAATAAAAAAAACCCTGCTCACTGATGTTCAGTTTGGGTTCTGCCAGAGCCACTCAGCTCCTGACCTCATTGTAGCCTTTGTCCAAAAATGGACAAATGAGCTGAACTCCAGAGGTGAGGTGAGAGTGACTGCCCTTGACATCAAGGCAGCATTTAACCAAGTATGGCATCAAGGAGCCCTAGCAATACTTGAGTCAATGGGAAATGGGGAAAACTCTCTGCTGGTTGAAGTCATACCTAGTTCAGAGGAAGATGGTTGTGTTTGTTGGAGGTCAATCATCTCAGTCCCAGGACATTACTGCAGGAGTACCTCAGGTTAGTGTCCGAGGACCAACCATCTTCAGCTGCTTCATCAATGACCTTCCCTCCAATCATAAGGTCAGAAGTGAGGATGTTTGCTGATGATTGCACAATGGTCAGCACCATTTGCGACTCCTCAGATAATGAAGCAGCCCATGTCCAGATTCAGCAAGACTAGAAAACATCCAGGCTTGGGTTGATAAGTGGCAAGTAACATTTACGCCACACAAGTGCCAGGCAATGACCCAAACAAGAGAGAATCTAACCAGCTCCCGTTGATGTTCAATGGCATTACCAATTCTGAATCCCCCACTATCAACATCCTGGGGGTTACCATTGACCAGAAACTGAACTGAACCAGCCACATAAATACTGGGGCTACAAGAACAGGTCAGAGGCTGGGAATTCTGTGAGTAACTCACTTCCTGACTCCCCAGTGCCTGTCCACCATCTACAAGGCACAAGTCAGGAGTGTGATGGAATACTCTCCATATGCCTGGATAGGTGTAGTCACAACAACACTCAAGAAGCTCAACACCAACCAGGACAAAGCAGCCCGTTCAATTGGCACCCTATCTGCCACCTTCAACATTCATTGCCTTAACCAGCGACACACAGTGTACCATCTACAAGATGCACTGCAGGAACTCACCAAGGCTTCTTCGACAGCACCTTCCAAACCTGCAACCTCTAGCACCTATAAGGACAAGGGTAGCAGATGCGTGGGAACACCACCCGCTGCATGTTCCCCTCCAAGCCACACACCATCCTGACTTGGAACTATATTGCCATTCCTTCACTGTCACTGGGTCAAAGTCCTAGAACTCCCTCCCTAATAGCACTGTTGGTGTACATACACCCCAAGGACTGCAATGGTTCAAGAAGGCAGCACACCACCACCTTCTCAAGGGCAATTAGGGATGGGCAATAAATGCTGGCCTAGCCAGTGACGCCCACATCCCATGAACAAATTTTTAAAAAGTGTAAATAACATCAAGAAAATTCCAGGCTGAAGTGTTTATTTCAGCAATGGGGAGTGTCCATATTAAATACAATATGAACTGCACTGGGATACTACCCTGTGATGCATTGGCCTATCACGTGGCCTTAGTTTACTTAGCGAACTGGTCTTAACTGCATTTTCAAAAAAAGTAGGTGTGGTGGCTGACTGTGAGGTCTGTGATGTTTAATCTTTTGGATTCTGCTAACAAAATGCTTCTATCTGTTTCTGCCACGAATGACACAGGTGGTGTGGCAGGAATGCCTTGCATTGTTCTCTTTCATCTAAAAATGATTTCACGGCAATTTCTGCTACTTCTTAAGTCTCGTGGTGGCATGAACTAAGTGCCAGATACAGGCTCCTGTCCTGTTCCACACTGAGGTCTATAACTTAGTCAGGGCCAGTTACGGGTGCAGATGTGACATTGTGCAACCAGCACACAACTGAACTGAGAGGACTGAGGATCAGTGAGAATTGGTGCTTGAGCATCATCAGTATACTCAGTCTGAGTTGCTCATGCTTCCATGGGCAGCTCGGCTGAGTGAAGATATCAATGTCCACTGCCTGTCTCTCAGGCAATGGTGCTCAGTTACGTTCCAGGAGGAGTGATTGGAGCAGGTTACAAGGGTTTGGGTGGGTGGATTTTGCTTCCTTGACTTCCTTCACAAGCTGGTTTTCTTTAACTCACAGAGTTGACGGCCGCAAGAGCCACTGAAGAACAATGAGCAGGGCAAAACCTGGCTCCTGCCTCACTCATCGCTAACTAACTTCTTGAAGGGGTCCTTCAATAAGCATGAAGCCCTACTTTACATATTTAAGGGGCAACTATAGGCCAGAGCCTTAATCCCCTGCAACACTTTCCCCTTTCTCCCTAAATTCATTTCGTAGCTTGGTTCTTGCACATGGGCTGAAAGAAGTCCTTCTACTGCAGTTTGGGGGGGAGGGAAAGTCAGATGGACCAAGGTAAGCGTTTTGGGGGAGAAGAGGGCAAATAATCAATTTTATTGTTATGGGGGTTGGAGAGGGGCAGAAGAAATGTCTTTATTTATTTGTATTTTCTTAATCTTTAAATATTTAAATTTCCCTGTCGGACTGACAGCCCTTAAAAATGGCGTCAGCACTTGCACACAGCCAGCTGACGCCATTGCCGGGGACGGACAGCCAGCTCTCTCCATGTGATCGAGGGGAGCGGCCTACCTTGGCTATTTAAATGAACCGCCACACGGAAGATTGTGGCCGCTCCACGACATGCGCCCTGCACGTTCGGGCCCCCGTTTATTATTTTGCCTGCTGCCGACATTGGCAGCAGGCACAGAAGATTCAACCCTGAGTGTTTCCACAATGGGCTGAATTTTACGAGCTCACCACTGATCTCGCCAACGAGCTTCAAAAATGGCAGGGCACACGTGCTCCATGGAGCCACCACAATATTAAACGCATTAGCTCATTTACATGGCCAGGAATTACCGCCACCCCCACGATGATGTGGAGGGGACAGGTGCTCTGTCCCTGGCAATGGCGTTCGGCACCACTCCACAGACACCCCACCATTTTTAAAGGGCTTAGAGCCCTAAATGGGAATTTAAATTTTTAAAGAATCAGTGCATTTAAAAATATAAAAATAATTTAAAAAATCTTTCCAATCCCTTTCCCACACTCCCAATAGCCTTACATGTCATTCCTGCCCTCTCTCCCCCTCAAAAATACTTAACTTCAGTACCTAACTTTCCACCCCACCACCTGCCCCCCACACAAAGTTCAGCAAATATTACCTTTACCCCTTCCCATCACCCCCTCGACCAATCAGGTAAATTTGACCCTGCTCCCCACCCCCACTCCCAACACTTAAATACATACCTCCTCCCGCCTCCCACCAGTGTCCCACATCGGATCTCCGGTTGGAGATCCAACGGCGCGGGAGTGCCTGCCATCGACTGTAATATTGGAGCGCGAGGGCCGTCGGGACGAGGTAAGTAATTATTCCTTAATTTTAATGTTTTAACATATTCAAATGGATGTCTTGTTGCCAAGCAGTGGTGGGGGGGGTGGGGCCGCCACATCGCCTCGCCGCTGTTGGTGTTATGGGATGTGGCCTTCCCGGCGTCGAGGCCTGTGGCAGGCCTCTCCCGGAGGCATTTTCCGGGCTCCCTCACCATGACGCCTGAAGTTGCAGGGGGCCAGTAAAATTCAGCCCAATATGTCAGTCTCAGTGGGGAACAATGCATGCAAGAGGATGCTGTTCAGGAAAACATGAGCCCAACGCCTGTGATATTCTGCCTAGCTATGGATGGAAAATCATGATGCACAAGCCTGTGATTTCCCATTCTGCACTATCCGTGAGTACCTTGTTATGGACAGGGGTGAGATGATGTGGATGACTTCCACTTTTCACCTCTGAACTAACCATAAACAGTGATTTTAAAAATATGATTTTAGACCCAGAATGTTTTAGAGGTCAAATAAACAGGCAAATGACAGGTTTGCTCGTGGATTAAAAGAAAGATAAGTTATTTAATAAACAATACTAGAACAATATTTGCAACCTCACCCACTCACACATGCACACACATAAGAAGAGATAGAGATTAGAGGATAGCATGCATTTAAATCTGATTGTTGTGAAAAGAGCTACTTTGAAATCTTCTTGTTTTTCCTGAAGGATTTTTTTACAGCAATGCAGGCCTAGTATTCCTTTTCTTGGTTCACTGAACTATTGCAGACTTCTCTTGTTAAGGTTCAGTCAAAGCCAATGGTGAGAATCCTATTATGATTTCTCAGGTGGGGAATTTTCAAAGTCACTGTGCAGTCTCTGCTTCCTGGTTGGCTGGTTTTCTGTCTCTGTCTTTCAGGGAGCTCCTTTTTAAGAAAAAAAACCTTACCAGGCTTGGTTTCAGTAAGGCGACTATAGAAGTTGTCCCGTGGTGTGTTCATACAATGTCTTTGAACATGTGGCCGCTGCTACACAATGGGGTTTGAATGTGACTTATCTTGATAAGCTGGTGTTATGACCCACCTATAGGGCTGAATTTCACCAGCCCTCCAACGTCGGGGGTTGTGGCGGGGGGCCCGGGAAAATTCTTCTGGGAGAGGCCAGACATGACCCCCGAGACCGGGAAGGCCCCACTGCATTTTACCAGCAGCAGCGGGGACACTGCTTATGCAAAGCAGGTTGATGGGCAGAGCTCATGAAGTTTATACTATGCTTTCTGAGGTTATGAGATGGCAAAAAAGGCTGTTCTCACTGCTTTTGAGTTGGTCCCTGAAGTGCACAGGCAGAAATTTTGGAACCTCCAGAGACAGCCTGGGTCGATTTATATAGAATTTGAGATGGTAAAGCAAATTAATTTTGATTGTTGGATGCGGGCACTAAAGTTAGAGGCCATGTATGAGGCTCTTAGGGAATTAATTCTCCTGGAAGAATTAAAAAATTCACTCCCTCCATTAGTAAGAACCCATAGAGAGAACCAGAAAGTTTCAAAAGCCAGACAAGCAGCTGTGATTGCTGAAGATTACATGCTTGTTTACAAGCCCAAACCCTTGTCTATCACCCCTACAAACCTGAGAAGGATAGAAGGCAGGAGGGTGAAAGAAAGGCAAGTAGCCAGGGACAGCTGGGAATGATCCAGGATCTCCTCCTAAGGTCAGAAAGGAAGATGCTAAGGGTAGAAGTGGGGTTCACAAGCCTCAGTGTTACCATTGTCACAACCTTTGTGCAGAAGGCTGGAAGTTCCAGCGTAAGCCCATGGGACGTATTGGGGTGCACAAGGCCCCAGAGAAAGGGGCCCTGACCAAGAGTGTGACAGATCAGGCTGTAGCTCTGACTGCAGCTGTAAGGCCAAGTACAAAAACCGCTGTGAGTGCGGGGGACATGAACAAGATACTTGAGAGATATAGGGAATTCTTGTCAAAAGGAAAGGTAACTCCTTATCCCTCAAGTGAGGCAGGTAAACCTATAGTTATACTTAGGGATGCAAAGAGCGCACAGAATGCCAAGGTTTTAGTGGATGGTATCGATGGGGAGTATAGACCCATACCTTTGTATTGGGTGCATCTGGAGTGTGACCTAATGTCTGGAATGGTAATCGTAGGAGTTATCCATAGTTTTCCTGTAGACAGAGTTGACCTACTCCTGGGGAATGATTTGGCTGGAGCGAAGGCGGTAGCTTCTCCAGCAGTCACAGAAAAATCAAGTGAAGATAAAGAGACAGAACAGTTACAGGAAAAGTTTCCAAGAATTTTTCCTTCGTGTGTAGAGACCCGAGCAATGGCTAAACAAGTTCCATTGTCGGACGTAAAATTGGCACCAGAGACAGATAGCCGAATATCTCAAACTTTCTTTGGGGATTTAGATAATCCAAAAAAAATGTTTCATAAGTCTTCTCTGATCAAGGCTCAGCAAGCCAATCCAGAGTTAAATAAAGTGGCACAATCGGCTCTAATTGAAGCTGAGGCAAAGTGAGTTCCGGAAGGCTTCTATATTAAAAATGGAATTCTGATGAGGAAGTGGAGACCTCCTCACAGACCTGTGGATGAAGAACAGATGCCACCCACAGACACAAGGTACTTTAGAAAGGTACCATCAGACCCTCAAAATGATATCAAGGCATACTGTCATGAATATCCCCATGATTGGGATAAAGGGCTAGAAGTTCTTTTGTTTGCCAGTAAGGATTCACCTAATGAGTCTATTGATTTTAGTCCTTTTGAATGAGTTCATGGACATGAGCTAAGAGGTCCTCTAAAACTAATTAATGAAAGGTTTTTATAATAGAGGGACGAATCTTCTGTGCTAGATTATACATCCATGTTCCGGGAGCAGCTCACGAGAGGCAAGGTGACTCAGGAACATCTTAAAACTTCCCAAACAACCATGAAAAAATGGGCAAACAAGCATGCCAAGACCCGAACATTTCAACCAAGGGATGAAGTGTTAGTATTACTACCTTTATAGGGTGAACCATTAAAAGCAAAGTTCAGTGGTGCATATAAAGTGGACAAAAGAATTGGTAAAGAAAATGATTTGATTGACACCCCAGATCACTAGAAAAAGAATCGGCTGTGTCCTATCTATATGTTGAATCAATAGCATCGCCAGGAAGAGGATAAGCAAGCACAGGTATGTCAGTTAGTAGGGACAATGAAGGATGAAAAGGAGCGTGAGGATAAGGCAGAAGGAGACCTAGACAATTCTCAGATTGAACCTCCTACTATCTGGTTAGCTAATACTAAATTGTTAAGGAAATTAGACGCCATGCTTTCATATTTAGATGCAGAACAATGTGAAGTTCTAACAAGGCTACCCATAGCATTTAAAGTAGTCTGTAAGGACAAGCCAGAATGTACAGCCTTAGCCACACATGATGTGGATGTATTTATTTTATTTAGAGATACAGCACTGAAACAGGCCCTTTGGCCCACCGAGTCTGTGCCGACCAAGAACCACCCATTTATACTACGGTAATCCCATATTCCCTACCACCTACCTACACTAGGGGCAATTTACAACAGCCAATTTACCTATCACCTGCAAGTCTTTGGCTGTGGGAGAAAACCGGAGCACTCGGCAAAAACCCACCCGGTCACAGGGAGAACTTGCAAACTCCACACAGGCAGTGCCCAGAATCAAACCCGGATCCCTGGAGCTGTGAGGCTGTGGTGCTAACCACTGTGCCACTGTGCCGCCCTATAGGGAATCCTTCCCTATAAAACAGCATCCTTATCGTTTAAGTCCAGAGAAACGGGCCCAGGTAAAAGCAGAAATCCAATACATGTTGGAAAACCACCTAATTGAACCCAGTCAAAGTAGCTGGAATTCCCCAGTGGTGTTATTGCCTAAGCCTGATGGATCAACTAGATTCTGCATAGACCATAGAAAGGTTAATGCAGTAACAAAGGCAGATTCCTACCCAATTGTTCGCATGGAAAATTGTATTCACAGTGTGGGCTGTGCCGTGTTTATTACAAAAATAAATTTGTTAAAGGGATACTGGCAGGATTGTTTAACACCCTGAGCTAAAGAATTTTTTTTTTTTTAATTTAATTTAATTTTAGAGATACAGCACTGAAACAGGCCCCTTGGCCCACCGAGTCTGTGCCGACCAACAACCACCCATTTATACTAACCCTACACTAACCCCATATTCTCTACCACATCCCCACCATTTTCCTACCACCTACCTACACTAGGGGCAATTTACAATGGCCAATTTACCTATCAACCTGCAAGTCTTTTGGAGGTGGGAGGAAACCGGAGCACCCGGAGGAAACCCACGCAGACACAGGGAGAACTTGCAAACTCCGCACAGGCAGTACCCAGAATCGAACCTGGGTTGCTGGAGCTGTGAGGCTGCGGTGCTAACCACTGCGCCACTGTGTTGCCCGTATTGGCCTGTGTCACACTGGACAGTCTTTTCTAATGCCAAGTGATGCCATTCGGGCTAAAAAATGCCTCAGCCACTTTTCAGAGACTAATGAACCAAGTGGTAGCCAGTGTTCCTAACTGTGTAGTTTACCTTGATGATGTGCTGGTATACAGTGACACTTGGAAGGACCACTTGGAACAACTGGAAGCTCTGTTTAGAAAATTACAATCGGCTGATTGCCAAAAGTGAATTTGAAAAAGCCAGAGTAACCTACCTCGGACATAGAGTAGGGCAAGGATAAGTGTTTCCAAGAACATCGAAAATACAAGCATTGGCGGAGTTCCCTACCCCTAAGCTAAGTGAGAAACCATGAGGATCTTGGGGATGTGTGGTTTCTACCGCAAGTTTGTACTAAATTTTAGTACTATAGCTGCTCCATTGACAGATTTGCTACAAAAAAAGAAAACCAAGGTAGAGTGGTTAGGGGAGTGCCAAGCATCTTTTGAGAGGCTGAAAGCCATTTTGATTAGTCAACCAGTGTTGGGTGCTCCAAATTTCACTAAGCCCTTCAAGGTAGCAATTGATGCTAGTGACCTGGGGGCCAGTGCAGTCCTGTTACAATATGATTAATCAGGCATAGAAAGACCAATGGGATACTTTTCCAAAAAGCTAAATTGATTCCAAAAAAGATATTCAACAGTAGAAAAAGAAAGCCGAGGCTTATTACTAGCTCTTAAGCATTTGAAGTCTATGTCCTCCACAACTACAGAGAGACACTGGTATATATTGATCATAACACCCTAGCCTTAATGGAAAAATTTAAAAACCAGAATACCAAACTATTCCAATGGAGTTTACTATTGCAACCGTATTACTTAAAGATCATCCACATTACAGAAAAAATAATGTAATTGTGAATGCTTTGTCTAGTATCTAACATTGCTTTGAATTATCTGAGTGCAAAGATGGTGCAAAGCAGAACTATATTAGCTACAGATAAAGAGTGAATGAGAATGAGTGTGTAAATGTGTTTTAATATTTTTTTCATCTTTTTTCACACTTTATAATGAAACGCATTTAAAATGGAGTTTCATTCCTCCAAGGATGGAAGTGTTATGAAGATGCTTTATATTTTGTGCTAAATAATTTTTGAGAGCTCATATTTAAATTGTGGAGATGGATTCATTGGAAGGATGAAGATTTTCTAAATGCTGGACTTTGTTTTGTTGTTGACAGTTCACTGAAAGGACACTGAGATGATGTTTGAAAACAACCTTTGCTGGAAATCATGTGCTTTAAGCTCAATAAACAACAGAAACCTTGGTGACCTTGAGAAGATATTTACAGAGAAGCCACATGTCAAGGTTTATGAAGGTCAGGGGGTTGACTTTCTGTTTGTGGTTTAGCTTCAGAGATATTGGGCTGGATTTTACCAGCCTCCCAATGACAGGGGGCCTGGAAAATACCTCTGGGAGAAGCCTGCAATGGCCTCAATGCCGGGAGGCCCCGCCCCATATTACTGGCAGCAGCGAGGCCTCGTGGCGCCCCTCCACCTGTAACCCCACCCCCCCCACCGCTCGGCGACAGAAACTCAATTTAAATATTATAACAAATGATAATGAATGAATAAATACTTACCTCGTTGCTACGGCTGCCCCCCTCCACGTAAATGAGCCAGGCTCCGTGGGGTAATTCCTGCGCCTCTTTTGAAGCTCGCCGCCGAGATCGGAAGAAATTAAGGGATACGGTGGGAGCGCGGGTAAGTGGATCTGAGTCCACAAAAAGATCAGCCATGATCTTATTGAATGGCGGAGCAGGCTCAAGGGGCCGGACGGCCTACTCCTGCTCCTAGTTCTTATAAGCTTTAACAGCTCCAGCCATTGTTTTGGTTCAGTTGGGGTGTGAACTGTTTTGAAAACAGCTGGTGTTGCCTGCTAAGAAAAACAAAACACCAACTCATTTTGCCTGCACCTCTCTAAGAGACCCTGAGAAGGTCAGTGTGTCAACTCCTCTTTCCTCCTGTCTTTGGGAAAACCCTGCAATTCAAGTGTGTGCTGGCTGAAACTCCTGATGCCACATGTCCTGGAAAGCCTGCCAGACAGTTTCTCGACATCTCCAAAACGAATTGCTTCTGAAAAGATCCCAGTGACACGTCTCCATATACCTGGACACCAGATCAAAAGGGACAACTGACTTCCTTCCATATCTTCTCTTTTTTCTTCAAGAATTAGTAAATATTTGTCCAAAGCATTCTTTTTTGTGTGTCTATATTTGTAGCAGACCTCTGCTGAGTGAATGTCTGTATTTTTTTCAGTTTGTGGGTTCGAGTGTGTGTGTGGAGGGGGAGGGAATTTAAAAGGGGAACTTTCATATTTCAGCCTGTGTGTCAATGCTTTGCTTTGTTACTGGATAAGACTTGTTTGATAATAAACTGATAATTTTGTTGTTTATTAAAGAAACCTCGTTGGTATATTTTATTCTGGGATAAAGAGTTGAGTATATGACTGACCGAATCGGTAACTGGGTAAACATTTTATAACATATGTTGTGAACTGCGGAGAAGTGAGACTAGAAAAGACAATGCAGTCCTCCCACCTTGGTCGTAACAGCTGCGTGTTTCCAGACTTTTTAGTTATTATTCCATACTTATAGTTTTCTTTTTCACATCCTGTTCTGGAAAGCAATTGCACAAATGCTGAATAGTTTTCAAGGGTATGAAGACAAGACAAGTGAATGGATGGCTCTGTCAGAGAGCAGTCACCGACATGATGGACTGAATAGTTTCTGTCTGTGCTGTAAAATATAGTGGTTCTACTGATGACAAATATATGCTAGATCCGAATAGGTCATTGATTCAGTATAATTCTTCTGTTGCTGCTCAATGCTATACTCGTAGTGATAGAAGAGGAGAAGGGGAAAGGACAGATGGCAAAAATAACTTTGCAGCTAGAAGTGGCTGAAACCAAAAGAACAAGCTGCAGCTGACTTGTTAATAAAGGGAACGGATCAATTTGAAATGAATAGCTGAACTCAGCAGATTGCAAGTCCTTTAACATCCTGATCAAACATTACTGTAACAACTGCATAAGTGATAATTAATAATGCTACAATAAACACTGGCTGCTGTATACTGTAGTAATATATATACATTTAAAATAAATACTACTGCAGTGATGACAGTTTATAACATTAACACCTTTTTATGAGCATCATCATGTAGTCAAAGTGCAGAATACTTTTCAGAATGCATCAATATTGCCTTGGTGGAATGGGGATGTGTTGGGATGGTCCTCAATCCTCCCATATGCTGATAAGATAGGTAGGTGGGGCTGAGATCAGTCAAAAAGCAATAAAATTAGGGGGTTATTTTGGTGAAAGGGTGAAAATTGGTGCTAAATGTGTGCTGTCCTAATAAGAGACAACTGTTTGAAAGTCTGGTTTTAGCATGCAATTTTGGCCCTACTTGCTGATTACCATAATTTGAATTTTACTGGAGATGTTAAAGATGACACCTGAAGGTTTAGCACTCAAGCCCTGATTAGAAGCAATTCTCATGGAGTAGAATATGTGAGCTCCACACAGCCACTTCCACTGAAGGTGTGGGGTGGACCCTGACACACAGCAGCTCATTTCAGAATTGCTGAAGGACTGAGTGAGAGGGCGCACTGGTTCTTGGACATAGCACTGGAGGTCCTGGTGTGGAGGAGGTCCAGAGGAGGAAGGATGCCCTGTACTCGCAGTAGGGGAATTAGTCCATCTTGCCCTCCTGTCCTCTCTTCTGCAGCAGCCAGTGCCACTCTGCCTGGCCTCATGTCCTCCTCCCATTCCTCGTATAAACCAAGGGGGTCCCCCAGTAAGATTCCTCCTGGTAACTCTATAGTGTGTTCAATAAGATAGAGCAACACAGCACTTTCTCTTTTCACAGAATCACAGAATCACAGTGCAGAAGGAGGCCATTCGGCCCATCGTGTCTGCACTGGCTCTCTGAAAGAGCAATTCCCTCAGTTCCATTTCCCTGCCTTCGCCCCATAACGCTGCACATTCTTCCTTTTCATATAACTGTCCAATTCCCTTTTGAATGCTTCAATTGAATCTGCCTCCATCACATTCTCAGGCAGTGCATTCCAGACCTTAACCACTCGCTGCGTGAAAAAGTTTTTCCTCATGCCACTTTTGTTTCTCTTACCAAATACTTTAAATCTGTTCCGTCTCGTTCTTGATCCTTTCACGAGTGGGAACACTTTCCCTCCACCTACTCTGTCCAGACCCCTCATGATTTTGAATACCTCTATCAAATCAGCTCTCAGCCTTCTCTTCTCCAAGGAAAACAGTCCCAACTTCTCCAATCTGTCTTCATAACTGAAATTCCTCATCCCTGGAATCATCTCGTGAATCTTTTCTGTACTCTCTCCAAAGCACTCACGTCTTTCCTAAAATGCAACACCCAGAACTGGACGCAATACTCCAGCTGAGGCTGAACTAGTGTCTCATACAAGTTCAACATAATTTCTTTGCTCCTGTACTCTATGCCACTATTAATAAATCCCAGGGCACTGTATGTTTTATTGACTGCTCTCTCAACCTGTCCTGCCACCTTCAATGACTTATGCACATATACACCCAGATCCCTCTGCTCCAGCACCCCCTGTAGAATTATACCCTTTATTCTATATTGTCTCTCCATGTTCTTCCTACCAAAATGAATCACTTCACATTTCTCTGCATTGAACTTCAACTGCCACCTGTCTGCCCATTCCACCAACCTTTTGACGTTCTACACTATCCTCCTCACAGATCACAATGCTTCCAAGTTTCGTATCATCTGCAAACTTTGAAATTGCCCCATGTACACCAAGGTCCAGGTCAATAATATATATCAGGAAAAGCAAGGGTCCCAACACTGATCCCTGGGGAACTTCCTCCAGCCTGAAAAACATCCATTAACCACTACTCTTTGTTTCCTGTCACTCAGCCAATTTTATATCCATGTTGCTACTGTCCCTTTTATTCCATAAGCTATAAGTTTGCTCACAGGTCTGTTGTGTGGCACTGTATCAAATGCTTTTTGAAAGCCCATGTACACCACATCAACAGCACTGCCCTCATCCACCCTCTGTGTTACCTCCTCAAAAAAAACTCCAGCAAGTTTAAGTGAAGTGCTCAGAGAATTTCTGGAATATTATTCATAACTGCTCTCTTTGTCTACATCCTGCTTAGCCATCAACTGGTAAAAATAAAAACAGAGTCGGGTAGAAAATCATTGGCGCCTAGCTTCGGATGAGAAGATGGTGAAGAAGCCACAACCTGTGCCTGAGCTGGAAAGCCTGAGCACTGCCTGAAGTTAGGCCTTGGTCCCCAGGAGAATAATGTGGGTGAGCTGCCAGTGCTTGTCACACCTTCAAAGGCAGTTTACCCCGTGGCAGGAATAAACTTTGGCCCTCCACTCTCAAGTGAGTGATGAGGTGGAGGACAGCAGGTAGTGGGGCTTGAGGGTAGATGGGCAATCATGGATAATAGCAGCCCTTAGGAGTGCTGTGGCGTCAGGAGGCCCACTTGTGGTCCTCCTAGCTTCACATCTCACTTGCTAGGCTGCAGCCATGCCAGCAAAAAGAACAATTTCTCACTAGGATCTTACAACAAGCATTCAGCCCTCATTAGCATATGAAAAGGGCCTAATGCCTGTTGCAGCTGCTGGAAAAATGACACAATCCAATATTTGTTCAGAAGTCTTTTAGATGTCCTTGGTCCCCGAAATCAGTCCCTTTTGGATTTGTTTTATGCTCATTAAGCAGGTACAATAAGATCCAATTTCTAGGCCAGTGTGTTCATTCTAGCAATATTACTTTAAGACAAAATATGGACGAAGCATCAGAAAATTTCTTTATAATATTATGAAGAGTTATCTTTACTTATTTTTCTACAAAATGGTGAATTATTGTGGAACATCATCTTGCCAAGGTAATGCAGACCTGAGGCTGATCTGATGGTGTGAAAGTGCTGGGAATGTTGTCCCATCAAAACTCAGATTTGCAAATGCCATCAACAGAGTTGTCTACACGATGCTGAGTCACCTAGCAATATTTGCATAGATGCTTATTGTGCTAATAATGGAACTGGATATGGTTCTTTGATTTTCCCAGACACGCATGATCTGTTTTCAGCACTGCTGCCTCATTCACAGACAATTTCAGTCCTTTTGCCAGGTCTCTGGTATATAATTCATGTGTAAGTCTTGACAGGGAGTGTTGGCTCTTAAAACATGAAGGTTTCATGACCAAGTCTGGAGGGATAACTTGATGGTAATCAGGAATGGCAAGCTGACCAATTTTTCCTCCCCTGCTCAGAAAGCTAAAGCCAAATGTAGCTCTCCCACAGCTTCTTGGTTGAGTTGAGCTAACTCAACACAGACTGGGGATTGAACCTGGTCTGTATGACTCATTGGATAAACTTACCGAGCCACAGGAGAAGCTACCTAATTGAATACAAAACCAAGAATCAAATTCCATTCGCCTTATAGTAAAAACAGCATTATATAACTAAACCTCCTATAGTGAGGTTAGGATGAATTCTAATTGTGAATGTCATTAAATATAATGAATTTTATGTCAAATTCTAGAAAGTGATTTTCAGATATGAAAAATATCTATGACCTGATTCTGATTGGGAGGTAAGCAATGCAAGTGTGGTCTTTCTTTCCCAAGTCTGCAACAAATTACAGAAACACAAGTGTGCTTAATTCTCGGCATAATTTAACACAAAACCATAATGTCCACTAAATTGAACTGAAAAATAAACTAAAGCCAGCTGATAGGTTACAAAAAGAAATGAGAATGCAGTAAAATAATATCATCAATGGCAATAAATTTTTCCTTATTGAATTACTTTTCACAGATATCCTCATCCCTGTCTTTCTTACCTCTAGACTTTACTATTTTAACGCACTCCAGGATGGCCTCCCACATCCTACCCTCCATAAACTTGAGCTTATCCAAAACTCTGCTGCTCCTCAGTTAAGTCCCATTCACCTATTGCTCCTGTACACGCTGACCTACATTGGCGTCCAGTTAAACAACGCTTCAATTTTAAAATTTTCATCCTTATTTTCAAACCCCTCCATGGCCTCGCCCCTCCTACTTTTGTAATCACCTGCAGCCCTAAAATCCTCCGACATATTTGCAGTCATTTAATTCTGACCCCTCTTGAGCATCCCCAATTTTACTTGCCCTATCATTGACAGTTGTGCCTTCATTTGCTTAGGCCCTAAGCTGTGGAATTCTTTCTCTAAACCTTTCCACCTCATGACCTCTCTTTCCTCTTTTTAGATGCTCCTTAAAACCTGCCTCTCTGACCAAGCTTTTGGCCATCTGCCTTATTTGGCTTGGTGTCAAATTTTATAATGCTCTTGTAATCCTTGGTATGTTTTATTATGTTAAAGGTGCTATATAAATACAAGTTGTTGTTGAAACAACATTTTTTGTTTATACTTAATGCTGCAATTTAACCATGACTCTGCTTTAGAACTCACACAATTGTCCATTCTGCAATATATTGTGCTTATGTTAATGGTTTGACCTTGAATGGGCAGGCATGTGGCAACCCTATTGTTGGGGTGAGTGTGACTTCTAGCATCAGTTTACGTAAAGGTCATGGGGAGAAGGAGAATACCATCAAATCAGTGTCCCGCCTGAAGGAATGCTTCACGGATATAGCTTGGTCATAGAAATGCCTCAAAGTCAAGTTGTGTGCTTAAAATTCAGTTTATCACTGTAACCTTTTCTGTAAGTCCTTCAGGGAAGTATTTGAAAATGTTAATGCACACACTGCAGTGAATTCACTGCAGCAACCTAGCTTCTCATGCATAAAAAGAGTGAAGAATCATTTTATACTGCCTCGCACAAGTTACAGTGACCGCTAATTAGAAACCAGCTGTGCCATCATTCTGCCACCTTCATCAGTATTGAGCTAAAGCAACTACAATAATCAGGTGTTATTCTACATAATGAAATATCAAGACTTTATTAGGATCTGTGTGATTTATCTTCTATAAGATATAATACGCATCAGGGAGCTTACATTAAATTCACAGTTTAAACATTGATCTGCAATTTGCATTTTAGCCAATGCAAAGACATTCTGATGAAAACATATCTTTGGGCCCTTTCGCACAGATTTTCCTCAGTGGCATGATTTGCATTGGGTAGGTGGAGGGCAAGAATTCCACGTAACAAACTGTGCTATTGTGGAGCCTACCAAAATCTCCATGGCCAGTTTAATTTGAATATTGTGGGTGAGCACTTGATGGATCAATGCCTCTCATTGGGAACTTATTTGTTTGGGGGAAGGAAATTTTAGACTGTTGCAGATTTTAAATGCCATCAGCAAAAATGTATAGGCATCATCAAAACACATCTTGCTTCAAACCATACAACCATCGAGGTTTCCGGCACTGACACAGTACATCACGGAAGGAAGCCGTTTGGCTCAACATGTCTGTGCTGCCTATTTCCTTGAGCAATTCAAAACTAATTCCATTACCCTTGCATTCTCCCAATAGTCCACTATGTCCCTCTATTTAAATATTTGTCCAATTTTCCCTTCAAAGATGCAATGCCCTCTCCCTCAACCATTCCCTGTGGCAAAGCAATGCTAGGCTCCAACAACCACCTGTATAAAGAAATATCTCCCAATCTTTTTCCTCATTCTGATAGCGATAAGTTAAGTTTGATGACAGCTCTGACTCCCTAATCAGGGAAAATAATGCTTCCATATTTACTCCAACAAAACTCTTTATAATTTTAATAGCCAACATTAAATTGTCTTTGGGATGAAACATTAAACCGATGTCCCATCCGCCCTCTCAGGTGGAGGTAAAAGATCCCATGGCACCAGTTTGAAGACGAGCAGGGGAGTTATCCCCAATGTCCTGGCCAATATTTATCCCTCAACCAACATCATAAAATAAAATAAATTATCTGGCTATTTGCTGTTTGTGGGACTCTTTTGTTCTCAGATCATGAAAGGTACTATACAAATGTAAGTTCATTAATTTTTCTTTCTTAGCTTTGCTTCAACGTAAGTAGTCTCAATATCTCTTCTTAACTAAAATCTCTCATCCTCAGCACCATCCTCCTGAATCTATGCTCTCTATAATTGGGTGCCCAAAACTGCACATAATACAGTAATTTTGATCCGACCAAAGTTTTGTATGAATTCTTCGTTACTTCTTTACCCTTGCACGCCACAGTGGCGGGGGAGTGGGAGGGTGTGGTGGTAGAAATTCGTTTGACAGAATTTGTGTTATGTGAACTTATGTTGATTCCCTGGAGGCAGGCAGCAACATGGGCCACTACCTGAGTGGCTCACGTGGCATTCTCCATTGATATCATTGAATGACTGCGCACGGGCTGTGCAGGTAGTGATCTGCGGCGCTGCCTGCCATGGGGATTCGGGAAAATTTTCCCTCTCAGGTGTCTATTGGCAAAATCCAAAATTCTATTAACCTTTTTATGGCTTTATCTACCTGCACTCACACTTTCAATGAACTATGTATTTGTTCCCCTAGGTTTCCATTCCAACATAAAAGTCAGTGTCTTGCCATTTATGTGCACTTCCATTCCTAGTTTTTCCCTCAAAATGTATTACCTCACCTTAACCTTGTTAAATTGCGTCAAGCTCCTGTGAACATCTTGCAAAGTCATTTACAGTCCTTGTCACTGTTTGTTAAGCATCCTACTTTTGTGTCATCATCAGATTATGAGGCAGGGCTGTATTTTACAGACCCCACGACATCAGGGGTCGTGGTGGGAGCTGGGGGGCGGTTGGGGGGGCCATAAAATGCCTTTGGGAGAGGGCCGCCACACACCCTGATGTTGCAGGGGCCCGGCCCAATATTGCCGGTGGCAAGGCCTCGTGGCGGCCCCCCCCCCACCGCTCGGCGATGGGACCGCCATTTATATATTTAAATTGCTACGACGAAGATGGGTGGAGTGCACTGTTAATTCAGTACCACTTCTCCACAGGTCACAACATTTTTTTATAATTTCCCGCTTATCGATATGGTTAATCAGATACACTATTTTCCCCAGAACACACTAACCAGGTTTCTTTACTGAACAACAGTTTATTATAAAACAAGTCTTAACTAGTAAAGAAGTAAAACAATATCATACAGATCAAATTTTTAAGAATCCATCAGTAAATTTTAAGTCCCCTTTCTACCTTAAACAAGTTTAAAGTCCCTTTTTACCTTAGTCCTTTAGTCCCTTCACACTCACGCACATACATAGTCAACCGAAAAAATAAAAAAGGATTTTTAGATCAGATCTCTATAACAGAAAAAAGCATTTCGGTTAACTACTTGCTGGTTTTTGAACGAAACAGCAGATGAAATATGTTGTTCCAAACTGGCATACAGTCTAACTTCCGAGTACATGTAAACAGGTCACGAGAATCTTCAGAACATTTCTCTTCAGGGGGTATTGAGAATTATTTTTAGCAGGCATTCTTCAAATACAGGAAACAAGATGAATCAACACAGTGGACTTCACAGGATCTTTTATGGAATTTCTGGGAAGCGAGCTGGGTCGTGGTCTTCTGTCCTTTTTTGACACTTCAGCAGAACTTGATTTTATCGCCTTCCAGAAGGTAAAACACACTTCCTCTGAACAACAACCAAAAAGCTTGTCAGTTTTTCTGCCCATTCCAGTGCTCTGCTACTACTGAGCATGTCCAATCAAATGAGCACTTGTCACTTTTCTGCCCCTGTTACCAGGGTTTCCAATCCATCGCCAACCCGAGCCTTCTGACAATCAGCAACACTGTTGCCAATCCTGCTCTCTCAATGTCCTTGATGGCTGCCTTTATAAAAAAAAAACCTGGTCCATCATTTATTCAGCTTAACCATAAATTCCTGTTAAAAATATTTTAACAAAAAAGAATCACTCTCATAACAAAATAAACTCAAATCAGTGAATTAATTATATTTATGTTCCCACTGTCTGTCCTGATGCAATCTTCATGCTGCTGGCCGGCACTACCACACCATCAGATCACCGTCCGGGGAACTGAGGCGGAACACTGGTGGAGAGCGGGGAGGAAAGTTTCTCAGTGCAGGAGGAGGGGAGCAGGGTCAAAGTAATATCATTGGTGTAGGGGATGGCGGAAAGGGTTATAGTTTAAAGTTCATGCACTTTCTGAGGGGACGGTCAGGTGGACAAGGTGAGTGTTGTGGGGGGGAGAGGGCAAATAATTAACTCTATGGTTATTGGGCGGTGGGGGGAAAAATAAATGTTTTTAATTTTTTTCATTCAATGTCTCTTTACATTGAATGGTAGGGCCCGAAGCCCTTTAGAAATGGCGTCAGCACCTGTGCACAGGCAGCTGACGCCATTGCCGGGGAGGGACAGCCCACGCCCTCCACATCATTTGGGGGGGGGGGGGGGGGGCGGTACGGCCCGGCCTGACTATTTAAATGAGCAGTCATGCTTAATATTGCGGCAGCTCCACGACGTGTGGCCCACACAGGTTTTCGCCCGCCGCTGATTTTGGCGGCAGGAGTATAAATTTCATCCCAGTATTTTCTGTACCCAAGCCCAAACCATCTTTATATGCTGAGAACAAAAGTGAACTGAGCAGCCGTCCAAATCCTTTTCCAGTCCAAAAAGACCCATTCACCATAACTCTTTGTTTTTTTCTCATTCATTCTTGGAATGTGAGCATCAGTGGCAAGGCCAGAATTCATCCCTAATTGTTGCCCTTGAGAAATTAGTAGTGAACCACTGCAGTCCATCTGGTGTTGGTATGCCCACAGTGCTGTTAGGGAGAAAGTTCCAGGATTTTGACCCTGCCACAGTGAAGGAGTGGCAATACAGTCCCAAGTCAGGGTGGTGTGTGATTTGGAGGGGAACTTGCAGGTGTGGTATTCGTATGCATCTGCCGCCCTTGTTCTTCCAGGTGGTAGAGGTCACAGGTTTGGAGGGTTCTATTAAAGGAGTTTTGGCAAGTTGTTACAGTGCTTCTTGTAGATGGTACACACTGCTGTCATTCTGCACTGGTGGTGGAGGGAGTGAATGTTGAAGGTGGTGGATAGGATGCCAATGAAGCAGCTGCTTTGTCCTGGATGGTGTCAAGCTTCTTGTGTGTTGTTGGAACTGCAGCCATCCAGGCAAGTGGAGAATATTCCATCACATTCCTGACTTGTGCCTTGTAGATGGTGGACAGACTTTGTCCATGAATCAACTTTAACCTAGACTTCTACATTTCCTCCTATATCATATACTTTTGAGAGAAACTTATCGATCACCCTCTGCAAATCCTTATACAGTATATCAATAGCATTTCCTTATTCTATCCAATTGGAGACTTCTTCAAAAAAATTAAGTTGTCAGACACAACTGACCCTTAACTGGCCTGTGCTGGTTCCCCTTGATTAACACATGTATTTGTAAAAAATTATTAATTTTATTTTTAATTATGGATTCTAAGTGGGTGAAACTGGTCTTTGGTGAAAGCGCAAAATGAGTGATAACAAATGGGCAGCTCATTTTACAACCCACTGAATTTTCTTTTCCCCCAGCGTTTGCCCACAGCTGATGTTAAACTAGCTGATCTACAATTAGCTGGTTTGTCCTTCTCTCCCTTCTTAAACAAGGATATTTCATCAACTACTTCCTAGTTTCAAGCAGGAATTCATATTTTTATCATCTCATATTGCCATGGGAGAAGCGTTAACTGAAGCCAACAATTGCACACTGCAAATCCAGAGCTGGTTAAAATTCACCGCTTAATATCAGTAACTTAGCAATGTGCAGCAATCCAACCTGGAATTTTTCTGCTTTGTAAGCCTCAGTAAAACAGCATATGGTTCATTTACTCACTGAGACATTGGGGAGTAAAGAGCATTTAAATGTTTTTTTAAAGTTAACAATTTCCCAAGCATGAGTTTAGATTGAGAATGGCATGCTAAATATTATTTTAGCCTTCTGAAACTTATCTACACATGCAATTTACAATATATTAGTGCCCACTCCCTTTTCTAGCACTTTCTCCTCCTTTCAGCATCTCACCTTGTTCTACCCATTTTGTCTCTTATTTAAAATCCTCATTCTCTACCGCCCATACAAGTACAATAAAAATGTTCTTTGAAATATTTTTGCTGCTTTTTCCCTCAGTCTCTGCACTGAGCAACTTCTTCTCCTTGGTGATTTCAACCTCCTAAATCAACTCATCATACTCTCCTTCCTCTGAGTTCACTGCACTCCTATCCTTCCTTAATCTCTCCCTTCATATAAACTTCCCAACCTATATTCCTGGCCACACCTTTTACCTTGCCATCTCAAATGGCCTCACTACTTCCATTGTGTCAGTCACATATAAGGCCATCTCGGATCACTTTGTTACATCACTCTCCACTCACATCCTCCTTCCCCTTCCCAAGCCTACTTCCTTCTGTGTCTGCTCTGGAAAAACGCTCTCCCATCGTTCTTCAATTCATAAAACACTATTGGGTTCTGCGCTCATCTGCTAAAATTGCTCATTATTCCAGGATTATCCTGAAATGCAAAAATAACCCTGGCTTCTTTTCTCTACAGCAAACCATCTTCTTAAACTCCTTTCCCCTGTCTCCTCCACCCTCATCTCCAGCAAGAAGAGCGAAGGGTTCTTTGTCACTAAGATTAAGACCATCCAATCAGCTTCCTCTGCCACTTTCCTTCCTTCCCTAGCTCACCTGCAAACTTACTTTAATGTTGCCCCCTGCCCTAGCCCTGAACTTGCATCTTTCACTAGTTTCTCTCCAATCTCCCCCTATGCTCTCTTTAAGCTCATTTTGTCCATGAAACGCACTTCCTACTCTCTCAAATAAAAGCAAAATACTGCAGATGCTGGAAATCTAAAATAAAAACAAGAAATGCTGGAAATACTCAGCAGGTCTGGCAGCATCTGTGGAGAGAGAAACAGAGTTAACGTTTCAGGTCAGTGACCCTTCTTCAGAAGAAGGGTCACTGACCTGAAACATTAACTCTGCTTCTCTCTCCACAGATGCTGCCAGACCTGCTGAGTATTTCCAGCATTTCTTGTTTTTATTTCTACTCTCTCAACCTTATTTCCACTAAACTGATCACCACCCAACTTCCCCTCCTGGCCCCATGTTTGATGATATTATTAATATTTATTAATAGTTCTATCCCCGGTTCCTTCAAATCTGCTATCATCATGCTGCTCCTTAAAACAATTCGTGATCACTCCACCCTTGCAAATTACCACCCCATCTCCAAGTTTCCTTTCCTCTGCAAAGTTTTTGACCATGTTGAGAACTCCCAAATCCATGCCCATCTTTCCCGGATTCCCATCTTTGAATCTTTTCAATCAGGTTACCGTCCCTGCCACAGTACTGAAATGGCTCTTACCAAAATCACAAATACAACCCATGTGATAAAGGTAAACTTTCCCTCCTCGTCCTCTCAACCTGTCTGCAGCTTTTGACACAGTTTAACACGCCATCTTCCTCTACTGCCTCTCTAACATTGTCCAGCTGGATAGGACTGCACTCACCTGATTCCATTCTTATCTATTCAGTCATAGCAAGAGACTCACCTAAACTGACTTTTGCTCCCACTCCTGCCCCATTACCTCTGGTGCCCTCCAAGGATCAACCTTTGTCCCCATCCAATTTCTCATCTAAATGTTGCTCCTCAGCAACATCATCCAAAAACATATCAGTTTCCATATGCAAACTAACGACACCCAGCTCTAACTCATTACAACCTCAATGGACCCCTCCACTGTCTCTTAAATTGTAAGACTTCTTTTCTAACATCCAGTACTGAATGAGCAAAGGTTTCCTCCAACTAAATATTGGGGAGACCAAAGCCATTGTCTTCGGTCCCTGCCGTAAACTCTGATCCTCAGTTACCAACTCCATCCCTAGCAGATGTGTAAGGCTGAACCAGACTGTTCGCAACCATAGATGAGCTTCTGACCACATATCCATGCAATTACTAAAACCACCTATTTCCATCTCCGTAACATGACCTGACTCCACCCTGTCTCAGCTCATCTACTGCTGAAACCCTCATCAATGCCTTTGTTACCTCTACACTTGACTATTTCAATGCACTCCTGGCTGGTCTTCCACGTTCTACCTTCTGTAACATTGAGCTCATCCAAAAATCTGCTGTTGTGTCCTAACTCGCACCAAGTCCTATTCATCCATCAGCCCTGGTGCCCTGATCTATGTTGGCTCCCAGTTAAGCAATGCCTCAATTTTAGAATTCTCATCCTTGTTTTCAGATTCCTCCATGGCCTTACCCCTCTCTAATTCTGTAATCTCTGAAGCCCAACAACCCTCCAAACTAATATAAAAGCAAAATACTGCGGATGCTGGAAATCTGAAACAAAAACAAGAAATGCTGGAATCACTCAGCAGGTCTGGCAGCATCTGTGGAAAGAGAAGCAGAGTTAACGTTTCGGGTCAGTGACCCTTCTTCGGAACTGACAAATATTAGAAAAGTCACAGATTATAAACAAGTGAGGTGGGGGTTGGGCAAGAGATAACAAAGGAGAAGGTGCAGATTGGACTAGGCCACATAGCTGACCAAAAGGTCACGGAGCAAAGGCAAACAATATGTTAATGGTGTGTTGAAAGACAAAGCATTAGTACAGATTAGGTGTGAATATACTGAATATTGAACAGCAGCAAGTGCAAACCTGAAGAAAAACAACCTGAAAAAAACAGTGGGTAAGCAAACTGAACAAACTAAGATGAAATGAAATAAATGCAAAAAAAATTGTAAAAAATGTAAAAAGGAATGTAAAAAAAAAAGGAAGAAAAAATAACTAAAAATGACTAAAAATGAAAGCAAAGTGGGGGGCTGTCATGCTCTGAAATCTGTGGAAAGAGAAGCAGAGTTAACGTTTCCCTCCAAACTGACTGCACTCCTCCAATTCTGGCCTCTTGCACATTCCCGATTTTCATCGTTTCACTGTTGGCTGCCTTGCCTTCAGCTGCAAAGGCCCAAAGCTCTGGAATTCCCTCCCTAAACTTGTTTGCCTCTCTTCCCTTATTTAAGACGTTTTTTAAAACATACTTCTTTGACCAAGCTTTTGGGTATCTGCCCTAATATCGCCTCATACGGCTCGATGTTCAATTTTGTTTGGTAATGCTCTTGTGAAGCATGTCGGGACGTTTTGCTTCATTAAAGGTGCTACATAATTACAATTTGCTGTTGTTGTTGTAGTACAATGAAAACTTAAACTCTGGTCATTCTTTATTTTGTAAAAAACAAAATTAAATCAAATAATTCTGCAGATTGAAGATGTCTAATTATAGTGTGTGCTCAATACATTGGTGCTTATATTCTTGTACTTTTTGCAAAGTTAAGGCAAGGATTGCAAAATGAATCTCAGTGACTTGGTTTTGATGGTAATGACATCAGAATAATGTCACAGAACCTACTCCATATAATTCTGCCTTAGCATTGGATAACCTTGATTGAAGTCTCTTCCAAATATATTGTTCTATCTTCCTCTGGATTCTGCAACTGAAGCCTTGATGTAATTCAGTACACTAATGAAATGATGATGGTGCAGTTAGTAGATGTTAATCCTCTCCTTGAAGAAATGAACATAAAGAGATCTTAGACATTTTAAAATGAGGTAGGGATTAAATGCTGCAATGGCTCCATCTTCTTGTCTCAAACAGTTGGAGACAGAAAATGTGTTCCGAAACTATTAAACATGCTATCATTGTAGGCATTCACAATAAAGGGTAAAGACTCCTATTGAAATAATTATTTAATTTGTTTTACACTTGTAAAAAATAAGGTAATATTCTCCTGAATGATTTACTGGACACCAACCTGATTATGCATATTACGGTGGAATTATATAATTGCAAGCATAACAGGAAAATGTTGTTCCTAAAATACTTTGAACATTCCGAGAACTGCTCCAAGAATAGCTTGTCAACATTCAAACTCTGCAGTCAACTGTGCCAAATGTATACTGCTTGCATCTATTTGCACGTCAATGTTGAATTATGAATTTATTATCCAGGTGTCTCTTTGTTTATATAATTCCCCAGAAGATCTCCTGTGACATTGAGCATCATGAGTTGAATATTTTATAAGAACAGGGATTATGTCAAGTAGTATAACCAAAAACACTGACTTATCAGCCTTGGGGGTGGCCTTGGGAGCTGAATGCACTGGGAAGGCACTTGGGGACCAGCAGTATTTTGAGGGGAAGGGTCTTGGGCTTCTAGGTACTCGAGAGCATGAAGTTCTCAGAATAATCGGGCAGGCCCTGGGATGTGTGATCATTTGCACTAGGATCCTGGTGGTATTGGTGCACTTCTGGAATTAGGAATGTTTTACAAATGCTAGTGAGTATGTTGGGCAGATCCACTGCACTGTATCTTAGCTCAGGATTATAAGAAATGAAGACACTCAATAAAAAATTTGGAGTTATTAAATTTATTTCTCCAAGACATAAAATGTGATGCCTGACCAGGACATCACATGCTCAAGTTTCTCAATGGCTCAGTAAGTTTATACCATGAGTAGCAGAACCATGTACACAAGGGTCCTAGGTTTCACATTGCTTAGTTAATTGGTCACAGCGGAGGTAGATATAGGGGCCACAAAATTGCACTTCATAGCATTGTTGATGCCAATACTACAGAAATCCTGGACTCTAAAAATGGTAGCAGGAACATTTCTGGTCATTGCCAGTGTGGCCCACATGGTGTGCACTGACAATTGGGGTTTCTAGCCCAGTCATGCCATGCATGTGCTGGAAGCATGCAAAGTGGGTGAATCATGATGTCAAACAGCCTCTAATGCTGATTTGGCACATGTTACGACTGACTGCTCCAGTCAAAGCCCCCAATCAAAATATACGATACTGATTATGGTGGGAGAAACGCACTGATAATTCAATCCCGTCGCTCCACAGATCGCCTAACATATCATTTAAAACTTTCTAAATTAAAGAAAGACCCAGCCAAATTGTACCATCTATTAATCAACAAATTAACTCTTTAATTAGAAGAACTAAATTCTTAAACATTATGAAGATATAAACAACATTTAAAATAGAAAAATTAGAGTCCTTGCAAATTTACAGTCCAATGTTGCTTGAAGTCCTCATAGAATGTTGCTTGAAGTCCTCACAGTCATCCAATGCAGGAAAAAAGGTTCTTCCACAGTAGAACAGTCCATAGTCTAACTTCAGCAGTAGGTGATGCTTTCCTTCTCCAGCGAATTTCAACAATTAGCAACTTGCAAACACTTTCAATAGAATCAAGCTGACTTTAGAGTTTTTGAGGGATAAAAGATTGTCACAGTCTAACTTCCCTTTAGTTTAGTTTAGTTTATGGATACAGCACTGAAACAGGCCCTTCGGCCCACCGAGTCTGTGCCGACCATCAACCACCCATTTATACTAATCCTACACTAATTTCATATTCCTACCACATCCCCACCTGTCCCTATATTTCCCTACCACCTACCTATACTAGGGGCAATTTGTAATGGCCAATTTACCTATCAACCTGCAAGTCTTTTGGCATGTGGGAGGAAACCGGAGCACCCGTAGGAAACCCACGCAGACACAGGGAGAACTTGCAAACTCCACACAGGCAGTACCCAGAATTGAACCCGGGTCGCTGGAGCTGTGAGGCTGCGGTGCTAACCACTGCGTCACTGTACCGCCCAATTCTTCAATTTAAATTACCAGAAATCTCTGTTTTGGCTTGACCTTTTTTTAGAATTTTGAGAGATAATAATGAAACAGACTAAATTTCTCTTCCTTCACTTTAAATGGTTGAGAGCTCTTTTTCCAGGTGCTGTCATCACAGCTGTCTGGGTCCTCTGTGTTCTGTTAGAACACAGTTCAAAATTGGATTGTAACAAATGTGCCGCTTAATACTCACTCCCAGTGGCTGTACCTTTGGGAACGAGAATGCACCCTTTGAATCGCAGTCTTCAAATGGCTGTTACTAAGGAAACAAAAATGCACCTTACTATAACTCCTGAGGCTTGCTGGTTCTTAAAGCAATACTAATTCTTTGCAAGCCTTAAAGGCAAACTGCATATTCCTGGAAAAAAACTACAGGGCCATGACACACACAATCTGCCATTTTGGACCACAGTGGTCCAGTTAATGCCCCCGCAACCCCTGATTAGCACTATTTAAAGGGCTAACTGTTATGTCTCCTGGTTGTCTTCTGGTTTTCATAAGTTAGAAATAATCATGCTTTAGACTTGGAAAGGCTGGAACTCTTTGTTTATTTCATTCATCTCGCCATGCTGCTTGGTAAGGACTGCTGTAGGCTCATGTTGTGTTACACATTACAGGACTGCAGTGCAGCAATGAATGTGCCCCCCTGCAACACACTTACCCATTACAAGTAGTTCCTAGCTAATTGGTTTCTAGCTCTGTACAAATAATACAACATTATATAACATCCCTCTTTCTTTAGCAACACAATGCCTCTATATCAATATAACTGTTCCAATCATTAACAAAGAACAGTACAGCACAGGAACAGGCCATTCGGCCCTCCAAGCCTGCGCTGATCTTGATGCCTGCCGAAACTAACACCTTCTGCACTTCCGGGGCCCATATCCCTCTGTTCCCTTCCTATTCATATATTTGTCAAGATGTCTCTTAAACGTCGCTATCGTATCTGCTTCCACCACCGCCCCTGGCAGCAAGTTCCAGGCACTCACCACCCTCTGTGTAAAAAACTTGCCTCGCACATCCCCTCTAAACTTTGCCCCTCGCACCTTAAACCTATGTCCCCTAGTAACTGACTCTTCCACCCTGGGAAAAAGCTTCTGGCTATCCACTCTGTCCATGCCGCTCATAACTTTGTAAATCTCTATCATGTCGCCCCTCCACCTCCGTCATTCCAGTGAAAACAATCCGAGTTTTTCCAACCTCTCCTCATAGCTAATGCCCTCCAGACCAGGCAACATCCTGGTAAACCTCCTCTGTACCCTCTCCAAAGCCTCCACATCCTTCTGGTAGTGTGGCGGCCAGAATTGCACGCAATATTCCAAGTGTGGCCTCACTAAGGTTCTGTACAGCTGCAACATGACTTGCCAATTTTTATACTCTATGCCCCGACCGATGAAAGCAAGCATGTCGAATGCCTTCTCGACAACCTTATCCACCTGTGTTGCCACTTTCAGTGACCTGTGGACCTGTACGCCCAGATCTCTCTGCCTGTCAATACTCCTAAGGGTTCTGCCATTTACTGTATACCTCCCACCTGCATTAGACCTTCCAAAATGCATTACCTCACATTTGTCCGGATTAAACTCCATCTGCCATTTCTCCGCCCTAGTCTCCAACCGATCTATATCCTGCTGTATCCTCTGACAATCCTCATCATTATCCGCAACTCCACCAACCTTTGTGTCGTCCGCAAACTTACTAATCAGACCAGCTACATATTCCTCCAAATCATTTATATATACTACAAACAGCAAAGGTCCCTGCACTGATCCCTGCGGAACACCACTAGTCACATCCCTCCATTCAGAAAAACACCCATCCACTGTTACCCTCTGTCTTCTGTGACTGAGCCAGTTCTGTATCCATCTTGCCAGCTCACCTCGGATCCCGTGTGACTTCACCTTTTGCACCAGTCTGCCATGCGGGACCTTGTCAAAGGCTTTACTAAAGTCCATATAGACAACATCCACCGCCCTTCCCTCATCAATCATCTTCGTCACTTCCTCAAAAAACTCAATCAAATTAGTAAGACACGACCTCCCCTTCACAAAACCATGCTGTCTGTCGCTAATAAGTTCGTTTGTTTCCAAATGGGAGTAAATCCTGTCCCAAAGAATTCTCTCTAATAGTTTCCCTACCACTGATGTAAGGCTCACCGGCCTATAATTTCCTGGATTATCCTTGCCACCCTTCTTAAACAAAGGAACAACATTGGCTATTCTCCAGTCCTCTGGGACCTCACCTGTAGCCAATGAGGATGCAAAGATTTCTGTCAAGGCCCCAGCAATTTCTTCCCTTGCCTCCCTCAGTTTTCTGGGGTAGATCCCATCAGGCCCTGGGGACTTATCTACCTTACTGCTTTGCAAGACACCCAACACCTCCTCCTTTTTGATAATGAGATGACTGAGACTATCTTCACTCCCTTCCCTAGGCTCATCATCCACCAAGTCCTTCTCCTTGGTGAATACTGATGCAAAGTACTCATTTAGCACCTCGCCCATTTCCTCTGGCTCCACGCATAGATTCCCTTCTCTGTCCTTGAGTGGGCCAACCCTTTCCCTGGTTACCCTCTTGCTCTTTACATATGTATAAAAAGCCTTGGGATTTTCCTTAATTCTGTTTGCCAATGACTTTTCATGACCCCTTTTAGCCCTCCTAACTCCTTGCTTAAGTTCCGTCCGACTGTCTTTATATTTCTCAAGTGCTTCATCTGTTCCTAGCCTTCCAGCCCTTACAAATGCTTCCTTTTTCTTTTTGACTAGGCTCACAATATCCCGTGTTATCCAAGCTTCCCGAAACTTGCCAAACTTGTCTTTCTTCCTCACAGGAACATGCTGGTCCTGGATTCTAATCAGCTGAGGTTTGAAAGACTCCCACATGTCAGTTGTTGATTTACCCTCAAACAGCCACCCCCAATCTAAATTCTTCAGTTCCTGCCTAATATTGTTATAATTAGCCTTCCCCCAATTTAGCACCTTCACCCGAGGACTACTCTTATCCTTCTCCACAAGTACCTTAAAACTTATGGAATTATGGTCACTGCTCCTGAAATGCTCCCCCATTGAAACTTCGACCACCTGGCCGGGCTCATTCCCCAATACCAGGTCCAGAATGGCCCATCCCTAGATGGACTATCTACGTACTGTTTCAAGAAGCCCTCCTGGATGCTCCTCACAAATTCTGCCCCATCCAAGCCCCTAGCACTACGTGAGTCCCAGTCAATATTGGGGAAGTTAAAATCACCCACCACTACAACCCTGTTACCTTTACATCTTTCCAAAATTTGTCTACATATCTGCTCCTCTACCTCCCGCTGGCTGTTGGGAGTCCTATAGTAAACCCCCAACATCGTGACTGCACCCTTCCTATTCCTGAGCTCCACCCATATTGCCTCGCTGCATGACCCCTCCGAGGTGTCCTCCCGCAGGACAGCTGTGATATTCTCCTTAACCAGTAATGCAACTCCCCCACCCCTTTTACATCCCCCTCTATCCTGCCTGAAGCTTCTAAATCCTGGAACATTTAGCTGCCAATCCTGCCCTTCCCTCAACCAAGTCTCTGTAATAGCAACAACATCATATTTCCAAGTACTAATCCAAGCTCTAAGTTCATCTGCCTTACCTGTTATACTTCTCGCATTGAAACAAATGCACTTCAGACCACCAGTCCCGCTGTGCTCAGCAACATCTCCCTGCCTGCTCTTCCTCTTAGTCTTACTGGCCTTATTTACTATGTCCTCCTCATTTACTTCACTAGCTGTCCTACTGCTCTGGTTCCCACCCCACTGCCACACTAGTTTAAACCCTTCCGAGTGACGCTAGCAAACCTTGCAGCCAGGATATTAGTGCCCTTCCAGTTTAGATGCAACCCGTCCTTCTTGTACAGGTCCCATCTGTCCCTGAAGAGAGCCCAATGTTCCAGATATCTGAAACCCTCCCTTCTACACCACCTGCTCAGCCACGTGTTTAACTGCACTATCTTCCTATTTCTAGCCTCACTGGCACGTGGCACAGGGAGTAATCCAGAGATTACAACCCTAGAGGTCCTGTTTTTTAACTTACTACCTAACTCCTTAAACTCTCCCTGCAGGACCTCATCACTCTTCCTGCCTATGTCATTGGTACCAATGTGTACCACAACCTCTGGCTGTTCACCCTCCACCTTCAGAATGCCCTCTGTCCGTTCAGAGACAATATCCAGATATAGGTTTTTTTCTAAATTAAAGAAGATTAACAATCGACTTTTAGAAATAAACAGAATCCCTTTTTGGGGCTTAAATAGCATGTATTCTCTTCTAAAAATATTATTCACAAAATATTATTCACGGTATCACTTAGGTGGAAAGATTTTGTGCCCCCATCTTGTCGACTTGTGGCATTCGTTGCTCTCAATGGTGGGTTGGCCGTTCTGCACAAGCAATGTAGTGATCAAGCTTGCTGTTGCTAATGTTGTTTCAGTTACTAGTAACGTGGTTGATGTTGTCTTGCTGGATAGTGATGTTTCCGGTGTTGTTGATGGCCTATTCTGTTTTTCCAGCTCAGGTGTAGGTCGAATGTGGATCCTGGTTTTCATAATTGGTTCCTGTAAATGCACAGTTTGTCTTTTCAACAGCTCAGGTAGGGATTTTGCATGCTTGTTGAAGTGCTGCTCTCCTCTTACCTGTGCTTCAGTGAGTTGCTGTCTCACTTCCTCCTGGTCACTTGGGAGGATGTATTTTGCTTGGCAGAGATATCATATACTTTCTTCCATTCAACAGTTCTGCAGGTACTTTCATGTCAGCCTTGAGAGGTGCAGTTTGGAGTGACAATAAGGTCAGGCTTGGGTCTTCCTTGGTCACTCGACATTTCACAAGGTTTCTTTTGGCCATCTGGATGCGTCTTTCTGTAAACCCATGTTGCCGTGGGTAGTGTGGTGATGAGGTGATGGTGTTGAACCCATACTGTTCAGTGAATTCCTTAAATTTTGTTTGAGATGCCATTGTCACATATTAATCTTTCATGAATCCCTTGCTCAGCAAACAGAATTTGTATTGCTGAGAGGATTTTTGTTGCTCTCAAGTCTTTTACCATCTGGATAAAAAGGAACTTTGAGCAGTAGTCTACAACTATGAGATAACCTTCTTGATTGTGTTGGAATAAATTGGCTCCTATAGTGTGCCATGCTCTGGGTGGTACTTCAGTAACTATCATCTCCTCTTTCTACTGTGTGTTTCTATACTGAGTTCCATGTCATTACCACCCACTGCATAAAAAAGTGCTTCCTCATATTCCCCCAGTATCTTTTGCCCAAATCTGTGTCCCCTATTCCTTGTACCATTTGTAAATGGGAAAAGCTTTTCCTTTTCTAACTTATCTAAGCCTGTCATTATCTTGTACACTTCTATTAAATCCCCCTCAATCTCCTTTGTTCTGCACAGCTGGTGCAGTGGTTAGCACTGCAGCCTCACAGCTCCAGCGACCTGGGTTCAATTCTGGGTTCTGCCTGTGTGGAGTTTGCAAGTTCTCCCTGTGTCTGCGTGGGTTTTCTCCGGGTGCTCCGGTTTCCTTCCACAAGCCAAAAGACTTGCAGGTTGATAGGTAAATTGGCCATTATAAATTGCCCCTAGTATAGGTAGGTGGTAGGGAAATATAGGGACAGGTGGGGATGTAGTAGGAATATGGGATTCATGTAGGATTAGTATAAATGGGTGGTTGATGGTCGGCACAGACTCGGTGGGCCAAAGGGCCTGTTTCAGTGCTGTATCTCTAAACTAAACTAAACTAAACTAACACAGCTTTTCCAACCTAACTTTGTAACTAAAGTCTGCCATTCCTGGAACCATTCTGGTAAATCTCCTCTGTACCCTCTTAAGGACCCTCACAACACGGGAGGCTTGCTAGAGCTCTTCGGGAGGGTTTAACTTAGTTTGGCAGGGGGATGGGAACCGGAGCCATGGATCAGTGGATGGGGTAGCTGTTGAACAGGCAGAGACCAAGTGCAGAGAGTCTGTGAGGAAGGTTAGACAGTTGACAGGGCAAAGTTGCAGCCAGTATGATGGGTTGAAGTGTGTCTATTTTAACGCAAGAAGTGTCAGGAATAAGGGTGATGAACTTAGAGCATGGATCAGTACTTGGAGCTACGATGTTGTGGCCATTACTGAGACGTGGATATCACAGGGGCAGGAATGGATGTTGGATGTTCCAGGGTTTAGATGTTTCAAAAGGAATAGGGAGGGAGGTAAAAGAGGTGGGGGAGTGGCATTGTTAATCAGGGATAGTATCACAGCTGCAGAAAGGGAGGTCGTCGAGGAGGGTTTGTCTACTGAGTCATTATGGGTGGAAGTCAGAAACAGGAAAGGAGCAGTCACTTTGTTGGGAGTTTTCTATAGACCCCCCAATAGCAACAGAGTCATGGAGGAACAGATTGGGAGGCAGATTTTGGAAAGGTGCAGAAGTAACAGGGTTGTTGTCATGGGTGACTTCAACTTCCCTAATATTGATTGGAACCTCCTTAGTGCAAATAGTTTGGATGGAGCAGTTTTTGTCAGGTGTGTCCAGGAAGGTTTCCTGACTCAATATGTAGATAGGCCGACGAGAGGGGAGACTGTGTTGGACTTGGCGCTTGGCAACAAACCAGGCCAGGTGGCAGATCTCTCGGTGGGAGATCATTTCGGTGATAGTGATCACAACTCCCTGACCTTTACTATAGTCATGGAGAGGGACAGGAGCAGACGGGATGGGAAAATATTTAATTGGGGGAGGGGGAATTACAATGCTATTAGGCAGGAACTGGGGAGCATAAATTGGGAACAGATGTTCTCAGGGAAATGCATGACAGAAATGTGGAGGTTGTTTAGGGAGAACTTGCTGCGACTGCTGGATAGGTTTGTCCCGATGAGGCGGGAAAGGGATGGTAGGGTGAAGGAACCTTGGATGACAAGAGATGTGGAACAGCTAGTCAAGAGGAAGAAGGAAGCTTACTTAAGGTTGAGGAAGCAAGGATCAGACAGGGCTCTAGAGGGTTACAAGGCAGCCAGGAAGGAACTGAAGAATGGACTTAGGAGAGCTAGAAGGGGACATGAAAAAGTCTTGGTGGGTAGGATTAAGGAAAATCCCAAGGCGTTCTACACTTATGTGAGGAACAAGAGGATGGCCAGAGTGAGGGCAGGGCCGATCAGGAATAGTGGAGGGAACTTGTGCCTGGAGTCGGAGGAGGTAGGGGAGGTCCTAAATGAATACTTTGCTTCAGTATTCACTAGTGAGAGGGACCTGGTCGTTTGTGAGGATAGCGTGGAACAGGCTGATATGCTCGAACAGGTTGAGGTTAAGAGGGAGGATGTGCTGGAAATTTTGAATTATCTGAGGACAGATAAGTCCTCGGGGCCAGACGAGATATACCCAAGGATATTACGGGAAGCGAGGGAAGAAATTGTTGCGCCTTTGGCGATGATCTTTGCGTCTTTACTGTCCACTGGAGTAGTACCGGATGATTGGAGGGTAGCAAATGTTGTTCCCTTGTTCAAGAAAGGGAATAGGGATGACCCTGGGAATTATAGACCAGTCAGTTTTACGTCGGTAGTGGGCAGATTATTGGAGAGGATTCTGAGAGACAGGATTTATGATTATTTGGAAAAGCATGGTTTGATTAGAGACAGTCAGCATGGCTTTGTGAGGGGCAGGTCATGCCTCACAAACCTTATTGAATTCTTTGAAGAGGTGACAAAACACATTGATGAAGGAAGAGCAGTGGATGTGGTGTTTATGGATTTTAGCAAGGCGTTTGATCAGGTTCCCCATGGTAGGCTCATTCAGAAAGTAAGGAGGCATGGGATTCAGGGAAAGTTGGCTGTCTGGATACAAAATTGGCTGGCCCATAGAAGTCAGAGGGTGGTAGTAGATGGAAAGTATTCAGCATGGAGCTCGGTGACCAGTGGTGTTCCACAAGGATCTGTTCTGGGACCTCTGCTCTTTGTGATTTTTATAAATGACTTGGATGAGGAAGTGGAAGGCTGGGTTAGCAAGTTTGCCAATGACACGAAGGTTGCTAGAGTTGTGGATAGTGTGGAAGGCTGTTGTAGGTTGCAACGGGACATTGACAGGATGCAGAGCTGGGCTGAGAAGTGGCAGATGAAGTTCAACCTGGAAAAGTGTGAAGTGATTCATTTTGGAAGGTCGAATTTGAATGCGGAATACAGGCTTAAAGACAGGATTCTTGGTAGTGTGGAGGAACAGAGGGATCTTGGGGTCCATGTCCATAGATCGCTCAAAGTTGCCACCCAAGTTGATAGGGTTGTTAAGAAGGCGTATGGTGTGTTGGCTTTCATTAACAGGGGGATTGAGTTTAAGAGCCGCGAGGTTCTGCTGCAGCTCTATAAGGCCCTGGTTCGACCACACTTGGAATATTGTGTTCAGTTCTGGTCGCCTCATTATAGGAAGGATGTGGAAGCTTTAGAGAGGGTGCAGAGGAGATTTACCAGGATGCTGCCTGGACTGGAGGGCATGTCCTACGAAGAAAGATTGAGGGAGCTAGGGCTTTTCTCATTGCAGCGTAGAAGGATGAGAGGTGAATTGATAGAGGGGTACAAGATGATGAGAGGCATAGATAGAGTGGATAGCCAGAGACTTTTTCCCAGGGTGGAAAGGGCTATCACCAGGGGGCATAATTTTAAGGTGATTGGAGAAAGGTTTCGGGGAGATGTCAGAGGTAGGTTCTTTACACAGAGAGTGGTGGATGCGTGGAATGCGCTGCCAGCGGTGGTAGTAGAAGCAGATACATTAGGGGCATTTAAGTGACTCTTGGATAGGTACATGGATGATAGTAGAATGAAGGGTAGGTAGTTTGTTTGATGTTAGAGTAGGTTAAAGGTTCGGCACAACATCGTGGGCCGAAGGGCCTGTACTGTGCTGTACTGTTCTATGTTCTATGTTCTCTGTTCTATCCTTCCTTAAGTGTGGTGACCAGATCTGGTTGCAATACTCCAGTTGAGGCCTAACCAGAGCTTTATAAAGGTTCAGCATAACTTCTCTGCTTTTGTACTCAATGCCTTTACATAGATTTTTCTTGTATATTTGCTCCAGTGGACAATGTTCACTCTCCACTAAGAACTTTCTCCCATAGAAGTATGTGTGGAAGTTCTCACATCCATTCTTGACTGTCAAAAGCTTTTTTTTTATGTTGGAATATCTGGTCTCAGCTGATTTTGGAGCATTGTATATGAATGCTATTGGCTTTCCCTCTTGTAACAGGGCTGCTCCCAGTCCTTTTGTAGAATCATCTACTCTCAGTGACAGGTTTCATTCTGTCATAATATGACAGATTTGTCTCCTTGCATACTACATTTTTGAGCTTATTGAAACTCCTGTTGTGTGACTCTGACCCCTGGTACTCTACATCTTCTCTCATCAGTTCCCATAGGTTTGCTGTGTGCTCTGACATGTGCAGTATGATGGAACTCATATACTGGATCAAGCCAAGAAAACTTCTCAGCTCTTTCTTGTCTCCCAGAGATTCCATCTCAGAAATAGCTGTGACCTTTTCAGGGCTCGACTTGACTCCATCAGGTGTGTAAACCATTCCAAAGAACTGGCATTTTGTCACTTTCACAATGCATTTGCCTATGTTTAGCTTGATCCCAGATTTCCTAGTTCTCTCCATGGCTTCATCTCGATGGTAGTCATGATCTTTTCCATCAACAGCATATATCTGGATATTGTCTGTTATGCCGACTGTACCTTTACATCCTCGGTATGTCTCGTCTACTTTCTACTGGAACACATCCTAGCTCATTTTAAGGCCAAAAGGTAGGCGCAGGAATTTGTACCATCCAAAGGGTGTGTTCAATGTTGTCAACAACGAAGATTCCTCTTCAAGCTTCACATTCCAGTAGCCATTTCTGGCATCAAGCTCACTGAAAACTTTTGCCCCGCCAGTGCTGGTGTGATTTCTTCCAGTCTTGGAATAGGGTAGCGATTCCTCTTTATTACTTGATTAATATCTTTGGGATCCAGGCAAATTCTTAGCTGTCCATTTGGCTTCTCTCTTACCACGATGGAATTTACCCAATCTGTAGGCTCTGTGACTCTGGCGAACATCTTCTTTTCTTCCATCTCTTGGATCTCTCCTTCAGGTTTTCCTTTTATTTCAAGTGGTACTGAAACACTCGTTTCATTGCTGGGTCAATAGTGATGTGATACTCAAAATTGTCAAAGCATCCAACCATCTCATCAAAACATTCTGGGTACATTTGTACCAGATCTTCTTTTGCTTCTGATCAGAGGACTCTTTTCAATGGATGTACTATCTTCAACCATTCTTCACCTCATGGTTTAATGAGATCATCTGCAGCTCTTTGCAACTGGTCAACCCCAGGATAGCATAACCATCTGTTTCAGTGACGTAGAACAGAAAGTTAACATCTTTTCCTTTGTGTGCCATTCTGATTTGGATTGTTCCTAGCTGTTGAATCTCAGTTCTCCCATGTGCTGTTAGCATTAAGTTATGCAGTTTCAGAGCACCTTTCCTTGGATAACCATTTTCTTCCAAATTTTCAGGAAAGATCTTCTGGTATAGTCTGAGTGGGATGATGTTACTCTGTGCTCTAGTGTCAAGCTTCACCTTCAGATTTATTGTTGTGGGCTTATTTCTCACCCGCTTCCTGACCTGAATAGCTGTGTGAATATCCTTTCCCTGGGAACTGTTGCATCCAGACATTTCATGCAGTTGTATGGTTCCTATAGCAATCGTGTTCTCAAACTCATCATCATCTTACAGGGTATGGGTGTTTTGATTTATTTTCCTACTCATTTGCCCTGTTGCTCTGTCTCTGGTGACTCATCTACCACCTTCTCCCTTTGTTCTGCACATCTTTTCCCAGTGACTGGCTTTTCCGCAAGCTCTGCAGAGTGATCCATCTGCAGAACATTTCCTTCTGGCTGTGAATTCATGTGGCTGTCCAAAGCTCCTGCATGTCTTTCGCTCTGTTTGGTGTGTATTCTTTTGTTGCAGTTTCACTGCATCAACCCTGCTGCCTTTCTCTTGGCTTAACTGAAGGCTAGCCATTTGGGTAGTCAAAGTCTTCATCTGCCTGCTCATGGCTTCATGTGCTCTGGCAGTGTCTGCAGACTGCAATATTGTGAGCTTCTCCTTTCCAGTTAGCGTTTTTGTATTTCAGTGTGTGCAGAACTGCACATTATCTGATCTATCAGCCTTTCATCCGTATCCTTAAATATACAATTTCTGGCTGCATTTTTGAATCTTGTTATGAAATTGTCAGCAGGCTCACCTAATTCCTGTCTGAGGCATTGAAATTCATATCGGTAGATCTGATGATTTGATTTTAGCTGGTTAATGGGTGCTGAATTTTTCAAAGATTATGTCCTTTTCACTGAGCTGCCCACTATTAAACAACTGTAATCCTTTATCTCCTATTCACAGCAGGATATAGTTGACCCTCTCTTCATCATCTTTTGGAAAACTACTGAATAACAATCTGCACTTTTGTTTAAACTTCTCAAATGCCTCTACAACATCATGAGCTTCCCAATTCATTATGGTCTGTAGTTGTGCATTCATTGCTGTGCCGGTGGTCATTTAGTTTTTTGCACAATTCACTCAGTTTCTCTCTGGCACTGATTTTTTTCAGTCTAATTCAGCATTAAATCCATTTAAATTGTTTTAGGTCTACTCAAAGATTTTGGCTTTAGGCTCTTGTCTCTTTGGATTTAGATCCCACCTCTGCCACCATATTATGTCTCCTGGTTGTCTTCTGGTTCCCATAAATTCAAAATAATCATGATTTAGACTTGTAAAGGCTGGAGCTCTTTATTTATTTCATACATCTCACCATGCTGCTTGGTAAGGACTGCTTGAAAACTGGTGTTGTGTTACACATCACAGGACTGCAGTGCAGCAGTGAATGTGGCCCCCTGGAACACATTTACCCATTACAATTAGTTCCTAGCTAATTAGTTCCTAGCTCTGTACTAATAATATAACAATATATAACACTAACCATCCAACTTCCAGGTGAGGTGCTTCTGTCTTACTTTTGCTGCTGCAGTGTTAGTGGAAGCATTGTGTTCTGTGTTATTTAAGGAGTTTTGCAAAATTATTGAATTTTCAAGGGACTGGTGCTGGATTCTGACAAGGAGCCAAAGGAGTTGGTTGTCCTATCTGGAGAAAGTCTGCTTCAATCATGAAGACTAATGTTGCAGTCCCTCTGGGGTTGCAGCGTGATTCAAAACTGGAGCATAGGCAGCAGAAGGGAAGCTGTGTGCAGAGGGAGAAGGAGGAGGCCCTACCCACCTAGGGTTTTCAGGGAGCACTTCTACTTCCACCTCAGACAGAAGCAGTGTCTGAAGCACCTATGTTTCACCAAGGAGGAGGTTACTAAACTGTGTCACCTCCAACATCATGACCTGCAGCCTCACTGCAGTGTCAAGACGTCACTGCCACAGTGATAGTTAAGGTCACCGTCACCCTCAATTTCTACACCAGTACATCCTGCCAGGTGGGAGCAGGTGACATCAGCATCATGTTGCAGTTCATTGTCCATCACTGCATCAGGAAGTTGACCGAGGCCCTGTATAGAATGAGAAGGGACTTCATCGTCTTCTCACTAACCAGAGAGAATCATGGGTGAGAACACAAGAATTTGCCAGTCTGGCGGCATTCTCCATGGTGCAATTTGAATCGACTGCACAATGTGGCTCTGTGGGCCCCACATGTTAATGGGGAGATGTTCCGTAACCACAAGGGATACCACTCTATTGACATGCAGTTGGTGTGGGACCATGCCCAGAAGATCTTCTTGGAGAATGCCCACTATCCTGGCAGCAGCCATGATGCATTCATCCTGCATCAGTCAGGCATACCCACCATCTTTGGTCCAACATGAAGAACTGGAGGCTGGCTGCCGGGTGAAGAGGGATACTCACTCTACATCCAGCTCATAACTGCCCTCCACCACCCGGCCATGAGTGGACAGTGCGCCAGTAATGAGAGCCATGCAGCCGCCAGAAGGGTCATGGAGAAAACCATTGGTGCTCTGAAGCAACGGTTCCTTTGCCTGGACCACTGGGAGGAGAAGCAGTACTCCAATACTCATGGGAGCATATCTCCAAATTCATGGTGGTCTACTGCATCTTCCATAACTTTGCTATCATGACGGCACAGTCTATGTCATCAAGCATATGGAGGCCACTTGGGAAGAGGTAGAGGAGGTGGCAAGGTTGCTACAAACTGTCCATGAACAGAGACTCAGACCCCAGTTCCCCTGAGATGTCATCCCCACATCACTGTTGCTCCATAATTCCCCACCTATCAATCCATCTGCTACATACCATCACAGCACCCTCTTGTCCAAAATAAAAGCCACCAACAAATAAAATTCCAAAACAACTTGATACAACATCATTTCCAATAATATACACAAAACTTAACCATTCATCCTTGTAAATTCTCTTATTGCGGGTCCCTTTGCCTGCCGTAGTTGCTCCTACATAGTGCTACCCCAGTGGCTGCAGCATGGTCGGTGGAAGACTGCTGACTTTCACTGGGAGAGAGTGCAGATGGCTTTGCAGGATGACCTCGAGCAGCTGTAGACCTTTATGGCCTGGCTTTGGACTGCATCACCTCGACATGGGCAGCAGTAGTCTGGGTTGGCTAGCTGACAGGCAACAGCAGAGGTGCTGGTGGAGTGGCAGAGGTGCTGGTGGAGTGGCAGTGGTGGGAGCAGAAATGCTGTTGTCCTGAGAGAGGATGCCAGGTTTATGCTCCACAGAGCCACTGCCACTCCCCCAGGCAGCTCCTCAGCAATCCAGGTAATCTGTTGGAGGACAGATTGTTGGACTGCTGTGAAAGCCTGCAAGCCCTATTGAGCACTGGTATCTGCAGCCATAATGGCAGCAGTCTGAGCCATCATGGCGCCAAGCATGGCTCTCATGACTTCACTCTGAGCTTTCAACGAAGCACTGACACATTGTGTGGCTTCCGATGCTGCTGCAAGGGAAGCTTAGACAGTGGCCACCAGATACTGCATCACTGCTGGGTCCACAAGTGCTGTCATGGAGTTGACAGCCATTTCCACAATGGAGGAGATGGGCTCCAGGCGCTACAGAAAGCCTTGTGCCAAGTTGGAGCCAGCCTCCTCCATGCTCCATGACAGTGGTAAGAGATTCAGTAGCATACCTGCCAAAGCACCAACCATCGCAGTGTGCATGCCCATCAGTGTTCTTCTGTACCCATCCATCAAATTCCTCAGCTGAGTTTGCTATGGTAGAACTCATCTGCAACCAGGCAGGAACAAACCTTCATCCTGATGTTCTCAGTGATGCCGGATGCAATGGGCCCAGTAATGGCCAGCAACATGATGCAGAGCAATGTCTTTTACAAAGGGCTCTAGAGATGCAGGTGTGCCTGTCACCCTCTAGTTTTCTGTTGCTACCTGTAGTCATGTGTGACCTTGTCCTGCAAGAGAGAGGAAAGAGTGTCAGTGAATGTGTTGGAATGTGCTTGGGTGATGTGCCTGCCATAGATGAATAGCTGGTGGTATGTGGAAGCTGCAAGATGTGGGTGTGAAGCTGGCAGCATTGGTAAGTGGGTGTGAAGCTGGCAGCATTAGTAAGGGGGTGAGGGTGATGTGCAGTATGCACATGTTAGGCGTGAGTCCTGATTGGTGCTGGGTGAGTGATGGGGGTTTGCTGCAATGAGCAGCATGAGAGGACGGTTTTCTGGTGGATAGCAAAAGTCATGTGACGATGCATTCACTGACCTTGATCATCCATGTGAGGTCATTGAACTTTTTCTGGCACTGGGACCACACTCAGGGAATTGACCTCCCTGATGACCTGCTCCCATTCCTTTCTCAGGATGTACTTTGCAGCCACGTGTTCCAGAGACAATCTGTAGCAGCTTCAGTTGCATGAGTGCAGCTCCCCTTTAAGGGGAACAGGCTGCCTTTAAGGGGCCCAGGCTCGCTGTGCATCACATTAGCCCCGCATGCTGCTGGGCCTTCTGTTGAACATGCAGCCAAGCAGCAGTGTGTGCTGCGATGGGGTGCATGCTGAAATCATTTAGGTTAGGAGACAGCATGATGTTTGTGTGCTACCTGCCTCAACGGGACCAAGCGCAGTATAATTGTGCACTGCGATCCACATGCCCAACAAAGGACCTTATCCATTTTTTCCCCCAGGGTATCTACAATTGGCCCTGGGTTAGGTAATAGCACAAGGTTCCTGTACCTGATTGTATTGCAGCAACACATGCTGGAAGGGTATATATTTGCTGAGTGAAGAAAGACTTGAGCTGAATTGTTCCCTCCCACCACCATGTATTACAAACACTGCAATTATTAATTGTCCATTTTAAAGTACTTGAAGTGGAGAAAATAGCTAACTGCCAGAAATACAAAAACAGGATTCCTCATAGCCTGCATTGAGCCCAGAAAAATCAGAGGATGCTAGCTGATAAGGCAGGAATGCTCTGGATGAAAAGTGCCTGATGATCTAAAGAAGCAGGGAGAGGTCAGGCCACATTTTCCTCCACCTTCCCCTTGTATATGTGACAAAACTCTTTCCTCCCCTCAACACTGCTATACCTCAACCCCCAGAATGTGCCTGACTCTGAGTCCCACCATTGCTCCTGCATCCCAAAACCACCTTCCCAATGCCAAGTCAATATTTTCAGACCCTGTAACCCCACACTTCAATGCTTGGGTGGACTCCCTTCCAAAACTCCTTCCAGAGTTCTCTCAAACCTGAATTCCCTTAGTCCTTTAATACTCCAGCAGCGCCCCCCACCCCACCTCCCACCAACTCACCAGTACTATTAGATGTTAGGATACTTGTCCATATATCCCCCTAGAATTGTCTCACACCTTTAATATACCCAGGCCCCCAAAATGATTTGATCGAGGTTTTCAAAATCATGAGGGGTCTAGACGGAGCAGGTAGAGAGAAACTGGCCGACTGGCAGATGCATTGAGAACAGATGACACAGCTTTAAGGTGATTGGCAGAAGGACCAAAGGCGACATGAGGTAAATCTTTTTTTTGCAGCGAGTGGTCAGGACCTGGAAGACTTTCAAAAGGGAATTGGATATGCACCTGAAGGGAAAAACGTTGCAGGGCTACAGGAAAAGCGTGGGGGAATGGGACTAGCTAAATTGCTCTTGTAGAGAGCCAGCATGGACTTGACTGGCTAAATGACTTCCTTCTGTGCTGTAACCATTCTGTGATTCCATGAGCTGAAATTTCCGGTGGGCATCGGGCCCCCGACTTCGGGACCACATGCGGGTCCCAACACTGCTGTTGTTCGAGATCCGCCTGCCCGTGCGATTTACCCAGAGACGGCTAATTAACAGGCCACCTCCTAGAGCCCCATCCAATTAGGGATGGTGGGTGGTCTGTGCAGGTGGGAAGGCCATGGCTGTGGCTTGCTGATCCCCGCAGCTGTGGATGGGGGGAATTTAAAGGAGGTCTCTCTGGTCCCTCAGGCCTGGTGCGGTAAGGTCACCTCCAGGCAACGACCAGGATTTGGCTTCATTGGGGGGCCTGCCGTCTTTGGAAAAATTGCAGATCTGAGGAAATAGACCACTCAATTGGACTAATAATGAAACTCATTGATGTCCTGCCACTTCCCGGTGGATAGCCCTCCTCCCTGAAATGCCACCTCTGGAAAAATTGCACAGAGGGTGACAGATCGGGCAACCTGTATGAAATTGCTGAAATGCCCACCTCCTAACCCACCGCTGCCTCTGTATCAAAATCCAGCTGTCTGAGAACAGCATACCTGTTTCTGCACCATCCCTCAATTAATGTCCAGTCTGGAGGCTGCAGTCTGACCTTCTCAGACTTGAGCTGCTAAGGGTTACCAACTATGACAATCTCAAGAGCCATTATCTGAGTCACAGCAGCCTTCCACTTTCCATGCTTCAGTGACTGAGAACCACCTTATAGCATAACTAGATTTCTCAGGAGAACACATTAAAACAGATCTAGGGATTGCACAATATTTGCTGATATCCTTGTGTGTAGGTTGTGTTCCAGGAGTATCTGGCAAGCCTGTAATATTAGTTAACAGTAATGCTTTTCAATGAGTTGTTACCAAACAGCTCCGGCTGCAGACAAGTTTTGGAGCCATCACCTCGCTTCCCCCATCTGCTTCTTTGTCGTGCTTGGTTACCTCAGATGTTGTTCCCATTGCAGCTTAAAAATATGCAAGTGGCAACAAATTGCAATGACGTGGAATGCTCTTTATATGCTGTATTGCCACATCTGTCCAGGTAGCGAAATCAGTGCCCTTGCTTCCCGCGGCACTTCCTCAAGTGATGTTCAACATGGACGCGCATTGATTAATCAGTAGGGCTGTGGTAGATGGTGATCAGTAGGAGGTTTTTTTGATCTTGCTTGATTTGAAGCCATAAGACTTCATGCGAGCAGGAGTCGACATTGACAAATTCAAAAGAGCATAGATAAAAGAAATTGCAGTAATTATACTGTATATGAATTTTCAGAGGGTATTCAATAGGGTGTGTCACAAGAGGTTTGTTAGAAAAATTCAGGTATACTATACAAGAGGAAATGTAGCAACACAGATGAAAGTTGATTGACAGGCAGGGAAGAGAAATGTAGGTAAATGGTTGTTGCGTGGATTGGAGTAGGATTGGAAATGATGTATCCCAGGGGTCAATGCTGGGTCCACTTATGGTCTAAGCATATGCAGATGATTTGGATATGAGTTCAGGGATAATAATATCAAAATATGTCAATGGCACCAAAGTAGGAGGTTTGGCAAATATTCATTTGGACGTAAGAAACTTTAGAATGTCATAAGCAGATTAATGGAATGGGCAGACAGATGACAGATGCACTTCAGTGTGGATAAGTGTGAAATAATGTATTTTGGGAGAGAAAAAATGAGAAATGGGAGTATACTCTCAATGGAAAGACATTAAACAGTGTTGATGAACAGAAAGACCTAGGTGTTCAAATATATAATTGCTTGAAAGTGCAGCTGCATGTAGAAAAAGCCAGAACCAGGCTAATAGAATTTCAAGTTTTAGAAATAGGAGCATAGGATACAAATGTAAAGAACTAATGATGAATTTATATAAAACTTTGGGGGTTAGGGCAAAGTACTGTACACACATTAAAGCTATAGAGATCATTCAGCACAGGTTCAGCAAGATGATACTGGGGATGAGAAATTATAGTTATAAGAAACCACTTGACATTCTGGGACTTATTCACTGCAGCAGTGAACGCCAAGAGGAGATTTAAGAGAAGTTTCTACAATTAAGAATTTTGAGGATGTGAACAGAGAAAAACTATTTAGTCTCCTTGGAAAATTAGTGAGGAGGGGGCATCATTTTAAAATAATCACACAGTCAGGATTGCAGTTGAGGGAAAATTGGCTAAATATCTGAAACAGATAAAGGTACAAGGCTATGGGGAGAGCATGGTGTGGTAGGGATTACTTGTGAATTGTTCTAGTAAAGAGCCAGCACAGCCACAATGGGATGAATGTTTTCCTTCTGTCAGAGTCTATCCGACCTCTTTCCACTTGGACCCCAGACTTTAGTAATTAACGGTTGATTTTGCTGAGAATTCCCATGTCTTGTCCTGACTCAACGCCTGTATGAGTTTCTCGAGCATGGGAGTCAACATAATCATAAGATAACTTATCTACAGTGTATCGAGGGTTAATTGAATTGGAATCCACTCTCATCTCAACACCAATAATTGGCTCACTCAGTGTTCTTAGTCCACCAGCAGAAAACCATGACCAGTGTATTAAAATTTGGAACTGGTGCTAATAGCACCCAAACTAGCCTTAGTGTTTAGACTGCCATTTTTGTCAACCAGTAAGCCCATATAAAAATTACTGAGAGTCAGCATATTTCCCCTGGTGTTCCCTGTGACTTTAGATATGCATTCTGGAACATTAACATTACTCTGAAATAAAGGACTCTGCGTGTGAAATTCTGATTCAGAGACAGAGAGAAAGCCTGTACCTCCAATTGAAGTGAGGTAATTGCAAAATCATACTCAAGAGGTCAAGCTGAACAGAGACGTAGTTCACATTAAGGATTTATATCTTGTTATTTTGAAATGCTTGGAATTGACAAATGTTCTTACATGTGAAGATGTTCTGCTCTGTTCTGTAATTCCATTACAGGGATGAATGAGCTTGAATTTAAGCTGAACCAAACCAACATAAATTGTGTTGTCAGCACCTGCAAGAGACAAGTTTGCAGTTTCAGCAAAGATTTTTTTGTGGTATTTGGAAACTGAACTGGGCTGAACAGGAGAAAATGGAACTTGGCTACTGTCCATGTTATAATGTCTATTCTTGCTCTAGAAACCAATAAGTGTACATTTCATTGAGGCACTCATACCATGTTATTTTTATGTTGGTAATAGATGACAATGTAATCAAGAGGATCATCATTTTAAAAGTGTCATAAATATTTAAAAAGATAGATTGACAGTCCTGTGTAAATTTCATTTCTCTAAATGACAACCTGCAATGTTCTAAGGTGTATCTCATGTTAAACAGTCTTTACAATTCCCATTGTAATAAATTATCTGAGTTTGCTATGATTAGTAGATGGAGATTATTTCACCAGTGACTGTTTTGGTATGAGACCTAGGGTGCTTCTGACTGAAAAGAGCAGAAAATACTGGAAATGAACAGAAGGTTGATCAGAATGTGAAAAAGAGGTATATTCTTTTGGATGTAACTTTTCCTTAGAACATCTATATTTCTGTTGCCTTTTGGTTCAGATGCTGATTGATCTGCTCTGCATTTCCAGCAATTATTGCTTTTCTTAGTTGCACTTACTGTAGGAAGATAATTAACATAAATACATGTGGAGAACATCATTAATCAATCTAAATATGTCATCTTCAGTGGATTTTGCAACCTTGTGACAGCAAGGTACAGCCCAGATGTTGAACTTGCTATGATCTAATTCCCAACTTAGGAACTCATATTTACATTATGAACATTTTTAAGGACTTAACTTATGATGAAGAGAAAGGAACAAAAGATGATCATCTAGTGCTCCAGCTCAAAAGCACAGCACCAAAAATGAGAATAGGCTGACGTATTTTCTCGATAAATTGTTTTACTTCTGTTTATATAACATTATGTTCAAAGATTCCCTCCTTTGAAAATACCGTGGTATCATTTAGATAGGCTTTCCAAAATAACTAACTCATTCGCCTGAAATACTGTTGAAAAAGGAAGATGATTTAAGTTGTTCAGTTTTGAAAAAAAGGTAATTTAGCCCCAGGATCACACGTCAATGGAAATCTCATAATGATAATATGATCTTTATCTAACCATTCCTGCTAATCAAACACCAATAAAAGCATCTGAATGTTATCTAGGAGCAGCAGGCTTCATAAGTGCACTTGAATTAAAGCCATTACCCCATCCATGATAATATTTTGGGCTTTTGAGGGATGATAAGAGGATCTGAAAGTGGCTGTCAAGAACCTCGGACTAAATTTATTGCCTGGCATTGTTGAATACTATGTACAATCTATTCAAATGTAACAAATACATTTCATAATTTTATGAAAAAAGAACCATTATTTATTACAAACTATCCCAGTGTTTGATTACTTACAAACAAATGGAATTCTGTATTGAGTGTGTAGATGATTCTTAGCTTTTCTAATTTGATAATTAACTGGTGGCTAGCAGTTGTTAAGCATCATATTACTGGGGTAGAAACATGCCTATGATATATTTACTTTTTTTCTTCACGATTTTCGTTTTTATAATTAATGTATTCACTTCCATTTACCTGCTGCATCAAGACTTGAAACCTAAGTCGTAAAATACTGGGTACTCAGCACAAACTTCCCTCATGCTGATGAAACAAAAAGTAGCCTTAAAACATTATACCTAGATTTTGTACTGCCTGTTATCCATTAATTGTTAATCAGAAATTAGGTAGTGGAAAATGGGTGAAAGTTCCCTCTCACTGGAACCCTGCCCACTTGCACACAGTGTTGTTTCTGAAGGGTAGGGAGCAACGGGAATTGCAATATTCTACGATCTGTAAATATGCATTTAGGGGTTGGATTTTCTTGCTGGATGACGTGCAAGGATCAATTTCGGCAGGAGCTGGGGAATGTAGATTGGGAGCAGCTGTTTGAAGGTAAATCCACATGTGATATGTGGGAGGCTTTTAAAGAGAGGTTGATTAGCGTGCAGGGGAGACATGTTCCTGTGAAAATGAGGGATAGAAATGGCAAGATTAGGGAACCATGGATGACAGGTGAAATTGTGAGACTAGCTAAGAGGAAAAAGGAAGCATACATAAGGTCTCGGTGGCTGAAGAAAGACGAAGCTTTGAAAGAATATCGGGAATGTAGGACCAATCTGAAATGAAGTATTAAGAGGGCTAAAAGGGGTCATGAAATATCTTTAGCAAACAGGGTTAAGGAAAATCCCAAAGCCTTTTATTCATATATAAGGAGCAAGAGGGTAACTAGAGAAAGGATTGACCCACTCAAGGACAAAGGAGGAAAGTTATGCGTGGAGTCAGAGAAAATGGGTGAGATTCTAAACGAGTACTTTGCATCGGTATTCACCGAGGAGAGGGACATGAAGGATGTTGAGGTTAGGAACAGATGTTTGATCACTCTAGGTCAAGTCGGCATAAGGAGGGAGGAAGTGTTGGGTATTCCAAAAGGCATTAAGGTGGACAATTCCCCAGGTCCGGATGGGATCTATCCCAGGTTACTGTGGGAAGCGAGAGAGGAAATAGCTGGGGCCTTAACAGATATTTTTGCAGCATCCTTAAACACGGGTGAGGTCCCGGAGGATTGGAGAATTGCTAATGTTGTCCCCTTGTTTAAGAAGGGTAGCAGGGATAATCCAGGTAATTATAGACCGGTGAGCCTGACGTCAGTGGTAGGGAAGCTGCTGGAGAAGTTACTGAGGGATAGGATCTATACCCATTTGGAAGAAAATGGGCTTATCAGTGATAGGCAACATGGTTTTGTGCAGGGAAGGTCATGTCTTACCAACTTAATAGAATTCTTTGAGGAAGTGACAAAGTTGATTGATGAGGGAAGGGCTGTAGATGTCATATACATGGACTTCAGTAAGGCGTTTGATAAGGTTCCCCATGGTAGGCTGATGGAGAAAGTGAAGGTGCATGGGGTCCAAGGTGTACTAGCTAGATGGATAAAGAACTGGCTGGGCAACAGGAGACAGAGAGTAGCAGTGGAAGGGAGTTTCTCAAAATGGAGACGTGTGACCAGTAGTGTTCCACAGGGATCCGTGCTGGGACCACTGTTGTTTGTGATATACATAAATGATTTGGAGGAAAGTATAGGTGGTCTGATTAGCAAGTTTGCAGACGACACTAAGATTGGTGGAGTAGCAGATAGTGAAGGGGACTGTCAGAGAATACAGCAGAATATAGATAGACTGGAGAGTTGGGCAGAGAAATGGCAGATGGAGTTCAATCAGGGCAAATGCGAGGTGATGCATTTTGGAAGATCCAATTCAAGAGTGAACTATACAGTAAATGGAAAAGTCCTGGGGAAAATTGATGTCCAGAGAGATTTGGGTGTTCAGGTCCATTGTTCCCTGAAGGTGGCAACGCAGGTCAATAGAGTGGTCAAGAAGGCATACGGCATGCTTTCCTTCATCGGACAGGGTATTGAGTACAAGAGTTGGCAGGCCATGTTACAGTTGTATAGGACTTTGGTTCGGCCACATTTGGAATACTGCGTGCAGTTCTGGTCGCCACATTACCAAAAGGATGTGGATGCTTTGGAGAGGGTGCAGAGGAGGTTCACCAGGATGTTGCCTGGTATGGAGGGCGCTAGCTATGAAGAGAGGTTGAGTAGATTAGGATTATTTTCATTAGAAAGACGGAGGTTGAGGGGGGACCTGATTGAGGTGTACAAAATCATGAGAGGTATAGACAGGTTGGATAGCAAGAAGCTTTTTCCCAGAGTGGGGGATTCAATTACTAGGGGTCACGAGTTCAAAGTGAGAGGGGAAAAGTTTAAGGGGGATATGCGTGGAAAGTTCTTTACGCAGAGGGTGGTGGGTGCCTGGAACGCGTTGCCAGCGGAGGTGGTAGACGCGGGCACGATAGCGTCTTTTAAGATGTATCTAGATAGATACATGAATGGGCAGGAAGCAAAGAGATACAGACCCTTAGAAAATAGGCGTCATGTTTAGACAGAGGATCTGGATCGGCGCAGGCTTGGAGGGCCGAAGGGCCTGTTCCTGTGCTGTAATTTTCTTTGTTCTTTGTTCTTTTCTTTGTTAATTGTATATCAATTGTGTTTAATTATATGCAGGTGAATGGCATTAATTGGGGCCTTACTTGAGCACATATGAAGAAACACTTACTGAAACTGTTGGATGGATCTTGTGCTCGGGCCAACATCGGGTTCTGTGGCTGGGGGGGTCGGGGGGGCTGTGCCAGAGAGTCGGAGTGGTCGTGGCCGTCACAGAACCCGATGTCGGGATTGCTAGGCCCGCTCTTCCCAGGGGCGGGGAAGCTTTGTGGCGACACCTCCGCCCCTCTGTGACGAGACTGTAGTTTAAATATTTAAAATACCTCTCTGCATACATTTCAATGTCATCCGCTACCATCTTCCCATCCAGTCCCAATCTTGACCTCAACTTGTGGCAGTGGCGCAGTGGTATTGTCACTGGACTAGTAATCCAGAGACCCAGGGTATTACTCTCGGGACATGGGTTCAAATCCCACCACAGCAGAAGGTGGTATTTGAATTAAATTAATTAAAAAACAATCTGGAATTAAAATGTTTGTCTAATGATAGCTGTGAAACCATTGTCGATTGTTGTAAAAACGCATCTGGTTCATTAATGTCTTTTATGGAAGGAATTCTGCTGTCCTTACCTGGTCTGGCCTGCATGTGACTCCAGACCCACAGCAATGTGGTTGACACTTACATGCCCTCTGAAATGGCCAAGCAAGCCACTCACTTGTAGCTACCCGCTACAAAGTCAATAAAAAGGAATGAAACCGGACGGACCACCCGGCATCGACCTCGGCACCGGAAACGACAATGGCAAAGCCAGCCCTGTCGACCTTGCAAAGTCCTCCTTACTAACATCTGGGGGCTTGTCTCAAAGTTGGGAGAGCTGTCCCACAGACTAGTCAAGCAACAGCCTGACATAGTCAAACTCATGCAATCATACCTTACAGACAATGTTCCAGACACTGCCATCACTATCCCTGGGTATGTCCTGTCCCACCAGCAGGACAGACCCAGCAGAGGTGGTGGCACAGTGGTATATAGTAGGGAGGTAGTTTCCCTGGGAGTCCTCAACATTGACTCCGGACCCTACGAAGTCTCATGGCATCAGGTCAAACATGGGCAAGGAAAACTGCTGATTGCCACCTACCGCTCTCCCTCAGCTGATGAGTCAGTACTCCTCCATGTTGACCAGTACTTAGAGGAAGCACTGAGGGTGGCAACTGCGCAGAATGTATTCTGGGTGGGGGACTTCAATGTCCATCACCAAGAGTGGTCAGTAGCACCACTACTGACCGAGCTGGCCGTGTCCTAAAGGAAATAGCTGCTGGACTGGGTATGCGGCAGGTGGTGAGAGAACCAACAAGAGGGAAAAACATACTTGACCTTGTCCTCACCAATCTGCCTGCTGCAGATGCATCTGTCCATGACAGTATTGGTAGGAGTGACCACCGCACAGTCCTTGTGGAGACGAAGTTCCGTTTCACATTGAGGATACTGTCCATCGTGTTGCATGGCACTATCACCATGCTAAATGGGATAGATTTCGAACAGATCTAGCAATGCAAAACTGGACATCCGTGAGGCGCTGTGGGCCATCAGCAACAGCAGAATTGTACTCAAACACAATCTGTGACCTCATGGCCCAGCATGTCCCCCACCAATACCATTACCATCAAGCCAGGAGATGAACCCTGGTTCAATGAAGATTGCAGGAGGGCATGCCAGGAGTAGCACCAAACATACCTCAAAATAAGGCGTCAACCTGGTGAAGCTACAACAGAGGAATACTTGCATGCCAAACTGTGTAAGCAGCTTGCGACAGAGCTAAACGATCCCATAACCAACGGATCAGACCTAAGCTCTGCAGTCCTGCCACATCCAGCCGTGAATGGTGGTGGACAATTAAACAACTAACTGGAGGAGGTGACTCCACAAATATTCCCATCCTCAATGATGGGGGAGCCCAGCACATCAGTCCAAAAGATAAGGCTGAAGCATTTGCAACAATCTTCAGCCAGAGGTGCAGAGGGAATGATCCATATCGGCCTCCTCCTGAAGTCCCCAGCATCACAGATGCCAGACTTCAGCCAATTCAATTCACTCCGCGTGATATCAAGACATGACTGAAGGCACTGGATACTGCAAAGGCTATGGGCCCGGACAATATTTCGGCAATAGAACTGAAGACCTGTGCTCCAGAACTTGCCGTACCCCTAGCCAAGCTGTTCCAGTACAGCTACAACACCCAGCAATGTGGATAATTGCCCAGGTATTTCCTGTACACAAAAAGCAGGACAAGTACAACCAGGCCAATTACTGCCCCATCAGCCGACTCTCAATCATCAGGAAAGTGATGGAAGGTGTCAAAAAACAGTGCCCTCAAGCAGCACTCGCTTAGCAATAACCTGCTCAGTGATGCTCAGTTTGGGTTCCGCCAGGGCCACTCAGCTCCTGACCTCATTACAGCCTTGGTTCAAACATGGATAAAAGAGCCGAACTCAAGAGGTGAGGTGAGAGTTACTGCCCTTGACATCAAGGCATCATTTGACCGAGTACGGCATCAAGAAGCCCTAGCAAAACTGAAGTCAATGGGAATCAGGAGGAAAACTCTCTGCTGGTGTGAGTCATACCTAACACAAAGGAAGATGGTTGTGATTGTTGGAGGTCAATTAACTGAGCTCCAGGACATCACTGCAGGAGTTCCTCAGGATAGTGTCCTAGGCCCAACCATCTTCAGTTGCTTCATCAATGACCTTCCTTCAATCATAAGGTCAGCAATGGGGATGTTCGCTGATGATTGCACAATGTTCAGCACCATTCGCGATTCCTCAGATACTGAAGCAGTCCGTGTAGAAATGCAGCAAGACTTGGACAATATCCAGGCTTAGGCTAAGTGGCAAGTAACATTCGCACCACACAAGTGCCAGGCAATGACCATCTCCAACAAGAGAGAATCTAACCATCTCCCCTTGACATTCAGTGGCATTATCATCGCTGAAACCCCCACTATCAACATCCTAGGGGCTACCATTGACCAGAAACTGAACTGGAGTAGCCAGAACTCGGGTTCAGTTCTGGGTCCTGCCTGTGCGGAGTTTGCAAATTCTCCCTGTGACCGCATGGGCTTCCGCCGGGTGCTCCGGTTTCCTCCCACAGCCAAAGACTTGCAGGTAGATAGGTAAATTGGCCATTGTAAATTGCCCCTCGTGTAGGTAGGTAGTAGGAGAATGGTGGGTATGTGGTAGGGAATATGGGGTTAATGTAGAATTAGTATAAATGGGTGGTTGTTGGTCGGCACAGACTCAGTGGGCCGAAGGGCCTGTTTCAGTGCTGTATCTCTAAATAAATAAAAAAATTAAAAATATATATATAAATACTGTGGCTACAAGAGCAGGTCAGAGACTAGGAATCCTGTGACAAGTAACTCATCTCCTGACTCCCTAAAGCCTGCCCACCATCTACAAGGCACAAGTCAGGAGTGTGATGGAATACTCTCCACTTGCCTGGATGGGTGCAGCTCCAACAACACTCAAGAAGTTTGACATCATCCAGGACAAACCAGCCCACTTGATTGGCACCCCATCTACAAACATTCACTTCCTCCACCACTGACGTACAGTGGCAGCAGTGAGTACCATCTACAAGATGCACTGCAGCAATGCACCAAGGCACCTTAGTTTCTAGTTTTAGTTTTAGAGATACAGCACTGAAACAGGCCCTTCAGCCCACTGAGTCTGTGCTGACCATCAACCACCCATTTATACTAATCCTACACTTTCAAACCTGCGACCTGTACCACCTCAAGTCACACACCATCCTAACTTGGAACAATATCACCGTTCCTTCACTGTCTCTGGGTCAAAATCCTAGAACTCTCTTCCTAATAGCACTGTGGGTGTACCTACCCCACATGGACTGCAGCAGTTCAAGAAGGCAGCTCACCACCACCTTCTCAAGGGCAATTAGGGATGGGCAATAAATGCTGGCCTGGCCAGTGACGCCCACATCCCATGAATGAATTAAAAAAAACCTCACATGCCTTCACTTTCCTGTCCACAAGAAGCTGGTGTCATCGATGAAGGGAAGGGGTCAACATTGCATTGTGTGTAAAGATAATGGGGGAAGGGGTCAACTCTGCATTTTGTTTGCAGGGCTTGCAGCCTTTTAAAAATGGCACCCGCGCTTGCTCCTGCAGCAGGTGATGCCATCCCCGCCACGTGATTGTGGGGGACGGCCGCCGTCAGTATGTCAAGTGGCGGCCTGCCACAGAATCACGGAGGCGAGAGCCCCGTGCGGGGCAGCCACCATTTTATGCACCCGCCACCGGTCCTGGCAATGGGACAACAAGATCCGACTCTGTGTGAGGGTTGAGTCAGGAGCTATATGTTTATCACATTTCACTCTGTAAATAAATATAAGACTGAGTAAAGATTGGCTCCAGTATCATCCTCCACCAACTGGCTTTCTGGACTATAGGGCTGGATTTTACAGCCCCTCCGATGTCGGAGGTTGTGGCAGGGGGGCGGCGGGGGGCAGAAAATCCCTCCGGGAGAAGGCCACCAAGGGCCTTGATGCCAGGAAGGCCTGGTCTGATATTGCCGGCGGCGGCGACGCCTCATGGCGGCCTCCCTGCCGCTTGACGATGGGAGCAAAATTGCATATATGTTAATTTATTAAAATTAATGACGATTACTTACCCGCTCCCGCTGTCCGTCCTGGTGCGATATTGGTGCCAGTGGCTGGCACTCCTGCGCCTTTGGAACCCCATCTGGAGATCTGAGGCAGAACACTGGTGGGGAGGGGACAGCCGGTAAGTTTTCAGTGTTGGAGGTGGGGGAGTGGGGTCAAACTAATCTGATTGGTGTAGGGGATGGTGGAAAGGGGTGAAGTTAAAAATTTATGAACTTTGCGGTGGGGGGAAAGTCAGGTGGGCAAGGGAAGCTTTTTGGGGCAGGGAGAGGGCAAGGAATGAATTGTATGGTTTTTTGGGAGGGAGTGGGATAGGGGCTGGAAACATTTATTGCATTTTTTGGAATCAATTTTAAACCACTATCTTTTTAAACATTTAAATTAAATGGAAGGGCTCTAAGTCCTTTAAAAATGGCGTCAAAGCCTGCGCAATGGCACCTGATTCAATTGCTGGGGACGAAGAGCCCACTCCCTCCACGTCATTGGGGTGGGTGGTCCACCTCAGCCATTAAATGAGCTGCCACCATGTAGTGGAAGTGGGCGGACATCCATAATTTACGTCCGCCGCCGATTTCAGCGGCAAACATGTAAAACACAACCCATAACCTCAATAAGTGTGAAATACATGTCCAGGGATGCTATAGAATCAGCTATGGTGGCAACTGATTTATACGAACAAAGTAAATCATTGCAAATCTTTACTATTTCAGTCACTTTGACTTTTTTTGGTCTTTTTGCTTGTCGTCAGTTGCCACTTAGGATTTCCATGTATCCACTGGAATTGAGAAGAGTAAGAGGCGACTTGATTGAAACATATAAGATCCTGAGGCATCTTGACAGGGCGGATATGGAAAGGATGTTTCCTCATGTGGGAGAATTTAAAACTAGGGTCACTGTTTAAAAATAAATGTTGCCCATTTAAGACAAAGATGAGCAGAAATTTTTTCTCTCAGAGAGTCATGAGTCTTTGGAACTCTCTTCCTCAAAAGGCGGTGGAAGCAGAGTCTTTAAATATTTTTAATGTAGAGGTAAATAGATTCTTGATAAGCAATGGGTTAAAGGTTATCGGGACAAGGAGGAAATGTGGAGTTGAGGATACAATCAGATCAGCTACGATCTTATTGAATGACGGAACAGGCTTGAGGGGCTGAGTGGCCAGCTCCTGCTCCTAATTCATACGTTTGTATGTTCTTTGTGCAACTCCTCCATTTCACTCACCCCCACCATTACTGGCACCGATAGGTTTGAGAGAAGTAGAGGAGAACCCATGGAGGGATGTCAGACTGATCATGCTACACCTGCTAGTTCTCTCACAATCACATTTGCAGTCAGGGGCACCAGACAATACTTTGATTTCCACTTAATACATGCAGAGGCTGCTCTTCCCAAAGAAAGCTGGGACAGGAGAACAAGTAAGATAGAGGAGTAACCTAGTAATATGGTAGTACCAGTAAATTAGGTGAATGGCTGACTAACTGTTATGTTGGATGTTTCCTCTTAACAACTCCAATTACAGTATTTCTTGCTTTCAATGGCACAGGATAAAAGAAGACAGGCCAGGGTGATCAATAATTAGCATACCCTCATTGGGCACACCTAGCAGGGTGCCAACATTCATTTCTGCTGTTGGTAGCTGCTTTCACATGGTCCAGGCCAGTAGAGGGCCAGATGCAAGGGCACTTTCTACCATGGAGCATAGAGCAGGCATATCCAGCCTGGCCTGAAACCTGCTTACATCTCACACTGACACATGTGATTTGTGCCTGATAGTGGCATAAGTAGCCACCCTTCTCACAATTGCCTTATAAGGCACTACCTCCAATTTAACAGCAAATCAAATAGGGGCCAGGTGTTGGGCTGCTCAGCCACTTGCCCTGCAGGCTTATGACAGTACCTTAAGTTTCTTTCCCCTTCATTTTTGCCAGTCAGGTCTTAGTCTCTCCCCCTTCTGCCTTGGTAAAGACTGATAATGGATTCTCTCTGAATTACTGTTCATTTTGGGGAAGATTTTTGCAGATAAGGGGAATAAAATGAGTTCTTACAAGTTACTGCCTCAAATCCACTGCTAAAAAGTTACTGCTGAATTATCATCCTAGAAAAGTGCCAGACTCCTTTAAGTATTGCTGGGAGGCTCATATAAATGGGGTCAAGAGTGTGTGGTGAACCCTTTCAACCCAGTTCCCCTAACCTCCGATTCAAACTGGCTCCAAATAATCACTGCCACTATATGCGGTTGGTAGGAGCTGCAGGAAGGTATCCCTGAGGTGGATTCTGTATTGAGATGACCATTATATCTCCTACTGCTGAAGGCTGATGTTTCTCTGCCTACATATCAATCCCTTTCGTACTTTGAAGATTCAGTCAGGACTTTTGCTGCCAGTTTTATTCTGTTCTGCTAAAATTACTGCTTTGAATTAGGGATATGACTTTCCAATGAGAATACCTCTATTGTGCTATGAAAAGGAGGATGAGGAGATAGAAGAGGCAGTTAGAGTGAGGATCCCTGGGAGAAAAGTTCCATAAGAGTGATTTTGGGCTCGGGGATCAAGAGGCACCATTACCCTGCAACCAGTCCCACTCAGGCAGGCAGCACGGAAACTTCATGCTGTCTGCTTATCTCAATGATTTTAAGATGCAGTCATGCATGACCTGTGCTGCGTGCTGGCTGCACACTCAACAGGGGGTCCAGGGGTGTGTGTGGCTAGCATGTATTTCAATTAGCCTGCATGTCTTAAAGGCAGCCTGCCCCTCTTAAAGGGGAGCTGCACTCATGCAACAGGAACTGATGCAGCTGTCTCTGGAAGGTTTGGCTGGAAGGAAAAGCACAACAAATGAAGAAATGGGTAAGCGAGATGGCTCCCAGGTTTTTGATGCAGCACTAGAGGCAGTGGTGGAGTTGGAAAGGAGAGAAGCAATGTTTCCATGGCGGGCAGGGAAGAGATGCAGGAGGACCTCAAGGTACACCCTGAGAAGGGAATGGAGCAAGTGCCAGGGAGGTTAGTTCATGGAATCCGGCCCCGAGGTGCTGGCAGTAGTGCCACACAAGTGGTCGAGGTCAGTGAATGCATCTTCACATGACATCTCCCACCCACCATCCTCTCATGCCTGCCAAGTCAGCCAGCAGCAATCAGGACTCACGACTAACATCCGCATACTCCACCTCACCCTCACACACTTACCAATGCTGCCAGCCTCACACCCACCTCTTGCAGCTTCCACATAGCTCCAGCTATTTAGCTATGACAGGCACATCACCCAAACACATTGCAATACCCTCACTGACATTCTTCCCTCTCTCTTGCGGGACAAGGTCACACATGACTGCAGGTAGCAACAGATAACCAGCAGGGGACAGGCACGCCTGTATCCCCTGAGCCCTCTGGAGCTGACAGTGCTCGGCATCATGTTGCCAGCCGTTACTGAGCCCATTGCATCCGGCATCGCCAAGACCATTGAAGATGGTGGCATTTTTCTGCACCTTCTCAATTTCCACTTCACCCTCATCCTGCCATTTGGCATGAAGAGAAAACTGCAGATGGTGTCACCATGGACCTATTGCTTTCAATCCTCCCCTCTTCACTGACTATAATGCTCGCCTTCTGCAATTTTTGCTTTCAAATACCCAAGATTTTCTGCCTGGTATGAAGGGATAGAGCCAGACCAGACCTCTGATGAGGAAGCATTGGGTCCATTGACCCTTCCAGCCACCAGCTCAGATACTGATAGAGCACATACTTTAGAGGAAAATAGAGATGCGGGATCAGCACAGTGTGCATCACTGGACATAACTGTGATACAGCCAGGCAAGGGGAAAGGATGATAGGTGTGCCAGCTCACTGGAGGAAGAGGTCACAGATGGGCACTGCTGCAGATCAGGACTTTGATAGGGCAGCATACTATTAGGAGAATGCTAATGGGCATGCACACTGAGATGCTTGGTGCATTGGAAGGCCTGCCATAGGACCTGCTGTCACTGTCAAGGAAAAAGGAGGAGGCTGGCTGCAACTGGGCACAGGGCTTGCACAGAGCTTGGAGACCATTCGTTCCAGCAGGGTAGTGGTGGCTGAGTCCACAAGAGGACTGGCAGACCCAGCTGTGATGCAGTATCTAGTGATTGAAGTCTCAGCTTTCATTGCAGCACAGGCAGAAGCCACCCAACATCTGAGTGCTGCAGTGGAAGTTAAGACTGAACTCTTGAGATTCAACCTTCTTGCCATGCAAGCCCAGCTAGTTTCCATGCAGGCTCAGAGTGCTGCCACCATGGTTGTGGATACCAGTGCTCAAAGGATCTTGCAGAGTTTCACAGCAGTACAGCAAGCTATGCTCCAGTCAATTACTGGATTGCTGAGGCACTGCCCCAGTGGAGGGGCAGTGGCTCCGTGGAGGAAGAACCTGCTGTCCTTTCTCAGAATGATGGCATTTGCTCTCCCACCACTACTAGTCCACCAGAGTCCTTGTTGTTGCCTGCAGACTGCTGCTGCCCATGCCAAGGTGCTACTGTCCAAAGTCGGGCCCACAAGGCCCACAACTACTTGAGGTTGTCCTGCAAGGCCACCTGCAGTCTCCCCCAGTGAAAGCCAGCAGCCTTCCACCAGCCATGCTGCAGCTACTGGGGTAGCACTGTGTAGGGACACTAAGTCAGACAAGGGCACTAGCATGACAGGCACTAATGTAATGCACAATGATGAATAGTTCAATTGCATCATGTTGTCATGGAATGGTTCTTTTGTGGGTGACTTTTATTTGAGGATTTGGGCTAAGAGAATGCTATGATGGTATGTAGCAGATGGATTGAAAGTTGTGGATCTGTGGAGAAACTGTGATGTGAGGATGACTTCTCAAGGGAACTGGAGTCTGAGTATCTGCTCAGGGACAGCTTGTTCGGAGTAAAAAAGGTCCCAGATTCCTCTTCCCTTCCTCCTCTTTCTCCCCCTCCTCTTCTTCCTCCCTCTCTGTACTGCTTCCCCTCTCTGCTGCCTGTGCTGCATTTCAAAATCATTCTGCAGCCAAGAGGCACTACAACTATAACCCCCATTACTGAAGCAGGCTTTCACTTGGCAGGTCAAATATCTTCTCTGACCTCCTCGTCGGGAATCAGTGCCACTCCCTTGAAAATCCAAAACGGTAGCAAATCTCCTCCAATAGCAATTAACATAGTATTCCCACTAACTCTGCACCAGTAAAAAGGGCATTAACTTGACCTGAGAAGGCCAAAATGGAAGACTGTGTGCCAAATCAGTGTTAAAGACTGTTTGATGTCACAATCTGCCCATTCTGCATGCTTCCGGTGCAAACACGGCACGTCCACACAGGCACCCTATCAGTCAGGGCATGCTGCGCAGGCCTGCCAGAAGTGACCAGAAGCATTCTGGCCAACATTTCTAGAGTTCAGGCCTTCCATAGCACCAGCACTAGCTGCACAATGGATCTGAATTTCACAGCCCATATGTCTTCTTCTTGAGGTCATACCTACTTACAACAGTCTACAGACCAAAAGGTTCTTAATTGGACTTTTTGACTGCCAGTGGCTTGGAGGCTGCACTTCTGCTCAAAGGTTATTGAGAAAATAGATCTGCTGTTGACCTGCAGCCCACTTCTGTAGTATCATTTATACATGTTGTGTGGTGCATGTTTTGTACCTTCCCGACAGACTGAACAATAACCCTAACTTAATTTTTGGTGTCAGCCTGATTAAAATATTAGGACTTAAAATAATGTATTAACATAGTTTATTTTTTCAAGGAGGTCTTTTATGAAACTCAATATGTTATAATTTACAATTTGCAAGCAACAGCAATTTATTCCTCCACCTCCACCTCCACATTTCCAAGGGGATAAAGTGTTAGGGGAACAGAGTGGTAAAAATGATTAGAAAGAAAACAGAACTTGCATTTATATAGTGCCTTTCATGGCTTAGGATGTCCAAAGTACTTCACAGCCAATGAAGTACTTTTGGAGTGTAGTCAACTGTTAGAATGTAGCAAGGAAATGAAGAGGAAATGATTTAAGAATAATTTGCTCATGTGAAGAGTAAATACCAACTGGCTGGGCCCAATAGACTGTTTCTGTGCTCTAACCTCTATGTATTTCTATGTCTTTATTTCCATAAGTTTCTATTGCATGTTTACTTGTGGTTTGTTGCAGTTCTTTCATGTCCAGTAACTATTTCACATCTACACCAAAAGTGCAGATAGTCAAAAAATGTATAGGATAGTTCTGTACTAGCAGTTGTCAGGAAATAAATTGTGACCACTATTCTAATGTCCTGATAACCTCATTGCAGGATGAGTCAGCTAAAGATAAGGCTGCTGATACTGATATGTTTACACTGCATACTGCCCAGTGGATAGTACACCAAGATTGCTCGAGTCCAATTCACTTGCAATTATCAGTAGACAAAATCGAAGCTATACACACACACAGACATGTATACGAAATAAAAACAGAAAATTCTGACAATACATTGCTGATCCCTCCGTAGTTGAAAAGAGAAAACATAAATTAACTTTCCTTTGACAAAACTGAGAAATATTGGAAATTTTGCAATCTGTCTTGTTTGTGAGTCCCATCGCCCTTTCATCACTCTGAAACACAACAGATTACAAAATTATACTTCATTTTTAAAGGCAATGTTTTCCTGTTCCTTGAAAATAATGAATTTGACAGACTAGCAAATATTTGCAGAGCTTGAATACAGGAGCTTAAGCACAGCTGAACGATTGGCTAAGACATCAAAGCTCACTTCACAAACAATGTTTCCCCGTAGCTTTGTGGAGAGAAATGCATTCATTATGATTACCAAAGTGTGTAGTTACAAAATCTAATCGGTTTTGTCATGGCCATGAAATCACAAGCATTGCAATTTCTTCAGCTGAAAGACACATTGGTAATCTAATAGATTGACTGTGCTAGACTTCCTCAGCTCTTTGTGTCCTTTTCAGTCTGAGTTTTGACCTCCACTCTCAAAATAACAATGAAGAATTGTATCTCATTTAAAAAATAGGCAACGACCAAGAACATTTGCAAGGTTATACTGTTAGAAAATCTTTGAGGCTATTGTAGTTTTTGATAGTTTTCCCTCTTCTCCACAAGGGTAGATATCAGTCTCACTGTATCATTTCTGCTTTACCTATTCCTGTGTCAGCATTCTACATCTACTGCTTGGTGTAATTTGATGTAATCTAAGTCAAGACATTTGACTATGCTAGGTGGAATATTTAATAGAAATAGCAATTGCAACTAGATAATTCTGTTTCAAATTTGATTTCTGCTGTAAAGTAATTGAGAAAAGAGCAGATTAACAGCACTGAGTCCAACACATACTGCCAAACAATGCTACACCAAGTGTTAGTGTAGACCAGGGTTGTCCAACCTTTTTTCGCGGGAAGCCACAGTACAATTTTTGTCTTACATGGGGGGTGGGGGGGGTGGTGGTGGGCGGGGGGTAGTGAGACAATTTCGAAAAAATAAAGGCATTAAAATTTATCTTACTATTAATCAAAACAGCAACAAATGTACATTTTTGTGAATAAGCTTTAAATGAGAAGACTAATTTATTGACTTACTTTCTCTTCACGATGTTAGACACCGATTAAGTGAGAAACCTGGCATTTCCTGCTTGCACAAGTCGTCAATGTTTGCCCGCACATTTGTTGTGATGCAGAGTATTCTGGATCAAGGTCATTCTGCCAGGAGTGATTTTGATCACTCTCTCTGTCCCTCCTCTCTCTCTGTCCCCTCTCTCTCTGTCTGTCCCCCTTTCTCTCTCTCTCTCTCTCCACCTTTCTCTCTCTCTCTGACAGTTGCAGAGAGCGGGAACGCTCAGCAAATGGTTGATCAGTTTTTTTTTCAATCTCAAGTCAGTTTCACAGCTGACAATTGCTGATGTCGGGAACAGCCATTTCCTAACTTCGGACAGATTCGGGACTTTCCGGTGGGCTTTTAAAAAACCCTGAGTCTGTACGAAGTTGGGAAAGCCCTGCTCCCAATGTCAGCAACTGTCAGCTATGCAACTGACAGCAATTTTTTCTAAAAGCCAGTCTGCACGAGGAAGCCTGTGGGACATTTCTCATCTCCAGTCACGGAGCCCTGGTGAGGATGAGGAATGGCACCGGATACAGTTTATATCCGCAGGCTGGATGGAAACCTTTGGCAGGCCGGATGCTGGCCCCAGGCCGTTTGTTGGACAACCCTGGTGTAGACAAATGCCGGCCAAGTTCCTGAAATAATGATAGAAACACAACTGGCAATTACAATTACAGGGGTGAGGTGGTTAACACAGTCTTTGAGAATTGCTCACTATGTTATCATATAGATGATATGCTGCAGTGAAACTGATCGAGTTAGCAGTTCAAAGAAGAGTGGTGAGTGGAGGCCAAGGAGAAGGCTGGCATTGACTTCAGAATGGCGGGTACTCATCTGAAAAGAAGGATGTCCATATTGCATCACACCCACATGTAGCTCTGAAGTCAGGATCTGAGGATTTATGGCAACAGACAGTGGCTCTCGAGTCTGCAGCTTTCCACTGCAGCAACATCTCAGAAGTTTTGCCTTTGTTGCAGGCACCAATTGAGCAAATGGCGGCTTCATTGGAATCTGCAGCCCATCTCCACCTATGAAGTGGGCAGGGACCAGTTGATGCCTCCACTTAGTTAAATGAGTTGGGAATCAGTAATAATTCAAAGAGGAATCTTGGTGATAGAGTCATGGAGTCGTACAACATAGAAATAGGCCCTTCGGCCCACCGCATCCATGCCGACCATAATGCCTACCTATACTAATCCCAACTGCCTGCATTAATTCCATATCCCTCTATGCCTTGCTCATTCAAGTACCTGTCCAGATGCCTCTTAAATGTTGCTACTGTTCCTGCCTCCACCACCTCCTCTGGCGGCTCATTCCAGATACCCACTATTCTTTGTGTGAAAAATTTGCCCCTTTGATCCCCTTTAAACCTCCTCCTTCTCACCTTAAATCTATGCCCTCTAGTTTTAGTCACCCCTATCATGGGAAACAGACTCTGGCTATCTACCCTATCTATGCCTCTCATAATTTTATATACCTCTATCATGTCTCCTCTCAGCCTCCTTCGCTCCAGGGAAAACAGACCCAGCCTATCCAATCTCTCTTTATAACTCAAGCCCTCCAAACCAGGCAACATCCTTGTGAATCTTTTCTGCACCCTCTCCAGCTTAATCACATCTTTCCTGTAGTGCGGCGACCAGAACTGCATACAGTACTCCAAATGTGGCCTAACCAATGTTATGTACAACTGTAACATGACGTCCCAACTCTTGTACTCAATGCCTCGGCCGATGAAAGCAAGCATGCCATATGCCTTCTTCACCACCCTGTCGACCTGTGTTGCCACTTTCAGGGAACTATGTACTTGCACCTCAAGGTCTCTCTGCTCAACAACACTCCCCAGGGCCCTGCCATTCACTGTATATGTCCTGCCCTGGTTCAACTTCCCAAAATGCATCACTTCGCACTTGTCTGCATTAAATTCCATTTGCCAATCCTTTACCCACTTTCCCAGTTGATCTATATCCTGTTGTAACCTTAGACAACCTTCTTCACTGTCCACTATACCACCAATTTTGGTGTCATCTGCAAACTTACTAATCATGCCCCCTACATTCACATCCAAGTCATTAATATATATGATAAACAACAGAAGGCCCAGCACCGATCCCTGTGGCACACCACTGGTCACAGGCCTCCAATCTGAAAAACAACCCTCCACTACCATCCTCTGCCTCCTAGCACCAAGCCAATTTTGTATCCAATTGGCTAGCTCACCCTGGATCCCATGTGTTTGAACCTTCCGGACCAGCCTACCATGCGGGACCTTGTCAAAGGCCTTGCTAAAGTCCATGCAGACAACGTCCACCACCCTGCCCTCGGCAATCCTCTTGGTTACCTCCTCAAAAAACTCAAATTCGTGAGACATGATTTCCCACGCACAAAGCCATGCTGACTATCCCTAATCAGACCATGCCTTTCCAGATGCATATAAATCCTGTCTCTCAGAATCCCTTCCAATAACTTTTCCATCACTGATGTAAGGCTCACCGGCCTGTAGTTCCCTGGCTTATCCCTGCTGCCTTTCTTAAATAAAGGCACAACATCAGCTATCCTCCAGTCTTCTGGTACCTCACCTGTGGCTAACGATGATACAGAAATCTCTGCCAGGGCCCCAGCAATCTCCTCCCTTGCTTCCCATAGCATCCTAGGACACATCTGGTCAGGCCCTGGGGATTTATCCACCTTAATGCGTTTCAAAACCTCCAACACCTCCTTCTTTGTAATGTTGATATGCTCCAGGATATCGGTGTTCCTTCCCTTGAACTCACTAGCTTCCATGACCTTCTCCACGGTAAATACAGATGAGAAATATTCATTTAAGATCTCGCCCATTTCCCGTGGCTCCACATATAGATTACCACACTGATCCTTAAGGGGACCTACTCTTTCCCTAGCTACCCTTTTACTCTTAATATACTTATAGAATCTTTTAGGATTCTCCTTTATCTTATCTGCCAGGGAAATCTCATGACCCCTTTTTGCCCTCCTAATTTCCTTCTTAAGTGCACTCCTACATCCCTTATACTCCTCAAGGGACTTGCTTGATCCCAGCTGCCTATACCTGACATATGCCTCCTTCTTTGTCCTGACCAGACCCTCAATATCCCTCACCAACCAAGGTTCCCCAAACTTGCCAGCCTTGCCCTTCCATCTAACAGGAACATGCCGGCCCTGAACTCTTCCTATCTCACTTTTAAAAGCCTCCCACTTGCCAGACGTCCCTTTACCTGTAAGCAGCCTCTCCCATTCAACTTTTGAGAGTTCCTGTCTGATACCATCGAAATTAGCCTTCCCCCAATTTAGGACTTCAACTTGAGGACCAGTTCTATCCTTTTCCATAACTATCTTGAAGCTAATAGAGTTATGGTCACTGGTCCCAAGGTGCTCCCCCACTGACACATCAACCACCTGCCCATTGCCTAAGAGGAGGTCGAGTGTTGCCCCTTCTCTAGTAGGGCCATCCACATACTGCTTCAGAAAACTATCCTGGACACACTTAAATTCTTCCCCATCTGATCCCTTAGCACTAAGGCAGTCCCAGTCAATATTAGGGAAGTTAAAATCACCTACTATTACAACCCTATAATTATTACAGCTATCTGTGATTTCCCTACATATATGCTCCTCCAATTCCCTCTGATTATTAGGGGGCCTATCGTATAATCCCATCAAAGTGATCACCCCTTTCTTATTTCTAAGTCTGACCCATATGGCCTCGCTGGACATTCCCCCCGGGATATCCTCTCTAAGTATTGCCGTGATGTCCTGCCTGATCAATAGTGCAACTCCCCCTCCTCTCTTACCTCCACCTCTGTCACGCCGGAAGCATCGGTACCCCAGAACATTGAGCTGCTAGTCCTGCCCATCCCTCCACCACGTTTCCGTAATAGCTATAATATCACAATCCCATGTACCGATCCATGCTCTGAGTTCATCTGTCTTACCTGTAAGGCTTCTTGCATTAAAGTAAATGCAGTTTAGCCTACCAGACCTTCCACACTCCCTGCCCGGCCTGCCTACTGAACTTGCTTGCTTTAACCTCTACATTTGCCTCAACTATCTCATCTGAGAAACTACTACTTTGGGTCCCACCCCACTGCCAGACTAGTTTAAACCCTCCCTAATAGTACTCGCAAACCTCCCCGCAAGGATATTGGTCCCCTTCCAGTTCAGATGCAACCCGTCACTCTTGTACAGATCATCTTTGCACCAGAAGAGATCCCAATGATCCAAGTAGCTGAAGCCCTCCCGCCTACACCAGCTCTTCAGCCATGCATTCATTTGCCTTATCCTCCTATTCCTGCCTTCACTAGCATGTGGCACAGGACTAATCCTGAGATTACAACCCTAGAGGTCCCGCTTTTTAACATTCTGCCAAACTCCCTATATTCACTTTGCAGGACCTCGTCTCTCTTCCTGCCTATGTCGTTAGTACCAATATGGACCACGACCTCTGGCTGCTCACCCTCCCCTTTCAGAATGTCCTGCAGCTGCTCTGGTGTGCTGGAAGAGCTCCGTTCCTCTCCGCTCCCGGAAGGTAGAGACTGTGCCTCGATTCTCGGGTTGGATTTATAGGCCCCACTCTTGCCGTTCTCCCAACAAGTCCGCTCCGTTCCTCTCTGCTCCGCTCCCGGAAGGGAGCTTCAGCAGCTGCACCACAACAGGTAAGTATTCCGTCACACTTCTGACTTGAGCCTTGTAGCTGATGAGATGCTTTAAGGGGTTGGGTTGAGCCACCCGTTGTCGAGCACCAAGCCTTCGACCTACTCCTGTAGCCATGATCTTGTCATGGGCTGGTCCAGATTAGCTTGTGCTCAGTGGTGACTCCGAGGATATTAATGTGAATGACCTGGTGATGGTGCCATTGAAGGTTCAGGGGAGATGGTTGGGATTTCTGTTGCTTGAGATTTTGGCTTTAAACATTTTTCAAACTTACCTTAATGTGGAGCCAGGAGGAGCAGAAGTGAAGCCAGTAATAACTCTGCCAGCAGCCAGACCAAAATGCCTGGGAGAAAAAAAAAATCCAGGATCTGTTTTGTGTTAATGTATGAATGTAAAAAAATGTTAACTTTTTTAAACTCATGGAAATAATTTACTCAAAGATTGAATTAAATTTAATTCCCAGCCCAGAAATTCTGACAGAAGATATTAAAATTTTCCAGTGATTTGTTTGTACTATATTAAGTTTGGATTTGTAATTCACTATATATAACCTTAAGGTTAATTCAAGCAAAACCCACTAAAAGCAACTTTGATGTACTTCTGTGCTGCTAAAAGAATTCTCATGCCAGAAGTTTTGTTTGTGAATAAGTTTCTCTTTTTCTTAGCACCAATGCATCTCTATGTGCAAAGATGACCTTGCATTCTTGTTCTGTAGCCAGCCCCATTAATCTCCATTGACCCACAGTCTCGTAACAAAAAGCTTTAGCAAGTGTTCATAACCTATTTCTATAAGTGATAATCAATCGATGTGTTATCTATTTTAAACAGTAGATGAGGTAGAAACAGGATAACAGAGCCCCAGAAATGACGGCCGATAACCTACTGTCCCCTTGCTGCTGTCACTGTGACCCCACCATATTCCTGCAGGCCTGCCACTGAGTATCAGCTGGTGACCCAACCAAAGAGGTTCCAAAGGTAAGTTTTCTTTGTAATCTTTGAGGGACCGGGAAGAATAGGAGTGTGGACTACTTCAGGTTTGTACCCATGCTAGTGAGGCCTGGCAGACTAATGGGCTGGACTGACCATTGAGACCATTGCTTAGCTGGTTATCTGAGTCTGCGGGAAATTTCATCCCCATTGGTGCCTAAATTTTTCAAACAGTGGGTGGGAGTTGACATTACTTATCAGCTAATCATAGCATACCAACATAAATGAACCCATAAAAACATAAGAAATAGGAGCAGGAATAGGCCATTCAGCCTTTCAAACCTGTTCTACCATTCAATACGATTATCTCAGCTCATCTACCTCAACTCCACCTTCCCACACTATCCCCATACAAGAACAGAAGAAATAGGAGCAGGAGTAGGCCATTCGACCCTTCAAGCTTGTTCCACCATTCAGCACAATCGTGGCAATTCTTCTACCTCAATTCCACCTTCCCACACTGTCCACATATCCCTTAATTCCCTTTATACCAAAAATCTATTGATTTCTGTAAGAATTCACATTGTAGATCTGCTATTGTAAATGTCTGGAAGAAACACATGGCACTACCTTCTAGATTGCTGCTTTAAACTGAAACTTTATTCTCCACTCCCTCTAGTGACACACTGCACATGCTACACCAAGCATGTACAGTGGCTACAAATGAATAAAATACTACATATCAAATGTACAATACACTACGTCCCTCCCCTTCTTGGTAAATGAGCGTTTCAATGGTGTGCTTACATTCTTCTGTTCGGACATTACTTCAATATTTAATATAATCACTTAAGTATGGCAGACGCTTCCGCTCATGAGTAGGATATTGACGTGACATCAGGTGTTGTCTCATTTAACTCAAGTGCATCATCTGAAGTGTCAATGTCTGGATTGGACGCAACGCTTGCAGATGGTGTTTGCAACACTTTGAAGAATGACATGTTTTGTGTGATGATTTGTGAACCACGCTTAGCAGTGATCAGTGATCCTTTTATGCTGGTCGCAGCAAATGGCTGGATGTCATACAGGGTTATTTGCTTTCCAACATTACCATCACATTTTACAAGCACTTGGTCTTCTTAAGAAACATCGGAAATACGAGCAGGAATAGACGATACGACCCATCGAGCCTGCTCCGCCAATCAATATGATTGTGGTTGATCTTACACTTGAATTCCACTTTCCTGTCTGATCACCATATCCCTTGATTCACTGAGAGACCAAAATTCTGTCTATCCCAGCCTTTAATGTATTCAACGATGGAGCGTCCATTACCCTCGAGGGTACAGAATTCCAAAGATTCACAATCCTTTGAGTGAAGATATTTCTCCTCATCTCAGTCCTAAACGATCAGCTCCTTATCCTGAGACTGTGCCTCCATGTTTTAGATTCACCAGCCAGCGGAAACAACCTCTCAGTGTCTACCCTATCCAGCCCCTTCAGAATATTGTACATTTCAATGAGATCACCTCCTGTTCTTCTAAATTACAGAGAATATAGGCCTAATTTACTCAGCTTCTCTTCATAGGACAACCCTCTTATCCCAGGAACCAATCCAGTAAACCTTCACTGTACTGCCTCCAAGTATATCCTTCCTTAAATATGGAAACCAAAACTGCACACAGTGGGCTCAATTTAGTGAGGCCATTTGAAGTGGGAATCAAGGGGGTGGGGGTTGGGGGGGGAATCAGAGAGTAGTGTCGGATGCATCCGCCCAGAACTCCAACATCGTGACGTTGATTCCGGATTTAGTCAGCGGTGGGAACATTGCAAGGTGGCAGCCCCAACCCGGCACAACGTGGGTGTAATTTAAATTACTGAACATATAGTTATAATACATTTGCATGCAATTGAAGGTGATTCAATGGTGGCCTTGGAATTAAGTGGACAATAGGCAGACCTCACATGTCTTTTGATGCCTGGTAATTGAAAGGTGGCAGCACCAAGGTGACGCCTCAGTGTTGTTGATGGGAAGGCAGGCATGACCAGCACTGGATAAGGGAAGAGGGGGGAGCGGAGGCCGTTGTTGGCCTGCAGTGTTGTACACTCTGCAAGGGTGGGTGTGCTGCTGGGTGGCATTACTGGGTGAACGTGTTGCTAGGTGGCCAGGCTCCTGGGCGATCTACACAGGTGGCCATACTACTAGGTGATCTGTAAGGGTGGCCTTATTATCAGGTGAGAGGATTGGCACAATTACTGAGACTAGCTTTCAATTCCAGATTTTTTTTTTGTTAATTAATTGAATTTCAATTCCATCAGCTGCTCCGGTGAGATTTGAATATGTGTCCCCACGGCATTAGCCTGGGCCTCTGGATCACTAGTTCAGCAATATTGCCACTATGCTACTGCTTCCCCTCCATTTCCCTTTCTTAAAGCCATGTTGACTTTTTCTGCTAATACTATGATTTTTTAAGTGCATGGTTAAGACTTCCTTAATAATAGATTCCAGCATTTTCCCAACGATTGATGTCAAGCTAACTGGCCTGTAGTTTTCGCTCTTCCTCCTTTCTTGAATAGCAGTGTTATACTTGCTAACTTCCAATCTGCTGGCACCATTCCAGAATCCAGAGAATGTTGGAAAATCATGGCCAGTGCATCCACTATCTCTGCAGCTATCTCTTTTATAGCCCCAGGATGTAGGCCATCAGATCCTGGGGATTTTTCGGATTTTAGTCCATTAAGCGTCCTCGGAAGAAGGAATTTTCCTCCACACAAGATCAGGGGGCAGGTTGTTCAACCTTGCCCGTCTAAGAGCGAAGTCCAAAGTACGGAAAGCCCTCATCAGGGAACTCCTCTTTGCTGACGATGCTGCTTTAACATCTCAGATCAGCACTCGCTGATGCACAATTATTGTTAAACTCCCTGTCCCTTCTTGTCTCACTCTTTACCCACATCACTAGAGTCTTCTATTGCTTCAACTTTTCTCTTTGAATTTCTAAATCTCCCTTCACCCAAACCCTTCAATTTCTGTTAGTTTAAAGCCCTATCCACAGCCCTTGTACAATTCACCAGGACACTGATCCCAGTGTGGTTGAAATGGAGCCCATCCCAACAGAACAGCTCTTTCTTTCCTAAGTACTGATGCCAGTGCCCCATGAATTGAAACCCCTTTCTTCCTGCACCATTCTTTGAGCCATTTGATTGTCTAATCTGCTTGACCCCATTCCAATTGGCGCGTGGCTCAGGTAACAATCAAGAGATGATTGCCTTTGACGTTCTGCATTTTAACTTGGACCCTAACTCCTCAAACTCTCTCAGCAGAACATCATTCCTAGTTCTACCAATGTCTTTGGTTCCTATGTGGCCCGTGACAACTGGATCCTTCTCCTCCAGGTTCATCTCCAGCTATGTGAAGATGTCCTTAACCCTGGTGCCAGGCGGGCAACACAACCTTCGGAGTTCCCAGTCGCGGCTGCAGAGAACAGTATGTATCCCCCGACTACACTGTCCTGTATCACTGCCGCAATCTTTTTCGCTCTCCCCACTTGAAAGGCATCCTGCGCCATGGTGCCTTGGTCAGTTTGCTCATCCACCGTACAGTCTTTGTTCTCATGCACACAGGTAGCAAGCACCTCATACTTGTTGATCAAAGTCAAGGGCCGAGACTCCTTCCTCACTACAAACTGGATTCCCATACCTCCTCACAGCCACATCCTCCTGTCCCTGAGCATTGATCAACTCTAAAATTCCACTTAACCTAGGGGTTTGACTGCCTCCTGGAATAAAGTGCCCAGATAAATTTACCCCTCCCTGATGCTCTGCAATGTCTGCAATTCAGACTCCAGCTCAGCAACTCTGAGCGGAAGTTGCTCCAGCTGCAGACACTTAACGCAGATATGGTTATTTGGGACCGCATTCTATTCCATAGTTTCCCACATGTTGCAGTAATGGCACATCACCATCTCTGTCATGTCTGTCTAACCTTATTCATTTAATTAGTCAATTAGTTATGAATTTACTCAGCTAAGTGGTGTAGTTCTGAATTTCATGTTTGCTTCCATGTGATCTTTCTGTCCTCAGTCACGCTTACGTACGTGTTGATAATTAGCTTTGTGGGGTAGCTCAGGAATACATGTGCACATAGGATGTGTGAAAATGAGAGTAGCTTAAGGCTTTCCAGTGGTCGAGTGAGGAGTCATTCTGTAATTATGAAGAAAATGATAAAAATCCTGCTTCTACAACTTGCTCTCTGCCGTAGCTGTACGAAACATTTTCTTCAAGGTACGCATGAATTTCTCAACTTCTCCATTAGCTATTATCCAATACGGTGTGATTTTTCAGTGAGTGAAGCCCAGGTAGCTTGTGAATTTACTGAATTCATCGCTGTCGAAAAGGGGTCCATTGTTGCTTCTTAACATTTGAGGGACTCCAAACAAAGTGAAAATCTGGTCAAGCTTTGGGACGACGGCTTTTGCTGAGGTAGACATAACTATTTCTACAACTGGGAATCTGCTATAATTGTCAGTGACAACAAGTGAATACTCATCATTGCGCAAGCCTGCGAAGTCTACACTAGCTTCAGTCCATGGGCCTGCAGGTAGCTCAGACATGTTCAGTGGCTGACAAAGATTTGACATTCTGGTTGCTTGACATGGCAAACACTGACTGATTTTATTCTCCACCATGTGGTCAATTCCCAGGAACCATACTTTTTCCTGCAGAGGTTGCTTGGTTTTGGCAATTCCTCAGTGACCCTCAAGCGCTATTTCTACAACACATTCTCTCAAAGAATGACAATGCAGTTGTCTTGTAACACAAGATCAAAAGTATTTGCAACTGTGAGCTCATTTCGAATATCATGAAGACCTTGTACTGTGCAAATGATTTCATTTGTAGACGGTCTCTCAATCATGTCTTTCCAGTTTTGTGATTCCATAACTGTCATACATAGCTGCAATGCTTCATCTTGTTTTGATGCCAGTTAATGTTAGCGAGTTTGGCATCACATTTACGTTCACGTAGTTAAGCTGTTGTTCAGCTGTCTGTTCTTTGCAACAAATAGGACTGATTGTCGACAAAGGATGGCGTGAAAAGTAATCCGCTGGGTTAAGCTTGCCTGGCTGATACTTAACACAGAACACATACTCTTGTAGTATCTAATGCTCTATTCAAGAAGGTGGCTTGCTACGTGGATTGTTGAACAAGCTTACTAGTGGCCTATGATCAGTTATTACTTCAAACATGCTTCCATACAAGTAGAGATGAAAGTGTAGGATACTCCATGAGATTGAGAGTGCTTCGCTCTCTGTTTGTGAATATCTTTGTTCTACATTCATGATCTGCTTGCCATCGTGACGATTGATGTTTGACCTGCTTTTTCTTTCTACATGAGAACTGCACCTAAGCTAACTGGGCTCGCATCCACGACGAGCTGGATGGTTTTCTCGGGATCGAAGTAGGCATTTCTGCAACTGGCTGACAACTGTTGTTCGATCTGATGTACAGTCTGTTTGTGAAATCTAGTCCACTCCCACGTTGTGGTATCTTTTGCCAGATTGCATGGAGGCGGGGAATGTGCAGACAGCGTAGCAAGATCAGGAATGAAATGACTGCAGTATGTAATGAGCCCAAGCAGACTCCAGACCTCATGCACATTTGTAGGATCTGCTGCATTTGCAATGGCGTCGACTTTCCGTGGATCAGGTGATACTCCTTCACCACTGAATACATGACCAAAGAATTCGATGCTGATTTCATTGAACAGACACTTGTCTTTGTTCAGGGCGAGGTTGCATTCTCTGAGACATTGTAGGCATGCGTGTAGACATTTGAGGACACTTTCAGTGCAAATGTGGATGAGAATGCCGTCACTGATATTCAGCGTGCCTTCACGTCCTTGCAGTGCAGACTGAATCATGTACTGGAATATCTCAGCTTCTGAGTTGACTCCAAAGTTGAGCCTTTTGTATCGAAAGAGCCCGATGTGAGTGGAGAATACTGTAAATTACCTCAATTCTTCTGCAAGCTCGATTTGATGGTAGCCTGCACTGAGGTCAAGTTTAGAAAAATGCTTGATACCATTCACTTTCTCCCTGATATCATTAATTGTCAGTGTAAATTGTCTTTCTCAGTGCATTGCTTCGATTGCTAACCGCATATCGATGCAGATTCTGATCTTGTTCTCACTCTTGGCTTTCTTGACAATTTATATGGGTGAAACCCAAGGGGTGGTTTCATCCCCAACATTCTCAATGATGTCAAGGTCAAGTTATCACTGAAGCTCCTTCTCTGTCTGTTTTCTGACATGGACCAGTATTTGTTTATATTGACGAAGGACTGGAAACATCTTTGGATCTACATGCAGTTTGCTGATCCCTGTGAAGCGGTCAGCGTACAGTTCAAGAACATTGTTGGTATGCGTAGGAATTGCGTATGTGACTGCAATCACACGCAGATCTGTTGCTGTGTGGAAACTGATGAGCGTGTCACTTCCTCCAGATATGAAAAGAATACAGCATTCATTCTGGTGTCTGAACAAGACTGGCATTTCAAAAAATACCAAGAACTTTCAGTGGTTTAGTACTGTTGTGGGGAAGATTTTTGTATTTTCTGGTTTGCAGAGGATGGGGCAGTCCTGAAGCTTGTTGAATGTTTGATCTTCCATGATGTCGACAGATGCTCCTGTATCTATGAGAGCATTTACTTTCGAGCAGCCAATGGTCACTGTCAAACATGGCTGGTTGCAGTTTCTGGAGGACAACAGAAAAAAAATTCAGTGACATCTATCTTTACATTGGCTACATTTTCTTTCCCTTTTGGTGTGGTACACGTATATGACATGCTTTTGGTAGTATTCGTCTTAACAGTTGATTTTGCTGCTGAGCGGCAAACACGAGCAACATGGTTGAGTTTCCCACAAGTTTTACACTGTTTGCCAGCAGTAGGACATACTGTCTGGTGTGGATAAGCACTGCCACAGTGGAAGCAATGCTTAGACAAGTCATGATCCTGTTTGTGAGATTGCTGTTGTTGCTTTGCAGGTGGTTGCCTGGCACGAGTGGTGAACAGAACACTGTTCACAGGAGTTGAACCTGAAATGTGGCAGTTGTTGTTGGCAGTCTGAACTTCAGTAGCTCTGGACTCTGAAAGGATAGCGATCTTGCTAACTCCAGCAGCTCTGACAGCTTTCTGTCTTTCAAGAGCTTTTCTAAGTATTTGACCAGAGAGGCAACCTTCAATTATTTGTGTTTTGATGTTTGACATGTGCGACATCAACAAAGTCACATTTGGTTGCCAGTTGTCTCAATCCTGAGCAATATTGATCAATTGTTTCATTTGCTTCTTGCTTGGTTCATCGGAAAATAATTGTTTCATATATTGCATTCTTCTTGGACGTGAAATAAGTTGTTAGTTCATTTTTTGCTGAGTTGTAGTCATCTTGCTCAGGCATTAAGTGCCTCAAAAATATTTTCCAATTCTTCACCTCCATCTTGGAGAAGCAAGGCTTTTTTTCTCATCATCAGTGATTCCACAACTCACCATTGTGCCCTCGAATCATCGCAGCCGCTGATACCAACATGGGAACACAGATGAGGGCTCAGAGTTCACATCGAAATGTGATGCTTTCGGCATGTCTTGATCATCAGTGCAGCGATAGTGCGTGATCAAGGATCCAGGACAGCATTCTGCAGGCACAATCACACAGACGTCATCAAAAGTAATAAAGGCAGGTGAAAGAATCAAATGCACATTTCATGGGGTGCGACAGTTCTGCAATAAATTCTTCCCTAAGGTTTAAGCAGACCAAACTACTCTTGCATTGCTGTATGAGACAAAATGACTGTCCTGTATGAACCGCACAAAGATACAAGGCCTGCTGTGCACAAATCCCAACATTGTTCATAAATAATAAAAGCAAAATACTGCGGATGCTGGAAATCTGAAATAAAAACAAGAAATGTTGGAATCGCTGAGCAGGTCTGGCAGCATCTGTGGAAAGAGAAGCAGAGTTAACGTTTCGGGTCAGTGACCCTTCTTCGGAACTTTGTTCATATTTGACAATCTGCATTATCTGGAGTTCACAACTGAAAGCACAGCGAATTATACCTGGCTACAAAGCAAATGCAGATTCCATCCGTGTAGCCATTGCAAGATCTCACATTGTAGAACTGCTATTGTAAATCTCTGGAGGAAGCACACAGTACTACCTTCTGGATTACTGCTGCAAACTGAAACTTTATTATAAACGCCCTCTAGTAGCACACTGTGCATGCTACACCAAGCATGTACACCAAGCCTCAAATGAACAATACACGACTATCAAATGAACAATAAATGAACAATACACGACAATGTCCAACTTGAATATATTCAATGACTGAGCATCCACAACTCTCTTGGGCAGAGAATTCTAAAGATCCACAAACCTTTGAGTGAAGGAATTTCTCCTCAGCTCAGTCCGAAATGGCCGACCTCTCATTCCGAAACTGTGACCCCTGGTACTCGTTCCCCAGCCATGGGAAACATTCTCCCAGCATCTACCCTATCAAGCCCCTTAAGAATTTTGTATGTTTCACCTCTCATTCTTCTAAACTCCAGGGAATATAGGCCTGGTCTACCTAACCACTCCTCGTAGGATGATTCTTCCACCCAAGGACCCTCTGCCCGACCGCCACACTGCTGCCAAGGAGCCTCTGCCCAACCGCCACACTGCTGCCAAGAAACCACTGCCTGACTGCCAGGGTCGTGCCAAGGAGCTGAACGGAAGCCTACTGTCAGATTGGCAGAAGGAAGACTGTGGGCGACCCCACGATTCAGCGAAGCCTCCCTCCAGACTCTCCTCGAGGCTGTAAGGGAAAGGCAGCAGGTCCTCTTCCCCAGGGATGGGAGGAGGAGACCGGCCCACCTGAGAAAGCAAGACTGGACAGAGATGGTGGAGGAGGTCAGCAGCCATGGTGTCACCACCCCCCCCCCCAGGACCCGGGTTCGGTGTCGGAATCGGGTCAATGACCTGATCCAGTCTGCTAAGGTGAGTTAGCATGCAGGTGCAACAAGTAATTAGAAAGGCAAATGGAATGTTGGTCTTTATTACAAGGGATATAAAAGTAGGGAGGTCTGGCTACAACAGTACAGGGCATTGGTGATACTGCACCTAGAGTACTGTATACAGTTTGGTCCCCTTACTTAAGGAAGGATATACTTGCATTGGAAGCAGTTCAGAAAAGGTTCACTAGGCTGATTCCTGAGATAAAGGGGTTGTTTTATGAGGAAAGGTTCAGCAGGTTGGTTCTATACTCATTAGAGTTTAGAAGATTGAGAGGTGATCGTATTGAAACATATAAGATTCTGAGGGGACTTGACAGGGTAGATGCTGAGAGGAGGTTTCCCCTCATGGGGGACGTCTAGAACTAGGGGGCACAATTTCAAATTAAGGGGTCTCTCATTTAAGATGGAGATCAGGAAGAATTTCTTCTCTCAAAAGGTCATTAATCTTTGGAATTCTCTTCCCCAGTGAGCAGTGGAGGCAGAATCATTGAATATATTCAAGGCTGAGTTAGACAGATTTTTGATTGATTGACAAGGGAGTCAAGGGTTATGGGAGCAGGCAGGAAAGTGGAGTTAAGACCAAAATCAGATCAGCTATTGTCTTATTGTATGGCAGGGTGGGCTCGAGGGGCTTAATGTCCTACTCCTGCTCCTATTTCTTTTGTTCTTATGCTTTTGTGTTCTTATGAGGATGTCCTGGGACGCAAGGGTGTATGTGGCACAAACGAGCCATGATGCTCATGTATCCGTATCCACCATTGGATACATGAAGCTCCACAGTAGGGGTGTTTGGAATGTCACAATGGTCAGAGTCATAGAGAGATACAGCACTGAAACAGGCCCTTCGGCCCACCGAGTCTGTGCCGACCATCAACCACCCATTTATACTAATCCGACATTAATCCCATTTCCCGCTCACATCCCCACCTTTCATCAATTCTCCTGCCACCTACCTACAATAGGAGCAATTTACAATGGCCAATTTACCTATCAACCCGCAAGTCTTTGGCATGTGGGAGGAAACCGGAGCACCCGGAGGAAACCCACACAGGTCACAGCAAGAACTTACAAACTCTGCACAGGCAGTACCCAGAACGGAACCCGGGTCACTGGAGCTGTGAGGCTGCAGTGCCAACCACTGCGCCACATCCTTCACCAGCGCAGATATTCTCATGCGGTAGGTATCCATTAATGTTTACATTCGTGCACACAATATGTTGAGCACATCACAGACGCAAGCGAGCAGCTAACAGAGGCTGTGGCAGCCGAGGCCACTGACAGTCAATAGACTGTTAGAGTCAGGCCTATGCTGAGCCCCAGGCTGATGACATGCCTTTGGAGTCACCAACAACACGGGAAATTCTGGGCAGCTGTAGTGAGGGGTAAGACAACCTGGCAGAGATGCCAGAGGCTATGTGTACACACGCATGGACGATAGAAGGGTCATTCAGGCCTTGAGTGTTGCCATGTCTGTGACTGGTGCATGTGTGGCTCCCTCCATTGGGAGACTGGCTACTCTCATGGAGAGCCTGATCCAGCAGACTACTCAGTGGCTGCTGGCAATGCGTGCAGACCTGCATACTATCACTTTGTCAATGAGCTCGATGCAGCCATGGCAAGGTGAAGGGTGGCAGGGGAGAGTGGGGCAAGGCACCTGAGGTCTCCACCAGGTCCTCATCGCTCTCAGGTCAGCAGGGAGGTACAAGCATGCCTTGGTAAGTGAAGAGAAGCATCTGCCTCCGGCATCTGGGGGCTCCTCTCAGGGCATTCCTCATGTGGGTAGCAGCTCCTCAGCCCCTTTGTCAGTGACACCAGTGCCTCCATTATCTCCCATGGCAGAGGAGGGCCCCTGCACCTGCGCGGGAGCCCCTTAGTATGCCGGGGTCCTCCAGGCCTCAGGCTGCCAGAGGATGGCTGCCAAGGTCACCTCAAACCATAGGGCAACAAGGTCAGCAGCCTGCCTCCAACTCAGCTGACAGCGCAGGGGGAACCGATTTAAGATGTAGGCGTTCACAGGTGAATGTACATTCCAAATGGATAGGGACGCATTTGGTGTCACGTGGAATAAAGAAATGATGTTCTCTCACTACATCTCCTTCCTATTGTTGATGTCCTTTGCGAATTCATTTAAACTATTCCTCCCACGGGGCTGGAAGCGAGGGACAAAGCCCCGAGGGCTCAATGCTTCAGTCTTGCCACTGTGCAAAGTGCACCTGGGTGCAGCAGTGCAGAGTGAAGGAGGTAACAACAGGGCTGCTTAAAGGTAAGGCTTTATTGGTGTGATTCCACAAGTTGGTAAAGGTCATAGGAAATGTGAATGTCTCAGGGCATCTTGTGCCTCCGTTGTGCATGTCATGTAGCCTTTCCTGCTATCCCTGGGGCCCCTGATCTGGCTATGCCTGGGCAGCATCCTCCTCCGTATCCTCATCAGAGGACACATTGCACTCCACAATATCCTCACCTCCCCCCTCTGTAGCGCCAGATTGTGTAGTGTACAACAGACTACTACAATATGTGATACCCTTGCAAGGGCATACTGAAGGGTTCCACCAGATCAATCTAGGCACCTGAATCTCATCTTCATTGTAGTATAAGGGTCTGAAAGGGTTAATGTTAAGAAATACCTCCCACCATGATGATGTAAGAGATCACATGTGAAAGAGACTTGGAGAGAGATGCAGCATGGCTTCAGAAGAGGCACACAGGCTGGTGTGAAGATGTACATAGTTTGAATATTAACTCTTTATTACATTCTAAGTACTGAAGACAGTAATTTCTCTTCGCTAGACAAACCAAATATACTAAGGTGGCAGTAGACTAAGCAAACATACAACATTCAGGAGACCAATGGCCTGCTTGATGGTTGCTCGGATTGACCCATGACAGGTGTTGTATCGCTCCTCTGCATCTGTGCATGGGTTCCTCACAGGGGTCAATAGCCATATCCTCAGTGGGTGGTCCTCGTCTCAGAGTATCCATCCCTGAAGGCGCAGGGGGACACGGAAAAGATCTGACACCTAGGACTGCCTTAGTTTGTAGACATCATGGCTGCCTCCCAGGAAGCATGCACACACCTGCAGGATCTGTTTGTGGTGGTCACAGACCAGTTGTACATTGAGTGAATAGAAGCCCTTCCTGTTGATGAAAGCTGCTGCCTGATCAGTGGCCACACGTGGCAGTCGCTGACCCCCTGCACCTGGGGGAATCCAGCGATGGCCCCGAAACATTTAGCCCTCCCAGCTTGACTGTTTGGATCAGTGCAGAAGTGCACATAGTCACCGGCCCTCATGAACAGGGCATTGGTGACCTCCTTGATGCACCAATGCATCGCAGGCTGTGAGGTTCCACTCATATCTCCAGTTAATCCCTGGAATGATCCAGTGGCGTAGAAGTTCAGTGCCACAGTGACCTTCAGTGACACTGGCTTGGGTGTCCACCAAGTCCCATGGGGCTCAGCATACAGATCCTGGAGAGGCGGAGTCTTCAGAGACACTGCCACTTGGACATGTACAGGTGGTTAAATCTCAGCCAGTAGACCCTCTCCGGAGAGTAGCTTTCTCTGCATGCAGACGGCTGCTGCCGTGTCCCTCTGCGCCTTTCTTTGGCGTGCTGTTCCCAAGGCTGGCAGTCCTGTGGGCCCCCAAGCTGCTGGTGTGCCCCTGCCTGGACTTCCTCCCTCCATGCTGCTCCTCCTCCTCAATGGGGGCCCTATAGCCAGGGTAAATGAGACCCATCTTCCCTCTCCCTGAGTGCAATTGCTGTTTATTGGGCTCTTAAATACCTTAATTGACTTCCTGCCATGTGGATTTGCAAAGTCCACCCTCCATGTTGGTTGCAGACAGTAAAATGCAGAAGGAACATCAAGACATTGGACTTCTGGTCCGACGTCGTCTGTCCCTATTGTATACCTCCCTACCTCCTTTCCCATCTCCAACGGTCCCTTATAATTCAGACCTACATTTCTAAGTCTAAATGGTAACAACCGAACTCAATGGATTGTCTGACTAGTTAATTTAGATATAGTTCCAGGATGTAAACATGTGGACAAATAAAGGATCTGGTGGAATTAGACTAACATTTTCTGATGGATTCTTTCCTATGTGATGTACACTCTGTGCTGTTATTGTTGTCGCAGCAAAGCCACTTGGCACTTTCTATCAGTAACAACCTAGGGAGATTTTTTCTATTTTGTACACAGGGAATAGTCAGCTCCCATGCGCAAAGCAGATAAAAAAAGGGCAGAGTCCTATTACTCAGAGTCTGTGCGCTCTTTTCATTGCCCTGGAAATTTTGAGACCTTCCACAAAGGGGTGCTGGGTGCTTGGACCTAGAGCAGGTGCAAGCTGGGTGATCCTATGCAAATGAAGTAGAAGGGGCAAAATAGCACCTCCCACCTTTGTTTCCTCCAGGAACATTGCATGGGCAGCCTTTTGGACATGACCCTGAAGAAGCAAGCATTTGTTACGGCCCACTCAAATCCTTCAATCTGGGCATGGCATGCGTGACATCCATTGGAGCCCAACAGAAGATAATTAACTTTGTTTTCAGGTCCATGAAAATGATCTTTGGAATTGGAAGTTTTCTGTACGGTAACTAGAAGGTCTCCAGCTGGTGGCCATGAGCACTATTCTCAGGTCTTCAGCAACAGCTGGATTTCCATTCCTGTTTCTGAGGAAAGCAAAGCTAATTACTTGAACTGGAAATATAGATGGGTATAGATCTGACTTAATACCTGTGCCCTTGACTTTCCCAGCATTAACTACAACCATTTTCATTCTAATGTTATTGTTAGCCATTACTTTCTAGTTAAATATAAAAGTGGCATCAGTTTTAAAAAATTCTATAGTCAAGTAAAATCCTGTTTTAGCCATGTAATATTCACAGGAACAAGGATTGAGTCTCTTCTGCTTTACCAAGTGGTATTTCCCAGTTTTTTTTCCAACAGTCTTGCCACTGTGATTACATTGTGGGTGGGGCTTTCAGGATTGTCAGAAGGAACCAACCTGAGAAGTAAAAGGAGTCATTGGCCTCCTCCATTACCCACTCCTGATTCTGAGGCTCATTTCCCTTCACTTTCTCATCATTTGTTAATTGGGCCATTAGTCCCCTTTGGAGTCTTTTGCATCAAACTCTTTCTCAGACAGTAAACTTGATCACTCTACAGCTTTAGCTTTTCAGAAATATTACATTTTTATTGTTCCTAAAGCTTACAACTATCTAAGCCATTATATCACACTATAAAGTAATGGCTAATGATAACCTTAGAAAGAAAAAGGATTGAAAATTAAAATTCAACACAGTGAAATGACTGGATTTGAACATTAGCCATGTCTCATTAAGCTTTACAATTTTTTTAAATATCTGTTAAGATTAAAGTAGAAGTGTTTGCTTGCTAAGTTGCATGTTCAATCATCTTTTTCCCAAAGTTTATAAAGTTCATAAAATTAAAGTGCACAATTTTATTTCTTATCAGGTTGAAGCAGGTCGTAAACCAGTGGGAAGGACAAAGAGGCCCTCCAGGTAAGTCCAAACATTTCCTTTGTGGAACCAGGAGGTTCAGGCATGTTCCTCTGAACTGTTCACGAATGGTCTCAGGCTTCCCTGCTCTGGACTTACCCTCCATTCTTCTTTACTCCTTGCAAATCCCTCCCAAAACCATCTCCCCGCCACTTACCTGGAAGCAAGTCGGTGGCCAAGGGCCGCCTGATATTCGCCCACTGCCAACTTCTGTGTACCATCTTCCCACCATGCCAGGGGGTGTTTAACCACCCTTTCACCACCTCCATCCAGCTGAAGCACACTCAGGGTTAAAGTTGATCCCTGGAGGTTTTAAATAATGGACCCTGGTGGGGAAGACAGGAAATTCGCTATCTGTGAGCTTTCCTGGGAGATTTTGATTTATAGCCTACAGTGCAACTTGAAGTGTAACCACAAGTACAGTTTTAAATGTCCTTGGTGGTCTTTTCTCTGATTGGTCAGATCTCAGAGCTCAGACTGTCTTTCTAGCCTTGCAGCCATTAAAGGATTTTATGCTGGTTGGCAGATATAATAAAGCGGTATGGTAAAGGGATATAGCTTGTTCTAAACAGGCTAGTGAATGAGAAACATAAAACCTTTTTAAAAATTCTGTGCTCATCAGGGTGTTGACTGTCATAGCTAGGGAATGGAATGGTTTCACTTCCATTTCTGCCAAATAATGTCAGCACTGGGCACTTTCAGGTCACGTCCCTTTACTCAGCTCAACAATGTACCTTAACCACAGCCTCAGTGCTCCACTGAACCAACAGAAATTTATATCACTTTCTACATCAGCTTCTCTGGGGCTTGCCCTGACTAGGAACTGGAATATCACTCAAACACATTTCTCTTAAGAACACCACCTCCCCTGCCCCCGACCACTCTACAGTTGACTTAGAATCTTTGTGCAGGTTAGATTTGAACTTCAGTCCCAGAGGAAAGAAGACATTAATGGTAATTCTGCACTTCTATGCTGCCAGCAGAGAGCTGCACTTGAAGGATCAGTGCTTTAGTCCTACAACCGACTCATGTTCCCTGCTGACGTGTCTTCTCGTTGAGAGCAGAATGTGTGACTCACTTTGTAACCAATCCTAGTCATCTAACTTCTCATGTAAGTATTAGCAGGTCTGATTTTTACATTCGTGATGCATCAACAATACAGTAAGTGCCAGAATATTTTTGCAGAAATATTAGTTCCTGACACACAGACAACCAGTGGCAAAGCCATTTGATCCCCAATACAGTCACAAGCTGCATGTAGTGTTAACCATTATACAGGGTGCTATGAAATAACCTCTAAGAAATAGCCACAGGCTTCATGTCAAAAGTAAGTGGCATTCTTGCTACTACAGATATGTCTGCATTACTTGAAGCCAGCTGTACAGTGCAGAGGAATACAAATCATCTGTCTTCAAACAAAATATCCTAATTCCACATGTTGAGAGAGAAAGCAGGTTAAACCTGAATGAAAGTGGAAGAATTGCTCAGGCAATAACTTGACAAAGATGAGGATGATTGATCAATTAACCGAGTTTTACACAGGCTTTATGATTTATCACATGGGGCCAAAGCTAACTACTCTGGCTAAGTCGCTTCACAGGATAGTGCATGCCAGACATACTTTAAAGTCAAGAATCAATTATATTGACGAGGTCAGGATATTCGCCAATTTCTTGTTCAAAATAAAATTTACCAATCAAAATTATTGCCAAAAATTACAGATGAATTTTGTCTCATAAAATAATTGTCCATAAACCATTCATGATTATATTAACCTGACCTTCATGTGATGTTTTAGCATAGTTCACACTGAAGGCTAACAGTAATATATGATAAAGGAAATAAATTTTCCTTGTATGTGGCATGTATTTACTAAGGTTTCTTGTTGAATCGCCTAGCTGCCAAGATAAGCACAGTTTGATAGTTCTCTGCCAATACCTCTGTGGAATCCTGACATTTTAGGTCAGCTGGAGACCCTGATTATCACTCAGCTGATATCAGAGACTGGCTGGTCAAACAGAATGAAGATGAACATAGTGTTTCCCAAGCAAGAATAGACATGCATTTACTCTTGAGCTAATGTCGATTCAAAAGCAGCATGAGTTTGTGAGTGCAATCATCATTGATGTCAACTGAACCAGAATTGAACTGTCTACATGACCTGAAAGTGTCAGCTACCCTCTCTTGGAGTGCAGATCCGTTATGCCATAATATTTTATAACAGTCTCCTGGATGCTATTTTTAAACAGCAATACTATGCATCATTTTGATATACTTTCCTACACATAACTATCCTATTTCAATAATACCCAGGATGCAAAAGTATGACAAAATATTCAGGAAAGAAATAAGAAAGGAAGCGAGATGGTAGTATTAATCAGATTCCATTATAGCAAGAAAGAAAAGAAGCATTTGCATTTGTAGAGTGCCTTTCATGACCACAGGATGTCCCAAAGGTTTTACAAACAATAAAATACTTTTGAAGTATAGTCTCTGCTTTACTGTAGGAAGTGTGGCAGCCAATTTAAACACAGCCAACTCCACAAACAGCAATGTGATAATGACCAGATAATCTGTTTCAGTGACGTTGATTGAGGGATGCGTATTGGCTAGGACACTACAAAGTAAAGATGTTACAGCTTTGCTGAACAAGCTGAATCTATTTGGTTAGCCTTAGGGAATAAGAAAGAAAGTGTTACTCTAAAGGAAGTTTATTATAAACGAACAAACAGCAGAAAGGAGAGAGAGGAGGAGAAATTAGGGTTGATTTTCTGAGGACTCACACATAATGAGATATCTTGCCACAAGGTAGGACTCAGTAAATCTGTTCCATGCAACTAAACAGAGAAAAATGCAAAAATCATAATGACATTAATTATCACCCTTCCAGATCAGTAAATTTTTAGTCTAATAAAGAATGGGATGGTGCTGGATCAAATTCTAGGAAAAGATTTGGGGCTAGTAGGTAGTACAATTGTAGGGAAACATCTAGGAAATAGTGGCTCTAACATAAGTAATGAAAAAGATAAAGATATTTGGCTGGAAAAAAGTGACACAGAAAGGGAGCTAGGGTAGATAGATTGGAAAGAATAATTTGTAGATATGACGGTGCACAAACAGTAACAAGGTTTAATATAGGAGATGATTAGAGTACCAACTAGATATAATCCTATAAAAGTAAATGAGTTCAACCTAAGCAGGAGTTCTTTGGATGAGTAGAGATTTTAAAAATAAAATTAAAAGATAAACCTAAGGTGAATAATGCAAAAGAAAATATCACGGGGAAACAAAAAAAGATGAGAGGACTAGAAATTCTGCTAAGTAGTGCTGTTTCAAGTGGAGGCCTACTGCCATTTCTCAGGGGTGCAATGTTCTACTGGCTGATCTCTGCATGACCCACATTATGCTGCAAAAGAAGAAGGGTGCAGGAAGGTCATAGAGTCAGAGAGAGATACAGCACTGAAACAGGCCCTTCGGCCCACTGTGTTTGTGCTGACCAACAACCGCCCATTTATACTAATCCTACATTAATCCCATATTCCCGACCACATCCCCACCATTTTCCGACCACCTACCTACACTAGGGGCAATTTATAATGGCCAATTTACCTATTAACCTACAAGTCTTTGGCTGTGGGAGGAAACTGGAGCACCGGGCAGAAACCCACGTCACAGGGAGAACTTGCAAACTGTGCACAGGCAGTACCCAGAACCAAACCTGGGTCGCTGGAGCTGTGAGGCTGCAGTGCTAACCACTGCGTCACTGCGCTGCCCTGGTGTAATAGCAGTTCTGATGAAAAGGTCTGAAAGGTTAACTCTGCTTCTCTCTCCACAGATGCTGCCTGACCTGCTGAGTATTTCCAGCCCTTTCTGGTTTTATTGTCCATCCCCTGCATGGATTGGGAGGCTTCAAATCAGTGTAAGCCTGACTTCACACAGCCAACTGGCTGATGTGATGCCAGGATTCCAATTTTGGACCACACTGGTCCCATGCATGTATTCATTCATCACTCTTCAAAGATCCATTATGAGGCTGTAAGATGTTCCCTGCACTAGCATCCCTTAAAAGACCAGGCATCCAAATTGCAGGCAAGGTAATTTTTGACAACCCTTTCTACAGGGAGGGCAGAGGAGTAGATGATCTGTCCACACAAAGGCTGCAACAGGGGGGGCAGCAGTGCCAGACAGTTAAGGAGATATTTCATAACTCTCAGCAAAGATATATTCCATTGAGAAAGAAAGGCTCGATGAGAAGGATGCACTTTCCATGGCTAATTAAAGAAGTTAAGGATGGCATCAAATTGAAAGAAAAGGCATACAATGCTGTGAAGATTAATGGTAGGCCAGAAGATTGGGAACATTTTAGAAACCAGCAAAGGATCACCTAAATAAAAGGGGAGAAATTAGAATATGAGAGTAAACTAGCACAAAATATAAAAACAGAAATTAAGAGCATCTACAAGTATATAAAAAGGAAGAGAGTAGCTAAAGTAGAGGATGAGGCTGTGGAATTACTGGGCAAGGCAACTGCCATGGCTCCACCACAGCAACCATTGAGCAGGCCATTGGGCTACTGAAGATGACATTCTGGTGCCTGAAACGATCTGCTAGAGACCTGAAGTATGTTCCAGCGAGGGCCTCACGTATTGTGGCGGTCTGTTATGATCGTCACAATCTAGCACAGCAGAGGAAGGAGATCTTGCATCAAGAGGACATGATTGAATGCCTGTCCTCATTCAACAGGGAGGATGCGGAGGAGGCTATTGAGCAAGCAACATTGGATCTTGCTTCCCTTACACCAGAGGCCAGGGCCATTGAGAGATATGCAAGGGAGGCATGAGATAATCTCATACATACGCGCTTCCTGCCAACATGATGGCCTCTCAAAGTGAACTCACTGGGCTAGATTTTAAAGGGGCCTCGATGTCATGTCCATGGCAGGGTTTGGGGGGGGGTGGGGGTGGTCATGAAGATTGCCCCAGATGAGGCCCACCACGGACCTAGACGCCAGCAGGGCCCGTCCCGATCTTGCCGGCGACAGTGAGGCCTCATGGTCGCACCCACCCTCCCCCCACCCACCGCTCGGCGACGGGACCTCAATTTAATTATGTAAAATAATTAACTTACCTGCATTAATGAAGTTCCCATGGTCTCCTGATGTGCCACCTTAATCTTCAACCTGGCGGCCGTCACTGACGCGCCTTCAGATTCCCATCCGGAGAAGCCAGGCGTGTCACCTGTGGGGAGGAGGGAGCAGATAAGATTATTGGGTGGGGGGGGGATGGGAGCGGGGTCAAACCTACTTGATTAGTCTTTGGGGTGATGGGAAGGGGTAAAAGTAAAAGGTGCTGAACTTTGCGGGGGTGGAGGGGGGGTGGTTGTGTGGGGGTGGTGGAAGGTCATATATTCAATGTAAGTATTCCAGGGGTGGGGAAAGGGCTGGAATGACATGTGGGTGGTGGGAGAGGGGCTGGAAATATTTCTGCAACTATTTTTAATAAGTTCTCATGCACTGTCCCTTTAATAATTTAAATTGTCAGTAAGGGCTCTATGCCCTTTAAAAATGGCTCCGGCGCCTGCGCAGTGGCACTAGATGCTGTTGGCGGGGACGACTTGCCCATCCCCTCCACGTTATGGGGTTGGGGGGGGGAGGGAAGGGGCGGTCCCACCCTGGCTACGTTAAAGAGCCACAAGTGTAAGGTTGCGGCAGCTCCGTATAGTCCCCGCACGTGCGGGCTGCCATCTTTTATGGCCACTGCCACAACGTAGAATCCAGCCCACTGTATTCTGCCTGTCACCTTCTTTCCATATTGATTCCGTGCCAAGCCGCGAGCTTCACCATGCATTCTGACAAATCTGAGACGCTGACCAAATGCAACATGTGCCTATGGGTCCCGGAAGTGCAGAAGGTGTTAGTTTAGGCAGGCATCAAGATCAGCGCAGGCTTGGAGGGCCGAATGGCCTGTTCCTGTGCTGTACTGTTCTTTGTTCTTTGTACATTGAGGGAGCAAGAGTGAAGGTTGCATCTTACAATTCAGCAATGAAAACATGAGCCATTCAGAGGAATGATTCTGACCTCTATTTATTAACACAATTGCAGGAACCAATGCAAAGGCCACAATTAATACACCTGTGAAGCCCCAAATGTGTCCAGGTGCTCTTTTTTATATGTGTTCATGTGCTTTTATGTGGTGTGACTCCTGTGCGGCAGCTGAGGTGGAGGCAGGCTGCTGATCGGGCTGGCCCTTGGCTGGGGATAACTTTGGCAGGCGTCCTCTGAATGCCTGAGGCCTGGTGGGCCCCTGCTGGCTGAGGGGTTCCTGTACTGGAACGGTGGCCCTGAGGGGAGCCCCCAGATGTGGAGGTCAGCCTCTCCTCCTCCATTTCAAGGCTCACTTGAACCTTCTTGCTGACCATAGAAGGACAAGGACCAGGAGAAGTCTCCAAGCGTCTCATCCCTCACTTACCTTGCCACTGCTGCGTTGAGTTCATGGCGAAGGCAGTAGTGTCCAGGTCTGCGAGCATCTGTGGGATCTGGCTCTCCATGAGAGTTGCCGACCTCTCGATGGAGTAAGCCATGTGCTCACATGCCTGAGACATGGCAGCACTCATAGCATAGATGGACTCCTCCATCGTCTGCTCATTGCCGCTGGCAGCTTTGCCATTGTAGTATAAGGATGTAAAGGGTTAATACTGAAGACAGTGAGAGAGACCCCTCCCACTGTATGAGCAATGATGTAGCAGTCACAGGAGATAGGCTTGAGAAGAAGGGATAGCAGCACAAAGGATGCTAGCTTAGGGGCTTGCGGACAGTGTAGATAGTAACTGCAAATAATAAAGAGTTGTTAGTTAACCTTTACCAGAGTCTAAGACTTTCTCTAGAATGCCCTACAATGTTACTAATACAAATACAACTAAACACAATATGGTGGCGGTGGTGAAAGTGACCAGGAGAATTTGAAGATCTCCTTACCTTTGGAAGAAATACCAGGTGAAAAACTGAGAAATTTAAAGATAAATACTGGTCCGATATAGTAAGAAAACTACTTACATGCAGAAAAGGCTGTGAAGAGCTCCGCAGCTGTGGTGAGTCAGAGCACAGAAATACAGGCTGCACCACAGAACAGAGGCATGGTGGCCTGCAAGTAGAATCCATCAATTGGGTGAGTTACAATACCAATGCTCGGGGATCATGTTAAAGACTTTGAAAATCTTGCAGTGATTTTCTTTAGGCATCGTGCTCAGGAACAAAGAAAACGGAGAAAAAAACCACTACTTCAGTAGGGCTGAGTGCAAGGGGGAACAGCAGGAAAACCCCAAAAAGCATGGGAACTCCTGAAAAGCACAGAAAACCCCCCAAAACAGCAAGGACACCTCCATCAAGGCAATCAAGTCTGAAAAAATAGTGAATTTCTCAAACAAAGGGGAAAACCCTAAAAAAGCCTATTAAAGAAAGCAATATGGATCCAAAATTGGGAATGCCTGGGAGTTTCCAGAATTAAGACAGACTTGATCAGATTCAAAATTGGCCATTATGGAGAAAAAGGTTCCTAATGTTTAGAATCACATCACAACTCCATACAAAATATGAACACCCTCCTATATTCAGTAGACAATGTAATTGTCTGACAAGGGATCAACGAGGCTACCAATATATTAGAAGAGGTAGGCCAAGCCTTTGATAAATATTTTAATCTCCATACCAATAAAATTTTGGAAAGAGCCAAATTTAATAAGCGGGCACAGATGATTAGCGAATCTGTAGGCTCCTATATTAATGACCTTTATAGATTGGCAGAAGGTTGCGAATATGGTGAATTAAAGGCAGAACTAATCAGAGACAAGATAGTCATCGGCATAGCGGATGAATCCTTGTCAGACTTGTTGCAATCCAAAGAAGACCTTACAATTTGAATGACCTTTTCCAGTGTAAGACAGGCTGAGGTTCATAAAAAGAATAGGGACATCCTACGAGCTGAAGACAAGCTGTGGATGAAAGGGAGTCCAATGCCCATCCAACTGGTTAAGCTAAAGCCAAGGAAACACTTTGAGGAACAGAAAAAACATACAGGTGAGAAAGCACATGACATAAGTAAACCTTGCCAACGTTGTGGAGCCAAGACGGGAGCAGTGCCCAGCAAGTAAAGCTGAATGTTTTAAGTGTGGAAAAACTGGACACTATGGCCTGAAGAGGTGGTAGTGGCAGGAATCCTCACAACATTTAAGAAGTATTTAGATGAGCACTTGAAACTCCATAGCGTACAAGGCTACAGGCCAAGTGGTGGAAAATGGGATTAGAATAGTTAGGTGTTTGATGGCCGGCACGGACACAATGGGCTGAAGGGCCTGTTTTTGAGCTGTATATCTATGACTCTATGGCAAGATTTCTTCCTTTAAAGGTACAAAGCAGAAGATTGTCACACGAACAGCAGTGAATCAAGTACAGCAAAACCCACAAGAGAAAGAACCAGGAGAGCTCTTGGGAGAAATCAGTAATCCAGACGAAGATTTCTGGACAGCAGACATCTATGTGAATGATCACTTCACGAATTTTAAGGTTGACACAAGGGCCAGTGTCACAGTATTGTCTGACCAAGAGCCTTGGGTGAAGAGACATTACTTGCAACTGACAGATATACAGTTGCATGGTCCAGGTGGGGACACAACTGCAAGTAAAAGGTAAACGCCAAGCAATCTTATGCATCTTACACTATCAAGAATTTTCTTCACTGAGCAGGAATGCATGCTTGGAATGGCTGATGATTGAAAAGGTAGCCGAAGTCAAGCAAATAAAAGTAAACAATTCCTTCCAATCGTCAGCCGATGCGGTATCGAGGGTAAGCATAGATCATCCAACATAGGGAAACGTGAATTTCACATGTGGCATAGAGTCATACTCACAACACGCAGCACAAAGCTGGCCAGCAAGCACACAGAAGTTGTGAGAAATGCGACAGAAGAATGATGAAGAGTGCATTCGCATTAGACATTATTGTACACCTGGGTGGCTACAAGAAGCTCCATGAGGGAGAACAATGAAGATGTTCCATCAGTATAGGAAATACTTTACCAAAATTGATGACTTATTAGTTTACAATGACAGAATTGTTATTCATATGTCAATGAGATCTGAAATCTTAGATCGATTACACCAAGGCCATTTGGGTATAACCAAATGCAGAGCAAGGGCACAATCTTCAGTATGGTGGCCTGAGATATCTAAGGATATTGAGACCATGATCGACAACTGTCAGACATGCATGATACAGAGACCAGAACAGCGCGAACCACTGTTGACTATCCAATTTCCAACTAGACCTTGGCAAAGGCTCGGCATGGATTTATTCATGTTTGGTGGGAAGTCATATATCATCATTATTGACTAATTTTCCAGGTGGATAGAAGTCAAATGATTACATTCTACGTCCACCCAGGTAGTTATCAGAATCCTTACGGACATCTTCACAACACATGGGATTCCAGATGAAATATTACCAGACAATGGACCACAGTTCATGAAGGAATGTTTTACCCAGTTTGCCAGGAAGATGGTCTTTCAGCATCTTACGAGTTCACCGAGGTATCCACAGTCCAATGGCGACGCAGAGTGAAGTATGAGAGCCATAAAATCTTTACTCAAGAAAAATGACGATCTTCCTATTTCACTCCTAGTTTATCATTCACCACCACTGCTGTGTGGATTATCACCAGCACAATTACTAATGGAAGGAAGTTAAGAACACAGCCTCCAGTATTGCCTCAACAATTAATGCCTGGATTGAAGACTCAAGACTATGAGAAAGTTCAAGAAAGTGCAAACTCCTACAGAAGGAAACAAACCTGGAATTACAGTCGGAAATTATGAGGGAGAAGCTTAACCAAATTAAACAATGATCAAAAAGTTTGGATACGTGACCTGGAACGAGAAGGTACAGTCATCCATAAACAAGAGGACTATCAGAGATTGTATGTTATACAAATGAATAAAGGGAACATACAAAGGAATCAGGGGGATATCATACTTATTCTGCTAAAGCAACAGCCCAGTAATCCATCTGCAAGAACCAGATGAAGAGGAACAAACTCAAAACCAAATGGAATACAACAACCCATAGAAATGAAAAACCAAGTCAGCAACTCAACCTTCCTCCTAAGATTACTGATCATCTCAGACAGATTACAACCAGATCGGGGAGAGTTAGCAAACCTCCGATGAGACCGAATCTGTAAAATCAGAGACTTGGGGGAAGAGAGAGTAGTAGAGAAATCATAAATGTTTATATGTTTGGAAAAATGTTGGATAAAGACTTGGAGGGTGATGTATTATAAGGATGTAAAGTATTAATACCAAAGACGATGAGAGAGACCCCTCCCACTGTACAAGCGATGATGTAACAGTCACATGAGATAGGCTTGAGAAGAAGGTATAACAGCACGAAGGATGTTAGTTTAGGTGGCTTGTGGAGAGTGTATATAGTAACTGTAGAGAATAAAGAGTTGTTACTTAAACTTTACTGGAGTCTAAGGCTTCCTCTCGAACAACGTACAACACTACTAATACAACTAAACCCTATAGCCTTATATTCCCTTACCTCACTCTGCAACTCCAGCAGGTTCTGTGTTGCCGATACCAGAAGCTCATCATGAGCCTAGGGCTCAGCATGGGCCAGGCCATCCACAGTTGTCCAACTGTCAATGGCTGTTGTGCTTGGACTGGAAATAACTCACACAGAGACTCTATTTAATCAGCCATGTCGCCTCACTCCTTTATTCAATATAACCTTCCAACAGAGAGGGCAGTGTCACTAAATGACAGCTCTAACCAGATACTACTCTCCCTCCCTACTTAAAAAAACTAACCATCTCACAATGCAACATGGCTCAACCAATCTCAACAATATCTGCAATTTAAAAGGTTAGGTTGCATTTTTGTTTTTCCTGTAATCACAACAAATACATATATGCTCAGTACAACCAGAGTAAATTACATGTAAAAAAAATTATTTTGCCTCAATACCAGTATGTGTATAACAAAAGCCATTATTGGACAGGAAATAATCGAAAGAATAACTTCTTTTCTGTAATAACACTGCAATATCCATATTTATCTTGTGTTTTGTGTACCATTTGCCAACATACAGTATCTAACTGCACTACTTCAAATATTTTAACATACCATTTAGTCGAATAGCCTTTTATTCAACAACAAAAATAATAAAAACTTAAATTCTCTTGGAATGGAAAGTAGGCTTATACTTTCAATTTCCCAATTCCTCTTTAACATCTTGCTTCTTCCTTCCTACATCCTCTCAGTTTACCTATCTGCTTCTTTCTCTTTCTGTCTGGGTATCTTTTGCAGATTTTAAATCATAACAGATTGCAAGATGAGGTTAAAGTGGGATTGGATTAGCTAGGAACATACCACCATCCTCAATGGTTTCAGCCACTGCTTCAATGATGGCCACTCCAATGATGGCCAACTCATTGCCCATCTCCATGGCAGTGAGCACATGCAGCCAGGCCTGTCCCCACCAGTTAGCTGCTACTGTTGCCACCTGTTATGGGCCACCTTCTCCTGCAACAGAGAGACAAGTGTGTCAGTGAATATGGTATAATGTGTTTGTGGGATGTGCCTACCACAGTTGAATAGCTGGCAATATGTGCAAGCTGTGAGTGTGCAGTTTGCAACAGTGCAAAGTGTATGAGGGTGAGATGAGGCTTGTGAATGTGAGGTTTGTGTAATGGTTGATAGAGATTGTTGACAGGTAAGTAAAGGGGCTGTGGTGAATAGAGCAGAAGGTGAGGCTAGTGGTGCAGTTGATAGGATATGGCACGTAAAGATGCATTCACTGATCTTGACCACTCGTGTGAGGTCATTAAACTTCTTTCAGCACTGCATCCAGGTCACCATGGCCATCTGCTCTGACTGCCTTGTCATTACCTGTCTGGAGGGCCGTCTAAGGGAAGGGGACATTTCTTCTCCTGTGCACCTCCTGCATCAAGCCCTCCAGTGGTGCAGTGGTTAGCACCACAGCCTCACAGCTCCAGGGACTCGGGTCCAATTCTGGGTACTGCCTGTGTGGAGTTTGCAAGTTCTCTCTGTGACCGCGTGGGTTTTCGCCGGGTGCTCTGGTTTCCTCCCACAGCCAAAGACTTACAGGTGATAGGTAAATTGGCCATTGTAAATTGCCCCTAGTGTAGGTAGATGATATGGGATTACTGTAGGGTCAGTATAAATGGGTGGTTCTTGGTCGGCACAGACTCGGTGGGCCGAAGGGCCTGTTTCAGTGCTGTATCTCTAAATAAATAAATAAAATAAAAACTTGGGACCTGCCTTCTGTCCTCTTGCACCATTTTTGAAGGTTCTACCTGGAGTTCCTCGCTCCTTTACCTCGTTCCAGCACCTGCTGCAACCAGGATACACTTCCCCTTTAAGTAGCGTAATCTAGCTTTAAATGGTGCTAGCTTCTCACAAGCTTGAGCCCCCTGCTGAGGCTTGCAGCTATTCAACAGCACATTCAGCACTGAATTACACACCACAATCATTATAATTAGCAGGCAGCAGAAAGTTTGCACGCTGCTTGCATCACTTTGAATTCCCAGCCCGATTTTGGGGGCTGTCCAATTTAGCCTCCTTTCTCTCCATCAACCCTTACAATTCTTTTCAATATCCTAATAACTTCAATCAAATCACCAATTAAGCTTCTACATTCCAGGAAATATAAGCCTGGTTTATGCAATCTTTCCTCCAATCTTAACTCATTAACTCATAATTGGAGCCCTGATAACATTCGAGTGAATCTATATTGCATTCCTTCCAAGGCCATTACATATTTCCTAAGGTGCTGTGTCCAAAACTGTACACAGCATTCCAAATTAAAGCCCATGGGATTAGAGGAACAATGATTTTGGGAGTCAGACAAATTTCTACTCTAAACCAAACAATCAATCTGAAGCACACTGATGCATAACAGATGGTGCAGCTATTCACTGGCTAGTGTCAATATTTAGGCCACCAGATTGAATTCAGATTTTTCACAGTTCATAACGATGCTGATGATATTGTCCAGAATCACATCCTTCCAGCAACATGAACTCAATAATGTTGATAACATGAACTGTCCTATTTAATTATTGGGTGTTCCTTGAGGAAATAATGAGGATGAATTTTCCCACACAACACAAACATTTGTTTTAAGAATTGTGGAAGCCACTGCTTGAAATTCAAAAATGCTCATGATCCTGGTTTAAATAATTTACTAGACAAATGTGACATCTATAACTGAATTTATTTCCCAGCTGAACATGGCCAAGTATAGGAACGAAAGGGAAAAAGGAATGCTACCACTGTAGTCATAATCTTACTCATTCTTTTGTTAATTCAAAGTGCAGATGTAGCACAAAACCATTCTGTGCAGAGTTAGCATGTTCCAGGCAGGACACCAGTTGGAGCATTACAATACTGTGGAGGGGAAAATCAGCAGGATTCCTTCACTTACTTGTCAACTCATGACTTGTGCTGGAAAGTGTTTATGGAACAGAATTCCACTGGTGCTGAAAATGGCTATAAAATAGGCATTACGACCAATACACATGCCTCATGACAACAGTGAGAGGCACAAGCAAAACTGGTGCTTATGCTACATTTGATTATGAATGGCAATCTGCCATTGCTGCTCATGCTATTTATTGGGAGAGTGGGAAATTGAACATTAGTGAGGCCTTTAAAAAGCAGCCTGAACCTTTTAAAGAGGAGGTACTCTTCTGAATCATTGCTTTAAGTCATTGATGGAAAGTGAAAATGACACTGAGAAGACATTCTACAAGACCACCCAAATTTTCAAACACAGATATAGAGATTGTCATGGAAGAAGTGGCCAGGAGGAGGGAGCTGCTCTTTCCAGTGGATGGGAGAGGAAAGCCAAGGCAAATAGCCTGGCAGTAGTGGTCAAAGGTGGCAGAGCAGGTTAATGTGAGGTGCTTAGCACCCAACACTGCACTGCCGTAAAAAAAATCAATGATCTGACTAAAGTTGCTAAGGTAAGACTCTTACTCACATCCCTCTTACTCTCTGTTTAGCCCTGCACCACCTCAAGCCCCAGCACAAACAAACCTTCCCTACCTCACTTTTCATTGCTCTCTCCCAATAAGAGCAGCACCTTTTGTGTGGATTTCCTTCTGCTGCTATAGATGAAGTCGACAGCTGCTACTGTTCTTATAATTACATCCTCATTTCCCCACACCTGTGGAATATTGCACGCATAATCCACACTTTTCTACCCTGACAGACACATCCTCATAATTTTTCAGTAGGCCGCACACAAACATACACACTTTCTTCTTGTGGGACAAGCTAGAACCCAATAAGAAAGGGCAAGCAAGGACAGGACAAGGGACACCATCCATGCACGTCCTGCTGTCATTCGAAGTGGCAGCCATGAAAGTTGTGGGTGGAGGAAGGTGGGTGTGGAGTAGCATCTGCAGCCTTATGACTGTGAACTTGGAGAATACAGACCACAGATAGTTTGGCCACCTTACCCTCTTTTTCTGCTCTCTCTAAATTTCTCCCTCACACTCTTCATAGTGCTGCATTGAACTGTCACTCATTTGTCTCTACTAACCCTTGTCACTAGCAGCTAACAGATGTCCCTTTCCAGGTCCATCAGATGTAGAGGGCTGAGATGGAGCAGAGGAAGAGGAGGACAGCTCCCTTCACACTGTCATTCAACCATACTCTTGCAAGCTTCAGCTCATAAATCAGTATCCCACGTAGTTCAGAGAGTCAGGAAGAGGGTTTGAGTGGGGAGATTTGCTAACCAGCAGAAGTGTACAGGAGCAAAGGCAGAGAAGTAGGATGACCTTGGAACCAACTCCTCAAAGGGTAAGCTTGTATCCATTCTCTGCTGCAGAGGGCACATATGCTGAATTCAAGGGCCCAGAATATAAAAGCTGTGCACCACTAACCACCAAGCCAATTTCTGGGCACAGCACCTTAGAAACACAACAAACATAGTAAACATAAAATATAGGAGCAGGAGTAGTCCATACAGACCCTCAAGCATGCTCCACCATTCAATAAGATCCGGGCAGAACTCCTAAATCAGCTTCACTTTCCTGTTCTATCCCCATATTCTTTGATTCCCTTTAATGCCCAAGGATCTATCCATTTCAGTCTTGAATATATTCAACAACTGAGCATCCACAGCCCTCTGGGGTAGCGAATTTCAAAGATTCACAGCACTCTGAATGGAAATTTCTCCTTGCCTCCATCCTAATTGGCCAACCTCTTACCCTGAGACTATTATCCCTAGTTCTAGACTCTCCAATGAGGGGAAACAACCTCTTAGCAACTAACCTGACAAGCTGTCTAATAATTTTATGTGTTTCAATGAGATCACCTCCCATTCTTCTAAACGGCAGAGCATTCTTCTCAATCTCTCCTGACAGGACAGCCCACTAATCCCAGGAATCAATCTTATAAATTTAGAAAGGATATATTGACCTTGGAAAGAGTGCAGCGCAGAAGATAAATTCTGGTTTGTTGCTACCATCTACAGAAAGGCCTGTTTGTCAAGCACATTCAAGTCACATCAAAGTATCTTTGTTGTTGTTGCTGTTGTTTTTGTTGTTGTTGCCCTGAATATCAAACACAGGTTCTATGTATTTAGCCAAGAATAGTTCAGCATTATAAGATAGTCTTCTGTTTCAATTTTAGTGCCAATAATCAAGAAGTGTGCTTTATTTAAGATTAAAAAACATTATTTAACTATTTTGCTAAATTTCTACCAGTTGTATTGAACCACTAAATAAATCCATTTAGCCACTTGCACTGTTCCCAAGAAGTCATGTTGTTTCATATTGGTCTGATTGGCCAGTAGTAACAAACTGACGTATTCCCATTTTGATTAGTCAATGGGAATCAAGTGACATGTGGGTGACAGGGACTGGATGATTTCTTTTAATGGTATTGATAGTTTCAGTTGCTTATCTACTTTGCATCTTCTGAACCTCTTTCCCACATCATCCATACTGGCCCACAGTCTCAGGAGTCTCCCTTGAGCCAGTAGTCTAACTCTTCCCAGCCTATTTCCTACTTTTTCAAGACCTCTCAGACTCGGCTTCTCCTTGGCCTTGGCCTCGCCACTTTCCCAAATTTAAATTTTTTAGCTGCACAAAGGGGTGTACAAAGGAATGAAACCTTATCTTGCTTGTGCTTTCCATTCCAGATTTGACAAAAATGTCCATTAAAAGTATGCAAGTGAGGGGAAGAATATTAACATTTTAATGAAAATTTTCAGCTATAGAGTCTGCCATTTGTATTGATCTCTGCTGCCAAATTCTACATTTGTCTAAATAAACAACTTTATCATTATCACTGTGTAATCATGAAATGGGCAATGGTTGATTTTTTTCAGTGTACACAGCCTCTCCGGAGTTCATTTTGTCATTTTTCTTAATGTCTTCCAGAAAGCAGAGATGATTGCTTAGCATGTCTGCACATATTAAACACATTTCTTTGTTGCATGTTTAGCAGTCATCTGGGCAGGGTAAAGAAATGATGACAAACATAGTCTGATGCCTTTAGTTATTATTTTCCTTTTGCAGATGGTTAAATGAGTAACTTTGCTTTAATTCTGTTCTAAACTAGTTTGGGTACTAAGGAAACAGAAAATAAAATCTGGCTATACAACCCTGTCCAGATTTTATAGCGTAAATGTTTTAGCATTACTTCATTCTTGTCATAACATATCAATATATCATTGTAATACTGATTCATTCTTGTCATTGGGACAACTTTGTTATTTTACAAAAATATCAGGACTTGCTGTTAATCTTTTTGTGCCCCCCTTCCTCCCACCCAGAAATGCCTTCTCCCCACTTTTAGTCTCGACTTTCGACTTGGCTCCTCAAAGGAGCCACCAGATTTCTTGACTTTCCCCCGATCGGCAAGTTCCCTATGAGATCTGGTTCAGCGCCTGCAGCTTGCCAAACAAATGCAACTGTGATCTGACCGTCACCTGGCTCAGGTCTTTTGCCAAGACATTGGGCGCATGCCACAATTGGCCCGTCCTGTGCCCGCACATTGTCCGCCGATAATGAAAATCGGTCCCATGGTGTTACATTATCATAAACTTTTTAATCTCAGTCAAAATATTAGTTGAATTTATATGGATGAACAGGGTCAGGAAAGACTATTTTAGACAACCTTGGAGTTCAAAAACACAGTTCACTACAAATATCCCTAAACTGAGTTTGTCACCAAATATCTGCTCAATTACTTCTTAATGTTACTGATACCATCAGCCACCATCGCCTCACTGAGCAATTCATTCCAAACGCTCATCACACTATAAGAAGTTATATATCCCATTCATCCACTCCCTTTCCCTCCTTTGAGCTTCATCCCATTTCCCAGTTCTGAAGAAGGATCACTGACCTGAAACATTAACTCCGCTTCTCTCTCTACAGATGCTGCCAGACCTGCTGAGTATCTCCAGCATTTCTTGTTGTTATCCCATTTCCCCTCCTTGTTATTCTTGAACCCACATGAAACAATTCCCCAGGGTTCAAGATGTCAATCTTGAATACCTGTATAAGATTCCATATCAGTTCCTTCGCCAGTGGAAACAAGCTCAGCTTCTGTAGTCTCTCCTTATAGCTTGATGCCAAGTATCAGATGGGGAACACTTTAGCATTTGAAGAGTCCTGAAAACCTCCTAAAGATATAAGGAAAAACTTGAAATCCCTAGTCAGTAGCTTTGCATAGTGCACACAGGTTTAGAACAATTTTTTTCATAGCCAGGTATGAAATATTTTAAGGGGACATGTAAGAAAGCTACTATTTTAACCAAATATTTTCGTGCTAGTTCAATTTATTTTAACTGATAATACTGGTGAATAAATTTCATAATTACTTTGGTTTATAATAACTTGTGCTGAGCTTCACATCTCAAGCCTATATGGCAGATTTTGAGTCCTGGCACAGAGCTATTCAGTCTGAGCCAGAGCCAGAAAATCACTTTTTGATACCTCATCAAGTTAGCCTAACATATTGTGAGGTCAGTTAATTAGCAGTTGATCTGTGAACTCCCTACACAGATTGGTCTGGCATAGAGAGCTTATACATTGCAGGAGTGTGGGAGATCCAGAGTAGCAACAGCTCCTGAAGGGCTGCTATTTAAATGAGGACTGTATGTCCCTCCGCAGCCTAACTGCTTTCCTGTTGACATGATAGAACAAAGAGGTTGTAATAAGAAATACCATTTGAAGATACTGTATTGGAGCCACTGCTGGGCCAGCTGCAGCAAAGTGAGTTGTTCTCTATAGGGCTGACAAGCACCTTAAGTATTGCTTGGTACAATGGGAGGAGGAGCCCAAAAGAATGACCGTTATTTACCACTTGCAGCAGGCGTGGAAAGAAATATATAACAGCTTCACGAAGATTGCTGAAGTATGAATACTCAGTGTTTGCTTGTACAAAATGTATGGCCATGGTGTATGTGGCACAGTAAGTTTACATTCAGCCAGGCGCAGGTTTACTGATGCAGTAAACAAGCACACAAGCAAATTTTGAGCTCTTTCTTATATCCATATGAATGGCCACATTGCTGCAGGACAAATGTTGTAGTGACCCTAAAATATTCAATGGCTGTGCTCAGAAATCTTGGAATTTGTATCCATAAAGGAAGTTTCAAAGAAAGGAAGCAAGAAAAATCTTACATTTGGGCAGCACCTTTCGCAAGTTGTTCCAAAGCGCATCATAGCTAAAGTATTATTTTTGTAGTGTAGTCACTGTTTTAATGTCAGGAAATGCAGCAGACAATTTGTGCATAGCAAGATCCCACATCCATCGATGAGATACATAACCAAATAATATGTTTTTGGTGGTGTTGGAGGCTTGTAGAAACCCCAGAGAATGGTAACGCCTTTTGGCCTGTTTTCGGGCCTGAAATGGGTGCATGCACAGAGTCCTCTGATACTGCTGGCAATTTTCCATGGGACAAGGGATGAAACAGTCTGCTCTGGCAAACATAGCACCTGACAGCTGCTGTCTGTATTGGTGCACTGCTGATTGATCCCCTGAGATATAATGTAGGTAAGGTATGCTGTGGTGGTGGTGATCTTCCCTAGGGCAGGTCCTCTGCTAATTTTTTCCCCTCCACCAGGAGAGATAAGCATGACTAGGGAAGAGGATGTTTTCTATCGCCTTCCTCAGAGTAAGACAGCAAATGAAAATGCACTGCTGACGATATTCTGAACCAAATACAAACCATCTAGCCAACTGATCTACCTGCTCCCCCAGGTAAAGGTATAGACACTGGTAAATTGGTTATGGATGATTTCAGGCAATCTGCTACAGATCTAAGCAGACTGTCCCCATCACTCCTCCAAAAATAACAAAATAGAGGAACTCCCATCTTCTGATTTTTGGTTGCTGCTATTGAAATTACAACACCCAAACTCCTGTCCAATTATATTCAATCTTCCAAAAATTCTTAATTAAAGATAATGGGCTGGATTTTACTGTAGGCGGAGGGGACTTCGCCACCGATGTAAAAGTCAGTGGCGAACCTGCTTCTGCCTAGCCTGGGAATATGACCCACACTTTACAGGTCCCCGGGTTTTAATTGTCCTGAGGCGGGACTTCCACCCACTTGCGGGAGGAGGGGTGTGCATCCTGGTTCTGGGGGGTGGGTTGGGATGCAGGGGCGGCCCTCAATCAGGCACCCTGTGCCTGACTGCCATGGCACCCCCTTGGCGTGGCCTTTTGTCCCCAACATGCCCGCTTGCCATGGGTAAAATACCTGTAGAGATGGGCGAGGGCCCTTAAGTGGCCTTTAAGTGGCCACTTAAGGGCCTTGATTTACCTCGGGCGGGAGGGTTGTTTTCCCTCGCCCTGCCCAGCTGCTGTAAAGTTGGCTGGAGGCAGGAGCAGGGTGGGAAGGCCTCCCAAAGCCTCCCGCTCAATTTTATGCCGCCCCCATGCCCCACGCAAAGATTTTCTTTCATCTAGGTAGGTTACTTAATGGGCACTGATGCAATCAATTGTTTGTAACTGTTTTATAAACCCGTTGGTTGGATCATATTGAAGGATTTTGAAAAACCATGCATAAATATAAACACAGTCTAACTGGCATTTCCTGCAGTTGCATTCTCACAAATGTGGAATGTAGATTTTTAGATTTAGACTTTTGACCTGAAATTGATCACTACAAAATGAAATGTGCAGACAAGGAATGGCAGACTACAAGACTCTTAGCCATCATTCTATGGGAAAATTACAAGGGCTCCATAATGTTTCAATAGTAAACTATTAACATTTTCAGCTGTTTTATTATTTAACTGCCTTAAATAATGTTATTGCAAAACTCTTACTGTTTCTAATGCATAACTACATCAGAAAAAATGTTCAAAACTTGCCAAAATGTCCACTGAGGCCCACAGTGGATTGCATTTCTCAGCTGAAAGAAAGGGTCACTCAAACAGCTGGGCAAGTTTAATCTTAATATAATTAAATTGGCAATACCTCTTCACTAACAATTATTCCAATCCAGTACAGTTTGTTTCAATGAATCTTACCATAATTTTTAAAGTCTAATCTTTGTTCTGTGCTCATTTGTACTCAGGTCATAAAATTCATTCTTCAGACATTTTCTTTAAATTAAAAGCAAATGAGCTATTTGATTCTTGTGGAGAAACTAGGTAAAGAATAGAAAAAGCATTTAAATATTGGAAACATGGAAGCACCAGGAAAAATAACATTGAATAAATGAGTAATGATATCATTAGTTGAAGCTAGTGTTCTCTAATGGGAAGAGACATACTAAAGAAAGAAAGACTTGCATTTATAAAGCACATTTCATGACCTCAGGACATCCCAAAGCACCTTACAGCCAATGTGTGCTTTTGAAGCACAGTCACTATTGTAATTCAACATATTCATCTTGGAATCTTAAGTTACCCACTCAAACTTATTGGCCACAAAATTTGTCTCTGTAGCACCACTGTTTTCAATGGTACAGGAGTCCAGAGGTGATAAAAATGGCAGGTTTAGTTTAGTTTAGAGATACAGCACTGAAACAGTCCCTTCGGCCCACCGAGTCTGTGCCGACCATCAACCACCCATTTATATTAATCCTACACTAATCCCATATTCCTACCACATCCCCACCTGTCCCTATATTTCCCTACCACCTAACTATACTAGGGACAATTTATAATGGCCAATTTACCTACCAACCTGCAAGTCTTTTGGCTTGTGGGAGGAAACCGGAGCACCCGGAGAAAACCCACGCAGACACAGGGAGAACTTGCAAACTCCACACAGGCAGTACCCAGAATTGAACCCAGGTCGCTGGAGCTGTAAGGCTGCGGTGCTAACCACTGCGCCACTGTGCCACCCAGTGTCCGCTTCCAGCGAATTCCGGTATGGCCCATGCTGATTGCCATGTTAGGACTGGTGAAAGCGTGGCATACGCATGTGTCAGAAGCTTGCAGACTGGTCAGATTGCAACGTCAGTCAGAATGTAATGCTGATTTGCTGCCCAACCTGACATTTTGGACCTCGCAGGTCCTGTTAATGTGCCCCAGCAATCCTCGTGATATGTTGGAGGACAGATTGCTGGACTGCTGTGAAAGCCTGCCAGCCCCTTTGAGCATTGGTATCCGCAGTCACATTGGCAGCAGTCTGAGCTGATCTTTCATTGGACCAAGCATGAATCTCTTGGCCTTAGTTTGAGCTGAGAGATTGAGCTTGATAGTGACAACGGGCTCTGTGGCACGGCTGCCAATGCATCAAGCATCTCTGTGTGCACACCCATCAGCTTTTTCCTATATGCTGCTGCATCACAGTCCGCATCTGAGTCTTCTGCAATAAAATTCATGTATGCCGTCTCCTTCTGGGCAGCTGGCACATGTGCTATCCTTTGCCCCTGGCCATGCTGCAGCCCACCTGTGCCCAGTGACTCACCATGTGCAGATCCCGCCTCTATACTGCTGTCTATATTGTCCACATAGTGCCAGAATCTGAGCTGGTGGCTCTGAGTATCCGATCTAGTGTTACGCCAAAGTGTTTTGTTGAATGATAACTTTCTTTAATCCACTGACTGGAGATCGGAATTTATATTTTTTAAAAGACATTTTTAAAAAGACAAGCTGACAGCAAAGTCATCCTTTCAGCTTAAGATGATCACCTAGTTTGCTACACCTTATCCGACCTGCAATGCTGAAGAGGACAGAGACAAAATACTAATTTCCCAGCAAGAACCAAGACCCAGGAAGTTCAAAGCAAGCAGAGAAATACTGCTAACTGCTATGTTTGAATGACTGAGTGACTGTCATGTGACAAGCCCGTCCCCATCTGTGGTTTTAAGTTGGTGTTTTCTCTGCAGCAGAGGAGAAACAACTGGACTCTGACGTGAACAGACTCTAAGGCTGGAATTTTGCACCACCCTGGCGAGCCGGATTGTGTCGAGGAGGTGGCGTAAAATTGAGAGGGAGGCTCCGGGAGGCCTTCCTGACCTGCTTCTACCTCTGCCCCACTTTACGTGGGCTGGGGGGGCGGGTGGCAGGAAACATGCTGCCCACCCCAGGCCAATCAAAGCCCTTAAGTGGCGATTTAACGGCCACTTAAGAGCCTTCACCCACCTCCACAAGGATTTTACCCGTGGCAAGTGAATGTCCGAGAGACGTGAAAGGCCCCCCAGTGAAACCCAGCAGCCTCTCAGCGCACCAGGGTGGGGGGTGGTGGGGGGGTGCCCTGACAATCGGGGGACCCTCCCCGTCCCCCCCAAACGACCACCCTTGCCTCGCTGGAGCGCGACCAATTACCCCCGGTGAGGCAACCCTAACTTACTTGACGTCCTGGCTCCATGTCCTCGGCTGGGCTACAGTCCCAGCAGTGGCCACCGCTCCCAATGGCAGCTCTTAGTCCCAGCCACGCCAGCTTGATGATTGGCTGGCAGTTCAATGAGGCGGGACTTCTTCCCTCAAGTGGGTGGAAGTCCTGCCTTGGAACAATTAAAGCCTGGGGACATTTAAAAGGCAGGACAGATCCCCAGGCTAGGCGGAAGTGGGTTCGCCACCGACATTTACATCGGTGACCAGCTCCTGTCCACCCGAAGTATAATCCAGCCCTAAGTGGGAGTCCCATTCTCTCTCTCCATTCCAGCTTGAAAGCTTTCAAATCCTTCCTGTTGACTTACCACCTTTGCATACTCCAGCTACAATCAGAAACCCTGTTGGAGGAAATCATCCGCATCGCTATCTCCAAGTGACTCACCGAACTAGTCAACTACCTCTTCAAACTAAAAGCCTCTGAACCAATGAATTCAGCTGGAAGCTAGCCAAATCACCAAACTCCACAGACTATATACCCTTTTTATGGACTCTAACTCAACCAATCTAACTTTTCCTACTCTGTAACCTATTTGTGTGTGTGTAGACCTCTTGTGTGTGAATGAGAGTGAAAGTTTGTGCGTTGTTTATTATTTTTATTAGTTTGGTTTAGATATAATAAAGTTAACCTCTTTCTTTGTTAACTCAAGAAAACCTGTCCAATTGGTTCTTGCTTTGATCATAGCAAGTAAGTAATCAAACACCTACTGAATTGGCCAGTACATTCACTTTAAGAAAGAATTAAACCTGTTGTGATCAAACAAGGAGAGGGAAAAGAGGGAAGCCCTTCAACCCCTCCTCACTTTACCTCATAACAAAAATTTTGGGGCTTACGTCTGGGATCAAACCCAAAGGCAAATGGGAAATTGGAAGTGGGAAACCAAATTGATCTGTAGCAATAATTTAAAAACTTCACTACAGGTTTTCTTGTGGTTTTCAGTACGAGAGGACTAAAATGTTCACATTTGAGGCCAGTACCTTCCGAAAACTGAATGAAGTAACTTGGCCCTAGCTGTTGAAGAGTTGAGGAATGTAGCTGGGCAATTAGAGGTTACCATCTGTTGTTATGATGGTGATTCTAAATTTTTTGTTAAGTTTTATTTGAGGATTCATGTATTTTAGAATTATGGGCGTTGTTTTATTTGGGAAAACGGAGAAGGATTCCATGGATTTTTTTTTTACTAGGGTCATTGAAAGGACACCAAGAGGTCTTGTTTGAAAACAACATTCACTAGCAGTCAACTAGCTTCAGATAAATATCCATCAGGGGCTTTTTGACTTGGGGGAGATGTTTACAGAGAAGTGACAGGTCAAGATTTACAGGAGTCAGGAGGTTTGACTCTTGAGATATTATTTTTGGTTTCGCTTTGGACCATGTGTTGGGGTGTGAACTGTTTTTAAGATAGTTGGAGAAAACCAGCCAAGGGAGCAGTCACCATCAGCTCACCCTCGTCCATCTCTTTGAGAACTTCCTGAGAATCAAGTGTAAGAAATAGAGAAACTGATGCAGCATTTCTCCTAAAAAGCCTGCCAGAAACTGCTGATGCTGCATTTCTCCTGGAAAGCCTGCTATACTGATCCTCAATGTCACTTGAGAAGAACTGCTCGAGAAAGATCCCAGTGATGGCCGGCTATGTGTATTTGGGACTCCAAACCAAAAAGGGGCAACTGACATCTTTCCATATCTTCCCTTTTTTCTTCAGGTATTAGCCAGTTTATGGCCAAAGTACTCTTTGTGTCTTTTTTTTGTGACAGAGCTCTGAAGAGAAAATATCTATTTTTCGATTAACCTGTGTGTGTGTGTCTGTGTCTGTGTGTATGGGGGAGGGGCTAAGGTAAAAAGGAACTTTGCTTTGTTACTGGTTAAGTCTTGGTTTATAATAAACTGATAATGTTGTTGTTCATTAGAGAAATCTGGAAGGTGTATTTTATTCTGGGATAAAAATAGAGTCTATGATTGACCGTATCAGTACCTGGGTAAACATTTAAATATATGTTGTGATCTGTGGAGAAGTGAAACTAGAAAGAACAGTGCACTCCTCCTGCCTCAGTCATAACAAACTGAATAGGGGAAGATCCAATACAACCAGTGAAGGCACCACTAGTGAGGGAGTTACCCCTAGCTCCAGACCGGGTGCTGAGCTCTTAAAGTTCTCCCAGTTGATACCAAGGGCTGGATTTTACAGCCCCCCTCACCCTGCGCCCCCCCCCACCCCTCACAACGACGTCAGGGGTTATGGCAGTGGGGGCCGGAAAATGTCTCCGGAAGAGGCCCGCCACGGGCCTCGACACCAGGAAGGCTTGGCCCGATATTGCCGGTGGCGGCGAGGCCTCGTGGCGGCCCTCCCGCTGCTTAGTAATGGAAAGCACACCTAAAAATTCAAATAAAAGATAATTAATGAATTAAGTACTTACCCACTCCGCCATCCATTCCGCTCCAATATTAGTGCGAGTAGCTAGCACTCGCGCACCTCCGAATCTTCGTTTGGAGATCCAATGCAGGACACTGGTGGGGATGGGGGAGCAGGTAAGTATTTCAGCGAGGTGAGGAGTGGGGTCAAACTAATATGATTAGTGTATGGGATGAGGGGAAGGGTTAAAGATAAGAGTTTGTGAACTTTGCGGGGGGGAGGGTCAGGTACACAAGGTAAGTATTTTGGGGGGGGTGAGGAGCAGAGGGTACAGAATGAAGTGTATGGTTATTGGGGTGAGTGGGAGAGGGGCTAAAAACATTTATTTAACTTTATAAATTAAATCTTTATAAATTATAAATTATATCTTTAAATATGTGAACGAAATTGAAGGGCTCGAAGCCCTTTAAAAATGGCATCACGCCTGTGCATAGGCAGGTATCACCATTGCCGGGGATGGACAGCCTGCTCTCTCCATGTGATCGGTGGGCGGGGGGGGGGGGGGTGGGGCACGGCCCGCCCGGGCTACTTAAATGAGCCGCTGCTCTTGGAATCGCGGTGGCTCTTTGGCATGTGGCCTGCACAGGTGGGCTGCCATTTTTTTTGCCTGCCGCCAATTTCGGTGGCAGGCTTATAAAATCCAGCCCCTAAAGTACAGATGAAGTCTTTGGAAGAATTAAATCTTATGTGGAAGCTGCAAATTAGCATATTTGAGCAGAAATGGTACAGGTCAAGCTTTGTATCCAACTTTAATAATGTGTTTCATCAACAAAGATAATTTCTTTCACAGAGGCAAAATATAAGTTGATCATTCTTGACGGAAAGCCATCATAAATTTATAACATAGTACTCGAAAGGTACCAATCAGTGCCAAATATACAGCAGCCTTTTTGTAGGGTAATTGCATTATTTGGCTATTCGAAAAGAATATTAATTCAGGAATGTTGTTGGAAATGCATAAAAGGGATAGGAATATTGTGCACTATTCCATATGACATGCAACATAAGTGAAAATATTAGGTAATAAAATGGCTAATGTCCTATCAAAACCAATTATGGTCTCCATTTATTGAAACTCCAGCCATATGTGCTCTAAAGCTACTTAAAAATGAAACATTTACTTATAACAGGCCACAACATGTACATTAATATGAATATTTATATTCATAATCTATACTTAGGGGATGGTGCAGTGAGACACATTTTGCTTAATATTTTAGCTTTCAGAGTAAATGGGAAGCAAGAATTCATTAACCTGCACTTGGAAAACTATATAGGCTCTGCAATTTATTGCAATATTTCCAGCTCTTGCAGCTCCCAGAGATAATAGGAGTAGACTTGTGAAATCAAACATAAACATTCCCTCTGTGATACATGTTAAAAGTACAACTAGAAACAACAACAACAAAAATAACTTGCATTTATATAGTGCCTTAAATGGAGTAAAATGTGCCAAGGTGCATCACAGGAGCTTTATCAAAGAAAATCTGGAAGGTGTATTTTATTCTGGGATAAAAATAGAGTCTATGATTGACCGTATCAGTACCTGGGTAAACATTTAAATATATGTTGTGATCTGTGGAGAAGTGAAACTAGAAAGAACAGTGCACTCCTCCTGCCTCAGTCATAACAAACTGAATAGGGGAAGATCCAATACAACCAGTGAAGGCACCAAATTCCAAGCCACATAAGGAGATATTACAGCAGATGACCAAAATCTTGCCAAGTAGGTAGGTTTTAAAGTGCATCTTAAAGGACGAAAGAGAAATAGAGAGGTGGAGAGGTTTCGGGAGGGAATTCCAGAGCTGAGGGCCTTGGCAGCTGAAGGCATGGCCATTAATGATGGAGCAAATCGGCCAGAATTGGAGGAGCGCAGATATCTCCGAGCTTTGTAGGGCTGGAAGAGATTACAGAGATTGGGGGGATGAGGCCCTGAAAGCAAGGATGTAAATTTTAAAACTGAGGCATTGCTTAACTGGGACCCAATGTAGGTCAATGAGCACAGGGATGATGGATGAAGGGGATTTGGTGCAATCTTGGACATGGCAGTAGAGTTTTGGATTACCTCAAATTTGCACAGGTATCTTTTATATTTATACCAGAATTGCACAGAAGTGATCACATAAAGTAACTCAACAGTCTGAAAAGGAGGAGAATTTCCTCATCAATCACATTACACTGGTTTTCTGGAGTGAATTTATGTTTCAAGTTTCTGCTCAAATTCATTTGCATAATCACAAACGTAAAATCTTGTACAAGCCAGTGCAATTGGGCAGCATAATAGAATGTAATTATTTATATTTTTTATTGCATTTTGCATTTGTCATGAAGACCCCCACCTGCCAAGAATAAGGCATATTAATTTTGTCACATGAACATTAATTTTAAACTGTTGTTGGAGTGAAGAGATGACTTGTTTAAGGTAATCAGAAGTGGCTGGGAAAAAATTTGCATTCTAAAAGACAGTCGCTGAGGAAAAAACAATGGGAACTGTTCACGGATTCAATTAACAGAGATTGGTCTGGGCAATGGTGATCCACATCTTGTTGGTGTATGAGACAGCACTACACCCCCACCTACCGAATCCACAAAGGCAGGAGTTCCATGACTAACCTGCTGGCCCAGGTTTGGTTTTGAGCTGCTCACAGGACAGCTTGGATCAGACTGCAGATTGCAACTGAACTTGGAAGAAGAGAGCCTTTCTCTCTCTCTCTCTCATGAATTTTCAGATCCACTGAAGACACTTAGAACTTAAGAAAGAAGACTCCTACATCAAAATAAATTTGAAATCGTCCACAGGGCCCCAACGCAATGGCAAGATTTACCTGCAATCAAAGACTCTACATCGAACTCAAAGGACAGTAAACTAACCCAGCTATAGCTTCAAACTTTTCCCTTTTATTCTTTTTACTTTTCTGTCTCTATCTGCGTGTGTGTTTATCGTGTATGCATGCTAGCGTGGTCGCGTTGCGTATTCGTTGTCGTTAACCGAATTAGAGTTTAAGATTAATAAACTTCTACCTTTTTTGTTTAAATCTAAGAAAACCTGTCTGGTTGATTTCTTTGCCTTACAATTGGAAAGCAGTGAACAAGGATTCACTGATGGGGAGATAAAAACAGTGTTGTTAAAATTAAACCCTATTACGGTTAAGTAGGCAAAGGCTGGGAGGGAACCCCTAGATCCCTTTCTCACCTGGTCGTAACAGAAATTTGGGGGCTAGCGTCCTGGATTGGACACACAGACAAACGGGAAATTGGAAGTGGGAAGCCATATTGATCCCAATCAAGAAGAGAAAAGGTTTCAGTACAGGTTGTCTTGTGGTTGTGTGTGCTAGAATATTAACATGTCTATGGCTGAAGACAGTAGCTCCCCAAGCCAGGGTAAAGGAACTTGGGATAAGTTAAAAACACTGTCTATGGAGGAGTTGAGAAAAATAGCTGAGGAGTGTGGGATCACTGTACGTGGCAAGGATAGAAAATCTGAACTCCTAAGACTAGTGGCTAAATATTTTTCCCTTGAATAAGAAGAATCAGAAATAGGGTTAGAAGTGGACTCTGACAGGGTATTACTAGCAAAGGTACAAGTGGAACAGAGGAAACTTGAATTTGAAGAAAGGGAAAAAGAGAGGAGAGAGGGAAAGAAAGAGCCTTCCAGAAGGAACGTAAGGAAAGAGAAAGAGAGAAGAGAGAAAGAGAAAGAACCTTCCAGAAGGAATGCAAAGAGAGAGAGCTGAGGTGACTTGAGTTGACTAGGGGACAATTGAGTAACCCCAATGAAAGCATAGCCAATATGGAGGATTGTAATTCAGGGATGGGTACAGAATTGTTAAAACTTTCCCAATTGATCTCAAAATTCAATGAGGGAGACATGGAAGTCTTTTTTGTATCTTTTGAAAAGCTGGCAAGGCAGTTAAAGTGGCCGGCTGAGGCTTGGATTCTCCTGCTACAAAGCAAGCTAACTGGAAAAGCCCATGAGGTTTATTCCATGTTGACAAATGACAGTTTATCCAATCCAAACTGACAAAAAATACGATTCTCGGGGCATATGAGTGAGCACCGGAAGCCTATCGCAAAAGTTTAGAACCCTCAAGAAGCAAGCTGATCAAACTTACCTGGAGTTTGAGAGAAATAAGCAGCTGGTTTTTGACCAGTGGCTGAGGGCTCTTAAAGTGCAGCTCAGCTATGAAAATCTCAGAGAGATAATGTTGCTTGAGGAATTTAAAAACTCTCTCCCACTCTCCAGAAAGATACATGTAGAGGAACAGAAGGTTCATAAAGCCTGGCAAGCCGCAGTGCTGGCTGACGGTTTCCCAGGGTAAAACCTTTCCCAGTCACTCCCACAAATCCGAAAAGGGAGCGGAGCAGCGGCATTCTCCCTGTGTCTCTCGGCGCACGCTGAGCCTTGAAAAGAGGAAAAAAAAAACTTACAGTGACATCACGGCAATTCTGCAAGGTGATTGGGTGGGTAAGTAACAGCTGTTAGTGCATTTAAATTGCTTAAAAAAGGAAAGTTAAAAAAAAATACCTCTAGCGATAAGGTGAGTAGTACTAAATGGTGTTTTTATTTATTTATTTTTAAATAGTGTAATTTATTAAGGACTTTAGATTGTACTGGGTAGTGTTTGGAGTAAAACAAGGTCCCTAGTGTAATTAGTATTTTTTAAAAGGAGTAACTAATTAATTTAAAGGTAGTTCATGGCAGGAGAGCTCAGCCCCGTGATATGCTCCTCCTGCGCTATGTGGGAAATCAGGGATGCTTCCAGTATCCCTGACGACCACGTTTGCAGAAAGTATATCCATCTACAGCTACTGGCTACCCGCATTACGGAGCTGGAGCTGAGATGGATTCAATGTGGAGCATCTGCGATGCTAAGGACGTCGTGGATAACACGTTTAGCGAGGTGGTCACACCGCTGGTAATGGCTACACAGGCAGAAAAGGGATGGGTGACCACCATGCGGAGTGGTAGGTGCAGGCAGGTAGTGAAGGAATCCCCTGTGGCCATCCCCCTCTCAAACAGATATACCGCTTTGGATACTGTTGGGGGGGATGGCTTCTCAGGGGAAAGCAGCAACAGCCAGGTCCGTGACACCAAGGATGGCTCTGCTGCACAGCAGGGGAGAAAAAGGAGTGGAAGAGCTAAAGTGATAGGGGATTCTATCGTAAGGGGTACAGATAGACTCCAGGATGTTATGTTGCCTCCCTGGTGCTAGGGTCAAGGATGTCACGGAGTGGCTGCAGGACATTCTGAGGGAGGAGGGTGAGCATCCAGAGGTCGTGCTACACATTGGTACCAACGACATAGGTAGAAAAAGGGCTGAGGTCCTGCAACAAGAATTTAGGGAGTTAGGTAGCAGACTAAAAAGCAGGACCTCTAAGGTTGTAAACTCTGGATTACTTTTAGTGTCACTTATTAGTGAGTTTAGAAATAGGAAGATAGAGCAGATGAATGCGTGGCTGCAGAGACGGTGCAGGAGAGAGGGCTTTAGTTTCCTGGGTCACTGGGTCTGTTTCTGGCAAAGGTGGGATCTGTACAAGTTGGACGTGTTGCACCTGAACCGGAACGGGACAAACATCCTTGCTGGGAGGTTTGCTAGTGCTGTTTGGGGGGGGGGGTGGTTAACTAATTTGGCAGGGGGATGAGATACAGAGTGGAGATACAGTAGGGAGTAATATAGAACAGAAAGTGAGTCTGTCTGGAAGGCAGAGCAAATATAGACCTGGTAAGGTACAAGTGAAAACTGCAAGGTTGGATTGCATCTATTTCAATGCAAGGAGTCTTACTAGTAAGGCAGCTGAATTGAGGGTGTTGATTAGCACATGGGATTATGATATTATTGCTATCACAGAGACATGGTTGAGGGACGGACAGGACTGGCAGCTCAATATTCCAGGGTATAGAATCTTCAGGCGTGACAGGGGAGGGGATAAAAGAGGAGGTGGCATTGCACTGTTGGTCAAGGAGTCAATTACTGCAGTAAGGAGGGATGGTATCTTAGAAGGTTCCTCAAATGAGGCCATTTGGATAGAACTTAAAAACAAAAAGGGGGCAATCACTTGGCTGGGTGTGTACTACAGGCCTCCAAGTAGTCAGGAAGAGATAGAGGAGCAGATATGTAGGCAAATCTCAGAGAGGTGTAAAAATAATAGGGTAATCATTGTAGGGGATTTCAACTTCCCCAATATTAACTGGGATAGTCTTAGTGCAAAAGGCTTAAAAGGGGTGGAATTCTTCAAATGCATACAGGAGAGCTTTTTGAGCCAGTATGTAGAAAGTCCTACAAGAGAAGGAGCAGTACTGGACCTAATCCTAGGGAATGGAGCCGGTCAAGTGGTAGAAGTATCAGTGGGGGAACATTTCGAGGATAGTGACCATAACTCTGTAAGATTTAAGGTAGTTATGGAAAAGGACAAAGATGGACCAGAAATAAAGGTACTGAATTGGGGGAAGGCTGATTTCAATATGATAAAACAGGATCTGGCTAAAGTGTACTGGGAGCAGCTACTTGTAGGAAAGTCTACATCACATCAGTGGGAGTCATTCAAAGAGAAAATTGTGAGAGTTCAGAGCCAACATGCACCAGTTAAGGTGAAGGGTAGGACTAACAGGCCCAGGGAACCCTGGATGTCAAGGGATATAGAGGATTGGATCAGGAAAAAAAAGGAGGCTTACGGTAGATCACATGCGCTGAAAACAGCGGAGGTCCTAGAGGAATATGGAAAGTGTAGGGTGGCACTTAAAAAAGTAATTAGTAAAGCGAAGAGGGGACATGAGAAAACACTGGCGGGCAAGATAAAGGAAAATCCTAAGGCGTTTTATAAGTATATTAAAGATAAGAGGATAACCAGGGAAAGAGTAGGGCCCATTAGGGGCCAACGTGGCAATCTTTGTGTGGAGCCGGAGGACATAGGTGAGGTTTTAAATGATTACTTTTCATCTGTGTTCACTATGGAGAAGGACGATGTAGGTGTAGAGATCAGGGAGGGGGATTGTGATATACTTGAACATATTAGCATTGAAAGGGAGGAAGTATTAGCTGTTTTAGCGGGCTTAAAAGTGGGTAAATCCTCAGGCCCAGATGAGATGTATCCCAGGCTGTTATGTGAGGCAAGGGAGTAGATAGCAGGGGCTTTGACACAGGAGAGGTACCAGAGGATTGAAGGACAGCAAATGTGGTACCATTATTCAAGAAGGGTAGCAGGAATAAACCAGGTAATTACAGGTTGGTGTGTCTAACATCAGTGGTAGGGAAAATATTGGAAAATATTCTGAGGAACAGGATTAATCTCCACTTGGAGAAGCAGGGATTAATCAGGGATAGTCAGCATGGCTTTGTCAGGGGGAGATCATGTTTAACTAACTTGATTGAATTTTTCGAGGAGGTGACTAGATGTGCTGATGAGAGTAAAGCAGTAGATGTAGTATACATGGATTTCAGTAAGGCTTTTGATAAGGGCCCACATGGGAGATTGGTTAAGAAGGTAAGGGCCCATGGGATCCAGGGCAATTTGACAAATTGTATCCAAAATTGGCTTAGTGGCAGGAGGCAGAGGTTAATGGTCGAGGGCTGTTTTTGCGAATGGAAGCCTGTGACCAGTGGTGTACCACAAGGATAGATGCTGAGACCCTTGCTGTTTGTCGTGTACTTTAATGATTTAGACATGAATATAGGAGGTATGGTCAGTAAGTTTGCAGACGACACAAAAATTGGTGGTGTTGTAAATAAAGTGGAGGAAATCCTTAGATTACAGGGAGATATAGATGGGCTGGTAAGATGGGTGGAGCAATGACAAATGGAATTCAATCCTGAAAAGTGTGAGGTAATGCATTTTGGGAGGACTAATAAGGCAAGGGAATATGCAATGGATGGTAGGACCCGAGGAAGTACGGAAGGTCAGAGGGACCTTGGTGTACTTGTCCATATATCACTGAAGGCAGCAGCACAGATAGATACGGTGGTTAGGAAGGCATATGGGATACTTGCCTTTATTAGCCGAGGCACAGAATATAAAAGCAGGGAGGTTATAATGGAGCTGTATAAAATGTTAGTTAGGCCACAGCTGGAGTACTGTGTACAGTTCTGGTCACCACACTATAGGACGGATGTGGTTGCACTGGAGAGGGTGCAGAGGAGATTCACCAGGATGTTGCCTGGGCTGGAGCATTTCAGCTATGAAGAGAGACTGAAAAGGCTAGGATTATTTTCCTTGGAGCAGAGAAGGCTGAGGGGGGGACATGATTGAGGTGTACAAGATTATGAGGGGCATCGATAGGTTAGATAGGAAGAAACTTTTTCCCTTAACGAAGGAGTCAAGAACCAGGGGGCATAGATTTAAGGTAAGGGGCAGGAGGTTTAGAAGGGATTTGAAGAAAAACTTTTTCACCCAGCGGGTGGTTGGAATCTGGAACACACTGCCTGAAGAGGTGGTGGAGGCAGGAAGCATCACAACATTTAAGAAGTATTTAGATGAGCACTTGAAATGCCATAGCATACAAGGCTATGGGCCAAGTGCAGGAATATGAGATTAGAATAGTTGGGTGCTGGATGGCTGGCACAGACACGATGGGCCGAAGGACCTGTTTCTGTGCTGTGTAACTCTATGACTGTATGACCCTCTGTCTCTATGACAAAGGGTGGGAAGGTGATAGGAGCCCAAGCATTCCTGGGAGGAAAAGAAAAGCAGGAGACACAGAGGGCCCTCCTCCAGCCAAAAAAGGATAGTGCTGTAAGTAGGAGTGAGACCTGGAGACCTGTGTGCTTCCATTGTAATGAAGCAGGCTAACTAAGAGCTGACTGCTGGAAACTAAAGGGAAAACCTGTAGGGTTAATCAGGGCGCACCCGGTCAGTGAAGTGGAAGTGACTCTGACGGAAAGCACAGCAGAACCAGCTGTGGCTTTAACTGCAGTACGACTAAGACATTAAGACCCAGGAAGCCTACCACTGCAGGTGCAGGATAGTTTAATAGAATTCCTGAAGGTTATCAGGGTTTTGTGTCTGAAGGGAAAGTAACCCCATACCTCTCGAGTGGGCCAAGCAAGCCCATAGTAATCCTCAGGGACACAGGAGCCACGAGATCCCTTTTACTTCGAAAAGGCCTGACCTTTCCCCCCGAGAATGCAGTAAACACCAGAATGGTGGTGAATGACATTGGAAGGCAGTGTATGCCTATACCTTTACACCGGGTGCACTCGGAGTGCGACCTAGTTTCAGCACCGGTGGCTGTAGGGATTGCCCCTAGTTTGCCTGTGGACAGGGTTGACCTGCTCCTAGGTAATGATCTGGTAGGAACGAAGGTGTTAGTTTTCCCAGTAGTGAAAGAGAGACCACAGGAGGTCAGAGAGACAGGGCAGTGGCAGGAGACGGTCCCCTGAAGTTTCCCTGAATGTGTAGTGAATCAGGTCATGATCAAACCAGCTCCCCCATAGAAATCTGAATTGGCACTGCAGGCAGATGACCATGAGATATGTCTGTCTGAGACTTTGTTTGGAAAGGTAGAAGACCCAGGGAATGAATTAAATGGATCTTCCCAAGCTGAGGCTCCCCCTACTTACCTCAACAGGAACAAAGACACGCCAGGCAGTCCTGGAAATGTGCAAACTGAAAAACTTCCCCAAAAATCACATGTTTATTGGGATGCCAAAAAGGGCAGTTTAATGCAGCACTGCTACCAAGAAAAGACAGGCAGTAACAGTTGTTATGATTTCTGAATGAATGTGAAGGAATGAGAGAGATGCATGTATGTTTTCCTATACCTACTCTTCTCTCTCATCCCAGTTAATGAAATGCTCTTTTAAAAAAATCGCATTTCATTCCGCTGGATGTAGAGATGTGTTGAAGACCCGCACCTGCCAAGAATGAGCCCATTAATTTCATCCCATGAACATTAATTTTAAACTGTTGCTGGATTGGAGAGATGACTTGTTTAAAGAGATCAGCAATGGCTGGGGAAAAAAATTGCATTCTAGTCGCCTAAGAAAAGACAATGGGAACTGCTCATTGATTCAATTAACAGAGATTGTCTGGGCAATGGTGATCCACATCTTGTCAGTGTAAGAGACAGCACAATACCCCCCACTGAGAGCTTTGGAATCCACAAACACAGGAGTTTGTTAAAAAAGCGAGTCACAGGACTAACCTGCTGGCCCAGGTCTGGTTTTGAACTGCTGTTTTGTGAGCTTGCTGTGCACAAATTGGCTGCCCTATTTCCCACATTACAACAGTGATTACACTTCAAAAGTATTTAATTGGCTGTAAAACACTTTGGTATGTCCTGAGGTCATGAAAGGCACCATATAAGTCCAAATCTTTTTTTATAAACTACTTCATAGATGTGATAAATAATTGCTTCTTCAAGCAGTATTTAAAGCAGAGAACAAGATAAATACTGTACTCTCTATTTGTTATCCCACATCCTTCCTGTTATCATGTAACACTTTTTAATGTCAATATTAACAGACCTCTGTGCACTTGTTCACAGTGAGTTGGAGATTTGATTACCAGAGACACATATCAGCAATGGAGAGCAACCCTGGGATCTAGGAGCAATTGAGTGAGAGTCCAGAGTCTGGTACTAGTAGGATTGGGTCAGCGGTATTTTGAAGTGTAACTTTAATACTGAACTCCAAGATCCCATCCCAATACTAGACCTTTTACCCAGTGTTCCCAGTTCCCAGGGCTACCTCAGCGCACCAGCTGAAGCACCCACTTACCACTTGGTTCCACCCATTCAAATTTTCAGGTGGCCCTTGATCTAGGCAGCCAGATGTTTAAATGTTTCCACGTGTAATGTCCTTGCTGCTGTAGATACTCTGAAAATTTTGCTTGCTCCTCACAACTGTTCCTTTTTTTCACTTTCCTTTCTTTTAAGATTGGTCACCTTACTGGGTTTCCCACTACCAGATTGGTGAGCAGACCATGTGGAACAAGTTTTATGCTGGCAGCTTGCCAAAGTAATGAAACTGGGGCCCAGCCACGAAAATGGCACAGGCTCCACAACAATTTATTTGGGAAGGCATAGTCTTAAGAACATAAGAGCAGGAGCATAAATAGGAGCAGGAGTAGGCCATTCAGCCCCTTGAGTCTGCTCTGCCATTCAATAAAATCATGGCTGATCTGATTGTGGCCTTAGCTTCACTATCTTGCCAGTCTCCATAACCCTTGACTCCCTTGGAGATCGAAAATCTGTCTAACTCAGTCTTGAATATATTCAATGACCCAACCTCCACTGCTCTCTAGGAAAGAGAATTCCAAAGAATAACGACCCTCTAAGAGAAAAAAAATTTCTTCTTGATCTCTGTCTTAAATGGAAGACTCATTATTCTGAAACTGTGCCCCCTAGTTCTAGATTCCCCTATGAGGGGTAACATCCTCACAGCATCTACCCTGTCAAATCCCCTCAGAATTTTCCATGTTTCAATATGATCATCTCTCATTCTTCTAAACTCCAATGGGTATAGGCCCAACCTACTTAACCTTTCTTCATAAGACAAACCCTTCATCCCAGGAATCAGCCCAGTGAACCTTCTCTGAACTGCTTCCACTGCAAGTACATCCCTCCTTAAGTAAAGAGACCATAACTGTACACAGTACTCTACGTGCAGTCTCACAAATGTCCTGTACAGTTGTAGCAAGACTTCCCTACTTTTATACTCCATCCCCTTTGTAATAAAGGGAAACATTCCAATTGACTTACATTTTTTTATTAGTTTCATGGGATGTGGGTGTCACTGGCAAGGCCAGCAATTGTTGCCCATCCCTAATTGCCTTTTCTGTGCCTGCATGCTGTTATTTAGTATCTATCTGGTGGTATCTTCCCTGGGTGCCTATGAAGGGGTCCTTACCAATATTCCAGTGTACACTTCCAATGTAACTCAGCATGTTCACAAAGCCTGTCATATTTGACACTGAAGCATCCATTTGTCACCTAGAAAAAGGGTACATGATCTAATTTCTAGGTCAATAAGTGTAGCTTTCTAAATCAGGAATGATGGAAGGCTGTTTATTTAGTTATCTGGCCCTCCTCCTGCAGTGAACATGCCCCTGAGGAAAATTAAATGCTATATATCCTACTTGCACGTGTCTGAATGGAGGCTGTATACCTTTCCGATTCCATATGACATGAGTTTCCATGAAACTCGACGAGGCCCGAAAACGGATGCAGGGATCATGATGCATGATTAACCCATTCCTGTTCCTTCCAATGCAGACAGCGCACAAACTTCACACTGGTTGCTTATTACGGTGATTGTAGTGTGCAGCCAGCACTAAACACACCGCTGAGTGCCTGCACGGCTGAGCCAGGGCGTGCAAAATCAAGAGAAACTAGTGCCGCTTAAAGCCAGCCGGCACATCTTAAAGAGGAGGTACTGGGAATAGCAGGGGAAGAATGTCCGAGTCGAAAGAACACTGAAAAATGGCGAAACAGGGCAGAGAGTGTGCTCCAAGTTTCTCCGACACAGCACTGGAGGCGGCCAGAAGGACAGAGGTCCTCTCCAGCACTAAGAGGTCCTCCAGACAGACACTGTGAAGAAAATGGGAGCAGGTAGCTGTCGAGATCAATGCCAGCAGTGTAGTCCTGAGGGCCTGGATGCAGTGCTGCAAGACATTCAATAACCTCACATGAGTTGTCAAAGTTAATGAATGTATCTTCAAATGCCATCTCCTTACAAATGAACCATTAGCCTCACACACTGCTCCTTTCACCACCGTCCCTTCAGTCACCTACCAACAATCTCTATCAACCATTAATCATGCCTTACGTTCATAGCTTCCTCTCACCCTCACACACTTAGCACTGCTGCAAGCCTCATGCCCATATCTCTCAGCTTTCACACACTGCCAGCTATTCAACTGTGACAGGCACATCACCTAACCACACTCACTGACACACTTCCCTCTCTCTTGCAGCACAAGGTGGCGCATAACTGCAGGTAGCAGCACCTAACTGGTGGGGGATAGGCACGGCTGCACGTCCTCACCCTCATCATTGGAGCAACTATGACTGAGGCTGTGACTAGCATTGGAGCTGAAAGGATTGTAGATGATGGTATGCTCAAACCTAATCTTATTTCTCAAATCCCAGTTTGCCCCTCATGCCAAAATCCCTTTTGATGTAAAAACTGCAGACAGTCTAAGGACACACCTCTTACTTCACACTCGCAGCCCCCAGCTCAGATACTGGCATTGTTCGTACTTTAGAGCATAGCATAGAGTTGGGATCTGCATATGGTGAGTCACCAGACCCGATTGGCCTACAAACCAGGGCAGGGGGAAAGGGTAGCACAGGCGCCAGCTCACCCCAGGGTGAGATCACACACGAGTTCTGCTGCAGAGGACTCAGATGAGGACTTTGATGGGGGTGACCTATAGATAAACGCTGATGGATGTGGGAAGCCTGCCAGAAAGCCTGCTGTCAGTACCAAGGAGAATGGAGGAGTCGGGCAACAAATTTGCACACAGCTTTGCACAGAGCTTGGAGTCCATCCTTTCCAGCATGACTCCATGACAGCAGTTGCAGATTCAATGCCTGATGGCCAATGTCTCAGCTTCCATTCCAACACAAGCAGCAGCCACCCACTGTCTGAGTGCTTCAGTAGAAGTGCAGAAGTAGTACAATTTTAGATTGTTGGCATGCAAGCTCAGACTGCTGCCAACATGACTGTGGTTAACAGTGTTTAAAGGTGCTTGCGTGGCCTCACAGCAGTCCAGCAATTTGCCCTCAAACATATCACTAGGATTGTTAAGGCACCATCCTGGGGGTGTGGCAGTGGTGCCATGGAGCACAAACATGCAATTCCCTCCCAGGATGACAGCATTCATTCTCCCACTACTGCCACTCTGCCAGTGTAATTGCTATTGCCTGTCAGTCAGCTAGCACAGAGCGCTGCCGCCCATGCCGAGGTGATGCTGTCTAAAGCCGGGCCCTCAAGGCCCAGAGCTGCTTGAGGTCGTCCTCCAAGGCTCCAGTAAAAGTTAGCAGCCTTCCACCAGCTATGCTGCAATCACTGGGATAGCACTGCACAGGAGCAATAGGTCAGGCAAGAGCACACAGCAGACAGATATTAATGGAATGTACAAGGGTGATTAGTTGACTTCTGTATAGAATACTGAATGATTTGATTGATAAAGTTGGTTTGGAATGTTTATTTTTTGGTGTCTTTTATTTCAGCATTATGGCCAAGAGGATGCTGTGATGGTCAGTGTCACAACTCAAGCTCAAAGAATCACACTTGAAGACACAGATTTAACTTTGACTAAGATTTAACAAGCTTTAATAAAGAGTTCTATTCACTGCTACTACATATGCTGATCTGACTTGACAACAACCCCCAGGTCAGGTGTTTTCCCCTAAACACAAGTTTCTCTTCCAAGTACCATCTAGTCTCTAATACTCAAGCCCACACATACAATCATGACAGTCAGTAACAGAGGGAGGGTAAAGTGTGGGACATTGTTGACTAGGGAATTGAGGTTGCGTCACTGGTACCAAAGTTGGATGAGGCGATCTCGGACAGCCGACTGGAAAAGGGATGTGTTGGTTGCCTCCTCCATTTCTCCTCAGCTGCTCATCATATCCCTTGTGGCAAGAGTTGTGTCCTCAGCATTGTGGGATTGTGCAGGATGCAGCAAGCTACAACAAATTGTGACACATGCTCTGAAGAGTACTGCAGGGCTCCTCCAGAACCTTTCAGGCAGCTGAATTGTTGTTTAAGCACCCCAATGGTCTGCACAATGACATTCCATTTGGCAGCATGGCTTTCATTATATGCATGCTGCCCGTGTGTGTGGGTTGCCCACTGAAGTTGTGAGCCATGTTGTCAGTGGATAGCCCTTGTTGCCCAGTAGTTACCTTCTGCTTTGTCCTGGTGGCTCAAATGCTGAAGGTACAGTGGATTGACACAGAATAAAGGTGTGACCAGCATGATGCGTTGAATGTGGTTGCATACCAGCTGGACATTGAGGGAATGCAACTGTTTGTGGTTGTGGTGCATCTCAGAATTTATATGAGGTGCTTGCAGAGTGGCATTGTGTGCTATCTATGCCACCCTGCGCCATGGGGAAGCCCGCTATCCTGGCAAAGCCATATATTCCTCCACCTGCATCTCTCAGGAAATAGAGAATGCAATGTACTCCCTTTTGTTCACATAAAGAGCATTAGTGACCTCCCTTATGTAGCAATGAATGGTGAGCTGCGAGCTGTTGGAGATGTCACCTGCTCCAGCCTGGATGGAGTCCAATGCAAAGAGGATCATGGCCACATTCACTTTTACAGCCACTGGCAGTCCCGTTCTCGCCTGTTATTATGCTGCAGGGTTGCCTGCAACAGTTTGTAGATTTCAGTGAGCACCTCTTTATTGAAATGGAGGCAACGTATACACTGTTCCTTACTGAGGTTGAAGTAGGAGATTGCTGCCTGAAGACCCTGGGTGGATATGGTCTCCTGCTCAGGCCCCTTCTCCCCCTGCTCCTCCTCCCTTTTCCAGCAGAATGTCCTGCTCAGCACTGCCTCTGCTCATTTTCTCTGTCATGCTGCAGGCCAAGGGAAACTATAGCATCCATGACTGGAAGCAAGTGGTCTGAGCAGTACCCTTGAAATGAGAACCAAGTCCTTCCCCATGTGCCACATTACTCCCTGTAAACTTTAGCTACTTTAGTTAGCAGTACAAGCCTCCAAACATTTTTACCAACTCAGCAACAGCCAGTAGCAATCAATCCAGCAGCTAACATGAAAGTAGTTGATGATCTCTTTAAGTAGCGCTGGTGCGGGGTTGCTGAATGCATGTTCAGCTGTGCAAGGTTAAGAGAGGATGTTAATTAGAGTATTGAAGTTGAAATGATATCGCAGAAGTTAAATCAATGTTACAGGCTGATGCCGTCACAATCTGCCTATTCTGCAGCACACACTCCCAGCACCTGCACTAATGACCTACCTAAAATGGGCACTGGGAATGTATGATGGCATTAAGAGAGCTTTTGGGCCAACCATCAGGAAGATCGCACCTCCCCCTCAAGTCTAAATCAGGGATCACAATCACTGACCAACGCAAGCAAATGGACACATGGGTGGAGCACTACATAGAACTGTACTCCAGAGAAAATGTTGTCACTGAGACCGCCCTCAATGCAGCCCAGTCTCTGCCTGTCATGGATGAGCTGGACGAACAGCCAACAAAATCGGAACTCAGTGATGCCATTGATTCTCTAGCCAGTGGAAAAGCCCCTGGGAAGGACAGCATTGCCCCTGAAATAATCAAGAGTGCCAAACCTGCTATACTCTCAGCACTCCATGAACTGCTTTGCCTGTGCTGGGATGAGGAAGCAGTACCACAGGACATGCGCGATGCCAATATCATCGCCCTCTATAAGAACAAGGGTGACCGCAGTGACTGCAACAACTACCGTGGAATCTCCCTGCTCAGCATAGTGGGGAAAGTCTTGGCAGGTTGTTCAACCTTGCCCGTCTAAGAGCGAAGACCAAAGTATGGAAGGTCTTCATCAGGGAACTCCTCTTTGCTGACGATGCTGCATTAACATCCCACACAGAAGAGTGTCTGCAGAGACTCATCGATAGGATTGCGGCTGCCTGCAATGAATTTGGCCTAACCATCAGCCCCAAGAAAATGAACATCATGGGACAGGACGTCAGAAATGCTCCATCCATCAATATCGGCAACCACGGTCTGGAAGGGGTTCAAGAGTTCACCTACCTAGGCTCAACTATCACCAGTAACCTGTCTCTCAATACAGAAATCAACAAGTGCATGGGAAAGGCGTCCACTGCTATGTCCAAACTGGCCAAGAGAGTGTGGGAAAATGGCGCACTGACACGGAACACAAAAGTCCAAGTGTATCAAGCCTGTGTCCTCAGTACCTTGCTCTATGGCAGCGAGGCCTGGACAACGTATGTCATCCAGGAGCGACGTCTCAATTCATTCCATCTTCGCTGCCTCCGGAGAATCCTTTGCATCAGGTGGCAGGAGCGTATCTCCAACGCAAAGATCCTCGAGGCGGCCAACATCCCCAGCATATACACCCTACTGAGTCAGCGGCGCTTGAGATGGCTTGGCCACATGAGCCGCATGGAAGATGGCAGGATCCCCAAGGACACATTGTACAGCGAGCTCGTCACTGGTATCAGACCCACTGGCCGGCCATGTCTCCGCTTTAAAGACTTCTGCAAACGCGACATGAAGTCCTGTGACATTGATCACAAGTCATGGGAGTCAGTTGCCAGTGATCGCCAGAGCTGGTGGACAGCCATAAAGGCGGGGCTAAAGAGTGGCGAGTCGAAGAGACTTAGCAGTTGACAGGAAAAAAGACAGAAGCGCAAGGAGAGAGCCAACTGTGTAACAGTTTTATCTGCCTCACCTGTGGAAGAGTCTGTCGCTCGAGAATTGGCCTTTCAGCCACTCCAGGCGCTGCTTCACAAAGCACTGACCACCTCGAGGCGCTTACCTGTTGTCTCTCGAGACAAGGAGGCCAAAGAAGAAGAAAGAAAATGGCACTGGGTACAGCTCACACCACAAGTGCGCATGTGTGGTGTGGATCCCATTTTGGACCTGAAACAACACCTGCAATGCAAATTTTCCAACAAATATGTCTTATTCTAAAGTTTCCATGAATACAAAATGCCTTGAAATCTTGACAAATGTTCTGGGACCGTCATCACCTGAATGGTCAAGACATCAGAAATGGATGTTCAAGATGTCAGCAATCCTACTGATCACTGCCTGAGTTGATCAAAGTTTTTACAACTGTGTTCCACTAGTCTTTTTGAAGTTTAGAATTCATTTGTTAGATCTTCAGGCCCCATTCACTACCTTCCGGAAAGAATAGAAGAACTGTTAGACTTAACATGTAATTTACCCTCAAGCCAATGATAATATCATCCAACTATTTCTGTATATACAGAATAGACTAAAATGTGCACCACGATACATTAGATGCCAAACTGGTAAACCTGTCAGTCGAAGAAAAAAGGATCATTTACTGAAAGCACATTGAATGCTTCTCACGAACAGGCAATTTCGTTTGGAGCATTAAAAAGTATGCAGGGCATGAAAGGCATGTTTGTTTTTCTCTGGCTGTTGATTAATCATTGGGACAGTATATTTATCTGTTCACTAGTTCTCTGTTGTCTAGCTAGCAGATTTAAATGTCGAAGAAGTGGCTAAAGGCTAAGAATATGATCCATGAAAAGTAAAAGTAATTGCAATCTTAACATGCCGAGCTTCTGATTGTAGGGATCTTCAGATTCTCTGATAACTTAAGTATCTGCAGCTGTCTGTTTAGCAAGATAACAATGAAACAAAACCTCTGCCCTGACAGGGTAAGAGATGTCACCTTGGGATGAAAAGTAAACTCTCTGAATCCACTCTTAGAGCAGCTTCAGGGTCTGGGATCTGGAAACCACCGGAAGACATGTGAATGTGAATGTATGTGTACACAAATGTCCTTTATACTCAAAGGAGATTGCAAGTAAACCATGTAAGAGGAAAGTTATTTTGAAAACAACACAGACAGCATCATTTTCAGAGGAATACCTACTGACATAGCAGCAACAACAACTTGTATTAATGTAATGAAACGTCCCAAGGCACTTCACAGCAGCCTTATAAAGCAGAATTTGACACCAAATCATATAAGGGGATATCAGGGCAGATGACCAAAAACTTTGTCAAAAAGGTAGATTTTGAGGAGCTTCCTAAAGGAGGAAAGAGAGGTAGAGGGGCGGAGAGGTTTAGGGAGTAAATTCCAGAGCTTAGAACCTTGGAAGCTGAAAGCATGGCCATCAATTGTGGAGCAATTAAAATTGGGAATACTCAAGAGACTAGAATTAGCTGAGTGCAGATATCTCTGAGGGTTGTGGGGCTGGATGAGATTACAGAGTTAGGGATGGGCGAAGTCATGGAGGGATTTGAAGACAAGAATGAAAATATTAAAATCGAGGTGTTGCTTAGCTGGGAGCCAATGGAGGTCAGTGAGCTTATGGCTGAACAGGACTTGGTGTGATTAAGGATGCAGGCTGCAGAGTTCTGGATGATCTCAAGATTACAGGGAGTAAAAGGTTGGAGGTTGATCAGGTGTGCACTAGAATAGTCACATCTAGGGAAAACAAAGGCATGGATGAGGGTTTCAGCAGCAGATGAGCTGAGGCAAGAACAGAGTTGGGAGGTGATGGCATGGATATCTGGTATATATGACACTGAGGTTGGGAACAGTCTGGCTCAGTCTCAGATAGCTGCCAGGGAGAGTGATGGAGTCAGTGGTTAGGGAACAGAGTTTGTTGTGGGGAAAAAGACAATGTTTTCAGTCTTCCCAATATTTAGTTGTCAGGAATTTCAGCTCATCCAGTATTGGATGTCGAAGAAGCAGTCTGACAATTTAGCAATAGTGAGGAGTTGAGAGAGATGATGGAGAGGTAGAGCTGAGTGTTGTAATATTCTGATAACTATTAAGGCTTAGTACAGAATATCTAAGAGTCTGATGTTTAAAGTATCAGGAGTTTATTTACAAACATCTTGCATCTAAGGCTTCCACTTACACTCGACACGAGGTTCAGTACAGATTATATTACATCACTTCCTGTGATGATGTTCACGGTCTATTTACATATTCTGCCCAGTAACAACCCTATATTACCTTATGCTGCATCTCCCCCAAGTCTCTGAATTTTCAGATTGATAATCATTGTGACGTTTTTACATTTCTGCCCTTTCGAAGGGGTTTGAGGTTTTGGGTCTTCAAGTTCCTCCTTCTGTCTCTGCTGTGCTTGAGTAGAACTGTCGGAGGATTCAATTTCTTCATTCGAGTTGTCCTCTGGGTTGATGTCTGATAGCGATATCATTGGTTCGTCAAACCTTTGAAATGATTGGTCCTCTTGTATTTGTTGCTTCTTTGGTATCACCACCATTGACCTTCTGTTCTTCTTGTCATTCCTTGGTCAGTTTGGAAAACGTATTATCACAGATATAGTGATTGTTCTTTCACTTCTCCATACCTTCTCTGTTTGGATGTCTGACAAGTTTCTGGTTCTATGACGTCAGTCATAACTTTCTGATCGATTTGATCGCTCTCTATCCTCTTTCTCCCAAGGTAATTTCCAAGTCTTCTGCACTCACTCGTGGCTTGAGTGTTCTTGGGAATATAGGAATTTTGTCTTCAACCTTCTTCCCATTAACAATTTGCATGGGGCTAAACCAATCTGAAGTGATGTTGATCGATAACTTGGAAGTGTTAATTTCAACAATGCCTTCACAGTCCTTACACCTCTCTCTGCTTCACCATTAGCCTGAGGGTATCTATGCGAACTAGTGATTTGGATAAAGCCAAATACTTCTGTAAACTCTCTGAAGCATTCATTCATAAATAGCAGCCCATTGTCAAATATTACAATATCTGGAATTACAATTTCTCTCAAGGATGTTATTACAGTTTCTGAACTTTGACCTTGTAGTTGTTTAACTTCAATCCACCTTGAATAATAATTGGTTACTATTAGGAAAGTTTTACTTCTATGTTCAAAAAGATCAATTCCTAGATGCTCCCATGGTCCAGACGGAAAAGAAGATGACGTGAGTAGTTCCTTTGTCTCACGATGATTGATAGCACATGTGATACATCTCGATATCATCTCTTTAATTTCTTTCGATATACCAGGCCACCATACTAACTGTCTTGCCCTGGCTCTGCACTTTGTAATTCCTAAATGCCCTTGGTGTAATCTCTCCAAGATATCTAATCTCAATACTCTAGGGATAACTAATTTCTCATTGTAGACCAGTAAATCATCAACAATGCTTAGATGACCACTCTGTTCCAAATACTGCCTTAGAACAGGTTTATGTGGCATGTACGCTGGCCATCCATGCAAGCAATATTCCCTGATTTTCACACATACTTTGTTTTCTGAGCATTCCTGATCTCACTCAGTTTCTGAGCTGTAGCAGGTTAAGTTGTTGTCATTGTCAAAGCAAAAACCTCTACTTCTTCAAGAAACAAAATATCTCATTCTTCAGGTCCTGCTAAAGTGATAAAGTGGCTGCTGTGATCTGCTGTTTCCCTGGAAAGTATTCAGTTTTCGCATCAAATCTCCTCGATCTAAATCTCTGTACAATTGGAGGTAATTTCATAATCTTCTTTGAGTTTAATAGAATAACTAATGGTTTATGATATGTTTCAATTTTGAATTGAAGACTTTGGATGTAATCTGAAAATTTTTCACATGCCCAAGTTGCTGACAATACTTCCTTTTCTATGAGTATCTCTGCTCCATTTCTGTTAACCAAAGAGAAGCAAAATATACAGGTCTGCGTCTCCCATCGCTCTGCACTTAAAATAGGACTGCTTCCAATCCTGTAGGTGACGCATCCGCAGCTATGATGGTGGATAGCTCCGGGTTGTGATGTGCTAACACTTCTGATGACACTAGCGTGTTATTGATTTTACAAAGGATTCTTGTTGGGCTTCTTTCCAACACCGAACATTATCACTTCTCAACAACTGTGGTAATGGCTCATTGATCATGGCTAAATTGGATAGAAATTTCCCTACTTGATTCACCATTCCCATAAACCTCTAAACGCTCATTAATGTTTTTAGGCACTGGGAAGTCCTTTATCATTTTTGTCTTTTGTGGATCTGCTCTAATATCAGACCCATCGATTATATGTCCAAGAAACCTTACCATAAGCTATGAAAATACACATTTCTTGTTCAACGTGAGACTTGCTTCTTCCAATCTCTTATATCATGTTCCTGCTGATTGGCTCCATGGATTAATTTGTCGCCCGTATGACAGATGATCCCATCTAACCCTTCCAGGATTATCAACATCGTCCTTTGAAAGATCTCCAGTGCTGATGTAATTTTGAATAGTAATCTGGTAAAACGTATTCTTCCAAATGGTGTTATGAATGTTAAGAGCTTAGATTCCTCATCCAACGGTAATTGCCAAAATCTGCTATTAGCCTCCAAATTGGTGAAAATTGTGCTTTTCCCTAGTTTTGCCAAACTCTCATCTACTGATGACATCAGATGTATTTCTCTTTCCACTGCCTTATTCAGTTGTGTGAAGTCAACACAAATTCAAATGGACCCATTAGGTTTCTTCACTGGAACCATACTGGAGCACCATCTTGGAGGTTTTTGTTACAGGTGAAATGACACCTTGTTTTGTCATTAATTTGATTTTGTTTTTAACTTTCTTTAGAAGTGGATGTGGAACTTTTCTATGTGTATACACACACACTGGCTCTGCATCTTATCTCACAGTGATGTGGTATGCCATTTTTAACTTCCCCACTCCTCTGAATAATTTTGGAAATTCAGTCCTACAATTTCTAGACTGCTCTTCTGTACATTTGAGCTCTTCTACTGTACATTTTAGTTTAGGTCTATAAAAGCCTTTCTGCTGAGGAGTGATTACATATAACGTCTCAGGAATTTCCTTTCCCTGGTAACTCAATTTGTTTTCAACTCTCATTACTTTCAACTCGATGTCTCCAGGTCCATATAATTTTTTACCTGTTAGTTTGAGACTTTTCTTTTTCAGCCACAGTTCTGTGTCTGATAGTACTGAAACTGCAGCTCCTGTGTCTGGTTTAAAATTAGTTGTGTTGCCTTCCACAAGAATTTCTGCCATTCAGCAATTCTCGCTTGTTCCTTAGATTTCCCCTAAAAAAATGGTATGTCAACACTTTGTACATCCTGTACTTCATTAACTTTTTATTTTCTCTGGATTTCCCTTTAATTATTTGCAGCTTTTTTTAAACTGTGACACACTAACTGAACTTGTCCCTTCTTTTTGTATAAAAAACACTCTGCTTCTCTGGCTGGGCAGTTTTCCTGCTGGTGCCTCACTCAGCCACACCTACTGCAATTAGTTGCTCCTGCTTCTAGATGCTCTTCCCACCTTTCCTGTCTTTGACTGTCATTTTTCCCTTTTGTTTTCTTAATGTATTGTTACAAACGAGGTGGGAGGCGTGCATTGTTAATTCAGTCCCACTTCTCCACAGGCCACAACATGTATTTAAATTTTCCCACTTACCGAAACAATCAATCATCTACTCTATTTTTCCCCAGAATAAAGCACACCAACCAGATTTCTTTAATAAACAACATAATTATCAGTTTATTATAAAACAAGTCTTAATCAGTAAGGAAATAAAACATGCACACACATTGAAATATTAAAGCCCCTTATTTACCTAGCCCTCACACACACACAAATATAGAACCAGTTAACCGGGATAAAATAAAAACGGACTTTTGTTTGCAGTTGTTACAAAGAAATGGAAGGAATAACAAAAGAAAAACAGTTAGCCTGAAAAGAAGGTATGGAAATATGTCCTTTGCTTTGGTTAGGTGTCCCAGATGCGTGTCGACAGCTGTCAGTGGAATCTTCCTAGAACAGTTCTCTGCGATATTGATAATCTGTTTGGGTAGGCTTTCCAAGAGATGCAGCAACAGGAGGCTCCAAATAGGTCTTATAGAAGGAAGGCAGCAACAAGGTTTCAGTTCCCACACATTTGACATACAATGCCTCTCCAACCACACAGGATCTCTTTAAATACAAGAGGAAACAGGAATACAAAACACTGGAAATACAGGGTTTCTTTTCAAGAGAGAGATGAGATAGTATTCTCGTCTGTTGCAGGCAACTCAATTGACTTTTTTTAAACAGTTCAAATTGAAACTGAAACTTTTCAGAAGCAAGCCTCCTGACAGCCATATATCTTGGCTTGTCACTTCTTTGTAAACATCTCTCCAAGTCAAAAACAACCCATGCTGGGATTTTAATTGAAAACAGGCGCTTTCCAGTAACTGTTTACAGTTCAAACTCTGTCCAAACCTTTTGGTGACCTTTTTTTAAAACAAACACCCAAGGTTCCAGCATCTATGGAATCCTTTTCAGTTTTAAAGCACAAATCCTCAAAATTTAACAAAAAGAAAATGGAAACACTCGTAACAGTATTCAATGGAGTCTACCACTCTCGAGATCGGACGTTCCCTGTCCCCTTGAACAACGGAATCGGTTAAACTTTCTAACCCCTGCTTGCCTGCTCAACTGAATTGCTTTCGTTAACAAAGAGATCATCCCTTAACTGTAGATGATCCGAAAGGATGTCGGCTGATACACCCATCACAATCCTGTCTTTAATCAGCTCATCCCCTAAGCTACCGTATTTGCAATTCTCAGCAAGTTTATATAGATCATTGATAAATGAATCAGTGCTCTCCCCTTTCTGCTGGACATGGTTATTAAATTTAACATACTCCACGATGGCATTTTTCCTTACATTAAATTAAGTCTCGAATGACTTCATGACTTCATCATACGCAGCCTTCTCATCACCCCCAACCCCCACCCCCCCCCCAGCCCCTACCTCCAGCTGTCCGAGCACCTACCTGCGGGCCTCTGCAAGTAGCACAGCAGACCAACATTCCTGAGGCCGATTAGCTGCATCAAGATGGCTGGAGCTCACTTCATAAATGCAAATGAGGCCAGGGCCTCAAAATCACGATAGCTCCTTCACTGCTGGAACATACAGCCAGCTACACACTCTGCTGGCCAGTCATCCAACTATCCAGAGTGAGGAAGTTGTGAAGACTGCTCTCATCAGCAAAACAAGCTACATAATTAATTGTTTTCCATTATGTTATGTTTTTTACACCACACAAGTGAATAATTTAATTTTGTTTCTATACTTCCAGTCAGGATTATTACAAGTACAGGGGCACATTAATTCTTCTATTGTTATATTTGTGCTGTATCTTACCTCCAAAAATGCCTAATCACCATTTTGAAAATCCCTTTGCAAGAAGAGAGGTTCAATTCATATGCTCCTAATTACTTCTGGTTTATTTTTGTTTGTTTTATTCCCATTCATTTAGGCAAGAAATGCTGTGCTGGGATATTTTCAATTTTTAGCACCTGATTAAACATTCACAATTCAGCAATAGCATGGCCCAGATATACTATAATGCTCCTTTGATGCTGTGCCAATAACCCTGTTCTCACTGGGGATTAAGGATTGAATAGTACAACTGCACGCCCCCCACCCGCCTCTCCCCCCCAACAAAGAGTCACCCTTGCTGGTCCCAAGCCTGGCACCAAACATCCATTCCAATGTTGCCCTTCCTTGTGCCCAAGAGTTCAAGAAAGAAAACCACTGACCTCAGACACAACATGCACGACTGGTGCATGCCATCTTTAAATGATCGTGAACCGGGTGCCATGAGATTCGCATGCGCCACTGACTTAATCTGGCTGGTAGGACTTAATATCAAATAATTATAAGGTAATGAGTATTCATGGTATGCAAATGTATGAAGAGTTGGAACCCATCACATGACGGCATGAGATCTGACCTGCCACAAACACACCGCTAACATAATCTCTAAAATTGAACCCGCCATTGGGAAATTGAAATTTCACCTCCGGCATAATTAAGTCACCCAACCCAACATGAATGCCATTCTTGCAGGACATATAAAATTCCCCTCAGTGTGTGTCACTCTGTCTGAGGGGCCGAGAACAAGGACTATTACTTGGGGCATCTTGAGAAGGGCCTCCGCTGCCATCATCCCTGTCTCCCTCTTCCCTCTCAGAGCCTGCCTGCATCTCTCTGCTAACCAAGTACAGGTGAGCACTTGGCTGCAGTTGAGTGTGGCATTCAGGCATTGAGGTGATTCTTTGATCAATGCTTTGCAAGGTAGCAGCCAGAGTGTGCAGGCCATTGTTGTGGAGATGCCTTCTCCAAGAAGTTTGGTACATATGCAGCAAGGAAGTTAAACCTTCGTAGGTTGTCCTTGCCCTGCAGTGTCAGCATTGAAAGGATGTCTTCGATCTTCCCAAGATCCAGGCACACACCTCAACTTGAGTAAATAGCACAGAAGCAATTTATGTGATCAGCCGTAATTGAGCACCTTTTGCTGTTGAAAACCAAACCTTCACATCTGGAGGTCTCCATTAATAAGCGTAGGTTTTTGTCAGGCTCGTCTTCAGTAAGTCCTACTATGCCGATGTCATCCACAATACACACATAGCCCAGGTCTTGTTCTGCTATCTGGTCCTTATGCTTTTGAAATATATCCCAGCTGACCAATAGCCCAAATGGTAAACAGAGGAAACAGTACTTGCCAAAGGAAGTTCTGAACGTTGTTAGCTCTTGTGACCCTCTTGACAATATCCGTTTTTTGCATCTAATTTGGAAAAGTGTTTCGGCCCAGCAAATTTTGGGTTTAACTCTTCTAGCATTGGTATCTTATGAGGACATCTGTTTAAGGCTTCGTTTAGCATCCTCAAGTCTAAACATAGACGAATTGAACCGTCCTTCTTAATTGCGGTAATGATGGAGCTGCACCAGTACGTGTGATATTGTACATAGCGAATGATGCCTAGTTTTTCTATTCCATCCAGTTCCGTCTTCAACTTTTCTCGAATGTGCATGCTGCATTTTCACGGCAGGTCGATTGACAGCGTTGCACATTTTTTAAGGTGCAGGACTGCATCCCCGTGAAAATTCCCAACCACGTCAAACTGGTCCAGGTACAATCTCTGGAGGTCGTGTACCGATCCAATGGGTGTGTACATATTTTGACTGCTGTGGTCTTCTGACTGAGTCAGCTCATTGATGGTGACCATGTTATGTTTGTTGCACGCCAGCAAACCCTGCTACTGCTGGTCCTGACACATCCACTATGTGGAATATCTGAGTTGACCATGTTGACTCTTTGTACCTGGAATCCAAGTCTAGGGAACCTAGGTACTTTATTGCCGAGCCATTGTACGCCATAAGCTTTACACTTATGGGTTGGACCACAGACTTGTGGTACATTTCCTTGAGAATACAGACAGGGGTAGAGTCTTGGCACTTGCACCTGTGTCAATCTTCACTCTCAGTCAATGCCATCCAGCCTTATTGGGGCAGATGATCTGGACTGTTGCAATAGTTTCTGTTTTGTTAATGGAATGGACTTGTTCTGCTATGGTAATCGTGTGAAATAGCTGTTCACTTGTAGTGTCTTCACCTTGAACCACCTCATCCATTTTGGTCTTGTGTTCCCCCATTTTGTGGATGGCTCTATGCTTTGGCGATGCCTGGAAGTGTCTCATCTCCCTCCCCCTCTGGGTGGCGTACTTCTGCGGTTTGAGCACTGCCCGCTCTGGCTTTTCCCCATGTTTCTGCTGCTGGACTTTCTGTAAAGTTTGGCCCAGTGTCCTCTAAGCCTGCATGCCTTGCACGTGTCTGCGTTTGCCGGGCATCTGCGTGGTTGGTGGGAAAGCTCGCAATTACTGCACACCTTGTTCTGCCTGGGTGCCTTGAATATTGTACCGACAGGTGTTTCAGACTCTAAAAGGCTTGCAAACTCTGTCTCCCTGTGATAATTGCCTCATATCTGTGTCCGTCCTGTAGTATGCTCGCCACACCGTGTCCCTTCAGCTTTTCCAGGAGATCTTTCTGGAATGCCACACTAGGACTGGAGGTGATAACCAACTCCATAATTTATTCCAAGGGTTCAGTATGAGAGAAGTCTCATTCTTTTGCTTTCTCTCTGCATCTGTTAACAAAGCCGTCCAAGCTCTCGTTGGCTTTCTGTCTCTACTGCATAAGTTCCAGGTGGTCTTCTCTGAAATTGACTTTAATCCTAAGATAACTTTCTAATGTTGCCCATAGTTTTGATGGATCCGTCTTGTCAGCATCAGATAAACCAGAGGTATTGATTCTGCACAGGCCTTCATTTCCTATGGCTGTTTCTCTGCATCAACAACTTTGTGGTCTAGGAAGCATAATTCAGTCCTCTGTTTAAATAGTTTGAACCCACCTGGGATCTCAGGTGCTTTCCAGTTCATCTCTGGAAATCTGTCTGCCATTGCTTAAGCCTTCTACTCTTTACTTCACTTGAGGAGCAAACCTTGTTTTAAAAGTTGCAACAAGCTGCGATGTCTACGGAGCTGAGCAGGAGCTACACCCTGAGCTGTGTTACTGCAGCGCGGGCTGGTGAGCTTGCAGGCAGGCAGGGCCCTAGCGTCGGGGTTGACTAATGGCAACAATGGGAAAGAATCCATATCAAAACACGATGCTGCGGCTGAAGCAACTGATAATCCTCGCCAGCTAGGAGCAAAACTGGGAGTGTGCTCAATTCGCCTTTGATCTCTACTCACACCTTCGCTGTCCTGATATGAGAGCTGTGATCCAGTTGCAGTGCTTCTGGCTTGAATTGTCATTTCCAGCTGCTGATCAATGCTGTCAACTCACTACCGCTGCCACCATATTGTACTATCTCCTTCTAGTTTAATACAAATGAAGGTGAATAGTAGGCATAAAGGTTTTGAATGCAAAGCTTTAATTGAGACTTTTTGTTGCTTTAGCTTATACGTGCTGACTGTGCAAGAGAACTGAATCATGTGATATTGAATCACTTTCTGTGATGACATACATATTAGCATAAACATAAATTTAAATGATTATATTTAATGCACTGACAAATATACTATCACAAGAGGCAGTAGATGCAAGGGTAACTCAAAATGGAGGCATTCTCTTCAGCACTATAAAAAATGAAAAATCCCTCATGGCCACAGATGTCAGGCCATCCGTGTGAATGGCTGTAGCTATGGCATCCCGTGGGTCCGTGCTGGGGTGATGGACAGGAGGCATCAATGCCATCCCCTCCCCACCAACCCCCAGACCTGCCACTGAGAGGCGGCCTTCAATTTAAATCTGGGCTCTGGGCTCTGGCCTCAGTGGGGGCCCGGCCACCATTGAAAGGATCCTGTCAATGGCAGCATCTCTCCTCCAATTGGCATAATAATGGATCTAGCTGACTACTGGTCACTGCCAGCTGGCTAGCCTTTGCCGCACTCACCCTGCCTCTGGCAAGATCGCTTGGAAGTGGAAAAGTGTTGGGTTGTCACCCCAGTGCGCTCTATGCTGATTTTGTTCCTGGTCCTGCCTCCCAACCTGCTCTGTGGGAGTGGGAAAATTCAGCCCAGGGAAGAGATGGACTCCTCCATCCTCTGGGCAAGGGTGAGCACTGCCTCAGGGAATTCTGACAGATGCCCACACATTTCCTTTTGCTGCTCCACTAGTACATGTTTAATGTATGATCCCCAAGGCTCAGCATTTATGTCCAGCTGAACAGAGCTTGATCTCTGATAGGGACTGTCCATCGCGGTCTCTGTCTTTAGCATCTGTCTTACACACGTGACATGCTCCTCACCACATGCCACCCTTTCTAGCTGTGATGCTGGACCCATTGAGGTGTGTGTTACTGTACTGGTGGAGGGTGCACATGAGTCATGTGACAGTGTCTCCTCAGAGTGAAGCTTCTCCTCTGAACAGTACACTGCCTCCTACCTCATCTTCTGGTGCGGCTCCATCAATGCACCTGTGGGTGATGAAAGGCAGGCAGTGGTACTGCATGTAGGGGAAACCGAGTTCCAACTTGGCATGGTGCAGATCATGACAGGTAACGTACCGATGACGTCGATTCAACATGAGTGACAGTTCAATGCCAAGTGGCAGGGTGATATCTAATGCTTCATTGGCTCTCTGGGCCACCCCCATCTCTGAATTGGCAACAGCCTGCACTGCTGCCACCCTGCCGATGTCCAGTGCTTCCTCCTCCATCCTGGTCAGGATGGCAATGGTTGCAGCTCTACCTCTGCTTCCCGGCCTCTACTGGTAGCTGTGGGCTCTCTTCTCCTGCAATGAGAAAAGGCAAAGCTAGGAGTTTGAGGAGTTAAGTAATTGTTGAGAATGGAAGTGAGACATTTGAGGAGAGTAACTGTGGGAAAGGGAGTGGGTGAGTGTCAATGCTGTCTGTTGCGATTGTTACGACCAAGTGAGAAAGAGGTCTTGGGGTTCCCTTTCAGCCTTCACCTGGTCTTACAGGATTTTATTTTTAAACACACTGTGTTTTGAGCTCTCCCTTGGTGAATCCTTGTTCACTACTTTCAAATTATAAGGCAAAGAAATGAGCACAAACAGGTTTTCTTAGGTTTAGAGGAGAAAGGTGAAATTTATTAAAACTTAAACTCTAATTCGTTTGAGACTTACAGATACACGACATGCTCTCGCTAGCATGCATATGTGATACGCACATGCAAATAGAGACAGAGAAGAGCAGAAGAAAAATAAAGTGGAGAGGTCTGAGGCAATATCTGTAGAGTTTGTTACGGTTCTTCGAGCTCACTGTAGAGTCCTTTTGTAGGTTGATCTTGCTTTTCGTTGGGGCCCAGTATTCTTCTTAAACCTTGTTCACTGTAGCAGACTTTTCTCTCTTGGGGTTCAAGTATCTTCAGTGGGTTTCAGTTCCGTGAGAAAGAGATGGGAGCAGACAGGAGAGAGAAGTTCTCAATCCAGGAGCCAGGAGCTTTCTGTCCTCAAACACAATTTCTCCAATTTAAAACTCTCAGTTCAAAACTCTCAGCTCAAAACTGTGCAACAGTCATGAGACTAAACTGGTCTGACCACGTCCGTTCTGTGTATTGGGAGCGGGGACTGGTTCCTTTGTTCCAACACTGTCTGCTAGTATGCAAAAATGTCTTTCTGGCTAGGGGCCTGGCAATTCCTTGTAATAGGCCCTCTTTTCTTCCCAGCAACAATTTGAAGTTCAATGTCCATGTGGTGAAATAAATGTGCCTCATTCTTGGCCGGTGGGGGCCTGCATGACACGATGGAGACTTGAGGAAGAGCCTGGGGAGAAAGGATTGTGTGTAGCAGCAGAGTATGTGACTCACATGATTAATGTGCGGGAGACTGCTAAGGAGGTGACAGAGTGACGGCTGCCAGCTGAGAGTTGCAGGGCACTCACCATGCCACTGCTCAGGAGGTCACTGTGTCACTGCTCAGAAGGTCACTGAAACATTTATGGTACTGAATCCACATCTGCAGCACCACAGTCCGACTGCTCACCGCTTTTTTTATTCATTCATGGGATGTGGGCATTGCTGGCTAGACCCATCCCTAATTGCTCTTGTGAAGGTGGTGGCGAGCTGCCTTTTTGAACTACTGCAGTCCTTGGGGTGTAGGTATAGCCACAGTGCCAAGAGGAAGGGAGTTCCAGGATTTTGACCCAGCAACAGTGAAGGAACGGTGATATAGTTCCAAGTCAGGATGGTGTGTGGCTTGGAGGGGAACTAGGCATACACTGGCATACACTGCTGCCACTGTGCGTCGGTGCTGAAGGGAGTAAATATTGAAGGTGATGGATGTGGTGTCAATCAAGTGAACTTGTTTTGTCCTGAATGGTGTCGCGCTTTCAATTTTAAAATGGTTTCCCACAAGCTTTAGGATTTTGGGTTTCCTAACTTTTGGGCAGATAGCAATTGCTAACTGCCCAGCTACATTCCTCAACTCTTGAACAGATAGGGCTTTTAACCTGGCCCAAGCTACTTCATTCTGTTCGAGGAAGCTACTAGCCTCAAATGTGGACATTTTAATACTCTAGAACTGAAAACCAGAAGAAAACATGTATTGAAGCTTTTAAATTATTGCTAGGGACCAATTTGGGTTCCTGCTTCCAATTTCCCGTTTGTCTTTGGATTTGATCGCAGACGTGAGCCCCCAAATTTCTGTTGCGGTCAATTGAGAAGGGGTCTTTTCCCTCTCATTTTTTGACCACAACATGTTTAATTCTTTCTTAAAGTGGATATACTGGCCAATTCAGGAGGTGTTTGATTACTTACTTGCTATGATCATAACAAGAACCAATCGGATAGGTTTTCTTGAGTTAACAAAGAAATAGGTTAACTTTATTATACCTAAACTGAATTAACGATGTAATAAACTAGGCGCCAATTTTCACTCTCTCATATACACACACACACACGTACACTAAAGGTTTACAAACACACAAATAGGTTACAGAGTGGGAAAACGTAGATTGGTTGAGTTGGAACCCATAGAAAAAGGGGTATGCATTCTGTGGGGTTTGGTGATTCGGTTGGCATCTAGCTGAATTAGGTGATCCTGAGGCTTTTAGTTTGAAGGGGTAGATGACTAGTTTGGTGGGTCTCTTAGAGACAGTGAAGCAGAGGATTTCCTCCAATGGGGGTTACAGATTGTAGCCGGAGCATGCAAAGGTGTTTAGTCAACAGGCAGAGTTCAAAGTTTGTAAGCTGAAAAGGAGAGAGAGAGACCTCCACTTGATTCTGCACATGTCAGAGTCCAGAAGCTTCTCCTTTGTCTGCTGCAGAAAGACACAAGCTTAAAATCACAGAGAGGGAGAGGTTGTCACATGACAGTCACCCAATGATTCAAACATGGTAGCAGTGTTTCTCTTCTTGCTGAAAAGAACAGGTAGTTCCCTTAAACTTCCTGGGTCTTGGTTTTTGCTGGAATGAGCAGCCATTTCCTCTCCTTGCAATGTAGGAGACAATGTTGCAAATTAGGTTGCCATCCTAAGCTGCTAGCAAAGTCATCTGTTCTTTTATTGGTTCTTTTTTAACATTTCTTCAAAAAATATAAATTCAGATGTCCAGTCAGTGGATTAAAGAAAATTACCATTCAATAAAGCTAGTTAGCATGACAGTCCTTTAATTTTGTACATCAATCCTAAAGTTCAGAAACATATAAGAGTAAAGGGTGCAGGAGAGCTGTTATACCTAATAGCACCATAAAGATACCGTTAAATTGTGCTAATAGTTTAACAGTTATTTAGAGTTATTCCTTAGAGCAAACAGGTACGGGCAAAATGGGGAGGCAGTGGTATAGTGGCAATGTCACTGGACTAGCAATCCAGAGGCCCAGTCTAATTGTCTGAGGACAGGGGTTCAAATCCCACCATGACAGCTGGGGGAGTTTAAACTAAATTAATAAAAGAATGTGGAAATTTAAAAAAAGTTAGGTTCATTAATGGTGACCATGAAATCATTGTCGATTGTCTTAAAAACACATCAGGTTCACCAACGTCCTTTAGGGAAGGAAATCTGCCATTCTTAACTGGTCTGACTCCAGACCCACAACAATATGGTTGACTCTTAAATGCCTTCTGAAATGGCCTAGCAAGACACTCAGTGGTACCAAACTGCTAGAGAAAAGTCTAAAAGGAATGAAACTGGCAGACCACCCGGCATCAACCTAGGCACCGGAAATGACAACAGCCAACCCAGTCCTCTTGACCCTGCAAAGTTCTCCTTTCTCACAGCTGGGGGCTTGTGCCAAAATTGGGAGAGCTGTCTCGCAGACTAGACAAGCAACAGCCTGACATAGTCATTCACACTGAATCATACCTTACAGACAATGTCCCAGACACCACCATCAACATCCCTGGGTTATGGTATGGGCTGTCCCACTGAGAGGACAGACCCACCAGAGGTGGCAGCACAGTGGTATACAATCGGGAGGGAGTGGCCTTGGGAGTCCTCAATATTGACTCCGGAACCCATGAAGTCTCATGGCATCAGATCAAACCTCCTGCTGATTACCACCTACCGGCCCCCCTCAGCTGATGAATCAGTGCTTCTCCATGTTGAACACCAACCGGAAGAAGCACTAAGGGTAACAAAGGTGGGAGACTGCAGTGTCCATCACCAAGAGTGGCTCAGTAGCACCACTACTGACCAAACTGGACGAGTCCTAAAGGACATAACTGCAGGACTGGGTCTGTGGCAGGTGGTGAGGGAGGCAACAAGAGGGAAAAACCTACTTGACCTCGTCCTCACCAATCTACCTGTCACAGATGCATCTGTCCATGACAATATTGGTATGAGTGACCACCGCAGTACTTTTGGAGATGTAATCCCATCTTCACATTGAGGATACCCTCATTGTGTTGTGTGACACTACCACCATGCTAAATGGGATAGATTTCGAACAGATATAGTAATGCAAAACTGGGCATTCATGAGGTGCTGTGGGTCATCAACAGCAGAAGAATTGTATTCAAACACAACCTGTAACTCATGGCCCGGGATATCCCACAAATTACAATTACCATTACCATCAAACCAGGGGATCAACCCTGGTTCAATGAAAAGTGCAGAATGGCATGCCAGGAGCAGCACCAGGCATACCTAAAAATGAGGTGTCAACCTGGTGAAGCTACAACCCAGGACTACTTGCATGCCAAACAACGGAACCAGCATGCGATAGACAGAGCTAAGTGATCTCACAAACAACGGATCAGAACTAAGCTTTGCAGTCCTGCCACATCTAGTCATGAATGGTGATGAACAATTAAACAACTGACAGGAGGAGGAGGCTCCACAAATATCCCCATCCTCAATTATGGTGGAACCCAGCACATCAGTGCAAAAGGCAAGGCTAAAGCCTTTGCAACCACCTTCAGGCAGACATGCCAAGTGGATGATCCATCTCAGCCTCCTCCTGAAGTCCCCAGCATCACAGATGTCAGACTTAAGCCAATTCGATTCACTCCACGTGAAATCAAGAAACGACTGAAGGCACTGAATACTGCAAAGGCTATGGGCCCTGACAATATTTCGGCAATAGTACGAAAGACATGTGCTCCAGAATTAGCCGCGCCACTAGCCGAGCTTTTCCAGTACAGCTACAACATTGGCATCTACCCGAGAATGTGTAAAAACTACCCAGCTATGTCCTATACAAAAAAAGACAAATCCAACCCGGCCAATCACTGCCCCATCAGTCTTCTCTTGATCATCAGCAAAGTGATGAAAGGTGTGGTCAACAATGCTATCAGGCTGCACTTACTCAGCAATAACCTGCTCACTGGCACTCAGTTTGGATTTTGTCAAGGCCACTCAGCTCCTGACCTCATTAGAGCCTTGGTCCAAACATGGACAAAAGAGCTGAACTCCAGAGGTGAGTTGAGAGTGACTGCCCTGGAATCAATGGGAATCAGAGGAAAACTCTCCACTAGTTGGAGTCACACATAGCACAAAGGACGATGGCTGTGGATGTTGAAGGTCAATCATCTCAGTCCCAGGACATCAGTGCAGGGGTTTCTCAGGATAATGTCCTAGGCCCAACCATCTTCAGCTGCTTCATCAATGACCATCCCTCCATTAAAAGGTCAGAAGTGGGGATGTTTGCTGATGAGTGCACAATGTCCAGCACCATTCGCAACTCCTCAGATAACGAAGCAGTCCATGCCCATATGCAGCAAAACCTGGACAACATTTAGGTTGGGCTAATAAGTGGCAAGTTACATTTGTGCCACACAAGTGCCAGGCAACGACCATCTCAAACAAGACAGACCCTAACCATCTCCCCTTGATGTTCAATGGCATTACCATCGCTGAATCCCCACTATCAACATCCTAAGGGGGGGTTACCAGTGACCAGAAACTGAACTGGACCAGCTACACGAGCAGGTCAGAGATTGGGAATTCTGCAGCGAGTAACTCACCTCCTGACTCCCCAAAGCCTGTTCACCATCTACAAGGCACAAGTCAGGAGTGTGATGGAATACTCTGCACTTGCCTGGGTGGGTGCAGCTCCAACAACACTTAAGAAGCTCGACACCATCCAAGATAAAGCAACGCACTTGATCAACACCCCATCGACCACCTTCAGCATTCACTCCCTTCACCACAGATGCACAGTGGCAACAGTATGTACAATCTACAAGATGCACGACAGCAACTCACCATGGCTCGTTCGACAGCACCTTCCAAATCTGCGACCTCTACCACCTAGAAGGACCGGGCAGTAGATGCATGGGAACACCACCACCTGCAAGTTCCCCTCCAAGTCTCACACCATCTTGACTTGGAACTAAATCGCCGTTCTTTCACTGTTGCTGTGTCAAAATCCTGGAACTCCCTTCCTCTTGGCCCTGTGGGAGTACCTACACTGCAGCGGTTCAAGAAGGGGCTCACCACCACTTTCTGAAGGGCAATTAGGGATGGGCAATATATGCTGGCCTAGCCAGTGACACCCTCATCCGTTGAAAGAATAAAAAAAATTAGGGGCATCTTTCTGCCCCGGCTAGGATCTAACCAGCAGTGCGTGGGTGGGTGGGGGTGGGGTTTGCCTCTACCACGTGGGGAGGCTGTCTTGCAAAATAAGATGCCCTCCCTGCGGGCTTGGACCCTCTTCCATGGGCATTCTGTGGTCCACAGAGGACGCCTATCAGCAAAACCTACAACTCCATGAACCCCCCTCCCCCTGGACTTTCCACCCGCACTCCAACCACCCTCTCGCCAAGGTCTTCTGGACTGGCCCAGCGACCCCGCCTCACATACCTGAGGTCTGGTGTTCCAGCGCTGGGCCTGGGTCCAAGGTCTCTGCAGTACCTGGACTCTGCTCCCAGTGATGCTGCTGATACTGCTGAGGTGCCAGCCCTGTGATTGGCCAGCAGCTGTTGGAGGCGGGATCCCTGTCTTTAAAGAGATGGACATTTTGGCTTGAAAATACCAGAGGATCGCTTTGGGGAGGGGGAGTGGCATGAAAAAGCAGAGGCAGGATACCGCCCCCCACCCCCGCGCTTTTTAGCCTGGCGCCGGGAGTCCCACCTCCTCCACAAAATCCAGCCCAGTACTCCAGGTGTGGCCTCACCAGTACCGTATACAATTGTAGTCAGACTTCTTCACTCTTATACTCTAATTCCTTTGTAATGAAAGCTAACATATCATTTTCCTTCCTGATTGCTTGCTGTACCTGCATGTTAACTTCCTGTGAGTCATATATAAGGACACCCAGGTCCCGCTGAATGCAAACATTTCCCACTCTCTCAGTATGCAAAAAATATTCTGTTTTTGTAGCCTTCCTACCAAAGTGGATAACTTCACATTTTGTCACATTGTATTACATCTGCCATGTTCTTGCCCCCTCACTGAACCTGTTTATATCCCTCAGCATCCTCTTTGCATTCTCCTCACCCCTTACTTTCCCACCTAATTTTGTATCGTTAACAAACTTGGATAAGTTACACTCAGCTCCCCTATCTAAGTCATCAATATAGATTGTAAATAGCTGAGGCCCAAGAACTGATCCTTGCAATAGCTCACTGGTTACAGTCTGCCAACCCAATAATGTCCCGTTTATTCCTACTGTCTGTTGTCTGTCCTTTAGATTAGATTAGATTAGAGATACAGCACTGAAACAGGTCCTTCGGCCCACCGAGTCTGTGCCGACCATCAACCACCCATTTATACTAATCCTACACTAATCCCATATTCCTACCAAACATCCCCATCTGTCCCTATATTTCCCTACCACCTACCTATACTAGTGACAATTTATAATGGCCAATTTACCTACCAACCTGCAAGTCTTTGGCATGTGGAAGGAAACCAGAGCACCCGGAGAAAACCCACGCAGACACAGGGAGAACTTGCAAACTCCACACAGGCAGTGCCCAGAATCGAACCCGGGTTCCTGGAGCTGTGAGGCTGCGGTGCTAACCACTGCGCCACTGTGCCGCCCTTATATATATTATCATGGATTAACCAATCCTTAATCCATGATAATATATCACCCCCAATACCATGATCCCTAATTTTGTGCAATAACCTCTTGTGTGGCACATTATCGAATGCTTTTCTGAAAATCCAAATACACTACATCCACTGGTTCCCCCTTATCCATCCTACAGTTACATCTTCAAAAAACTTGAACAGATTTGTCAAACATGATTTCCCTTTCATAAATTTGTGTTGACTCTGCTTAATCATACTATGATTTTATAAGCACCCTGTTACCAATAATAGATTCTAGCAATTTGCCTACTACTGATGTTATTCTTTGAAATAACCTTTGAAATGTATTCTTATTACACACACTGTGGATGTACTGAAAAATAATGCTATCAACACTTTAAAAACAACCATAAATAACTAAAACACATGCCATAAAGGTTAATGCTCTTTATAAGGTTAATAGCTAATTCACTACATCTTGCAGCAAGAGAGTGTTTCCTACTGAAAATCAATTGTAGCAATGCTCCCGAGGCAAATAATATTTCAAGACATGGAATTAAGAATTTATGTGGAGGCTAAATTTGGAAAAGTAAAAGGCTAATGCATCATGAGTCACTTACCACAGGAATTGGTAATCAATGTGGAAATCAAACATTTTGCCACACCCCAAACAATTTTGAATGTGCAAATTTATTCGAGCTATTAAAATTCAATAATGGACTTCATCTGTGTAATCACTTAATTCTAACACATCAGATGTCAAACTTGGTATAATTTGTAACATGCACAGTAGAAGGCAAGTAAAACAAGGATGTTGCAAGACATCACACCAGCACATTACAGCTGGAGTTCCGCAGGGAGGCGTTCTTGGGCAAATGATCTTCAGCTGCTTCATCAATGACCTTCCCTCCATCATAAGGTCAAAATTGGGAATTTTTATTGATGATTGCACAATGTTCAGTTCCCTTCACAACTTTTCAGATCATGAAACAGTTTGTGTCCACATGCAGCAACACCTGGACAACATCCAGCTTGGACTGAGAAATGGCAAGTAACATTCAATCCACACAAGTGCCAGGCAATGACCATTTCTAAGAAGAGAAAGTCTAACCACCTCCCCTTGGCATTCAATGACATTACCCTCACCATCAACATCCTAGGGGGGGGTCACCATTGACCAGAAACTGAACTGGACCAGCCACATAAATACTGTGGCTACAAGAGCTGGTCTTCAGGAATTCTGCAGCAAGTAACTCACCTCCTGACTCCCCAATACCTGTCCACCACCTACAAGGCACAAGTCAGGAGAGTGATGGAATACTCTCCACTTGCCTGGATGGATGCAGCTCCAACAACACTCAAGAAGCCCAACAACGCTTGATTGGACCCCATCACCACCTTAAACATTGGCCCTGGAATGTGTGGGTTTTTTGATGGTGAACTGTCAGCATTCACTGTCATTACCCCTCTGAATCTGACCCCAACTTCAGGAGTTAACACAAGCACAGATAAACACAACATTTCTGAAATTGCAGTCTGTCATTCACTGCTTTGCCACAGGCTGCACTGTGAACCCCCCTCTTCTCAGAGCCAGCAATCAGTGAAATCAATTGATTTGGTGGGAAATTCCTCATTTCCACTCTAATATCACTGTTAAAAGCCCAATAAAAAGTTTTACCAGGTGGGATTCTTGGAGCCTTTGCTGTCTGGCTGCTGAGGGTAAAATAGCCATGGTGACGGGGGAGGAGGCCTTTAAGTGGTAGTTAATTGACCACAATTGGCCACAAAATTCCAGCCAAGGGCAGCAGGCATATGGGAACACCATCCTGGTGTGGAAATATATTGCCGTTCCTTCATTGTGGTTGGGTCAAAATCCTGGAACTCCCTCCCTAATAGCACTGTGGAAGATCTGCACCACACAGACTGCAGTGGTCCAAGAAGCAGGCTCACCACCATCTTTACGAGGATTGGGCAATAAATGCAGGCCTTGCCAGCAGTGCCCATGTCCCGTGAATGAATAAATAAGAAAAGTCACAAAAATGTACAATTCAATATCACAGCAGCATTGACCTTTCCAATAGTGATTTCAAGGAGGAGTTATTAATCATTCATCTCACCATCTAAAAACACAATGCAAATCCATTTCAGCAAGCTCATGGAGAGCTGGTCAAGCAGCAGGAAATAAATTTAAGAAGCTAAAGTTCATTGTTATGTGATGGTGAGCACAGCGATAATCAGTACATGCACCGCTATCAGCTGATACATGTCCAGCAACTACAACAAGGATTTCTATAGTGCTCTTTATATGAAAGAAGACAGCTCAAAATATTTCACACTAAAAAGGAATAAATAGTAGATACTGAGCTGAATAGAAAAGTAGTTTAAAAAGCCAGTGGTTTGAATATACTCTGTAGATTGGATCTAAAGAATATGCTAGATGTGCTAATTTTGCCGCTACTTCTAAAATTCCTCTTAGGGGTATGATCTGGTATAACCTGTTAATGTGCAGTACTGGCATCAGTGGCTTTTTTTTTATTTGTCAGCTTTAATTAAAGACAAATGTGCAAATTTACTCTCCAGTCCACATCAGGTAACTTGTAGATGGTCGTATTAAGGTAGTGGTGAGTGTTGTCAGAAGACTAGCACTGAACAAAACAGGAAACACAGAAGGTGAAAGGAGATGAGAAGGGCTGTATCCATTAGGTTAATGCTTTTACAGCACTGCTTGGGGGCCAGGAGGAACTGACGTATTTCCTCCAGGCCTCACGAACTACTTAGTGAACTCTGCAATCAGCGTACTCCCAGTCCCCTGACCACTATCTGATTTCCCCCCACACCAGGGCGATCGGACACCGCTGACTCCCATCTGCTCCCCCCTGACCACCATCAGACAGCACCCCCAAAACCAGGCAATCTGATCCTCCATGACAACCATCTCGCCATCTATTCCCCTAAACCAGCATCAGGCCCCTCCACCCCAGAAATTGAAATCTCTCCTGTGATAGGGATTCCCACCCAGGAATGCGATTCCACCCATGATCTCTCCCATTCCCCCACCCGCCACTTGACCTGCCAGCTCTTCTCAGCTGCAGCCTTATACTGCAGGCTTCCCTGCCCAACAGGCATCCTGCATGTCAATCAAGCTGTCTGTGGGCAGGAAACTGAAAGAAAAAAATTTAAGGAACAGGACATTCAGGAAACCTTTTCTCCCAGGTTTCGCTAACTCAAAGCAGCCCCTGCCAACCTGCACAGTGGGCATCCCTGGTCTAAAGTCCAGGCTTCTGTCTCTAATGATAGATTCCAAACCTTCCCCACAATTAATAACAAACTAATTGATACACAATTATCTGTTTACTCCCTTCCTTCTTAAATAATGGAATGGCATTTGTAATTTTCCAATCCAAAGGTAAAATTCCCAAACCCATGGGACTATGGAAAAGTTATGACTAACTCATCTTCTATTTTCCCTTTTGTTACTTACAATACCCTGGGGTGTAAACCATCAGAGTTAAGGAAATTTAATAATCTTAAGTCCCATTTTCCTTCCATATACATTTGTTTTTACTTAAGTCCATTAAAATTCTCCCCCTGACAGATTTTTAAGTTTTCTTATACTTTGAGTATTTTGTCCTCCTCCTCCACTGTGAAAACAGACACAAAGCACTCACTTAACAAGTCTGCTATTTCCTTTTTGCCTGTCATCATCACATCTGTATGCATCTCTAACGGGCCCGCATTCCCCTTTCCCACTTTATTTCTCTTAATATATTGTCACTTTTATCTTCCCAGTGTTGATATTTTAATTAGGATTAACTGTAACCACTATGTTTGGGATATTGAGTTTAATCAGAGCTTAAGATGAGATATAGCATACCAGTTATACAGCAAAAACATACGACTGTGACAAGATTAGATTTTTTTTTTAGATTAGAGATACAGCACTGAAACAGGCCCTTCGGCCCACCGAGTCCGCGCCGAACATCAACCACCCATTTATACTAATCCTACTCTAATCCCATATTCCTACCAAACATCCCCACCTGTCCCTACACTTCCCTACCACCTACCTATACTAGTGACAATTTATAATGGCCAATTTACCTATCAACCTGCAAGTCTTTTGGCTTGTGGGAGGAAACCGGAGCACCCGGAGAAAACCCACGCAGACACAGGGAGAACTTGCAAGCTCCACACAGGCAGTACCCGGAATCGAACCCGGGTCCCTGGAGCTGTGAGGCTGCGGTGCTAACCACTGCGCCACTGTGCTGGTATCGGTGCAAGTCGGGCAGGATATTTGGCATGCATGAACAGCTCTTCCTTTCTTCTTTCTCTTTTCTTCTCAGTGCTTCATGTCTTCACAACTTCTCAAAGAGTGTTATCATGGATCTATCCTTTGGAGTTGTTCTCCACCATCTACTGCATTGAGGTCTCCCAAAATCTCTTACCTTATCCCCTTTTTCAGGGGTGGACCTGGATGGATTATTTGCAGTCCTTATTGTCCTATAAAGATTTACTTTATTTTGAAATGCCGAATGAAACATCAAGTTCTTTGTCTAAACCATGTGGTGAAAGCCCATCATTAATGTTATCCACCTGCCATTAATTCCTTAAGCCGTCACATGTAGGGCTTGATTTTACACCCCACTCCCCCCTGACGTCGGGGGTCATGGCGGTGGGGGGGCGGGGGGGTGGTGCCGGAAAATGTCTCCGGGAGAGGCCCGCCACAGGCCTCGACACCAGAAAGGCCCGGCCCGATATTGCCAGCAGTGGCGAGGCCTTGTGGCAGTCCCCCTGCCACTTGGCGATGGGAGGCCAAACTAAATATGTAAATTTATTAAAATAAATGAATTAAATACTTACCCGCTCCCACCATCCATCCCGCTCCAAAATTGTAGACGGTGGCCAGCACTCTGCGCCTTCGGATTTCCATTCGGAGATCCAATGCGGGACACTGGTGGGGAGGGGGACCAGGTAAATATTTCAGTGCGGGGGAGGGAGCAGGGTCATACTAATATGATTGGTGGAGAGGATGCTGGGAAGGGTTAAAGATAAAAGTTTGTGAACTTTGGGGGGAAGGTCAGCTACACAAGGAACGTATTTTGGGGAGGGTGGAGAGGGCACAAAATGAAATGTATGTTTATTGGTGGGGTGGGAGAGGGGCTAGAAACATTCATTTAATTTTTTTAAATAAAGTTTAATCTGATTTTTCTTGAAATATTTAAATTGTCATGTAGGGCTGGAAGTCCCTGATAAATGGCGCCTGACACCAGACAGAAGAGATACTATAGATGGTTACAAGGAGATCAAGGTTGGGAAATGAATATTCCAGGGTACACAATATTTTGGAGAAACAGACAGAATGGCAAAGGAGGAGGGGTAGCCCTGATAACAAAGGATGACATAAGGATATTAATAAGAAGGGATCTGGCCTCAGAAGATCATGAAGTAGAATCAGTTTGAGTGGAAATTAGGATTAGCAGGAGTCAGAAAACACTGGTGGGAGTAGTTTACAGGCCCCCTAAAAGTAGTTATATTATTGGACTGAACATTAAATGGGAAATTATTGGATCATGTAAAAAAGGTAGTGTATTAATTGTTAATAACTTTAATCTGCATATAGACTGGGACAATCAAATTGGCAACAGTGGTCTAAAAGATGAATGTGTAGAATGCTTTTGTGACAGTTCCTTGGAGCAATACATTGTAGAACCGACTAGGGATAAAGCTATCTTAGATCTCATGTTGTGTAATGAAGCAGGGTTAATAAGCAATGTCATAGTAAAAGATACACTGGGAAATAGTGATCATAATACTATTGAATTTCATGTTAAGTTTGGAAGTGACACATTTCAATCACAAACAAGAATCTTAAACTAAAACAAAGCAAATTACGAAGGTATGAGGAGAGAACTGGCTAAGGTTAATTGGGTAAATACACTGGAAGATATGGTGTTAAATGAACAGTAGAACACGTTTAAAGAAACAATTCAAAGGGTTCAACAAAAGTGCATTCCATTCAAAAATAAAGACTCGTCAAGAAAACCCCATCCGTGGCTCACTCAGTAAGTTAACAAGAGTATTAGACTAAAAGAAGAGGCTTACAATGTTGCAAAAAATAGTAGCAAGTCTGAGGATTGGGAGTGTTTTAGAAACCAGCAAAGGGCTACAAAAAAGTTGATAAAAAGGGAAAAATAGAATATGAGAGTAAAGTAGTCAGCAATATAAAAACAGATTGTAAGAGCTTTAATAAGTGCATAAAAAGGAAGAGAGTAGCTAAAGTATATGTTGGTCCCTTAGAAGCAGAGACAGGAGACATCATCATGGGGAATGAGGAAATGGCAGAGGCACTGAACAAATATTTTGTGTCTGTCTTCACAGTAGAAGACATTAATTCCATATCAGAAATAAGCAGTAACCTAGGGGCTAAAAAGAGTGAGGAAATTAAGGATATTGATATCAGCTGAGAAAAAGTATCAGAGAAACTTGAGGGACTAAAATCTGAGAAGTCACCGGGACCAGATAGCCTACGTCCTAGGGTTCTAAAAGAGATAGCTAAAGAGATAGTGGATGCGATGGCTATGATTTTCCAGAATTCCTTAGATTCAGGAATGGTCCCATCAGATCAGAAGTTGGCAAATGTTATGCTGCTTTTCAAGAAAGGAGATAGAGAGAAAACGGAACTACAGGCCAATTAGCCTAAAATCAGTCATTGGGAAGATGCTGGAAACTATTATTAAAGAAGTCTTAACATTGCACTTGGAAAAGCATAGTATGATTAGAACAAGTCAGCATGGTTTTACTAAAGGGAGATCCAGTTTGACAAATTTATTAGGGTTTTTTGAGGATGTAACTGGTAGGGTAGATAAAGGGGAACCAGTAGATGTAGTATACCTAGATTATCAAAAAGCATTTGATAAGGTGCCGCATAAAAGATTAATGGGCAAAATAAGGACTCATTGTGTTGGGGGTAATATATTAGCATGTATAGAGGATTAGTTAATAGACAGGAAGCAGAGAGTGGGCATAAATGGGTAATTTTCAAGTTGGCAGGCAGTGAATAGCAGGGTGCCGCAAGGATCAGTGCTGGGGCCTCAGCTATTTGCACTCTATATTAATGACTTGGATGAAGAGACAGAGAGTAATGTATCTAAGTTTGCTGATGATACAAAGCTTGGTGGAAAGGTAAGCTGCGTGGAGGATATAGAGAGGCTGCAAAGAGGTACAGATAGGTTAAGTGAGTGGGCAACAAGTTGGCAAATAGAGTATAATGTAGGGAAGTGTGAAGTTGTTCACTTTGGTCGCAAAAATAGAAAAGCAGAATATTTTTTCAAAGATGTGAAACTGATAAGTGTTGATGTTCAGAGAGACTCGAAGGTACTCATACTAGGAACGCACAAACTTAACATGCAGGTGCAGCAGGCTATTAGGAAGGAAAATGGCATGTTGGACTTTATTGCAAGGGGATTGGAGTACAGGAATCAAGAAGTCTTACTAAAATTGTAAAGGGCTTTGGTGAGACCGCACCAGTTTAGGTCTCCACATTTAAGAAAGGATGTACTTGCACCGGAGGCAGAGCAGCGAAGATTTATTAAATTGGTCCCTGGGATGAGGGAGTTGTCCTATGATGAGAGGCTGAGTAAATTGGGCTTATATTCTCTGGAGTATAGAAGAATGAGAGGTGATTTAATTGAGACATACAAGATTCTGAACAGAAACAAGAAATGCTGGATTCACTCAGCAGGTCTGGCAGCATCTGTGGAAAGAGAAGCAGAGTTAACGTTTCGGGTCAGTGACCCTTCTTCGGAAGGGTCACTGACCCGAAACGTTAACTCTGCTTCTCTTTCCACAGATGCTGCCAGACCTGCTGAGTGAATCCAGCATTTCTTGTTTTTGTTTCAGATTTCCAGCATCCGCAGTATTTTGCTTTTATTTTAAGATTCTGAACAGGCTTGATAGGGTAGAAGCTGAGAGATTGTTCCCACTGGTCAGGGAATCTAGAACATGGGGACACAGTTTCAGGGTAAGGGGATAATCATTCAGGACTGAGACAAGGAGAAATTATGACAGGGTTGTGGAGTTCTCTACCCCAGAGGGTTGTGGATGCTCCATCATTGAATAGATTTAAGGCTGGGATAGATAGATTTTTGGTCTCGTAGGTAATCAAGGGAGCAGGCAGGAAAGTGGAATTGAAGGTCATGATCTCATTGAATGGCGGAGCAGACTTGATGGGCCATATGGTCTACATCTGCCCCTATTTCTTGTGTTCTTGTGTTCTTGAGAACAGGGAAAGGAACAAAAGTAAACATACTGAAGCAACACATAAAGAAAATAATGAGAGCAGAGTTGTCAATCCCTGAAAAGTGTTTTATGAAAAGGTTATTTTTACTTAAAATTATTTTCAAAATGGATCTACAGTATATGTAATGGTGACACAATCAGATTGGCCAACTGCCACTCATTTGGAATGACAAACACTCAGCTGAGTTTGGAAATGTGATCCATTTTGATGCATATCCTTCTTAATAATAAATTCAGCTCCAAATGGCTTTACAATCCATGTAACCCTGGCTGATAGTAAATGTCACTCCTCATGTTTTCCTAATGTTGACAGCTCTAACAATGATAATTACTGGAAAAGCAAAATGGCCCACGCTTTTTAACTGAAGCATACTTTAATTTATTTTACATAATTGTGCATGTAAGACATTTTAGTGATGATTTGAAACGTTATTACTTTTACTGTCACTAAACTTAGTGGTGATTAGTGATATTGTGTTTGTGTGTATATGTGACAAAGAGAAAAGACGGAATTTTCAGGCGGTGGGAACAGAGGTGGGCGGGGCCTGAAAATACCGGTGCCTGCTAACATGGGGGTTTGAAGATGCCATTCCCGGTGCCGACAATGTTCACCAGGGTGGCGAAAAGGTGGGATGGCAATCCCGTCCACCTCCTGATTAAAGCGAATTAAAGTTATTAAAGAGCTCACTATGAGATCATTAAAGGGGGAGACTGAAATTTTCATGGGAGCGCATGTGTTACATATTCTGACTGTTGCTGACCAGCTGAAGGGAGGTGGGTACAGAGTAGGCAGCCAGTCATGGCTGCCCCAGGGAATTACCCCAGCCCCATGTGTGTCAGCAGGGCAGAGGGGGACTCAGCCTTAGGAAAGGAGGTGCCCGTGGCACTGCGCAAGTGGCAGGCAGAGTAGGCAGTCAGCGCTCGGGCACTGAATAGGGTCATCACCCCCGGCATCGCAGTGGCAGAAGACCGGGGCAAGGCTGCCAATCACAATCGGGCAGCCACCTGTCCAAAAAGAAGGCTACAGCTGGCAATGGAGGCATGACTGTCAGATTTTGGGACTAATGGCAACAAGGGTCAACATGCTCTGCAGGAAGGGCGGAACCCCGAGAAACAGGAGAGAGGAAAGAGGGACAGGAAGGCAGCAAAGGCCATATCCTCAACACAGGATTTATTGTTGAAGACAGAGCTACCTGGAGATGATGGAGACCCTGTGTTGCAGGAGATTGCAACTCTTCAGGCAGATGGTCACATAAATCTGTGACATCACCGAAGACCTCACACCTCGCAGCATTGGTCATCAGGCCTGCCAGTAGCTATCAAAGTCACTGTGGCCTTGACCTTCTTCGCTCTGGTTCCTTCCAAGGATCGGCTGCGGACCTTCGTGGCATCTTGTGAATGAATGCACACCACTGCATGGTCACTGATGTTCTCTTTGCCAGAGCTGGACAGTAGTTTCATTTCATGACAGACATGACCTTGTAGGCACAGAGGGCTGTGGATTTCAGTGTCATCACTGGATTCCCCAGGTGTACGGTATCATCAATTGCATCCATGTGGCCATCAAGGCACCCAATGATCATCCAATCAGATTCATCAACTGGAAGGGCTTCCCATCCATCAATGTCCAACCGGTCTGCGACCACAACAAGAGCTTTCACCATGTTTGCATGAGCTTTCCTGGCAGCTGCCATGCCTCCTTCATCCTCCCCAATCCAGGCTGCCTCAGATCTTCACTCCAACCCCCAAAGTGTGGATGGATTCAATGGGACAAGGGATATCCCTTGAAGAGATGGCAATTCACCCCTCCATGGGAGCCCCAGACAGAGGCACAGACACGATACAACCAATGCCACCTGCTCAGTCGGACAGCAATTGAGCAGGTCATCGAGCTTCTGAAGTTGTTCTTCTGATGTTTGGACCAGTTGGGTGGCAACTTCAAATACCCTCCTGCAAGGGTCTTGGTCATTGCGCTGCTCTGCTGCACTCTCCATAACATGGCTCTCCAGAGAGTTGTGAACCTTGAGGACGGTGAGGCGCTGGAAGGTGACAGTTCATCAGGGGAGGAGCAGGAGAAGGAGGTGAGAGAGGTGGAGCAGGTGGAGTGGAGGGGGAGGATGCTGAACACCAAGGTTCCCCGTACAGCATCATTAGGTGTCTGGGAATGGCATGGGGCACAAAGGGCTCATGAGATACCATGAATGTCAGGGATCTCCTGATTCAGGAACATTTCAACTCAGCCCCTCAGACTCAAATTGAGGGGCTTGACACAGAAAGATATCTGAGATAGATGTGCTAACACATGCAGCCTTGAACATCTAATCACTTAACGCCAATGAAGTAAGCACATCTGCCAAGAGGCTTTGCCCTCACTGTGGAAGATGTCTTTCACTACTTCATACTACTTTTCCTGTCACGGAAGCAATAAAAGGAGTCCCAGACATCTGGCTCAAAGTGTCAACATTTATACAGTCCAAGTAGAGGAAAACAGTTGACAAAGAGAGTAAGAAGACACCCCCGAAACCCACTTAGTGTTCTGCACAATATGGTGGCCTCCGCATTCGGACAGTCCTACATAGTGCTCCCCTTGTGGCTTTGGAGGAGGTGAAGGCAGTTTACTCACTCATCTCGGCTTGCAGCTGAGATGCATGCAGTGGCTGTCCTCATCACAGAGGTGCCCGTGGGGGCATCACCAGAAGCTGCTGTACCTGCATCAATTCAGGGGCAGCCTCTGTCATTTGGCCCTGCTGCACAGATGGTCCCTCAGTCAGAGGGGCCAAGGAGGATGAGGATGATGATGACACCCGATGAGGGGTGGCACCCTCAACCTCCTCAATGACAACCTCAGCCTTTGCCATGAACTCCAGGTGCCTGGAGAAGGACACCAGCTGGGGCATAGCTGGCATCCCCTCCAAAGATCTCTGTGCCACCAATGCCACTGACTACTCCACAATTCACAGCGTCTTATGCATCATGTGGTCCTTTTTTTATGTTGGTTCATGGGATGTGGGTGTCACTGGCTAGGCCAGCATTTATTGCCCATCCCTTATTGCCCTTGAGAAGGCGTTGGTAAGCTGCCTTCTTGAACCGCTGTAGTCCATGTGGGGTAGGTACACCCACAGTGCTGAGATTAAGGGAATGGCGATGTAGTTCCAAGTCAGGATGGTGTGTGACTTGGAGGGGAACTTGTAGGTGGTGGTGTTCCCACACATCTGCTGCCCTTGTCCTTCTAGGTGGTAGAGGTCGCGGGTCTGGAAGGAGCTGTCTAAGGAGCCTTGGTGCGTTGCTGCAGTGCATCTTGTAGATGGTACACACTGCTGCCACTGTGCGTCGGGTGGTGGAGGAAGTGAATGTTTGTAGATGGGGTGCCAATCAAGCGGGCTGCTTTGTCCCAGATGGTGTCGAGCTTCTTGAGTGTTGTTGGAGCTGCACCCATCCAGACAAGTGGAGAGTATTCCAACACACTCCTGACTTGTGCCTTTTAGATGGTGGACAGGCTTTGGGGAGTCAGGAGGTGAGTTAGTCGCCACAAGATTCCTAGCCTCTGCCATTGTAGCCGCGGTGTATATATAGCTACTCCAGTTCAGTTTCTGGTCAACGGTAACCCCCAGGATGTTGATAGTGGGGGATTCAGTGATTGTAATGCCATTGAATGTCAAGGGGAGATGATTAGGACCTCTCTTGTTGGAGATGGTCATTGCCTGGCACTTGTGTGGCACGAATGTTACTTGCCACGTATCAGCCCAGTCCAGACCTTGCTGTATTTCTACACAGACTGTTTCAGTATCTGAGGATGCTGAACATTGTGCAATCATTAGCGAACATCCTCACTTCTGACCTTATGAATGAAGGTCATTGATGAAGCAGTTGAAGATTGTTGAGCCTAGAACACTTCCCTGAGGAACTCCTGCAGTGATATCCTGGAGCTGAGATGATTGACCTCCAACAACAACAACCATCTTCCTTTGTGCTAGGTGCAACTCCAACCAGCGGAGAGTTTTCCCCCTGATTCCCATTGACTCCAGTTTTGTTAGGGTTCATTGATGCCATACCTGGTCAAATGCTGCCTTGATGTCAAGGGCAGTCACTCTCACCTCACCTCTTGAGTCCAGCACTTTTATCCATGTTTGAACCAAGGCTGTAATGAAGTCAGGAGCTGAGTGGCCCTGACGTAAGCCAAACTGAGGTCACGGAACAGGTTATAGCTAAGCAAGTGCTGCTTGATAGCACTGTTGATAACACCTTCCATCACTTTCCTGATGATCGAGAGCAGACTGATGAGGCAGTAATTGGCCGGGTTGGACTTGTCCTGCTTTTTGTGTACAGGACATAGCTGGGCAATTTTCCACATTGCAGGGTAGATGCCAGTGTTGTAGCTGGACTGGAACAGCTTGGCTAGGGACGTGGCAAGTTCTGTAGCACAGGACTTCGGTACTATTGCCAGAATATTGTCAGGGTCCATAGCTTTTGCAGTATCCAGTGCCTTCAGTCATTTCTTGATATCACGTGGATTGAATCGAATTGGCTGAAGACTAGCATCTGTGATGCTGGGGACTTCAGGAGGAGGCCGAGATGGATCATCCACTCGGCACTTCTGGTTGAAGATGGTTGCAAATGCTTCAGCCTTATCTTTTGCACTGATGTGCTGGATTCCCCCCATCATTGAGGATGGGGATATTCGTGGAGCCACATTACAGTGCACAGTTCCTGCATGCACTCTGAGTGATGCCGTATATGGCTCTCAAAGAGGTTGGCCATTCTCTCCATGGAGGAGACCATGCGCTGAAAGCCCTGAGCCATTGTGGTGCACATAAACTGGATGGACTCCTCTATCTTCTGCCCAAGACCCCACACTGCATCAGGGAACCCTGATATGTGGGAGCAGACCTCCTGTTGCTATCTAAGCTAAGGTCCTTTGCAGTGACTCCTGAGGCCCTGCATCTGTGCCCAGCTGAGCAGGGCTGTGTCTATCCTCCCTCCTCCGAGGGGAACTGAGCACAGCTCCCTCCACCTGTGTCACCTCCTCCTTCACACTAGTGCCATGATCATCATTCTGTGTCACCCTATCTACACGCATGCGAGGACCCACCAAGGTGAGTGTATTTGCGCCGGTAGATGATGCACTCATAAGGTGTGACGGTGCTTGTTCATCTCCTTCTTGCTTCTCTGGGCCTGTGGAGGGCAGGGCAGAGGGTTCCTTGGGTGGAAATCTGCTCCTGTGGGAGACATGAGAAGAGATGATGCCTGGGAGAGTGGAAGCTGCTACCATGCTGATGCTACTCAATGTTACCCAGTCTCAGTCATCTCATTATCGAAAAGGATGAGGTGTTGGGTGTCTTGCAAAGCATTAAGGTAGATAAGTCCCCGGGGCCTGATGGGATCTACCCCAGAATACTGAGGGAGGCAAGGGAAGAAATTACTGGGGCCTTGACAGATATCTTTGCATCCTCATTGGCTATAGGTGAGGTCCCAGAGGACTGGAGAATAGCCAATGTTGTTCCTTTGTTTAAGAAGGGTAGCAAGGATAATCCAGGAAATTATAGGCCGGTGAGCCTTACGTCAGTGGTAGGGAAATTATTAGAGAGGATTCTTCAGGACAGGATTTACTCCCATTTGGAAACAAATGGACTTATTAGCAAGAGGCAGCATGGTTTTGTGAAGGGGAGTGTCTCACTAATTTGATTGAGTTTTTTGAGGAAGTGACGAAGATGATTGAGGAAGTGACGAAGATGATTGATGAAGGAAGGGCAGTGGATGTTGTCTATATGGACTTCAGTAAAGCATTTGACAAGGTCCCTCATGGCAGACTGGTACAAAAGGTGAAGTCACACGGGATCAGAGGTGAGCTGGCAAGATGGATACAGAACTGGCTCAGTCATAGAAGACAGAGGGTAGCAGTGGAAGGGTGCTTTTCTGAATGGAGGGATGTGATTAGTGGTGTTCCACAGGGATCAGTGCTGGGACCTTTGCTCTTTGTGGTATATATAAATGATTTGGAGGAAAATGTAGCTGGTCTGATTCGTAAGTTTGCGGACGACACAAGGGTTGGTGGAGTTGTGGATAGTGATGAGGATTGTCGGAGGATACAGCAGGATATAGATCGGTTGGAGACTTGGGCGGAGAAATGGCAGACGGAGTTTAATCCGGACAAATGTGAGGTAATGCATTTTGGAAGGTCTAATGCAGGTGGGAAGTATACAGTAAATGGCAGAACCCTTAGGAGTATTGACAGGCAGAGAGATCTGGGCGTACAGGTCCACAGGTCACTGAAAGTGGCAACGCAGGTGGATAAGGTAGTCAAGAAGGCATACGGCATGCTTGCCTTCGTCGGTCGGGACATAGAGTATAAAAATTGGCAAGTCATGCTGCAGCTGTACAGAACTTTAGTTAGATCACACTTAGAATATTGTGTACAATTCTGGTCGCCACACTACCAGAAGAACGTGGAGGCTTTGGAGAGGGTACAGAAGAGGTTTACCAGGATGTTGCCTGGTCTGGAGGGCATTAGCTATGAGGAGAGGTTGGATAAACTCGGATTGTTTTCACTGGAACGACAGAGGTGGAGGAGCGACATGATAGAGGTTTACAAAGTTATGAGCGGCATGGACAGAGTGGATAGTCAGAAGCTTTTTCCCAGGGTGGAAGAGTCAGTTACTAGGGGACATAGGTTTAAGGTGAGAGGGACAAAGTTTAGAGGGGATGTGCGAGGCCAGTTCTTTACACAGAGGGTGGTGAGTGCCTGGAACTTGCTGCAGGGGGAGGTGGTGGAAGCAGGTACGATAGCGACGTTTAAGAGGCATCTTGACAAATACATGAATAGGATGGGAATAGAGGGATACGGTCCCCGGAAGTGCAGAAGGTTTTAGTTTAGGCAGGCATCAAGATCGGCGCAGGCTTGGAGGGCCGAATGGCCTGTTCCTGTGCTGTACTGTTCTTTGTTCTTTGTTACTCAGTGCCCAACATGCTATCAGACAGGGTGGAGTGCACTGCACCCTCTTAATGATCATATTGCCCTGTGTAATCACCAGCTCCACCAAACACTCCCGTCTCGCCAGGGCCAACGTCCTCCTCTTCCACTATCCTTGCTATATCCATTGCTGTCTGTTCCAATGGTGTGATGTGGGAGATGAACGGCACCCCATCTCCCAGACATTGTGTACTCTGTTCTCCTGTGAAGACAAAAGAAGAACAAGATAAGGCACTGTTGTCCCTGTAGCCAATATTACTTGCCTCTCTCCATCAGGAGTTGAATGCCTCAGTGGTGACATCACCTGCCTCTCTTCATCAGGTGTTGAATGCCTCAGTGGTGACACGTCTTCAGATGCACTATGGCTGTGATTCTTTCTGATGGATCAGTAAGTGCCCTGGGCACACACTCCTCTCATGTTCAGGAGCAGCATGTGCCTCAAAGCTCCTAGGGTGCTGTATCTGCTGGAGGGTACAAGCCCTGAGACCTGAAGTGAGGGTTGGGGGTTGCACTCACCTTGCCAGAACACATCAGGTCATTGAACCTTTTATGATTCAGATTCTTCTAGTCTCACTTTTGCCGCTGATGGTGGCAGCTATCTAAACACAGGCCTCTTTGGTTTCAGCTGGCGGCCTCCTCCCGTCACCCTTCGGGAAGAGGACCTCCCTCCTCTCCCTCATGGCCTCCAACATTAGTTCCAGGTCAGCACCAATGAAGCGAGGGTCAGCCCTGCCCCAGGTGCCAAGCCTTCAGCTCTCCTACGACATCTCGCTTCCTTCTTGTGCTGTGGAAGGTTTTGGCACAATCAGAGGAATTCTCCTTTAGGACAACCAGCAAACTCAGTGATGGCTGGCGTGGGAAGTCTAAATCCCACTTCATCTGACCCACCTCTGTTCCCATCCCCATGGACTCTAACTGGATAGGGAACTCACATGAAAATCGTGACGTTCTTCAGTTTCCCCCTGGAGGCAGGTTCGGGACCCAAAAACAATCCCAACTCCTGTTTCCCAACTCTGTGGGGAAAATTCAGCCCACAAAGAAAAGAAATAGAGAGAAAACATAGGTCAACTGGTTAGAAATAATTAAATAACCTTATCTTCATACTGCAGTAGCAAACAACAATGCAGTGGCCTAGAAATCCAGTTGTGCCCGAAAGCAGATGTGGCTGTTAGTATTGACTCATGCAGTATGGAATTTTAGAACCATGCAGGCACACATCCAGTGCTACACATGGAAATCCTTGGCTGCATGCCTCCTGGGACAGGGGGAGAGGTGAGTGGGGACGGGCATTGTTGGCAGAGGGTAGATGTCGGGTGTCTACGATGCTACTTCAAGGCAACCAGCATCTCTTAAAGGAAAAGTACATTTTGACTTCAGAGAACAAGGATGTCAGTACTGAAGAGATGGCTGCAAGAGATGTTGAATGGGCTCCAAGGTTCTCCAAAGCGGTACTGCAAGCCCTTCTGCAGGCACTTGTACAACTTTGTAGTCTACTTATTCTGGTTCAGACATAAGAATTACAGGAAATAATGGAGTGCACTCAAACTTCTGAATTAATTATTCAATTTTATTAGGTTCACTCAAAATATATCAGAATATGCTATATGAACCTATAATCTATGATAGATGACGACTTGACACCAATAAAAATTGTTCAAAATATAAAGCAAAAGAAATATCTACCACCACCCATGAACAGTCAACTTTACATTGATTGTAGTTCCCTAATGACTGATCAAGTCACTCCTTCCCTATGTTAATAACACCAAAACTTTCTTTTACATTTTAATTCTAGGGAGGGACTAATAGCATACTGACAATGGCTTATAATCCAATTATGGCGGTGCAGTGGTTAGCACCGCAGCCTCACAGCTCCAGGGATCCAGGTTCAATTCTGGGTACTGCTTGTGTGGAATTTGCAAGTTCTCCCTGTGACCGTGTGGGTTTTTGCCGGGTGCTCTGGTTTCCTCCCACAGCCAAAGACTTGCAGGTGATAGGTAAATTGGCTGTTGTAAATTGCCCCTAGTGTAAGTAGGTGGTAGGGAATATGGGATTACTGTAGGTTTAGTATAAATGGCTGGTTCTTGGTTGGCACAGACTCGGTGGGCTGAAGGGCCTGTTTCAGTGCTGTATCTCAAAATAAAAGTATTTGTTTTAGGCCAAAAATGTCCAAGTATATGCAGATGCTTTGTTTGAAAAAGCCTGCCCTGGCAATGTCAATCTTCGTTAAACTTCCTTCAGTCAGTTTTCATCCACTGGGGGCACTTGGGATGGTTCCTTATCCCTCCGTGTTCAGCTGGATGTGACTGTGTTGGCATTCTTCCAAATGAGTTTGTGTCTTATCTGAAATGGTCAAAACACTTTAATTCTCAAGGTCTGTTAACATATTTCAAACACAGATGTTTCATTTCTGAACACTATAGTTTGCTTCAATTTGATAGCATGGTCTGGCAAAACACAATTACTGCACAATGCTACTATTCAGAAAATTTTAACAGAAACCAGTGGTTTTCCTATTCAGCTGTCCTTAGCCACTCAAGGCATGATGATAATTTGATCCATCCTCAGCAGAAAGTTAATTTTTTTAGTAAAGCCATTACTGTCTTACACAGTGGAAAGCAGGATGGACATCCTCTTAGGAACATAGGAACAGGAGTAGGCCATTCAGCCTGTCGAGCCTGCTCCGCCATTCAATTGGATCATGGCTGATCATCTACCTCAATGCCACTTTACCGCGCTATCGCCATATTCCTTGATGTCATTAGTCTCCAAAAATCCACCGATTTCTGGCTTGGACGTGTTCAATGATTGAGCTTTCACAGCCCTCTGGGGTAGAGAATTCCAAAGATTCATCACCCTCTGCGTAAAGAAATTCTTCCTCATCTCAGTTTTAAATGGCCTACCCCTCATTCTGAGATTACGTCCCCTGATTCTAGACTCACCAGCCAGGGGAAACATCCTATCTACATACACCTTGGCATTCCCTCCCAGGGGCATCTTCTTTACAGACAATGGGAAGAAATGACTGAGTATCTCAATGCCAGGAGTACTGCAGCTAGAACATGGCTGCAATGCTGTAAGAAATGCAATATCCTAACTAGAGTTGTTCAGGTACAAAACAGTTCTCATACTTTCTGCCCACAGCAACACCAGTTTGAGCCTCAATGATAACTACACTGACAGCAATCATGAGATTCTGTTCTATTAGCCTTCACTCTCCTACAAGCACTTCATTGCATCTCCTTTTCCTCATACTCATACAACCCTCACTTACCCACAATTCACACATCAGCTATTCCACTGTGACAACCACATTTCACAAAACTCTCAGAAACACACGCCACTCTTGCAGAAGGAGATGGCACACAACACCAGGCAACAGGCTGGAATTGGAGGAGGATATACACCCTTTCCCCCTTTGAAGACAGCGTGCTGGTCTTCAGTAGGGGTGGGGGGGAACAGGGGCAGGGTGATGAGTGAAGGCCATGATGACTGGCAATGCAAAAGGAGATGTCATGCAGGATTTCTTTATACCTGGTCCACTTTGTCACTTCTGCTTTCTCCCTCACCCCACACACACTGATTGACAAGCTGTAGATGCTTTCAACACTCACTTCTTTCTCTCTACTTTCCCATCACACCTCAATCTATCCTTTGTCCCTCCTCCATCATTCTCCTTGCACTATTTCTGCTGCTCCTCTCTCCAACACAGCTGCTTCTGGCCTTGACCTCCAATCTCCCCCACCCCTGATCTGACCGGCAACTCCGACTCCAGTTCCTAATCCCGACCGCTGTCTCCCAGACCCACTCACCTGAGGGCTGTTACAACACTAGCAGTTGTGTGAACTTGCATTCCTCTTCACTGGCTGGCTCACCTCACCTCATTGGAGAGAGGAATGTTGGAGAATCATGGTGTGACATGTAGCAGGCTACAGGGAGATCAAGGAGGGATAACGGACCTTGTTTGCATTCATAGCTGTGATTTTCTCCCTGTCGTTCATTACATATGGTGGTCTTTAGCAAATTTTTGAATAAGAAACTGGAGCAGGGAGCAATTATTGCAGAGGCTGTACATGGGCATTTTGAAATCACCTAAAATTATGCGTAAATACTATCAGATCTTAGTGATTTGAAACACTAAGGGTTTATACAATATATTTGTATATTACATTCATTTTAAGTGTTTTTTAAGAGCTTACTGCTGGGTTAACATGGAGAAAAGTTCCAAAGGAAAGGATAGGAGGGCTGAGGGATTGTGGTTCAGGGGAGATCGGAGAGTCAGGACATCAGGGTTGAGAATTAGTGATTACTTGGTTGGGATCACAAGATTGGAGCTTGTTGCGTGTTCTCTTAACCTCTGTGTTAGCTGCTACAAAGCACTGACCACTCAAGACGGGATCAGTAATGCAGTAACATGGACTCTTTAGTTAAGGATGGATCTGCATGTACAGACAGGTCTTCACTGTACAGGTGCTTACTTAAGACTGCCCCCAACCCATAACTCACATGATGTGTTACATCCCAGCTCTTACACTGCTGGCAAGATAACATAGCCATTGCTCTTAAAGGTGTACACACAACAGTGTTCATGAAGCATGAGCTGGTAGGTAGTTTCAAGGTTCAGATACTACTAATAATGATATGAAGCCAGTGAGGATGATGCCCAATTCAGACCAAAAGGGTGATCAATCTTCAAAAATGGTTTCAAGATCCTCCAATAAATAAGAGAAGCCACTGAGAGAGAACAGCGAGAGAGATGGAAGGAGAGGGCAGCTGTTTGCGCTACCACCTCTACCAGCTGACAGCCAATGCCTTCACTGTGGGAGAGCCTGCAAGGCTAAGATAGGCCTCAAAGACCATCTGACATCTTACTTCCACCCATTCATCCACAAGGAAGAATCATCCTCGACATGAGAGATTGCCAATGATGATGATTGTGTCATGATCCTAGATTCAGAACAAGAAGCACTTTAATGACTTAACCAGATCAGGAAAGTTGAGTACAGTTTCACATTTATCTACATTCTGTTGTGTACATCAGACCCCCTCTGACTTAGCAAACCTACTCCATCACATTACTCCTCACACCCATTTACCTTGCAAGTGCATTTTATTTTACTTTCTATGCATTTTCTCACATCCCCATTTATCCATCCATCTTTGCCACTTACCCTGATCTGTATGCAATTTGATGCCTCTCCCTGATAGTCATCCTAACCTTACAGCTACTCATAGGTCTGTTCATTCCCCCATTGCAGAAGAGAGCACAAAACACTCAGGAGAGGGGGTGAACTGGAAGTGGGCCTGCACAGATCTCACAACTGACAACTACAGAGGAGGAGTTGCTGGGGTTCAGAGACATCCTCACATCCCTGGCCATCGAAGATGGGGACCATCTGGTTACCTGCTGACAATTCAGTTTCAGCAACCGACATGTCATACAATACTCATTCATGTTGACTTGATTTCAGCAGGGAGTGAAATATAATCATCTTCATCATGATATGTTGCAACATTCTCAGCTTGTCAGTACTAATTCAGATATTTTCTCTTCACCAGGGCCTTCACATGTACAGCAGCAGTCAGTAGACCTCTGGAATGACAAGTCCTCAGAAGGCTTCATTCCTTCTGAGATTTCACTGTCGTAGAATTCATGCTTACCATGCACCAGCTCAGATACTCATACTGCAATGGGTCCAATTAGACAAATAGTTGGCTTTTCGCCTGATGATTAATAGTTCACAAGTGAGCAAGAGCAGCTGGTGGTGGCAGGGACACCTGTGTTTATGTCAGATGGTGCAGCCCTCTCCAAGCTCTGCACAGTTGAACACAAATGTGGTACCCTGGGGGTCGATGATAAAAAGGCTATACATTGAGGAGCAGCAGAAAATCTGTGATGTACAGACAGGCCTTCCACACACACTGTCCACAATTGCAGATAGAATGGAGGAGCCTGCCTCAAACATGAGTAGGTTGATGCTGTCAGGCATTGTGAGGATGTCTTCTTCCATGGAGTGAGTGGACAACAGTATAAAGCATTAATTGTGGCAATCAAACAAGTCTTTAGAGGCTTGACTAAAGCTGTGCAGATTCTGGATGCAAACATGTCTGGTGCCTTAAATAGGATGACTGACACTTTAACCTTGGCCTTACAGCACATCATGATCTACATCAAGCTGCTATACAGCAGAGAGAGAGGAGTGAAGTGTGGTTAGTCCATGAGAGGGATGATGACGGAAGGGAACATGGAAGTGGAGACTACACTCAAAGCGCTTCCACTTTTCACCTGTTGCGCCCCCACCCCACTAGGAACATGCTGCCTCCTCTGCTGACAGCTGAGTCTGCCCCTGCACAGGTGCAGGTGGGCCAGTTATTGGCGAGGCCCTCACAGGTGCCAAAACCCAGAGACTGTCAGCCAAGAGCATCTGAAGAGCCAGAGCAGGGTAATGAGTGACCTGCCTCTACCTCTGCTGAAGCCATAGGGTTGCACTACATAGGAGTAATAAGAAAGGCAAGAGTAAAGCTTTGTAACTGCACAAGGGTATGCTCATGGGTGTGTGAAAAATTGTTAACTTGTGAAGTTTCCATTATTTAGTAGCATCACATAAAACTGATTACTTTTGCATCACTTCCCTGTGTTGCCCTTTCTTGGTTATTGGGTGGTAACTGGCCTTGTCAGTTGCTTGTTGATGAATAGGAAAACATGAATTGACAGGGACCAATGGGGAAACAGGGTTAATTAGCATGGTGCTGAAATAAACAAGACTGACTCCAGCCTTTTCCAAGATTAAAATGTGATTCTTTCCAACATCTGGGAACCAGAAACAACATAAAGATGAAACATAGTGGCAGCGAATATCTGTGAGTAAACCTACAACATTTTTAAAAGCATCAGATTGAGAAAAGTGATTCAAATTAGTGCCAGACAGAGAGGGACAGAGAAACTGAGTGACTCATGCGAAAATGCTACAAAAGAAGATCGAAATGTCAGCTGGGACAGGAATGAATGCACTGCTACAGCCCATAATGAATTGATGATGTCATTGAGGCATTTGAGAAGTTTAAACAACAGTGCAATTTGTCATTCAGTAGTTTCCTCAAAGACACTAGTGAAGAGGAGAGGGTCAGCTATATCCTACTGTGGGCTGGAGATAAAGAATTAAATTTATTTCACAGCTGGGACCTAAGCGAAGAGGACAGCAGAAACCCAGACAAAATTTTTGAAAGTATCAGCACCCATCTCCAGCCAAAATAAAATCATTGGATCTACTGATATGAATTTCAAGTCTCAGACAGGAACTAGGTGAGCCTATTGACAATTTTGTAGCAAGATTGAAAAATGCAGCCAGAAAATGTAAATTTAAGGACACAGATGAACAGCTGATAGATCATCTCATTTGGGGTTCTGCACATCCTGAAGTACAGAAATCTCTAATCAGACAGGACAAGCTCACAATATCGCAGGGTGTAGATGCTACCAGAGCACATGAAGCCAGGAGCAGACAGATGAAGACTCTGACCTCCCAAATGTCTAGCCTTCAGTTAAGCCAAGAGACAGGCAGCAGGGTCGATGCAGAGAAACAACAACTAAAGAATGTACATCAAACAGAAAGAAAGATGTGCAGGAGCTGTGGATGACCACATGAATTGACCGATAGAAGGAAATGTCCCGCATATGGATCAATCTGCAGAGCTTGCGGAAAGACCAACCACTGGGAAAAGATGTGCAGAACAAGGCAAGAAGGTGGTAGATGAGTCATCAGAGCCAGAGTAACAGGGCGAAGCAACAGTGAAAGAAACCAAAACATCCAAACCCTGGAAGATGGCGATGGGTTTGAGAACATGATAGACATAGGAACCAGAGAATTGCATGAAATGTCTGGATGTGACAGTTCCCTGAGAAAAGAAATTCACACAACCATTCAGATCAGGAAGACGCTGAGAAATAAGCCCACAACGATAAATCTGTAGGTGAAGATTGATACTGGAGCGCAGAGTAACTTCATCCCACTCAGACTATACCAGCAGATCTTTCCTGAAAATTCAGAGAAAAATGGTTATCCAAGGGAAGGTGTTCTGAAACCAAACAACGTCATGCTAACAGAATACGGGGGAACTGAGATTCGACAGCTAGGAGCAACCCAGATCAGAGGGACACACAAAGGAAAAGATGTTAACTGTATGTTCTACGTCACAGAAACAGATGGTTCTGCTATCCTGGAGTTGAGCAGTTGTGAAGAGCTGCAGGTTATCTCAGTAAACCATGAAGTCAAGGAGGCGACACTGAGGGTTGAAGATAGTACTCCTGTTGAAAAGCGCCCTCCGATAAGAAGCAAAGAAGATCTGGTACAAATGTACTCAGAGTGTTTTGATGAGACAGTTGGATGCTTCGAAGATTTTGAGCATCACATCATTATTGACCCAGCGATTAAACCAGTGATTCATCATCCATGTAAAGTACCAGTAGAACTAAAAGAGAGCTCCAAGAAATGGAAGAAACGGAGGTGATTGCCAGAGTCACAGAGCCTACAGATTCGATAAATTCCATCATGGTGAGAGAGAAGCCAAATGGACGGCTAAGAATTTGCCTAGATCCCAAAGATCTTAACCAAGCAATAAAGAGGAATCACTACCTTATTCCAACATTGGAAGAAATCACACCAGCACTGACAGGGGCAAAAGTTTTCAGCAAACTTGATGCCAGAAATGACTACTGGAATGTGAAGCTAGATGCAGAATCTTCACTGTTGACGATATTCAACACACCCTTTGGATGGTACAAATTCCTGCGTCTACCCTTTGGCCTCAAAGTGAACCAGGATGTGTTCCAACAGAAAGTAGATGAGACATACAGGGAATGCAAAGGAGCAGTCGGCATAGCTGATGATATCCAGATATATGATGTAGATGGAAAAGATCATGGCAACCATCTACATGAAGCCATGGAGAGAACCAGGAAAGCTGGGATTAAGCTAAATGCAGACAAATGCACTGTTAAAGTGACAGAATGTCAGTTCTTTGGAATAGTGTACACACCAGACGGAGTTAAGCCGAGCCCTGAAAGAATCTCAGCCATCCCGGGGATGCAAGCCCCAAGAGATAAGAGAGATTTGAAAAGTTTCCTTGGTTTGATACATGTCGGAACGCACAGCAAACCTGCGGGAGCTGATGAAAGAAAATGTAGAGTACCAGTGGTCACAGTCACATGACAGGAGTTTCAACAAACTCAAAAAGGTAGTGTGCTAGGAGACAAATCTGTCATACTACAACAGAAAGAAACCTGTCAATCTGCAAGTAGATGCTTCCACAAAAGCACTGGGAGCGGCCCTGAGAGGGAAAGCCAATAGTGTTTGCGTCCATCAGCTGAGACATCAGCTGAAACAAGATATGCCAACATAGAGAGAAAGCTTTTGGCAGTCGTGTATGGATGTGAGAAGTTCCACACATATCTCTATGGGAGGAAGTTCACAGTGGAGAGTGATCATCATCCACTGGAGCAGATATACAAGAAAAATCTATGTAAAGCACCAGCAAGACTGCAGAGGTTACTCTTGAGGCTTCAGAGTTATGATTTCACTCTGAAATATAAGCCAGGTAGAGACATGGTACTGGCAGACACCCTATCTCAGTTGTCACCACAGCAGAAACATGAGATAGAAGATCTAGGCATAAGGATTCATCACCTAGTGAACGTAACACCACCGAAACTGAGTCAAATTAGAGATGAGACCAGCAAAAACGAGGAGTTACGGATGTTATCTCAGCAAGTGATCCAGGGATGGCCTGATAGGATACAGCACACACAGCCATCAATACGGCAGTACTGGTCTATCAGAGATGACATCTCACTAGAAGATGGTGTTCTTCTGGCCAGATCCAGAATAATCACACCCAAAACAATGCAGGAAGAACTTCTTCAAAAGATACAGGAAGGCCACATGGGAATGGAGAAGTGTAAGCTCAGAGCCAAATCAGCTGTGTACTGGATAGGCAAATACAAAGATATTGAAAATATGGTGTCTACATGAATGTATGCCAGAAGTACAGAAACTCACAACAGAAAGAGGAGATGATAGCAACTGAAGTACCACCCAGACCATGGCATACTGTAGGAGTCGATTTATTCACACATAATCCAGAATGGTATCTCATAGTCACAGACTACTACTCAAAATTCCCTTTTATCCAGAAGATGAAAACTTGAGAGCCACAACAATAATCTCAGCAGTACGAGTTCTGTTCGCTGAGCAAGGGATTCCTGAAAGGTTAATGTGTGACAACGGCACCCAATTTACATCCAGAGAATTTAAGGAATTCGCTGACCAGTATGGGTTCAACACCATCACTTCATCACCACACTACCCATGGGGACACGGATTTATAGAAAGACGCGTCCAGACTGTCAAAAGAATACTTGTGAAATGCCAAGAGACAACGGCCTTATTGTTACTCTGACCCACACTTCTCAAGGCTGGCATGAAATCACCTGCAGTGCTGTTAAATGGAAGAAAATATAAGACAACTCATTTTGGAAGGTCGAATTTGAATGCAGAATACAGGCTTAAAGACAGGATTCTTGGTAGTGTGGAGGAACAGAGGGATCTTGGGGTCCATGTCCATAGATCGCTCAAAGTTGCCACCCAAGTTGATAGGGTTGTTAAGAAGGCGTATGGTGTGTTGGCTTTCATTAACGGGGGATTGAGTTTAAGAGCCGCGAGGTTATGCTGCAGCTCTATAAGGCCCTGGTTCGACCACACTTGGAATATTGTGTTCAGTTCTGGTCGCCTCATTATAGGAAGGATGTGGAAGCTTTAGAGAGGGTGCAGAGGAGATTTACCAGGATGCTGCTTGGACTGGAGGGCATGTCCTATGAAGAAAGATTGAGGGAGCTAGGGCTTTTCTCATTGGAGCGAAGAAGGATGAGAGGTGACTTGATAGAGGGGTAGAAGATGATGAGAGGCATAGATAGAGTGGATAGTCAGAGACTTTTTCCCAGGGTGGAAAGGGCTATCACCAGGGGGCATAATTTTAAGGTGATTGGAGGAAGGTTTCAGGGAGATGTCAGAGGTAGGTTCTTTACACAGAGAGTGGTGGGTGCGTGGAATGCGCTGCCAGCAGTGGTAGTAAAAGCAGATACATTAGGGGCATTTAAGCGACTCTTGGATAGGTACATGGATGATCGTAGAATGAAGGGTAGGTAGTTAGTTTGATCTTAGAGTAGGTTAAAGGTTCGGCACAACATTGTGGGCTGAAGGGCCTGTACTGTGCTGTACTGTTCTATGTTCTATGTTCTAACTCTGCCAAGCAAAATACATCCTTCAAGTGACCAGGAGGAAGTGAGACAACAGCTGACTGAAGCACAGGTAAGAGGAGAGCAACACTTCAACAAGTATGCTAAATCCTTACCTGAGCTGTTGAAAGGACAAACTGTACACGTACAGGATCCAAACATGAAAACCTGGAGCCCAGCAAAAGTTGTTAGTGAAGCTGTGACTCCAAGGTCATATATCATTGAGATTGAAACCGGTAACCAAATGAGAAGGAACAGAATCCATATTCGACCTACACCTGAGCTGGAATAACAGAAAAGACCATAAACAACACCGGAAACATCACTATCCAGCAAGACAACATTAACAACATCACCAGCAAGTGACACAACATTACCTGTACAGCGTGCCAATTCACCACTAAGAGCCACAAATGCCAAATCTACAAGATGGAGACACAACATCTTACCACCCAAGTGATACTGTGAATAATATTTTTTGTGAAAAATACACACATAAAAGACTCTAAAAAGGGGTTCACATTATTTCCACAAGTCGGATGATAATCTTCTTTATTTATATTGACAGTTATATTGATATAGGGGCATTATGTTTTAAAGAAAGTGGGATGTTATATATGTATATATTGTTATAACTATCTGTAAAGTGTTAGGAACTAATTAGCTAGGAACTAGTTGTTATGTGTAAGTATTCCAGTGGGGGGCCTCATTTATATGTAACACAAGAACCGTTTCAATCAGGTTCTATAGCACAGAACATAGTGCTGAAATAAACAAGACTGACTCCAGCCTTTTCCAAATTTAAAGTGTGATTCTTCCCAACATCTGGGAACCAGAAACAACATAAAGATGAAACAGATGTGATTGTTGCATCGGTCATCCGGTGCTAACTAACTGAACCTACAGCTACAAGGGAATCCCTGGCATCCCAAGCAGTAATGTGAGCAGCTGGTGCTGCATTGGGATCAGTATCTTTCTTCTCCTCCTCTTCCTTCTCTGCAGAGTCATCCGCAGATGTTGTGTGCTCAGTGCCTTATTCCTCCTCCTGCTTCAATACTCACTGCTGTGCAATGTTGTGCAGAGTTCAGCACTCTGTGATCATTCTGGAGAACCTGATGGTGAGTACTAAAGGGCATCTCAAGATCTGTCCAGGCACCTGAAGCACATCTTCAGTATGCTCAGTGACAAATCTGGTGGCCATATGGCTTTTGTTGTTCTCTTGGGTTTCTCATGGATGTTTGAAGGGGATATCACTTGTTTCCTAGCAGCCACCCCATGAATCTGCTCACAGGTTCAAAGAGGTCGGGCGCTTGGACTGCCACAGTATGAAAGCATCATGGCAGCTTCCCAGGAATCTGGTGCACATCTGCATCAAGCTTTTCTTGTGGTTATGCATCAGCTGCACCAGCTGAAGCAGAAGCCTTTGCGGTTGACAAATACCACTATTTGATCTGAGTGTGCCCAGATTGCCACATGTAAGAAGTCGATGATGCTCTGAACCTGTTGGAAGACAGCCAGAGATGCAAACCCAAGCACCCACTCATTCTGACCGGTGTCATCACAGGAAAGTTGACATAATTGCCGGCCCTAACAACCCATCATTCACCTGCATTTCTGTGCAGCCAACTAGGAGATTCTGGGTATGTCTCTGGAATGTTTTGGACAGTGGTCACTTTCACATCCACTGATAGAACAAGGCCATCAGGTCCAGTAGGGAACAGGCCCTCTTCTGGGAAGTTGCAGATGTCTGTCACCACCTGCTGTGCCAGCTTGAACCTCTGGGAGCACAGCTCTTCAGAGATATCAGGGAAGCTGAGTCTCTACCTGTACACCCTGTTACACAGGTAATGTCCACTATGAGCCTGACTCCTCTGATGCTCCCTCTCTGCCTCTCCTCTCTCTGCATAACAGCTGCAGATTTCTACAGAGAAAGCTGCTGTTGCTGCTGAGGTCACCTTTCTCCTCATCTGGGATCCAATCTAAGGCAGCAAAGACACCAACCATCCTGATCTGAGTCTTACTTCCAAAGTGCAGAAACCAACTTCTCACCACAATTACTCTCAGCAAACCCTCTCCCAGCAGTAGCCAGGAAAGCAGCCGTGAACACTGACTATTTATTGTTGTATTTGCCTAGCTTTTCATGAGCCCCATGAATTGTCTTGTGCTCTTGCCATGGTTTCAATGGCGAGTTTCAAGAAGCCCAGAAAAGCGATGGATACGCTTTTAAATTCAAATGTAAGTTGAAATATCGCTAGAAGCGAGCGATTAATATATTTAAATTGCTAGCCCGCCTCTCCAGAGGGGATTACCTGCAACTTGCTGAAGAAGTCCAAGTTAAACCTGGAGCTGGCTTTTGGATCCAATCGCATTTTCATCCACTTAAACCTCCCACCAGCAGTTAAACCTCCCCCACCATTCCAGGTTAAAATTCCCTCCAATGGAGGTAACTTTGGTTTGTGCCACAGACCAGGTAGGCAGATAAACAAACATCTACTCCGTATGCCCATTGATGTTGACAAGAGGCCAATGGATTTTTGTGGTTGGGCTTTATTTAAATGCAGGAGGAAAGCTGCCAGTGCTGCTTATAGACAGCTTCCTGTTTTAGAGGGTGAGAAATCTGGTGAGCCTGCCACTTCTTCAGTCCAACTTGCAGCCCTGAAACGGGGCATTGATTTTTCAGTGATGGTGAGTGGATGGCACATTATTGAGCTATAGGCGAAATGATGGTGGGTAGGGGCACCTGGAAGTTATTGTGCAGCAAATGCAGAATAGCTAGGAGATCCTCTTTCCTTCGGATAGGTGACAGCACTCCAGCAAATTATCCAGCAGCAGTGGGGGGGAGATGGCTGAACAAGTCAATACCAGTAGCACAGTTCCTAGGACCTGGCCAGAAGAATTGTAATAACCCTATCAGGACTAACAATGTAGGACCCCTCTTCATATCTCGTTTATTCTCCACACAGACCTGCAACACAAAACTTCAGTCCCAGCACTTGAGAGAATGAAAGAGAGAGAGAGTCAGTATACTGACAGCTTCACAAGCCTCACTTCTGATCAGGACACTTCACTGTACCTCCTCTAATTGCATTCACACACTCAACACCTGTTACTGCTCTCACAACAACTTCTCTCTCTTGCCCACACCTTCTTTCTTCCTCTCAGCTTTCACACTATGCTAAGCTGCCTCACACATCTTCAGAGCCCTTTAACAGGTCACACACAAATGCATGCCCATTCATCTTGTAGGAGAAACTGACACTCAATTGGTGGGAGAGGTCAAGAACAGAAGGAGGTCCTTCCATGATTCAAACTTTGACTCCAATGGAGGACACTGCCATTGACATCAATGGCAGTGGGAGGACACACAGCATTGGGGATAGTGAGGCTGGAAGCCATACACAACAGATTTCTGAGCAGTTTACCTTTCCATTTAACTCTAGCTCACAATCACAACATGACAACTTGTAGCTACCTTACATTGCCACTCTAACTGTCATCTCCTATTGTGTACCCTTCCCATTATGTGTTCACTTTTGCCCCTCTGCCCTTTATTTTAGGACCTATAGATGACTTAGGTCCTGCAGCTGCACAGATGAAAGGAGACAACCCTCCTGAAGATGGACCCATTCAAGCACCAGTGCAGAAATCAGAAGCCCAGAGTTTGGTAAAGCTCCTGTCAAGTGTCTTTTGATGTTTTACTATGTTGAATGTGCTATATAAATGTAAGTTGCTATTGTTAGAGGAATCTGCACAGGGTGATTTACAGACCAAAAGTTGACTGGAGCAGATCCAAAGGGAAAGGACCAGCTGAGGAAATGACACATCAAAGGGCAATCTTAAGTCCTAGTTCTGGCTAAGAGGACAGAGATGCAAACCTTGGAGGCCAATCTTTAAATAAACATAAATTCTTTCTGTGCACCACCATTTATCTGCCAAGGAGTTACCACAACATGCTGGAGATTGTGGAGGTTTTTCTTTTGTACCACTGTATTTTGTGGATACATTGGGGAAGTCACTGTGGCAGTCCTGATTGACATGAAAATCGCATTGTGGACTTGACTGTGTCATTTGACCCATATTTGCAGCAATCAAGTAAGTTGAGGACTGGGCAAAAGTCAGAACAGTGGACCTCCAGCGATATGTCAGCAGTTATTTGCCCCCAATTTGTTGTCCTGCTACTGCCTCTTTCACAGGCATAAGCAGGTCGGCAGTGAGATGAAAATTGGCCCCAGTAGCTATCACTCTCTCTCTTGCTTCTTGTTATTCATTTTCCTCTGTCTCACACAGGGTGTAAGCAATATTTAGCATAAACCTTTTCTGTCACCAGAGTATTAATGAGATCATTAGTTGCCTAGAAAATTCAACATTTTTTTGAAAGCTGAACTAACATTAAGCATGGATCTGGATCTGAAGCATCTGGGTTGGGAGAGGTTATAAGACAAAAACAATGCCTTTGCAGGGCCAGGAATTTTTTAGTTAGGCCGATATACTGTTCTGCTGGAGAAGGTTTGCCTGCATTATTGTAACAAGTTTTGAAGAGGAAGAGTTAATTATGCCTTTTGGACATGATGAATTTAAACCACAAAGACAACAATATTTAGATATCACTGAAGAGGCTCTGAGAAGTTTTGATACTAGCAGGTCTCTGGTTTACAAAAGCAACTGGTAAGGAAGAAAGGAGGCAAATTAAGCAGTAGCAAATGGTCAAAGACGACTGAGGCAGCTTGAAATAACAACACACATCGTAACAAATAAGGCCTTGAGATGGTCTGCACCCAGATAATGTAGGGCCTACACATTCCAATCATCCAAAAAATCAAGTGAGATAATTGGATCTGGTTTTAACGTCAAAGAAGTTGAATGCAAATGGCCAACTGTCCATCATTAAAGCCTGTAAACTATTGAGGCCTAGTGACAGGGGATGCAATTGAACAAAATGAGACTCTCCCCTAACTTTTAGTCACACCCCAACTAGCAAGAACCATATAAGAATGGACATCATGGCAGGTCCATCATTTGCAGTCAACAAGAAACTAAAGAAGCATCACCAAAAGGGAACATCCTCCAAGAAGAAGAATCAAGTGCCAAGCAAGACCCGATCACTCTGCTGTCTTGACGTAGACTCCTTGATTTAAAGATTGTATGTCTTGCTTGATGCTGTATTTATGCTAGTGTAAACTGTTTTAATGTTGTATGCAATGTTAAATTATTAAAGGTAAAGTATATTGATTAACGGACAGAATCATGTTTGTCTTTCTTTGGCTGGCTTCTGTTCATCTCCATGAATCATTGGAATATCTGTATCCCGACAGTTTCAGGGTCTGCAGAAGAATACCCATCCTCACAGCCACATACAAGTGACAAAGTTAGGTCACGATGAGGTGAGAGTGACTGTCTTTGATATCAAAGCAGCATTTGACCAAGTGTGACATCAAGCAACCCTAGAAAAATTGAAGTCAATGGGAATCAGGCAGAAGACTCTCCACTGGTTGGAGTCATATCTAGCGTAAAAGAAGGTGGTTGTGGCTATTGGAGACCAATCATCTCAGCCACAGGGTAGTGTCCTAGCCCCAACCATCTTCAGCTGCTTCACCTTCATCTTCCCTCCATCATAAGGTCAGAAATGGGAATGTTTGCTGATGTTCAGTTCCATTCGCAACTCCTCAGAGACTGAAGCAGTCCATGCCTGCATACGGTAAAACCTGGACAACATTCAGACTTGGTTTGATAAGTAGCAAGTAACATTCACACCACCCAAGTGCCAGGCAATTACCATCTCCAAACAAAAGAATCTAACCATCTCCCCTTGCCATTCAACAACATTACCATTACTGAATCCCCCACCATTAACATCTTGGGGGTCACCATTCCCCAGAAACTGAACTGGCCCAGCTATATAAATACTATGGCTACAGCAGCAGGTCTGAGGCTGGGAATTCTAACTCTTCAAAGCCTGACCACCACAAGGCACAAGTCAGGAGTGTGATAGAATGCTCTCCACTTACCTGGATGAGTGCAGCACCAACAACACTTAAGAAGCTCGTCACATCCAGGACAAAGTAGCCTGCTTGATCAGCACTCCATCCACCACCTTAAACATTCACTCTTTCCACCACCAACGCACATTGGCAGTAGTGTGTACCATCTACATGAAGCACTGCAGCAACTTGCCAAGTCTCCTTTGACAATACCCTCCAAACCCACGACCTGGAAAGGCAAGTTCAGCAGATGCATGTGAACAACATCACCTGCAAGCTCCCCTCCAAGCCACACATCATCCTGACTTGGAAGTATATCACCATTCCTTGACTGTCACTGGATCAAAATTCTGAAACTCCCTTCCTAACAGCACTGTGGGTGTACCCACACCACATGGGCTGTAGCTGTCAAGAAGATGGCTGACCACAGCCTTCTCAAGTGCAATTAAGGATGGGCAACAATTGCTGGCCTTGCCAGCGACGCCCACATCCCATGAAACGAATAAAAAGACAATGACATCACCTGTCCTAAATTCCCTGACTTCTGCCTTTCTATCTACCCTTGTTTAAAAGGTACAATTAGCTAGGACCCTGATGGTAATGGCCCAGAGAGTTGTTGATGCTGAAGACTAGGCCCATGAAAAACATAAATTAGATACAGTGGCAAAGGCTGATTGAAAACTAAGAGACAGATTCAATGGCCACACCTTCACAAATTAACATGTCTGACGTTTTACAGGTCTCTGCTATCAATGTTCTCCCTCTTCTCAACAACCGCTTTACGGTTTAAGTAAAAGCTATGCTCCTCACAGCTAACCATCACAACATAACATCAGGACATTACCTGTTTCTACCGTGTTCTAAAACTTCTATATGCCACTTGAGGGCCTGGGATTTGAGATGTAGTTGGCTGCTGGACTTGGCCTTTTTTCAGGCCACCCAAGTCCTGGAAAGGATAGAGGATAAGCTGACTCTTTGTCATGGGCTCCTTGATAGCCTGGTTCTGCAGAGATGAAGGTATCTACAGGGAGATGATGGAATGAGTGCTCATCTGTGCTGCTGCTGTGATGGGAAACAGCCTCTAATGCATGCACACCAGCTTTTCCACTGGCACTTGGAACAGGGTTCAGTGGAAGAATGGACATTCTGGTAGGGAGGACTGTAAGGTCTTGCTCTTAAACAATCTTCTTTGCTCTAACTTGTCTTGCACCCTCTAGAGGAAAATACTTTTGTCTGCTGGAGCAGGATTCTATTATAATCAGTTTATTTATGGATCTCTCTTGAGGAAATTGATAGCTGGTGAAGAGATTGAAGAATATATAGTTACATTAAATACGAAAGAGTTTACATGTTTACAAACTCGGTGAATGCATAGGGACTCCTACATCTCTATACTGTAGTCCAGAGTTCAAGCCAATTATTGCCATCGTTTCTTCATGTACTGTTAAATGCTAGATGTTGGCACATTTACCTCCAGTAGTATGGTGCTCGCTGGAATTGTGTGCTGTCTTCTGCAGGAGGAATGCATAGTGACAAGTGGCTGCTATAGTCTACAGTCATGATTTATGGAATGGATGGTAGTAATAGTAAGCAGAGGCACAGGGTTAAGAGGCCAAATATCAAGGTAAAACCTAGGATAAGGTCAGGTTCCAAGCTGAGCTGCAAATGCAGGGTTTGTCAGTTGAAGTGGGCCTGAGCTCATTATGAGGATGGCAGTTCAGCAAAGAGGCTACAGCCGAAGGCTGAAGTTCAGGTTAGCATCAGCCCCAGGCTGAGTTATGATATGGCCAGGTGTAAGAATGATTGTTGCACTGCATGTAGTGCAATGAAGCTGCAATGAGCAGAGTTGGGGTGGGAGGAGGCTGATGTGGCATCAAATATTTGTCATTTTGTTTGTTGTGGGTCTGGGTCTGGGTTTGTTATTAACTGGGTCTTGTTAACCATGTGACTATTAACATCGTATGCTTTCCAAAGATCTGCCAATTTATACAAAAAAGACAGACAGGCTGAGAGGCAGGGCAGAAATGAGCTGAATTGGAATTATACCAGACATAGGATTTTCTAAAACGATAAAAATAAATGCAGCGTTACAGGAAATATCAATCACAGTGTATAAAATATTGTGTTCTATCAGTTAAGCTATATTTTGAGTAAAGCTACATTATAGATATTTGTCCTTGTAACAGTTTCATCAATTGTTTTCTGTTTTCCTTGACTCAATCCAAATTTCAGCATGTTTTATTTCCTTATCCAGATGACATTTCATCTGCATTTAAGTAAAGTATTGAACGGTCGCAGCAAGGACAGTCTCTGAGGGAATATGTTTTCTATCATGCCCAGAGGTTGTGAGAAGACTTTGTCAGTAAGTCAGTCAGCAGAAATAGAAGCGCCTACAGTTGGTGAAAGTGACAGGTTACTGCAAATATGACCTTTCGGTAGAAAAATTCCAGTACCACACTGACACCTGCTTAGAGTTTCATTTGTCGAAAATCTAAGTATTCTGATGAAGTAGGAAAGACTAATAACGTAAAATTGTCACACATTGTAGTCCTAAAATAGCTGGTAGCATTTAATATTTTGATAAATGGCATTTCAACAACATTTATTAAAAGTAATTTAAAAAAGTCTTCAAGGAAGATATAATGGAAAGGAAGTTCTGTTTAAAATGACATTACATGCACTTTGACAGGACAATATTGTTGTCTAACATTGAGCAATATTATTTGATTTTTGTGCTTTAATATTTAATGGGATGTCTGCAGACGTACGTGAGCAGGTCAGGCAGTTTCAACATTTGACTGATTTTGGAACTGACCACAGTTTAATTGACTTTCAAAACTGAACTTGTGCAAAGCCAATCAAAAAAGATTGCTTAATAATTTGTTGGGTTCTGAGGCTGAATGAGTAAAAGAAGGGCTGTGATTGAGTTCTTGAGGTAATGGAAAGACCTGGGAATAGTACTTTCTACCGGATTTCAATTACCTTCCCCAACTCTACATTCTGATTCCTAAGGGGAGGGATTTACTGATTTATTTTGTGTAATAATGTATTGGATCTGTACAGGGTTAAAAATTGTATCTTTGGGATTAACATTTTGCTTTAAGATATAGAAGTGTAAGGAAGATGTTGCCTGGGGATAAGATCTCAACTTCATGATACTATGGTCTTAGTGGCTTCTGAAGAGGATTGGTTTACTAATCATTAGGAGGTCTGAGTTATTCTACATTTACTAGTTGAGCAAGATCTGTATGTTGCAGTGTTTGAATCAATTGTTTAAAAAACTGGGTTCTACTTGTAAATGGGGCAGTAACAGGATGAAAGTTTCCCCCACAAGAGAAATCTCATGGCTTACCATAGCTAGTTAACCCCTTCCAATCTGCAGCCAGGCCGCAATTGAGGCAACCATCACTTCTAACTGCAACAGGCAGGGGAGTGGGCTGATGATTATTTTCAAATAGGGGTCAAATGGCACAGTTAAGGCTCCAATTAGCACTGCTGCGTCCTCATCCCACTCACAAATCACAAGCAACACAAGTTGGGAGGAGACAATTTCCTGCACTACTTAAAGGAATCAATGGCTGCAGTAAGGGAAAGCTAAATGCAGTTTTGTCACTCATTTTTTCCTAAACTCTTTTAGGAGTTTTGAGCCTTCAGGGCTTCCTTACTTCCATTCTACTGCTGGGGGTGCTTTTTAAATTTCTATGGCGCTGAAATAAGCTATTGAATTGAACCATGAAAATCATTTGGGCCTCCCATCGATATCATCCAATGTACACACAACATGAAAATCGACCACTGTAGTTCAGTTTGACAGATAATTGTGGAGTTTAGTCGACCAAAGTACCTAATCCATTAAAAGCTCACACTGAAATTTAATACTTCCCCTTGCAATGGAATTTAGAGACTACTTCCTTATCTTATGGAAGGAATCTTTATATTTTGATAACTAGATACATTTGGCATGGCAGATACCAATCTTTAATTTGCTGATCTTAGCATGAAGAGTGAAATGGAGCAAGCTAATTTTTCTCTTCACTGGCTGTGTTCTTATTTTAGGCTTGCAAGATGTTTGTAAGCTACCTCATTAGAGATCCACATCAAAAATTAAGGCTCTAAGTATGATGTTTAACTTCAGTCGATATGAATCTTAATTTCCTCAGAAAAATGTTTGTTTCTTTAACCTATGATATGGTAGTGATCTAAGCTTAGAATCAGCAAGAAAAAGAAAAGAAGAGCTAAGGTTGTAGGTATTGTTGGAAGAAGCAGCACATATTTTGAATACAAGTATATTTTTAACTCCTTCCGTTTCCAGAGGTCCTATTGTCTACCAATATGATGATCATCAGGAACAACTATGCTACTTAACAGTAAGGGGCAACTGGGGAACATCGCCCCCCCACCCCCCAACCTCCCCTTCAGGATGGAAAAGGGTGATATCAATGTTATTTGCCTTTGACATCCAATAATAAAGTCAAAGGAGTATAGTTTGGGTTTCTGTGGTCAATTTCTTGGTGTTAGAGGTTTAACTGAGCTCTGGTTTTATCCCCATTTCCTTGCTCATAGTTTTCCTATAGAGGTTGCTCATTGTCACATAACTACATTCATCTGGATGGTCAGGACAATTTTTTTCCCCCAAAATATACTTTATTCATAAAAATCTGTAAAAAAAAAATACATTACAAAACAGCACCAAGTTGACATTCCAAAAAGTGTAAAGGAAATCAGTTTTCTTCAATACAGGAGTGAGTTACCTCACAACCCTTACATTCCATCTTACATGCCATGTACATTTTACAGTAAACCTATATGTATACAGCCCAAGGGGTTTCCCATGGGTCCAGCCCCTCAGTTCACTATGGCAGGAGGACCTTACACTGTGGTCTTTCGCCATTGAGCCTTTGCTGCGGCTGCCCCAAGCTTTAGTGCATCCCTCAGCACTTAGTCCTGGACCTTGGAATGTGCCAGTCTGCAACATTCGGTCGTGGACAACTCTTTGCGCTGGAAGACCAGCAGGTTTCGGGCAGACCAAAGAGCGCCTTTCACCGAATTGATGGTCCTCCAGCAGCAGTTGATGTTTGTCTTGGTGTGCGTCCCTGGGAACAGCCCATAGAGCACAGACTCCCATGTCACAGAGCTGCTTGGGATGAACCTCGACAAAAATCACTGCATCTTTTTCCACACCTGCTTTGCAAAGACACATTCCAGAAGGAGGTGGGCAACCGTCTCTTCCCCACCGCAGCCACCTTGAGGGCAGTGTGTGGAGGAGGTGAGACTCAGGGCATGCAGGAAGGATCTGACGGGGAGGGCCCTTCTCACCACCAGCAAAGCTACATCTTGGTGCTTGCTTGAAAGTTCTGGTGATGAGGCATTCCGCCAAATGACTTTGGCAGTCTGCTCTTGGAACCATCTGACAGGATTCACCATCTCCTTTTCCCATAGGGCCTTGAGGACATTCCGTGCAGACTACTGCCTAATGGATTGGTGGTCAAAGGTTTTTTTCCACAGAAAATTTTCTACGAAGGATAGGTGGTAGGGAACGGTCCAAATGGATGGAGCGTTCCGCGGCAAATGTGACCAGACTCATCCTTCACAACACCGGGGACAGATAGAACCTCAGCACGTAGTGACACTTGGTGTTTGCGTACTGAGGCTCTACGCACAGCTTGATGCAGCTGCAGACAAAGGTGGACATCAGGATGAGGGCGACGTTGGATACATTTTTCCCACCCTTATCCAGAGGTTTGAACATCATGTGCCTCCGGACCCGGTCCATTTTGCATCTCCAGATAAGGTGGAAAATGGCTCAGGTGACCGCCACGGCACAGGAGTGGGGTATGGGCCAGACCTGCGCCACATACAGCAACAACATGAGCGCCTCGCACCTGATGACCAGGTTCTTACCCACAATGGAGAGAGATCGCTGCTCCCACATGCTCAGTTTATGGTGTACCCTGGCTACTCGCTCCTTCCAGGTTTTGACGCATTACCTGGCCCTTCTGAACCATATCCCCAGCACCTTCAGGTAGTCTGACCTGACAGTGAAGGGGACAAAGGATCAGTCCGCCCAGTTCCCAAAGAACATGGCCTCACTCTTGCCGTGGTTAACTTTGGCTCCCGAGGCCAGTTTGAACTGGTTGCAGATGCTTATCAGTCTGCGAACAGACAGTGGATCCGAGCAGAAGATGGCGACGTCATCCATGTACAGGGAGGCTTTTACCTGAGTGCCTCCACTGCCTGGGATTGTCACCCCTCTTATGCCCGCATCCTTCCTAATAGACTCAGCAAAAAGTTCGATACAGCAAACAAACAAGACAAGGGAAAGAGGACAGCCCTGTCTGACTCCAGATTGGATCGGGAAACTTTCTGATTCCCACCCATAGATTCAGACTGCGCTACTGATGTTTGTGTAGAGTAGTTTAATTCAATTGCAGAATTCCTCCCCAAACCCCATTTTGGAGAGCACGTCCATCATGTAGGTGTGTGATATCCTGTCAAAAGCCTTCTCCTGGTCCAGGCTGATGAGGCAGGTGTCCACCCACCTGTCCCATACATAGGCAATCGTATCCCTGAGTAGCTCGAGACTATCAGAGATCTTCCTGCCGGGTACAGTGCAAGTCTGGTCAGAGTGAATCACCAACTCCAGAGCAGACTTGACCTGACTGGCGATGACCTTGGACAGAATCTTGTAGTCAACATTAAGCAGTGAGATGGGCCTCCAATTTTTGTTTTCCGCCCTCTCCCCCTTCTGCTTGTAGATGAGGGTGATGATGCCTTTCCTCATGGATTCTGACATGCTGCCAGCCAGAAGCATATTCTCGTATACCTCCTGCTGATCTGGGCTGATCCAGTCTCACAGAGCCGAATACAATTCAACCGGTAAGCCGTCGCTTCCGCGAGTTTTACTCGTCTCGAAGGACCTGACGGCATTTGTCAGCTCATCCAGAGTTAGCGGTTTGTCCAATCTCTCCCTCATGCTGTCATCTAAGACCTCCGTGATAGAAACACAGGAAAGACTGGGAAGCCGTGCTGTCCGTGGGCTTCACGTCGTACAGCCAGCATAAAAGGATTTGCTGATCCTTAGTATGTCAGACTGCGAAGACATTACTGAGCCATCCTCTTCCTTCAGGCTGCTGATCACAGAGCTCTCTGTGTGGACCTTTTGGAAGAAGTAACAGGAGCACGTCTCATCCTGCTCAATGGAGCGGACTCTGGACCGGAAGATGATCTTGGAGGCCTCCGTGGCAAAGAGCGAGGCCTGCTGGCTCTTCACCTCTTGGAGATCCTCCTTGACCTCGACCCCCATTGATTGTAGCCGGAGCAGATTTTGCATTCTTTTCTGGAGTCGGGACATTTCCCTCTGTCTCTCTCTCTTGCGCTCTGAACACCTTTGAAGATAAAGAACCTCTTGATGTTCTCCTTGATCACTTCCCACCAGTACACCAGAGATTCACAGAGGGGTTTCACGGTTCTCCAAACTTTGGACAGTCAGGACAATATTCTAATACTAGTGTCAAGATCACAATGCTGTCATCTGAATGTACAAGGTCTGTCTCCCTTAAGTAGATGTATCACACTCCAGTAAGATGCTGGCATCTAGTGGCATAGTTCAAAATTAATGAATTTTGCTTCTAAGCTTAAGCAGGCAAGCTCAAATCACCAAAACTCTTGAAAGTTCAAGCCCATGACCCATAGTTGTCAGGCAGACATTGAATCAGTATTATTAAGTTACTCCATTTTAGACATTTATTTGTAGTCATAGGAAGTATTTACTCACTGTTGGTAATAAACATTTCATTTTCATTTCTGACTTGTGCGTTAATGTGCACCTCTGTAAGGTGCCTCAAGGAATTATTTTTGTCATTTCATTACAGTACCATTTTCTACTGATGAATAAATATAAATATGTCTATTTTCATCTATTTATGTATTAATGTGAAATTTGCATTTTCCCTCTTGGGAAACTGAAAAATGCTTGCGACAAATAGAAGGTCACCTTATAGCAAGCATTTCTTTCCCCTCAGCAACTCTTTAAGTCTAAAAAGTTCAAGGCGATATAAATCTTGAAAACTATTTTCGCATCTTGAGATGTTTCTCTAAGATCTCCTGTGCACTGTAGATAGAGTAAAAGCTTGTCATCCCACCCCTACCCTTCGACCTTTTTCTCGCCAATGCAGCTATTCTTGTCTCTCTCTATTATATTGATAGCTCTATAGTCAGTGCTTCTCATAAATTTCTTCTCTTGTTCCTTTTACAATCTGAGTACATGCTATTTTTCCTCCTCAAACCATCACTGTGTTGAAATTCCAATATATCACACAGGTTTGGATTCTTACCTCATATTACCGCAGAACCTGTGAAACTCCTTACTTCCCACAATTATTTTCCTTCTTACCATCTTTAGGTTTTTAAAATCCAAACTTGTCAACCCCTTAATTGCTGCCTCCTGATTTTTCACATCTAATCTTTCATTCTTTTCAACTTATGGTGTCCTTCACAATGGGCACAAGGTTCTTATCCGCAGTTTCAGAATGTTTTTAAAAAAAGATTTGTGCCATGACAAATTTGAAATACAACACCAACATATTTTTACAATGAAGCATACAAAATAAAACTCAGCCCAAGCATATCTTCTGAATTATTTAGCACCTCTCGGCAACATTAAGAACTACTTCAGTCGAAAATGGAAAAATGAACCTAAGAATCAGTACGTTGCATTTAACAATCAAATACTCTTGCAGTCAACCCAAACAACCGTGGGAGTATTGCAAATCCAGAACTGAATTTGTCAGATTTTTCTGCCATTTAAATTAATAAAAAAGAAAATCAGGTGGGCTACATTATGGGTGTACTATTTATTATCTTCACCCAATGTTCCTCTCCGAGTTGCCCCCAAGTGATGCATTGTGCCTAGGTTCTAAAGATAAAAGTCTACCCCAAAGTTCCACCAAACAAACTGGATAATCAAGCCTGTAAGTTACAGACATCCGCCTGAGTGAAAACAGAACAAATTTTCACAGCAAATCACTGAATTCTGCTTGTTATTCCTTTTTGTAAGTGTCAAAAAAACTTTTGTCGTGTTTTTGAAAATTTGAAAGTGAAGTGCAAATTTTCAGCTCACATCAATAAGTCATTGTGACAGAGTAACTATGGAAACATGACAATTACCACCACAGTTAGCAGCTGATGTTACAGTGATAAACTGATAATTAGCAGCTAATTAAGCAAATCTTTATTCATCATGGTATTAATATGGAATCTAGTTCTTGTTTGTCCATTTAGTGACAAGGAGTTAGGTTTCATGCTGAAAATGTATATGAGATGGCTTGAAAATATTCTTTCAATATAATATTTGAGGAATGTGAAACTCCTTAAAGTATTAACTTCTGACAGTGGCCTTGACCTTCCATGTGACACAGCATCACCGTCTAAGTGCCAGGATGCAACTACCCCCAACCACTGCCACAGACCCCACCAAAGTTCACAGGGTAAGGCAGGTACCCTGACACTGAAAAGTTGCATATAATGATGTAAGTGGATGACTAGGGATGATGTTAGCTCACCTTCCCCCAACAAGAGGAAAATATATCATGTTGCCTCCATGACCTGCTTTGTAAGGGTGCTGCTTTTAAATATTTAATAAAAAATAGAGCTCCCCCTTCTTCAGAGTTCACATTTCAACTTGGCCTGATGGCATCCACTTGCAGTGTGGATCACGGAAGAGGCTAGGTGTATTTGCATCGATGTTTACACCAGTTCCTGACTTAGAGCTGGGGTGGAGATTATCTGGCCCTCTTCAATTTCTACCTTAGCCTTGTCTGTTGTGGTGCAGTTGATACTATTCTTGCCTTTAAGTCACAAGGTTATGGCTTCAAGTCTCACTCCAGGCTTGAGCATGACAATCTGGGCTGACAGTCCATGTGGTACTGAGGGGGTGCTACACTCTCAGAGGTACTGTCTTTTGGAAGATACATTAAACTGAGGCCCCATCTGCTTTCTCAGGTAGACATAAAAGATCCTATCACGCTAGTTTTAAGGAGAGCAGGGGAGTTAACCCAGTGTCCTGAACAATGTTTATACTTCAGTCAACATCACAAGGAAAACAAATTATCTGGGCATCATCACATTGCTGTTTGCGGCAGTTTGCTGTGCTAAAATTGGCGACCGCATTTTCTACTTGAGAACAGTGACCACACTTCAAAAGTACTTCATTGGCTTTAAAATGTTAAGGCCGCTGGCTTTCCCCTCTGTGCCCTTCTCCACTGTCTGGAGGCTGCTGCTGACCCTCCTGTGGGCTCACAGGTCAATGCAGTGCCATTGCAAGTGCCTAGCTCTTCCTCCCGCTTGGCTGTACCTCCTCCTCAGTGGCATCACCGAAGCCTGGATGAAAGAGGCCCATGATAGGTGGCCTCTCCCTAAATGCTAGTCCTTCACTCCCAGAGGCTCCCACTTCTTGCCCCCCCCCCCCCCTTGTGAGCTTTGCTGAGGTGGCACTTGCCCATAGCCCCCCTTGCAATGGCCGCACCCCACCGCCCCCAACAGCTCAGAGACCCTTGCCCTCACTCCTCACAGAATACACGCTGCCCTCCCTTTGCCACCCTGCTTGGCATTTGATGGTTACCTTCCTGATGGCCTCCCCTTGCAGCCAGTCATGATCTCCCACCCCCATGCTGCCTCCTTGAAGGAGGCAAGCCTCTGAAGCCTCGTGAAACCATGCGACGTTTAATAAATTCAAACATGATCATAAAATTGCTTTCAATTGGCCTCTTAATTACCTGCCTGCCGTGTCGCCGTCTGAATGCCACCCTTCATCTTTGCTGCCATCAGTAAAATCAGGATGGCATGTCCGACATGTCCAATCTGATTTTATGCCTCCCCTCCCCCATTCCCATCCCCTGGGTCCACTTAATATTTCGCTCATAGTTGTGTTGGAGCAAAGCATTTGCTGCAGCACTGTAATTTACAAATGAGGAGATGGGGGTGGGGTGGGGGGGCGTGGAGCAGGGAAGAATGGGGAGTGATAAATGTCAGTGGTTCATTTTAGGACAGGGTTGCAGCTGTAGACTCCTTGCCCATTTCCCTCCAAGCACTTTGAGATGGTCCAAGAATGGGGCGGATTTGCAGAGGAAAATCCAAGCTTGACTATCAGAAATTAACGTATTCTCTTCCCCAGCACTAACATTACTCATCTTGACAAAAACAAAATTCACACAACATGAAGAGAACGCAAACAAATGCTGGTGATTAATCCTGCACAAAATGTAAACCAGTCTCTCTCAGATTTTGTCGCGCTGGTGGGGCTCCCTGCACCAGGCCAATATGTAAGGAGTACTGTGCTTAGGACTTTTGGAGCCCCCCAGTGTCATTTAGTGACACTCAGCCAATTACGTGCCTGGTGCTGGGATCCCGTCCTCTTAAAGACGGGGACCCCGCCTCCAAGAGCTGCTGGCAAATCAGAGGCCTGGGAGCTCAGTAGTAACGGCAGTGCCACTGGGAGTGGTGACCACTGCCGGCACTACAAGAGGCCTTGAACTCAGGTAAGTGCAATGGGGTTGACGAGGCCAGACAGCCACGCCTCGGGTGGGAGTAAGGGTGGACGTTTAGTCCGGGGGGAGGGGGGCCACAGATTGCCCACAGAGGACAGCTATCCTCCAAGCCCGCAGGAAGGTCGCCTTGTTTTACTGGGTGTTATGTCTTCCGGTTCCCATAAGTTAGAAATACTCACACTTTAAGCTTAGAAATACTGGAACACTTTGTTTATTTCTTTCTGCTTCCATGCTGCCTGGTAGAGACTGCTTTATACCAGTGTTGTGTTGTGTGTCACATGACTCCAGTGCTGCAGTGAATCTAGCACACTCGGACACATCTACACATAACAAATAGTTCCTAGCTCTTTACGAATTATATGACAAAATATAACATCACTCTTTCTTTAAAACATAATGCCTCTATATCAATATAACTGTTCCAATAGTCAACTTTTTTCCTAAACTAAAGAAGATTAGCAATTTTCTTTTAGAAATAAACTGAATCCCTTTTAGAGACTTTTTATAGCTTGTATTCTTTTCTAAAAATATTATTCATAATATCACTTAGGTGGTGCCTCCATCTTGTAGATTTGGCAAACATCGCCCTCAGTGGTGAGTTGGCACACTGCACAGGCGATGTTGTGCATGTTGCTCCTGGTGTTGTCGGAATCGTGCTCGCTGTTGCTGATGTTGTGTCACTTGCTGGTGACTTTGTTGATGTTGGCTTGCTAGATAGTGATGCTTCTGGTATTGCTGATTATCTTTTCTGTTTTTCCAGCTCAGGTGTAGGTCGAATATGGATTCTATTCCTTTTAATTTGCTTACCAGTTTCAGTCTCAATGACCTTGGAGTCTCAGCTTCACAAACAACTTTTGCTGGGCTTCAGGTTTTCATGATTGGATCCTGGTACATATACAGTTTGTCCTTTCAAGAGTTCGGGTAGGGATTTAGCATGCTTGTTGAAGTGTTGCTCTCCTCTTACCTGTGCTTCAGTAAGTTGTTGTCTCATTTCCTTCTGGTCACTTGGAGGATGTATTTTGCTTGGCAGAGTAGTCTTTTTTTTCCCATTCAACAGCTCTGCAGGTGATTACATGTCAGCCTTGAGAAGTGTGGATCAGAGTGACAATGTGGCCCAGGTTTGGGTCTTCCTTTGTCTCTCGGCATTTCCCAAGGGTTCTTTTGACCGTTTGGGCATGTCTTTCTATAAACCCATGCCCCCATGGGTAGTGTGATGATAAGGTGATGGTATTGAATCCATGCTATTCAGAGAATTCCTTTAATTTTCTGGAGGTGAATTGTGTGCCATTGTCACATATTAATCTTTCAGGAATCCCTTGCTCAGCAAACAGAACTCATACTGCTGAGAAGATTGTTGTGGCTCTCAAGTCTTTCACCATCTGGATAAAAAGGAACTTTGAATAGTAGTCTACAAACATTCTTGATTGCGTGGGAATAAATTGGCTCCTATAGTGTGCCATGCTCTGAATGGTACTTCAGTAGCTATCATCTCCTCTTTCTACTGTGTGTTTCTATACTTCTGGCATACATTGCATGTGGACACCATATTTTCGATGCCTTTGTATATGCCTATCTAAAGCTCTGTGCTTACACTTCTCAGTTCCCATGTGGCCTTCATATATCTTCTGGAGAAGTTCTTCCTGCATTGTTTTGGGTATGACTATTCTGGATCCGGCTAGCAAAACACCATCTGCTAGCGAGATGTCATCTCTGATAGACCAGTACTGCTGTATATAAAGCCAGAAAGTGCTGGAGTTACTCAGCAGGTCTGGCAGCATCTGTAGAGTGAGAAGCAGAGTTAACGTTTCAGGTCTGTGACCTTTCATCAGAACTGATGAAAGACCACTAACCTGAAATGTTAACTCCGCTTCTCTTTCCACAGATGCTGCCAGACCTGCTGAGTATTTCCAGCACTTTTTTTGTTTTATTTCAGATTTCCAGCATCCACTGTATTTTGCTTTTATTGGAGTACTGCCATATTGCTGGCTGTGTTTGCTGTATCTTTTCAGGCCATCTCTGCATCACTTGCATCTGTAACTCCTTGTCCTTGCTGGTCTCATCTCTAATTTGACTCAGTTTTGATGGTGTTATGTTCACTAGGTGATGAATTTTAATACATAGATCTTCAATCCTGTGTTTCTGCTGTGATGACAACCAAGATAGGGTATTTGCCAGCTCCATTTCTCTTCCTGGCTTATATTTCAGAGTGAAATCGTAACCCCGAGGTCTCAAGAGTAACCTCTGCAGTCTTACTGGTGCTTTACATAAATTTTTCTTGTATATCAGCTCCATTGGGTGATGATCACTCTCCACTATAAACTTTCTCCCACAGAGATATGTGTGGAACTTCCCACATCCATAGACTGTTGTATGATTGCCTGCAAGAGTGATGTCCCTTTACGATTAGTATACTAATGAGCCAAGTACAAGAATGAAGTCATGTGACTCGAGGCTAGAGTCACTCTGCAACTGTAACACATAAAGGAAATTTATGCAAATAGTTAGCTCCATACTGTATTTAATAGTTTAGCTATTTAATAAACTTGTTTGAGATCTTCAACTAACAGGAGTCCAAGCATCTCATTTATGTTGCATCAGACAACATAAAGAACTCATAACATACACAACTGCTATAAGCTCTCTTTCTATGTTGGCATATTTGGTCTCAGCTAATGTTAAAGCCTTGTATGCGAATGCTATTGGCTTTCCCTCGTGTACCAGGGCTGCTCCCTTTTGTAGAATCATTTGCTTGCAGTGATAGGTTTCTTTCTGTCATAGTATGACAGATTTGTCTCCTTGCATACTACCTTTTTGAATTTATTGAAACTCTTGTTTTGTGACTCTGACCCCTAATACTCTACATCTTCTCTCATCAGCTCCCATAGGTTTGCTGTGTGCTCTGACATGTGCAGTATGATGTAACTCACATACTGGATCAAGCCAAGAAAGCTTCTCAGCTATTTCTTGTCTCTTGGAGATTCCATCTCAGAAATAGCTGTGACCTTTTCAGGACTCGACTTGACTCCATCAGGTGTGTAAACCATTCCAAAGAACTGGTATTTTGTCACTTTCACAATGCATTTGCCCACGTTTAGCTTGATCCCAGATTTCCTGGTTCTCTCCATGACTTCATCTAGATGGTAGTCATGATCTTTTCCATCAACACCATATATCTGGATATTGTCTGCTACGCCGACTGTTCCTTGGTATGCCTCAACTGCTTTCTGCTGGAACACATCCTGGCTCACTTTAAGACCAAAAGATAGGCGCAGGAATTTGTACCATCCAAAGGGTGTGTTCAATGTTGTCAACAGCGAAGATTCCTCATCAAGCTTCACATTCCAGTAGCCATTTCTGGCATCAAGTTTGCTGAAAACTTTTGCCCCGCCAGTGCTGGTGTGATTTCTTCCAGTCTTGGAATAGGGTAGCGATTCCTCTTTATTACTTGATTAATATCTTTGGGATCCAGGCAAATTCTTAGCTATCTATTTGACTTCTCTCTTACCACGATGGAATTTACCCAATCTGTAGGCTCTGTGACTCTGGCAAACACCTTTTTTTCAATCTCTTGGATCTCTCCTTCAGGCTTTCCTTTTAGTTCTAGTGGGTACTTTATATGGGGGATGAATCACTCATTTCATTGCTGGGTCAATAGTGATGTGATACTCAAAATCGTCAAAGCATCCAACCATTTCATCAAAACATTCTGGGTACATTTGTACCAGATCTTCTTTTGCTTCTGATCAGAGGACTCTTTTCAATGGATGTACTATCTTCAACCCTTCTTCACCTCATGGTTTACTGAGATCATCTGCAGCTCTTTGCAACTGGTCAACCCTAGGATAGCAGAACCATCTGTTTCAGTGACTTAGAACATATGGTTAACATATTTTCCTTTGTGTGTCCCTCTGATTTGGAGTGTTCCTAGCTGTCGAATCACTGTTCCCCCATGTGCCATTAGCATGATGCTGTTTGATTTCAGAGCACCTTTCCTTGGAGAATCATTTTCTTCCAAATTTTCAGGAACCATCTTCTGGTATAGTCTGAGTGGGATGATGTTACTCTGCGCTCCAGTATCAATCTTCACCTTCAGATTTATTGTTGTGGGCTTATTTCTCACCTACTTCCTGATCTGAATGGTTGTGTGAATTTCTTTTCTCTGGGAACTGTCAAATCCAGACATTTCATGCAGTTATATGGATCCTATATCTGTCGTGTTCTCAAACTCATCGTCATCTTCCAGGGTATGGGTGTTTTGATTTATTTTCCTACTCAGTTATCCTGTTGCTCTGTCCCTGGTGATTCACCTACCACCTTCTTCCATTGTTCTGCACATCTTTTCCCAGTAATTGACTTTTCCACAAGCTCTACAGATTGATCCTTATACCGGACATTTTCTTCTGTCTGTGAATTCATGTGGTCATCCACAGCTCCTGCACGTCTTTACATCTTTCTCTCTGTCTGGTATGCATTCCTTTGTTGCTGTTTCACTGCATCAACCCTGCTGCCTTTCTCTTGGTTTAACTGAAGGTTAGTCATTTGAGTAGTCAGTGTCTTCATCAGTCTGCTCGTGGCTTCATGTGCTCTGGCAATGTCTACAGTCACTGTCCTTTCCAATTTGCGCTTTTAATACTTCAGGATGTGTAGAATCTCAAATTAGCGGATCTATCAGCCATTCATCTGTGTCCTTAAATTTACATTTTCTGGCTGCATTTTTCAATCTTGTTACGAAATTGTCAATGGGCTCACCTAATTCCTGTCTGAGGCCTTGAAATTAATATCGGTAGATCCGATGATTTGATTTTGGCTGAAGATGGGTGCTGAATGTTTCAAAAACTTTGTCTGGATTTCTGCTGTCCTCTTCACGCAGATGCCCGCTATTAAACAAATTTAAGCCTTTATCTCCTGCGCATATAAGGATGTAGCTGACCCACTCTTTATCATTAGTGCCTTTTAGAAAACCACTGAATGTCAATCTGCACTTTTGTTTAAACTTCTCAAAAGCCTCTATAATATCATCAACTTCCCAATTCATTATGGGCTGTAGCTGTGCATTCATTGCTGTGCTGGCCGACATTTCATTTTTTGGTTTCACATGAATCACTCAGTTTATTTTTTCTCTCTCTGGCACTAATTTGGGTCATTTTTTTCCTCAATCTAATTCTGCATTAAATTCATTTAAAATGTCTTATGCTTACTCACAGACACCTGCTGCCATCATGCTATGTCTCTGTTTCTTATAAGTTTGAAATAATCACACTTGCAGCTTAAAAGTACTGGAGCTCTTAGTTTATTTCATTTAGCTTCCATGCTGCCTGGTAGGGACTACGTTGACTGGTGTCCTGTTATACGTCATACGACTCCAGTGCAGCAATGAATCTGACACACTGGAACACACCTACATATAACAATTAGTTCCAAGCTAATTAGTTCATAGCTCTTTACGAATGATATAGCTGTATATAACACTGGGTGACCTCCCTGCCTGCTGGATGCAGCCCCCCTCCACCTCCCTCCACGGCTGGTTAAATGCCAGAAGCAGCTGGAAGAGGCCCTTGAGTGGCCAGTAATAGGAAACTTAAGGGCCTCAGTTGGCCTCTGGGCGGGAAGGCCATTGTCAGCCTATCCCGCCTCCAACTAAATACCCATACGACAAGAAGGCGATGGGCACTCCGCCCTTGACCCTTCCATTGCAATTCTATGGACCTCCCCGCCTCTGAACCCATCTTGGGGGGCCCATTAAATTCAGCCCGGTCGGCACATTTCCTGCATTCTCTGTTTTTACTTAAGTTGACGTTATACAATAAAAAAAACTAACAAAACTGTTCAATACTCAAAGAGGTAATTATTTCTGATAAATAATTATTGTAGAAAATATTAACACAAATATAAATTAAGAAATTCTGTAAATATCTTAACCGCAGATAAATGAGCTGCACCCTGGTGACTTAACCTTGCTATCTGATCAAACATAAGAGTTCTAAGAGGCATCTCTTGTGTTGTTTAAAGATAGGTCATCTTTTATCTAGTGAAGGTTAACAGCAATTTTAATTTAGCCTGGCATACAAGGCCAACTATTTTAATTATTGCTGCTCTTCTCCCCCAGAAATGATCAATAATGTGTGATCAAGGTGCAGTTTCTCATTGTCACTTTCACTCCTGTAAAAGGACAGAGCATCTATCTGTGAATGTAGAAATGACAACTGCTGCAAATCAAAGCATATCATTTAATCTGCAGACCAGCAGGTACAAACTGGGAAAGGCAAACCAAACACTTGTTAGAAACTTCCAAAGTCAGTTACTGGCAATCAATTTGTCAATTCTAGGTCAACTACATCAATTCAAATCTGTTTGGCTTTCACCTGTCCCTCTTGGGATAAGTTCTTCTTTCATTTATTTTCAAGGTAGACAGGGTGCCCTGCTCATTGTTTTTTTGGTTTAATCACAAGGTGTAATTACAGAGCAGCTTTTTCACTGTCTTTGATTGTGTTCATCAAGGTGAGGACGTCCTCCTCAGTAGTTTGCTCTGATGATGTCACCAACATTCACTGTTTAAATATGCATGGTGTGTTCCGAACAGTCTCTCTGCTCTTCAGAGGAAGTTAGTCATTGCTGTGGAGGGAAATAAGATGGTGCTGCAGTGAGACACTTACTGTATCAGTGGAAAATATTATATAAAATTATAGAACTCAAACGTAATTCTTTATTGATCACATTTCTATTTCAAATGATTTGTAAAATCATTATCTGATTTTTTTTTGGTTCAGCACCCATTTAAAAATGAGAATATTAGAAATTGAGTTGATGACTGCTCTACACCGAAGGCTCAACTCTGATTCTCAACACAATTGCCACCAGGATATTTTCTTACAGTCAAGCAGAGTTTTTGAAATTGTCACCAAGTGATAAATGTGACAGAGAACATGGTTGCTGCTTCCTTTATTACTTTGTGTTGAATCTTTGAACATTCAATATTAATAAATGGCCATTGTATTGCTGATTAAAATGGTCAACCAGCAACCAATGGTCATTTCAAAAACATGACTGGGCTGTTAAAAAACCCTACACCTCAGCTGTGCCGCTGCAGCAAGCTGTATGGTTGGGGTGGTGTCCGGTGGGGTTACGGTGGTGGTGGAAGTGGTTGGATAGCTATCTGTGGACCATTTCACATACTTATAACCATTAGGTTTCAGAATAGCATTGGAAAATGTATGGGTTCAAGTTTTGTACTTTCTGGCCGGAATTTTACAGTGGATGGACAGGAGCCGGACTCCGACGTGGAAGTCGGTGTTAAACTCGCTTCTGCCTAGCCCTGGGATCCGTCCCGCATTTTACGGGTCCCCGGGCTTTAATTGTCCCGAGACGGGACTTCCACCCACTTGAGGGAGGAGGTCCGCCTCAGTGAGCTGCCAGCCAATCAGCGGGCCGGCAGCTCTTCGTCCCAGCAGCGCCACCAGGTGCGGTGACCACTGCTGGGACTGCAGCCCAGCTAACACCATGGATCGAGGAGAGAAGGTAAGTCGGGGTATGCCTCACCAGGTCCTTCCCTGGTGAGGCTGGAGTGGTCGTTTGGGGGGAGAGCAGTGTCTTGGGCCCCGGGGGTGGGTTGGGAGGCGGGGGTGGCCCTCAATCGGGCATCCTGTGCCTGACTGCCATGCCCCCCCACCGGGGTGCGGAAAGGCTGGCAGCTATCGCTGGGCGGTCATTCACAACCCCAGCACACCTGCTTGCCATGGGTAAAATACCCGTGGAGACGGGCAAGGGCCCTTAAGTGGCCGTTAAGTGGCCACTTAAAGGCCTTGATTGACCTTGGGCAGGGGGCTGTTTCCCACCCCCCACCACCCCTGCCTGACCGCTGTAAACTTGTCCGGAGGTGGAAGCAGGGCGGGTAGGCCTCCTGGAGCCTGCTGCTCAATTTTCCGCCGCCCCCACACCAACATCCGACCCACTGGGGTGGTGTAAAATTCCGACTGCTAACTTTAGCATGAACTTCTTTAGCACAGGTATACTACAAAACCCAAATAAATATAATGATAATTTGAATTTTGAAATCAAACCGACAACATTTTTGAAAAGTACATTTTTGCATGTGTCTGATCTGCTTTCCAGTTCATTGTAAGCCACACCTGCCAGATATATAAAGAGCTTGCATTTACATAACAACTTATGACGTCAATAAATTTTGAAGTACAGTTACCATTGTCACGAGGGCTAATTCAACAGTAATTCACACGCAGCAAGGGTCTGAAAAACAGCAAATGAGATGAATGGCTACTTATTTTTCTTGATTGCGGGAAGAATATTTGACCAGGAAAATAGAATTTCACACTCTTCTTCAAACAGTGCCATGGGATCTTTTGCATCTACCTCAGCAGGTCTAATATCTCATTCAAAAGCCTGCATATTTTATGAGAGAACACTCCCTCAATAACACACTGAAGTGCCATTCTAGATTATATGCTCAAGTTTAGTGAGGCTTCAGCACACATCCTTTCAAATCCAAATTCTTGAGGAGGTAAGGCCACATCAGTGGCATCTGCCATGACCTGCAGCCAACTCAGCCATTGCATCACCATGCAGCTTTAATGGAGGCTTTCAGAATCGATTACCATTAGCTGGAAGGGTTTTAGATACATTGCTTGGCAAGAGTTTTGCTGAGGCCTTTAATGGGTGTACTGGATGGGATTCCTAGTGAAGCCCAAGAACTGCCCAGGTACATCCCTCGACATAGTAGAAGCAGGCAGAAAATTTGTTCATGTGCTCCCACAACTGGAATTCCTCCTAAGGCACAAATGGGGCAACATTTCCATACAACTGGGTCTCTGGTTCTCCAATTATGATCTGCCCTACTTCTGCCTTGGCCAAAATTTGCATTCTGTGGCTTTAGTGGTATCTCTGTTGTAGGTAAACGCTAAGGCTTAGATTTTCCTCTACAGTGAAATTTCTACCAGAAGTGCATTGGTGTAAGATGTCTGACTGCTGGTATGAATCTGAAGAATTTCCTAGATCCAAGCTGATTAGTATATTTATGGTGAGCTCCCAGTACCATCAGTATTTCTGGGAGCTTGGGGGATAGAGGAAGAAAAGACAAGTGATTACAGCCACAGATTAGTATGGTTGATTGCAATTAGCAAGGAGCCCTTTCTTTTTTTAACCCTCCAATGTCCTTGGCCATGTGAAATGCCAGGAGCACAATGAAATACCTGATGCAAAGCATTGCTATGATTTAATGAAAGTAAAAGCATCAGATATAATTTTTCCATAATGATCCTTTAATTTGTATCTGCTCACCTATATGATGGCAACTATATTCAATACGCACTGTCACGTCCAGTGGAAAAGCCTGGAAGTGACAGCAGTCATCAGGGAGTCAGTGAAAATTGGCCTTGCCCATTTGATGCTACACTTTCCCGAGAAGTGATGAAGGAAATACTAGGGGCAAAGAGACAGGACAAAAATAGATTGACAGCTAACTTAAAAGAGAATACAAAAGTCTTCTATAGGCATATTAAAGTAAAAGGAGTGGTGGGGCTGATAACAGACCAAAATGGAGATCTTTTGGCAGGGCAGAAGGCATGGCCTAGGTACTAAATGAGAATTTTGCCTCAGTGTTTGCCAATTAAGAGGACTTTGTCAAAGCTACTGTCAGTGACGAGTCTGTCAAAATACTGGATGAAATAAAAATAAAGAGGAGGCACTAAAAAAGCTGGCCGTACTTACAGTGGATAAGTCACCTGGTCCAGATTGGTAGTATCCTAGGTTGCTGAGAGAAATAGGAATAGAGATTGTGGAAGTGCTGACCACAATCTTCCAATTCTCCTTAGATACAGGAGTGTTACCAGAGGACTGGAGAACTTCAACTGTTACACACTTGTTCAGAAAAGGGGAGAAGGATAAACCTGGCAATTACAGGCCAGTCAGTTCAACATCAGTGGTGGGGAAGCTTTAAGAAACAGCAATCCAGGAGAAAAATTAATAGCCACTTGGGCAAACATGGACTAATAAAGGCGAACCAGCACAGATTTTGTAGTATAAGGGTCTGAAAGAGTTAATGTTGAGAGAGTGTAAAGTATACCTTCTACCATAATGATGTAAGAGATCACATAAGAGAGACTTGAAGATAGGTGCAGCATAGCTTTAGAGGATTCACACAGACTGGTGTGAAGTGTAAATAGTTATAATATAATAAAAGTTAATGTTTTAACTATTCCAGACTAAAGAATCTCTCCAGCTAGATTAATTAAGGTGGTAGCCTACCAAACAAACATATAATATGGTGATCAGCAGTGAGATAGAGAATAATAGTAGTTATTACCATCCTAAATCCAGAAGAAGAATTTGACGCAACTAGTTGAAAAGGCCTGACCTAAAAAAAGTGCCAAAAAACTGCATAACTCGAGAAGAGGCTGTGGAAGGGCTCCAGACACAGAGAATTGGGGAATCGGCGGTAGAAATCCGGTCCAGTGATCACATGCTTTGAATCAGAGAATCAAGCAACATTCCAGGATCTGGTGAACAACACTGAAAGAGGTTAACATTTTTTGCCCCTAACAGCACTAGGCATGCAGTACTGGGAAAGTCCTTAGCGAGGGCTGATCCGAGGTCAGCGCCATTACACGTGGCGTCCGGAGCGAGAAAAAATAAAAAGCAAGTAACGAGGCTGCAAATACCTGATTCTCCACTAGAAGGGAGATAAAGGAGTAGAACAATAATGCTATAAAACGGAGTTTAGTACAAGGAGGAAATTAATCCTCAGTCTAGTGGCGAGATTTCTATGGCTGCAACGATGGCCATAGCAGGAATCAGCACAGAGCTGAAAAAGCATGGGAATCTTCCGATACTGAAGGGAAAGACTCAAAAGTGAAAGGAGAATAAATTGAAGCAATGCAGCTTAAATTCTCAGTTCCAGAGAGATTAGGACACATGCAAGGACCAAATCAAACCCAAAATTGGTCGCTCTGAAAAAAGGTTTCTCAGATACAGAATTGCATCTAAGTTAGACAGCCAATCTGAAGCAAAGCAAATGAATACATTGTTGTACTTTATTGGGGCTATAGCAAATGATGTGATTGCCAGACAAAGTCTTAATGAGACATTGCCAAATTCAAACAATTTTTAAAAGCTTCTGATTCTTATTTCAACTTGCAAAGCAATTAGATTTTAGAAAGAGCAAGATTCAACAAAAAGGTCCAGAAACCCGGAAAAACAGTTGATGCTTTTATCAATGACCTATACGGACTAGCTGAAGGATGTTAATATGGAGACCTTAAAGCAGAATTGATAAGAGACCACATTGTTGTGGGTATTAATGATGAATCCCTATCAGATTTATTGCAATCTAAAGAAGACCTCACCCTGGACAAAACTATTCAGTTGGTGAGACAAGCAGAGGTCCAGCAACTGTACAGTTCCTAAACCAGAGGGCTGAAAAAGAGGCACCAGGAAAAAAGGTACCCTGGGAGGTGGGGGAAGTGAAAGATGCCATTAAATCCTGCCAGGGATATGGTCCCAAAAGTATGCATGGTCGCGAACAGTGTCCTGCAAATAGAGAAGAATGCTTCCTCTGTAGGAAAATAGGCCATTTTGGTAAAATGTGTCAAAATAAAATCTCAACTCCCTCAGGTTCTAAAGAAAAAGCATTCAAGAATAGACTGCTTAATGAAGTTAAACAACCTCCTGCAGGAGAGCAATCAAAACACTTTCTTGATGAGATCAATGATTCGAATCAGGCATTTTGGTCTGCAAACAGATATGTCAATGGACATATCACTAATTTTAAACTCAACACTGGAGCAAGTGTAATGGTCTTATCAGACAAAGAGCAATGGTTATTCACACATGGTTCTGCAACAATGGAAACTCAGTTACATGGCCCAGGTAGGGTTGAACTTAAAGTAAATGGGAAGCTACAGGCAACACTTCAGCACAAGGCAAAGCAGATATTACAAACACTGTATGTTTTAAGAAATCAGGAGTTCTCACTCTTAAGTAGAAGAACTTGTATGAACTTTCATCTTATAAGGAAAGTAGAAGTTGTTAAGCAACAAGGATCCAGGAGTCACTTTCAAGAGGAATTCCCGAAACTGTTTACTGGTCTAAGTAGACTGAAGACCGAATAGAGTATTATTTTGTGGAAAGATGCTAAAGCAGTTTATCTTTTCATGCCTAGGAAGATTCCACACCCATTAATGAAGCAAATTCAACATCAACTAGAAGACATGACCAGGATTGGAGTCATCTCTCCTGTTACTGAATCTACAGAGTGGTGTTCAGGAATGGTTCCAGTTCCTAAACCTAACAGGGATCTTCGCATTTGTTTAGGCTTAACTCAACTTAATAAGGCTGTGGCACGAGAAGTCCATCCGATGTCTTCAGTGAACGGAAGTTTGGCAAAGTTATCCAAAAGTACTGTCTTCACGAAGTTTGACACAAATAGTGGCTTTTGGCAAGTTCTGTTGGACAAGAAGCCAAGGTTATTGACAATCTTCATGAATCCATTTGGAAGATTTTGTTTTAACCGTCTTCCATTTGGTATCACGTCAGCACCAGAAATATTCCCAAGAACTATGTCAAATATTCTACAGGGCCTTGAAAGTGTAATATGCCATATGGACGACATCTTAGTTCACAGTGAGTCCACTGAAGAACATAACCTAAGGGTTAGAGTGATTTTGCATCGTCTGAAGGATGATGGTGTAACACTCAATGAGAAGTACGAGTTTTCAGAACTGTCCATTCATTTTTTAGGACACATTGTCATCAGTAGTGGCATAATGGCAGACCCACAAAAGACGAGAACCATTAGTGAATTCCTACTTCCAATTTCTGTCCAACAAATTCATCAGGCGCAGAAGCAAGATGAAGAATGCATCTATGTCTGCCAATATTGCGAGCAAGGTTGGCCACAACAGAGTCCCAAGGGTAAGAGGATGAAAATTTTCTCGAAACACAGAAGACACTTTAGCATAGTGAATGATATGCTGGTATATGACAAGAGACTGATGATTCCAGAGTCACTCCGAGTAGATATCTTGGAGAAAATGGACCAGGGTCATATGGGCATAACTAAATGTAGAGCACAGGCTCAGGCATCCGTGTGGTGGCCACGAATCTCAAAGGATATCGAAGAACTGATTTTGAATTGTGATGTATATGCTGTTAACGGACAGGATCAGAGAGAACCTCTTATGTTGACCGAATTTGCAACTAGACTGTGGGGACTGTTGGCGATGAATCTATTCTTCTTTGATGGAAAATCCTATCTAATTATAGTCAATAACTTTTCACGGTGGATCGAGGTTAAAAGATGTACACAACAACAACAGTCATTAGAGTTTTACGAGATGTTTTCGCCACACATGGTATACCTGATCAGATAGTATCCGATGATGGACTACAATTTGCAAATAATTACTTCACGCACTTTGTGGAAAAATGTGGATTTGTATATCTAACAAGTTCCCCTAAGTATCTACAATCTAATGGAGAAGTTGAATGAGCAATCAGAACTATTACAGCACTGTTAAAGAAAAATCAAGATTTTCAATTAGCACTTCTGACCTACAGGACTACTCCATTGTTATACGGATTAGTAGCATACGAACTCTTAATAGGAAGAAACCTTCGAATGCAACTTCCAATCCTACCCAAGAAATTACTTCCGGTGTTGCAAAGCAAGGATTATCAGAGAGTTCAAAACAAAGAAAAGTCTTATCGAAAGAAACAAGCCCATAATTATAAAGGAAATACTGTACCAGAAATCTACTAAAGTTGTCAGAAGGACAAAAGGTATGGGTACGAGACCAAAACGGAGGGGTAATTCTCCAGAGACAGGAGAATCAACAGCAATCTTATTTACTGAGAACTTCAGAAGGTACTTTCAGAAGAAATGGAAGGAATTTTATTCCAATTCATCAAAGACGTTAATCGGTCATAAATTTGGATGAATCAGATGTTGAACCTGAAATTCAGAAAGCACTGTATACTACAAACCTCAATGAAGGCCGTTCAAGCCAACACAAGAGTTCAGAGAAAGACTACTGATCTTTCACATCCGATAACAACAAAATCAAGGAGAGCTATGAATCCTCCAGATGGATTGAATCTATGAAGTCAGACACTTGGGGGAGAGGGGAGATGGGGTAGTATGTTCATAAAAAAGTGAATGTATGTAAATATATATTTGGATAATGGCTTAGCAGGAGATGTAGTATAAGGGTCTGAAAGGGTTAATGTTGCGAGAGTTTAAAAAATACCTCCTACCATGAGGATGCAAAAGATCACATGTCAGAGAGAGACTTGAAGATAGATGCAGCATGGCTTTGGAGGAGTCACACAGACTGGTGTGAAGTGTAAAAAGTTATAATGTAATAAAGGTTAATGTTTTAACTCATCCAGACTAAAGAATCTCTCTAGCTAGACAAACTGAGGCGGCAGCACACCGAACAAACAATTTGTTAAGGGCAAATCATGTTTGACCAACTTTATTGAGTTTTTTTGATGAGCTAATAGAGAGGTTGGATGAAGGAATGCAGTTGATGTTGTGAATATGGACTTGCAAAAGGTGTTTGATAAAACACCACATATTAGGCTTGTTAGCAAAATTGAAGCCCATGGGATAAATGGGGCAGTTGCAGCATGGGTACAAATTGACTAAATGATTGAAAGCAGAAAGTTGTGGTGAATGGTTGTTGTTCAGACTGGAGAGAGTTATAGAGTGGTGTTCCCCAGAGTTCAGTAGGAGGACCACTGTTGTTTTTGATCTACATTAATGACTTGCACTGGGGGTACAGGGCACAATTTTGAAATTTGCAGATGACACAAAACTTGGAAGTGTCGTAAACAGTGAGGAAGATAGTAATAAACTTTAAGAGACATTCAGAAAGGAAATAGTGTCCTTCTTGAAGCCAACTCCACAAGCATTCAGGCAAAACTCCTGAAAAACCAACTTCAATGGACTAGACACTGTGTCTGGATGACCGAAAACTGTCTCCTCGCCAGGTCCTGTTTTCTCAACTCTCAAATGGCCAATGTCCAGGGGAGGACAAAGAAAACGCTTCAAAGATTCTCTGAAGTGCAGCAGCATTGACATTGATGACTGGGAGGAGTTTGCTACCAATCATTCAAAATGGCGACAACTGTTAGGTTCTGAAGTATTGTTAATGGATGATAAATACCTGCTAGTTCAAGGTAATAGGGTGAACAGGTGTTGGGTGTTAATTAGTTAATTATATTCAAGTGTGTATTTATAAAGAGCCAGCCAGCAGTGGCTGGTGGGTGTTGTTTGGAGAGCAGAAGTAAGCTCTGTGGCAAGTAATAAACAATCTCCACCAAAGCATCCTAGTCTCAGTGTCTTCCTCACAAGCAGGCTTGGAGATTTCTCTAACAATAACTTGTCCATCAAGCTGCATCATGCTTTGAGTCCAAATGCCTTAAAGATGAGGCAGAGCGGCAGCAGAGAAGGAAAGAAAAGGAAGCAAATCCTGAACTCCAGATCCCACTACCTCGTGGGCCATCCTGCCTCATGTGCCCAATGATCTGTGGGTTAAGAATTGGCCCGTTTAGTCACATGCAGCCCCATGGCAGAAATGAGCAACCTTGAATAGACATCATCCTTGAAACAAGGGACAGCTAACGATGTGTTTAATACTTAATAAACTGACCTGATAATTGAATGAAGCACTGGTACCTGTATTGGGTCGGTGTGCAGTTGCGAATCAGGGTCCACAAAGTGAGTAATTAGTTGTAAAGGCCTTACAAGTAGCGACCACAAAAAGACCGTTGACTGGCAGTTAAATTGGACGTTAAACGTTTGGTTGTCTGGTAGGCAAGCACAGACACGCTCGGGGAGGTAGAAAAATGACAGATGATAAGAAGTCTGTTTGGAAAGCATTCCAAGCAAAGTTGACAGCAAATGTAGTACAGCAGTGATTCAAACTTTTCTGACCAGGTGTTTAAACAAAGAATGCATTTCTTTTGAGGAGACAGTAGCATTCATTCAGCTACAAGTGAATTTTTAAAAAATGGCAATCAGATAAAGCATTACACTTGATAGCTTACGTTGCATCATTCTGTGCTCAGTGTGATGATGATCTTTCAAAGTAACAAGAAATGCAACTTGTGCATCAGTCAATCCAGATCGACATTTTACACAACCAGTTGGCTGGTTCTACCGCGACTCTACAACAACAATCCCTTAACACCATGCAAGTGAGAGCTCCGCTTGTCACAAACTTCAATTGGCAAAAGAGGAAATTAAAACCCTGACTAAACAGCAGAACGAATTGCATTCTAAACTAGACAATGTGGAAGGCACCTTAAGGGAGGCCTGGAATCTGCACATAGACAAGCAGATCACAGCCTCTGTAGGCAGGAAATAGATGAACTGCGGAAAGCCTTAGGCAAGCAGCAGGCCATAGAATGTGCTGTGACTCGTACTGACAATGTAGATATTCAAACTCCCTCTGTTCAAGTTAAGGTTAGAACCATTGAATGTGACGATGATTTGATATCAGATTATCAGGCCACCTAATAGGAGCACAGCATGAGAAAATCAGATCAGAGTTCTAGAGGATCGGGACTGCCCAGGGACAATGACATGAGAGATGAGGCAATTCAGACAATAATGATGAGGATGAACCATGGTTAGTAGACAGTTTGGATTTTTCTGATCATCCTCCCAACCTCTCGGGTCCCTTCCCATGTAACCCAGTCACTCTGCAAAGTTGGCCAAACAGGCACAGAGGTAATTCTATCACCGCCACATTTATCCCCCCAACCCCTATCACTTTCTGATTTGACCACCTTAAAGAATCAGCATGGCCCCATCACTGGTAAGGACTGTCCTTTGCAATTGTTGGGTCACCTTGATTATCTCCCCAGTTGTCACCCCTCTCTCACTGATGATGATATGAAAAGAATATTAATCTTGGCACGTTCGCCTGAGCTCGTCAGACACCTTAATCTCAGTTGGCATCAGGGCCGTTTGTTTGCAGATACGGTGCTCGCTGTTCAATTGGTCCTGGGTGTTAGGTCTCTCGACCTTTCTGAAATTTTACATAACTACAGAAAGAGGCCAGTGAGACACCTGCTGCCTTTGCAGATAGGTTGTTTATTGTGCATGGTCTTTTGCAGGGCCGTGATGACCAATGTAAAACACGGGCCATGAACAGACCCCCATTCAAGGACATTTTCTTAAATAATATGTTGCCAACCTTAAAGCAAGCCTTGTGGTATTCATTTACAAAGGATGACCCCTGACTGGACATTCTTAGAGCTGCTACGGCCGCTTTTGAGTACACTAGGGGGAACGTTAAGCAAGGACTGATTAAGCAACTTCGGCTCCGCCCTTGAAGTGTTATAATTGTAATAAGCCAGGCCATATCGCAAGGGATTGCAAAACCCCTAGACAGCAGCAAAGGAGACAGGGAGCACAGAGTAATTGTCCTGAACAACAGGGCACCACACGGCTTGGCAGCAACCAATCCAATTGATCGGTGTCCCTCCCCCCATCCCACTATACCCCAGGACTACCTGAGCCCATGGAAAGGAAGCTAGAGTTAATGATGCAGAGTATGGAGAAACTTTCCTCAGTCATTCAGACCATGGCCTACACCCAGGGTATTAGGGGAGGTAATCAACCGCAGGATGCGTCACTCCCCATCTGCACCACAGAGGGGAGCTCCAGCTTCAGACCCCAGGAAGACTGAAGGGACCAGGCTCCCGCCAGCTCTCCGAGAGTGGGGTTCAGGAGGGATCGGCATGGCAGACCGGTAATGACAGCTATGTTGCCTGTGAGCCAACAACAAACAATGCTATTGACACCGGGTCTGCAGTAACTATTTTACACTCCACAAACCCGAAAAGATATCTAGCACCTGGGCAAAGTGAGCTTTCCATCAAAGGTATGACAGGTGCCGAGAAACCAGCACACCCCTGGGCGGATATGATCCTTAATTTAGGCAGGTACTGCCTCATCGTTAAAGAACCATTCTACATGATTGTTGGAGATGAGCGAGGCATTTTGGGCAGTGATGCCCTTAATATGGTAGGAGCGCTTATTGATTACACTAATTTGGCTGAGAGAGGACAAGTTGGGACCATGCCAAGTTAGAGATTGTTATATGGTCTATCTTATTAAGAAGATTGAGGCTCTGCCCCTCCCCTCCCATCCTGACCGACAGATTGATCACGGGACCCATAAACACAGGGGGCTCTTTGTGACTTCTAAACATGACTGTGGCCAGATGGCAGAAGTAGCTAAGGTTAATAGTCCACCTCGCCACCCTTGCAAACAGTACCCAATTCCACGTGAAAGTATCCCATGCCTTCAGACTGTCATTGTTTCACTCCTTCGACAGGGGGTTTTGTGGACTGGGTCCTTCACCATTAACTCTCCCATTTGGCTAGTTAAGAAACAGGATGGTTCCTGCCACCTCACTATTGATGATCGTGCCTTGAACAAAGTTACCGCCAAACAAAGCCCAACCATTAGTCAACTGCTAAGGTCTTTTCCATTCTTGACATTGCCAATGGTTTCTAGAGCCAGGGGCCAAGGAAGATCAGTGCAAGTTTGTGTTTACCTTCAAAGGCCAAGGCTATACTTGGAATTGTTTACTTCAGGGGTTCCATAATTTGCCTTCAATATTTCACCAACACCTTACATAGCACACAGCTTCTCCACACGCAGTGTCACATCTGAGACGCTGACCAAACGCGGCCAGTGCCTACACTGGTAGCCCATTGAGGGAGCGAGAATGAAGGCAGCATTTCACAATTCAGGCATAAAAGAAAGAGCATTTTACAACAATATAGCTGACCTCTATTTATTAGCACAATTGCAGGAACCAATGCAAAGGCTACAATTAATAAACCCGTGAAACCCCTAGTGTATCTAGGTGATGTTCTTTACATGCTTTTGTGTGCTTCTACACAGTGTGACCCCTGTGCTGGCAGCTGAGGTGTAGACATGCTGCTGATTGGGCTGTCCCTTGACCTAGGATGACTTTGACAGATGTCCTCTGGCTGCCTGAGGCCTGGAAAGCCCTAGCTAGCTGCAGGGTTCCTGCGCTGGTGCAGGGCTCTCCTCAGTCATCGCAGCTGCTGGAGCTGGGCTCACTGGCGGAGGGCCTGAGGAGCCAGTGTCCATACTCAGAGTGCCCTGAGGGGAGTCCCCAGCTGTAGAGGTCAGACTCTCCTCCTCCCTTTCAAGGGTCACTTGAACAGCCCTGCTGACCATAGAAGGACGAGGACCTGGAGAAGACGCCAGGTGTCTCGTCCTTCTCTCACCTTGTCACTGCTGCGTCAAACTCATGTCTAAAGCGTGTAGGTCTGCACACATCTGTGGGATCTGTCTTTCCATGAGGGTCACCATCGTCTCGATGGAGGGAGCCATGCGCTCACACACCTGAGACATGGCAGCAGTTATGGTATGGATGGACTCTTCCATCGTCTGCTCATGGTTACAAAGTTCCTCTGGAAGCTCTACTAGATGTTGCCTTACCTCTCTCTGCAACTCCAGCATGTTCTGTGCTGTCGACAGCAGAGGCCGGTCATGAGAATGGGGCTCAGCAAGGGCCTGGCCATCCACTGTCCTCTGACTGTCAGAGGCCTTGGCTGTCACAGCCTCCGTCAGTTGCTCTGATGCATGTGTGGTGTTGTCACCAGCTTGTGCCCCTGATTCTAAGTTCAAGCGCATGCCCATTGACATGAAAGTATCTGCACTGGTGGTGGGTTCAGGGAATGATGTGATGGTGCATCCTCTGACTGTTCCTCTTCCTCCTCAGAGGTCGACAGCAGGCCCCCTATCCCAGTGGCTGAGCTTGCCTCCAAAGTGCCATGACCTGCAGGAGAGAACACAAATATTTGTGGGCTAGTTTGTTTAGATCTCCTCATGCCAACCATGCGTGATGTGAATCTCCAGAAGTGTGGTGGAGGACACAAGAACACAATGTCTCCTCACTGCCTCTAGTCTCACCTTCCGCGATTGCACAGCCACCCTGGAGCCCCGTTAGCTCCAGAGCCTCCTCCTCTGCCAATGTCAGAGGACATACATCAGGGACCCCACTGCCAGTCCTCGATGTCTCCCTGGTGTTATGGGCCCATTTCCCCTGCAAGCAAAAAGAGGAACACAGACTTCACACGAAGAGAAAGAGAACAGAAAGCTTATGACAGTCACAGAAAACTTAGAAAGCCTAGAGGCGTATAGAAAACCCAAAGATGTTCATCAGTACATGAAGAGCAAGAGGATAACTTAGGAAAAGGTAGGGCCTGTCAGAGTTGTACAAGATAACTTATGCGTGAATGGAGAAGATGTGGGCAGGGCTCATCATGAGTACTTTTTCTCTGTCTTCACAACCTTCTGAGTGGAGAAATTTCTCTTCATCTCAGTCCTAAATGGCCAACCCCTTATCCTGAGAATATCTGCCTGGTTCTAAACTCTCCGGTCAGGGGAAACAGCCTCTCAGCATCTGCTCTGTCAAGCCCTCTAAGAATTTCGATGAGACCACCTCTCATTCTTCTAAACTCCAGAGAATATAGGCTCATTCTACTCAATCTCTACTCACAGGTCAACCCTTTCAGCCTGGGAATCAATCTAGTGACCAAAATTGCTCACAGCATTTCAGGTGGGGGTCTCATCATAGCTCTGTAAAATTGCATCAAGGCTTCCTTACTCTTATATTCCAACCCTTTGTAATAAAAGCTAACAATATAATTTGCCTTCCCAATTGCTTGCTGTGCATGCATGTTAATTTATAAGGTAATAGTAAAGTGTGGAGACAAAGGGAACACTTTGAATTTTGTATCTATGCATTTTCAGAGGTATTTAGACAATGACAGCACATGACATTAAAGGGAAAGTAGTTTCACAGATAGATGGATGGCTGAGTGATAACAAACAGAGGCTTGAGATGAATGGATGTCTTTCAGGTTGGCAGGATGTAGCTAGTGATTTGTCCCAGGATCTGTTCTAGAACTTCTTCTATTTTCATTTATACAAATAATTTGGACATAGGCACAAGAGAAATGATATGAAAGTTTGCTGATGGTACAAAATTAGAGGTCTTGGCAATCAGTGAAGAAGAACATTTGAAAGGACATAGATAAATTAGTGGAGTGGGCAGATAGTTGGCCACTGCAACTTGATGAGGGAACTGTAAAGTAACAGATTTTTGAAAAAACTGTTAAAGAATGTATAAATGGTAAGACTGTTAACATAGTGGAGGAACAGAGAGATCTAAGGTGCAGATGTGTAGGTCTTTAAAGCTGGGAGCACAGTGTTAAAAGCCATTGTATATAAAAGCAAGAAGGTGAGGGCTGATTTTTAACCAAGCGCTCCAAGGGAGGAGTGATGCATGCAGGCTGTGAAAGTCAGGGAATTACAGCATTACAGGCCTGCAACCTGCAATTTTTCTATTCAAAACTGAATAATTCTCAAGTATGTGCTAAAGGTGAGGAACCTTGGCCACTACCAACACGTAGTTGGAAAACTTAGGCTTTTATGTTATTTCTAATCTATTAATCTTACATTGAAACATTCATTGTCAAGCAAAAAATAAGAAAGCTGCCTTTGCATAGTACCATTATCACTTTCTCAGGCAAATAATTACTTTTTGAAGAGTAAATATGGCAGGAGGTTTGCACACAAGCTGTAAATCAGATATATTTGGTGGTGTCGGTTGAGGGAAGAATGTTGGCCAAGCCACAGGGACAATTACCTACTATTCTTTGAGCAGTGTCATGAGATCTTTAACATCCATCTGAAATATAGCATTCCTGGTAATGCAGCACACCCTCAATGCTGCAGTGAAGTGTCTGCATAGTTAATCTACTTCAGTACTAGAGTGCAGCTTGGACGCAGAACCAACTGACTCAGAGGCAAACGAGCTACCAACTGAGCCAAGCCAACACAAAAGCCTTGATCCATACAGTTTTGATCATTATGTCCCAATATAAAATGTAATTAAAACCGTCTATAATAACTTGCCAATTCTAAATAGTAAGACAAAAAAGTAACTTCTGATTTCCTTTGAGATTTAATTTTTTTATTCATCCATGGAATGTGAGCATTGCTGGCAAGGCCAGTGTTTGTTGTCCATCCTTAATTGCCCTTGAGAAGGTGATGATGAGCCGCCTTCTTGAACCACTGCAGTCCATCTGGTGCAGGTACACCCACCATGTTGTTAGGTAGGGAATTCCAGGATTTTGACCCAGGGACGGTGAAGGAATGGTGATATATTTCCAAGTCAGGATAGTGTGTGCTTTGGATGGGAACCTTCAGGTGGTGGTGTTCCCATGCGCTTGCTGCCCTTGTCCTTCTAGGTGGTAGAGGTCGTAGGTTTGGAAGGTGCTGTCGAAGAAGCCTTGGCGAGTTGCTGCAGTACATCTTGTAGATGGTATACATGGCAGCCATGATACATCAGTGATGGAGGGAGCGAATGCTTAAAGTGGTGGATGGGGTGATGATCAAGTGGCTGCTTTGTTCTGGATGGTGTCGAGCTTCTTAAGTGTCGTTGGAGCTGCACCCATGCAGGCAAGTGGAGAGTATTCCATCACACTCTTGACATGTGCCTTGTAGACGCTGGATAGGCTTTAGGGAGTCAGGAGGTGAGTTACACGTTGCAGAATTCCCAGCCTCTGACCTGCTTTTGTACCCACAATATTTATAAGGTTCTTCCAGTTAAGTTTCTGATCCATGGTAACCTCCAGGATTTTGACGGTGGGAGATTCAGCAATTGTCATTCTGTTGAACATCAAGGGGAGATGATTGGATTCTCTCTTATTGGAGATTATCATTAGCTGGCACTTGTCTGTCAGGAATGTTACTTGCCGCTTAACAGCCCAAGCCTGAATGTTGTCCAGGTTTTGCTGCATGTGGGAATGGACTGCTTCAATATCTGTGGTATTGCGAATGGTTCTGGACATTGTGCAATCATCAGTAAACATTCCCACTTATGACCTTATGATGGAGGGAAGGTCATTGATGAAGCAGCTGAAAATGATTGGATCTAGGACACTACCCTAATGAACTCCTACAGTGATGTCCTGGGGCTGAGATGATTGACCTCCAACAACTTGAATCTTCTTCCTTCTTGCTAGTTATGACTCTAGCCAGTGGAAATGTTCGCTGTCTTTCTACCAACATGACAGTAATAAAAAAAATTTAAAAAGTTATATTTGATGATAATTTCTTTCACAATTTTTTAAAGGTATGCTGTAATGAACCTTCCGAGTTAAGTTCAAACACATAGACCGCTGGATAAATAATATATAACACAACACGTATGAACAGAGAAACTGGAAACATTCCATACCCTCAGATTGGGTTTACAGCTTGTGAAACTTGCGATTGTAGCTTTTATTTATTAGTCTGGTATCCACTTAATAGTTCTCAAAACAGGCAGACACATCAATATCTAAAAAATAATTAGAATTAATGGTTTGAGCAAAACTTCTAATCAACCATCTTTTCATATCCCTTGGTGTAGTTAAATTTAAGAGGCAATAAAAAAAGTGAAGTATATTGCTATACAGAAATTCACAAGGGACTATGTACTGATTTAATGATGATCTAATACTTAGACAATAGTGAATGACAAGGGATGCATATATCAAGAGCTTTAAACTTAGCCCTAAAACTGTTTCTACCTTAGCAAATCACACACAGCTTCTTCAGATTTTGATTGTATCAGAAATATATTACTATTTTCATTTAAATAGGGAAAACATTGAAAGCAAAAGGCATGAACAAGGAACAATAAGACTTTGAATTGAACATTCTAAGTTCATGAACTGCACAGGCTACAAAATGTTAAAATCACAGTCCTCTTACTAATAGCTGATTAAAGGTCAATGATGAGCACTGTAAGTAAACTAATTTTATCAGAATTGCTTTGATTGCAGAATATTTCCATCTTAGTATCATTTTGTTAATTATATGAACTGCCTACTGAGTGCTTGGTGAAGTGATTTTAGATACCATTTCTTGAAAAAATATTAGCTTTATAAACATGCATATGTTGCTCACAGCAATGCTACAATACACCATGTTTTGTTCCAATCCCGTTAACAAAGTGTGATGCATTCAGGAAAGTACTGTAATATATGGAGATTTCAGATGAGGCACAGTGTCGGCCTGAGGCCTGCAGCCACTACTTTTTGCATTTTTTTAAATGTTTTTTGCATTTTACTCTGCCTTGCTTTTCCTTTGCTCTTGCCTTTTTAAAAAAACCTATATTAAACCTGTAGTGAATTTTTAAAGGTTACTTTGTGGACATTGATTTGAAACTAAGTGTGATTGTACTTTGATTAAATCAAGTAAGTAATCAATTATGTAATCAAAGGTAATCAATAGTATGAAATTGTTTTTCCCAAGAATTTTTTCCTTTTGTTTTCATGCTGGTCAGGCCTTGCACAGCTGCTGTTATGTCTAAACTACTGTTTTTTTTTGCTTCTTAAAAATAACGGTTATCTCCCATTATTTAAACAGAAATCAGTTCTTATGGTATTCGATGACAAGCCAGGGCGATGAATAACCTTGCACATGGAGTGGCCCACTATGGTATGATATCAGAAGATGGAGTTTTTTGATGGACAGTATAACCTAATTGATGGCAGGTAAAAGACACCATCAAAGGATGTGTCAATAGACTGAACGGCCTCATAGTGCCTGTGAGAAGAATTTGATAAGGATTCATGGTAGTTGGACATTTGTTTTGAGAAAGTCTGAATGGAAACCTCGGAAAGCTGGAATGGAGCCAGAAATTGGACATAAAGGGGCGCAGCATCCAACATTCGGGGCTGCAGCCAGAGAGGACTAGTCAACCACTGAAGACTCCGGAGGAAGGGACATCGACGAAGTGACTGACCGGAAAGTGCACACCCATGCAAGGTTCTCCGAAGACTTGGTAATGTATGTACCAAGGGGGAATGGTACCATTTTAGGGAACTGTTGTGAACAGACTAATTTGGGGTTATAGCAGTTGTGCTATAAGTTTCTTTTTGGAAACTTGATGGTGTATGTACCAAGGGAAACTGTACCATTTTAAGGAGCTATCGTGAACAGACTAATTTGGGGTATAGCAGTTGTATTACAATTTTTTTTTGTCTTTATATACTCTTTTCAATCCTTTCTTTTTAATAAAGTTATCTTTCCTTTTTATCATTAATAATTGTTTAATAATTACTTAATAATTACTCAATAAAATTACTATTCTAACACATTATTTTGTGTTGAGTCACTCATTCCTGTTATGTCTACAGTTTGGCTCCAAACCTAAGTGAGACTCCACCTGGGACTCTCACACCCTACAATAGTGATGACAGATTATACTTTTAGCTTTATTTTGGATTCAGTATTTTCACTGGACTTTGGGGTAGACTATCTCTTCAATCATGTTGTATTCCAATGGTTCCCAGGAGCCTCAATTATATATTTCAAAATGAAACTGAAGATACCTGAATTTAATGACACTTAAATTCACAATGATATGGTATAAATCAGGTAAAACAATGGATGCACTCTATACATTGATTAAAAATGTTGCATTTGCCCTTCAAGTTTCCAAGTTTATTTGATAATTAATAATTTATGCATCCCTTTTATTTATTTAACGGATTGTGAAACTTTTGTGTTGCAATCAAAAGAATTTCTGTGATTTAATTGATAAACATTGTTGATTTCTCATCGCGCTGTGCTGATATATCTTTTATTAAGAGGAGGTACTTAGTAAATCATTTGTAGTCAAGTAAAAAAAACAAGAAGGGTCTGCAATAGAAATGTTGTCCTAACTGTTCTCTCTTCTGATGCTTAAGGACCTACTGTGCATTTCCAGTGTTTACTCTTTTGATTTCAGATTTCCAGAATTGGTGGAAGGAGGGGTGTTTAACCCCCAAAAAAACAGTCAATGCAATTACATTTTTGAATTGTAGAACCATTGAAAAATGTAAATACATTCATTTAGTCACATAAATTTGATTCTGTGATATTTTCTTAAATGAAAAGTTATTTGCCAATAATTCCAAAGTAGTTGATCAATTTCACCATGGCTGGAGGCAACATAATGGTATTAAAGTAAAACAATTTATTTGATTTCCATCTGCTGTGAATTTAGAAACCTGGTTGCAAATTGCTTTTGTCTTTCCTGCACTTTTCTTCAACTTATTGTTTGGCATCAGTTATTTTCATGAATAGACAATTCTGGAGAGTAAATCTGATGCAAATCTTAATGGTTAGTGAATAAATGGTTTAGAAGATAAAACCTGGAATTGAGAAAAAGGTTTTGTGGCTTATTGGATAGATTTTTTCCAGTAGATCATACACAATTTACACTGACAAGGACTCCGTCTAATAAATTTAACCTTCTGTGTGGGGTGACTAAGCATCGGGAAAACATCCAAAAAGTCTGTGAAATTTCTCCATGGTTTAGAAGGTAATTGAGAGAAACTCCAAGACCAATCAAATATTGCATTCTATATGATTCTGCCGAGGCAACTGCATTCCACAAATAGCACCTTTATTGTTCCAACAGTCAGATCTGTCCAGTGCTCCTTAGATTATTTGATCACTCATGTCTCTACTTTTCACTTTCAAAACCATTCTTATTCTCTTTTTGAATGAGTTGGCTGATAGCATTAATTGCGTTCATAGACCACTGTTCCATCTATCTACTGTTCTGTAGAGAAAATTAATAATCAACTACAGTCAGTGGTTTGTAAATGGAATCAGGACTTTACTCCTGTGTAAATGAAATGGTGAATGAATTATTATTTTGACCTAAATATTGGAAGAATGTATGCTGCACTAAATAAAAGCAATTTGAACTGAGCGAACCTTTAAATACAAATGTCAAACCATGGAACAAAAAAAGACCATTTGGCATTTGGAGTCCATTTTTTTCAGAAGTGCAAGTTGCTTTTCATAGATGTACCCAGTTTACAGTCTCAAAGGAAATTTCTGTAAAGATTCTTCCTACTCCGAAAGCTAATCAAGTAAAACTCCAGAATATCCTTCTAATCTTACAACTTACAATATTAATCTTTTTGATTTCCACAGCTCACCCTTACAGCAACCTTCTAGCCATCACCTGTACCTCCAAGGTCAGGTTATTACCATAGTTTGGAGCACCTCATGTGCATGAACTGTGCCTGGAACGAGGGAGGGAAAGCAAATTGCAAAGAAGCCTGCAGCATTGATAAAGGCCACCAATGTTAGGGAATTCTGGAAGCATCAAGTCCCGTTCATCCATCACCCCTGTGCTCGCCGACTTACATTGGTTC